>NC_058519.1:305618636-306967136 GCF_904849725.1 Hordeum vulgare subsp. vulgare
GCTCCGATCAAGTTCCATGGTACATCACTTGAGGAGTGGCATGTACTTGCAAAAATAGGAACTCCACTAAAGATAGCTTCCCCAACACGTTCTGTTTCAGCTCTAGTCACTCCAGCTCGACGGGAACCATCTTCATCGTCTACATCAACCAAGGTCGCGGTGCTGCTCACTCCTTCCAAACTGAAGTTGGGCACGCCATCGACGACATGTATAAGAAAAGTTGTCCATGAGGCGCGAGAAGGAGGCTCATACAATCCTGTTTCAAACGCGACAAGGGCAACTTATAAAGCTTCTACGGCGGATAAATGCAAAGCTGTCATGGTAGAGGAGACGAAATCTCCTCGGCCATATGGACAACTTCGGGTTGATGCTCCCGAGTTCTTCCCCACCTACATGGAACCAAACAACAAAAACTCGCTCATGTGCAAAGGAGTATAACTCACTCCGAGTGACATAAGGACAAGCCATGTTGATCCAACCGCCACAATCACATATCATCTATCATCATCGGTGCCAATGCCACAACCGTCATTTGAAGCTTCCCATGATCCTGTTCGTCACTGTTGCTGACGGCAGCGAGCTCATCGGGCGTGGGTTGATATGCCAGCAACAATTGATTCCAACCAAGCAAGGCATCAACGACAGCAAGTCATTTGTGCCATGATAGACAGAGATATGACGACCAATGCAGTAATTCGTGGAAGGCGTCACATGGATTTTCAGAAAATATTATCAGAGAAAATATGTGAAACACTGAGAAACATGTTCCCTAGCTATTCCATGTCAACAAATTATGAAGGCGGCGCAATTATGGGGCATGCACAGACTCTCGCCAAAATTCCAGAATATGAAGAGTTTGTAAAGGAAAATCCCAAGCAACGAGGATATGTCACCCAGGCAGGTCGTGCAAGTGCAAAACGTGATGCTCTGAAGAGAAGAGAAATGTAGTGTGAGCTGACTCTGGATACAGCAGGATAGATGGCCGATATTCTCCAACATCAAGTCAAGCTGGTAGTGAACATGTGAGCAAGAATTCAGAAAATACAACAAGGGGAGTTTCCCGAATGCTCACTCCATGGCTAGCTCGTAAGAGAGCCGCAAGTAACAAATTTAAGGTGTTTAATTCTTTGCCAATTGGTATCACGGAGGCAGCGGATAGCAACAGTGAAACATCATCAACTTCAGTACATTTCAAGAGAAAGAAATCCAAGAAAAATGTTGTACCAGGCCATCGTCCTGTAACTCGCAGTCAAAAAGATTCAAGCAACGAAGACCAAGATTCAAATTTTATAGGGCCTTGTCTTGTGTTGAAACATTCTCAGCCTGATTCTAAAAATGAGTTGAAATTTCATGAAGAACAACAACATAATGTAAACCGAGTGGAGCAGGTCCTAACGGCAAATACAGGTCAGTCAGCCGAAGACCAACTTAAACAACTCACAGTTGTACTTCAACAGAAAGAAGATAAGTTGGTTGCTTTACGTGATCGTGTAGCTAATACAAGTACAGAAGCTGAGAGAAATGCATCCAGTAGTCATGATACTAATCAAGGAGGAGCGGGAATCAATCTTGAAGCTATTCAGAAAATGATAGCCGAAGGGGTCTAGGCCCAATATATGCAAACCCATTATTCCATGTGGCCGGGATATGTTAAGACGTACCCGCCGGATGATGATCTTGTGCCATTCCCGGCAAATTACCGGCAACCCCAGTTTAGAAAATTTAACGGGAGTGGGTCTCCTCACAAGCACATAGCCCACTTTCTCGCAGCCTGTCAGGACACAGCTCATAATGGAGCACGCCTCCTCAGGCAGTTCATAGAGACATTGTCTGGTCCCGCCTTTACTTGGTACAGCAAGCTAGCTCCTAGTTCCATAAAAACTTGGGAGCAGATGCAGAATGGCTTCCTTGAGCGGGCGGCTGACTTTACAAACAGATGGAGAAATTTGAGTCTTCACTGCCTTTAGCCAATTACTAAGCCTGAAGCGGTGCGCATGTGCATGAATAATCTTCACTCAGAAGTGGTCGTGGAGTTACAAGGAGTGAGACCCATGACATTTGAAGAGTTGGCGTCAAAGGCTACGGACATAGAGAATTATATGCAGCATGTCGCTCGCAAAACAAAGGCGGCGTTCAACAAGCCTATAGAAAAGGAGGCTCGGCGAGAGAAATTGCTGATAAAGCCCAAATCAGCGCAAGCTATGGAAGCAACAACGGTCAACTCTCAGTTTCAACCTGTAAGAGCACCTGTAAGGAACCAAGGACATAAAGATGCACAAGTTGGTAGGAGACCGACTCTTACCGAACGACAAAACAGAGAGTACTCCTTCCGTGTAGAAGAAATTCATGATCTTTTCAAAGGTTTACGGGAGTTGAAACTTATAGAGCTTCCTAAGTCAAAGAGGCCAGAAGAGGCCAATATGTTTAATGCACCAAACTTCTGTCCTTACCACTGCATATTAGGCCATACACTTGATGATTTCTTTGTGGTAAAAATATCATTCAAAAGATGATTGATGAGGGGAGCATTGATATGGACCTTCTCAAAAGTTTAAAGAATGGGAAGAAGATGGCTACAGCAAATGTTGCCACTCTTCAAGATAGCTCGGTGAGTTGTGCACCTTCAAATATGAAGCCAACTTATGATGATATGATGTTTTCATCAGGATATGAACTTACTCCAATAATCTCTCCAGGCCTCATCTCGCAGGACGTTCATGGGACCACGTCACAGAGTCGACGTAAAGGAGAGGCTCACTTTCCCCGCAAATATGATGCATGGCTCAGTCTACCAGCTTCGCATGGACCCCAAGAATGGAGGGAGCAGCAGCCGAAACACCTTCCAATACCCTGAGTGATGGAAGATGTCGCTCCTCTGCGCTTCGTGCCAAAGATATATCAACACGGGACGAAGCGCATGAAGGTTCCTACAAGTGAAGAATTCAACGTTCTCACTATCGATGTGTTTGAGGATGATAGCGAGTCTCTTCATTTCCCCAAAGAAGATGCGCCAAAAGTGGACCAGGTCCACCTTAGATTAGGTCGCCAGTTAGTTGACCCACATCCTCCACACAGAAAGGAGCCTAGAAACAAAGATGTAGCTGAGAATGAGACAATGGACCAGCCCTCTAAGGTGTCGGTCAAGTATGATGTAATCTCGCATTTGAAGAAAATACCAGCTATGCTTTATGTGTATGATGCTTTGTCTCTTTCGTCGGATTTATGTAAGGCACTAGTTACTACATTATCATTTCCTGAAGATTATAGAGTAGAAGTCTCACAGACAGAAGCTGAACTAAATAATGTGTTAAATATTACATTCACGGATGAAGACATGTTGTTAGGCTCAAAGAAGCATAACAGACCTCTCCTGATGTTTGGTGAGATTGATGACTTGCCAACGAATCACATTATGATAGATGGCGGATCCGCCATAAATTTGTTGCCCTTGCGTACTTTGAAAAGGATAGGATATTCACCTAAGGACCTGAGCCAATCAAATGTGGTTATTCATGGCTTTAATCAATCAGGTCAGGAGGCCATGGGTACCATCTCATTGGTATTGAAGTTGGAAGCATTGTCCACATACGTGAAATTCTACGTGATTGATGCAGCTATTTCATACAATGCATTGCTAGGCCGACCATGGCTACATGAACATCAAGTCGTACCATCCACGCTTCATCGGTGTGTCAAGTATAAAGAGCAGTCTGGGAAACAATGAGAATATTTGCAGATAAGAGGCCATTCACCGTGGCTGAATCCTTCTATGTAGATGCAAGATTGTATTTTGAGCCAGTTGAAAAAGTATACAAACCAAAGTCTGTAGTAGTACCTGAGTCAAATGTGGTAGAGAAGAATATTGCAGAATCCTCATCCGGACGAAATATTTACCAGTATATACCAAGTGACCAAAGAAAAGAAGGTCACCCAATATTTCGCGTCATCATAAATCATCCATCAAAAGAGGTACCAAAATGCCTATTATCTTGCCTCCTTTGGTTCAACATAAAATTAAACAAGATAAAGAGGAGTCGCCTAGTCGAGAAAATAAAAATAATAATGTGGTGCATATCTCCTTGCAGAATAAAGATGATTATTCATTGCCTATTGCTTTGTATGATAACCGAGTTTTGTATATGATGAAGAAAATGGGCTATGACACTCTTAGTGGCCCATCTTTATGCGATGGCCGGGGACAGCGAGTGCCATTTGAAAAGGCGTTGTCACCAGAACAACTCAAAGCTCTACACAAAGGCCATCCTTTGAAAGAAAAAATACATGGGCTAGGCTATGAGGTTTGCATGACCTTGACCGAATTTACAGAGCCAACTGAGGCATCCCCGCAAATGGAGGATGGTAATCAACCAACTGTTGATGACCTGGAGGAAATAAATATTGGGACACTTGAGGAGCCTCGACCAATTTTTATTGGCGCTCATTTGTCCAAATAAAAGAAAGAGGAATATCGTAAGTTCCTTTCAGCAAATAGGGGTGTGTTTGCTTGGACTTACGAGGAAATGCCCGGCCTGGATCCAGGAGTGGCCGTGCACCGACTAGCCATGCAAGATGATATTCTGCTCGTAAGACAAGCACAAAGGATATTTCGACACGAGCTACTTCCCAAAATAGAAGCCGAGGTTGACAAACTCATAGCTGCTGGATTCATCAGAGAGGTTAAATATCCTAAGTGGCTTTCCAATATAGTTCCAGTTAAAAAAAAAGGTCAAATTCATGCATGTGTAGAATTTAGGGACTTAAATAAAGCGTGCCCTAAGGATGATTTTCCGACACCGATATCTGAATTACTCGTTGATGCTACCATGCACAATGAAATGTTTTCTTTTATGGATGGGTATTTTGGATATAATCAAATAAAAATGGCCCCAGAGGATGAAGGGTTAACGACATTTGGGATGCCCAAAGGCATATTCTGTTATAAAGTCATGCCATTTGGACTAAAAAACGCCGGGGCAACATATCAACGGGCTATGACTATAGTTTTAGATGGATTATTGTATGTTATTGTTGAATGTTACATAGATTACATAGTGGTAAAATCAAAACGTGAGGAAGACCATATAAAACATCTTGAAATGGTTTTCGAGCGTTTGAGGGAACATAACTTGAAAATGAATCCCATGAAATGTGCATTTGGAGTTTCTTCCGGGAAAGTTCTCGGTTTTGTGGTTACAAAGAATGGCATCCAAGTCGACCTAGCAAAGTAAAAGCGATTGTTAAGATGCCACCACCCACAAACCTACATGAATTAAAAAGTTTCCAAGGTCACCAAGCATATATTAGGAGGTTTATCTCGAACTTATCGGGAAGATGCATACCTTTCTCACGTCTCATGAAAAAGGGTGTCCCATTTGAGTGGGATCAAGCATGCCAAAATGCATTCTTGGATATTAAAAAATATCTAATATATCCACCTATTCTAGGTGCACCAGTTAGGGAACGCCCTTTGATCATATATAGAGCAGCCATGCCTATGTCGTTGGGTGCTCTTTTGGCACAAAATAATGAGTCCGGAAAAGAAATGTCCTTATATTATCTTAGTCGCACCCTTATGGGGGCTGAGTGCAATTATCCATACATAGACAAAATATGTCTGGCATTAGTGTTTGTAGCACAAAAATTACGTCATTACATGCTAGAACACACTGTACACCTTGTGTCAAGAGCAGACCCTCTCAGATATATCTTAAACAAATGGTGCTTTCAGGTAGATTAGCTAAGTGGGCGATGTTTTTTTCATAGTTTGATATAAAATTTGTGCCACAAAAGGCCATGAAGGGATAAGCATTAGCTAACTTCCTAGTCACGCATCCAATACCCGATGATATCCCAATAGATGATGACTTGCCTGATGAAGATGTGTTCGCTACATCGGTTGCTAGTTCGTCATGGAAAATGTACTTTGATGGTGCATGTCGGCGATCCGTGGCAGGTGCGGGAGTTGTGTTTGTCACACCAAGTGAAGGAATAATCCTGTACTCCTTTACCCTAACTTCAGCAGTTTCAAATAATTCAGCTGAATATGAGGCTTTGATAATTGGGCTGGAATTGGCTCTGAATGTGAGGTTAGATTCACTCATGGTATACGGTGACTCTGAGTTAGTGATGAACCAATTAATGGGAATTTACATGGTAAAGAAAGAGGAATTAATGCCTTACTTCCAACTAACCAAAACGCTCATGTCCATGTTTGTTGATCTAAATATTCAGCATGTTATAAGAAGTCAAAATTAAAAGGCTGATGCATTAGCAAGTTTAGCTACTCGTATGTCATTAAGTTCACATCAAATGATGGACGTTCGTGTTGAAGAATGCGGAATCCTACGTATACTCGCCCAAGAGGAAGATACGACGACATCACTTGCAATGACTATAGACATCTACGAGACTGAAGTGAGAGATTGGCGAATCCCCTTCGTGGAATACTTGCTCCATGGATATTTACCTTTAGACCGTGCAGAAAGATCTAGAGTTTGAAAATGGTCAGTCCACTATACATGTATAAATGACACCTTCTATAGGCGTTATTTCGATGGCATCCTCCTTCGTTATCTGGCGGGGAATTAAATTTTGGAAGCCTTAAATGAAGTGCATGCTGGGGTGTGTGGCGCACATCAATCGGGCCCAAAGTTATATTATCAACTCTGACATCTTGGTTATTATTGGCCTACCATGTTCGGCGACGCCATGAAATTTGCAAAAAGGTGTCATGAGTGCCCAATAAATGGTAATTTCTTACATAAACCTCATAAATCGTTCCATCCCACAAATATGGCATGGCCGTTTGAAATGTGGGGAATGGATAAAGTGGGACCTATTAATCCGCCATCTTCAAAGGGCCACAAATTTCTCCTGGCTGCCACCGGTTACTTCTCTAAATGGGCCGAGCTTATACCATTAAAAGAGGATAAGGGAGAGCACGTGGAGCACTTTATAAGAACGCAACTTATATATCGCTTCAGAGTTCCTTCTCGTATCATGTCTGACAACGGAGGCCCGTTCAAAAATAAACATGTTGATAAGTTGTGTTTGAAATTTAAAATAAATCATCACTATTCTACGGCTTACAATCCGGCAGCTAATGGACAAGCAAAAGCTTTTAACAAAAACTTATGCAAACTGTTGAAGAAAGTCGTGTCGAAAAATAAGCGTAAGTGGCATGAAAAACTTCTTGAGGCCTTGTGGGCTTATAGAACCACGACACTTACACCAACTGGAATGACACCATACTCCCTTGTTTTTGGAGGAGAAGCCGTTCTACCATTAGAAGTATAGATTACTTCACTTACAGTGGCTGTTCAAGGGAAACTTTCTGAAGAAGAGGTCGTAATATTACGCCTTGATGAGCTCGAAATGCTTGAAGGGAAACGCCTTCAAGCATTGCAAAATTTGGAAGCGTATCAGGCTAGAATGTCCCGCGCTTTTGACAAGCGCTTTAAAAGGAGATCATTCAAGCAAGGAGACCTAGTGCTCACCGTCATCCGTCCAATGAATGTTACACGACGGATGGGAGGAAAATTTGGGCCAAAATGGGAGGGTCCCTACACCGTAAAAGAAGTCTACTCTAGTGGTGCTTACAAGATAATTTCCCCAGACGGCGAGTACTGTCCGCCACCGATAAATGGGAAATTCCTGAAGTGTTACTATGCTTAAAAAAACAAATATACTCCAATACACTTATGCATATAAACTGTGATGTAAACAAATGTTACTCCAATACACTTATGAGAATAAATTGTGATGTAAACAAATGTTACTCTAATAAACTTATGAGTGCACCCAATTTTTTTTTACTATATACCCTCACGAGTCTAAATTGGGGCACTCAAAGAAAATATACTCCAATAACTTATGAGTCTAAACTGTGATGCGAAAAGAAAAGCAAATGTACTCCATACCCTCACGAGTCTGAACTGGGCACTCAAAGAAAATATACTCCGATAACTTACGAGTCTAAACTGTTATGCGAAAATAAAAGGCAAATGTACTCCATACACCCACGAGTCGAAACTAGGGCACTCAAATAAAATATACTCCAATAACTTACGAGTCTAAACTGTGTGATATATATATAGAAAAACAATACTCCATTAAACTTACGAGTATAAACTGGGATGGTCCCAGAAAATGTACTCCATACCCTCACGAGTATAAACTCGGGCACTCAAAGAAAATATACTTCATACCCTCACGAGTATAAACTGGGGCACTCAAAGTAAATATACTCCAACGACTTACGAGTATAAACTGTGATGAAAAAAAAGTACTCCAACGACTTAAGAGTATAAACTGTGATGCAAACAATATATATACATATACTCCGTACCCTCATGAGTATAAACCGGGGCACATAAAATGTTACTCAATAAACACACTCCAATAAACTTACGAGTCTAAACTGTGATAGAAAAAAATACTCCATACCCTGACGAGTCTAAACTGGGGCACTCAAAGAAAATATACTCCAATAACTTACGAGTCTAAACTGTGATGCGAAAACAAAAGCAAATGTACTCCATACCCTCACGAGTCTAAACCGAGGCACAAAAAAATATACTCCATACTCAAAAGCAAATGTACTCCATACTCAAAGAAAATATAATCCAACGACTTACGAGTATAAACTGTGATGCAAAAGAAAATATTACTCCAATAAACTTACGAGTATAAACTGTGATGCACCCAAAAGAAAAATAGTCCACACCTTCACGAGTCTAAACTGAGGCACAAAAAAATTTATGCTCCATGTCCGCACAAGTATAAATAGGGGCACATAAAATGTTACTACAACAACTTACGAGTCTAAAATGTGATGCGAAAAGCCAAAGAGAAAATCCTCCATGCCCTCACGAGTCTAAACTGAGGCACCAAAAAACATTATGCACTCCATAACCTCACGAGTCTAAACTGGGGCACCAAAAAAATATACTCCATGTTCCCACGAGTATAAATTGGAGCACATAAAATGTTACTCCAATATACTTACGAGTCTAAACTCTGATGCAAAAGGAAAAACACTCCATACCCTCATGAGTCTATACTGGGGCTCCAAAAAAGATATACTCCACGTTCCCATGAGTATAAACTGGGGCATATAAATGTTACTTTAACGACTTACGAGTATAAATTTTGATACGACAAAGAGAAAAGTGAAAAATAAAACATATCCATACCCTTACGAGTATAAACTAGGGGACCTAAAATCTTACAACAATAAACTTATGAGTATAAACTGTGATATAAACACATACACTCCAAAACCCCATGAGTGTAAACTGGGGCAATAAAAAACAAAGTTTACTGCAATGAACTTATGAGTATAAACTATGATATGAACACATACACTCCAAAACTCCACGAGTATAAACTGGGGCAATAAAAACAAGTTTACTCCAATAAACTTACGATTCTAAAATGTGATAAAAGAAATATTATTCCAACAACTTATGAGGATAAACTATGATATAACAAAAATAATAATCCATACCCTCATGAGTATAAATTAGGGCACATAAAATAATAGTCCAACAGCTTAAGAGTATAAACTATGGTGCAACCAATCAATTGAAATTGAATATTCATCGAGAAAATGAAGTTCACACGTATGAGTATAGGAGTAAATGCTCCTAACATCAAATGAATAAGCATATGTCTATAAGTGCTCTAATACTTCAAGAGCCAAAACCAACACATACAAACTGCTCCAATGCTATATGAGCCTAAACTGTAAGCATGGTCTAAAAATGTTAAGCTGAAACAACCTTCATGGGTTTAAACTCTCAAGTGTTAAGTTCAACTGCACTAAAAAAATCCAAGCCTAAATTGAAATTAAAAAGAATGTATCGTGTAGGAAAAAGAAAAAAGACTACCCATCCACATATAGCTGGCGAACATTTGAATAAGAAGTCACACACTTCAAAACGGGATTGTCAAGTTTCGAGCTATGGATCCAAACCAAAATACCTCTTCGGACCCAGACCTCTAGGGGCATCTGTTGACATGGATTTTGACCAAGATAAAATAAAACACATAAACCACATAAAATATACATACAAATCGGCCAAAATCCGTTTACAATGAAAATAAGGAATTAAGAGGAATATGTAATCAACCGTTCAAATTGTGGATTCACAAAAATAGGCATATGATATATTGTCAACTCTTGATAATGCACGCATTGAACAAATAATTATAAAGTATGACGAAACAAATAAAGAGTCAACAAGTTTTCTCTTATTTAAACTGGAGGACATAAGATTTATGTACGTACACCGTCGTTGATGGATACTAATGTAAAATTTAAGTGTCAAAAGGCGACATCAACATTATCGGAGCATCATGGAGTATGTTCCTCCATCAAAATATCACCGAATCTCCATGAAATGGATAGAAAATATAATCTTTGGACCAAGAAGATACTGACATCCCATTCATTTAGCTGGCACGTACATGCATTATTTGTAATTGCAGACTAAGGTAGTATGCGTGCATGACGTGTGTGTCATGACCATGCATGCATTAGGCTTAAATTAAATAACCGAATTAAGAAACCCATAAGTTGGCTTATACACAAAAGGGAAGTACACCGGTAGAGTTAAATCAAGCGGATTAGCCGAACCAATCAAGGGACCAAGCCTTAGTTGTGCTCCACGCTCAGGAATCAAAATATCTGCTTGTATAAACAACTAGTCTACGGAAAGAAGCCTGAAGCGCTCGCTGGCCATAACTGGCCACGCGCCCACGTTCTGCCACAACCTGCACGATGGCGAAGTTGTTAGAGTAAAACGAGATTGAATCGAAGTGAATGGACTAGTAGTCCTCTTTCTATTGATTCTCAAGTATATATACATCTGGAAGAGGTGCAAAGAAGAGGTGTCTGTTTGGAGGCATCCCTCCAGAACAGGTGCCTGTTGGCAATAGACACAAAGAGGAGACACGACTGTTCGGGTTGGACATATCCCTTGAATGAATCTACTAATTAATTTCTAACACTCCCCCTTGTACAACACCGCTCCTTGAATGTTTCATAGTTGAAAGCTTCTTGCATATAGATCTTCCATCGTGATAAATCTTCCACATAATCTTGAGAGTCTCCCTCAAAAACCCTGTGGGAAAAATATGAGTAGAATAAAGTAGATATGTTGCTGAAACTCCTTTAAACCCAGTGGGGAAAAATAAGAAGAAAATGATGCAACATATGATGATTATTGTCTCTTGTTAACTCATATGAGAAAAACCTTTGAAGAAGGAGAAAACTCATTGATAAGTTTAGAGAACAATTAATATGTCTTGAGTACTTCCTTTAAAAACCCTCGTAGGGAAAATAGAAAGTATGACATATGATCTTTGAGAGTATATTGCCTCACTAAAAACTATTATGAGAAACTTTGAGAGGAAACTCATAAGGGAAAAGAGTGCAATTGTACATGCCATTGAAAACTCCTTTAAAACCCAATGGGAAAAATACAAGGAGAAAATGATATGGCATATAAAGACACTTGTGTTTATATTGTCTCGTTAAAAAGCTTTTATGAGAAACCAATAGGGAAAACTCATCAAGGGAAAAAGAGTACAATATATGCAATCTGATGATTGTTAATAGGTTATAGTTTGGGAGATTACTCCCCCTGAACTTTGCAAATATGAAGGATGTCTCATACCAATTCCATTGACATGAACATGAGATTGTGTATAATCTGTTGGATTATAACAGTAGTTTGTTTGCAAATTATTTCCTCACTTTTCTATAATCCATGAGGCTAATTAATTTCCGAGCAATGTGATTTATGATATTGCTCTTCATATAACCTATAGGTATTGAGTAACACAAGTGGAAGTATCTTGATAAATCAAGTTATGTAATTCCGATGAATCTCAACCACATGATTTTGAGTGTGGTTAACCATTCTACTAAGTTATGCATATTTTGCAATGCCTTTAGATAAAGCAATTATGTTAGAATGATAACTGGAAATAACCACTAAAATCCATTCATATGACTTCCATGTGAAGGCTATTCCAGCAAATTCAGTCATTGGTATGGCATCGTTGGGATCAAACATAGAGCCAATATCATTACATAATATCATGGTCATATCTTCTATTTCCTGATGGAAATATCCAAGATTTACTGTAATCTTCAGATATAAGATGATATTACTTATATCAACCATATACCTTTTGTTGGGGGTTGCACTCTGAATAAAGATAGCAAATAGAGTGTGAGGCCTGACGTAGTTTGCAAGTATATGAGTGCTTTGACATTAGTGATATATAGAACTTCCGGTCCTAGTATCACTTCATTATCAGCCCTAGGTATGAATGGATTTGTACCTTATCAAAGGTAGTATGACCATACATGTCTTTTGTTGTTATGATATATTCACACTGAACTTCTCGTATATGTTTTGGATATATGTAGACTGATACTAATTCTTGATAGAATGCTCAAGTTGTAAACTCAAGCTAAATTTGGTTAAATCCAAATTTTCCGTCTTGAGATTATTTTGTGTATGTTTAGGTCTTGTAGAGACATTGATGATGAAATCATCGATATACACTGAGGTGATATAAGGAATTCAAATTTGGGATACCTTTATTAATACATAAACAATTTATCATCCTTTGAGTAATCCTTTGAAGAAGGAACTCATTTAGTCGGTAGTACCATATGATTTCCGACTATTTCAAGCCATAGAGTGACTTCTGAAATTTTACACATATATGTTGCGATTTATTTTGGATTTGGAATTGTAAGCCCTTGAGGTACTTCGTTATAAATTTCTGAAATGAGTAACCCATATGAGTATGTAGTCACTTCATCCATTAACTACATGGATAATATTATTTGTACTGCCAATGATATTTGTTATCGAAACTTAATTCCACTCATACCAAGAGGGTATGTTACATCATAATCTGATGTTGGGTCTCTGCGTGAACCCTATTGCTACAAGCCTCGCTTTCTCACCACCTCATTGAATTTGTCTATGAATGAGAAGTTTTTAGTATTCCATATGGAAGATACTTATGAGGAGTAGGCATTACTGTGGTAAATACCACTCATTTGTAGAGCGAGGCTATTCTTCATTACTTGCTTCCTTTTATGTGAACCAATATGAGTGCAAGAGGCACTCTACCATGGATTTTGGTTCAGGCCCCAAAAGGTTTTAGCAATTTTGAGAATAAATATATGTCGACAAATGTAGTCTTTATTTTATATGATTCTGATGGAATCGATGAAATTTGTGGAAATGTATTTATTCATTTTAACTCCTTGTGATTTCCTACAACAATGGAGTCAAGGTGTTCCGATCTCCCGACACAAAAACATTTGTGCACATTTATGTCAGGATTTGGATGATAAGCATCCAGTGAGGTGTCTTTCAACTTGATGTTGAATTACATTTACTAATTGAGGATTTGATTTCCTCTATTTCTGCGGAAGCATATGCGAGATTATATCTCGTGTGGTCAGATTTCTCCCCCTCTTGCTCTCATTTTGGGAGAAGAGCGGTTTATCAGGTACCTCCACTCTTTCTGACACTTTACTGCAGGAATATAAAATTGAGTGACACCTTTGTCATCAGTAAATGTATGTGGCAGATTTGCAATGTGTTGCAAATATGTGATTCTAAACTTCTTGTTCAGATTCTTTGAGTACGTGGATATAAGGACTGAATGTGAATAACATTCCTAATTTATTTCTTGGCATTCTTTGTGGTACTTATCTCCCCCTAATGCCAGAAATGTCCTTATTGCTGATGCAATCAACATACGGGCTATGAATAATTTTGATTGACGGATAAATTGTCATTCCTCACTTAGATCCCTAATTTTCTGTGAGAGCCCATTGATGTATGCTGGAGTGGTGATATCGATATGTAACCGAATTATCGCAGATAGGAAATACTTTGTTGATTTCCACGTAATTACTAAAAGGGGAAAGTAGTATGATATGCAGTTGGTATGATTTATATCGTACTTACGGTGTGTAATGCCGTATTTGTCTAGCATGAGGCTAGTAAATCATGATTCTATAAGTTTGGTCATATTATTAATTTCACTATCTTTGATAAGATATTGAACTAAACCATTTTGGGTATGTACATAAAGTATTATATATAATCAGATATTTCTTGTGAAATGAGTTCAACAAAGTTGTCCATTCGAATGAATTTATCCCTTGTTTAGGATAACTTGCTCTTACTTTGAGAATTTGAGCAATTGATTTAGTTATATCATTCATGGTTTGTGTGACAAGAGACACACCAGAAATCATTTTATAAATGTTTTCATTAGTACCATAAAGTATCTATAAAATACCACACAATGGTTGAGAATGCACATATCTTCTGAATCTATTCAAGGAAGAATGAGTTGGCTCATTTAGAATTGTAAGGTGAGAGTTCCTTAAATTAATTTCCCTTATGGCACATGTGGTGCACATAAAATCTGATGATTTGGGAAATTTTGCAACTTGTTAAGTTGTGACCAATAGAATTTTCAATAATTTTCTAAACAACCCCAAACCTGGATTGTAAGGCTTAAAACCAAATATTTTGTAAGATTTAGAAAATTATTGTGTACGCAACAAAACTGAGTATGAATTGATTCATACATGCAAAAATTATCAAATATAATGTCCAAGAAATAGGATATTTGACATTTATACTACATGTAGTAGTACGAGTATAGGCGAACAATATTTTGGGAATAATCGGGATATTACATGAGGTCTCCCATATTACGAAAAAATGAGTTATGCAAACATATCATAGGAACAAATGACTTGATCATTCTTTTATTGCACTATATTTTTGGTTCTCCTTCTGATGAAGATTCGAGAACATCATTTACCAGAATAGTTTCTGGTCGTATGTTTGCAAATTTTCAAATACCACAATGAACTTATTTGCCTTTTAATAAACTCATGGTGTGGTTTGACCATATGTTTGAGGGTTTGGTAATCATAGGTACGATATTCATGTAACCACACATTTGACAAACTTGAGAGTTGTCTTTGTAATCTTTTTAAAATGATAAATTACTAATTAAAAGGTAATTATGCCATTGGTTGTCTTTATCCTCCACTTTACTTTGAATGCCTCATTGTTTTATTTTGTGACCACTCACATGCATAGTATTCTCAATGCTAGCAAATATTTGAAGCACCCGTTGGGTGAATATGATGAGTTTAAGAAATAACATGTTTCTTTACCATGAAAATGGTGATACCATCATAAGGAGATGTAAAGTGTATCAAGGGCTTTTCAACCTGATCTGCATATGAAAATGTCATATCATGAGATCTCAACTTTAAGTTGATTTTATAATTACCAAATTGTAAGTTGCGATAGACTTGAGGTCTTGAAAAATTATTGGGTGATCATTCCAAATGTGCTTGGGGCAGCATGTTTCTCTTAAAGGGAACTATTCAAGGTGAATAAATATTCATCCATTATGTACTTAGTTTGAGAACTAAGTGAAGTAGGTGACAGATGAAATACATATGATCATACTTAGCTATTAAGAGAATAGCCATGACACATATTCCAAAGGTGAGGTTATAGTAGCAATAATACCTCGGGTGGATACAACGGCTGATGTCGTAAATCATCTTACAATAAATAATCTCACCTAACATGTACTTACTGTATTTGGAAATGTGAGCCATGCGTTACTTGAAAATGCTAATGCATTTATTTAATTTACTTCTAGGAGTAAGTGGCATCTATAAATAAATGATTTGTTTGAGAACAATCATGGTCAAGGTGATCCTTGGTGAACCTGGGTGGATCCTTCAATATAACACATGTTATTAAATTATTGCTAATGTTTTGGACTTCATTCATGAGAAAAGTGTGACTTTAGAGTCACGGCCAAAAACATAGACATTGCAATTTTAACATTGCTTTGTCACTATGAAAATAACAACCACAATGTGATGTGGATCTTGCAATAGTGTTTGAGACACTCTCTATAAATTATGGCATCCATCTTGATCTATGGATGACACTATAATTAGAAATAGTGACGTGGGCTTGACATGCATTTTACGAATGTAGTAGAAGGTAATCACACGTATATGCAAATATTTTCATAGTTTCCTATGACATATTCAAGCAAAATGTGCAAGAACAATATTTACTATGAGAGTAAAATATTTTAAAGAACAAGAACAATAAATGCTTCAGAGGAGGAAATTCTAATACAGCTGATGCCTTATAGCCACATGTGTAGACCTCAATTTATATAGGATAACACTTTGAAGATAATCACCAATATGGTGTAGATCTCACAGTAATAGAAAACATAGTCTGACTTTTGTTAGTAGATGTTCATAATTCTATTACCTTATGTTATGCTATTTTGAAGAAAATCACTTTGAAGGTAATCATCTGTCAGGGTGACATGACATGATGTAGACCTTGCAGTAATAGTGGATAGTGTGCAAAAATTTTGCAGTAGATGCCAGTATTACCTTATGATTTCTTGAGGTAGTCACATCTAATATTAATATTTGGAAGAGCACATCGAAAGTAGTCGTCTTGTTAAAATAAAAGATGTAGACCTTACAGTAGTGGTGAATAATCTGCATATGATACAGTAGATGTCACCAATACCTTGGATTCATAAATAAAATTTGGGCTAGTCATATTAAGTATGACACATTATCATTCTTGTTTGAATGTATGTCAACATTTGCAAGAAATATAATTTATATTACAAAATTATAGTTGTTGTCCCCAAATCACATGTCATAGGGAATATCTGCAGTCCTAAATTCCGAAGAAATGTGATCTAAAATGAAAGCAAAACGGTGTTTGCAATAGTAATACTGAGGTAATACATATAGGTGGAAAACATAATTTACATGTGCAAATATATGAAGATATGAGATCTTCAAATCACCATTTTGTATAATTATGTAGTATGTAATTTGGGATGATCTTGGTGTTAAACCATAAAGTTTTGTTAACCTGATGGCCGAAGAGAAACTTAACGACTTATATGCATAACCTAAGGGTTAAATTACAAATTCATCAATCAAAGAGATAAGAAATCCCAAATTTCTGTGTCTAAGTAGGGATTAGAAACCGCCATCGGCCGGAGGTCCTACCGCGTCGGGGGTCGCTTCAGACTCCACTGCGATGGATCTGATTTCTCCTTGGTAGTTGGCTTGATACATGTGTATGAATCACTGCCGCTCCATCATGTTCATATTGATCAGCGATTCCAGATGCGTTTTCTTCTCCTGTACGGCCAAATTGCAAAACTACCAAAGGGATAAGGTTTCCAAAATTCTTTATCTCGTTCATGCTTGTAGCCCGTAGTCAATGGAAAACTAACGCCGCCGTTGCTTTGCTCAGGCACGCCGGTCGGTCATGCCGTTGCTTGCAGTAGCCTCCACGCCGAAAAGGGTCGTGGCTATTCGCCGCTGCTGCCGAGCCACAACGCCAGGCCGGGCGTCATAGCTGGCCACGCTGCAAAGTCGTGGGTGCCGCTGTTGGTGGCCTGAGATATTCGCTGTGCTACGAGCCGCTACCACAAAGAGCAGATGCGCAGCAGACGCGGTTAGCCTCCGTCATGGGCCGAAGCGACGTGCTCGGAGGAGCAGCGCGTGAGGTGTCGCCTCACGCCATAGGCAGTCGGGGCTGGTGACACATCCGAGAGTCGAAGGAAGACGCTGCGCGTGCAAGCCGCGGGCCATCGGCGTCACCACCGTTCACGGGACGAAGCACCGACATGTGCTGGTTACGCATGCGCCGGGTGAGCAGTCGCGCGCTATGCCGGCCGTTTGATGTCGCCGCGCTGGATCTCCGTGCTGCAGGAGGAGTCTCGCCGGAGGTCGTCTGCGCGCCTCCCGCAGTCCCACTGCCGCTTATGCCGGAGCATCTAATAGGTTGGAGGGCACCACACCCGATCTGCCGCCGCGCCGGCAGGAGCCGCCGAGAGGCGTTTTGCACCACGCGCGGGTCGGAGGGAGCGACGCTGCGCCGCTGGCATGCCGCTGTCTCCTGTCCTGGAGCGGGTTTGCAACAATGAAGACGTCGCGCGCGTGCCGGAGGGCGTTGCTGCGGAGGGCCGGCCGTGGGAGCGGCATCGACGACACTGGTTCGAGTGTGTCGTCGGTGATTCATTGTGACGCGCGAATGCATCCACCGTCGTCCTTTCGATGTGGCCTATTTCTCTAATCGAGAGCAGAATGTTGATAACGTGTTAGAGTAAAACGAGATTGAATTGAAGTGAATGGACCAGTAGTCCTATTTCTATTGATTCTCAAGTATATAGACATCTGGAAGAGGTGCGAAGAAGAGGTGTTTGTTCGGAGGCATCCCTCCAGAACAGGTGCCTGTTGGCAATAGACATAAAGAGGAGACACGACTGTTCGGGTTAGACATATCCCTTGAATTAATCTACTAATTAATTTCTAACAGAAGTGATTAAACGCAAAGGTTGGTGCGCATGGCGATTGAGAGGCAACGCTGCACACCCCCGCTTCCCTATAAATACACGGTCCCTCGGCTGCTCCAGCGTGGCCCCGTCATTCATTCCTTCCCTCCCACTGCTTTTTTCTGTCGCTGGCATTCTTCGTCCTCTCTGTAGTAGACAGCGTATCATCTATACACAAAAGCACACCGAAAGAAAGGGAGAAGTAAGGAGAGGAAACTCGGTTTTCCCCAAGGAGGTGAGAAGGTGAGATATTATGTTGCGCTCATGCCCTTAGTTTTGGCCGCTTGGTTCGGATCAAGGAGCTCTCTCTTCTCGCACATGAAATCTTGTCCTCAATTTCGGTTGTTTGGTTCGGATCAAGGATTTTTCTCTCTTTCTCATATCATGAAGTTTTGCTCTTAGTTTCGGCCGTTTGGTTCGGATCAAGGAGTCATCTCTTCTCGTAGATCAAAGAATATCCTTAGGTTCGGTCGTTTGGTTCGGATCAAGGAACATAAAATTCACGAAATCATGTCCTTAGGTTCGGCCCTTTGGTTCGGATCAAGGAACATAAAATCCACCAAGTCATGTCCTTAGGTTCGGCCGTTTGGTTCGGATCAAGGAACATAGAATCCACCAAATCATGTCCTTAGGTTCGGTCGTTTGGTTCGGATAAAGGAACATAAAATTCACCAAATCATGTCCTTAGGTTCGACCGTTTGGTTCGGATCAAGGAACATAAAGTTCACCAAATCATGTCCTTAGGTTCGGTGTTTTGGTTCGGATCAAGGAACATATAACTCATCAAATCATGCCCTTAGGTTCGTCCTTGTGGTTCGGATCAAGGACGTGGACATGCCATGTGTGGAAAAGTTCATAAAATACTCTACGCATGGGTTCCTTTCATTTGAATATATAAAATATCTTATGACATGGAGTCTTCCATACGAATTCTGTGGCATGAGCCATAAAATAATAAAATTACGCTATGACATGGGTTCTCTCATATGAATTCCATGACATACAACATCCATATAACAAATACACAATTATGGCATGTCATGGGTTCTTCAAAATGAATTCCATGGCATAAACCATCAACCAAATAGAACAACAATTATGCTCCAAGCAGGGGTTCTCTGAAATGAATTCCATGATATGAGCGATAAATATGAAAAATGCATGGATGTATCCTATGACAGAAAACAGGGGGCCATGATATGAGCGTTAAAGATGAAAAATCCAACACCTATAACTCAACTATACCGAAACGTCACTGAACCTTAAGTGTGCAGATCCTACGGGTTCTAGAACTGTGCACACATGACTTGAGACACTCCTCGGTCAATATCCAACAGCGGGACCTGGATGTCCATATTGGATCCTACATATTCTACGAAGATCTTATCGGTTGAACCTCTTTGCCAAGGATTCATATAATCACGTATATCATTCCCTTTGTCCTTCCGTATGTTACTTGCCCGAGATTTGATCGTTGGTATCCCTATACCTATTTCAATCTCGTTACCGGCAAGTCTCTTTACGTGTTCCGTAATACAAGATCCCGTGACTAACACTTTAGTCACATTGCTTGCAAGGCTTATATGTGATGTTATATTACCGAGTGGGCCCCAAGATACCTCTCCGTGACACGGAGTGACAAATCCCACTCTTGATCCATGCTAACTCAACGGATACCTTCGGAGATACCTGTAGAGCACCTTTATAGTCACCTAGTAACGTTGCGACGTTTGATTCACACAAGGTATTCCTCCGGTGTCAATGAGTTACATGATCTCATGGTCATTGGAATGAATACTTCACACGCTGAAAACAATAGCAACAAAATGACACGATCACATGCTACGTTTATAGTTTGGGTCTTGTCCATCACATCATTCTCCTAATGATGCGATCCAGTCATCAAGTGACAACACTTGCATATGGTCAGAAAACCTTAACCATCCTTGATCAACTGGCTAGTCAACTAGAGGCTTACTAGGGATATTGTTTTGTCTATATATCCACACATGCATCTCCTTTGACATAGTCGCGGATGAGGTTGAAGTGTCGTTTGATGTGTCTGGTCCTCTTGTGAAACCTTCGTTCCTTGGCTAGAGCACTGGCACCAGTGTTGTCACAGAACAGAGTTATTGGATTTAGTGCGCTCGGCACAACTCCATGATCCATGATGAACTGCTTCATCCAGACACCCTCCTTAGCTGCCTCCGAGGCAGCCATGTACTCCGCTTCGCATGTAGAATCTGCTACGACGCTTTGCTTGGAACTGCACCAGCTTACCGCACCCCCATTGAGAATAAATACGTATCCGGTTTGAGGCTTAGAGTCATCTGGATCGGTGTCAAAGCTTGCATCGACATAACCCTTTACGACGAGCTCTTCGTCACCTACATAAACGAGAAACATTTCCTTAGTCTTTTTTAGGTACTTCAGAATATTCTTGACCGCTGCCTAGTGTTCCACTCCTGGATCACTTTGAAAACTGCGTGCCGTACTTATGGCCAGGCTGACGTCTGGTCTTTTGCACAACATTGCATACATGATAGACCCTATGGCTGAAGTATAAGGGACGGTACTCATCTTTTCTCTAGCTTCTGCAGTTACTGGACATTGAGTCTTACTCAACTTCATATCTTGTAACACTGGCAAGAACCCCTTCTTGGATTGCTCCATATTGAACTTCTTCAAAACTTTATCAAGGTATGTGCTTTGGGAAAGTCCTATTAGGCGCCTCGATCTATCTCTACAGATCTTAATCCCTAATATGTAAGCAACTTCTCCTAGGTCTTTCATTGAAAAACATTTGTTCAAGTAATCCTTTACGCTCTCTAAAAACTCCACATTGTTTCCAATCAACAATATGTCATCCACATATAATTTTAGAAACGCTACAGAGCTTCCACTCACTTTCTTGTAAATACAAGATTCTCCAACAACTTGTATAAACCCAAATGCCTTGACCACCTCATCAAAGCACTTATTACAACTCCGAGATGCTTGCACCAGTCTATAAATGGATCGCTGGATCCTGCATACTTTGGTAGCATTCTTTGGATCTACAAAACCTTTGGGTTGCATCATATACAACTCTTCCTTAAGAAAACCATTACGGAACGCTGTTTTGACATCCATCTGCCACATTTCATAATCGGAAAATGCAGCTATTGCTAACATGATTCGGATGGACTTAAGCATCGCTACTCGTGAGAATGTCTCATCGTAGTTAACTCCTTGAACTTGTGAAAAACCCTTTGCCACAAGTAAAGCTTTATAATCGGTCACATTACCGTACGCGTCCGTCTTCTTCTTAAAGATCCATTTGTTCTGAATAGCCTTGCGACCTTCACGTAATACTTCTAAACTCCACACTTTGTTTTCATACATAGATCCTATCTCGGACTTCATGGCCTCTAAACATTTGTTGGAATCCGGGCCCACCATTACTTCTTCATAATTTGTAGGCTCATTGTTGTCTAGCAACATGATAGATAAGACAGGATTCCCGTACCACTCGGGAGCAGTAGGTGATCTTGTCGACCTGCGAGGTCCGATAGTAAATTGATCTGAAGCTTCATGATCATCATCATTAGCTTCCTCCTTAACCGGTGTTGCCTCGATAGAGACTTCCCTATGCCCTGCGCCATCATCTAGAGGGAGCAGAGGTTCCACAACCTCATCATGTTCTATCTTCCTTCGACTCAATTCTTTCGAGAGAAATTCATTCTCAAGAAAAGCTTCATTCTTAGCAACAAACACTTTGCCCTCGGATCCGAGATAGAAGGTTTACCCAACTGTCTCTTTTGGGTAACCTATGAAGACACACTTTTCCGCTTTGGGTTCCAGCTTTTAAGGCTGAAGCTTTTTGACATAAGAATCGCATCCCCAAACCTTAAGGACAACTTTGGCCTCTTGCCATGCCATAGCTCATATGTTGTCGTCTCAACGGATTTTGATGTTTCCCTATTTGAAGTGAATACAACTGTCTCTAATGCATAACCCCAAAACGATAATGGCAAATCGGTAAGAGACATCATAGATCACACCATATCTAACAAAGTACGATTACGACGTTCGGACACACCATTACGATGTGGTGTTCCAGGCGGTGTCAAATGTGAAACGATTCCACATTGTCTTAAGTGAGCACCAAACTCGAAGCTCAGATATTCGCCCCCTCGATCAGATCGTAGGAACTTGATCTTCTTGTTATGATGATTTTCAACTTCACTCTGAAATTGCTTGAACTTTTCAAACGTTTCATACTTGTGCTTTATCAAGTAGACACATACATACCTACTCAAATCATTAGTGAATGTCAGAAAATAATGATATCCGACGCGCGCATCCACACTCATTGGACCGCACACATCAGTATGTATGACCTCCAACAAGTCACTTGCATGCTCCCTTGTTCTGGAGAACGGATTCTTAGTCATCTTGCCCATGATGCATGGTTTGCACGTGTCAAGTGATTCGAAATGAAGTGACTCCAAAAGCCCATCAGCATGGAGTTTCTTCATGCTCTTTACACCAATATGTCCTAAGCGACAGTGCCACAAAAAGCTGGCGCTATCATTGTTAACTCTACATCTTTTGGTCTCAATGTTATGTATATGTGTGTCATCATAATCAAGATTCAATATGAACAAACCCCTCACATTGGGTGCATGGCCATAAAATATATTACTCATAAAAATAGAACAACCATTACTCTCTGACTTAAATGAGTAACCGTCTCGCAACAAACAAGATCCAGATATGATGTTCATGCTTAATGCAGGCACTAGATATCAATTATTTAAGTTCATAACTAATCCTGATGGCAACTGAAGTGAGACTCTGCCGACGGCAATTGCATCAACCTTGGAACCATTTCCCACGCGCATCGTCAGTTCATCCTTTGCCAGCCTTCGTTTATTCCGCAGTTCCTGCTTCGAGTTGCAAATATGAGCAACAGAACCGGTATCAAATACTCAGGCACTACTATGAGAGTTGGTTAGGTACACATCAATAACATGTATAGCACATATACCATGTTTGGCATTGGCTGCCTTCTTATCAGCATAATACTTGGGGCAGTTGCGCTTCTATTGACTCATCCCCAGGCAATAATAGCACTCAGTTTTCGGCTTAGGTCCAGCCTTGGGTTTATTCGTCGGAGGAGCAACATCTTTGCCACTCTTCTTGGAGTTACCCTTCTTGCCTTTGCCGCTTTTCTTGAAACAAGTGGTCTTATTCACCATCAACACTTGATGTTATTTCCGGAGTTCTGACTCTGCGACTTTCAACATTGTGAATAACTCACCGCGTGACTTATTCATCCCTTGCATGTTATAGTTCAGCACAAAGCTCTTGTAGCTAGGTGGCAGTGATTGAAGAATTCTATCAGTGATAGCCTCTTGTAGGAGTTCAATCCCCAGCTCATCTAGACGGTTTGAGTACCCAGACATTTTAAGCACATGCTCACTGACAGACGAATTCTCCTCCATTTTGCAAGCATAGAATTTATCAGAGGTCTCATACCTCTCGATCTGGGCATTCTACTCAAAGATAAACTTCAACTCCTGGAACATATCATATGCTCCATGATGTTCAAAGCATCGTTGAAGTCCCGGTTCTAAGCCATACAAGACTGCACATTGAACTACTGAGTAGTCCTCCTAACGTGCTTCCCAAGCGTTCAAAACATCTTGATCAGACGTAGTGGGTGGTTCATCTCCTACCGCTCCATCAAGGACATGATTCTTTTTCCCAGCTTGTAGGATGAGCCTTAGATTACGAGCCCAGTCTACAAAGTTGCTACCATCATCTTTCAGCTTAGCTTTCTCTAGGAACATGTTGAAATTCAGGGTTGCTATTGCGTGAGCCATTGATCTACAACATAAAATATTGCAAAGTGGACTTAGACTATGTTCAAGACAATTAGAGTTTAGCTTCAAATTACTAATAAACTCCCACTCAAATAGACATCCCTCTAGTTACTTTAGTGTGGCATGATCCAAATTCACTAACTCAAGTCCACTCATCATGTGAGTTGAGTGTAGTTTCAGTGGTAAACATCTCTATGCTAATCATATCAACTATACGATTCATGCTCGACCTTTCGGTCTCTTGTGTTCCGAGGCCATGTCTGCACATGCTAGGCTCGTCAAGTTTAACCCGAGTGTTCCGCGTGTGCAACTGTTTCGCACCCGTTGTATGTGAACGTTGAGTCTATCACACCCGATCATCACGTGGTGTCTCGAAACGACGAATTGTCGCAACGGTGCACAGTCGGGGAGAACACAAATTTAGCTTGAAATTTTAGTGAGGGATCACCTTATAATACTATCGTCATTCTAACCAAGATAAGGTGCATAAAAGGATTAACATCACATGCAATTCATGAGTGACATGATACGGCCATGATCTTGTGCTTCTTGATCTCCATCCCCAAACCATCGACATGATCTTCATCGTCATCGGCGCCACACCATGATCTCCATCATCGTGCCGCCATCGAGGTTGTCGTGCTATCTTTGCTATTACAACTAAAGCTACAACCTAGTAATATAGTAAACGCATCTACAAACACAAACGTTAGTTTAAAGACAACCCTCACTACTCGAATCCAGTTCTTTAGCGTCAACCATCCCTTTGCCGTCTGGTGGCTGATGGCAAAGAACCTCTTTGCCGTCAGTTAACACAAGGCGGACGACAAAGGGATGACAGATGGCAAAAATACTATTTGCCATGTGTCGGCCCTTTGCCGTCTGCCAGTGGATGGCAAAGGGACCAAGGGCAGACGGCAAAGAGCACGGATGGGTCCCATGCCTGCCGTGCCCGACAGAATGCTAGCTTTGCCGTGTGTCGGCCTTTGCCGTCTGCCTTTGGGGCCTTTGCCGTCGGGGCGCGGACGGCAAAGGAGCGGACAGTGTAACGGCCGTCTTCTCCCCCTCACGCTCACTTTCTCTCTCTGTCCCCCCCACACAGTACTGTCTCTCTCCCCCTCGCGCTCACTGTCACTCGCCCCAGCCGCCGCACCGCCTCGCTCCCACCGGCGACCCCCTCCCCGCGGCGACCCCCTCCCGCGGCCACCCCGGCCCCTCCCTGCGGCCACACCCCTCCCCGGGGCGACCCCTCCCCGCGGCGCCCGCCGCCGCACAGCCTCGCTCCCACCGGCGACCCCCTCCCCGCGGCGCTCCCCTCCCCGCGGCGACCCCATCCCCGCGGCCACCCCCTCCCCGCGGCCACACCCCTCCCTGCGGCGACCCCTCCCTGCGGCCACCCCCTCCCCACGGCCACACCCCTCCCAACGACCCCTCCCTGCGGCCACCCCCTCCCCGCGGCCACAACCCTCCCGGCAGCCACACCCCTACCTGCGTCCACCCCCTCCCCGCGGCCACACCCCTCACACGGCAACTTCCCTGGTGAGTTCAATTTTTTCTTTCTTTTTTCATTTCAGTGCATCTGACGATGATGTTTCCTTGTACCTGACTCTAGATAGCTTGAGACGAATAGCAGATGGGGTTAGGATGAGCTAAATAATTTTACCTTAACCAAAACAAAGGCTATATATCATCTGGTCAACCCCGAATTTTTTGGTTGAATGCTTATGTGCTTTGATCCAAACAACCCCCTAGCTAGTTTATATTTGGTCATTCTTCAGTAAACAAAATAAAGATTACATTCCATATTAATATGAAATTTTATTTCCAAGTATTAGTATCAAAGATCAGTAATTTTCAAGCTAATTTTTGATGTCTAGTTCTACCATTACACTGTTATGGTTTGAAAGGCACAAACTAATCTAATGATTTACTCGGAAAAAAAGGAAATGGTTCTAGAGATAACTGCAAAAACATGTGGTTTGAAACACACAAACTAATCTAATGCTAAAATCGATCTAACCTTGTTCCCTTCGTTTGGTCGATCATTGGTCTGGCCGCCAGCCAAAATGTGTCGATGGATCGACATGATGGCGCCTTTGTGCCCCCTTCCTTCTCGGCAACAAAATACAATAGATCACCATCTAGCAATTGGCCACGGTGACAGGTTCGATCGCAGGAGCATGTTTTGAACACGATCGCAGGAGCAGGTTGGAAACGAAGTACTTGGATGAGATCTGAACTATTTTTTTAGGGATAACTATTCGTATGGTGTACTAGGCTGGCCTCTTTGCTTCCATAATAGTGGGCTGATTTCCTTTTATATTTCCTAGAATTTGGGCCTTTTGCTTCCATCCATATGTAAAGCAATCCACGGGCCTGGTTAAGGGAGGCACAAGGGGGGCAACGCAAGGAACGGACAGTTCCGGTGGCACATATAAGAAATGATAGTTATCCCGAGATATATGCATCGGTTGCTTCTTTGTGCTTTTGCAATGGTGGTCACTTCTTTCAAGGAGGAAAGCAAAAATCTAAAAAAAACACTAGATTCTAGATAGTTTCCATTTCTAGTAACGGGGATTAATAGAAAGTTAGAGTTATGGAGGCCGAGTGAGGTCACAAGGGATATACAAGAAGAAGAAGAAAAAGAGGAGAGAGGAGAAGAAGAAAGAAAAGGACCCCGACCCCCGACCCCCCGCCCACGACCCCCGACGCCCGACGCCACCAACCCCCGAGGCCCGATGCCACCAACCCCCGACCCTCGACCCCCGACCCCCGACGCCACTAACACCCGACTTCCGACCCCCGACACCCGACACCACTAACCCCCGACACCCGACTCTCGACCCCCGAGGCCCAACGCCACCAACCCTCGACGCCTGATGCCACCAACCCCCGACCCTCGACCCCCGACCCCGACGCCACTCACACCCGACTCCCGTCCCCCGACCCCCGACTCCCGACACCGCTGACCCCCGACCCCCAACTCCCGACGCCCGACACCACTCACCCCCGACCCCCAACCTCCAACCCCCGACTCCCGACCCCCGACCCCCGACCCCCCACGCCACTGACCCTTGACTCCCGATCCCCTACCCCCGACCCCCGACCCCCTACCCACGGGGTCATAATTTTGTACATTATGAGTTAGGTCACATATTTTCTGATTATGTTAATGATAAAAACATCGTATTTGTGTTGATCGGGTGAATTTCAATGTGCAGTTGTTCGACGACCTCCACGTGCATTGGACGACCTCCGCCCTTGTGTTTGTTGGTGAGCACAAATGACTTATCCTCCTACCCCCTTAATTTGCTCTGTCCCGGTCTTCGTGCCGATGAAACTTGCTAGCTATAGGTTTCTTCAATAATGAGTATGCGTGACCAGTATGCGAAACCCGTTTGAAAGGGCGACATCTATAAATATGCATTTCTTTGCATATTTATAACCGCCATCCTTTCGAATTGTCCAACATTATCCATGGACAGCCCGAGTATGTGTAGATTGGGTTTGTTTTCCCGTATGCTGTGCTCCGGATCCGATGCGGAATTTCGTCAGTGCCTCCCATGTTGTTCTCCGGGTACACATCCTCTCTGCTTATTGCCGAGACGTGTATTAGGAGAACAGCGGGGAGGTGCTGCCGAAATTCTGCGTCGCATCTGGAGCAGAGCATGGGAAAACGAACCCAGTCTACACATACTCGGGTGGGATTAGGACCTATCTTTACCTATTAGCGTGTAGGTTGCATGGACGTAATAAAACTGACAAACTTGATTAGCGTATGAATATAGATGATGAATTATATATTTATTTCTTGTGCCCCCATAGGTAGCTAGGCAACATGAGTGATCGTGCTTGGATGTACACTGGTCACCCTAGTCAGAAAGACATGACCCATGAATGGTTAACAAAAACCAGGGGGTTTGTGAGAGCCGCATTTGCAAATGGCCAGCATAAAACATGGTGCCCCTGTCCCAACTGCGACAACTGGAAAAGCAGACAGAGACCTACAGAAGTGGGGTTTTACGCCTAATTATATGGTGTGGACTTTTCATGGTGAGTCTGACAAACGTGCCAGAGCTGAGGTGATTCGTCGTCGCACCGACGAGCATGGTACCGGGATTGAAGACATGGTGCAAGACTTTGATGATGCTCGTGATTCGGACAATGAGATGGAGGAATCTGCAAAGGCCTTCTATGAAATGCTGGAGTCTTCAAAACGTCCTCTCCACGAGTAGACTGAGCTTTGTCAGCTGGATGCCATCGCGCAAGTAATGTCTCTGAAGGCTCAATTCAACCTAGGAAGAGAATTCTACGACGCGATGATGACGATATTTGTACGCTTTCTACCCAAAGGCCATGTACTGCCTGCAAACCTGTACCAGTCAGAGAAGATCCTCCCTGTACTTAAGATGCCCTCTGAGAAGATACATGCCTGTGAGAATGCATGTGCCTTATTTAGGCTTGAGTATGCGGCCTTGAACTATTGCCCCATTTGCAATTCTTCCACGTATATTGTGGTAGACAACGACATGGGTGAGAAGAATCAGACCAAAATCCCCATTAGTGTTCTTCGATATCTGCCAACCGTACCAAGGCTTCAACGTCTTTTCATGGTCGAACAGACGGCCAGACAGATGACATGGCACAAATTGGGCAAAAGAACCGAACTAGATGCGGATGGGAACAAGATGCTGGTACACACTTCAGATGGTTTTGCGTGGAGGCACTTCGATGCATTACATAAGGATAAATCGGAAGATCCAAGGCAACCTAGAGTTGCCATCAGCACGGATGGGTTCAATGTGTATGGTATGACGGCAACACAATACAGTTGTTGGCCTGTATTTGTCATTCCACTAAATTTGCCACCCAGAGAGATTATGAAAAGGAGCGTCAACTTAATCCAATTTGGCGAGAACTGGGTATGTGGTTTGCTTCATGCCTCATGCAATTCATTCTTAATGCTATCTTGAGCCCTTTACCAATACAATTTTCCTCTCTCTCTCTTTTAGGCGCGTCACAATAAGACGGAGGCGCCACAGATGTACAACCTGTATGCGATGGCCCATACTGACCCGTAAAAGAAGGTCATGGCATTCTCTGAGTCTGACCTCGAGCATCCAGAAAACTTCACCAACATATCCTCCCACGACAAGCTCCTGAAGTACAGAGATCACGGGAAGGCGAGGAAAGGGGAGGACTTTAACCCGAGCAAGGGGCCTATTGATCTAGACCTGGTGATGATAGCTGGCAACGGGAGGCCCCATGGCTCGATTGCCATTGAAGACGGCCTTATACGTTGTCCTAGCACTCTCCGGCAGATAAAGGCTCGCCAAACGAGCTCTTGTCCGGAGATAACACGTCGTCCACGGCCAGTCGAGCTCGCCATCGAGGTTAGTTTAATGGACTCAACTATCTTTCCGCATTATGTTGTGCGTTGGAACCAATATAATTACATTGCTAACAATGAGTTGTGTTGTAGGCTGCTATTCAGAAAGAGAGAGAGGCAATGGAGGCGGCTATGGCGGAGAAGGATAAGGAAATTAGGGAGCTGGAGGAGAGGACGACTGCATTGGTGGAGGCGGAGAGGGCACAGAATGATGCATCTACCAGGGCCATATACGAGCTCTTCGTGGTAAGTTTCTTCTTCATGTTATTTCAAATCTTGCATTTGAATGTCCATTTCATTAATAAATAAAAAGTTTGACTTGTCGAAACCGAATGTACAGTCTATGTGCGAGAAGAATGGCCAAGTCCCTCCGCCGATGCCAGTCGTTAACGTGGCGGGGACGGTGAGTTTCATTTCAGTGGAGTGATCTTAAGAGTGTCCTCATGCTAACTACACATTGCAAACGATGTTTGGTGCAGAATATCTCCCGAAACGCATTGCACGACCCTTCTACAGTCGAGCCTTCTCCAGGGCAGCCTTCTCCAGGTGAAACAAGCCAGAGCCACCGTGCTTGACCCTAACTTAGTTATGTTATTTCTAGTGTTTTAATAAAAGATAGATAGATGACATAATTAGCTTAGTTAGCTCCAAAATGACCTATTTAATAAAAAATGACCTATACTTAGCTAATTATCCTCGAAATGACATAATTAGCTCCAAAAAGGCATTCTTAGCCAATTTAGCCCGAAGAAGGGGACAAGAGGAGAAGAAAGAGGAAAAATGAAAGGAAGGAAGAAGAAGAAGAGGAGAAGAAGAAGGAGGAGAGGGAGGAGGATAAGAAGAAGGAGAAGAAGGAGGATAAGAAGGAGAAGGAGCTCCTCCTTCTCCTTCTTCTTCCTCCTTCTTCCTCCTTCTCCTTCTCCTTCTTCTTTTCTTCTTCTTCTCCTCTTCCTTCTCCTTCTCCTCCTCCTCATCCTCCTCCTTCTTTTACTTCTTCTTCTCTTTCTCTTCTTCTACGTAGCTTAGACTCATCCAACAAAGCCTAAATTGGCTAATTATCCATCTAAATGACATAATTAGCTTAGTTAGCTCCTAAATGGTCTATTTAATAAAACATGACCTATACTTAGCTAATTATCCTCGAAATGACATGATTAGCTCCAAAAAGGCATTCTTAGCCAATTTAGCCCAAAGAAGGGGATGAGAGGAGAAGAAAGAGTGAAAATGAAAGGAAGGAAGAAGAAGAAGAGGAGAAGAAGAAGAAGGAGAGGGAGGAGGATAAGAAGAAGGAGAAGAAGGAGAAGGAGCTCCTCCTTCTCCTTCTTCTTCCTCCTTCGTCCTTCTCCTTCTCCTTCTTCTTTTCTTCTTGTTCTCCTCTTCCTTCTCCTTCTCCTCTTCCTCCTCCTTCTTTTACTTCTTCTTCTCTTTCTCTTCTTCTACGTAGCTTAGACTCATCCAAGAAAGCCTAAATTGGCTAATTATCCATCTAAATGACATAATTAGCTTAGTTAGCTCCAAAATGACCTATTTAATAAAAAATGACCTATACTTAGCTAATTATTCTCGAAATGACATAATTAGCTCCAAAAAGGCATTCTTAGCCAATTTAGCCCGAAGAAGGGGACGAGAGGAGAAGAAAGAGGAAAAATTAAAGGAAGGAAGAAGAAGAAGAAGGAGAGGGAGGAGGATAAGAAGAAGGAGAAGAAGGAGGAGAAGAAGGAGAAGGAGCTCCTCCTTCTCCTTCTTCTTCCTCCTTCTTCCTCCTTCTCCTTCTCCTTCTTATTTTCTTCTTCTCCTCTTCCTTGTCCTTCTCCTCCTCCTCCTCCTCCTTCTTTTACTTCTTCTTCTACGTAGCTTAGACTCATCCAACAAAGCCTAAATTGGCTAATTATCCATCTAAATGACATAATTAGCTTAGTTATCTCCTAAATGGTCTATTTAATAAAACATGACCTATACTTAGCTAATTATCCTCGAAATGACATAATTAGCTCCAAAAAGGCATTCTTAGCCAATTTAGCCCGAAGAAGGGGACGAGAGGAGAAGAAAGAGGAAAAATGAAAGGAAGGAAGAAGATGAAGAGGAGAAGAAGAAGAATGAGAGGGAGGAGGATAAGAAGAAGGAGAAGGAGGAGAAGAAGGAGAAGGAGCTCCTCCTTCTCCTTCTTTTTCCTCCTTCTTCCTCCTTCTCCTTCTCCTTCTTCTTTTCTTCTTCTTCTCCTCTTCCTTCTCCTTCTCCTCCTCCTCCTCCTCCTCCTTCTTTTACTTCTTCTTCTATTTCTCTTCTTCTACGTAGCTTAGACTCATCCAACAAAGGCTAAATTGGCTAATTATCCATCTAAATGACATAATTAGCTTAGTTAGCTCCTGAATGGTCTATTTAATAAAACATGACCTATAGTTATCTAAGTTCTCTCCTAAATGACAAAATAAGGCTTACGTAGCTGCAACATGACCTATTCCCCCTAACTTAGGTATTAAATGGCCTATAATTAGCCTAGCTAGATCAAAAATGGCTTAATAAGCATAGTTTTCTCCGGAATGACCTATTTTACCCAAGTTAGCTCCGAAACGACCTATAGTTAGCTAGGGTTCCACCTAAATGACATAATTAGCTTAGTTAGCTCCTGAATGGTCTATACTTAGCTAATTTCTCTCCGAAATAACCTATATATACACTACTTCATCTAGTATTATTCTTCTAACTTTCTTATTTGTGATTTTGCAGATTACCTTCACTTCACGGGAAGCTTCGAAAATATTGATATGATTTCTTGTACCATGGGTTGTATTGAAACTATTGTAGTATATGAATATATGAAACTTTGTATGCACGTGGATGAAACTGGTGTAATATATGAAACTTTGTATGCACGTGGATGCAACTTGAAAGCTGGATATAAGAGGTTATATTAATATGGTTATGAGTACGGAAAGAAATTTATTTATGTCAAATATATATATATATATATATATATATATATATATCCTAATTATTGTTAAAAATGCTGGATATAACAAAAAATAAATAAAAAAGGGGCTGGTTTCCCTCTTTGCCGTCTGCCCCCACATGGCAAAGGGGGGAATCTGCCCCCTCTCTCCCCCTCTTTGCCGTCTGCCCCCACATGGCAGAGGGGGGGAGGCAGACGGTAAAGGGGGGAATCTGCCCCCTCTCTCTCCCCTATTTGTCGTCTGCCCCCACATGGCAAAGGGGGGAGGCAGACGGCAAAGGGGGGAATCTGCCCCCTCTTTCTCCCCTCTTTGCCGTCTGCCCCCACATGGCAAAAGGGGGGAGGCAGACGACAAAGGGAGGAGGCCTGCCGTTAACACTTAACGGGGACATTGCAATATATGTCGTCCCAGTTAATTTGCCGTCTGCCCCCTCATGGCAAAGTTTCTTTGCCGTCCGCTTTGGGAAAGCAGACGGCAAAGAACCTCTTTACTGGATTTTTTTACCGTCTACTTTGCCATCTCCTGACCGACGGCAAAGCCTTTGCCGTCCGTGGTTCCACCCTTTGCCGTCCGCTTTGGCAGACGGCAAATTCATGAATTTCAGTAGTGCCTATGGGTCCTGCCAGTTGCCGTAGCATCACGTGCAAGTCAATATTTAACTATTACAACATGATCATATCATACATCCAATATATCACATCATGCCTTTGACCATATCACATCACATCCATACCCTGCAAAAACAAGTTAGACGTCCTCTAATTTGTTGTTGCATGTTTTACGTGGCTGCTATGGGTATGTAGTATGACCGCATCTTACTTACGTAGAACCACAACGGATATGTGCAAATTTCTATTTAACCTCTCTCCAAGGACCGCCCCGGTCAAATCCAATTCAACTAAAGTTGAAGAAACAGGCACCCGCCAGTCATCTTTATGCAACAAGTTGCATGTTAGTTGATGAAACCGGCCTCTCGTAAGCGTACGAGTAATGTTGGTCCGGGCTGCTTCAATACAACAATATCGCCAAATCGAGAAAATACTAAGGAGGGCAGCAAATCGAACATCAACGCCCACAAAAAGTTTTGTGTTCTACTCGAGATTACATCTACGCATGAACCTAGCTCTGATACCACTGTTGGGGAACGTTGCATGGGAAACAAAAATATTCCTACGCACACGAAGATCTATCATGGTGATGTTCATTTACGAGAGGGAGATCGGATCCACATACCCTTGTAGATCGCTACGCGGGAAGCGTTAAGAAACTTGGTTGATGTAGTGGAACAACTTCGTGATTCAAGTCACCGTCGTCCCACGATTCGTTCCGATCTAGTGCCGAACGGACGACACCTCTACATTTAGCACACGTACAACTCGATGATGATCTCCGCCTTCTTGATCCAGCATGAGAGACGGGGAAGTAGATGAGTTCTAAGGCAGCATGACGGTGCGCTGGTGATGGTGATGATCTATTCCTGAAGGGCTCCGCCCGAGCTCCGAATAAAACTGATCTAGAGGAAGAACTACGAAGTAGAGGTTTAGGGTTACACGTGGAAAAGTTGTCTCAAAAATTCTAAAACCTCTAGTATATATAGGAGGAGGGGAGGGGCTAGCCTTGGGGCTCAAGGGAGCCTCTAGAGCATTGGCCGAAGTGGGAGAGGAGGGACTCCAACTCCAATTGGTTATGGGGAAGGAGGAGTCCCTTCCTTCCTTCCCACCTCCCTCTTTTTTTTCCTCCTTGATTTTTTCCCTTACCAGAAATAGTCCACTTGGGCTGGCCTCACTAGCCCACCAAGGGCTGGTGCGCCACCCATGGGCTATTAGGTTCTCTCCCGGGTGGGTGGCCCCCTCCCGGTAAAAACCCGGAACCCATTCGTCACTCCCGGTACAGTGCCGGCAATGCCCGAAATTTTTCCGGAGGCCAAATGAAACAATCCTATATATCAATCTTCATTTTCGGACCATTCCGAAAACCCTCGTGACGTATGTGATCTCATCCGGGAATCCGAACAAACCTTTGGTCACCAACACCTATAACTCTACTATACCGAAACGTCACCGAACCTTAAGTGTGCAGATCCTACGAGTTCGAGAACTATGTAGACTTGACTTGAGACACTCCCCGGTCAATATCCAACAGCGGGACCTGGATGTCCATATTGGATCCTACATATTCTATGAAGATCTTATCGGCTGAATCTCTATGCCAAGGATTCACATAATCCCGTATATCATTCCCTTTGTCCTTCGGTATGTTACTTGCCCGAGATTTGATCGTAGGTATCCCTATTCCTATTTCAATCTCGTTACCGGCAAGTCTCTTTACTCGTTCCGTAATACAAGATCCTGTGACTAACAATTTCGTCACATTGCTTGCAAGGCTTATATGTGATGTTGTATTACCGAGTGGGCCCCGGGATACCTCTCCGTCACACGGAGTGACAAATCCGAGTCTTTATAGTCACCCAGTAACGTTGCGACGTTTGATACACACAAGGTATTCCTCCGATGTCAGTGAGTTACATGATCTCATGGTCATAGGAATGAATACTTGACACGCAGAAAACAATAGCAACAAAATGACACAATCATATGCTACGTTTATAGTTTGGGTCTTGTCCATCACATCATTTTCCTAATGATGTGATCCAGTCATCAAGTGATAACACTTGCATATGTTCAAAAAACCTTAACCATTCTTGATCAAGTGGCTAGTAAACTAGAGGCTAACTAGGGACATTGTTTTATCTATATATCCACACATGCATCTATGCTTTCATTCAATACAATTATAGCATGGATAATAAATGATTATCTTGAAACAGGAAATATAAAAATAACTATTTTATCATTGCCTCTTGGGCATTTTTCCAACACAACACACGTGCAACCCGGTTACGTCTCCATAGCCTTCATCCAGCAAGGATAGAAGAGAGGTTGAGGGAGAGCTCCGGCAGCACGACGGCGTGGTGACGGTGGAGCTACGTGGTACTCTCGCACAGTTTCGCTAAGCACTACGGAGGAGAAGGAGGAGGAGGACTATGGCCGTGCCGTGGAGAGATCAATTGTGTGTCTCAAAAGTCCATAACCCTCCACTATATATAGGAGGAGAGTAAGGAGGCTCCCACCCTTTAGGGTTTCCCACCCTAAAGGGTGCGGCAACCCTAGGGTCCAAGGAGGGCGGCCTCCAAGTGGTGGAGCGCGCTAGGGTGGGCCTTTGAGACCCAAGTTCGCCTCCCACACCTAGGGTTTGCCCCTCTCCACCCTTGCTGCGCCTTGGACCTCTTGTAGAGGCGCTCCAGCCCACATATGGGCTGGTTCCCTCCCACTCTTATCCCATGGAGCACTTTGGGGCTAGTTGCCTTTTCCGGTGGACCCCCGGAACCCTTCCGATGGTCCTGGTACATTACCGGTGTCGCCCAAAACAATTCCGGTGACCAAATTCTCACTTCCTATATATCATACTTTACCTCCGGACCATTACGGAACTCTTCGTGACATCCCGGACTCTGAATAACCTTCGGTAACCACGTAAACTATTTCCCTATAACCCTAGCGTCATCGAACCTTAAGTGTGTAGACCCTACGGGTTCGGGAGACATGCAGACATGACCAAGACACCTCTCCGGTAAATAACCAACATCGGGGTCTGGATATCCATGTTGGTTCCCACATGTTCGAGGATGATCTCATTGGATGGACCATGATGTCAAGGATTCAATCAATCCCATATGCAATTCCCTTTGTCTACTGGTATGATACTTGCCCAAGATTCGATCGTCGGTATCACCATACCTTGTTGAATCTCGTTACCGGCAAGTATCTTTACTCGTTCCAGAACACATCATCCCGTGGTTAACTCCTTACACACACTAAGATCAATATGATGATGGATTACCGAGTGGGCCCAGAGATACCTCTCCGTCACACGGAGTGACAAATCCCAGTCTCGATTCGTACAACCCAACAGACACTTTGAGAGATACCCGTAGTGCACCTTTATAATCACCAAGTTACGTTGTGACGTTTGATACACCAAAGCATTCCTATGGTATCCGTGCACAATCTCATGGTATAACGAAATGATACTTGACATTAGAAAAACTTTATTAGACGAACAACACTATCTAGTGCTATGCTTATGATTGGGTCATGTCCATCACATCATTCCCCAATGATGTGATCTCATTAGCAATGACATCCAATGTCCATGATCAAGAAACCATGATCATCTATTGATCAACGAGCTAGCCAACTAGAGGCTCACTAGGGGCACATTGTGATCTATATATTCCCACATGTATTACGGTTTTTGGTTAATACAATTATAGCATGAATAATAGACAATTATCATGAACTGGAAATATAATAATAACAAATTTATTATTGCCTTTAGGGCATATTTCCAACACAGAAGAGCTATGCGGATACACATCGTGCGATGGAACTCACCCCTGGAGACCACATGTACCTCCGTGTCACGCCTCTCAAGGGGACAAAGCGCTTCCACATCAAGGAGAAGCTTTCTCCAAGGTATATTGGGCCCTTCAAGGTCACCGCAAGGCGAGGAGAAGTTGCCTACCAGTTGGAGTTACCTCCAAAACTTTCGGGTTTGCACAGCGTCTTCCATGTGTCACAACTCTAAAAGTGCCTCCACGCACCAAACCGTTCGGATCCTTATAAGGACACTGATATTCAGCGAGACCTCACTTATCGCGAGAGTCCGGTCCGCATGTTGGATGGAGCCGAACTTTGTCCTCAAAGCCGCACCATCAAGTACTTCAAGGTCCAGTGGAGCAACCACAGTGAGGTAGAAGCAACATGGGAGCGTGAAGACTATCTAAGATGTGAGTTTCTATACCTTTTTAGCACCAAGCTTAGGAATCTCGTGGACGAGATTCTTCTAAGGCGGATAGGTTTGTCACACCTTGTTTTTGTCACCACTTTGCCACTATTGTCTTCTTTCAAAATTTGGAATAAATTAGAACTTTTTAAGTGAGTGCTATGAGTGCCTTGATATTTATTGCTTGTATGTGTGCTTGTGAGTGGATCACCAAAAACAATTTTTATAAATTTTTTATGGCTTCAAACCCCTGCTTTGGGATTTGCACAAGTCCCTAATTTAAACGGAGTGCTTTTACCCAAAGATCTTATTCTTATTCTATTATTAAAATAACTCTTCAAAACCATGAAATAATTATTTTAAATTCATTTTAACTATTTTAATTATATACCCTTTTCTAAGGCCAGAAATGGTATTTCTTGGTGAGTTTTTTTCTACCTTAGAAAAATCGAAAAAAAATTAGGAAGACTCTAAGGACATATATTTTCCACACATAAGAGTTTCAACCTGTTTTCATGTTCGAAATATTGGACAAAACCCTTCAAAGCAATTTCTGTTTGTTTTGACCTTTTGAAGTATTTTGAAAGGAATTATTCTCAATAAATTCTAAGAAAATTCTAGCATGTCCCACATGCTATATTTGGTGATCATGCCAAGTTTCACCCCCATCCAAGGTGGTTTAGTTCACCAAATAATCGAGAAACCCTTTTTGTCTAGAACCAAGTTGGAACAACTCTACATTGCCAAGTTTGTCCAATTGGTCCAAAACTTTGCAGGAGTGCTCTTCACCCCCAAAAAGGAGGGCATGCCAAGAATAGGATTTGGGGGAACTGATTTGACCACATTTGCTCACAAGATTTTTGATATGCCCATTTTGTGGGTATTTTCAAGTTTACATTGTCAAACTTGATCAATTGAGCTCAAATTTGGTAACCTCCTAATTATGTCCTCCATCCAATCCTGTTAACTATCAAAGCCATTGGAGGAGGTTAACTCCCCCAACCCAACATCAAACACCTTCTGTCAGTTTAGAAAACCAGCAACTAGCAGCCCCAACACTTACTCCCTTCACTCCAATCTTGTGTCACAGGTTGCATGTGCATCCCCACAGCTGCAGCCGAAAGATCCAGCACCAATTATGTCGGTGCTCCGGGAATGGGGGTACCCATACTTGCCTGCATGCAGCCCAGGGCTGGCCCACTTCGTCAAGCGAACTGACGGGCCCGACACCACTCAAGACAAGGCCCTCGCGAGGGGCCGAGCTTCGCGAGAACAACATCAAGACCCGCAGGGGGCCTCCTCAGGACCCCTCCGGAATAGCAGATATTCCGAGGCGAGGACCGGACTCAGTAGTCAAGGAAGACCGAGAGGAAGGGCCGGAGAGCAACGGACAACTGGGCGGCGCAGTTTCCCCTTTAGTGCAAAGGGGGCAAGGATGTACTAGAGGTTCCCAAAGCATCTCCTAAAGGTTTCCATTCTGGTACAACAAGACCCTGGCATCCACTTTGCTGGCGAAGACTACTTTTGGACAGGGGAAGCATGTTCCCCTGTCCCCCTTTGAAATTGGTTGTTGTGGGATCCCTTGCTGCCGAAACGATAAGGGAAGAGGACCGGGGCGGCCACTACATATATAGAGGAGGTTACTTCGTAGAGGAGAATCGATGCATTCACCCACTAGCACCACACAAAGCCACACAGCCTCCGGAGGCTTCTGACCATTGTACTACTTCATAAACCAACCTCCACGAGAGGCAATCCACCAAAGCAGGAGTAGGGTATTACGCTTCTGAGCGGCCCGAACCTGAGTAAGCTGTCGTGTTCTGTGTTTTCCTCACCATCGAGTGAGTTCCTTGCCATTCTCGGCGAGTAGCGAGCTAGGTGAGGCGAGCCAGTGAGAGATCTTCGTACACGCCCCTGAGTTCGAATATTTAGGGTTTTGCGGAGCCCCAAATCCGACATTTGGTTCGCCAGGTAGGGGGCATGTCGGGATCTTCTCCGAGCTTCGTCTTCCCTAAGCTTGCTGCTCCGATGACCGGCAACCAACAAGCTTCTTCCAGCCTCGTCGAGCTGGCTCCTAACCGTCATACCACAATGGCCGCAACGTGTACCAGCGTTGTGGTACCGGGCGGCTCGTACCATATCGTCAACATCACCTCCACCGTCGCAAGCATCCGCGCCGCCCAGGCGCTTGGTGGTTGGACGGCGCCACCGACATCCACGATGCGCCGCGTCAACTTGGGGGACCTTGGCGCACACGACGCGTTGCAGATGGCAAGCGGGATGCTCCTCCAACAACCGATGCAAGGGGGCTTCCACACCTGGGCAGACCACATCTTGCAGCAGATCACCATCGCTCAGAAGGCCGACTGACCCCACTCTTTTCCAAGGCCGCAGGCGTCGGCCTCCGGGGGCTCGCACCTCGTGCCGGTCCCCAGGCCTGCAAGCGACGAAACCCCTCTTGCGCGGGGCGGTGCCGAGAGAGGGGCATCTCATGCTACCCTCCTCCTCCTCCAAGTCCCGGTGGCCTTCCCCGAGGTGCAACATGAGAATGACCACCACGGGCGCGAAGAAAACGATAGGGCATTCGATGCACACGCCGGCGCACACCACCAAGACCAGGTCGGTCCCCGACTACCCGGAGCATCCACACGGGAGCGCTCCCTCAGGCGGAGCTAGCACGGGACGGAGGCGGCAGCGCAGGCGAACTACAACATCGGAGACACGCCAGGGAACCAAGTGGGGAGCCTGCACCGGGCAATGCTGGGCCCACCCAACGGTGTCAACATGAGCAAGCGACTTTGTGCAGAGGCCCATCGCAAGAAGATCTTTTAGCAGCGCGACCGGGGCGATCCCCCCCCAGACACTCAGAGGGACCGCCACCGTTGCGCTCTTGAACGGCTTCAGAGGTCGATCGAATGCCTACTTGGAGCCTTATGTACAGGACTATGTGATACCACCTGACTCTCCCGTCAAGGAAGAACCTAAGGCGCCCACCCCAGGCGATAGTCCTCTGCGGGAGTGAGGAGCGCTCAGGGGGTCCTCCTTGAGCCGGACCCTAGGATCCGCGTTGGCGGGGCACTGGGCCTAAGAGGCTAGGGCAGCAAGGTGCCCCCACGCCGTGGGGCACGGTGCTTTCCGCCGTCCCCACGGAGAAACCGCGAAGAACCGGATCCCAGGCCTCAGGAGACGAGTGAGATACGGCGATGGGACACAAGTTGCGCGGGTCACCCGCGGCAACTACGGCGCTAGCGTGGGTGCCTCGGGCCGGGCTTCGCAAGGCGCCCCGCGGATGTGAAGAAGCCAGGCGAGGTAATTTTGTTTGGGCTCACTTTTCTAGGGAGTGTCTCCTGACCACAGGAACTTCAAGTGCTCAAGGCACATCTCTGCCCATCCTATCATTTACTCATGCTTCCATAACTTCTGTTGCATCCATACAGCGACCTGACCTCTTACCTTTCTTGCATCTTTGGGCGATCTACCCACCCCCCCCCCCGCCGCTCGGGGGCTCTGATCGGTGCCCGCGCCTCACCACGGGACCTAGGTAAGCCCCGCGGCTTCTCAGGGCCACGGCCAGCAGGATGGAATGGGGGCCGCTTAAGTGTCAAAAGGGGGCTCCTGAGCATAGAGCCTCAGGGGCGTTACCAGTCATAAGGCCACCTGCCACGGTTGATGTCAACGACGGACATTCGGTCGTTATCAGGGGTGGCAGGGCTTAACCCTGTAGCTGTGTCTGCTCGTTCGGTCACATGCAACGGCGGTTGGGAAATCTGCGAGACTAGGTCTTTCCGACGCACAATCACTCGATCGTCAAAGGGGGCTCCTAAGCATCGCGCCTCAGGAGCCTTACCGGTCACAAAGCCTCTTGGCCACCCTGGTGCCGTCCAGGCACATTCGGTCGATATCACGGGAGTCAGGGCCTTGCCCCATGACGAGCCTCATGGCGGTTGGGAAATGTGCGGGATTGGGACCTGCCGACGTAGAGGAATACAAAAGCCCTCAACCGGTCTCAGGAGAACGAGCGCGCAGGACCTGCATCAACCCGTCGCACCTCTTCATCGTCCTTCAGTCCTTCCGGAACCTACTTCATCGCGTGACACTCTCACGTAATAACAAGCCGAGGATGTATACGCCCAGGGCCCCCCGAGGACGCGGAAGGGGTCCATCCCACGCCTAGTGGAAGCCCTACGCTCAGCGCTGGGGAGAAGACGGCGGCAATCAACATATTCCACCAATGACTTCCGGATCAGGCGCCTATGCCTCGGGGGTAGGGACACTCGCGAGGCCAAAGCGTGCTTGTGACCTCCCAGATACACCCCCACCGTGAGACTCTCACGTAATAATCAGCCCAGGCTATATACGCCCAGGGGCCCCCGAGGACGCAGAAGGGGTCCATCCCACGCCTTGTGGCAGCCCTACGCTCCTCGCTTGGGAGAAGATAGAGGCAATCAACTCAGTCCGGCAATGACTATGCTCGCAGCTCGCAAGGAAATCAACACACTCCACCAATGACTGTGCTAGCCTAGGTGCCGGATGCGGCATTTGTTCTCTTCTTCGTGGATCTTAAACTATCCCCTGCGGGACTCAAATTTGACGATTTCTAAGTTGATGCTTGAAAAAAAAATGGGGGGGCTTTCTCTTGCGTGTTTTTGTTTCACCGGCTTTTCCTGGATGACATTCCCTGAGGAGCTGGACGCTCCGCACCGCCCCTAGGCACCAAGGAGAGTGAAAGCAAGGACTTGTCGGGCCAGGGGCAAACTCTTTCAGCGGTCGACCCCCGCTCGGGGGCTCGGATCAGAGCATGATACCACCACAAAGTGTCCAGGGAGGCCTCAGGGCGTCCCGGGGTGATGACCGAAGAGACGGGATGAGGAATCGCTCCAGCGCCAAGGCGGGCTCCTGAGCATAGAGCCTCAGGAGCCTTACCGGTCATGACCGGGACCTGCAGATACAGAGCGCCGAAAGGGTCTCCACCTTGTCCCACCTACAGAGCATGAGCTACTTAGGAGGAGTTACAGAAGGTATAGACGCAAACCCATGAGCTAAGTACCTTGCAGGCCGAGACGACGGCCATCTGGTTTCACGTCAAACTAACCATCATTTAAAACCATGTGTACAAATGAAAGGATGCAGGGCCTAAGGACTAAGCTGCGGCAAGGAACGAGGCCATCGATCGAGCGTGCAGCAGTGCAAAACAATGCCTCGGGAGGATGGGACCTCCTGAGGGCCCGGACCGCCGCTCCCCCTGAGCAACGGTTGGTTCATCGACGGGTCCGATGCAGAGAAACCTAGCCGCAGCGACTACCGGCGAGCAAGCCTTCGATTCAAGGGCAAAAGAAAAAGGGAGAACGGCGAAGGTAATAACACGAAGGCTTAATGCCCAACTGGGAAGAGTTCATGTTCCAATGATAAAGGGGCAGGAAACACAAGCTGGGGGACGCCTAAGGGGAGAGGTCGCTGGCGCTGCCCTTGGCGACTATGGGCTCGTCGTCTGAGCCCTACTCCTCACTAGAGACGGGCACCCAAACGTACCGCTCCACCAGGACATCCACGTGATGGCGGACTTCGTCCCTGAGAAGACGATAGGACTCAGCGGGCGCCGGCTCGACGACGCGCCAGAGGTCGAGCTACGGGACAAGGCGGCGCAAGTTGGAGAAGACCAGCATCAATGCACGGCCCAGAAGCTCGTGCGTTTCGGCCGCGCAGTGCTCATCCACGCGGGAGACGGCAGCCTCCAGCGTCCCCACCACCTTCTAGAAGAAGGCAAGGTAGCCCCCGTCTCTTCTCACATTTGGCAGCGCCGGGGCGTCTCCCACGAATCAGCGCGTCGCGGTTGCCGCCGTGGCGGCGATGCCCTCGAACTGTTTGGCGCGCTAGGACGCCATCATCTGGGTGTACGCCGCCTCGTCCTGGGCGGCCTCAATGGTGTCGGTTGCCTCCTGGACCTATTGCGGCAACGACGCCAGCTCCGCCTTGGCCTCCGCCTCGCCCTGGCTGGCGGCCTGGAGGGCGGTCTCGGAGCTCTCGAGCTGGGCCCACAGCCCATCCACCTCCTCCTCAAGCTCACCAAGCTTGGGTTCCTTGGCGGTGGGCGCACTGGAGAAGAGGGGAGATCAACTACCAAGTAGCACATGGGATAACTAGGAAAAGAGGTGCAGACGAGGGACTTACTCATCGGCCAGAGCCCAGCGGTGATGGACGCGCAGAGACCCCTAGGGCCTTCTGCCGCTGCTCCCGGGGGCGGACAAGGGCGTGGACGGAGCCGCGCGCTTCCCCCTGCCGCCAGGTTCGCCTCCCGAAGATGCTATGGAAGACAGCAAAACAAAGAGGAGAGGAAGTTTTTCTCGACGGAGCAAAGGAAGCAGAGCGGAAGCTCAAGATTGCACCACCTCCCCCTTGATGGGGTCGGGGAAAATTTATAGGTGAGCCGCGGCCACCAAGCATCATGGGAGCACAAGCGTTGCGTGCCCCTCGGGTGCCGTGAGGTGGGCTGCCGCCATGTCGCGTCACCTGTCAACCGAGCGGTCATGTCCATGAGGGCCGATGGGCATGGGCCAGCCACGCCGAAGCCATTTATGAATAACAATGATGCTCGGTGCGTCTCTTGGAGATCGTGCCATTGTCGCCTGTTGTGCCCCAGGCGCCTCGAAGAACGAGAGAATTGCTGCACAAGTACTGGACACGTGTGATTCCTGGCCCGCAAGCAATTAGGGCTCGCGACGTTTTTGGCCGTCCCTGAGGCTTCGCCTAGAAGCCAACCCGAGCGCGTCGTGGGCTCGGGGGCTACTATCGGCGTTCTGGGATTGGGGGTACCCAGACTTTCCTGCCTGCAGCCCAAAGCTAGCCCACTTCATCAAGCGAACTGACGGGCCCGACACCACTCAAGACAAGGCCCTCGCGAGGGGCCGAGCCTCGCGAGGAGGAACACCATCAAGACCAGCAGGGGGCATCCTCAGGACCCCTCCGAAGCAGCGGATATTCCCAGGCGGGGCCCGGCCTCAGGAGTCAAGGATGATGCAGAGGAACGGCAGGCGAGCAGCGGACAGTAGGGCGGTGCAATTTCCCCTTTAGTGCAAAGGGGGCAAGGATGTACCAGGGGCTCCTAAGGCATCTCCTAAAGGTTTGCATTCAAGTGCAACAAGACCATGGCCGGCCGCCGGCAGGACGGACGTTATCCCTGAACCAGCCCCTACAATGCTGGCAACTACTTTGCAGGCGAAGACTACTTTTGGATAGGGGAAGCATGTTCCCCTGTCCCCCTTTGAAATTGGCCGTTGTGGGATCCCTTCACGCCGAAACGATAAGGGAAGAGGACTGGGGCCGCCAGTATATATAGAGAAGAGGTTACTTCGTAGAGGAGGATCGATTCATTCACCCATTAGCACCAAACAAAGCCACCCAACCTCCGGAGTCTTTCGAGCATTGTACTAGTTCATGCACCAACCTCCACGAGAGGCAATCCCCAAAAGCGGGAGTAGGGTATTACGCTTCTCAACGGCCCGAACCTGGGTATCTGACGTGTTATGTGTCTTCCTCACCATCGAGTGTGTTCCTTGCCATTCTCAGCGAGTAGGGAGCAAGGTGAGGCGAGCCAGTGAGAGATCTTCGTACACGCCCCTGAGTTTGAATCTTCAGGGTTTTGCGGAGCCCGAAATCTAACAAATTCGATGAGAGGGAGCCAAACTCAATAATTAGCCAACTGAATCAATGTTGACAACATATGTTTACCACTCCACCCTTTGACTAGCTTGATTCCCCTCGGCCCCAAGTATCCAGGGAGCATCTATTCCACCCCCAGATGTCCCAAGACATGGCCAAGGTGCACTAGCATGCACTACATGAATCAGCTTCTTTGCCGTCTGCCATCACAGACGGCAAAGACTAAATCCCGGACGACAAAGACAAAACCACAGACGACAAAGAATCTCACGGTCGGCAAAATTTTTGCGTCAGCCTACGACGGCATAGGACCTTCTTTGCCGTCTGCCTCCACAAAGCGGACGTCAAAGCTCTTTGCCGTCAGCTTTCCATAGGAGCAGTCAGCAAAGTGCTCGAGACGACAGCCGACAGGCGTTGCCTCCGTTAGGGGTTAACGGAGGCTTTGCCGTCTGCCTCCCCCTTATTCTTTGTCGTCTGCCTCCCCCTTATTCTTTGCCGTCTGCTCCCCCTTATTCTTTGCCGTCTGTCTCCTCCTCCTCCCCACTCCACTCTTTGTCATCTCCCTCCTCCTCCCCCCTCCTCTGTGCCCTCTTCTTTGTCGTCTGCCCACCCTGGAAGCAGACGGCAAAGAGCTTATATAGACACCCCAGGATGCACAGCTGGGTGCCATGTGGCACCTTTGCCATCTGCCAGCTGATGGCACAGGTCTTTGCCATCAGCTGGCAGACGGAAAAGAGCCCATATAGTACCTGTTTTTTTTTGTTTTGTATTATTTCACAGCACATATATATATATATATTTGACAGCACATTTATATAATTCACCACACATATATGATATATAGTTCACCACACATATACTTGCCAACACATATATATAATTCACCACACATATATGATATACATATAAATCAATGTACATATCGAAAGAACCAACATACAAAGTATTGCACTGTTTATCCATATATACATATACATATAGTTCGACATTGTTCATCAACTCAAATGAAAACTAGATGATATACATATAAAGTTCATCCATCGACATTGTTCAGCTCCATGAATGCCAGCTTCCATGCATGTAGTATATCCAATCTGCAAAAATGTGAGTAAGAAAGTCAGAAGAAGAACAAAATATGATGTTTTTGAGCTAATTATGTCATTTTTAGCGGAAAACAAGCTAAGAATATAATATTCATGAGCTAACCAAGGTTCTTATGCCATTTTTAGCTTATTATGGCATTTTGGAGCTAAATGGGTTAATTATGTCATTGTTGGGGAAATTAAAGCAAGGATAATATGAAAGAGGAGAATAAATAGGAGGAGGAGGAGAAGAAGAAGAAATCAAGAAGAAGGAGGAGAAGGAGGAGGAGGAGGAGCAGAAGGACTAGAAGGTCCTTGGCCTTCTCCTCCTCCTCCTCCTTCTCCTTCTTCTCTTCTTCTTCTTCTTCCTTTCTTTCTTTACATTTTTCCTATTTATTCTCCTCTTCTCCTCTTGTTGGAGCTAAATTACCTAATTATGTATTTTTGGAGCTATATGGGCTAATTATCCCATTTTAGAGGAAAACAAGCTAAGAATATAATATTCATGAGCTAACCAAGGTTCTTATGCCATTTTGAGCTTATTATGGCATTTTGGAGCTAAATAGGCTAATTATGTCTTTTTGGGGAAATTAAAGCAAGGATAATACGAAAGAGGAGAAGAAAGAGGAGGAGGAGGAGAAGAAGAAGAAATCAAGAAGAAGGAGGAGAAGGAGTAGAAGGAGGAGGAGGAGGAGGAGAAGGACTAGAAGGTCCTTGGCCTTCTCCTTCTCCTCCTCCTCCTCCTCCTTCTCCTTCTTCTCTTCTTCTACTTCTTCTTTCTTTTCATTTTTCCTATTTCTTCTCCTCTTCTTGGAGCTAAATTAGCTAACTATGTCTTTTTGGAGCTAAATGGGCTAAATGTCTCATTTTAGACGAAAACAAGCTAAGTATATAATATTCATTAGCTAACCAAGGTTCTTATGCCATTTTGAGGTTATTATGGCATTTTGGAGCTAAATGGGCTAATTATGTCTTCTTGGGGAAATTAAAGCAAGTATAATATGAAAGAGGAGAAGAAAGATGAGGAGGAGGAGAAGAAGAATAAATCAAGAAGAAGGAGGAGAAGGAGGAGGAGAAGGACTAGAAGGTCCTTGGCCTTCTCCTCCTCCTCCTCCTCCTCCTCCTCCTGCTTCTTCTTCTTCTTCTTTCTTTTCATTTTTCCTATATCTTCTCCTCTTCTTGGAGCTAAATTAGCTAACTATGTCTTTTTGGAGCTAAATTGGCTAATTATCTCATTTTAGCGGAAAACAAGCTAAGAATATAATATTCATGAGCTAACCAAGGTTCTTATGCCATTTTTAGGTTATTATGGCATTTTGGAGCTAAATGGGTTAATTATGTCATTGTTGGGGAAATTAAAGCAAGGATAATATGAAAGAGGAGAAGAAAGAGGAGGAGGAGGAGAATAAGAAGAAATCAAGAAGAAGGAGGAGAAGGAGGAGGAGGAGGAGAAGGACTAGAAGGTCCTTGGCCTTCTCCTCCTCCTCCTCCTCCTTCTCCTTCTTCTCTTCTTCTTCTTCTTTCTTTGTTTCTTTTCATTTTTCCTATCTATTCTCCTCTTCTCCTCTTGTTGGAGCTAAATTATCTAATTATGTCTTTTTGGAGCTATATGGGCTAATTATCCCATTTTAGAGGAAAACAATCTAAGAATATGATATTCATGAGCTAACCAAGGTTCTTATGCCATTTTGAGCTTATTATGGCATTTTGGAGCTAAATGGGCTAATTATGTCATTGTTGGGGAAATTAAAGCAAGGATAATATGAAAGAGGAGAAGAAAGAGGACGAGGAGGAGAAGAAGAAGAAATCAAGAAGAAGGAGGAGAAGGAGGAGAAGGACTAGAAGGTCCTTGGCCTTCTCCTCCTCCTCCTCCTCCTCCTCCTCCTCCTCCTCCTCCTTCTCCTTCTTCTCTTCTTCTTCTTCTTATTCTTCTTCTTCTTTCTTTTCATTTTGCCTATTTCTTCTCCTTTTCTCCTCTTGTTGGAGCTAAATTACCTAATTATGTCTTTTTGGAGCTAAATGGGTTAATTATCCCATTTTAGAGTAAAACAAGCTAAGTATATAATATTCATGAGCTAAGCAGGGTTCTTATGCCATTTTGAGATTATTAAGGTATTTTGGAGCTAAATGGGCTAATTATGTCATTGTTGGGGAAATTAAAGCAAGGATAATATGAAAGAGGATAAGAAAGAGGAGGATGAGGAGAAGAAGAAGAAATCAAGAAGGAGGAGAAGGACTAGAAGATCCTTGGCCTTCTCCTTCTCCTCCTCCTCCTCCTCCTCCTTCTCCTTCTTCTCCTCTTCTTCTTCTTCTTCTTCTTTCTTTTCATTTTTCCTATGTCTTCTCCTCTTCTCCTCTTGTTGGATCTAAATTACCTAATTATGTCTTTTTGGAGCTAAATTGGCTAATTATCCCATTTTAGAGTAAAACAAGCTAAGTATATTTCATGAGCTAACCAAGGTTCTTATGCCATTTTGAGCTTATTATGGCATTTTGGAGCTAAATGGGCTAATTATGTCATTGTTGGGGAAATTAAAGCAAGTATAATATGAAAGAGGAGAAGAAATAGGAGGAGGAGGAGAAGAAGAAGAAATCAAGAAGAAGGAGGAGGAGAAGGACTAGAAGGTCCTTGGCCTTCTCCTTCTCCTCCTCCTCCTCCTCCTCCTTCTCCTTCTTCTCTTCTTCTTCTTCTTTATTTCTTTTCATTTTTCCTATTTCTTCTCCTCGTCTTGGAGCTAAATTACGTAATTATGTATTTTTGGAGCTAAATGGGCTAATTATCTCATTTTAGAGGAAAACAAGCGAAGTATGTAATAAGCATGACCTAACCAAGGTTCTTATGCCATTTTGAGGTTATTATGGCATTTTGGAGCTAAATGGGCTAATTTTGTCTTTTTGGGGACATTAAAGCAAGGATAATATGAAAGAGGATAAGAAAGAGGAGGAGGAGGAGAAGAAGAAGAATTCAAGAAGAAGGAGAAGAAGGAGGAGGAGGAGAAGGACTAGAAGTTCCTTAGCCTTCTCCTTCTCCTCCTCCTCCTCCTCCTCCTTCTCCTTCTTATCTTCTTCTTCTCTTCTTCTTCTCTTCTTCTTTCTTTTCATTTTTCCTATTTCTTCTCCTCTTCTTGGAGCTAAATTAGTTAACTATGTCTTTTTGGAGCTAAATGGGCTAATTATCTCATTTTAGAGGAAAACAAGCTAAGTATATAATATTCATGAGCTAACCAAGGTTCTTATGCCATTTTGACGTTATTATGGCATTTTGGATCTAAATGGGCTAATTATGTCTTCTTGGGGAAATTAAAGCAAGGATAATATGAAAGAGGAGAAGAAAGAGGAGGAGGAGGAGAGAAGAAATAAAGAAGAAGGAGGAGAAGGAGGAGGAGGAGAAGGACTAGAAGGTCCTTGGCCTTCTCCTCCTTCTCCTCCTCCTCCTCCTCCTCCTCCTCCTTCTCCTTCTTCTCTTCTTCTTCTTCTTCTTCTTTCTTTTCATTTTTCCTATTTCTTCTCCTCTTCTCCTCTTCTTGGAGCTAAATTAGCTAACTATGTCTTTTTGGAGCTAAATGGGCTAATTATCTCATTTTAGAGGAAAACAAGCTAAGTATATAATATTAATGAGCTAACCAAGGTTCTTATGCCATTTTGAGGTTATTATGGCATTTTGGAGCTAAATGGGGGTAATTATGTCTTTTTGGAGCTAAATGGGCTAACTATGTCATTGTTGGGGAAATTAAGGCAAGGAGAATATGAAAGAGGAGAAGAGAAACTTACCGTAGTGGTCATCAAGGAGGTGAAACACCTGGAGAAGGGTCGTGCGATGCCGCTCGGGAGTTATTCTGCAGAATAGTTATTTTGCAATGTCTCAGTTAGCATGATAACACTCAATTATTAATACTAGTTTATAATGAAACTCACCGTGCCAATTAAAGAGAAGACGGGCATCGGCAGAGGGACTTGACCGCTCTTCTCGCACAGACCCTGAAGAGTGGGTCGTCTTAGTTAGTAATGAAACACACATTACACACATGATTTCGCTAATGTGAAAAAAACTTACCACAAAAAGCTCGTACAGGGCCCGTTGACCCGCCTCATTCCGGGACCTCTCGTCCTCAATCAATCGTGTCGTTGTCTGGTCCCTCTCATCAAGAGCAGCCTGACTTGCCAATCTCTCTTTCTCAAGAGCAGCCTCAAGAGCATCCTGGTTTGCCAATCTCTCTTTCTGAAGAGCAGCCTGAAACACCATTCCTCGTTACCACAGTAATGATCTATGGTGACACACATAATGAAATGGATGAAAGTGTTCTTAGTCCGTACAACTAACCTCGATGGCATGTTCGACTGGCCCTGGACGACGCATTATCTCAGGACAGCTGCTCGACTGGCGCGCCTTGATCTCCGGAAGAGTGAGTGGACAACGTATTATCCCATCTCCAATGGCTATCGAGCCATGGGGCCTCCCGCCACCAGATATCATCACCAGCTCTGGATCCAAAGGTTCCTCGCTAGGGTTAAAGTCATCCCCTTTCGTAGCCTTCCCCGCGTCCCTGTATGCCACGAGCTTCTAGTGGGATGATATGTTGGTGAAGTTATTGGGATCATCCAGGTCAGACTCAGAGAATGCCTTCGCCTTCTTGTATGGGGCAGAATGGGCAATGGCATAAAGGTCGTACAAGTGTGGCATCTCCGTCTTATTGTGATGCGCCTAAAAGAGAGGAACAAAATATTAGCATCAAGAATGAATTGCATGAATCATGAAGCAAATCACATACCCAGTTTCGTCCAAATTTAAGTAAGTTGGCGCTGCCCTGATGGTGTGGCACACCAACCATTTGGCTACGCCGATCCTTCGCATTCTCGTGGATGGCTCGCGAGCTGCATGTGCACCACTCGTCAACCAACGCCTCCCAACAATCCATCTTATCCGCACACCATCTTGGTGGCACCTGTAAGTTATTATAAAGTATTTTCAGCGCTACTCCTATGAATGAAATCAAGTAAACTACGTAGAAGGACTTAAGAATAGGTAATTACCTTCATGTATTGCTCCTTCTTCAGAAACTTTCTGCGGCAATCCTTCTTCTGCTTATTAATACCACGTGTGGCGTAGTAATCTCGAATAGCCTGCGGCCGAGCCTCCTGGCGCAAGTTCTGTAGTAACTGCCTACACTCGGCCTCGAGAACCCTGGCTGCCTCCTCCTCATATCCATACTCACACCTATAGAAGGTCTGCAATCAAACGTGAAAACACCGATTAATACAATAATTAGCTATATTGTTAATTTTAGATTCTGTAAAAGGATAATTTACCCAAAATCTCTTGATCACCATCTCGGCCCTCGTGTGGCACAAGACACCATCTATAATCTCCTCCGGCGAGGCCTGCGTAGCCTGGTAGTGCTCCTAGGAAAATCCTAGTGTAGGAACCTGACCCGCACCAGGAAACGTGACAAACCCCGGGAAATTTGTCCAACAAAGCACACCAAGGACGGAGTTCGGCCTGCGGACTCCAAGAGGGTGTACCCATCCCCTGCAGTATGATAAGGTCAACGCATTAGATATTTGAACAAACTTGAAGGCAAAAGCAAAAAAAAAAGAGTAAATGTACTTACCTATCTCCTTCAGGTTGAATCACCGGCCTTTGCTCGCGGGTAGCCGGTGCGACCGGGAGACGTGTACTACCACACTTGTACACGGTGGCCCCGTCCACCTGCACATCGCCCTCACTATCCGTAAGCTCATCCCCGCCATCCTTGCCCCCTGAGCCACCCGGACCCTCGGTCCAATCCGGCAACTCGGTATGATCGAGCCAGGTCTCCCATCCGGGCCTCTCCACGTCAAGTGAAGCCTCCAAAACCGTAGTCTCCTCCGGCTGCTCCTGGGCCGAATGCACCTCGACCCGAGGCTGCTCCTGGACCGGAGTCTCATCGGACGAATGCCCGGCAACAACAGGCTCCTGGAAGGAGTCCCCGTAGCCTCCTCCGCAAACGGGTCGGCCATACTAGTCCTATGCTCGGGTGAATGAGCTGGTGGTGGTGGCGAGGACGCTCAACAGTCCTCCTGGATCTTCCGCGGCCACCACCTCTCCCTGTACCTTTCCCCTTCTTCCCTACCCGACCAGCACCTCTCCCAGTGGGAAATGCCGCCGACGAAGAAGAACCCACGGGTGGTGTCGACAGACTATCTGCCAAGGCTCTACGGAGAGATAGGGGTGGAAGGGAAGTACCACCCCTCATGCGAGGCGCCTAGGAAGAACCCGTCGAGCGATCTGGACCACCGCCCACCATCTTTCCACACCTGGTGACCTGCCATGATAAAGATTAAAAGAAATTAGTACAACATAAAAAAATTGAATAACTGACATGAATAATAATATGTACATGAATAATAAACATTAAAATATTTATAATTTAAGTTGTGAATCTTACAAACTAATAATCATCATCAATAAATGCATCATCATCATCATCACTATCACGCATGTCTTCATGAATGACGTGCTCGTCGGGTTCAACGGCGTGAAGTTGTGAAAGGCCTTCCTTTAATCGTTGAAGCATTGACAGGTCATCCGCATCAGTAACCTCTACGAGTTCCAGGTCTTCTGGTTCCGGCTCAGGGCTGGAGTCAGATTCATTGTCGCTGTCTACTTCCATGTTCTTGGGTGAAGCACGGCGGTTCTTGAAACGTTTCTTGGAAAGACGTGTTTCTTGGAAGAATCCTCCATCATATGTGCCTGGGTTAATGTGAGGTTCATAATCTTGTTCATTTGGGAGAGGTGGTCTCACATGTGGCGGCACTTCATAAACAACATACCAACCTTCCAGATTCTTATCCGTTTGGCATGCCCACGGTAGATAGAAAACTTGGGTCGCGTGTTGAGCCGTAATATAGACATCAGCAACATCTAAATGGGTGCTTGGATTGATTTCGACTAGTCCTATATGTTCATGAGTCCTTCTAGTCTTTTTCGGCTAGAACCAATAACATTTGAAGACTACGATGTTCGGTGTGTTTTCACCATAGAATTGAAGTTCATAAATTGCTTCAACTCTTCCATAATACTCGATAACACCTTCGCCGATAGCAGAGACACCACAATTTGTAGATTCCCAGTCGGGCATAGATAGCTCTTTGCCAAAGGTACGAAAGAGATACCCGTTCATGTTGTATTTCTCAAATGAACGGACCTTATAGTCAAAACCATTAGCGACTTGTCTCAATTCGTCGTCCATAGACTCTGAATTAGCCTACAAGTTTAATATGAAACAGTTGTTGCATTAGCCGCAAGTTAGACCAAGAATGAAATGGTCCATTATTGATAATTACCATTTATTTGAACCAAGAGATGAAACCGGGATAGCCGCCTCCTGTCTTTGACAGAAGCTCATACTCTTCGACGGAATCATCTTCGACCACCGCTCCATACGAGAATTTGACGACGTAACGACTGTTTGAAATATCCGGGAATAAGAGCAGTTCAAATTAATTAGAAGTTACGGGAAAATGTGCCGAGAACTCACTCGATGTCCGGCCGCACTTTTGTTAGGTTGTTGAAGAAATACAACGAAATGTTCCGCCATTCTTTGACATCCAACGTTATTGGTTTCGAAGCACCGGCTGGTGCGAGCTTCCCTTTGAATAGGCTGAGGTTGGACCCACCTTTTTTAGGGTCTGCATCATTGTGTCGAGGCTTCGGATTATGCAAATGATGATTTTTGGCTTCGTAGTGTGCTGTCACAAAGTTTGCCACCTCCTCAGTAATGAATGCCTCAGCCATCGATGCTTCAATTCTATGCTTATTTTTACATTTAGCTCGAAAGGTCTTCTGCATCCTCTCAGTTGCATAGCACCAACGATCTTGCACGGGCCCACCCAATCTTGCCTCGGTCGGTAGATGTAAAATCAATTGCTGCATTGGATTAAAGAAGCCCGGTGGAAAGATCTTCTCTAACTTGCACAACAACTCCGGTGCAAACTCCTCCATGTCTTCTACCACGCCAGGCGACAATTCTTTCGCACAAAGAACAAGGAAGAAATAGCTCAGCTCCTCCAGTACTAGCCATTCATCCTCAGGAATGAAGCCACGTAACATCACTGGCACTACCCGCTCTAGCCATATGTGCCAATCATGACTCTTGAGACCAAAGATTTTTAATTTTTCAAGACTCGCTCCCCTCTTTAGATTCGCTGCATACCCATCGGGGAATATCAAGTGCATTTTGACCCACAAGATAATTTCTCTCATAGCTGGCCTTCCAAGATTGAACCAGGCCTTTGGCTTCGACCACTTCTGCTTTCCTTTGCCTTCTCGCATGTTTTATAACGGTCTATGACATAGTGTCTCTTGATCGACTCTAGCCTTAATATTATCCTTTGTCTTCCCATCTATGTCGAACAATGTACCAAAAATAGCCTCTCCGATATTCTTTTCAGTGTGCATCATGTCGATATTGTGTGGAAGAAGGAGGTCTTTGAAGTAAGGCTGATCCCAGAAGCATGGCTTGTGAGTCCAGGCGTGTTTTGAATTATACCCCTTGAAATACCCTGGACGCTCTGGATCAGGCTCGAGGGCGTTTAACTGATCCAGGATCTGTTGGCCTGTGAACGCAGGTGGTGCCAAGTTTTTGACAATTTTACCTTTGGTAAAGTTCTTCTTGTCTTTTCTGAACTGATGATCAGGATCCAGGAACTGTCTATGCAAGTCAAAGCAAGAATACTTCCGACCCTCCTGCAACCAATGAAACTGAAGAGCTGCCTTGCATTGGGGGCACGAGAACTTTCCATGCACACACCATCTAGAGAATAGCGCATACGCTGGCAAGTCATGCATAGAGTACATGTACCACACATGCATTTTGAAGTTTTCTTTTCTAGCGGCATCGTATGTCTTGACCCCATTATCCCAAGCTTTTTCCAATTCATCCTTAATCGGTTGCAGGTACACATTCAGATTCTTCCCCGGATAATTGGGCCCTGGAATTATCAACGTCAGAAATATGTTCTTTCTTTGCATAATCTGCCCGGGGGGGGGAGATTGAGTGGAATGACAAATACAGGCCAACAACTGTATTGGGTTGCCGTCATGCCGAAGGGATTAAAACCATCCGTGGCGGCGCAGACTCGAGGATTCCTTGGATCTGCCGCTTTATCCTGATGCAATCCATCGAAATGTTTCCACGCTTCCCCATCCGATGTGTGTACCATCATCTTATTCCCATCCGCATCTAGTTCGGTTCTTTTTCCCAATTTCTTCCATGTCATCTGTCTGGCTGTCTCTTCGACCATGAAAAGAAGTTGAAGTCTTGGTACGATTGGCATATACCGAAGAACACTAACTACGGTTTTGGTCTGCCTCTTCTCACCCATACCGTTGTCTACCACAAGATACCTGCAAGACTCGCAATTGGGACAATAGTCCAAGTGTGCATACTCCTTCCTAAATAAGACACATCCTTTCTCACATGCATCTATCTTCTCATAGGGCATCTTAAGTACACGAAGTATTTTGTTCGACTGGTATAGGTTTGCAGGCATGACATGGCCTTTGGGTAGGAAACGTCCAAATAGTGTCATCATCGCGTCGTAGCATTCTCTTCCCAAGTTGAACTGAGCCTTCAGAGCCATTACTTGTGCAATTGCATCCAGCTGACAGAGCTCAGTGTACTCATGGAGAGGACGTTTTGAAGACTCCAACATTTCATAAAAGGCCTTTGCAGATTCCTCCATCTCATCTTCCGAATCCCGAGCATCATCAAAGTCTTGCACCATGTCTTCTATCCCGGTACCATGCTCGTCCGTGTGACGACGGACCACCTCAGCTCTTGTGCGTTGTATAGACTCACCATGAAATGTCCACACCGTATAATTAGGCTTAAAACCCCTCCTCTGCAGGTGGTTAATCATTACATCCTCTGTCGTATTTTTATAGTTGTCGCATCCAGGACAGGGGCAATAGTTTTTTCCTGGCCATTTGCGAATGCGGCTTTCACAAATTCCTTTGTTTTTACAAACCATTATTTCGTCATCTCTTTCTGACTAGGGTGACCGGTATACATCCACGCACGATCACTCATCTTGCGTAGCTACTAAAGACAGAAGAAATATATTTATATATAATTTAGCATTTATATTCATCGGTTAATCAGGTTCGCCATTTTTATTACGTCCAGGCAAACTACACGCTAATAGGTAAAGATAGGTCCTAATCCCACCCGAGTATGTGTAGATTGGGTTCATTTTCCCATGCTCTGCTCCGGATCCAACACAAAATTTCGGCAGCACCTCCCCGCTGTTCTCTGATACACGTCTCCACAATAAACAGAGAGGATGTGCATCCGGAGAACAACAGGGAGGCACTGACGAAAATCCGCATCGGATCCAGAGCACAGCATACGGGAAAACGAACCCAATCTACACATACTCGGGTTGTCCATGGATAATGTTGGACAATTCGAAAGGATGGCGGTTATAAATATGCAAAGACATGCATATTTAGAGATGTCGCCCTTTCGAACGGGAGACGCATACTGGTCACGCATACTGATAAATTAATTGAATTACCTAAATCTAGAAAGTTTCATCCGGAAACCGAGCCACAGTAAATGAAGGGGCGAGGAGGAGATGAAATTTGTACTGACCCACGAATGCAGGGGCGGAGCTCGTACAACGCACGGGCAGGTCTTCGCACACCAGACCTCATAGCGACGAGACAACTATCACATGTAAATCCACCCGATCAACACAAATATTCTAATTATGTCATTTTAGTGGAAAACAAGTTAAGAATATAATATTCATGATCTAACCAAGGTTTTTATGCCATTTTGTAGCTAAATGGGCTAATTATCTCATTGTTGGGGAAAATAAGGTCAGGAGAATAAGATAGAGGAGAAGAAAGAGGAGGAGGAGGAGAAGAAGAAGAAATCAAGAAGAAGGAGAAGGAGGAGGAGAAGAAGAAGGAGGAGAAGAAGGAGGAGGAGAAGCTATTCTTCTTCTCTTCTTCTCTTCTTCTTCTCTTCTTTTCTTCTTCTTTTCTGCTTCTCCTTCTTATTTTTGTCTTATCCTCCTCCTATTCTTCTTCTTCTTCTTCTTCTTCTTCTTCTCCTCCTCCTCTTCTCCTCTTCTCCTCCTCCTCCTCCTCTTCTTCTTCCTATTCTTTCTATTAAGCTAACTAACCTAACTAACCAAGCTAACTAAACCTATCGCTAAACCTAGATAGCACTAAACAGCAAAAAATAACAAAAACAGAATCTACCACTATAACAAAAACAGAATCTACCACTAAGTAACTAAAAAAGAATCTAGCTACCACTAAATACCAAACAATAAAAAATTAACTTCTTCTTTTTTTTCTCTTCTTCTCCTTCTTATTTTTTCTTCTTCTCTTCTTCTCTTCTTCTTCTCTTCTTCTTTACTTCTTCTCCTTCTTATTTTTTTCTTCTCTTCTTCTTCTGCTTCTTCTCCTTCTTATATTTTCTTCTCCTCTTCTTCTTCTTCTTCTTCTTCTTCTTTTTCTTCTCCTCCTCCTCCTCCTACTCCTTTTCTTCTTCTCCTATTCTTGTCCTCCTCCTCCTCTTCTCCTCTTCTCCTCCTCCACCTAACTAACCAAGCTAACTAACTAACCTAACTAAAACTACTAACCTAACTAAATCTACCACTAAAACTACTAACAATAACAACTACTAAAACTACTAAAACTACTAAAAAATAATAAAACTACTAAAAAATAATGCGGGTGGGGGTGGGGGTGGGGTGGGGGTGTGGGGGCTCATCGGGAGGGGCGGCTGTGGAGGGGCCGGGGTGTTGGGGGTGGCGGGGCGGCGCCGGGGGCGCTAGGGGCGGCGGTGCGACGGTGGTGGGGCAGCGGCAGCGGGGACGAGGTGGGGAGAGAGAGAGGGGCGGCAGCGGGGGTGACAAGTGCGATAGGGGCGGCAGTGGGGGCGACAGGGGCGGCGGCGGGGCGAGAGGGGCGACGACGCGACGGGGGCGGTGGTGCGACGGTGGTGGCGGCGGCCGTTACAGAGAGAGGGGCGCGCAGGGTGGGGAGAGAGAGAGAGGGGCGGGGTGGGGGGGGGGGAAGGAGCCGTTAACGGTGTTAGCGCGTTGTCGTCTGTCTCCGGACTCTTTGTCGTCCGCTAGCAGACGGCAAAGGTCCGACTCCAGTTTGACCTAGCCACCCCGCGGTCAGGTGGGCCCATCTATATCTTTGTCGTCTGCCTGTGGACTCTTTGTCGTCCGCTAGCAGACGGCAAAGATGTGACAGATGGCAAACGGACTTTATGCCATCAGCCTGTGCTTTGCCGTCTGTTTTGGTGAAGCTGACGCCAAAGACACTCTTTGCCATCATCTAGCAGACGGCAAAGTCTAGGCAGATGGCAAAAAACTGTTTTCCACTAGTGATGTCGTGGCATGCCAAATCTGCCCCCTCCCGTTGCCCGTCTTTAACCGCATCATTGACCGACGCCAGGGCAGCATCGGGCCCCTCTTTTCCCCCTCTCCTCTGCCGCTGGCGACGCATGCCCACACGCGCCCGAGCCGGCCCGGAGAACCCCGCCACCGCGACGCGCCAAGAACCTGTCCCCGCTCCTCTTGAAGATTCCCCTCGGTCCAAAACCACGTCCGCAATACCACATGCTTGTGACCGAGCCCTCTCTTCCCCCTCTGGCCACTTCAGCATCATCGCCGGCGCACCACCTCTTGGTGGATTTTCACCTGCCTACATAAAGGCCCCCAACTCTCCACCGCACCTCCAGCACCTCTCTCAAGCCACTAATCGACCACCCCTAGTGCCCTTAGAGAAAAACGAGCACTGGTGCTCGAGATCGACCGAGGCGCCAACGCATCGGGGCTCCGTCGATCTCAGGACACAAGCACGCTCCGACGCTCGTTCCACCTCTCCCGAGATCGCCAGAGCTTCTGGGTCCACCTCCACCTCTTCCCCGACCTTCTCCACCCTCCGAGCGTCACCACCGACACCTTCTTGAAAGCCTCCGCCGCGGCTTCTTCGTCGTCGGCGACTCAGGCCACGACCGACATTCTTTCAACCCTCATCCGAGAGGTGGGAGTGTGAGGAGTCCATTCCTGCACTCGCCCGTCCTCGACATCGCCGGTACTGTTACCGGTGGGCTCCCCTCCCCTCTACCCCGAGGTAGGAGACGACCCCGACAGGAGAACGCCACCTGTCGGCAGGCGTCTCTCTCCTCCTCTCTCCCCTCAGGCATGTCAGGTTTAAACCTAACGGTGCGCATGCCTGGGCTGGCTGGCTAGCGGACTCGCCAGTTGGCCAGTTGGGCCGGCCCAGCTGTTGGCCAAGCGTAGCCAGTGAGCTGGCTCCTTTTCTTTATTCTTTTTCTAGATTTTCAAAATGAATTTCCACAGGGTTAAATGTTCATCCAAATTCCAATCTTTTTCCACCATAATTCTTGTAAAGTTATGTAGTATTAGTAATATTGCTTGTGAAATTTATATGAAAACTTTTATACACAGTTGAAGTAAAACTTAGTTTAAGTATTTTAGACTCTGTTAAAAAGACTTCTAAAAATAGTTTTCCATTCCAAAACCAGGAAAAAATATATAGAAATAATGCTAGTATTTTATAGAATAGAGTGACATTTTAGATGTGAGTTTGTGCTCTCTTTTTGATTGTGGTTCTTATTACTATTATTACTATTACGACGATAGATCACGCGTTTGACGAAGGACTTGGACCCGAAGACCTCGAAAACCCCGGATACCTAGCTAGACAAGTCAAGCAGCCCTTTGACCATGTGTGTGAAAATATTTCATGTATGCTATGTTGATTCCTTTAATCCGATGCATATGATCCTGATTAATCGGTAAACCCTCGGTATGGTGTTACCGATGGCTCCTGTGGAGCACTTGCATTTGAGCATGACCTTACATGAGGGTCACGCTAATGAGCATATGCATGGTGATGATAACACAGAGGTGATTACAAAGGTGTTTCTGAAAAACCCGTCAGGTGACACTAATGCGTGAGGTTGATGGTGTGGAGATGCATGACGACTTGAGAAAGAAGTGGTGTACCACGAAAGGTTTTGTGTGTGTGGTTTCAGGAATGGGATTAGATTTATGATGTGTCGATTGTCCCAACCTTACATGTGCGACCACAATACCCCTTTATGGGACGCGACTTTGTTGATTACTTTGGTCGGTGATAGCAAATGGCCCGCATTACTAGTTACGGGAGTGATATGGTCACTCTCGGGACGGGGTCATGCCAGGAAAGGCGACTATGCTGTTTTTACAGGTTTCGGTCACACCGTTGGTCCCTGCATGAATGATATGGTCTAGAGTTGGTGCTCGTAAGACGTACATCATGTGGCTGGGTACCAATCGAGTGGACTCTTTGTCTAGTGTCGCCAGGGGAAAGGCATTGTTCGGGTACTTACCTCATATATGTTATATACCGCGAGCCGTGGATGACATGGAAGTTTCCCGGATGTCGTGGGTACAACACGCGACCTATGGAGAGTGTAAAACTATTCGAATAGCCGTGCCCACGTCAAGGACAGTTGGGTAATCCCACTTAAACTACGTCTAGTCGTTTCCGCATAAACCAAGTGTGAGTGTGTGTGTGGTTGAGAAAGGTGATATTGTCAAGTCCGATGACTTGGCATAGAGGGTGAACCTGAGGTGTTCGGCCCTCAACAAATATGTTGATATCTGTAACCTGCTCTTATGGTTACCATTTACCTTGTGATGCATGATCATACAAACACTTGACCATGTTACTCCATTTTATTTGACCATGTTGGCATAGAGAAACTTGCTTCCCGCAAAGGCTACATACTAAAGATATATCATGTTGCATTATTACCTCGTTCGACATCATGGGTTGCTTATGAGTACATTCCAAGTCTTAATTGGCTTGCCACTGGTTATTTTATTTGACAAGACATGGAAGAACCGGAGTATGGAGAAGAATTCGTCGTCGAAGACGGACATGCGAACTAGCACGCTTCCGAGTCGGAATGCTTGTAGTTTAAGGCTGATGGCATGGGTTCACGTATTCTGCTAAGATTTCCGCTATTAGTTGAGTTGGTGTGATTGGGCTCTAAGGCCCTATCTATTTAAGACTTGATCATGATGATCATTATCTGTATTAGACGTTATTTGTGGATGTAACACTCTCGCTATTCGATATATGTGTGTTCAGTGAGCATTGATCCCTGGGATCACTGTACACGTTCATTCGGGATCTTGACTCATAAGTCAGGGTGCCCACAACAAGGACGCTCGCGCAAGAAATATTTTCCTCATCGGCCTCCCGTTGGCCCTCTACAAAGATGGCCTTGGCCTCGCCTCAGACTTCTTTGGCGGAGACATCGATTTGGCGCCACACCGTGGCCAACTTCTCGCGCTCCGCAGCCAGACGTGCCTCGGATTCTCAGAAGTCTGCCTCGAGCCGAGGGAGCACTACCAAGGGATCGGTCCGGGCCCCTCATCGGGGCATGGCATCTGGCCATGTCCGGACGAAGGACTCCGGAGGTGCTGCCGACCTAGCGCTACCCGCTGCCACAAACAGAGCGGCCTCGACGCCCTCTTCTTAGGGCGCTAGGGATCTGGGTCCTTCCCCGCTCCTCGCGTCCGTAGTGCTCTCGCGAGAACCACCGCCCCGCCTCCGAGGACCAGGCAGAGACCGCGTCCCCGACAGTTGGCGCCGGGGGCTGGACCGCCGCGTCCTTGGCCGGCGGCGTTGATAGAAGGGCCATCGCATCCCCTACAACCACGTATACTTGCCGCATGGAGGAGACACCCTAAGATGCAGCTGCGCCTGTGCGCTCGAGCATGGTGTCCGACTTGTGCGGGCTACCTCTGCGCCGGCCAATACCCCTAGTAAGGGACGAAGGCTCCCTCGAGACTTGCATCACTTTACCCAGCGGCAACCTTGTTCTTCTTTTCCTCGCTGCCGCCAGGAAGCTCGCGCTGGAGGAGAGATGGCCTAAGGAGACTAGCCGTGGATGAATAACACGAGAACGGGCTAAGGTACTTACTCGTCCCCAGCGGCCCACTTCCTTTCTTCTCGGCAGCGAGTGGCGCGTCTTCGCCAACCTCGTGTGCAACAGAGGGGCGTTTGACGTGGTGCTCGACGAGCTCGTCCCGGTCTTCCTCCTCCCTGGGAGCCTTAGGGGCACACGTGGGAACCACGATCGCCACCCAGGGAGGCACAACACCGTCATCGGGGGCTCCCATCGATACCTCGGCCATCGTGGATCCCAGCCCGGCTACGTCCCCTGAGGCTGCAGGCTCATGGGGGATTGCCTCGTGCCACTCGTCCGTAGCAGCGTCGTCCCCAAGACTGTGTAAGGACGGTTAGAGGTTGTGCGGCGGAATCCGACCATCATCCTCCTCCCCTTCCGTCACCTCCGAGTCTTGGTAGTTGTTGTCCTCGCCCGAGGACGAGATCGTGATGGGGGACTCCTTGTGCGGCCCGACGAGCCCCCATTCATCGAAGGCCGGCATCTCCGCGACCATCCCCTCCATGTCGTCGCACGTGTACAGTGGCGGCGTGGCCCGCGGGAGGTCCTCAGGGCAGGGAGCTCGTCGTGTATCAGGCCGGTGACGTGCAGGCGCATCGGTTCGCCACCGGTGGCGAACTCCCACATGAGGCGCGAGTGCACCTAAAGCGGCGCTATGCGATGCCCCAAGAACTCCTTGATAATCATCGCCCCTGTCAAGTGGGCCTCTGCGAAGGAGGCGATTATCTTCAGGACAGGTCCCGTCCTCGGGTCGGTGAGATTCTTGTGGCTCCACTTGGGGGGTATGCTCAGGCGGACTCAAGGGGGTTGCTAGGAGTAAGCTCTCCCGACGTCCGTCCATGAAGACCCAGTTGTTCTGGTAGCCCTCGACCTTCATCCTGGCCTTCATGTCGGTTCTCATGCCCGTAACGTAAACGAAGGAGACGCATACAGTCGGGGATATACCCCGTGTTGTAACCCGGCTTGAAGTATGACCCAGCCGAGACTTGGCAATTCACCGGTGACCCGGCCGAGCTTGGCAACTCACTGGTGACCCGATAGGCGAGTCAGAGAAATGACAAGATTGAAGGCCCAAGGCCTGGCTTGCACCCCGGCATAAGACGGCTTACAAAGAAAGCCCAAGAAGAGGAAAGGCTCCCCCGAGAAGGAAACAAGACACAGATTAGGATTCAAAAGAGACTAGTCCTAATCCTTCTCCTAGTAGGACTCTACATGTAAAACATACCGCTTCCATTTATATAAAGAGGGTAAGGCTCCCCAAGAAGGACTGGTTCAAATCATTAGAGATAGACAGATTAGACATACTCGACATTTGAGTTAGCGATTCCGCACCCTTGTAATCGAGATTCTCATCTTCATTAATGAAACACAAGCAGGACATAGGCTTTTACCTCCATCGAAGGGGTAGAACCTGGGTAAACTCGCGTCTCTCGATTCCAACCAACCCCTCTCAAGCTGTCACATAGCTGCGATGGTCCACACCTAAGTCCTTACACGAGGACATATGCCGTGACAAACCACGACATTTGGCGCCCATCATGGGGCAGATCGCACGATGGCATTATGTACTTGGAGAAAGCTCTCCGAGGTATCGAGAAGTTCACCATGGAACGAATGAGGAAGAGCCACCATGACAGCTTTTCTTGACGAATATTTTGATCTAGCCTAAGATCAAAACTAGAATAGGACTTCGAGCTGCCGGCTTAGGGTTTCTGTCCGATTTGAAAATCAGCCTCCATGAAGTCAGTAGTCATTGTGGCCGCATCTGAGCCGGCCCTAGCTATTTTCTGCAACCATATCTAAACACAAATGATACGAGCCCAGACCAAAAGCAAACGTCATCGATGACAGAAGCAGACAAAAGTTGTCACATCGCTCAATGGAATCTAGTGTACACAATTACTACTACTTCTAGCATGCAGATCGAGATTGGATGGATTTACCATATGAGGTGAAGCTAAGCAGTCCCACCATAGTACTAATTCAGTACGTAATTGAATTAGTTTTGGTGTGCTATAACACGGAGCAGAAGAGACACAAGAATGATGCAATCTAGGACTCCCCTGCACAAAACGTTGAGGTAAAACAACACCAATGATCCATCATGATGTCAAGACATGTCCAATATCTGAAGAAGGCCATGTTCAATATCTGAAGAAGAGACACAGCGGCTCAAATCGGACCAGGGAACCATATGTATAATTACACACAGTAAGACTCTGCGCACACGCCTTTACACCTGCCACTGCCGTGGTTGCTCCGCCTTGCTTCGCCTACCTCCCTGCAGCGTCACCATGAATCAGACTCACCGTCCACACCAAGCCGGCCTCTCCTTGCCTTGCTCGTCTCCACTACCGCGCACCCGAGCCGGCCTCGCGTCTCCTACCGACAGCCTCGCCCCCACTGCGCCTCTCCCAACCTCACCATCAGACGGCGCTGTCCACAACCCGACTCACGGCGAGTCGGCTCTCAGCCACTGGTCCCACCGCCATGCTCACCTTGCCCCGACTGAATCTCGACTGTTGCGCCACTTTGTCCTCACCCACGCCCTTGCGTCGCCCGCGGTGTCGTGGCCACCTCCGCCTTACCCCTCCGATGTGCCTCGCCTGGACCCGAGCCCAACGGCTCGCCGCGTCATATCCTGTGACTCCAACTCGCCTCACGTCGTCGTCTCCACCACGCGCCTTGCATCTGCCCGCACTCGCTGCGCCGCGCGTTCGTAGGCTCGGAGCGCCGCTAAAAGCCGCCCTCGTGCGAGCCGGCAGCACCACGCTTCATCTACTCCATATGCTTACACTTCACGCCGGCTCCCGTGACTCCGTGACCCGCACCTCCCCTCGCGGCGTCTCCGAGCCGACCATGAGCTGCCGTCGCAGCTCGAGTCGCGTGACGCCTGCCCCTCGATGTGTTAGAATTATCCGAGTCCACATAGTTGATGTATCCAGGATCAAGCAATCACACAAGCACGACACCGAGATTTATTAACGAGGTTCACCATCATGCCTACATCTCCGGGACCTGACTAAGGGCGCTCCTCCTCATAACACCATCACAATACCGCACACCGGCCGCCTGGACGTCGGCACACGTCGTCGGCTGCCCCCGCGTACCTGTGCTATTATGTTTGCTTAGGTTACATCGTGTGTCTACCCCCGCTATATATGAGAGGCCTAGGATATAAGTGTTCTGTTTGGACACGACTTCATATCCTACCTAAACACAATACAACTACAAGTACAACTGTAACCTACCTCGTACACAATATTTGACACAACTCTAACAAACTTCACCTTGGCGAATATTCTCCACCACCTTGAGTTCATTCATGCGTCAAACTTCCATGTACATTGGACTTGAGATACGCCATGAGCACCACTGCTACTTCCAGACTCCATGTGACTCCACCTGCAACTGTAGTCCCTTCTCCTCTTCTTCACAATCAACCCTCGAGCAAAGTTAAGTTCCTTTTTACTCTACTTTGTGCATCCAACTTCCGGAGTATCCATTCAACGCCATCACACACTGATCACTGACCTGCGTGAAAGTGAACAACCCACATATTAAATGCCACATATATGAGTTATCTGAACTCAACATCCTTGCTCTTTCTTGACCATCCGTATGAAACTTGAAGGAATTTCACCGTCGCTTTGTGTCATCCAGAGTCAAATTCGCAGTTGTCTCATCCTTTTCTCGAATAGTCTCTGACATGTCCCACAGCTATAGCACTCCGCCTCCTTCTGTACTTGTCATCCGCACTTTGCCATGTGCACTGAACCCCACAGAATATACGGCCATGTACTCTCTCCGCTTATGACAATTCAGACTTTCCGTCACTTTCTTAGATTCTCCATGGTCAACTCCCGTCCATCAAACCGGCACCGATAGACCGAGTCACCAACTTGAATCTGATACTCGCCAACACTACTTCAACACCTTTTTCACAATTTGTCTGACCACATGTCTGACAACCAGTGCCTTGGTCTCTCACTGTTTCCCATGCTTACCGCATGCCTCGCTGCTATCACCGCGTCGAGCCTCTGCTGTCATGGTCGAGTCTCCAAGGTCGCAAACCCACACCACTCAACCCCCACTGCAGAGAACCACCGATCATCACCGACCGATGCCGAGTATCACGTCTCCATCAGACCACTGGTACCTCGTTCGATCCACGTGTCTCTCGCTATCCGCTGAAAACGGCTTCGACTCTCCATGCATTTACACCGTAGCCCCTCCATCAGCACGGAGTGAAGTCTTCCACTAGACTCCAGCTCCACCTTCAACATGATTCCATGTAGCTGGCCCTGCTACCCTGCGCCCTGTCGACTTCAAGCTCTCATGTGTGCACTGTCTTGAATCAACCCCGCAACATAGTCTTGTCGAAGTCACACAAGCCCTCGGGCCTGCACCACGTGTTTCCACGCCCAAGAAGTCAGCCACCATTAGCATCACGCTCCTATGTCGTCGTCGCTGAAATCACCGCCTTCTTCTGCTTTGACCGACATCCCCGTCGATCCGTCAGACTATCCAGTCCGACCGAGCCGAGAATTATCCGGCTGGAACCATGCTCCACCTTGTGTCATATCCGCCTCACACATCCGTGCATTGCTTGACGCCCTATGTATGCATGATCTCGCCACAACGCGCTCCAGACTTCTCCGAGCCTTATACGCACGTAGTCGTCCTTGGTTCCCATTTGACTGCTTTATGAAACAACACCACCGCTGCCACTCTGCCATAATGCCATCTCAACTAACATGCAAGAAAGAAATAGCCCTTGACAGTCTCAGTGCACATGCAATAACCAGTTCAATTAACTTTATTATAAATCATAGCACCACGTGACTCCCTTGACCAAATTCTTCTTCCCTTGCTCACCCTTTTCTCACCTTGAGATCAATGTGATGGCAACCAATGAATCCCATGTTCCAATATGCTCCAGTACCATCCATAACCCCTTTTTTCATAACAAATCTCGTGCCTTCATTCTTTGCACTTCCAACATCAGCCACGCTTGCGCGCATGAGCATCCCATGTGACCCTCTCTTGCACTTCACGAGCCAGCCACACCCTCACCATAAGACCATGCTTGACCGACCACCAGTATACATGGGTCGTAACCCATCAACCTGAGCCGCATGCACTACTGCCAGCTGCTTGCATGCGTCGCGTCTGCCGCCGCTCCTGCGTTGCGCCTATCTAGGGATGCCTCTGCTCGTGTCCGCCGCATCGCTTGACTCGTCGGCGACTCTGCACTGCCGCTGCTTTCGATCTTGTCAATACTCCCGAGTCCTGATGCTGCACAATTTGCCTTCCGCATGCGAGCGTATGATCTGCTGAATCAATCTGATGCATCCGCCTCGTCCGATCCGACCAGCCACCTTGCCCTGCACTGCTTGCATGCGTCTCGATCGGATGGAACCCATCTCGCCTAAAGCCCGAACAGAACACGCGCGCCGGCTGCAAAGCACATCTTGCCAACACTCTGCCTATTTACGATCGCTTCTAATCCAGCATAGAATTTCCTCGCCAAACATCCACCACGAGTGATCCATCTCAACGAATTCTACTCCACCTATAGATCAACCACCACTGCCTCTTCGAACCTTGCTCTGATACCACTTGTTAGAATAATCCAAGCCCACATAGTTGATCTATCGAGGATCAAGCAATCACACAAGCATGACACCGAGATTTATTAACGAGGTTCACCATCCTGGCTACATCCCCGGGACCTGACTACGGGCGCTCCTCCCCATAACACCATCACAATACCGCACACCGGCCGCCTGGGCGCCGGCACACGCCGCAGGCTGCCCCCGCGTACCTGTGCTATTATGTTTGCTTAGGTTACATCGTGTGTCTACCCCCGCTATATATGAGAGGCCTAGGATATAAGTGTCATGTTTGGACACGACTCCATATCCTACCTAAACACAATACAACTACAAGTCCAACTGTAACCTACCTTGTACACAATATTCGACACAACTCTAACACGATGGAGGCTCGCCAGTCCGGGGGCCTCATGGAAACATACAAGGTGAAGTTAATCAGTATATTATTATTGATATATATTTATTTCTGAAAACAATTACTCTGTCCAGCGATATTTTTACACAGGGAATTATTCATTATCAAAGTGTCACCATAGAACGGAGATGGAGGCACGCCAACATCAGTATGGACCAGCAGTTGTTCATGTCGCACCATGTTGGCATACAATGACGCGGCCAACTCTCACATCCGCGCGACCAAGATGGCTTGCAATGATGCGGCCAACTCTCATGTCCGCGCAACCAAGACGGCTTACAACACTGCGACCGATTCTCACGTCTGTGCCAAATCATCACGTGTACTAGCCTCCCAAGAGACGCGCGCAAGACACCGCCCTTGCGGTTCGGACAACATCAACCCGCCGGTGCAGTGCTCGCCTGTATGTGCAGTCTAATAGACGCGCGTAAGACATTGACCTCACAGTCCGGACGACATCAACATATCGGTGCAGTGCTCGCTTATACGAGCCACCTAATAGACGCGCGCAATACGGCACCCTCGCGGTCCGGACGACATCAACATATCGGTACAGTTCTCGCTTATACGAGACGCCCAATAGACGTCCGCAAGCGCCATCCCCGCAGTCCGTTCTCCATCAACATATCGGTGCAGTGCTCGTCTATGTGAGCCGCCCAACGGGCGCACGCAAATCGCCCCCGAGGCCATTCTCCTCCAACAACATTGGAGTAAAGGGAAAAAAGATGGCATTCATGTCTTACCTAACTTCATCAAAATACGTACCAGCTGCAACTCATGCCGGGTTGCTCAATGGATAGACGCTTTGGACAATACTATCTACTTCAACATATCAAAAGAAACAGGAGGGCTTGTCATGGAGGAAACATTCCTCGTGAAGCTATAATTTGAGCCGGCCATCATTGATCCGACAATTCAAAGCAAGCGCAAAGAAAAAGAAAAATGGCCTTGGAGGAGCCAGGAGAGCCGGACTACATGAGAATAAAGCAATGGGACAAGAGGCATATGCACTCAGTTTGGCCGCGGTATTTGCCAAATATATATGATGAGCGTCAGCAAGATCATCAGCTCACTACCTCGTCTACAGTTTGGATAAAGACCATCATTCAGGCGTCAACCTTATACCGGCTTATGCAACTGTCAATTATGGAGACTCTCAAGTCGTCTCCTTGAGAAGACTTAATACTCGGGGGCTACACAGACATGCCTTAACAGATTCAACCAGGCTAAATAATTCAGGAACCCCGGGTCTTTACAGGAAAGTTAAGCCGGTCCCGAAGGCTGCTACCTCATTGGCGAAAAGATTTAAAAGTCGCCCAAGAGGACGAGCCGCCATGATATGACCGTTCAAACATGGGTGCCCTATCTCATTGGCTGGAGACGATAAAGTCGCCCAATAGGACGAGCCGCCATGATGCGACTTTTCAAACATGGGTGCCCTGCCTCATTGGTGGGTGATTAAAAAGTTGCCTAAGAGGATGGTCCTCCATGATGTGGCCATTCAAATATGGAAGTTAATGATGCCAAAGAGGATGAGTCGCCATGATGCACCGTCCAAACATAGGTGTTATGAGAAAAAGAGGACCAGTTGCCACGATGCACGGTTCAAACATAGGGGCCAATTGTGGTAAGGAGAATCAAGCTGGCTTATTTGGGGGATATTAGTCCCCAGGTTGTTTGGAAGTAATAGCATTGTCTTGTTCAATCCTATGCTAGTCTTTTCCCTGATCATGGGTCACTTGGGGGCTTCCAACTTACTGAGTTTAGCTTTCTCAGCCTCTTGGTCTACGAAAAATTACCGCTTTACGATGGTTAGACCTAACTGTATGTTTGTGCGACTCCCCTTATTGGCCCCGCGTACTCTTGACGAGTCAATCCATTGTGGACCCTGAACTTGTCAAGGTTAAACCATTGAGTGTGTCGTGTGAGAGCCCGCATATGAAAAATGGAGAAACCATGGGTTCATGTAACCCGCTTCACTGAAGCTTGCCTTGAGCCTGATCACCTAGTCTAAATCATAAAGGGTTATTGCAAAACCCCATATTAGGGCATGACTAGAGCCTTGCAAGCTCGCCTCCGTACCGAGTCTCACTAAGCCGACCTATTAAATGTGACTTATTGCCATTATATGGTATTACCTATTCTCAGAAAATCGACACTATTATATCATATACATGCATCATACATATATATCATGTTGGTTTTCAAACCGGGTTAAACCCTAAATTTCTAAAGCAGCAAATAAATCTTGGATAGCCAATATCGCTAGATTTTCATAATAGTTTATCATAACTAGTGTTAATTGATTGGTTTTTTTTAAGCCAGCTCGGAAGAATTGACTATTTACGAAGAGCCACCGTATCACATATAACGTCGGGTAATTGACCGACTCTTGGATTTTTTTCAACTTGTGCTCCGTAGTGAACTGAAACACTTATGCAATTCTCAAACATATATTTGTCACGTTACAATGCAACCACGGTCAAGAATTTATTTCATCACCAAGGCATCATCAGTTCACAGAGTGGATATGATTGTATTTTACAATGAAAGGAATAGTCCCGAGTCACTGTAGGCACACGACCCGGCACTTGGGGCCTACATTATTCAAATCAAGATTACATCAAAGTATGAAAGTCCCATGTCACTTCAAGCATGCACCATGAAACTTGGGGGCTAATGCAAACTTCTCTTTCAAAGCATCATATCATAAACAGACCCGGCTATTTCAAGGAGATAAGTTGGCCCTCGGGGCTACATGTCTCTCTTTATTAAAGTATGGATTCAAGGAAGATCCGGCTCATCATTTTTATAATGACCCAGTCCTTGGGGGCTACACATTGCTGATAAATTTTACATAATTAGATCTACAAAATCCCTGCTCATTATTGCATAATGACCCGGTCCTTGGTGGCTACATCATATGATGTTTTATTTTCAAAGGAGAAGACCGTGTAAGTCCCGAGTCGGCGCAAGCAATCGACCCAGCACTTGGGGGATACACTACTCGGATCAAAATTTCTAAAGTCCCAGGTCGCTGCAGACATGTGACTAGGCCCTTGGGGCTACAGTATTCAGTTGTTTAACAAATTATGAGGTCCAAATTTAAGATACGGCGCATCACACACTAATGAGTCGGCCCTTGGGGGCTACACCAGCTGAAGCTTTATAAAAATAAGATGATTTCAATTCCTAGGCTGTTGTAGGCAAGACAACCAGTCACTTGGGGTCTACATAGTCAAATATACTATTGCAAATCTCCAATTCATCACGAACTGATAAACTTGGAGCATGGGGGCTATAGTTGAAGCATTTGAAGACCGGCTCAACATCACACGGATTTCTTTATTCCCAATATATTGATCAAGTCAATTGGAGTTCAGTTGTTTCATTTGAAGACCGGGCATTACCAACAATCATGATCCGGCATTATCAATCATAACGCCGCAACTTTGACGATCACAACTTGACAATCTCTAAACATCCTCAAGGCGGAAGTATTCAAAGCTGGTTCAGCACCAGAAGGATATTTTAAGTCTAATATTTTTGTCAAGACAAGAGCATTAGAAGCCAACTCAAATGGGTAATTTTTCCAATATTTCCCTATAAGAAACCAAAGTCAGCAAATTGATTTTAAGCTGGCTTACAGATATAACAAAGAGACCCAGACTTTCCTGGGGAAAGAAATGACTAGGTCTTAAGGATGAACCGATGCCGGCTTAGAAGAACCTTCGACCCGACACACAACTTGTCAAGATTATTCTTTTGACACTATATTAGCATGGATAAATCCAAATTAAACTGGGGCTAATGTTGGGGATATACCCCGTGGTGTAACCCGACTTGAAGTATGACCCGATCGGGACTTGGCACTTGATTGGTGACCTGGCCGAGCTTGGCAACTCACTGGTGACCCGGAAGGCGGGTTAGACGAATGAAAAGATTGAAGGCCCAAGGCCCGGCGTGCACCCCGACATAAACTATCTCAAAGAGAAGGCTCAAGAAGAGGAAAGACTCCCCCGAGTAGGAAAGAAGACCCGGATTAGGATTCAAGAGAGACTAGTCCTAGTCCTACTCCTAGTAGGACTCTACATGTAAAACCTACCCCTTCCACCTATATAAGGACGGGTAAGGTGCCCCAAGAGGGACAGGTTCAACTCATTAGAGATAGACAGATTAGATACCCTCAAGATTAGAGGTAGCAATTCCACACCCTTGTAATCGAGATCATCATCTTCATTAATGAAACACAACCAGGACGTAGGCTTTTACCTCCATCGGAGCGGCCGAACCTGGGTAAACTCGCGTCTCTCGATTCCGACCAACCCCTCTCAAGCCGCCACATAGTTGGGATGGCTCCACACCTAATTCCTTGCACGAGGACATGTGTCGTGACAAAAGCACGACACATGCGGAGCGCTAGCTCTGGGCGGTGAACCGCAAGCTGAAGAAGTGGCAAAAGATCTCCACTGAGGGCCTCACACCCACGAAAGCCTCGTAGTAAAAGGCGAAGATGGCCACGAGGAGGACAGAGTTGGGCTAAAGGTGTAGAGCCTGAATCTGGTAATGGGAAAGTATTATATAGAAGAAGTTGGTGAATAGCGGGACCAGCCTAGTGTAAATGCCGTGGAAGAAGAAGGGGTAGCTAGACTTCACCAAGCTGCTCGCCGCTGCTGAGCCCTACAAGATGGGAGTCGCTCCCCACTCGTTTGTGTTGCATTCCACAAGCGATAGCACCAGACCCAGGTCCTCCACCTTCCAAATGCAGGAAGGCATGAGAGTTGGCCCGGCTATGTCTGCGGTTGCGGAAGACGCCACAGCCTTCCCTTTCTTGTCGGCTGGCAGCATCCAACGTCCGTTGCTGCAAAGGGGGCGAGAGGGTGAGTTTCTCGGAGATCGGATCTCACACGTCCTTGCGCGGAGGGATAAGATGCAGAAAGGTGGAAATAGTGTAGCGGTGAGCAATAACGACGCCACCTTGCGTGGAGCTTTATGTCTCCTGGGGAGGATGCTAGAGCACTACAAAAAAGCGGGGTGCCCCATGTTCGTCACGCGTCACGCGTTTGTCTTGGCCCATAGGCGGGGACATCCCACAACGTCTCTCCCCAAACTGATGGGTAGTAAACACCGCGGGCTTGGGGGCTAATATCAAGGCTCTGGGACTGGGGGTCCCTAGGCCCGCCTGTCTGCAACCCAAGACGCAATGCATGTTGTAGGCCTCGGGGTGCCCCCGACTAAGGCCCAGGGGTTCGACCCTCGTGAGGACCGTTCCTCGTGAGGGACTAATCATGTGGTTCGCCCCACGTCGTTTCCTGCAAGGCTCGCAGCCAGGTGGCGCCTCCTGACGCCCCTCCCCCTTAGAAGCGGACTTACTGAGGGCGTCCCGTCGGGGTCGCATGGCCCAGCCTCCTCACGTGCATGATGTGAGCCACGCTGCACTATACCAGGGTCAGTGCGAGTGGGCACAGAAAGAGAGGCTTTCTTCTTTGGTGTTAATGGATCCGAGATAGGTGCAGGTTCCCAATGCAACCCCAAAGGTTTCCTGCTCGGTGCAAGGGAACCAAGAGCAAGGGCTCGGCAGGAAGGAGGTCACCCCCGAGCCTACCAGCGCATCATGAAGAAGGGCTTTTGCACGTGAAGACCCACTTTGTTAGGATGGGCCGCAGTCATGTCCCCTTTCAAAAATGGTCGTTGTGGCTACCCTTCCTGCCAATTGTGTTTTTGGGGAAGAGGATCAAGTCTAGTATAAAAGAGAGGCCTGACCTTCGTAGAGGGGGATCCGAGGCTCGGTTTGTTGAACTAGGGCAAGAACCCGCCTTTGTACTCGTCTTCCACCTCAAGCAATCTATCCAAGCAGGAGTAGTGTTTTACACCACAAGCTGGACCGAACTTGGGTAAACCGCTGTGTTCGCTTCCCTTAGCTCGTGCTGCCACAGAGTCGCCATGAAGTTGAGAGGTAGAACAGGGTTGAAGAGCGAGCGCACCACAGAGTTCGAACCTTTTCTTGGTTCTGCATATCCCAATTCCGACACGTTCATTGTGTTCCTAAGAAAGGATGTATTACTATGGTTCCTAAAGATAAAAATGAACTCATTCCACAAAGAATTGTGACTAGAAAATATCATTATCCTTTACCTTTCATAGACCAAATGCTAGAAAGATTATCAAAACACACACATTTTTGTTTTCTAGATGGTTATTCTATTTTTTCTCAAATACCCGTGTCACAACATGATCAAGAGACAACCACCTTTACTTGCCCTTTTGAAACCTATGCTTATAGACGTATGCCTCTCATCTTATGCAATGCACCTGCTACCTTTCAAAGAAGTATGGCTGTTTTATTCTCTGGTTTTTGTGAAAAGATGGCTGAGGATTTCATGGATGATATTTCCATTTATGGAACTTCTTTTGATGATCGCTTAAGCAACCTTGATAGAGTTTTGCAAATATGTTAGCAAACTAACCTTGTCTTGAATTGGGAGAACTGCCACTTTATGGTAAATAAAGGTATTGTCTTAGCTCAGAAAATTTCCGAACGAGGTCTTCAAGTGGATAAGTCTAAAGTTGATGCAGTTGAGAAGATGCCATGTCCTATAGATATTAAAGGTACCCGTAGTTTCCTTGGGCATGATGGTTTCTATAGGAGGTTTATTAAAGACCTCTATAAAATTTCTAGACCTCTTACCAATTTATTACAGAAGGATATTCCTTTCATTTTTTATGATGATTGTGTTGAAGCCTTTGAAATACTTAATAAAGCCTTAACTTCTGCACCTCTTGTTCAACCACCTGATTGGAACTTGGCTTTTGAAATTATGTGTGATGTTAGTGATTATGATGCTGTTGTTGTTCTAGGATAAAGAATTGATAAGAAATTAAATGTTATCCACTATTCTAGTAAAACTGTAGATAGGGCCGAGATAAATTATGCTACCACTAAAAAAGAATTTTTGGCAGTTGTATTTGATTGTGATAAAATCAGATCTTACATTGTTGATTCTAAAGTAATTGTTCACAATGATCATGCTCCTATTAAATATCTTATGGAAAAGAAGGATGATAAACCTAGACTTATTAGGTGGGTTCTTTTGTTAGAAGAATTTGATTTGCATATCATTGATAGGAAAGGAGTTGAGTACCCCGTAGTTGATAACTTGTCTAGGTTAGAAAATGTTCTCGACGACCCACTACCTATTAATGACACCTTTCCTGATGACAATTAGCTGTGGTCAATGTTTATCATAACACACTGTGGTTTGCTGATTATGCTCATTACATAGTTGCTAAATACATACCACCTAGTTTCACCTATCATCAAAAGGAAAAAATATTGTTGGATTTAAGACATTACTGTTGGAATGACCCACGTCTTTATAAAGAGGGAGTAGATGATATTATTAGACGTTGTATACCTGAGTATGAACAGGAACAAATCCTTCGGAAGTGTCACTCTGAGGCTTATGGAGGACACCGTGCGGGAGATAGAACTGCACACAGGATATTATAGTCTCTATTTTATTGGCCTAATCTTTTCAAAGATGCTCGTAATTTTGTCCTCTCTTGTGATTAATGTCAAAGAATTGGTAATATTAGTAGACATCAAGAAATGCTATGTATTATAAACTCATTATTGAACCATTAGATGTTTGGGGATTTGATTATATGGGACCTTTTCGTTCCTCTAATGGGTATACACATATTCGAGTTGTTGTTGATTATGTCACTAAGTGGGTAGAATCTACTCCAACTAGTAGTGCTGATCACAACACCTCTATTAAAATGCTTATGGAAGTTATTTTCCCATGTTTTGGAATCCCTAGATATTTAATGACAAATGGCGGTTCACATTTTCTTCATGGTGCTTTTTGTAAGTTACCTTGCTAGATATAATGTTAACCATAAAATTGCATCTCCCTATCATCCTCAATCTAGTGGTCAAGTAGACTAAACCAATAGAGAAATAAAATTAATATTGCAAAAGTATTGGTCTATGAAAGTACATGATGAATTGTGGGCCTACATATCATCTTATGAAAACCCTATGGGTATGTCTCCTTATAAAATGGTTCATGGAAAAGCATGTCATTTACCTCTTGAGTTACAACATAAAGCTTCTTAGGCAACTAAAGAACTCAACTATGATTTCAAACTTGATGGTGAAAAGAGGTTATTTGATATTAGCTCATTATATGAATAGAGAAACCAAGTTTATGAAAATGCCAAACTATCCAAAGAAAAAGTTAAAAGATGGTATGACAAAAGAATCCAAAAGAGATAATTCGAAGTTAGTGAACATGTTCTATTGTACAATTCTCGTCTTAGATTGTTTGCACGGAAACTTCTTTCTAAATGGCAAGGACCATATATCATCGAAGAAGTTTATAGGTGTGGAGCTATTAAGATCAATAACCCCGATGGCATTAATCCGAAGGTGGTCAATGGACAAAGAATAAAGCACTATATTTCAGGAACACCTATTAATGTTGAAAAAAATTTATTCAAACCATGACACCGGAGGAACACATAAAGGAGACCTTCGAGAACACTCCAAAACCCGTAAAAGGAAGAGGTATGTGATACGGTAAGTAAACAGACTTTGAAAAATCCGCAAAAATATTTTCTGTTAGTTTTAGAATATTACAAAAATAAGGAAATTTGTAAACACATGGGAAGGGAACCCAGGTGCCCACTAGGCACCACGCTGCGCCAGCCACCCCTAGCGCGCCCTGGTGGGTAGTGGGCTCCTCGGGGACCTTCCTCACTCCGTTTTCCTGTAAGACAAGTATTTCCCGATTATTTGACCCCGATACCATAGGTAAATCCTATTTTCTTGTTTCATGCTGTTTTTCTGTCAGAACTCTCAAGCCACGCATCATGTCTTCTCCCTCCTCCAACCGCGTAGAAGAGGTTGCTTGGCTAATGAAGATGGAACTGAAGGAGGAACCAGTCGAATGCACCAAGGATAACAAGGACGAGGAAGTCAAGGGGGATCCAGCTCGAGAACATGGGCAGGCCATGACAACAAAGGAAGAGGAGGAAGAAGATTACCTCCAACCCTACTATGAGCATCTCACCCGTACTGAAATTGAAGCATTTAGAGCCTTCGAAACGGTTCGTTTTCAGAATAAATATCTTACTCATTAATTTTTTTTGTTAAAGGACCAAATCTTCACCCTCTGTAGCACTATTCAACAACTGGAGAATCTCTTGACGCTACCTCATCATCTACACCACCACCACCTTCATCTTCATCACCAAATAAGGAGACTTGAGTACACGAGTATGGGCACTCCCCTTCGCTTGTGCCAAGCTTGGGGGAGGTGCCCCGGTATCATATGACCATTACTCTTATTATATTTATCCATTTTAGTTTGATATTTAGTTATTTCATGATTTAGTCAAATAAAAGTTTAGTTCGATCCATCTTTTTGAGTGTTAGTTTCATGATCTATCTATCTATCTATGTAATTGAGTGGAAGTTATATTATAAAGTTTAGTTTGAGTTTTTGCTTCTTTACATTCTGGTTGGAATCAAAATAAAGGAAACGATGAAAAACATCACATAAGGAAAAGTATAAATGTTAAAATTTGTTGAAGGTTGACAAACATAGAATTGGATGGTGATGCAACACATGAAATAATTAATAAGGGAAGGGAATATTTACATGCAATTACACTATCCTTGACATCTTTAATGATTGTGAGCCCCCAATAATTATAATATCCAAAAACTGTTAACATTGGACAAGGAAGACAACGTAATGATTTATGTTTGTTCACGTTCACATAGAAGTTATATTATTATAGATCCTATAACATGTGGTGCTTTCCCAATATCTTTGCTAGCCCAATATCCACACTAAGTAGAGATACTACTTATGCATCCAAAACCTTAAACCCAAATCCATTTTTTAAGAGTCCACCATACCTACGCATGGATTGAGTAAGATCCTTCAAGTAAGTTGTGATCGGTGCAAAAGGCATTAAAAATTGCTTCTAAATGTGTTCGATCATTTAGTGTAAGGGAAATTAAGCATTGTACGAACTTGTGATGGCAATAATAAAATCGATAAACCGCATAATAAAGGATGCCATCATAAGGGGCAATATAAGTGACGTTCCTTTTCACTAAGGGATTTGGCATACAACCAAAAAAAGCATGACAACCTCTGCTTCCCTCTGCGAAGGACCTAACTTTTACTTTTATTTATTTACTTCTATCCAAGAGTCAAAGTATTCTTCTCTATTCCTTTTTATTTTATATTTTAAAAGCATCATGTGGGTGGGAGTTATTATTGTCATATATATTGTTGAATGTGGGTGGTCATGAGTTATTATTGTTGACATCACCCTTCAGGTGAATATGTTGGGAGGCGACACTTTAAACCCTTATCTTTCTATGTGTCCAGTTGAAACCTTTTGCTCATATGTATGCGGTGAGTGTTAGCAACCATAGAAGACGAAATGATGGTTGAGTATGTAAGCTTGCTTAAAAGCTCCGAAATGTGACCCTTCCTAAAATGTGATGAATTAAGTTGCAAAGTTGAGTGGAAACATAGTTTGTTGGTTTTCAATAGAGTTTATGCTTCATACTTTGATGTCGTGATGAATTGTTACTTGTTTATGAGAAGTTTTTATGATGAAAGTTATATGATGAAAATGTTGTGGTGAAGTATTTCATAATTTTTTATTTGCTTTTATAATAATGCACTTGATGCTACTATGTTCGTATTTTGTTTTTATTGACACGTCTCACTCCAAGCATGTGGTCATTATTTTCGTTATCGGCGTTCGCTTAAGGAAAAGCGAGGTCTAAGATTGCGGGAGTTGATACGTGCATTTTGCATCATGTTTTGCTAATGTTATTTATAGTGTTTTTATGCATTATACCACTTTTTCAGTAATTCTAATACCTTTTTTCTGATAATATGCAAGGTTTACACCAAGAGGGAGAATGCCGACAGATGGAGTTCTGGACCTGAAAAAGATAAATCACAGATACCTATTCTGCACATCTCCAAGTGGGCTAAAGCTTCACGAGGAATTTTATGGAATAAATAAGAAATATTGGAGGCAAGAAGTACCAGAGGGGGGCTACCAGGTGGCCACTAGCCACGAGGGCACGCCATCACCCCTGGCGGGGCCTGGTGGGTTGTGGCCACCCAGCCCACTTCTGGCGACCATTCTCTTTTGACCTGGAAAAAATAAAGAGTGTCGCTGTCTTGAGGCGAAACTTTGGGAGGAGCACTTTGGCCCTGTAGCGGAGCGATTCCGTTGGAGGAACTTCCCTCCCACGGGGGGAAATCGAGGCCGCCGTCATCACCAATAACCGTCTTATCTTTGGGAGGCCAATCTTCATCAACATCCTCAACAACACCGTCTCCTCTCAAAACCCTTGTTCATCTCTTGTGCTAAATCTTGTACCGAAACCTCAGATTAGTACTTGGGGTGATTTGTAGTGTTGGTTACATATTGTAGTTGATGCTTTATGGTTTATTTGGTGGAAGATCTTATGTTTAGACCCAATATGCTATTTAATACCTCTCTGATCATCATCATGTTTATCACTTGTGAGTAGTTACTTTTGTTCTCGAGGCCATGGTAGAAGTCACGTTGCAAGTAGTCATGTGAAGTTGATATTCGTTCGATATTTTGATGATGTCAACATTGTGATTCCCTTAGTGGTGTTATGTGAACATCGACTACATAACTCTTCACCATCTTTGGGCCTATGGGAATGCATTGTGGAGTAGTCATTAGATGACAGGTTGCTAGATTGACAGAAACTTAAACCCTAGTTTATACGCTATTTCGTTAGGGGCTGATTTTGATCACTATGTTTAATGTTATGGTTAGAATTTATTTTTAGTACTTTTCTCATAGTTGCAGATGCTTGCGGGAGGGTTAATCATAAGTGGGAGGCTTGTTCAAGTAAGAGCAGCACCCAAGCACCGGTCCACCCACATATCAAAAGTATCAAAGTATCGGACGCGAATTAACCCGACATGACAAAAGTGACTAGATGAAATTCCCGTGTACCCTCAAGAATGCTTTGCCTATTATAAGAAACAGTTTCGGCCTGTCCTTTGCCACAAAAGGAGTGGGATACGTTGCTCACTTATTGTTACTACTACTACTCGTTAGTTGTAACACTTATCTTGCTATGAAACAACTTGTTACCGCCATTTTAGTGCTTGCAGATATTACCATGCTGAAAATCGCTTGTCATTTCCTTCTGCTCCTCATTGGGTTTGACAATCGTACTTATTTAAAGGACTACGATTGATCCCCTATACTTGTGGGTCATCATATCACCATCTCTTCGCCGAACTAGTACATCTATACAAATTACCTTTGTATTTGGTTTGTTGTTGACACAAGAGATTTTTTTATTTGATTGCAGGGTTGTTTGAGAGAGACCATGTTCATCCTACACCTCCGATGGATTAAGAAACCTTAGGTCATCCAATTGAGGGAAAATTTCTACTATCCTGCAAAACTTTGCACTTGGAGGCCCAACATAGTCTACAAGAATAAAGTTGTGTAGTAGACATCAAGCTCTTTTCTGGCACCGTTACGGGGGAGGTGAGTGCTTTAAGGTATATATTTAGATCTTCCAATTAAATCTTTTAGTTTCTTGTTTTTCACTAGTTTGGTTTAATAAAAATAGAATTACAAAAAATGGAATTGAGGTGGTCTCATATTGTTCAACTTTGTAATGTCTTTCTTGAAAATGGTGGAAAGGAAAATTGTGCTCAATTGCTAGAGAAAGAACTTACGAAAACGCTTAATGTGAATTCCTTGAATAACGAGCATGATAGAAATAGTTTTGGTATGAATTCTCTGAATATCAATGATGCTAATGATATGCAAAGCCACAAGCTTGGGGATGTTATGTTTGATGAAGATGATATTTTTTGTACCCCAAGTTTTGATGAGCAAATTTATTATGAAAGCATGCGTCATATTTATGATGATTATAATTATGGAGGATGTTGAATCTTTTCATAATGATAAACGTGGATTTGGAGAGGTCATGACTTTATTTAGTGATGAGTCCACTATTTTGGAAGAGGCTTCAGTTGACTATGACAAAAAGTTGCTATCTATGATGATTATGGTGATGACATGTATGTTATAAAGAGTAATAAAAACCATGAAACTTGTCATCATGATTTTAATTTTCAATTGGATTATATCTATCAAGTATATCATGATAGTTATTTTGTTGAGTTTGCTCCCACTACTATGAATGCTTTTGTGGGTAGTAATGAAAATTCTATGCTTGTGTATCATGAAAATAATGTTGTATGTGATAGTTATATCATTCAATTCCTTTATGATGCCACTGAAAATTATTATGAGGGAGGAACATATGCTTGTAGGAATTGCAATAATATCAAGTTTCCTCCCTAATTGTTCAAAGTTGGTTATTGCTACAATAAAATGTTTGCTTGCAAAATCCATATGCATAGGAAGTGGGTTACACCTAAATGTGCTTGCCATGTGCTTCATGATGCTCTCTTGCATTTTTCAATTACTACTTCCTATGTGAGCATCATTGAAATCATCATGCCTAGATAAAAGGCATGAAATAAAATCGCTTGTTGGGAGACAACCCAATATTTACCATTTCTGTTTTTGAGTGTTCACATGCTTAAGCTACTGCGGTAATTATGTTCTATAGCTTTTCAATAAAGTGCCAAGTAAAGCCTTTGGGATAGTGTGGATACTTGTTTGTTTGATTTTGTGCAAAAACTAAAACTTTTATGTCAAGTGTAGAATTTCTATGATTTTATAGGACCATGAAAAAATTATGATTTTTTTACAAAGTTTTGGTATGCAAGTTCTCTGTGTTGCCCTGATTTTTCAGAATTTTTAGAGTCACGAAAGTATGGTTTCAGTTCATACCTTGATCTGTTCTGTATTTGACATATTCTATTTTGCATGCATAGTTTGCTTGTTTTATTGTTTACATAGCTTATATTCAGTTATATAAATTATGTAAATGATATAATACAGTAGGCATCATGTGAGAACAATTATAAATCTTGTCTTGGCATTACCTAAGTGAATGATTTATATTTATCATACTAACCGATCTCATGAAGTTCCGTCAAGTGTTGTGTGATTGAAGTTTTCTTGTTTTGGGTGAGATACCAATATGAGGAGAATAAGGAGTAGCAAGAACATAAGCTTTGGAATTCCCAAGGCACCCCAAGGTAATATCCAAGCAAGAATCAAGCGTCTAAGCTTGGGGATGCCCCGGAAGGCATCTCCTGTTTCATCTCCAACATTATCGGTATATCTTACTAGGAGCTATAGGTTTATTCATCACATGATATGTGTTTCGCTTGGAGCATCATTTTATTTTGCTTTTCTCTGTTAGATGTTATTTATAATCTTGTTTTTCAATAAAAAGTTGAAAGAATTGCCTTTATAATGCTTGAATTGCATTTGCGATGTGTGATGTACAAAAACAGAAACTTATGCTGTAGTATTTGAATTATCATATTTTTGTGGCACATGGAAAGTTTCTGAAATTGTACACATTACTCTCATACAAATCATTTATCATGTCCTAAAATTTCATATTTGTTTGACTTACATAAGTACAAGTTATAAGTAGATTGCTACAAAATGTCCCGTTTACATAGATTGATGTCATAGTTTTGTTATCTACTTATCCTATAGTTTCCATACCTTATATTGATAGGTATAAATTATGGAAATGATAGGATACAGTACATGATATTTTAAATTATTACGCTACTTGTATTGGCAGTAAATGAAGTGTTTATTTATTCTTATGTGTACTAACATATCTCACGAGTTCTTTTCAAGTTTTGTGTGCATGAAGTTTTTGAGACTTAGGTGATGTCCGTTTTCGGGCTCCGCAAAACCCTCAAGGTCCAAACACATGGGCGTGTACGAAGATCTCTCTCGGTTCTACCTCACCCAGCTCGCTACTCGATGAACAACACAGGAAACTCACTTGATGGTGAAGGAGACACAGAACATAACAGTTTACCCAGGTTCGGGCCGCTGCGAAGCGTAAAACCCAACTCCTGATTTGGTGGATTGCCTCTCGCGTAGGTTGGTGGATGAACTAGTAGAGTGCTTCGGCGCCTCCTGAGGCTCGGTAACCTTGCGTGGTGCCAGTGGGTGAATGAGTGGTTCGGGCCCCTTCTACGAAGCAACCTACCCTCTATATATAGTGGCGGCCCGGGTCCTCTTCCCTTATCGTTTTGGCGGGAAGGGATCCCACAATGGCCAATTTTGATGGGGAACACGGGAACATGCTCCCCTGCCAAAAGATGGTCTTCGCCTGCAAAGTGGCTGCCCGCGTTGCAGGGCCGGGCCCGGGGATGACGTATGTCATGTTGGCGGGCGGCGACGGCCTTGTTGCACCAGAAGGGAAACCTTTGGAAGATGCCTTGCGAACCCCAGTACGTCCTTTCCCCCTTTGCACGGAAGGGGAAACTGCACCACCCTGCTGCCTACTGCGTGTCTGTCCTTCCCTTGCGTCACCCTTGACTCCTGAGGACAGGCCTTGCCTCGAAATATTCGCCGCTCCAGAGGGGTCCTGAGGAGACCCCCGCGGGTCTTGATGCTGCTCCTCCTCGAGAGTCTTGGCCCCTCGCGAGGGCCTTGTCCTGAGTGGTGCCGAGCCTGTTGGTTTGCCTGATGAAGTGAGTCGGTCCTAGGCCACATGCAGGCTGGTATGGGTACCCCCATTCCCAGAACGCCGACAGTAGCCCATGGCCCCACGGCGTTCTCGGGTTGGCTTCTAGGTGAAGCCTGAGGGGCGACCTGAGACGTCGCGGGCTCTAGATGCGTGTGGGCCAGGCCGGTGCGCGTCACTCGGTGTGCGTTGAGTTTTCCTTGTTTTGTCTCTCTGCCCTAGTTATTAGGAGCCTTGCTTGTTGGGTCAGCGCATTATTGCTTTCCTTCTCCCACACTCGCACTTCCTCCTTGGCCTTCAACTCCAACCGGCATCCCCCATATCCAGCACTGTGCCGCTCTCTCGCTAGTCCAGCAATGGCGCTCGCCAGCAAGCAGAAGCCAAAGGCTCAAGGCCCAGCCCCGGTTCCTCCGCTCTTGGACTGCGTCCTTTCCAAGGACGTGGATCTCGCCCCCATGCTTCCATGGACTATGGCCGAGTCCAACGAGTAGGAACGGACTCCGATCTGGCTTGGTGCCATAGAGGAGCGGCCCGCGTCAGAGGCGGTGTACCCCTTCTTCCTCCACAACGTCTTCGTCGGGCTGGTGCCGCCTTTCTCCCCGTTCTTCACCACCATCTAGAACCACTACGGGATCCAGGCTCTTCACCTCCAGCCCAACTCTATCTTGCTCCTGTCCATCTTCGCTTTCTACTGCGAGGCTTTCATAGGCGTGCAACCTTCAGTGGCCCTCTTCCGCCACTTCTTCAGCCTGCACCTGCATGACGGCGCCCATTTGTCGGCATGCATCTCCTTCGTGGAGGCACAGAGGGGCAACCTGCTCCTCAAGGCCAGGAAGAAGGTGGAAAACTTCACGCAATGTTGGCCTCGGCTGGAGGCAACCTGCTCTTATGAGCCTCAAGAACGACAACCCTCGGCTGGAGGAGCCGAAGGGGTTGCCGGAGAAGACTTCCGCATGGAGCTCGGCGAAGCTTTCCCACCCCCGGGCTGCGCCCGTCCTCGAGCGCTTCTTCCGCGACATCAGCGCCAAGAGGCTGACCGGTGGGATGATAATGAAGGAGTTCTTGGCACAGCGCGTGGCGCCCCTTTAGGCCCACTCTAGGCCCTTGTGGGACTACCGTGCTCGCGACGACGAGCTCAGGCTTTGGTCATAAGACCTTCCTATTGATGCGCTGAGCAGAGTCGTGGCGATCTTTCTGGGCGGCGACCCTGGTGACCTTCCTGAGGCTCTTGGCCCGCTCTACTGTCTTGACGACTGGGCCGACATGATCATTGGGATGCGTGTCTTTGATGAGCGTGGGCTCCTCCCAGGCGCGGGCTCCGGTCCGGTGGAGGTGTCATCTGGCGATACATCCGGTAAGGGGGATTCGGAGAAGACCGTCGACGACTGCCCGACGAGCGCGCCCCTCCCGTCACAGGTTGTCCTTATGCGCGAGCTCAACGATGATGATGTCGCCAATGAGGTCTCCGCTGGGGGCCCCCTTTCGTCCGACCAAGATCTCTAGGGGGCACGAGTCATCCCCGCGCGCTACGCGGTCTGCGTGCGTGCCTGCCCCCAAAAGTGCGAGGCTTGGTCTTCCTTGGCGCATCCTGCCTCCGCCGGTTGAAAATCTGAGGTGCCAGGCTCGCCCCCCTCCGTGGGGTGTCCTGCAGCTCCCGTCGGCGTGGGGCCAGCGGAGATCAAGAGGTGGATTGACTGTGAAGAGTGAGTCACTTGTCTTGGCATATTATATGTGTGTGAAGTACTCGTTTGGTTGATTCCCTATTTTGCCTGATGTCCATGGACGTCGTCCCGCCAAGTACGAGGACAAGGAAGTCGGGCGTCAGGTCGAAGGTGACTCCTGATGCACCGCCAGCTCCCTCCAACGCGTCGCCGCCTGCCGATGGAGAGGGGGAGGCTCGCAACCCCACCACCCAGGCCTTGATCATTGCGCCCCCCGAGCTCTCGAAGCGCCCTGAGGCGGTCGTGGTGACGCCGTTGCCCGGGGGGCAGGTTCTGGAGGGCCCTCTGCCTCCTGATGCAACAATGCCTGCAACCTCTGGGCATCCTTCGGAGCCCCCTATTCCTCGTGACGCTGCCTCCCCGACGGCACTGCATGCCACAGCATCAGAGGCTCTTTAGGAGGAGGTCCAGGGGACCTCAGTATTCACCTAATGTGTCTTGAATGCAGCCTTCACTGCCCTGGGCGATGTCGCAGTGGAGATGGGGAAGAGCTAGAGGGAGGCCAAGGCCGCCCGCGCTGCGCGTGAGGAGGCGCTGAAGGAAGCCAAGGCAGCTGCCAAGCGTTGCAAAGAGGTGGAGGCGCGCCTGCAGGCCCTCCAAGGGTAGCAGGCCAAGCTTGCCGAGTAGTGTCTCCTGCAGGAGGAGGTACTTGAGGCCCGCGAGGACAAGCTTGGCGCCCAGGAGGGAGAGATTTCCTAGGAGGCGAATTGCGTGGGAGTGAAGCAGGCGCTCATGGAAGAGCAGGAGCAGGAGTCCGTCTCGAGGAAGGCCCTCCTTGATGGCCAGGGGAAGCCCTCGCTACTGCCGAGAAGAAGAAGGCCGCCGAGTTGGCCTGCTTCTTTGATGTTGAGCTCAAGCTTCGCACGGCGCTCCGCTTCCTCTGCCGGACGGGTTCGACGAGCCTTTGGCCGCCCCGGAGAACGGCTTTGCCGCTCTCGCGAAGGGGCTCGTCGTGGCGCAGGAGGACGCCATCGTGCAGGTGGACAAGATCTTGGACATCGAGTGTCTTGACCTCTTCTTCGCGGCAGCGAACGCGTCTTCATCCACCTTCATCTCTGTGATCCTGCCGAGGCCCGCGACCGTGCCATGGAGGCGGTGAAGGGCCCCATGGAGCCGTTGGTGAGGAGGTTCGCCCACGTCGTAGCTCTTTTGTCTCCAGATGCCGCTGAAGCCGACGACGGGGAAGACGACGCTTCCGATCTCGACGACGAGCCCCGTGCGGAAGGGGCGACCGGCGGTGGCTCCTCCTGATTTCTTCTCCCTGCCTATTTCCTGCAATGCACATCATGCCATGTAGAGGAGTCAAACTTATTTGTGTTTTTGTAAACTTGTCATGGCTTCTAAAAACTGAATGCTCGAATGTTTTCTTCACCCCGTTCCTGTCATGTTTCCGGTGTTACTCTGCATCGGCACGGCCCGCCCCGCGCGTACCTCCCCGTGATTGGGCCTACCGGAAACCAAGGACGATCCAAAGTGGGAAGGGGCTACGAGTGTAGTTAGGCCCATGAGTCGCGATGCTCAGGAGTCCCCCTTGACGTGTGAGCTGCCCTCATGAGGAGAACGTGGCGAGGATTTTGAAGCTTCGGAACACTTTTGGTACTCTGCGTCAGCAGTGCCCGCCCCATGCGTACCTCCCCACGATTGAACATACTGGAAACCAAGGACGGCCCAAAAGGGAAGGGGCTACGAGCACAGTTCAGGCTCCTGAGTCGCGATGCTCAGGAGTCCCCCTTGACGTACGAGCGCCTGCCATGTCCTTCCTAAGAAGCTGACAGTTTGAGGCTACTGAACTCCTTCGGCACTCTACGTCCGTAGGGCCCGCCCCACGCGTACCTCCGCCGCGATTGGACCGACTGGAAACCAAGGACAGCCCAAAAGAGGAAGGGGCTATGGGTGCAGTTCATGCTCCTGAGTCGCTATGCTCAGGAGTCCCCCTTGACGTACGAGTGACTCCGGCGTTCTCCCCAAGAGATTTGAAATGGCTTTTCGAGCACACCAAGCTCTCCGTCGGCAGGGCTCGCCCCGCGCCTACCTCCTCATGATTGGGCCGACCAGAAACCAAGGACGGCCCAAAGGGGGAAAGGGCTACGGGCGTAGTTAGGACCCTGAGTCGCGATGCTCAGGGGTCCCCCTTGACGTACGAATGGCTATGTAACTTCAGGTGTCTATCCCAGGCACTGGGCGTGGGCATAGTCACGGGTGGACTGTGTTGATATCCTTGCCAGCTGCAGGCGTAGCCATTGGGAGCCTGTGTTGATTTTCTGGCTAGCTGTGGGCTTAGTCATTGGTGGACTATGTTGATTGCCCCCATTTGTACCCATCATGGAGCACAGGTCTTCCACTAGGCGTGGGGTGGACCCCTTCACGTCCTCGGGGGGCCCTTGGCATATACAGCCTCGACTCGTTATTACGTGAGAGTGTCACGGTGGGGGCGTATGTGGGAGGTCGCGAGGACACTTTGGCCTCGCGAGTGTCCCTACCCCCGAGTCATTGGTGGATTGAGATTCTTTTGGGTCATTGGTAAACCCTGTTTACTTCTTCTTTGAGAGTGAGATTGGGTGTCTGATGCCTCAGGTGGCCTGCAAGGATAAGCTTCGACCGGAGCCCCCAAGCGGGGTCGACCGCCCAAAGACGCAAGCAAAGTGGAACATTAGGGTTCGAAGCGGGTGAGGTAGAAACAACTGAAAGATGCTTAAATGAAAGTAGCGGCTGGGAGTGCCCTGAGATCCTGGAGGCCGCATGGCCCTGTGGGCGCCCTCGGACAGGGTGAGCCAAAAAGTTACCTGGCAGAAGCCAACAAAAAGTCACCTGGCGGCCATGCCGCTGAAGTGCCGAAAGCACCATCGTTGCCCGAACTCCTGCTTCCACTGTCGCGACCCTCATGGGTCCGCCGTCTCCTGAGGCTCAGGGCCTTAACTCGGCCCGAGCATCTCCTCTTCTTCCTCGCCCCTCCCCAGCAGGCCAGGCATGAGCATGGACCACTGGAACCACTGGTAAGTGGCAGTCGTGTTCCCCAGCGCGAAGGGCATGAGGGCGCCGGCGCGCGGGTATAGCCACCGATGGCCGTCTTGTGTGGGCCAGAAAGGGCCTTGAGCTGCGGCTTTGTCGGTTGCGAGCGCGTTGATGAAAATGCGGGGCCGGTCGACCGTGCTGACGAGCGACTGCGGTTGGTGGTGCAGGGCAGCCCCTGCCTCGCACGACTTGGGCCTCTCGAAGTTCTTGGATTGCTCTGATGACGGAGTCACGGGAGCTGAGCGGGCGCGCGCTGGAGCTCGTCCTCGGATTGTGCTCGAGCGCCACCCTCGCCTCACCGGGTAGGCCAGGGGCCTCCCAGGTGGGATCCCCCAGACCTGACCCCACGGGGGCGCCGAGCGCACCTTCCTATGCGATGAGTGGCATGGCCCCTTCCCTCGGCACGGAGCGAGAGGCTCCAGGGCGCTGCATGGGGGGGAGTTCCTTCTTCTTCTTGCGTGGGTCCTCGGGAGGCGGCTTGTCTTCTTCATCATCCGAGCGATACACTGCCGCCGCGCGGTAGGCGCGCACGAGGGTGTAGATGGCATCCTTCTCGTCACAAGAAATGGTAATGATGCTGCCGCTCCTTGGCATCTTGAGGACGTTGTAGCCATGGTGGGTCACTACCATGAACTTGGCGAGAGCCGGGTACCCAAGGATTGCGTTGTACGGCAGGTGGATGTGCGCGACGATGATCTTAGTGTGGTAGTTCTTGCGCTCGCCGAAGGTGACCGGGAGATGCACCTGCCCGATGTGCACGGTGGACCCCTCTGTGACTCGTGAGAAGGGCTAGGTCGGTAGGAGCTATGCATACGACAACTGGAGTTTCTCGAAGGTCTTGATCGAGAGGACGTTGAGCCCCGCTCCACTGTCGATAAGTGTTTTGGTGACGAGGACGTTGCTGATGGTCGGGGTGCACATCATAGGGAGCTTGTCATCCATGAACGAGCACCTCAGCTAATCACTTAGTTCGAAGGTGATGGTGGTTTGGGACCAATTGAGGGGGTGCATTGCTTCTGTCTTAGGGAGAGCGGCATTCACCTCCTGCGCAAACTGCTTGAAGGCGCGGTTGGAGGCCGAGGTCTGAGCGCCGCCCAAGATAGAGGCCACCGCCCTGACCTCCTGGAAGCCCCTAATACGTCTCTAACGTATCTATAATTTTTGATGGTTTCATTCTATTATCTTGTAAAACTTTTGATGTTTTGCATGCCTTTTATATATTTTTTGGGACTAACTTATTAACTCGGTGCCAATTGCCAGTTCTTGTTTTTTCCATGTTTTTGACCCCTTTCAGAGGAGATTTTGAAACGGAGTCCAAACGGAAGAAAATCCCTGAAAAGATTTTTTTCCGGAACGGAAGAAGATCGGGAAGCTTCAGAGCCAAGGCAGGGGAGCCTCAGGGCCCCACGAGCCCCCACCCCGTGGCCAGGGGGGTAGGCCGCGCCACCCAGGCTTGTGGGCCCCTTGAGCGCCACCTGACCTACGGGTTGCGCCTATAAATTCCCTAAAAATCCCAAAACAAATCAGGAGATCATCGAAATCACTTTTCCGGCGCCGCAAGCTTCTGTCTCCACAAGATCCCATCTGGGGCACGTTCTGGTGCACTGCCGGAGGGGGGATTCGGACACGGAGGGCTTCTCCATCAACACCATGACGTCTCCGATGATGCATGAGTAGTTCACCATAGACCTACGGGTCCGTAGCTAGTAACTAGATGGCTTCTTCTCTCTCTTGGATCTTCAATACAAAGTTCTCCATGATCTTCATGGAGATCTATCCGATAAAATCTTCTTTTGCGGTGTGTTTCTCGAGATCCGATGAATTGTGGATTTATGATCAGATTATCTATGAATCTTATTTTAGTTTCTTCTGATCTCTCTTATGCATGATTTCATATCCTTGTAATTCTCTTCGAGTTGTGGGTTTTGTTTGGCCAACTAGATCTATGATTCTTGCAATGGGAGAAGTGGTTGGTTTTGGGTTCATACCGTGCGGTGACCTCACCCAGTGACAGAAGGGGTAGTGAGGCACACATCGTGTTGTTGCCATCAAGGGTAAAAAGATGGGGTTTTCATCATTGGTTTGAGATTATCCCTCTACATCATGTCATATTTCTTAAGGCGTTACCCTATTTGTCATGAATTCAATACACTAGATGCATGTTGGATAGCGGTCGATGTGTGGAGTAATAGTAGTAGATGCAGAAAGTATCGGTCTACTTGTCTCGGACATGATGCCTATATGTATGATCATTGCCTTAGATATCGTCATGACTTTGCGCGGTTCTATCAATTGCTCGACAGTAATTTGTTCATCCACCGTGATATTTGCTATTATGAGAGAAACCTCTAGTTAACACTATGGCCCCAGGGTCTACTCCACAGCATATTTTCAGCCTTACACTTTTTACTCCGTTGCACTTTCCGCCTTCAAACCTCACTTTGCAAAAAATCTTGAAGGGATCTACAACCCCGTTGAAGCGTTGGGTGCAAGCTTGTTTGTGTTTGCGCAGGTACTCTGGACTTGACGAGGCCCTCCTTCTGGATCGATACCTTGGTTCTCAAACTGAGGGAAATACTTACTTCTCCTGTGCTGCATCACCCTTTCCTCTTCAAGGTTGAAACCGACGCAAACCAGAGAAGTAACAAGAAGAATTCCTAGCGCCAAGGAAGGTCTTTTGTTGCCACAGCAGCCCGCAGCCCCATTGTATTGCGTGTCTCCGTCCCTCCTCCTGGGTGGTGGAGGAAGAGGAGGCAGTCCAGCCTGACGAGGGCGGACCTCATGAGGCTGACCGCGTCGTTGCCCCTCCTGAGGGTCATCGCGCCAGCGATGTTCCTGAGGCTGGCCATGCCACCGGTGTTCATGAGGCTGCTTGCGCCACCCTTGACACGGCTCTCGGTATTCCAAGCGGCCTCCGCCGCGGTTGAGGCTTCTGTCTCCCCGTCCACGATGCCTGCTGAAATGCTTGGCATGTGCCAGTCGGAGCTCTTGGCACTCGGAGGTATCATGGCCGCTAGTGCCATGGAAGATGCACATTGGCCCCCCTCTTGACGAGCGCTCTCCTCCTCGACCGTACTTCGCCTCAGGCTCAACTGCAGGCACCGCAGGAGCCTTTCGCTTCACCTCCTTGGCCTTGGCCTTCTTCTCTTCTGGTTCCGTCGCCTGAGGCCCGAGAAGGGAGAGGCGACCTTCCTCAGCCCTGGCGCACTTGTTTAACAGGTTGAATATATCCAGTGTGGTGCTCATCTCGTCACTCATGGCGAGCTCTTCCTTCATCTTGAGGTCGGTGACTCCGTCGGAGAAGGCCGAGATGACGACCTTGTTCGACATATTCGGGATGTTGGGGCGCATGACTGTGATGCGTTGTATGAACTTGTGCAGGGTCTCCCCCTCCTGCTGCTTGATGCACCAAAGGTCGTTCAGGGTGGGGCCGCGGTCGCAAGTGCCCTGGAAGTTGGAGACGAAGCACTCGCGCATGCTGTCCCATGAGGTGATGGACGCCTTCGGGAGGTTGAGGAACCAAGAGAGCGCCCCACCCTTGAGCTCCATTGGGAACCAACATGCCATGACCTTGTCTCCCCCTCCTGTTGCCCTGATGCTCAGCGTGTAAAGTTGCAGGAACTCTGTCGGGTCCAAGGTGTCGTCGTTGCGCGGGGGTAGGTCGTGCTTGAACTTGCAGGGCCACATAGTTGGGTAGAGTTCTAGGGAGATGGCGAGGCATCCCACCGGTCCGATGGGCGTAGCGCGTGCGGGGGCGACTGGGCCCTGCTGCTCCAATAGGTCTGCTTTGAGAGGGGCGCGATTGCGGTCCTCAACTGGCAGCACCGAGAGCTCGCGCGCATCGGCGCGCGGTCGAGGAACCACCTTATAGCTTGCTTCGTCACCTGGCCTCGCCCTTGGCTCGCGAGGCTGGTCGCGGGTACGCGCATCCTGTGTGGGCTCGGGATGCACGTCTCGCCCCGGTGGTGGGGGCGACGCATCCTGTTCGTCGTCGTTTGTTGGGACGGTTGGGGCCGGAACGAATAAGAGAGTGCTGCGGAGTCGCCGGTGGCGGAAATGAGCTCCTTGATGCGCTGGAGCCAGTCGTTGTGGTGGTCAGGGGTGAGCCGATAGCGGAGCAGCTCGGTTATCATGGCAAGCGCGCGCCGGCGGTGTGGCATTTCCGGCCGAGCGCGAGGTCTCCCCGGAGTCCCGGACGAGCAATGGAGCCGGCCAGGAGGACCCGTGTTGTTCTTGAGCTTCGGGGCCCATGGCGGCCTTCACCACAGGCGATGGTGACCGGCGCACGCCGATGAGGCCTGCGGGCGCTATCTGAGCAACGCGGGCAGCGCGGCGCTCAGCGCGAGCCCAGCGAGCGTCAACCATCAGAGCGGGGAAGCTTGGTGAATTCGGAGCTCGGAGGAAACCTTGACACGCCCCATACCTTGCATGCCAAATGTCGGATTTCGGGCTCCACAAAACGCTCAAGGTTTGAACGCAGGTGCGTGTACGAAGATCTCTCTCGGCTCTACCTCACCCAGCTCGCTACTCGATGAACAACATAGAAACTCACCCGATGGTGAGGGAGATATAGAACACAACAGTTTACGCAGCTTCGGGCCGCTGCAAAGCGTAAAACCCTACTCCTGCTTTGGTGGATTGCCTCTCGTGGAGGTTGGTGGATCGACTAGTATAGTGCTTCGGCGCCTCTTGAGGCTAGGTAACCTTGGGTGGTGCTAGTGGGTGAATGAATGGTTTGCGCCCCTTCTACGAAGCAACCTATCCTCTATATATAGTGGCGCCCCGGGTCCTCTTCCCTTATCGTTTCAGCGGGAAGCCACAATGGCCAATTTTGAAGGGGAACATGGGATTATGCTCCCCTGCCCAAAGGTGGTCTTCGCCTGCAAAGTGTCTGCCCACGTTGCAGGGTTGGGCCCGGGAATGACGTCTGTCCTGCTGGCGGGTGGCGACGGCCTTGTTGCACCAGAAGGGAAAACTTTGGAAGTTGCCTTGGGAACCCCAATACGTCCTTTCCCCTTTGCACTAAAGGGGAAACTGCACCACCCTGCTGCGTGCTGCTTGTCTATCCTTCCTTTGCGTCACCCTTGACTCCTGAGGCCGGGCCTCGCCTTAGAATATCAGCCGCTCCGAAGGGGTCCTATGGAGCCCCCTGCAGGTCTTAATGCCGCTCCTCCTCACGAGGCTTGGCCCCTCACGAGGGCCTTGTCCTCAGTGGTGCCAAGCCCGTTGGATTGCTTGATGAAGTGGGCAGGCCCTGGGCCACATGCAGGCAGGTCTGGGTACCCCCATTCCCAGAACGCCGACAGCTGATACAGGGATATGATAGGATTGAATGAGATACAACAACTCAAGCTTGGGCATGCCCAAGGCACCCAAGTAAATATTTCATTAAGTCTTGAGCATATAATCTAGGGGATGCAACGCATCCCACCTTTCTTCATAAAAAACTATCAGTTAGCCTATGTCGATCCAAAAAAATTATTTGTCCAAATGATATGTGCTATTCTTGGAGTGCCTTTTGTTTTCTATGCTATTTGAAAAAATATCAGATCTAAAAATCTTTATTGACAAAGAGTCCTCACATAGATACTTAATTGTTTGACTACTCATTGATCTTCATTTATATCTTTTGATAGTAGTTTGATTGAATTGCTCTAGTACTTTACTTATATCTTTTCGAGCACTCCGTTGCCGTTACTTTGAAGAAATCATCTCTTGCTTCACTTATATTATTTTGAGAGTTCAAAATTTTAAAGAAACTTGTTCTCTCGTTCTTCACTTATATTTGTTTGAGAGCTTGTTATTAGCAATGGAAATTTCCTTTATATCAAATTGGTCCCAAAGTGATAGATATCGAGGGGAGATATAATAAAAACTTTTATGAAGATCATTGGATGTTAAAATTTATTATTTTCCATAGTTTTCCTATATGAAGATAATTATATGTGAGTTGTGCTGATGAGTAATTATGCTTTAGTAAGAATATTCGTGTTAAGGTTTCTGATTCCCTATGCATGCACATGAAGACAATAATTATGCTAACAAATTACATCCTACTTGTATTGCATTATTCAATGTTAGTTATATTTAATGTTCGCTTATGATGATTTTCATTCCTTGGTTGGGTGCTTCTCAATATATTTTCTAGCCTTCACTTGTACTAAGCGGGAATGCTGCTTGTGCATCCAAATCCTAAACCCAAAGTTATGCCAAATGTGTCCACCATACCTACCTATATGCGGAATTTCAGTGCCATTCTATGTAAATTTATATGTGCCAACTCTAATATTCAAAAAACTTCTGTTTTGTGTGCCCTTACTGTTGGAAATATGCCCTAGAGGCAATAATAAAATGGTTATTATCATATTTCCTTGTTCATGATAATTGTCTATTATTCATGCTATAATTATATTAACAAGAAAGAGTAATACATGTGTGAATAAATAGATCACAATGTGTCCCTAGGAAGCCTCTAGTTGGCTAGCTCGTTGATCAATAGATGACCATGGTTTCCTGATCATGGGGATTAAATGTCATTGATAACGGGATCACATCATTGGGAGAATGATGTGATGGACATGACCGAATCCTAAGCATAGCACTAGATCGTGTTGTTCGTATGCTAAACCTTTTCTAATGTCAAGTGTCTTTTCCTTCGACCGTGAGATTGTGCAACTCCCGGATACCGTAGGAGTGCTTTGGGTGTATCAAACGTCACAACGTAACTGGGTGACTATAAAGGTGCACTACGGGTACCACTGAAAGTGTCTGTTGTGTTGCTACAAATCGAGATCGGGATTTGTCAATCCGTGTGTCGGAGAGGTATCTCTGGGCCCACTAGGTCGAACTTCATCATGAGCTCAATGTGACTAAGGAGTTAGTCACAGGATGACGTGCTACGGAACGAGTAAAGAGACTTATCGGTAGTGAGATTGAACAAGGTACAGGTATACCGACGATCGAATCTCGGGCAAGTTCTATACGACAGACAAAGGGATCTGTATACGGGATTGATTGACTCCTTGACATCGTGGTTCATCCGATGAGATCATCATGGAACATGTGGGAGCCACCATGGGTATCCAGATCCCGCTGATGCTTATTGGCCGGAGAGAGTCTCGGTCATGTATGCATGCTTCCCGAACCCATAGGGTCTACACACTTAAGGTTCGATGACGCTAGGGTTATAGGGAAATGTTATACGAGGTTACCGAAAGTTGTTCGGAGTCCCGGGTGAGATCCCAGACGTCACGAGGAGCTCTGGAATGGTCCGGAGGTAAAGATTGAAATATAGGATGGATGGATTCGGACACCGGAAATGTTTCGGGCGTCACTGGTAGCGTACCGGGACCACCGGGACCACCAGAAATGGTCCCGGGGGTCCACCGGGAGGGGCCACCAGCCCCCAGAGGTAGAATGGGCCAAAAGGTGGAGGGCAACCAGCCCAAAGTGGGCTGTTGCGCCTCCCACAAAGGGGGCCAAGGCGCGGGAGGTGGAGAGGGGGGGGGAGAAACCCTAGGCGCTGGTGGGCCTAACGCCCACCTAGGGGTGCGCCAACCCCTCCTCTTGCCCTGGCCGCCGCACCCCCCATCTCGGGGGGCTGCCGCATCACCTAGGGTGGGAACCCTAGGGGTGGCACCCCCCTCCCCTCCTCCTATATATATAGAGGGTTTTGGGGCTGTTTTGCACACAATTTTCCATCTCCCTCGGCGCAGCCCTGCTTCCCTCCTTCCTCCTCTCCCACGGTGCTTGGCGAAGCCCTACCTGGAGACCTCGTCTCTCCATCGACACCACGCCGTCGTGCTGCCGGAGATCTTCCCCAACCTCTCCCTCCTCCTTGCTGGATCAAGGTGCGGGAGACGTCACCGGGCTGCACGTGTGTTGAACGCGGAGGTGCCGTGGTTCGGCACTAGATCGGAATCACACCGCAATCTAAATCGCCGCGAGTAGGACTCCATCAACCGCGTTCTAGCAACGCTTTCGCTTAGCGATCTTCAAATGTATGAAGATGCACTCACTCCTCTCTCGTTGCTCGTATCTCCATAGGAAGATCTGAATATGACGTAGGAAAATTTTGAATTTATGCTACGTTACCCAACAGTGGTATCAGAGCCAGGTTTTCTATGCGTAGATTCTATGCATGAGTAGAACACAAAAGGTTGTGGGCGATGATTTTTCAATTTCTTTCCGCTACTAGTCTTATTCTTTTCCGGCGGTATTGTGGGAAGAAGCGGCCCGGACTGACCTTACACGTAAGCTTACGTGAGACTGGTTCCACCGAGAGACATGCACACCGTGCATAAAGGTGGCTAGCGGGTGTCTGTCTCTCCCACTGTAGTCGGATTGGATTTGATGAAAAGGGTCCTTATGAAAGGTAAATAGCTTTGGCATATCATCGTTGTGGCTGTCACGTAGGTAAGAAGACGTTCTTGCTAGAAACCCAAATCAGCCACGTAAAACTTGCAACAACAATTAGAGGACGTCTAACTTGTTTTTGCAGGGTTTGACATGTGATGTGATATGGCCAAAGTTGTGATGTTGCATGTGTGATGTATGAGATGATCATGTTATTGTAATAGGATTCACGACTTGCATGTCGATGAGTATGACAACCGGCAGGAGCCATAGGAGTTGTCTTAATTTATTGTATGAGATGCAATGCCATGTGCTTACTACCTTTACTTCATTGCTAACGGTTAGCTACAGTAGTAGTGGTAGTAGTAGTTGGCGTGACGACTTCACGGAGACACGATGATGGAGATCATGGTGTCATGCCGGTGACAATGATGATCATGCGATGCCTGAAGATGGAGATCGAAAGAGCAAATATGATAATGGCCATATCATGTCACTATATGATTACATGTGATGTTTATCATGTTTTTCATCTTATTGCTTAGAACGACGGTAACATAATAAGATGATCCCTCTTTAAAATTTCGAGAATGTATTCCCCTATGTGTGCACCGTTGCGAAGGATCATTGTCTCGAAGCACCACGTGATGATCGGGTGTGATAGATTCTAACGTTCGCATACAACGGGTGTAAGCCAGATTTACACACGCGAAACACTTAGGTTGACTCGACGAGCTTAGCATGTACATACATGACCTCGAATACAAGAGACCGAAAGGTCGAACATGAATCATCTGGTTGAATACGATCAGCATGAAGTTGCTCACCATGATGACTAGTCCGTCTCACGTGATGATCGGACACGGGTTAGTCAACATGGATCATGTATCACTTAGACGACTAGAGGGATGTCAATTTAAGTGGGAGTTCATAATTAATTTGATTAAATGAACTTAATTGTCATGAACTTAATCTAAAATTTGTCTTTATACATATTGTAGATGGCCAACGTCAACCTCAATTTCAACGCATTCCTAGAGAAAACAAGCTGAAAGATGATGGTAGCAACTATGCGGACTGGGTCCGCAACTTGAAGCTCATGCTTGAAGCAGCTAAAAAGGCTTATGTCCTTGATGCGCCGCTAGGTGACCCTCCTGCTCCCGCAGCAGCCCTGGACATTCTGAACATCTGGCAAACGCGGAGTGATGACTACTCTCTGGTTAGGTGTGGCATGTTATACAGTTCGGAAACGGGGCTCCAAAGGCGTTTTGAGCAACACGATGCATATGAGATGTTCCAAGAGCTGAAACTAGTTTTTCAAGCTCATGCCCGTGTCGAGAGATATGAAGTCTCTGACAAGTTCTTTAGCTGTAAGATGGAGGAGAACAGTTATGTGAGTGAGCACATACTCAAAATGTCTGGGTTACACGGTCGTCTGACTTCACTTGGAGTCGAACTTCCGGATGATGCTATAATTGACAGAGTCCTCCAGTGTCTCCCACCAAACTACAAAGGTTTTTCGCTGAACTACAACATGCACGGGATGGAGAAGACCATTCCCGAGTTGTACTCGTTGCTCAAGTCTGTAGAAGTAGAAATCAAGAAAGAGCATCAAGTGTTGATGGTCAACAAGACCACTTGTTTCAAGAAGGGCAAGGGTAAGAAGAACTTCAAGAAAGACGGCAAAGCCGTTGCCGCGCCCGGTAAGCCAGATACCGGGAAGAAGAAAAAGAATGGACCCAAGCCTGAGACTGAGTGCTTCTATTGCAAGGGAAAAGGTCACTGGAAGCGGTACTGCCCCAAGTACTTAGCGGACAAGAAGGCCGACAATGTTAAAGGTATATGTGATATACATGTTATTGATGTGTACCTTACCAATGCTCGTACTAGCTCCTGTGTATTTGATAACGGTGTTGTTGCTCACATTTGCAACTGAAAGCAGGAATTGCGGAATAAGCGGAGACTGGCCAAGGACGAGGTGACGATGCGCGTCGGGAATGGCTCCAAGGTCGATGTGATTGCCGTCGGCACGCTACCTCTACATCTACCATCGGGAATAGTTTTAAACCTTAATAATTGTTATTTAGTACCAGCTTTGAGCATGAATATTGTATCAGGGTCTTGCTTAATGCGAGACGGCTACTCATTTAAGTCAGAGAATAATGGTTGTTCTATTTATATGAGTGATATGTTTTATGGTCATGCTCCGCTGGTGAATGGTTTATTCTTGATGAATCTCGATCATCATGTTACACATATTCATAGTGTGAGTACCAAAAGATGTAAAGTTGATAATCATAGTCCCACATACTTGTGGCACTGCCGCCTTGGTCATATCGGTGTTAAGCGCGTGATGAAGCTCCATACTGATGGACTATTAGAGTCTCTTGACTTTGAATCATTTGACACAAGCGAACCGTGCCTCATGGGCAAGATGACCAAGACTCCATTCTCAGGAATAATGGAGAGAGCGACCGACTTATTGGAAATAATGCATACTGATGTGTGTGGTCCAATGAACGTTGAAGCTCGCGGTGGCTACCGTTATGTTCTCACTCTCACCGATGATTTGAGTAGGTATGGGTATATCTACTTGATGAAGCACAAATCTAAGACATTTGAAAAGTTCAAGGAATTTTAGAGTGAGGTTGAGAATCAACTGACAGAAAAATTAAGTGTCTACGATCTGATCGTGCAGGAGAATATTTGAGTCTCGAGTTTGGCACACACCTGAGGAAGTGTGGAATCGTTTCGCAACTGACGCCGCCTGGCACACCGCAACGCAACGGTGTGTCTGAACGTCGTAATCGCACTTTATTAGATATGGTATGATCTATGATGTCTCTTACCGACTTACCGCTATCATTTTGGGGATACGCATTAGAAACTGCAGCATTCACTTTAAATAGGGCACCGTCTAAATCCGTTGAAACGACACCGTATGAACTATGGTTTGGCAAGAAACCTAAGCTGTCGTTTCTTAAAGTTTGGGGCTCCGATGCTTATGTTAAGAAACTTCAACCAGAGAAGCTCGAACCCAAAGTAGAGAAATGTGTAGTCATAGGATACCCTAAGACTATTGGGTATACCTTCTATCTTAGATCTGAAGGTAAAACCTCTGTTGCCAAGAACGTATCCTTTCTAGACAAAGAGTTTCTCTCGAAACAAGTGGGAGGAAAGTAGAACTTGATGAGGTAATTACAACCACTCTCGAACCGGAAAGTAGCGCAGCGCGGGAAATTGTTCATGTGGTGCCTACACCAACTGGAGAGGAAGTTAATGATGATGATCATGAAGCTTCGGATCAAGTTGCTATTGAACCACGAAGGTCCAAAAGGGTACGCTCCGCACCAGAGTGGTATGACAAACCTGTGATGGAAATCATGTTGGTAGACAATGGTGAACCTTAGAACTATGAAGAAGCAATGGCGAGCCCAGATTGCAACAAATGGCTTGAGGCTATGAAATCCGAGATAGGATCCATGTATGAGAACAAAGTATGGACATTCGTGGACTTGCCCGATGATCGGCGAGCCATAGAAAATAAATGGATCTTCAAGAAGAAGACTTATGCAAATGGTAATGTGACCGTTTATAAAGCTCGACTTGTCGCAAAGGGTTTTCGACAAATTCAAGGAGTTGACTACGAAGAGACTTTCTCTCCCGCAGCGAAGCTGAAGTCAGTCCGAATCATGTTAGCAATTGCCGCTTTTTATGAGTATGAAATTTGGCAAATGGACGTCAAAACAACATTCCTTAATGGGAATCTTAAGGAAGAGTTATATATGATGCAACCAGAAGGTTTTGTCGACCCTAAGGGTGCTAGCAAAGTGCGCAAGCTCCAACGCTCCATCTATGGGCTGGTGCAAGCATCTCGGAGTTGGAACATTCGCTTTAATGAGGTGATTAAAGCGTTTGGGTTCATACAGGTTTAGGGAGAAGCCTGTCTGTACAAGAAAGTGAGTGGGAGCTCTGTAGCTTTCCTCGTACTGTATGTGGATGACATATTATTGATGGGGAATAATATAGAGATGTTGGAGAGCATAAAGGCCTATTTGAACAAGAGTTTTTCAATGAAGGACCTTGGAGAAGCTGCATACATATTCAGCATCAACATCTATAGAGATAGATCGAGACACCTCATAGGTCTTTAGCAAAGTACATACCTTCACAAGATATTGAAGAAGTTCAATATGGAAAACTCAAGGAAGGGGTTCTTGCCAGTTTTGCAAGGTATGGGATTGAGTAAGACTCAGTCACCGACCACGGCAGCAGACAATGAGAAGATGAGTACTGTCCCCTACGCTTCAGCCGTAGGATCTCTAATGTATGCCATGATGTGTACCAGACCTGATATAAACCTTGCCATAAGTTTGGTAGGGAGGTGCCAAAGTGATCCCGGTATGGAACACTGGACAGCGGTCAAGAATATCCTTAAGTACCTGAAAAGGACTAAGGACATGTTCCTCTTTTATGGAGGTGAAGAAGAGCTCGTCGTAAAGGGTTACATTGATGCTAGCCTCGACACAGATCCGGATGACTCTAAGTCACAGACCGGATACGTGTATGTTTTGAATGGTGGGGCAGTGAGCTGGTGCAGCAGCAAGGAAGAAGTCGTGGCAGCATCTACATGTGAAGCGGGGTACATAGCTGTTTCAGAAGCGGCTCATGAAGGAATTTGGATGAAGGAGCTCATCACCGACCTTGGAGTGGTTCCAAGCGTGTCGGGTCCAATGACACTCTTCTGTGATAACACTGGGGCCATTGCCATAGCCCAGGAGCCCAGGTTTCACCGGAACACCAAACACATCAAACGCCGCTACAACTCCATCCAGGACCATGTCCAGAGTGGAGTAATAGAAATTTGTAAAGTACACACAGATCTGAATGTTGCAGACCCGTTGACTAAACCTCTTCCTTGAGCAAAACATGATCAACACCATAATGCTATGGGTGTTCGATACATCACAATGTAACTAGATTATTGTCTCTAGTGCAAGTGGGAGACTGTTGGAAATATGCCCTAGAGGCAATAATAAAATGGTTATTATCATATTTCCTTGTTCATGATAATCGCCTATTGTTCATGCTATAATTGTATTAACAGGAAACAGTAATACATGTGTGAATAAATAGATCACATTGTGTCCCTAGCAAGCCTCTAGTTGGCTAGCTCGTTGATCAATAGATGATCATGGTTTCCTGATCATGGGGATTAGATGTCATTGATAACGGGATCACATCATTGGGAGAATGATGTGATGGACAAGACCCAATCCTAGGCATAGCACTAGATCGTGTTGTTCGTATGCTAAAGCTTTTCTAATGTCAAGTATCTTTTCCTTCGGCCGTGAGATTGTGCAACTACGGATACTGTAGGAGTGCTTTGGGTGTATCAAACGTCACAACGTAACTGGGTGACTATAAACGTGCACTACGGGTACCTCTGAAAGTGTCTGTTGGGTTGATACAAATCGAGATCGGGATTTGTCACTCTGTGTGACGGAGAGGTATCTCCGGGCCCACTCGGTAGAACATCATCATGAGCTCAATGTGACTAAGGAGTTAGTCACAGGATGATATGCTATCGAACGAGTAAAGAGACTTGCCGGTAACGAGATTGAACAAGGTATAGGTATACTGACGATCGAATCTCGGGCAAGTTCTATACCAACTGACAAAGAGAACTGTATACGGGATTAATTGAATCCATTACATCGTGGTTCATCCGATGAGATCATCGTGGAACATGTGGGAGCCACCATGGGTATCCAGATCCCGCTGATGGTTCTTGGCCGGAGAGAGTCTCCGTCATGTCTGCATGCTTCCCGAACCCGTAGGGTCTACACACTTAAGGTTCGAGGACGCTAGGGTTATAGGGAAATGTTATACGAGGTTAACGAAAAATTTTCTGAGTCCCGGATGGGATCCCGGACGTCACGAGGAGCTCTGGAATGGTCCGGAGGTAAAGATTGAAATATAGGATGGATGGATTTGGACACCGGAAATGTTTCGGGCGTCACCGGTAGCGTACCGGGACCACCGGGACCACCTGAAATGGTCCCGGGGGTCCACTGGGAGGGGCCACGAGCCCCAAGAGGTAGCATGGGCCAAAAGGTTGAGGGCAACCAGCCCAAAGTGGGCTGGTGCGCCTCCCACAAAGGGGCCCAAGGCGCAAGAGGTGGAGAGGGGGGGGGGGACCCTAGGCGCTGGTGGGCCTAAGGGCCACCTAGGGGTGCGCCAACCCCTCCCCCTGCCCTTGACGCCGCACCTCCCATCTGGCGGGGGGGCTGCCGCACCACCTAGGGTGGGAACCGTAGGGGTGGCATTCCCCTCCCCTCCTCCTATATATAGAGAGGGTTGTGGGACTGTTTTGCACACATTTGTCCATCTCCCTCGGTGCAGCCCTGCTTCCCTCCTTCCTCCTCTCCCATGGTGCTTGGCGAAGCCCTGCCGGGGGACCTCGTCTCTCCATTGATACCGGCCGTTGTGCTGCCGGAGATCTTCCCCATCCTCTCCCTCCTCCTTGTTGTATCAAGGTGTGAGAGACGTCACCGGGCTGCACGTGTGTTGAACGCGGAGGTGCCGTGGTTTGGCAGTAGATCGGAATCACACTGCGATCTGAATCGCCGCGAGTACGACTCTATCAACCACGTTCTAGCAACGCTTCCGCTTAGCGATCTTGAAAGGTATGAAGATGCACTCACCCCTCTCTCATTGCTGGTCTATCCATAAGAAGATCTGAATATGACGTAGGAACTTTTTGAATTTATGCTACATTACCCAACACTTACCACTCATGAAGCGGCGAGGGGTGGCCGGTATCTTCCACGTTAAATAGGTTATTCTAAAGATGAGTGTTTATTCACTTGTCATTGCACGAGAGTATGGCGGTAATAGGGATGCCCAGTCCCGAAATGAAAAGAAAATTATTTTATGTTGTCAAATAATAAATTCCTTGGAAAGTGTTGGTATGGACGGTACCCATGGATGTAGTTAGTAATGGAGAGTGAAAGAATGGTGGAAAAAGAAATAAACTTTATTTTCAGTTTGGGAACCGCCTATGGTTTCTTTAACATGGAAGATATTGGGATCTCTTAGTGATTTTTGCTGACAGGGAAAGCATGCCACCCAAAGTATTTTATCTCTCAATTTAAGCTTTGACCTCTCGCACCTATACAAATCTCTTCTTCCCTCTGCCAAGGGCCTATCTATTTATCGATGCAATTTTTATTTCTATTGAGTGTCCATCTTCTCTTATAAAGCACCTACCACAAAACACTGTTATCAGACTTGAGCATTGGATGTAGCTAATATTTGGTTGTGTTGGAGGAATGTATCAATGATTGTGCATGATGGGCTAGGGATAGCGTTATTTAGCTTTGATATTTTGAAAGACTTTATAGCGTATTGATATGCTTGAGTATTAAAGTTTTGATGTCAAATTATCGCCTATTTCTATGAATCATCTACAAGTCCATATGTCCATGCTATAAAGAAAAACGTATATGATGAATACGATATGTAGCATTCCACATCAAAAATTCCGTTTTCAATTGCTACTTTATCATGACGAGTTTTATAAGAAAGAGTTGTTGTTATGACGCTAGGAAAAATGATTGTAATTATCATTGGTCAAACTTATGCACTATGCAAGCATTCACACTTCATAAAGAAGTTCTTTTATCATTTACCTACTCGAGGACAAGTAGAAATTAATCTTGGGGATGCTGATACATCTCCAATGTACTGATTACTTATGAAGTATTAATGCCATGTTTGCCTATGGTTACAATAGTTTTATATGGTTTCAATGCACTTTATATGATTTATTTAGAACTAACACAGACTAACGTTGTTTTCAGCAGAACTACCGTGGTGTTGTTTTTTGTGCAGAAATAAAAGTTCTCCAAATGCAAAGAGACTTTTTGATTATTTTTTGGGACAAAAGAGGCACTAGAAGCTTCATGGGAGGACCAAAAGATAACGGAGGTGGCCACTAACCACTAGGGTGTGCCAGCCCCCCTAGCGCGCAGTGGTATCTAGTGGGCCTCTCGAGGCCCATCTTGACATGAGACCGACGCCAAAATCCGTATAAATATAGAAACCCCCAATATAGAAACCCCCAGAAATAACCCTATATTGGAAGTTCCGCCGCTTAGCCTCTCTATCAACGAAAAACAAATCTAGAGACATTCCAGTACCCTACCGGAGAGGGGAAATCATCTCTGTTGGACATCTTCATCATCCCCACGGAGGCCATGAGGAGGAGGGTGTAGTCTACCCTCGTGGCTGAGGGTTTGTATGCGTAGCTATGTGTTTAATATCTCTCTCTCTCATTTTCTTGATATGGCACTGTCTTGATGTATTGTGGGCTTTGTTAATATAGTTGGATCATATGGCGTTTCTACCTCTCTATCTTGTTGTGATGAATTGAGTTATCTCTTCGATATTTTGTTTTAGCGGATTGAATACTTTTATGGATTGGAGAGCACTTGATTTATGTATTTCCATGAATACCTGTGGTGACAATGGGGTATTATATTGATTCACTTGATATATGTTTTGGCACTCAACTCGCGGATTAGCGAGGTGATACTGGGGTAATCTATTTATAGGGGTTGATGCATATTATCATCTTTCTTTATGTGGTAGAAATCTTGGGGCACTCATTGAGGTTCTTTGTGTTGGATTGAGTATTATGAATCTAAATTTGTTTTGGTTTTATTTTTGTACAAACTCTTAGATAGATCGATCGGAAAGGATAACTTGTGTTATTTTAGTATGAACTCTTGGATAGATCAATCGAAAACAAAAACTTTGAGGTGGTTTCATACCCTACAAACAATTTCTTCTTATGTTCTCAGCTAGATAGGAACTTTGGATTGATTCTTCATCGCATGTTAAGGGGTTGTTTTGTGATCCAATTATATTAGCATTGCTGAGGGATTGCACTAGCGAACGTACGGACCCTAGGCCTCATTTTCAAGTATTGCAATACTGTTTGTGCTCACTTTTGTTACTTTCTACCTTGCTGTTTTCTATTGTTCCTATTACAAAAATCAATATCTACTATCATTACTACACTTGTATCACCATCTCTTCGCCGAACTAGTGCACCTATACAAATTACCATAGTATTAGGTTTGTTGGGGACACAAGAGATTTTTTGTATTTGATTGCACGGTTGTTTGAGACAGACCATCTTCATCCTACACCTCCCACAAGTTGATAAACTTAGGTCATCCACTTGAGCGAAATTGCTACACTCCTACAAAACTCTACGCTTGGAGGCCCAACATAGTCTACAAGAATAAAGTTGTGTAGTAGTCATCAATGTCCTCATTCCTTGAGAAGGTATGTTATTTTGGTATCATATTGTCGTGGTGTCACCAAGATTTTATCCAAGAAATGTGGGCGAAAGTCAGGCAAGGTGACTTCCTTTCAGGTTACCTAAGAGGATTACAAGCAATCCAATGGTCACGTGCATAAGGGTGCTAGAGACTGATTTCAAATTTTTGAAATAGCAGATGAGGAGAGCCAATAGAAAAATTGTGGAAGTTGTAAGGCAAAAAACATCTTCAGTTTCTTTGAAATCTTAGAAGTGGTAAGGATTATATAGGTATTTGCAAGTGGTATGAAAGGTATCCAAAAGTAGTTTTGTCCTAACTAACTTTCATGCTAACTAAGTCTTCCTATAGTAAGGAAAGCTCTGATACTAGTTCTGTGGGGACCACGACTCATAAGTAGAAGTCACCGGATGCAAGTGTATATTGATCCCAGAGACCAATGCTCACTAAACACACATAAACTGAATAACAAAAGCCTTACATCCATTACGTACGGTTTTACACAACTTATGACCATTATGCTCAAGTATTCATAAGTAGGGCCAGGAAGGCCAAACATTAGTCACCAACTCACAATGGAGTCCTGGAACAAAAGCGTGGACCCAAGCCATCTGCCTTAACCCTACATGAATTTGGACTGGGAAGCGTCCTAGCTTGAATATTCATCACCAAGGTACTCTTCACCATATAGTGTTCTTTCATGCCTGGCCAATTAAATAACAAGTGGCAAGTCAACGAGTACTTTGAGTGTACTCGCAAGCAACCCATATCTGGAACAAGGTAAGCATGCAAGGTATAACACAAACATGGTACTTTGCGGAAAGCTAATTTTGAGTGCAATAACATGTCCTACCATTTTGTAAAGCACGCAACAATATGTACATATATACATATGAATAAGTTACATATATCAGTATAATAGAGTATGAACAACTCGAGTTTAATCATCTCATTAAGTCATACGAATTAGCTCAACTATGTCATTTATCACACACACCGAAGAGCTCTCATCCAACTGTCCTTGACCATGGACATGCCTATTTGAATAGTTTTACACTCTAGAGAGGTTGCACACTTTACCCAGAAGACTCGGGGAACTTTCGTGTCAAGCCACGACTCGTGGTATATTCCATTCCCGAGGTAAGTACCCGGTCAATGCCTTTCGCATGACGATACTAACAAAGAGTCCACTCATTAGTACCCAACCCCCATGATGTACATCACAAGTACCATTCCTGAGGGGACACAACAGTGTGCCCAATGTCTGTGAAAACAATCATAGTCGTCTTCTAGGCACGACCCCGTATCGAGAGTGACCACATCACCCCCGCCACTAGTAATGTGGGATCCCTACTAGCATCAACCAAAGTAATCAAGAGTGCCCCGTCCCATAAGGGGTACCGTGGTCATACACGTAAGGTTGGAGTTAGGGTTGCAACTTAAACTAATCCATTTTCAAAAAAACCACACTCACTTGCCTTGGTACACCACTTCTTTATCAAGTGGTTACCTAGCTCAACATCTCCCTCGGGCATTAATAGCACCCGACGGGGTTTTCAGAAGAGATCTTTGGTAAACAGCCACTATAAGAAACACAACAAGAAGGAAAATATAAGTCCTCTATAAATAATAATTATATTTTTCTTGGACATCTCTCATCATAAGAAAAATATCTAAAGTTGCTCTACTCGATTTGGATCGATAGGAATTTTGAAGGGTGGAAATGAAGGGACTGATGATGTTTGTAGGAAGTTTATATAATATGTTATTGTAGAAATGAGTGGAGGCGCTTAATAAATAGGGCATGAACTTATAAGCATTTAGAAAGTGGTTTCACTGGATTTCAAGTTGGGTTGAATTTCCTATGAGTTTTCTATGATAAAATAAATGGAAAGTGGGGCCATTTAGTAGCTACAATAGAAATAACACTTGGGAGAAATTTCCACTTGTTTTATACAATTAGGGCATGATATACTTAGTACATAGGAATTTGAATCACCCCATATGGAGAAATAATGAGTCCTCTAGAGATTTTGCAAAGTGGTTTTTAATAGCTCAAAATTGAATTTATAATGGAACAGTGGACAAACCTGTCATGAAAAAATATGAAAGTGGTGCCAAATAATATGTGTAATTTTCAAAAGATCATAAGAATTTGAGTAATTGCATTTGGGCTAATAATTGGGATTGTTGAAATTTTGGAATTTTCTTAAAAAAATAAGAAAAATCGCACTGTTTTTGTGGCCCAAAATGGCTCAACTGAGCTGGCTCAAAGGGAATTGGCCTAGAGCACATCGCAGCGTAGAGGGTTATGTCGATGGCGTATTTATGAAATATGCCTTTAGCAAAAATGGTGTGCGTGCTGGTCCTAATTCAAACCTTCCTGTAGGACCCTTTTCACAGAGAGAGAGAGATGGTGAGGGGTGGATGACAAATTGGCCCCACCCTAGGTCATCTTCAACATATGGACAGGGGAGGAAGAGATCGCACTGACAGTGTTCCCATAGCGATACGATGCAACGAGGTTTCTTGGGTGATAAGGGGGCTCGCGCGCTTCTAGGGGAGGTGGGTATCATCGCCGAGGATGACGGAGTCAACAACGAGGAGGAAACCGAATGACAGTCTGGGAAGACAAGGATGGTTCACATGATTCCGCGTGCAATTCGTTGAATGGGGGCGAGGTTAGGATTAGGAGAATGAAAGGGAATCGAGGGAGAAGAAATGGAGGCATGGGTGGCTCTGTATTGTGCACACGGCAAAGTCCAATGTCACCGGATCTACTGCTCGAACTAGAGCTCTCGAGCACCGAAACAAGAGGGGCTGGGTGCAATCAAGGAATTGAGAGTGGGGGGAATTTCAGCAGGAGAAAAGAGGGCGCGGGGATCACTATTTAATATTTATGTACTAGTGTCGGTGCACTATTGGCAGGGTGCACAACTTTCTTTGGGAGCTCAAAACCAGGGTGAGGGGATCGCACGGTGGCTCTCTCTCTCACACACACGTTCTCATGGTGAACCCGTGGCATCCGAGGCAAGCGAGAAAGTGGCTCGAGTGACTTAGGGGAGTTGCGGATCTCGAGTGTCCATCAGATGTTCGACCGCAGGCCAATTGTTCCGGTTAGGGGAGAGGAGGGGAATGCACAACAGGGAGATGGCTCGGGCGACAAGATGTTCGGCCCTGCCCCACTTGCGTGCCAAGCATGACCAAGAGGACCAAATGGCTCATGCATGTGATACTAGCCACTGGCAATGCCGAGCGGCACAGAGTGTGCTCGGTGTGGGCAGAAGAGAGAGGAAATGGAGGGTAATCAGGCATCGTGTTGGTGGCATTGTGCCACACTGGCAGGCATGCTGGGGGTGGTCTAGGGCAGTTAGGACGCGGGAAGGGGCACCACTACATTGCTAGAGCGCACTGTAACATGCTTTGGAGCATGATTTTGGCCGACATGGCCATTTTTGAAAGGATAGCCTTGTCCACTAGCTTCTTGAGAGTTTCTGAGAGGCCATAGGGCGTTAACGAGCTATAGGGGCTGTCCAGATAGGAAAATGAAGGATGGAGGGGCAATTTCCTAGCTGATCACGCAGAGAAGGGAGAAGTTTTTACCCCCAATAATTGAGATATGGGTTTAGAACTTTTACTCGGGAAAGAATAGGACTGGGATAAGACCTGGTAAAAATTTCACCTTAAGGATAATAGTGAAAGGGGCCAAATCAACAAGTTTGGCATTTTAACAAAAGGTGTTCGCTGTAGGTTTGACCTATTTACGGTGCTCTACTTCCTTTAGGGATTTACAACAATGAATGACACTGCAAGATAGCTCTGCACACAGGATTTGAGAACATAAGGAAGAAGTGGGAATGCAACTTTGGAAAACCCTAAAAATAGGCAGAAATGGAATTTCTTAGATCTAGCTAGCCTATTATATTCTCCTTGATTCACCACAAAGTGTGGTGGAATTATTAGGTGTTTAGAGCATGCCCACAAAGTTTGAGGTCAAATGGAGATACTTGGTAATGCAAAGTTGACCAAATTTGAAGCTGGACACATTGTCCAGACTGTTTTATGGCATTTTGGTGAACCAAAACTATTTTGATTGGAATGGAACTTCGCGAAATAATCACATTAGGCATATGTGACTTGGAAGAGTTTTCCTTGATTTTATGGACAATATGTCTGATAGAAATATTTCAAATACTTGAAATGTCTAGAAAGGGTTTTGAGGGTTTTGTCCAATATTTTGAACATGACCATGTGCTGAAACTCATATATATGGAGATTTTTTATCTGCTGCGTTTCCCTAAATTTTCTGTGATATTTTTGAAGCATTAAAATATTTTTCCCTATAAAAGACCATTTTTGGGCTCAAAAAAGGCATTTAAATAAACTATAAAACTAACTTTTAAAATAATATTTTTTGGTTTTGTGAAGTCTTATAGATAATAGGTTCCAAATAAAATCTTTGGAGAAAAACATTCACCCTATTTTGAGGATGTGTAGTATAAACCTCAAATCAAGGGTTTTTGAAAACCTAAATTAAATAAATGCTTTTCGGCTAAAATAGTTTTGTACAAAAATAGTTTTAGGTCCTACACACATGGCATGATTGTTGGGCAAATATTTGGATCAATGGGACGAATTTTGAGAGTAGGAGGATTTTTGTGAATTAAAGCACAGCCACATAAACAAGCAAACCACAGTCAAGCCAAGCATCACAAGCACACAAAAGTTTTTTTCGTCCTAATTTTTGAGTTAGGTTAACTTACTTAGGAGAGGCAAAACACCGAGTGCGACACAAGCCAACCCCCCTAGTGTTTGAACCCTAGTTCTTGGAAAGTTTCTGGGATGCAGATCCCAAACTCCGACATTTTACTCGCTAGGTAGGGGGGCTTGCCATCTTCACGCCTTCTACTTTGATGTTAACATCGACATGGATGAAGTTGCCGCTCGCCGGGAACATGTTGCATGCCGAGCTGCCGCCGGGGTTGGTGTCCGCGCGCTGCCACCGAGTGTAGGATCCGAAGTATGTCTAGAGGGGGGGGGGTGATTAGACTACTTGCCAAATAAAAACATAACATTTTCCCAATTTTAGTTGTGGGCAACTTAGCAATTGTAGCAAGTCAAGTACACCCTACACATGCATGTTTAAGAGCATAGTAGCAGAAAGTAAAGACCTGCATATGTAAATAGAGGGTATGGATAGGAAAATCAAGCTCAAAGATTGACAAAACTATTTTTGGCGTGATTCTCGTAGGTGGTGCTATTGTATGTCCATGTTGATGGAGACTTCAACCCACGGAGGGTAATGGCTATGTAAGTCCACGGAGGGCTCAATCCACGAAGGGTACATAGAGAATCAACCTTGTTTATTGCATCATGACTTCTGTCCACGAAGGACTAGCCTAACTCGGGGTAGATCTTCACGAAGCAGGCAATCGCCTTGCCCTTACAAACTTTTTGGTTAAACTCCACATGTGAGGATCCCGACTTGTATGTAGAGATAGCCGATTGTACGTGCTTGGTGATCCCATAGAGCAATGCTCACTGAACACACGGAACCTGAATAATAAGAGTCTTACATCCATACACGTCGTCTGATACAAATAAGGACCATTGAGTTCAAGTCTTACATAGGTAGGGCCTTCAAGGCCAACACACCAAACTCAACTATTAGCGGAAATCTTGGTTGGAAGCGTGAACCCATGCCATCGGCCTTAACCTACATGCATTCTGACTAGGAAGCGTCCTAGCTTGTAGAAATGTCACCAAGGTACTCTTCACCATCTCATGCTCTCTCTTACCTGGTTAATGAAATAACTAGTGGCAATCCAATGAGTACTTTGAATGTACTTGCAAGAAATCCATTTTTGGAACAAGGAAATAATGAAGCATGATATAATATTGGTACGCTATTTTTGCGGCAAGCGGATTTTCCCTAGTGCAATAACATGATCAAATTCTTGTGCGATATGCATTATAAGGCCTAGCGGTAACGCAGTGAACATGTTACATATTTCTATATCAACTAAGGGTTGAACATCCCATGTTAACCCATCATGCCAGGTCACCTGACTTAGCTCCAACATCATATTTCCCATGTCTTCATCGTTTTCCTCATATTACCCCCCACACACACTTGGTTTAGGTGGAAACCTCTAGACGTAGTTTAAGAAGCACCACCCAACTGTCCCTGACCGTGGACATGGCTATTCGAATAGTTTTACACTTTATAGAGGTTGCGCGCTGTACCCACAAGACTCGGGGAACTTCCGTGTCATCCACGACTCGCGATATTTAGCATACCCGAGATAAGCACCCGAACAATGCCATTCCCATGGAGAAACTAAACAAAGAGTTTGGTCCACAACCCACATCATGTCCATCCTATGAGCCTCGCTCTAGATCATATCATGAATGCAGGGAACAACGGTGTGCCCCGAACCTAAAAAACAGCATAGTCCTCCTACCTGGCACGACCCCGTCCCGAGAGTGACCACATCACTCCCGTTACTAGTAATGTCGGATCTCCGGTAGCATCAACCAAAGTAATCAACAAAGCCCCGTTCCCATATTGGGATATCATGGTCGCACATGTAAGGTGGTACGGTCGACAAATCTTAAATCTAATCCTGTTTCCGAAACCACACACACAAATCTTTCTTGGTACACGAGTTCTTTCTCAAGTGGTCATCCATCTCACAGCAGCACCCTCTGGCATTAGTGGCACCGGATTTGGTTTTCGAAAAGCCTTTGTAACACACCATCACTACTAGAAAAAGGCTATAGCTAATATGGGCATTAATGGCGCACCATGTATGTGATGCGCCACTACTATATAGCAGTGGCGCACCATATACAGGTGCGCCATTATTGGCCATATTACTAATGGCACACCTGGTGTGCGGTGCGCCATTACTAGTTTTTGTCCTGGCCCCACAACCTTCCGAGGCTTAGAAGTGGCGCACCAGGGGAAAGTGCGCCATTACTAGTTTTAACTAGTAATGGCGCACCACACCCACGTGCGCCACTACTAACAATTTTTTTTCAATTTTTTTTCAAAACTAGTAATGGCGCACTACACACCAGGTGCGCCATTAGTAACCCTGGTTACCAATGGTGCATTCTTAGGAGGTGCGCCATTGGTTACCCTCCCGCCACTATACGGACTCTTCCTTCCCGTGTCTCCCTCCCCCGAAGGCCGACACCCTAACCACCTCCCGCCGCCGCCCGGTCCTCCCTCGCCGATTGACCGAGCACCACCGCTAGGGTTCCTCCCCCACCGCCGCCGCTTCTAGGGTTCCTCCGCTGCTGCCCAGTCCTTGCCTCCTCCCTTCGACGAGCGTGGGCCTCCTCCTCCCTCCGACCCGCGCAGGCCACCGCGCGCGGACCGACACTCGATGATAGGCGACGACAAGGCCGCCGCCTCCCCCTCCGCCTCCACCGCGCTCTCCTCCTCCGGTCGCGAGGTTCGCCTCTCTCGACCCCTCCCTCCCTTCACGCTTACTTTGTTCCCCTTACTGCTTGAGGACATGGAGATGGACATGGAGATTCGTCTCCCTCCTCTGCCATCCATGTGTCGTTTATCAGTCACAACAAGTACTCCTAGCTACTGGTATCTTAGTTTAGTGATGTTTGAATCTTCAGATTATCTTCTCCTACTGCGCTATGATCATAAGGCAACAGCGTCAATACCAAGTATTATGGAGTTAATTAAACCTTGTTGCTATCCTGTCTTGGAGAAAAGATGTTGTAACTGCTCTTGTTAACTTCGGTTGGTGCTGTTTAATCTTCTTCACATTCTCCTCCCATGCTATGACTATAAGATGGAGTTGATTAAACCTTTTTCCTATCATCTTGTGATTTTAATCGTCAAAACAAAATGATTTCAGACTGAGAAATAGTTATATGTTTGTCATCTTGTTGGCCTGCTTGTAGTGTAGTTTTACAATCTCCAGAAGGTAGCACTTGCGCTCTTGTCATCTCTATATTATCTGGATGTCAACCACAAGAGAGCTATGCCCTATGGTGAACCTGAACCCTTTTTTTAAATATTAAGTTCATCAAAAGATATGAGTAGCGTCACTCTAAAATCTACGGGGTTGATTAAACCTTGTTGCTATGCTCTCTTGGGTAAAAATTTATTAGCTGTTGTTGTTAACTTGTGATGGTATTGTTTAATACTCACATTCCCCTCCTATGATATGATCAGAAGACGGAGCTCCACAAACATTCAGTGGTTAATTGGAGTAGCTAGCTACCAGTAGACAACAATTATTATCTGCATAGGGTGCTCGCTGTGCTGAAAGAAAATCCGAACCAATTATTATCTGACAAAGATGAAAGTAGAATGCTGATGTTCTTTATTCTTGTTCATTAATGCTTTTCCTTTTTGATACTTCCCTTGCACCGAAAGAGTGCTCTTCATGTTTGGTAGCTTTGCTTGTTTTGCAGGAATGTTGATTCATTTCCGTTCTGGCAAATTTCAGGCGCTCCATATGTCCACTTTTGAGTAAATGTCATGCCCAAATTTTCTCTGTTTTAGGAAATGTCGTCTGACGACGAATTCGTTATGTGCGAATACTGCCAAGACAAGCGCGACCTTTGCGACACGCCTTTCCAAGTTGATGATAGGCGCTTCAACATCATGCTGGATGAGGACTTCGAAGTGGATAAAGTAAGTCCCAACGACAAGTATTTTTTCATAATTAAGCATGACTTATTTTGCTTTAACTTATAATTTTTGATTTTACTATTCTACTAGCGTATCCCCTGCCATGCAAGACATTATGTGTTGGATAAGATTGGTTTCAGTACAGAAATAAATATGGAGGAAAAGATAGTTCACTTGAGGACCGAGCATGGTTATACTTTTGCCGTAAGATTGTACAATGCAGACACCTACTAATTTTTTGAATGCAAAACTTGGGTAGCACTATGCAGGGCTTATGCATTTGAGCCTAATATGCTTATCACCTTTGATATTCGTCCGCAAGATGAAATTGAAGGTAATATCGACATCTGGGTTGATGTGCAGACGCCTCCAGTGCTACCATTACGTGAGCTTCTCAACCACATTTATTAAGTAATTTATATTGTTTATTTAAAAATATTGAAAACTTATTTCCATTGACAGCTTATTTTCATTCTTCAAAAAATGTACGGAAAACGGTAGACATAACCTATTACTAGAATGATGAAGCAGAATTAACTTGTAAGGAGAAACATCATATTGTCCAATTTATCAATGATCTTGAGACTTACAATACCTATCAGCAAACTCCCCAACATTTTGGTCAATATGTGCCACTAGTGCATGTGGTGAACTACGGTAACATGCATGGAGATTGCATGGTAAGATTTTCTACTATTACGACATCCATGCATCTTTTGCATAAATTCTTGTAAAACTAAACTACATTGCTATCTACAAAGCTAATACTATGTTTTTAACAGAAAATCCCAGAAGATTGTGTGCCTCATGTGATATTACCAAGATGTCGTGTTGATGTTATGATGATACGACCAGCACGGCCAGGTCAGCCTAGGTATCTGATTTTCCCTTCTCCATACCGGATTTATAAAACCGATGAAGTCATGAAAATCAAAGATTGGAAAAAATGTATGGTCTATCCTAGATAGCTACTTGGAATCAACATTGTGCATAGGCCAAGAATTGGAGACAAGATGATCTCCATTCTCCATAATGGAGAGTAAGGACCTATCTTGTTTTATGATATTCTACCTAAGCAGAGGAGTAGGTCCTAAGTACAGTGTCTTACTATGTGCTACAATGTGATGATGTGCTACAATGTGTTAATGTGATGATGTGCTACCATGTATTAAATAGTATTGGTGGTAATGACTATGATGATTATTAGCTATTTCCGAGATGATGTGCTGATGTGCTACAATGTGTTAGAGTTGACGTTGATGATGAGGAGGAGTTGTGATTATGATTAGTGACCAACTTCTGTTATATGATGTCTCATTGACTATGATGATTACTTCTACATCAATATGTATCGCTATTTTCGAGATGATGTGATGATATTTTATGAAACTATTGTATAGAATATGTATCACTTACTTCTACATCACTTATATTCTGTGTTGTAATGTATTTTGTAACCTGTGCAAATATCAGAAAAGAAAAAAAAATCCTAATATTCATAGTAGTGGCGCACCATCTAAAAGTGCGCAATTAGTAACGCACAACAGCGGCACACTTCTGGGCCTAGTAATGGCGCACCAGGTGGTGCACCACTGTTATGTAGATTAACAGTGGCGCACCAGGAGTGCGCCATTACTATTTATTAGTAGTGGCGTGATAATAGTGGCGCACCTATAGTGCGCAATTAACAGACAAAATAGGTGCGCCACTAATAGCCTATTTTCTAGTAGTGCGTTCATCATCATCATGCATATACCCATCCCCTTCTTGTGTAGCAACTACTAGCAGCAAACTATACCCCAGATACACAACCCTCATAGATAGGGTCATGCCCAAATGCAAGTTTCAGCGAGGTGTTCTTCGTGGATAACCCAACAAAAGGGGGGCTCTGATCCAACAAGAATATATGCATAAGTAAGGCATCATATGACATGCAAGTAAATGTTTCTTAGGCATGGTCAAAGGGCTGCTTGCCTTGCACAAATATGTCTCCGGTGTCTTCGAGGTTTTCCGGTCCAAATCAGAGTACTCCGTCTATTATGTCAACTATCATCGGAAGCAAAAACGATAAGCCACTCAACAAGCAGAAAACAAAAATGCTCTATAAATAATAGTTTTATTACTCTTGGACATCTCTGGTCATAAGAAAAATGCCTAAGGTTATTCTAAGGAATTTGGATCACTAGAGATTTTTGAATGGTGGAAATGGAGGCATCGGCGGCCCCACAAGAAGTCTATAGATAATATTCTGCTAAAAATGAATGGAGGCATTCATTTAATATGGCATGATTTTAGGAACATTTAGGAAGTGGTTTCACTGGATTTGGAGTTGGTATGATTTTCCTATGGATTTTATAACATGGAATAAATAGAAATCGGTGCTATTTATTTAATGCAAGATAAATATGGTAGGGAAAAATGTTGACTAATGCTAGAAAAATAGTGCATGATATTTAGGGTACCTAGAAATTGGAATAACTCCATTTGGAGTTGTATTGAGTTGTGTAGGAATTTTGCAACGTGGGCTTTTAAACATTCGAAGTTATATTTGAATATTAGTATTACATAAAATTTCTTTAGAAAAATGTGGAATGCACAAATTTGGATAGGCAAGGATTTTTGGAGTGTGCAGGAACTTGAATCATTAGATTTGGAGCTAACAATTATTAATTGTGAATTTTGGAAGTTTGTGTAAAAAGGAAAAATAGTTATACCAGGGGAAGCTATAATGCGCGCATGACGCAAGATAGTTATTGGGCTGGCCCAGCCACACAGGGCACTAGGACGCCGATGGCGCACTTCCGATAGTGCCCCTTCCGTGCACGAAGGCGGGATGAGCGATGTGCATCTACACTTAAACCAGTGGGGCCCCAGCCACAACCACTTACAAGCCGGCCCCACCTTCGGATCCTCTCCCTACCTCCCGCGTAATAGAGGAGGCAGGGGTGGCTCGAGGTGTTCGAGCCGCTTCGACGCTTGTCCCCCGGTGGAACAGGACATCCCTGGCGCTGCTGCGCACGCTGGCGGGCTCTCGGGGTTGCTCCACCTTTGCTCCGGCGCGGTGCGCCCGCAGGGAAGGGTTGAAGTGGTGCTGGCGTAGGACACCGTACGAGGGTGCCATTGGCCACCTTAGGTGCAGCTGCGCGTGGTGCTCCGGGGAGCAACAGGGAACAGACAGGCTTGCGACAGCTAGGCAGGGTCAACGGAGTGCCTAGGGAGGAGGGGGAGCCTCTAGGTGGTCCGAATTTTTAGCCGTGGCGGACGATGGGCTTCGGCCAGTTCCAATGATGCAGCGGAGGAGAGGGTGCGCAAGGAGCTTCAAGAGGTGTCTAAGATGCAGGGGAAATGATTTGGTTCCAACTAGGGTATAGAGAGCAACGTCAAATGGAGGGGCGACCGAGGGGAGCTCTGATGCGGCCAGCACATGCGTCAGGGCCACCTTGGAAGCTTGCTGGCGTCGTGGAGGGCTACGTGTGGTAAAGGGGGTCTTCTAGCATGCTAGGACACGCTACCACGGCCGCACACAAGCTGCAAAAGAAGGACAAGGTGCATAGCACCGTTTCTGCATGCTAGGGATGTGGTCACCATGTGCATTCATGCCCACAGTGGGATTCTAACCAGTCAAAGATGTCTAGCATGCGAGGCATGCGTGAAGGAGTGTGATTAAGGAGTTAGGTCTCATATGGAGTAATTTAGGCGGGGTTTAATCTCTCGTTAAGATTGCAGCAACAAACTTTGGACTCGCATAAAATGTATTTACTATGAGGAATGTGAAATAAAACCTTGTCTAGTAGTCTTAGGCATGGAAGGATTACAAGACTGCCAAGTTTCAGATCAAGGAGAGGAGTCTAGCTAGCACTTGCAGTGCAAGGCCACATTTCTCCCAAAATCAAGTTTCAGAAGGGCTGCTCATTTTTCCCACAAGAGTATGCCATATATTTTCTTGAAATAGTGTACTAGCATGCTAGAGGTGCTCTGGCAATATGTGCCTTGAACAGAATCATTGGGAGAGGGGTAAAATAGGTGTTGGCATTGCAAGAAGGAGAGGTTAAGAGAGGGAGTCACCTTCCAATAATTGGCCTCGGGCCATGGAAAAGTTAGTGGAGGTTGTATAGTGATAGATGAAGTTGTGGTAAGAATTTGATCTCAAGGAGATTAGTAGAAGTGGTCAAAGAAACAAGTTTGGTAAGCGAGCAGAAGGCATTTGATGGGTGTTAGGTCTAGCAAATGGATTGCAATTGCTATGAAACTTAACAGGATCACATGATATGTGTAAATGAGACAGGATACCGAATTCATGATTTGTTGGAGAAAGTTTCCAATGTAGACTTGAAAACTCAAGAAATAGGTAGAATTGACTTTCTGAAGATAAACCCATTTGTTGTGGTGGCCTTATTTCAGTATTATAGCATGCCCAAAATGTTTGGGATCAATATGAGAAAGTTCGCAATGTAAAGTTTCCCAATTCTAGAAATCAAGAGAGAAGGATTTCAGGGGTTTTGAACAAGTTAATCTATTCTCCCTTGATACACCACTTGGTCTGGATTCATTATTTGAGCACAGAACATATCCACAAAATTTGAGCACAATTGGAGACACTTGACAATATAGAGTTGCTCAAATTCGGATCTGGACAAATAGGGGTTTGGAATGTTTCACTGATTGAATTCAAGTTGGATTGAGATGAAAGATGGCAAGATCATCAAATATATTATGTGTGAATTTCTGGAATTTTACTCGGATTTATTGAGAGTATTTATTATGGAAATATTCCAAAAGCTTGAAATAGGCAGAAAGGGTTTTGAAGGGTTTTGTCCAATATTTTTAACATGACCATGTGTTGAAACTCTTATATATGGAATATGTATGTCGAGTGAGTTTCTCTTAAAAAATTGAAGTATTTTGAAAGCAAGAAAAATAATCTATCTTTGTAAAATACTATTTCTGGCCTCAAAAAAGGTATTTAAATAAACTAGGAAAGTAACTCTTAAAATAATAATTTTGTGATTTTTGGAAGTCTTTTTGATAATAGGATTTAAATAAAATATCTCGGAAAACAACTTTCCTAATTTGAGAACTTGTAGTACAAATCAGAACTCACGGGGTTTTGTAAGCTTAAATCAAATAAATGCTTTTTGGTCATAGCAATATCTCGTAAAAATATTTTCTAATCCTACACATGGTATGGTCATTGGACAAAGGTCCGGGTCAAGGAGGTGAGTCTAGAGAATAGTAGGAACCTATTAATTAAAAACACAAGCACTCAAGTAGCTAGAAACAATTACATCAAGCATGACAAGCATTGACAAAAAAATTAATTGGTCCTAATTTTTAACTATGTTAATTGAGCCAGGAGAGCTAAAGCAAACGGTGTGACACCACAACACGGAGTAGAAGGCTCCCAAGATACACCTAACCAAGCTAGAAGACACAATGTAATGCCCCAAGTGTGTAACCTTCCCTTTTTGGAACCTTCTTCATGTGGGTCCAACTTGTCATGACATGAGAGCTATCTATGTATGTTTGATTTCATGTGATGTCCATGTCCTTGTGTTGTTTTCCCTTTGCATGCGTCCATGACTTGTGTTTGTGCCTTGTTATTTCATGTTTCTGTTGGTGTGATGATGGATGTGTGGAGAATGCATGTGATAGTAGGAACAACCTTGTGAGTTGCATAGGTTTCAAAACCATCTTTTCCCTCTCTCTCTCATTTGTCTCTAGCTCATTTTTCCACTTGTTCCTTTCCTGATTTAAAAATTCCCATGATTTAGGTTGTTTTGAGTTGTATGTGGAGATGTGAATTTGCTGATTTGGATGTGTGTTTTACACGTGCAAATATCACAAAACAGTCTCCAATAAATCTGTTTTGTAAATATTTAGTTGCCCCCTATATTATTTTACATTTTATTCAAATAGGTCATGATTTATCATGTCCAAGGGTATTTTTGTTTTGTTTTTATCCACAGTAGTTTCTACTGTGCTTTATTTTTCTTCTCTGGCTTTTCCTGTTAATAGAAAGGCCTAGAGTTTTATTTTTCTTTTATGTGGCGCCTCAGGTGGGCTTCCTCCCCCCTGGCTGCCCAGTTTCCTTCTCCCCGCGCTAACCCAGCTTCCACGACCGCCTCCCTCCTGACGCTGTTTTACCCCTCTGCCTCCTTTCCGTCAGCTTGCAGTTAGAGCGTGCGAGCCGCCATGAGGCACAAACGTCAACGTCCCCCCATATAAGCATGGGCGTCCGTTCCCCTCTTCCCTAGGGTTCCCCTCTCTCCAATCTGCCGCCGCCACTCCATTCCCCATCTCTCTTTCTCCCCCAAAGGTGAGTCTCTATAGCTAGGTGCAGAGAGGGAGAGAAGGTCATCGTCGGCGTCTATATAACGACCAAGATGCGGTCCTTTCTGATCTCGGGATCGAGGCCCTGAATTGGAAAGGAACACATCTAAGCGTCTCACAAACAAGGTATCACAACACATACATAATAATAACAGATAGACAATCAGAGGTTCAATTGCCTTCTCATAAATATATCAGAGTACATCACGCATACAATCAAAGTAGTTCCGCTACGGACTACAAAACAAGGGAAATGACTATGCTACCCTGCCTGCTGACCCACGATCACGACCACGCCTGAATCTTCTGGATAGTTCACATACAGGCGGTCGGTCTCCTCGTCGTACTGCCACGCCAGCTGCATGCCATAGGGATCACCTGCCTCTGGGTACCTGAACCTATTGGTGTTGTGAAGGAATCTGTGAGCCACGGGGACTCAGCAATCTATGACCTCGGTGCCAGAACTAGCCAAGTTATTAGGTTGGATAGGGTAGAGTGTTTAAGGTTGCAACATCCTAAGCTTGATATGGTGGCTAACTTACGTGGATCATATATGTAGGTGGTCTATACTAGCAGTTGATTATACTTGATGACTAAGTGATCCTGAACACCTACCCATGTCATTCGTAACCCCACCGTGTTCCCGATCGAAGAGAGATCTTCGAGGGGATAGTCACGGTTACGCACACAGTTGGCAATTTCATTAGCTTATATTCAACTTATCTATTACCGGATGTTAACAAAATATTCCAAGTTGCCACATAACCGCGGGCACGGCTTTCCGAAAGATTATACCCTGCAGGGGTGCTCCAACTAGTCCATCACAAACGTACACAGGCCGCAAAGTAATCCTCTATCACGAATCTCGTGATCTCGTCGGATTCCTTAGAGGAAAACCTCAACTCTCGGGAGAACCAAAGCTTCACCGGGATTCCTATACGCAAGATATATCGCTAAGGTAAGACAAGACTAGCAGGACCTCCCGACGTGTCGATGACCCTGATAAGAGCCGCGTATCTCAGTCTTAGGACACGCCGGATGAGTCACACTACAGGTATACCAAACCTCAGGTTGCCCTGTGGTGGCCCCATAGTCTGCCCAGTTTGGACCAACACTCATGAGGAGCACTGGCCCGGGTTGTTGATTAAATTCCTCGGGGTAGCTATTCCCTATGCAGATTATTATTAAGTAATTAGCAAATTAACACCAATGATGGGTCCTGCCGGACAAGTCTTAACACTACGCGATTTATCGAGGGGGTCCCCATAACAACCCCGAACGTGTTAGGAGCGATCAATATGGAATCAAACACCGGTAGCCGGTAACTATGGCGGCAATAATGGAACAAAGCACCTAGCAAAAGGCTAGGCCTTCCGTTATTTACCAAGTATATAGGTGCATTAATTAAATAATAGAGTTTAAGATAATGATATCAAGCTCATGTTATCACATGAGACAAAGCACCTGCATCTAGCAACGCTAACATTAGTAGCTGAGCAAAGCCTACTTAGCCATTCAAGTTTGCTAGGAAGGGACATGTCTTTGGTTTCATGGCATAACAAGAGGAAAATATTTCTGTGGTAGGCAGCGAGCATATGAGAAAGGAAATGTAATCTAGCATAACGAGTCTACAGATGGAATCAAGGTCATATCATCTTGCTTGTAATATCCTCGACTCAAAATGGTTCTTGATCATCCTGCACGTACTCTCCTGAATCCACGTATTCGTTCTCCGATCCCGGTGCTACCCAACATAAGAATACCAGCCAATGAACAACAGCACCTCAAGATGCAACAATCACATGATGCATGAGATGAATATGAGCATGCATCACTATCTCTATCACTAACACAAGCATAAGGAGTGAATACATGTTCCTGGACAGAACTGTATCCTAAGCTATTTTTACCCGGATGAGAATGACATGATCAGATGCGTCTCGTGAAAACGATGCAAAACCATATAAAGAACATTACAATCGAAGCTACGGATCAATGGGAATCAACGAAACAAGATGTGAAGCCCTACGTGTCAAATTCATGACCACACACTCAAATGGCACAACTTTGGTATTTCCAGGTTGCCAAGACATATAAAAACCAAAATGGATGGGGTGGAGCAAGTAAGAACACCATATCCTCAACTAAGCACTCACAAACATCAAAATGACAAAACTACACAATCTGCCATAAACTGCATCATAGCACTTTGTGAGCTACATGCAAAGCACCTACATCCACCCAAACATGACAAACAATATATGTGGATGTATCTATCCAAGAATAATACACAGACAAGCAGGAATCACACAAAAAGGAATTAAACACAGAAAGTTACAAGGCTGCAAACTTGCCCAAAAGTATTAGTTTTCAGGGACTTAGTGAAAATTCCAGATTCTCACTTTCTGTTTATGCTCTGAAGCATTTTGACAGCAGCGAAAACAATATCTACAAGACACCAAATTCCATGAAATTTTGCAAGGATCTAGACAAGCATATCGGGTCCAACTTACTTGTTGAAAGCTAAGGCTATATCACAACACATTGACCTGCACAACCTCATCTACAGGAGAAGGAAATATAAACAGATTCTCAGACTTAGTGAAAATCTTAGATTTTCACTAATCTGGAATTTCAGCCACATGCCTACTTTGAGTGGGCATAACTTGCACATATGGAACCCTAATCCCGAGATGAAACCAACATGAGGTAGAGGGGGTCACCCTCTACTAGCACAACCAAGAAGCAAACCTTTGTGCTCAACAATCACATGGAACCAAGCTCTAAACATAGAAGAAAAATGAAATATGTCATCTCCAGAAAATGTTCCAATGGCAAAACTAAGTTCACCAATGGATTCTTTGGGAGATTCTACCCCAAAAGCATATGAAATACCTATGCACTTGCTTGGAGCAAGTGGCCACAATCTAGGGAGGAAGAAACTACAAGAATCATACATAGTGAATAGCGCAACACCACATGTGTAAAAATCACTAGAGCTAATCTACACAAGCTCTTGCACATGACCACAACATCAAGGGGGTACATGATGGGTAGACCTCATGCATAGGTGCATTGGCATATCTCAACTCCAACTCAAGCAACAAGCACCTCATATACTCACCTTCATACTCAAGAGGGTATGCACACACTCACATATGGACATGTGATGGTGCACCCAAGCTCTAGTAGGTCGGGGTGATCCCACACACACCCATACTACTACACCTCACATGAATCTACCATGCAAACATAGAACAAAACCCAACACATACTAATCATAGCAAGCATCACTTGTGCATGTCCACACACACCAAAACATGTGGTGAGGGGGAAACCATCCACACACATACACACACTCAACTATGTTTGCAAGCACAAGATTATACAAGCACATGCACCTACAAGCTCTACTTAGTGCATATGCACACACACAATTGCATCACCAAGGGCCGACAAGCCAGCAACAGTCAATACATCCATGCAGATTATGAGAGGAGGTTAAACACAAACCTATATGTGCAAAATGACTACATAACTACAAAGAACAAGGCTGCAAGGTGGTGAAACAGAAAAGGGAAAAAAAATAACAGAAAAAAAGGGGAAAAATAAAAGGGGAGGTGTTGGGGTCGAACACAGACCTGCTGCTCTAACACACACATCATAAGGTAGCCACACCACTCTGCTACGGCCACTGGTTTGACTAGAGAGGGTATGCTCACAAGGTATTGCTTACCCCGCCTCTACTGTGCCGAAGGAATAAAATAAAAAAAGGTTGCCGAGGGGAGGGTTCGAACCCACGCCCTCTCAACAGGCAACAATACGCTGCTACCACTAGGCTACGGCTCGTCTACTGCTAGTAAGGGGGGATCTAACCAGCTAAGCTATCACAGCATCCGATCCAGTGCTCTGCACGCCGGCGACAAAGAAGGTACCGGAGCAGAACAACTGCTACTGCTGCCGACGAGGGGAGCCACCACTACAACGACGATGCATGAAGGGAAGGAGTCCCTGCTACCCTACACACCACGACGAGTCGCGCCTGACAGAGAAACACACACACACACACAACATATCAAAGCTGCTGTTCTGCTCTACTCTGCTCGACACAGACCATGGCGACAGGGAGGTCGCCGGCACCCTGCTACTATTGCTGCGATGCAAGGGAGACGAGCTCGTGCATCTAATACTACCACACAACGTCAACCGTATGCCTGCCAAGCTACTGCTACTCCACGCGCAACGCACCTACTCTACAGCTCGAGATAGGAACCACGTCGAGCTATACCATGGCGATCTGGCCGATCTAAGGAGAAGAAGGAAGGGGGAACGGTTCCTCACCTTGGGGAAGGAAGGAGAGGACCCCACGGAGGAAGAGGCAACGGAGAGGAAGCATGCCGGCGATGGAGAAGCTCCCTAATGCAGAACCGAACAGATGAAGGGGGCTTCGGGTCCGTGGAGGAGACGACGTCCCTGCCGTCGATGAGGAGGCACCTCGACCTCACCGAGGGCAAAAATGGAGCGCGGGGGAGTCCCCCATGCTTGTGGGCATGGCTGCGGCACCGGAGGGCTACGGGAGCACGGGGATCGACGGCGGAGGGCTTCTCTGGCTAGCTACAGGACTTACCAGAGGAGAAGGAAGAAGAAGAGATGGAGATGGAGAGAGGTGGCGGCGGCGGCTGAGGAGGAAGAGGAACCCTAGGAGAGGGAGGAGGGCACGGATGCCCAATTATATGAGGGCGGACCTCGATGGTTGTGCCCTCACGGCGGTAGCTCGTGCTATCTCTGTGGAACACACGAAAAGCAGAGAGGGATGGAGACGGCGTTAGGGAGGAGGAAGGCACGCGCATGGGATGCTTGCGCACGAGAGGGAGAGAGATGGGCCTCTCTGGTGGGAGGAAGCCCACCAGAGCGTTACTTAAAAGAAAAAGGCCACTCCCTGCTAATTCCTATTAAATAAAATCACAGAGTAAAGGAAAGGACCACAGAGAAAACCAAAGAAGATAAAATAAAAGAAAAAATATTCTTGGGCCTGAAAAATAGTAAGCTAAATAAATAAAATGCTAAAAGGATTTTTGAGGCATATAAAATAAATACAAAACAGCCCTATTAGTTGCTGTTTTGTGTTTATTGTGCACCTTTAGGCAACAAGACAAACACCAAACCTAGCACCCAATTATTTCCACAATTTTTCCTAAACCCTGAACATTTTAAATTCAGGTTAGGGACAAGTTGAAATTGTACTTGTGGAATAAAAAGAGAGAAAGGGTTTTGCAAATAACTAGAGGGTCTGAATACAATGCCAAGCACCGCACTCCACTACTTCACACCACATCATCACTTATGCATCAACACATGAAATCACAAGTCACCACACTAAGACGTGGCAAGGTATAGATGCAAGCAAAAACAAGGCATGGTAAGAATGGTATGGCATGGATGCATGCATGCAAAAGAAGAAATACAAGGTGACACATGAATTCATACATGCATAGATATCTCTCATGACAATGTCAAGGTGGATCCACATGGAAGGTTACAAAAAGGGAAAGCTTTACACTTGGGGCACTACAAACTCTACCACACTACAAAGAAGATCTCGTCCTCGAGATCTAAGACTGAAAGAAATCGGGAAATTCGGAACGGAGGTGATCCTCGCGTTCCCAAGTAGCCTCTTTATCGGAATGGTGTGACCACTGCACTTTGAGAAATTTGACGGTCTTGTTGCGGGTCTTGCGCTCAGTCGCCTCGAGAACTGCAACTGGATGCTCACGATAAGAAAGGTCAGGCTAAAGGTCGATGTCTTGAAGATGAACAGTGCGCTCGGTTGAAGCACCTCCGAAGCTGAGAAACATGGAACACATCATCTACATTTGCAAAGGTTGACGGAAGCTCGAGCTGGTACGCAAGGTCGCCTCTCTTGCCAACCACCCTAAACGGACCAACGAAACAAGGCGCAAGCTTGCCTCTGATGCCATAGCGCTGCATACCCTTCATAGGCGACACCTTGAGATAGACGAAGTCATCAAGCTGATAAGACATGTCACGGTGCTTGCTATCATAATAGCTCTTCTAACGGGACTGAGCTGCTCTGAGGTTGTCGCGAATGATCCGACACATCTCCTCAGCTTCTTCTATCAAATCATTCCCAAGGACCTGACGCTCGCCGGTCTCGGACCAGTTGAGCGGGGTACGACACTTCCTGCCATAGAGGATTTCAAACGGAGCCTTGCCAGAACTAGCTTGATAACTGTTGTTATACGAGAACTCCGCAAAAGGCAGACAATCTTCTCACTTCATGCCAAAAGAGATAACACATGCTCTCAGCATATCCTCAAGAAGTTGATTCACTCTCTCCACTTGACCACTAGTCTGAGGATGGAACGCTGTGCTGAAGTGGATCTTCCTGCCCATAGCAGACTGAAAGGAGTCCCAGAACTTGGAAGTCAAGATACTTCCGCGATCCGAAGAGATCATCATAGGCACGCCGTGCAAAGAGACAATCCTGGAGGTGTATAACTCTGCCAGCTGAGCTGCTGAAATGGACTCTTTGACTGGAAGAAAATGAGCCACTTTACTCAACTTGTCGATGACGACGAAGATGGCATCATTACCCTTCTTGGACTTCGGAAACCCGGTGATGAAATCCAACTCAATGTCATCGAACTTCCACTCGGGAATCGGAAATGGATGCAAAAGACCTGCTGGACATTGATGCTCCGCTTTCACCCTTCGACATACATCACATTCAATTATGAACTGAGCAATCTCACACTTCATACGAGTCCACCACAAGGTCTGCTTCAAGCCGTGGTACATTTTGGAGTTTCCAGGATGAATAGAGAGCAGAGAGTTATGAGCTTCCTCCATGATTACCTTCCTGAGATCACCTTTCGGGATGACAAGGCGATCCTCGAAGAACAACGCGTCCCTGACATCAACTGTGAAGCACTTATACTTGGGGAGACTCTTTCCCACTCCAATCTTGACCTTCTTCACCATAGCGTCAAGAAGCTGTGCTGCTCGGACCTGATCTTCCAAGGTAGGAGAGATCTGAAGGTTTGCAAGTAATCCCTGAGGTACTAGCTGAAGGTTGAGCTGCCTGAAAGATTCACAAAGACCAGGTTGGAGAGGTTGCAGAATCAGACTGTTGCCATATGCCTTCCTCCTCAAAGCATCCGCCACGACATTAGCTTTGCCTGGCGTGTACTCAACACTCGGATTAAAATCCTGGAGCATTTCCACCCAACGTGTTTTCCGAAGATTCATGTTAGGCTGAGTGAAGATGTACTTGAGACTCTTGTGATCGTTGAAGACTTCGACCTTACGTTCCAACAAGAGGTGTCTCCAAGTCATCAGAGCGTGAACCACAGCCACTAGCTCAAGATCATGCACAGGATAGTTCTTCTCTACTGGCTTCAACTGCCTGGAGGTATAAGCAACCACCTTCTTATCTTGCATCAGGACTGCACCAAGACACTCGAGAGAAGCATCGCAAAAGACCTGGTACGACTTGGAATTACTGGAGTGGATGTAAGCTTCTCTTTGAGTGTATCGAAGGCCAACTGACACTCTAGAGACCAAGCATACTTAACACCCTTCTGAAGAAGACTTGAGAGTGGCTTGGCGATCTTGGAGAAGTTCTCAACGAACCTTCTACAATATCCAGCAAGCCCGAGAAAGCTTCGAAGTTGCTTCACATTCTGCGGAGAAAAGTTGTCAGAATCATGACTCAAGTCTTAGAATCTTAAGATCTTACGATCCAAAATAGCCCCTTCGATTCTACGATTTTGCTCATAGAATCTAAGTTTCTACGATCCTGATAGTTAAGACTCTACGATTCACGATCCTAGGAATGGAGCTCCGATCTGATTCAGAATTGGGATTCTGACAACTTTGATGCGGAGGCTCCCATTCAACAATGGCCTGAACGGATCACTTTAATGCCCTCGGCAGAGATAATGTGCCCAAGATACACCATTTCTTTCAGCCAGAACTCGCACCTGGAAAACTTGGCATACAACTTGTACTCTCTCAGTTTATCAAGCACTAATCTAAGGTGTTCTTCATGTTCTTCCTCAGTTTCAGAAAAGACCAGAATGTCGTCGAGATAGAGCAAGACAAAGTCATTCTTGAACGGAGAGAATATGTAGTTGATCAATCGACAGAATGTCGGAGGAGCATTTGCCAGACCAAAAGACATGACCGTATACTCATACGAGCCAAAACTAGTCCTGAAGGCAGTCTTCAGAATATCTTCCTCATGAATGCGAATTTGATGATAGCCCATTCGGAGATCAAGCTTGGAGAAGACCTTAGCACCTTTCAACTGTTCGAACAACTCAGTTATGTTCGGAAGTGGATATTTGTTCCTGATTGTCTACTTATTCAATGGATGGTAATCGACACACAGCCAGTCCGTGCCATCCTTCTTCTTGACAAATAGAACACCACAGCCCCACGGAGACGAGATCGGTCTGATCAAAACCAAATGCTCCTGCTCATCGAGTTGCCTCTTAAGTTCCTTCAATCCTTTTGGACCCAGCTTGTACGGCCGCTTGCACACGGGCTCTGTGCCTGGCTCTAGCTCAATCACAAACTCAACTTCTCTGTGCGGAGGCATGCCTAGTAGCTCTTCAGGAAACACATCTTCATATTCGCACACCACTTGGACTTGCGAAATAGGATTGATCTCAACCTTTTCATTCAAGGAGAACAGACGAATTGTATCCTGGCGCGCCGCGAATATAATCACGTCTTTCGAAGAGTGGGTAAGCTTCACTTCTTTGGATTCACAATCAATTGACGCCTTGTTCATGGCCAGCAAGTCCATACCAAGAATCAAGTCGATGTCGGAATTGCCCAAGACATACGGAGAGGCCAGAAAAGAATAACTTCCTAGATTCACAGAAGAATCCGGAACAACCCAACAAGAACTCATAAGCATACCCGGAGAAACAATGTCCAAAGACCTAGCCAACTCTTGAAGATGGAAATCATGCTTTGCCGCAAAAGGATATGACAAGAAAGAATGCGATGCACCAGAATCGAATAGCACTTTAGCAGGAATATCATTGACGAGACGGTTACCCATGATCACATCTGACGAGTTTTGTGCCTCAGTTGCATTCACCATGTTGACTCGAGCTGATCTGGGGTTGAACTTGACAAGAGCGTTGCTTGGAGGTTTGCCTCGAGGAGGAGGCGACAGTCAGAGCTGAGAAGTACACTTGTTGGCATAGTGACCCTTCTACCCACACTTGTGACAAGTGACATCTGCTGGTTGCCGGTACTGAGTCTAAGGAGGCACTTGCTTCTGATGCTGGTATGTCTGCTAGAAGATAGGGTTGGGTTGGTGGGAAGAACCACGACCACCCGAGTGCCTGAGATGCTGCGAGTGCCGAGGAGGAGGAGGAGAAACCCAAAACTTCTGTTACTTCTGAACCACCTGAGTCGAGGAAGAGCTGGAATCTCTGAAGCGCTTCTTAGAATTCTCCACCCTGAGCAAGGCTGCCTGTGCTCTGAGAGCTAGGTTGTAGAACTTGTCGAACTCCTCAGGATCGTGCAAGGCAAGAGCTAACTGCATATCTTATTTCAAGCCACCTCTGAACTGATAAATCTTGCTCTTCTGATCCGGGATATCCTGCAGCGCGTAACGGGCCAGCTCGTGGAACTCAACGTTGTACTTGTACACGGAATTGCCACCCCGCTTCAAACGCCTGAACTTCTCACGCATCTCCTCCACAAAGCTGGAAGGGATGTAGTGGGATTTGAAGTCACGACAAAACTCATCCCAAGAAATCACCCTAGCGCCTCTGGAGTCCTTCAGCTGCTGCCACCAGATGGAAGCCTCCCCCTTCAATTAGAATGTTGCAAATTTGACGAAATCCTCAGGACGCACGTTGCTACACTCGAAATGATTGTTCATATCATGAATCCAGTCTTCTGCATCAAATGGCTAGTCGCAAGAAGTGGAAGTCTTTGGCTGGTTCGACTGGAACTGACTCAGACTAGCAAACTGATTGCCACCATGCTAGAAATTGCCTTGCTGCTGATTGGCTCTCTCTTGCAACAGCTGTAGCAGCATCTGGGTGTTTGCATTAGTAGTAGCCATCACCGCTTGCTAGGCCTCTGCAGGAGGAGGCGGCGGCGGCGGAGGATTCTCCGGAGGAGGAGGTGGAGGCGGCATATCCTCACTCCCTGGGTTGTGACGCGTTGGTGGAGCCATCCTGAAGACGGACAACATATTAGCCCACAGAATAAATAAAGACATTGCTGAATCAAAAGACAGGAATATCTGAACAGGAGTAAAGCAATTGCATTCGACCAAAATAGTAAGAATGCTTCCTCACAGTGACGGCCGAGAAAATTCTGAATAAGACCACTTCAAACAAGTATGAGCTAGAACTGCTCGGAACAAACATATGATCGAGATTTCATCCGATATCTTCGTGGATAAGATCGCACGGGCTCGAATTTACAGTAGCCATCCTGTCCAAGGCAGTGCACATGACATACGAAGTATCCCCGAGTCGTAGCGAGCTACAAGGACTCTTTAAGACACAACGAGAACCGTTGTAAGACGACTGTCAACAAACGTACTATGGTGGTTTTGTCACGGCAGATGTCCTCGTGAAAGGACTTAGTACTGGAGCCATCATACCTTGGTGGCGACTCAAAGGGGTTGAACGGGAGAGACACGGCGATTTACCCAGATTTGGCCCCTCGTGAGGAGGTAAAGGCCAACGTCCTGCTTTGGCTTGTATTGATGTGATTACGATTACAAGGAGGGCATAACTCGCCAAACCTAGCACTCGATGATTTCTAACGTGCCCTCTTCTTCCCTGTGACTCGCCTTTATATACAGGTCGAACCCCTAGGGTTTACAAGGGTACTTTCCTTCCTACAAATCGTGACCTCTGCGGTCTGTAAGTCGCCATCCTCTAAAGCTTGGAGACCTTCCAGAAATTATAAACCGCCATACAACCTTTGGTCTTGCCAGGCCAAGGCCCAAACCATGCTCAGGTGAATCGCCTGATTTGGTGACCCAACCCAACTAGGGCGGGTTATCAACAGGTAATATCCCCAACATTAGGCCCCATATTGACTTGAAATCTTTTCACGCCAATATTTCTGCTCAGTCAAAGGCGATTCATTCTTCACTCTTCTCTATACGTCAGAAACTTTAACCCGCCATCTCGCGCTGAAAATCTTTAAATCGCCAAACCATTTCCCGTCGGCATCTTCTTATCCCTTGGATTCCGGGAAGACTGACATAATCCCAACGGATCCTTTGGTATCGTTATCCCAAAATTTTCGGAGCGCCATTATAGCGAATCTTTTTATCCTCCGGCGGTTCCCGCTCACGGCGCCTGGATTCCAGCGCCCGCCCTGTTAAATAGGTGGGGGGGGGGACAGGACTGGCGCTTCCCACCTACCAGTCTCATCAATCTCCTCCCTATTATCACAGCGAGGAAACCTTACCGCCTTCCAAGGGCTCCGCCGCCGACCGCAGTTCCTGTCGTCGCCCGAAAGCTTCGGCGCCGCCCACAGATCTTCGCCGCCGTCAAGCTACACACCGCGGCCGATCTGCTCGCCGCCATCGTTCACCGGGTCGCCGTCGACCACCTCGGTGTTTGCCAAGCACTCCGTCGCTGTCGAAGATCTTTGCGCTCGACAAGACTTTCGTGCTCCTCCAACAGCCTCCGTCGCCGTCGACGACTTCCGACCGAAATCATCAGGTTAGGTCACCGCTCACTTAAGAACAGACCCCATCCCTGTTCGAAGTTTCAGCATCACCATGTTCTTGATACCCTTCGTGAATATCTATTACCTGTCCCCAACTGATTAATGCAAATGTCGATGAGATAGCCAATGTTTTTAATACCTCCATGTATCCGCCGTTGACTTGCGTGTTTAGAACAATATTTCATCAAACGAACGATATCACCTTATCTTGCTAGTAAATTGCTGCATCTAGTCATTTTTCTCATGTTTTTTCGACTGTCCAGTAGTTCCATAGTTTACCTGCTCATTGCGTAAAGCTGTTTGTAATCTTCACACTTCACCGTTTTGAACAAATGTCTCCGACACCTTTAGAACATAGCTCTCGTGAATAGCCAAACTTCGTAAGTCGCCATAGCAACCCAACCCGGATCTTTATATGGCGGGTCAAGCTTTTCCCTCAGTCCGTGAACAAATTACTTGGCGAGTCAAATGAACTTATTTCACCCGTTACAGTAGATGTTCAAGGCGTGTAAATTCACCCGTACTTTACTCCTTTGTAGCAAGGGAACCGTCTTCAAAAGTGACTGGCTCCCTACCAAAGTCGACGACACCTTACTAGAAGACTATGTGAAAACGGGCAACTTGGACCCTCAGAATGTTATCGGTTGGCGTACCGGGTTCGGAGAGGATCTCACCAACCCCAAAGAAGGGGAGATAGTCGTTTTTGTTGAACACCTTGAGCGAGGTTTTAAGCCGCCCGGATCAAAGTTTCTTTGAGACGCCATGGCTTTCATGAATGTCCGCCTCCAGGATCTGGGACCTAACTCGATAAGTAACCTGTGCCAGTTCCAAGTGTTCTGTGAGGCTTACCTTCGGATTGAACCCTCAGTTCCCTTATTCTGGCACTTTTTCCACCTAAATCGCTAAACGGAATTTCACAATGGCCCCAGCCTGGAACTTGGCGGTGTAAAGGCTGGGGCGAGTCTTGGTTCTATTGTCGAGAGACCTCTCCTGCAGGCGAAAACAAGCTTCTGGGCTATAGGAAAGATCGCCTTCCAACGAATTTCAAGCTTCCGGACAAGCTCACCGAGGAGGAGGAATCTGATTTCATCCCAGTATTGTCCGAGTTAAGATCTTTGACAAACAACGGCCTTACTGGGGTCGACTTGATCCGCTGCTGGGTCAAATGGCGCATCCTCCCTCTGAGTCGCCGGGACGAGCTAATGTGCGAATTTGATGGCACCTTAGATCATCCTGAATGTTATTTTCCATACGGCTTTAACGGAAAAGGACATTGTCACCATCATCAAGAAGCTGACTGGCGAGCCTACGGGAAAATGCGGCCAAATCGGCCTCAAGCCTTTCTGCAAAATTAATCCGGCGCCCAAGGTAAGCAAATTTAACCCGCCTTTTGTTTTTACTTCTTATGTTTCATTTGAATTGTGGCCTTTTGTAACATATGCCATTTCAGAAAGGTGATAAATTTTGGTCCAAGAAACCCAAAAGGCTAGCCATGAAGCATGCTAAGCCGCCCCCAAAGAAAACCAAGGGCAAGGGCAAAGCTGCTGCGGCCGAGCCATCCGAAGCCGATGAATCTCAAGTCGGCGATGCACTTTCAGAGGTAAAAACCTATCCTATTTTTCACTCGCCATCCACTACTATTAAATTTGTATTTATATCTCTGCCTCTCTTGAATAGAATGAAGACAACGAAAGCTAGGATGATTCTGTAGAGGTAATTTCTGTTTCCTCCGATTCATCTCTTTCTCCACCTAAGCCGGCCAGGCGAATTTGTGGGAAAGTTCCCTTCTCACATCCAAATGCTTGTTTGGACCCAAATTTCCTACTGAAGAAAGCACGACATACTTCAAATCGGAAGACCCGAAGTCATTCCAGTGATCTGGTGTCCGGCTTACCAGCAAAGAACAAGAGGAAACCAAATGAGGTACCCATGAACAACACTTCTTCATGTTTCTTTGGATCACATCTGTAACCCGCCTATATCTTTGACGTATAATTCTTGCAGAACTCTCCTCCTACATCTGGTGACTCAGTAATGTCGACACTTCCGCCAATGATCCGAGTCCCTGGGTAAGTCCTTTGATAATTTTACTTTGAATCTGAAGGTGATAAACTTTCAGTTCTTTAATGCGCTTCTCTGCTCTTTTAGGGCACATGCCAAGAAAAGGAAAACCGGCGGGTCAACTCCTGTCATAATTTCGGAGCCCATCAAAGAGTCAGTGCCGATCCAAGATAACCCGGATCAAGGCGAGCCCAAAGATCAAATGGATCTTCCAAACTCGCCCAAGGAAACAATGAATGCCCCTAAGCCGCCAAGTCCATTGATGACAGCAGAAGACCCGGATGCTGTAGTTATCACTGGTACCAGCTTCTCCATACCGGCGACAACGGTTTTGTCAAAGCATGTTACATCCTCCTCTCAAACCATTCCTGAGTCTGGGCTCTCCAAGGCTAAGCTTTCTGAATATGAACATCTGGAATTCAAAGAACTCTGCTCTGGTTTTGCAAGTCGCCTGGAGGCGAGTTATGAGATGGAGAAAAGCCTGCTGCGGATGCTAAAAAATAAAAATGAGGTAAGCTTTGTTATATTATATTACTCCCATAAGTATATATAAGATGCAAGCAAAAAGATATGTTAATTAAGCTTTGTTATATTATCTACCAAGCTTTGTTAATTTATATTACTCCCATTAACCCCCAAGGGCCAGGTCATCAGTAAAAAGATGAGCCGGGTCTTGATAAATTTCTTTCAACCAGTAACCCCCAAGGGCCGGGTCATCAGTAAAAAGATGAGCCGGGTCTTGATAAATTTAGAAAAACTTTCGACCAGTAACCCCCAAGGGCTGGGTCATCAGTAAAAAGATGAGCCGGGTCTTGATAAATTTAGAAAAACATTCGACCAGTAACCCCCAAGGTTCGGGTCATCAGTAAAAAGATGAGCCGGGTCTTGATAAATTTAGAAAAGATTTCGACCAGTAACCCCCAAGGGCTGGGTCATCAGTAAAAAGATGAGCCGGGTCTTGATATTGTATAATTTGATCTAAAAAATTATACATTAGCCCCCAAGTGTCAGGGATATTGCTTGCAATAGTTTTGAGACTTAACCCTTATCATGTACTTTCAACAGGAAACTGTTGCTCAGACTAAATCGGCGCTTGGCGATTTAAAGAAAAACATATCTGATCAGCAAGATGCCCGAACTAAGTCGGAGGAGAAGTATCAATTGGTCCTGGCTGAGATGGAAAAACACAAAGCCGATTTAAAAAGAGCTCAAGCTGACCAGGATGCTACAACAAAAAGAGCAGAGAAGGCTGAAGCCAGGCTGGCTACTGTGCAACAAGAATTGTCTGGCTTGAAGCGTCATATCTCAAACATGGCGCAAGCCGTCTTTCGTAAAATACTCAAAATTTTGATCTCTTTTTTACCAATAACTCTTATTGTAAGTCGTTGATTATCATGACCCCTTACACAGGTCTGAGAGCCACAAAACTTCAGGACGATTGCGTGCTGATGTTGAAGGCGATTTACGTGCTGATAGAGCAGCTCTACACAGGCAGTGTATTAACTGTTAAAGCTGGGATGGGTGCCAAGGAGCCTATAACTTCCATAAAGAAGATGCTTGGCTACCTATCTACGCTTCCCCCTCAGATTGGCGAGTTGACTCGGTCAGCCGCCCGAAAGGGGGTACTGACTACCTTAAGTCGATGCTTGGCGTATGCTCCAGAGATCAACCCGGATGAGGTAGCGGCAGACTTTCTCAACTCAAAGATGATGGGTCAGAATTCGTCGAAGAGGACTATCAGCGTGCCGTCAAGGACTCCCGGCTGGCGGCGACCCAACTTGCTACAACTCTGGACTTATCAAAGTATCAGGCTGCTTATGACAGCAAGAAGAAGAAGGTCAACCCGCCAACCTTTGTGACGACCAGCTTAACTCCACGGCGACCCAAGAACCCTTTTGACTTGGATGCAGATCTGGCATCAATCCTGACCGATGAAGACGACTTCGCGGCTCTGGCCAAGTGTAACTGGGTACTGGGCGACTTGCAAATTGAGGTCGGGCAAAGCTCGCAGCAAAATGATCCGAAGGCGCCAGCAGAATAAACTTCATCGATTTGGCCTGAGAGCCATGTAATAGGTCTTTTTCATAAGTCGGTACTGCTTTTCGTGATACTCTCGAAAGAATCTTTATATCGCCCTTAAGGCGATTTGAAACATTTGATCCGCCGTTTGAAAATCCTTTATAATGCTTAATCCGCCATGGATGAAGTGATTTTGATCATCAACCTGTTTTTAAGCTTGAAAAAACATATGTGAAACCAAATAAATGACAACAAATATTTTCAAGATGAATCAGGAAAAAGGTTTTGAAAAGCTCGTGGCCATGTCATGAAGGAAAATAAAAACAACAATTTCATCGGCTCATAAGGTCACGACAGGATGGGGCGAGTCAAAAAACTCAAGGGCCACCCTAGATGATGGTTTCGTCGGCTCATAAGGTCGCGACAGGATGGGGCGAGCCAGAAAGCTCGAGCACATACCCTAAGATGATGGTTTCGTCCGCTCATAAGGTCGCGACAGGATGGGGCGAGTCAGAAAGCTCGAGCACACACCCTAAGATGATGGTTTCGTCGGCTCTTAAGGTCGCGATAGGATGGGGTGAGTCAGAAAGCTCGAGCACACACCCTAAATGATGATGGTTTCGTCGGCTCATAAGGTCGCGACAGGATGAGGCGACTTAGAAATCTCGAGCACACACCCTAAATGATGATTTCGTCGGCTCATAAGGTCGCGACATGATGGGGCGAGTCAGAAAGCTTGAGCACACACCCTAAGATGATGGTTTCGTCGGCTCATAAGGTCGCGACAGGATGGGGCGAGTCAGAAAGCTCGAGCACACACCCTAAATGATGATTTCGTCAGCTCATAAGGTCGCGACAGGATGGGGCGAGTCAGAAAGCTCGAGCACACACCCTAAAATGATGGTTTCGTCGGCTCATATGGTCGCGACAGGATGGGGCGAGTCAGAAAGCTCGAGCACACACCCTAAATGATGATTTCGTCGGCTCATAAGGTCGCGACAGGATGGGGCGAGTCAGAAAGCTCGAGCACACACCCTAAAATGATGGTTTCGTCAGCTCATAAGGTCGCGACAGGATGGGGCGAGTCAGAAAGCTCGAGCACACACCCTAAATGATGATTCTGTCGGCTCATAAGGTCGCAACAGGATGACAAAATTGATATTTAATAAAGAAGCCCCCAAGTTGGGGAGCATTTTTAATTTTATTACTTCATAATGAAACTGAAAAACTTACAAAATGCAAATCTTAAGAGCTCAAGTGTAATAAGGCCGCAAGTGGGCAATATTCCAGGGCGAGTTGACTCAGCCTCCGTGGTTGGCCGGTTAGGCGAAGATCCACCAGATAATAAGAGCCATTGCGGAGATTCTTGCTGACGACGAACGGTCCTTCCCATGGTGGTGACAACTTATGCATGCCAGCACGATCTTGTATCAACCGAAGAACCAAGTCGCCTTCCTGAAAGGTCCGGCTCTTAACCCGGCGGTTGTGATAATGCCGTAGATCCTGCTGATAGATGGCTGAACGGGCCGCAGCCAGGTCACGTGCCTCCTCTAAGGCGTCCAAGGAGTCTTGACACGATAGCTCGTTGTCTTGCTCCACATATGCGGCGACTCTAGGTGAGTCATGCCTTATATCAGTAGGAAGAACGGCTTCTGCTCCGTATACGAGAAAGAAAGGGGTGAAACCTGTGGACCGGTTCGGGGTGGTCCGGTACTCCACAGTACTGAAGGTAATTCTTCAACCCAACACCCTGGGGTTTTCTCCAGGGGAACCATGAGTCGGGGCTTAATTCCTCGCAAAACCTCCTGATTCTCTCGTTCCGCCTGCCCATTAGATTGTGGGTGAGCGACTGCAGAAACATCAAGCCGGATATGTTCTCGATGGCAAAACTCCTGCATCGCCCCTTGGGACAAGTTATTATCATTATCAGTAATGATACTGTGCGGATATCCAAACCGGAAGATCAGCTTGTTCAAGAATTTGACCGCTGTCTCCGCATCGCAAGCTCCAATAGGTTCCGCCTCAACCCACTTGGTGAACTTATCAACCGCCACCAGCAGATGGGTCTTCTTGTTAGAGGACATTTTAAAGGGGCCGACCATGTCTAACCCCCAGACCGCAAAAGGCCAAGTGATGGGGATCATTCTTAATTCTTGAGCTGGCACATGAGCCTGTCGCCCATAACGCTGGCATCCCTCGCACCGACGAACTATATCTTCCGCATCTGCATGAGCCGTCAGCCAAAAGCAACCATGACGGAAAGCCTTTGACACCAAAGAGCGTGACCCGGCATGATGCCCACAGTCTCTGGAATGAATGTCATTTAAGATTATGCATCCTTCTTCGGAGGAAACGCATCGTTGAAAAACTCCAGAGGCGCTCCGCTTATATAACTCGCCATTGATGATGACCATGGATTTGCTGCGCCGAATGATTTGATGAGCCAAAACTTCGTGTGTTGGTAACTCGCCCCAGGCGAGATAAGCCAGATAAGGAAGAACCCAATCCGGCGTGACGTGGAGAGCTGCCACGAGCTGAGACTCAGGATCTGGTATTGCCAACTCCTCCTCCGATGGTAGAATCACGGATGGTTTATGCAAAATATCCAGAAAAACATTGGGAGGAACTGGCTTTCGCTGGGAACCAAGTCGTGAGAGGGCGTCAGCCGCCTCGTTGAGGCGCCGATCAATGTGGTCAACCTGATAACCATGAAAATGACCCGCCACATCAGACACAGCTCTTCTGTAAGCCGCCATCATGGGGTCAAGAGAATCCCAGGTACCCGAAACTTGCTGCACCACCAAATCAGAGTCGCCAAAACACCTGACTAGCGTTAGATTGATCTCCTTGGCGAGTCACAAGCCGTGAAGCAAAGCTTCGTATTCCGCAGCATTGTTAGTGCACGGAAACATGAGTCGGAGAACATAACAGAATTTATCTCCTTGAGGGGATACCAATACCACACCAGCCCCCGAGCCTTCCAGCTGCCTAGATCCATCAAAATAAATAGTCCAGTAAGTAAGATCAGGCCTGTCTTCCGGAGCCTGCAACTCCGTCCAGTCGTTGATGAAATCAACTAAAGCCTGAGACTTGATGGCTGTGCGGGGGGTGTACTGTACGTGATGCAGCCCAAGTTCAATTGCCCACTTGGCAATCCGCCCTGTTGCCTCCCGATTCTGGATGATGTCCCCAAGGGGGGCAGAGCTAACCACTGTGATAGGGTGTTCTTGGAAATAATGCTTAAGTTTCCGACTCGCCATAAACACCCCATATACCAACTTCTGCCAGTGTGGATACCGTTGCTTGGAAAGGGTTAGCACCTCGCTGATAAAATACACCGGGTGTTGCACTGGGTACTCCTTCCCTTCCTCCTCTCTTTCAACAACCACTGCCACACTTACTGCTTTGGAATTTGCTGTGATATACAGAAGCATGGGCTCTTTTTCAGTCGGGGCGGCCAGGACCAGCGGGTTAACCAATTGCCGTTTCACGGCTTCGAGCGCCTCGTCTGCCTCATTCGTCCAAACAAACCGATCAGATTTCTTTAGTAACTGATAAAGAGGAATCGCCTTTTCACCCACGCGACTTACGAAGCGACTTAGAGCCGCAATGCGACCCGCCAGTCGTTGAACTTGATTAACGTTCGCCGGCTTTCCAAGGGATGTAACTGGTTCGATTTTGTCCGGGTTAGCTTCAATGCCGCGCTCCGATACCAGGAAGCCCAACAATTTCCCTGCAGGCACACCAAAAACACATTTGGTGGGATTCAGCTTCATCTGATATACCAGTAGATTATCGAAAGTTTCCTTGAGATCCTCCAGTAGTGTCTCCCCCTAGCGGGTTTTGATCACAATATCGTCGACATAGGCATGGACATTGCGACCGATTTGGTTGCGAAGGCAATTCTGGATGCAGCGCTGATAAGTCGCCCCCGCACTCTTGAGTCCAAAAGGCTTGGACACATAGCAAAAAACCCAATGGGGGTTATAAAATCTGTTTTCTCTTGATCCTACACGGCCATCTTGATCTGGTGATATCCTGAGTAGGGATCCAAAAAGCACAATCGTTCGCATCCCGCCAACGAGTCAATGATCTGGTCGATGCGAGGAAGAGCGAAGGGATCTTTTGGACAAGCTCTGTTGAGGTCCGTGTAATCAACGCACATACGAAAGGTACTGTTCTTCTTGAGTACCAAAACCGGGTTAGCCAGCCATTTGGGGTGGAAAACTTCCACGATGAATCCGGCGGCAAAGACACGGGCGACCTCTTCCCCGATCGCCTTCCGTCGCTCCTCGTGAAACCTGCGAAGATACTGCTGGATGGGTTTTGCCTTTGGGTCAACATTAAGATGGTGCTCAGCGAATTCTCTCGGCACACCAGGCATGTCAGAAGGTTTCCATGCGAAGATGTCCCGATTCTCACGGATGAATTCGATGAGCGCGCTTTCCTATTTGGGGTCCAGACCCGTCCCAATGGTGAACTGCTTGGATGAATCGCCGGGAGCGAAATCGATTGTGTTAGTGTCATCCGTTGGCTTGAACTTGAGGGGCGACTCAATATCTGTTGTTGGCTTCTTTAGGGGTGACATGTTCGCCGGGTCAACATTGGCCCGATGGTGTTTGAGCTCCTCTGCAGCGCAGGCGACTTCCGCATAAGCCGCGTCCCCTTCTTCACATTCCTTTGCAATCCTTCTATCCCCATCAACCGTGATAGGTCCTTTGGGACCAGGCATCTTGAGCTTAAGGTAAACATAGCACGGGCGAGCCACGAAACGGCCTAAGTCGGCCGCCCAAATAACGCATGGTAGGGGCTTTTCAATTTGACCACCTCGAATATCAGTGACTCGGACCTGTAATTCCGCGCTGTTCCAAACGCCACTGTGAGTCTGACTCGGCCTATGGGGTAGGCCGACTTGCCCGGGATGATTCCGTGGAAAACCGAGGTTGAAGGCATCAGGTCCTTTTCCAATAGGTTCATCCTTTGGAAAGTGTCAAAATATAAGATATTAATGCTACCAAGTTTATGCGGTATAGATGCAAGCAAAAAGAAGGCATGGTAAGAATGGTATGGCATGGATGCATGCATGCAAAAGAAGAAGTACAAGGTGACACATGAATTCATACATGCATAGATAGCTCTCATGACAATGTAAAGGTGGTCCCATATGGAAGGTTAGAAAAAGGGAAAGCTTTACACTTGGGGCACTACAGTCTACCCCGCTCCCGTCAGTGTCCGGCGCCGCCATCATTTCTAGGAGCACGGGAGAGGTGCCCGCGCCCCATTCCCGTCCTCGGTGAGGCCGGGGAGCGACCTCACCGATGGCCAGCTCGATGTCAACGCCTCGGCCCCGGCGTTCTCGTTCTTCTTCCTCGGTTCTACATCGGCCTGCAGCAGAACCCCTTATTCCCCTCCAACGTCACCTCCAAGCAGATCGGCGTCCCCTCTTCCTTCCCTAGGTGAGGAACCTCTCCTCCCTCCTTCCTCCTCGCTTGGATCGGAGTAGAGGTCGCCTAAGCTTCTCTGTCCCGAGAGAAGAGATCTTGCGTGCATGTGTGTGTGTCTGTTTGGTGGTGTGTTAGGTAGGTTTTGAAGCAGAGCAGGGGCTTCCTCCTCATCGTGGTAGCAGCGCGTAGGGTAGTGGTTCCCCCTCGTGGGCAGCAGCAGTAGCAGATCAGCCCCGACGTCCTCCCTGTCGCTGGCGACTCTGCGTGCCGAGCAGAGCACGAGGTGCTCATGCTATTTTACCTTGTTTTAGATCCCTGCTCTGTCAGAGTTCCGAATCGTAGCGCAGTGGTATGTGCATGTGTGTGTTCTCGTGAGCTCGTGGGTTGGAGTCCCAGGGATGCCCCCCTTTTGGTTGTTTTTTGGTAGCAGTAGCTTAGCGCTGCAAAGTAGGTTATTCTGTTTAGATGCCCTATTACGTCAATCACTTGGCTCTAGCAGAGTGGTAAGCTGAAGTTTGTGGCTCCGGAGGTGCAGGGTTCGAACCCTCACCCATATCTTTTATTTTTTTGTTTGTTCTTTCTTTTGTTTTACTTCTTGTTTGCATAAGCATGTGTGTGTATTAGCTGTACCTACTAGGATAATTTTGTGGCATTTATTCTTGCCCTTAAACATCCTGAGTTGTTTTGCTTGTGCTTGTAGTTTTATTTGCATGTGTAGAAGATGTGCTTGTGCATTGTGTTCTAGGTGCTAAGTGTGCTAGTGATCTAGCTTGAGGGTGTGCCCTAGCCCTTTCATGGAAGTGTATGCATGTGTAGTTGATGTGGTGTAGTTGTCCTTGTGCCTTTGGTTCACAAGTGAGAGTGAGTGTGTGTGGATGGGTTTCCCCCTCCCCACACACCTTGTTTATATGTGGTGTAGGTACTTGATGATGTGTGTGTGTGAGTGTGTGGTGTTTTCACTAGGAGTGTATTGTAGAATGATCATGTGTACGACTGCAACTAAAGGATTGGGTGCATGGTTATATAGGGTTGCTAGATCCTATATGTAGGTCATGTTATTATGTTGTGCTTGTTGCTTGTGATGGTGTGTTGGTGTGCTAAGGCACATGAGCATGAGGTCTACCCCTCATGTGCACCATTGATGATGTGGACATATGCATATGCTAGTGTAAGAGTGTTCTAGTGATTAGTACATGTGATGATGCACTATTCACTACATATGGTTCTATGTAGAATTTCTTTTCTAATTTGTGATCATTTGTTCCAAGCAAGTGCATAGGTATTTTCTATGTTTTTGGGGTAGAAAAATCCCAGGAATCCATTGGTGAAGTCATTTTTGCCTTTGGAACATTTTCTGGAGATGACTTATTTCAGTTTTGTTCTATGTTTGGGGCTTGGTTCCATGAGATCTGGTGTGCACAAGAGGGTGATTCCTTGTTGTGGCATTAGAGGGTAACCCCCTCTAAGGCATGTTGGTTTTGTTTCATTCTTAGGAACCCATATGTGCAAGTTGTGCCCATTCAAAGTAGGCATGTAACCCCCTCTAAGTCTGAGAATCTGTTTATATTTTCTTCTCCTGTTGATGAGCTTGTGTAGGTTAATGTGTTGTTATTCAACCTTAGCTTTCAACTAGGGAATTGTACCTTATGTGTTTGTCTAGCGCCCTATGAATTTTCATTCCATTTGGAGTCCTGTAGATATTGTTTTGGCTGCTGTCAAAATGCTTCAGAGCATAAACAGATAGTGAGAATCTCGAATTTTCACTAAGTCCGTGAAATCTGATATTTTTCGGCAAGTTAGCAGCTGTGTAACTTTCTGTGTGTAACTACTTTGTGTGATATTTTTGCTTGTGCTTGTAGTAATCTTGGATAGCTACTGCCACATATATTATTTGGCATGTTTAGGTGGCTGTAGGTGCTTTGCATGTAGCTCTCAAAGTTCTATGATGCCGTTTATGGCAGATTGTGTAGTTTTGGTATTTTGATGTTTGTGAGTGCATAGTTGATGGTGTGGTGATATTCTTTGCACCACCCCATCTATGTTGGTTTGTTTTATGTCTTGGCAACCTGGAAATACCAGAGTTGTGCCATTGGAGTGTGTTGTGATGAATTTGACACGTAGCACTTCATAAATTGTTTCGTTGTTTCCCGTTGATCCGTCGCTCCGTTTGTAATGTTCTTTATATGCTTTGCATCGTTTTCATGAGAAGATTCTGATCATGTCCTTCTCATGCATGTCAAGATAACTTAGAGTGCATTCCTCTCCAGGAACATGTATTTACTTCTCATGCTTGTGTTAGCGAGTAGCATAGAGGTGCATGCTCATATTAATCTCATGCATCATGTGTTTGTTGCATATTGAGGTGCTGTTGTTAATTGGATGCTTTTTTTATGTTGGGTAGCACCGGATCGGAGAACGAGTACGTGGATTTGGAAGAGTACATGCAGGACATACAAGAGCAGTTCCAAGCTGAGGATATCACAAGCAAGATGATATGACCTTGATTCCATCTCTAGACTTGTTATGCTAGATTACGTTTCCTTTGTCATATGCTCGCTGCCTACCACTGAAATAATTGCCTCCTGAATTGCCATGAAACCCAAACACGTATCCCTTCCTAGCAAATCCTGAATGGCTAAGTAGGCTTTGCTCAGCTACTAATGTTAGCGTTGCTAGATGCAGGTGCTTTGTCTCATGTGATCACATGAGTTTGATATTATTATGTTAAATCTGTTATTTAATTAATGCACCTATATACATGGTAAATAACGGAAGGCCTAGCCTTTTGCCTGGTGTTTTGTTCCATTATTGCCGCACTAGTTACTGGCTACCGGTGTTTGATTCCATATTGATCACTCCTAACACGTTCGGGGTTGTTATGGGGACCCCCTTGATAAATCGCGTAGTGTTAAGACTTGTCTGGTAGGACCCATACTTGGTTTTAATCTGCTAATCACTTAATAATAATCTGCATAGGGAATGATCACCTCGAGGATCTTTAATCTACAACCAGGGCCAGTGCTCCTCATGAGTGTTGGTCCAAAATGGACAGACTGCGGGGGCCACCACAGGTAAACTTGAGGTTTGGCTCCTGTAGGCTTTTCCATCCGTCGTGTCCTGAGACTGAGATAGGCGGCTCTTATCGGGGTCGTCGACACGACGGGAGGTCCTGCTAGAGTTGTCTTAGCTTAGCGATATATCTTGCGTATATGAATCCCGGTGAAGCTTTGGTTCTCCCTAGAGTTGAGGTGTTCCTCTAAGGAATCTGACGAGATCACGAGATTCGTGATAGAGGATTACTTCGCGGCTCGTGTTCGTTTGTGATGGACTAGTTGGAGCACCCCTGCAGGGTTTAATCTTTCGGAAAGCCGTGCCAGCGGTTATGTGGCAACTTGGAATATTTGTTAACATCCGGAAATAGATAACTTAAACATAAGCTAATAAAATTGCCAACTGTGTGTGTAACCGTGACTGTCTCCTTCGAAGATCTCTCTTTGATCGGGAACACGGTGGGGTTATGATTGACGTAGGTAGGTGTTCAGGATCACTTAGTTATCATCTATTACCGACCACTAGAATAGACCACCTTCAATTCATGTTCTACGTAAGTTAGCCACCATAATAAGCTTAGGATGCTGCAACCTAAACACTCCATCTTCTAACCTAATAACTTGACTAGTTCTGGCACCGAGGTCATAGATTGCCGAGTGTCTGTGGCTCACAGATTCCTTCACAACACCAACAGGTTCAGGTACCCCCGAGACAGGTGATCCCGACGACACCCAGCTGGCGTGGCAGTACGTTGAGGAGAACGACCGCCTGTACATGAACTATCCAGAAGACTGAGGCAGGGTCGTGATCATTGGCAAGCATGCAGTGTAGCATAGTCATTTCCCTTGTTTTGTAATCCGTAGCGGAACAACCTTGTTTGGATATGTGATGTAACTCTGATATATTTATGAGATGACAGTTGAATCCCTTATTGTCATTCCTCTATTATTTATGTATGTGCTATGTTACGTCTTTGAAACGCTTAGACACGCTTCTTTCCAATTCAGGGCCTCGATCCCCAAACGGAAAGGACCGCATCTTAGTCGTTACACACAACTATCCAAAAGGTAATATACGCGGTAGTATGATAAACTCCTTGCTTTTGTGCTTCAAAAGATAGTCTCCTCAACACTCAATCACTCTCTCACAGATGTGATAGAATTGATTGCTTTTAGAAACTCATGCTCTTGCACTAAAGTTAGCTTCTCGAAGCATAGCTTATGACGAGTTCTTTCAAGCTCTCTATGTTCTTCTAGAGTAGATTCATTGGCTAACTTAAGATTGTTTAATTTTTTAGCTGGACGCTCAATATCCTTCTTATCATCATCACATGACTTATGTTGACTAGCATGACTATCATCAAGTTCATTTTCATTGTTATCACTAGTTTTATCAAAGAACAAGTCATCATCTCCTAGTAAGTCAGTCTCATCGCTATTAAAGTCAAAGTACTCGGGGTGTGATACCTTGGGGCCTCTATCCATGAAGCAGTTTCCAATCCCTTCATTTCGTGAATGAAATATGTTATAAGAGTTGGAGGATACTAGTGCAAGAATGACAATACCTTCATCTTGATATAGTGAGAGTTGGAGTGGTAGCTTCTCTCGGATTGATTGCTGGACTCGAAGCCGGATACCCATTTCACCAAATGAGATTGATTTCTTCTTCTTGAGTGGCTCTTGGTGTACTGGTCCTTCTTCTCCGATTCCTTGCTTCTCTGGAGGGTCTTTGTTCATAACGATCTTCTCTACTTCTTCTCTCTTCAAGGTGACTCATGTCTTGAGCTTCGTCTTCTAGGTGACTATTATCTTCTTTTGTGCGCGCCCGAGAACTCATTAGAGTAGTGTACGGGCCTTCCACAATTGTAGCAGTATCGGGCACAACTAGATGAGCACTTCTCTAGATATCTTGAGTTGGAGCATATCTCTTTGCCTCTACTCTTCTAGAACTTGTTGAATTTCTTGACCATGAGGCTTATCTCTTCATTGGTGACAAGTCTTTCATTTGAAGTAGCAAGAGTATCACTTGAAGCTATGTAAGCACCTCTAGACATGTTATGAAGCTCTTCTTTTTCCTCAAGTGACATTTCATGAGCAACAATTCTTCCAATGACTTCCGTTGGCTTGAGATATTTGTAGCCTGGCATAATTTGGATCAATGTTCACACGGTATCATACTTTCCATACAAGGCTCTAATGATCTTCTTGATGATGAATTTGTCGATCATCTCTTTATTTCCTAAGCCGCCAATCTTATTTGTGATGAGAGCAAGGCTAGAGTACATTTCAGAAACTCCTTCACCATCCTCTTCTTGAGCTTCTCAAGATGACCTTGTAGCACATCCAACTTAGATTCTCTCACGGATTTTGTACCTTCGTGCATATCAACCAAAGTATCCCAAATTTCCTTTACATTTTCAAGACGGCTAATCTTGTTTAACTCTTTGGGGCATAGGCAGTTGAATACAATGTTGCATGCTTGAGTGTTGTATTGTAACATCTTCAATTCTTCCGCGGTCGCTTCATGATCCGGTTCCCATCCATCACCAAAGAATTCACCTGGCAATCCAACACGAAAATAGCCCAAATTGCGGGGTTATGACCAATAATATGTATTTTCATCTTATGCTTCCAACTACCAAAGTTTGTACCATCACAATATGGACCTCTATGGTGGTAATTTCCCTCACCAGACGCCATACTCTCTTATGTTGTGAAACCAGTGCAATGGAGACCAATGCTATGATAGACTTGTAGGATCTGAATTATGTCTAGAAGGGGGGTGATTAGACTACATTACCGAATAAAAACTTATCCTTTTTCCAACTTTAGTCATGGGAAAGTTTTAGCAATTGTAGCAAGTCAAGGACACCGTACACATGAAAGTCTAAGAGTATAGAAGTGTCAAGTAAAGGCATAAATATATAAATAGAGGGTAGGGATAGGAAGATCAAAGACAAAGATTGACACGACGATTCTTGGCGTGGTTCCGATAGGTCGTGCTATCGTACATCCACATTGATGGATACTTCAAGACATGAAGGTTAATGGTCATGCAAGTCCATGGAGGGCTCAACCCACAAAGGGTCCATGAAGAAGCAAGCTTGTCTATTCCATCACGGCTTATGTCCATGAAGGACTAGCCCCACTCGGGGTAGACCTTCATGATGTAGGCGATCTCCTTGCCTTTACAAACTTTTTGTTTAAACTCCACGATAGGAAGTAGGAGGCTCCCAAGCGACACCTAACCAATCTAGGAGACACGACTCTACAAAATGTAATAGATTTGGAAATATTATGAACATCTTGCTCTTGTGTTTGGAAAGATAGTCTCCTCAACACTCAATCACTCTTTCACAGATTTGGCTTCCATAGAAGATATTGATTTGGTGTGAAGTAACTTGGGGAGGTTAGAAATCAAGAAATTATTAGGTTGCTCTCAACACATGATTAGGTTGCTCTCGCTCAACAAAATGGATATGACAAGTGTCGGGTCGTTCTGAGTGCTTCCTCTGCGAATGGGAGGTTGTGGATGGGTATATATAGGTATCTCCAAAAATCCAACTGTTACAACATTATTTCCCAACTCGGTCAAACCAAGGTGAAACCCGGTGGCACCGGCTAGTGGAAAATGTGGCAACTTTTGTCTTTTCGATGAGACTAGTATATGAGTCTCCGTGGTACCGATTTTGGCTTTCCTAGTTCCCACAACTCGATGGGGCCGATTCTCAAAACTCGGAAATCCTGATTTTAAGAAGTTGGTTACCCGAGCCAAGGGGCACTGATTTTGGTTGGATCAAAATGAAACTTGGTGTCACCGAGATGCCAGGGTTTGGCATGGGATCTGTATAAGGTAAAACTAGGTAGGGCCGAATCGATAGTTGGTGGTACCGAATTGTGGACTTTGTTGATTTTGACAAAATATTAGTGGGAGAATTTGATGAGTATTTTTGGTGGCAATCTCTAATTTCTTGAGCAACTAGATCATCATAGTCACGTCATCCCCTTTTAATAGTATTGGCTTTACTATGGACTCAAATGTGATTTCTCACAAAATACGAAATGTAGAGTCTTCAAGATTGTTGCCAATATATGTTCACCCGAGAATCCTTAGCCAATTCATCATTGAAATTTTCCTGAAATATCCTAGATGGAATCATTACATCAATGACACATATGTTGCTATTAGTTACCCAAACCACCTTAGGCAGAAGTTGTGCTATCAATCTCCCCCTTTTTGGTAAATGAAGACAACATATAGATCAAAGCTTCGACATAAGATATAATCAATGAATAGCATCATCGCTTTGAGAAGAATGTGGTAAGGAAGAGCTCCCCCTAAATTTGTGCATTGTTTTAAATTCACGTTTGAATGCAAATGTACAATTGATACATCTCCAACGTATCTATAATTCTTTATGGTTAGATGCTATTATCTTGTCAACTTTGGATATTTTGTATGCATGAATATGCTATTTTATATGTTTTTTGGGACTAACCTATTAACTCAGTGCCAAGTGCCAGTTCCTGTTTTTTCCGTGTTTTTGACCTTTTTCAGAGGAGAATATTAAACCGAGTCCAAACGGAATACAACCTGCAGAATGATTTTTTCCATAACAGAAGACACGCAGGAAACTTCAGAACCAAGGCAGGGGACATTGGAGGAGGTCACAAGCCACCCAGGCCCGACCTAGGGCGGGCGGGTCTAGCAGGCTTGTGGGCTCCCTGTGGCTCCCCTGCCCTACTTCTTCCGCCTATAAATTCCCTAAAAAACTGAAACCACGAAAGAGAGACACGAAAATAGTTTTCCGCCGCCGCATGCTTCTGTCTCCGCAAGATCCCATCTGGGGCACGATCTGGTGCCCTGCGGGAGGCGGGATTCAGACACGGAGGGCTTCTTCATCAACACCATTGCCTCTCCGATGATGCGTGAGTAGTTCACCACAGACCTTCGGGTCCATATCTAGTAGCTAGATGGCTTCTTCTCTGTCTTGGATCTTCAATACAAAGTTCTCCATGATCTTCATAGAGATCTATCCGATGTAATCTTCTTTTGCGGTGTGTTTGTCGATCTGATGAATTGTGGATTTATGATCAGATTATCTATGAATGTTATTTGACTTTCCTCTGATCTCTCATATGCATGATTTCATGTCCTTGTAATTCTCTTCGAGTTGTGAGTTTCGTTTGGCCAACTTGATCTATAATTCTTGCAATGGGAGAAGTGCTTGGTTTTGGGTTCATACCATGCGGTGTCCTCACCCGGTGACAGAAGGGGTAGCGAGGCACGTATCGTGTTGTTGCAATCAAGGGTAAAAAGATGGTGTTTATATCTATTGCATGAATTTATCCCTCTACATCATGTCATCTTGCTTAAGAATTACTCTGTTTGTTACGAACTTAATACACCAGATGCATGCTGGATAGCGGTCGATGTGTGGAGTAATAGTAGTAGATGCAGACAGTATCGGTCTACTTGTCTCGGACGTGATGCCTATATGTATGATCATTTCCTTAGATATCATCATGACTTTGCGCGGTTCTATCAATTGCTCGATAGTAATTCATTCACCCACCGTAATATTTGCTATCATGAGCGAAGCCTCTAGTGAACATTATGGCCCCCGGGTCTACTTCACATCATATTTTCAGCTCTACACTTTTACTTTTTTGCACTTTCCACCTTGATATCTCACCTTGCAATCAATCGTGAAGGGATTGACAACCCCTTTATAGCGTTGGGTGCAAGTTTGTTTGTTTTTGCGCAGGTACTTTGGAGAGTTGCCTTGATACTCCTACTGGATTGATACCTTGGTTCTCAAAGTGAGGGAAATACTTACTGCTACTATGTTGCATCACCCTTTCCTCTTCAAGGGAAAAACCAACGTAAGCTCAAGAGGTAGCAACAATCGATTAGGATCATGGGCCACTCTTACATGTCGCATACATCTTGGTGGTGCGCATAAATGATATGAATGAATTGTAATGCACACTACACCAACCAAATGAGTGAATGATCATCATATAAATAGCTCAAAGGTATGAAATACTAGCATCAATAATAAAAGTGTATGATAAAGCACGATAGTGTTTAAGAAATCCGAAAGAACTAAATGTTTAGAAAACCAAAGAGAGCAACAAAAACAACACTCTCTCTCAGCTCTATTGACCAATACACTCCCCCCCTTTGGCAACAAGTTACCAAAAAGTTCAATGTTCTAGAACTATGTGTCGCTCTGTGATCGATCGCTTCTGGTAGTTGTTGATGGAGTCAACAGGAGAGCATCGGCGAAGTCTTCAGCAGATGTCCTCTAAGGTGGTGGTGTAGACACTAGAGGTGCAGGAGCTGATGGGGCTGTAGCTAGGGCTAATGAAGTTGGTATGGACCCCAGAACTATCGCAGTTGTAGATATGGCCTGGGTCCTAAACAGAGTGGTAGTTGGGATAGACGTATCATCATCATCACCACTACTGGAGCTCGGGTATGCACTGCATCAACTTCATGCTTCAACAAATGACAGTGGTTGTCAGCTCTGTCACCTTGATATCGAGGTCATGGAATTTGGTTTCCATGATCCTCATGAGACTCTTCTGATTCAACAAGATAAGAAGCACCATTTGATCCTATTTGGATCTCAACTGTGGAGCTCTAGCTGCTCTATGTGCCTTTGGCTTAGCGCGTATCTCTGCCTGTGCTGCGGCTGAAGTCTGATTAGGGAGATCAATCACCAATTCGTTATCTTAAAAGTTTGGCTGGAGTGGCAGGTGTTTATGATCAAGTAGATACACATTGTCCCCTATCTTGGAATTGATCAGCATCTGGATATATGGTGCGTATCGGCAAGATCTCTTCTGATCAGCAGCACTCATTCTGATTGTCTCTACAATCAGGTATATCACCCAAATCTTGGTGTGGGTGTCTACATGGTACAACATGTTTATGGATACCCCCTGATCATCTTGTCATCACATGATTTAGGCATCAAGGTGTACCTCATTATGGTGTTGGTGGTGGGTAATCTTTCTTACAGGAATTAGACATAGCCAAGGTTGGGGGTCTTCAAGTATTGCTTGGGCATTGGGTCAAACATATTGGCAAAAGAATTGTGGTTCATTGTAGTCTCAGTATAAACATCCAAGTCACGGTCTTGTACCTTTGGGGCTCCTAAGATGGTAGTCCACTCTTCCACCGTGGATTGGTACTTGTTGCCTTCAGTCATCCATACAATTCTACCATCGGGATAAAAGTGAGTTCTGGAGTAGAATTGCATGATCATTTCGTCATTCCAGGATGTCATCTTTTTGCAAGCAAAATCTTCAATGTCGATGGCTCTGAAGTTTTACTGCACATGAGGGAAGTAATCATCATTATCCTCGGTGTACTCTCAGTCTACATACCTCATAACGCTAAGAGCTGGACTCTTGTCCAAAAGCACTGAGTCATAGAAATCATGTTTCTCCTTTGTATGGAAGCAACCATCAACAATAGCCATCCTTCTGATAGCATAAAGATCAACTTCTCTCCACTTTCTCAGCCCTTGATCCTTCATCTCCTTCATATTATCTACAATGGAGTGTTTATCATTATGCTCAAGCAAGTGAGGTCTCGGCTTCTTGAAACCAACAAGATCTTCCTTCTCTGAAGAAGCATCTCTAGATGCAGACCCTTGTTCTTCTCTGCTGCAAGTATATCTCTCGTAGTACTTTTAGGTTTTGGAGCTACAAGCATCTTAGACCTGGGAGCAGTTGTTTGGGACTTAGTTGTAGGCTTGTTGGGCATAACATCTCCCATTAACTTCTTCTTCTTGGAAGGAGGTGGACTAGCAGGTTCCTCTTCCTCTTCTTCCTCGTCTTCTATTGGATCTTCATACATGGAAGTTGGCCTTCCAACAACATGCACAATCCTCTTCCTGGCTCTCTTTTTTCTTGGCTTCTTGGCTAGCTTGGTGATTTTAGCAGCCACTACAATTTTAGCTCCTCTCGCTGTCTCAGGAGCTCTCACTACATCAGGATCGGCATACTCCTTTTTCACCGTCTTTTGACAGTGACTTTCTCGTTCTGTTTGTGAGAAGTGCCTTTCTCAGGGACGAAATCAGCATCTTATTCATCTGAGTTCAGCCTCTTCCTTGTTGTGGTGGCTGCCTTGGGCAGATCATGAGAACTAGGAGTGCCTGGATCAGAATCACTTCTCTCAGGACTAGTGCGTGAGTCCACTTCCATACTCTGCTCTCTATAAGCATCCTGGCTGTACTCAGACTCTGACATACTAACAAGTTGACAAGGTAACCAGCTAACCCTGTGAATAGATATAGAAGAGTAGGAATAGATGAGCATAAAAAAACACAGTCATTTTTAAAAACATGAACTCTAAATTTCAGTCTTTAGTTTCAGCTATGTGTGTTTTGGTTCCACCAAGTTGAGTTAATCGGAGCCTCCTAGGTTGTGAAACGAATGCAATACAGACCAATGCTCTCATAACACTTGTAGGATCCTAAATATGTCTAGAGGGGGGGGGGGTTATTAGACTACTTTACAAAATGAAAAGTTAACCTTTTCCCAATATTATTTGTGGGAAAGTTGTAGAAACTGTAGCAAGTCAAACACACGCTACACATGCAAGTCTAAGAGTATAGCAGCGGAAAGTAAAGATATGCATTTGTAAATAGAGGGTAGTGATAGGAAGATCAAAATCAAAGATTGACACAGTGATTTTTGTTGTGGTTCTAATAGGTGGGGCTATCGTTGGTGCATATTGATGGAGATTTAAACCCATGGAGGGTAACGACCGCGCGAGTCCATGGAGGGGTCAACCCAAGAAGAATCCACAGAGAAGCAACCTTATCTATTCCATAACGGCTTACGTCCATGAAGGACTAGCCTCAATCGGGGTAGATCTTCACAAAGTAGGCAATCTCCTTTCCCTTACTAACTTTTTAGTTCAACTCCACAACACGAACTAGGAGGCTCCCAAGTGACACCTAACCAATCTAGGAGACACCACTCTCCGGAAGGTAATAGATGCATTAGTATGATGAACCTCTTGCTCTTGTGCTTCAAAAGATGGTGTCCTCAACACTCAATCAATCTCTCACAGATCTACCCTGGGTAGAAGAGATGGATTGGATGGAAAGAAACTTGGGAGACTAGAAATCAAGACTCATATGGCAGGAATGGAATATCTTGATCTCAGCACATGAGTAGGTTGCTCTATCTCAGAAAAATGGATATGGCAAGTGTTGAATCATTCTACATGCTTCCTCTTTGAATGAGATGTGGTTGAGGGGTGTATATATGTATCTCCAAAAATCCAACCGTTACACTATTATTCGCCAACTCGGTGAAAACAAAGTGAAACTCGGTGGCATCGACTAGTGCAAAATGTGGCAACTTTTGTCTTTAAGTGAGACCGATATATGAATGTCGGTGGTACAGATTTTGGATGGTCTAGTCAGTTTCCACAACTTGGTGAGACCGATTCTCAAAACGCTGAAATTCTGATTTAAAGAAGTTGGTTACCTGAGACGGGGCCACTGATCTCGGTTGCACCAAAATGGCACTTGGTGTCACCGATGTGCTAGGGTTTGGCATGGGATCTGACTAAGGTATAACTCGGTAGGGATGAATGGATAGTTAGTGGTACCAAATTTTGGACTTTTTGGATTTTGACAGAATATTTGAGGGAGAATTTTATGATTGTTTTTGGTGGCTTCCTCTAAGCACCCAAGCAACTAGATCATCAAAGTCACCTCATCCCGTTTTAATAGTATTGGCTTTCCTATGGGCTCAAATGTGTTTTCTCACAAAATATAAAATGTATAGTCTTCAAGCTTGTTGCCAATAGGTGTTCCTTGCATCTAGGAGTTCTCCTCAAAATCTTTAGCCAATGCATCATTGAACTTTTCCTAAAATATACTAGATGGAATCATTACATGAATGACACATATGTTGTTATTAATTACCAAAACCACTTTAGGGAGAAGATGTGCTTCCACCGAGCCCGTCGGGGAGCGGGTGGCCTTCTCTCTTCATCGGTCGGTGAGCAAGCAGGCGTTCGGCCCCTGCGCCACTGCCACCTCGCTTGCGCGTCGTGACCGTCCCGCTCCTCATGTCACACTGATCATGGCATAGGAGCTGTGACGCTACCCCCCACCAAGATTGGCTATGAAACCTTGCTTGGGCACATCACCGAGCTCGTTGACGCCGCATGCGATAGCAAGGTGACTTCGTGATCCCTGCCTGCTCCGTCATTGCGCAATGCCTGGGATTGGTGCAACGCTCATCCTCCTCCTACTCCCTCGGCCCGTGACACGACCGAGCGGCATCCTACATCACGCGCTCTTGAGCCGTCCCATGGGACGTCCTTGCCGGTCGGCGATGGCGACAGCTGCCAGATCATCCTCCACAAGCGCCCCGACGCATGTGTGATCCTGAGAAGGTGCACAACCTTCAGGGTCGCATTCTCCATGACGCTGTCGCGGGTGGGTGCTTGAACCGTGCATCCCATGATGGAGTCATCGTCACCACCGAGGGCTACCTGGCCCTCATGCATGTGCTGTGGGGACCCCGACTATAAGTCATGATCACTGAATGCATGTGTAAAACGATCCAAAGATCAATGCTCAACAAACACACAAAAGTTAAAAAACAAGAGTCTTACATCCATACATACTGTCTTACACAAATTTATGACCATTATGGTCAACTCTTACATATATAGGGCCATGAAGGCCATACACCAAACACAACTAGAAGCGGAAATCTTGAACGACAGCGTGAACGCATGCCATCTGCCCTTGCCCTCCACGCATTTTGAGTGGGAAGCATCATAGTTCGCATGATTGTCACCAAGGCATTCTTCTCCACATTCCCTCTCTTCCAGGCTTGGCCAATTAAATAACCAATGGTAAGCCAATGAGTACTTTTAATGTACTTGCAAGCAACCCATGTTTGTAAGAAGGCATAACAATGCCTCATATAGCACTAAGTAGGTAAGTTGGAGAAACCTAATTTTGATTGTCATGTTCTATCAACTTGTAAAATCATGCATTATGAGGTTATGAGTAACCACATGAATGAGTTACAAATATCAATATAAACAGAGTTTGGAACAACTCTAGTTTAACCATCACATCGAGTCATCCGACTCATCTCATGTATCACCTCTCTACACACACCAAATTTGTTAAAACACTCGACATAATTTAAGTAGCAAAACCCAACTGTCCTTGACCATGGACATGAATATTCAAATAGTTTTACACTCTGCAGAAGTTGCACACTTTACCCAAAAGATCGGAGGAACTTCCAAGTCATCCATGACTCGCGGTATATTACCTACCCGAGGTAATCACCCCAACAATGTCTTCCCCTTAACAACACTAAACAAAGAGTCCACTTGTCGGTACCTAGCCCGCATGATGTACATCACGAGTATTGTCCTTGAGAGGAACAATGGTGTGCGTGGTGTGTGTAAAAATTGCCCATTTTTATCCTTTCAGGCATGACCGCGTATCGAGAGTGACCACGTCCCTATCCCCACCAGTAATGCATGCTATGTGCTAGTATTGAAAAAAGTAATCAACAAAGCCCCATCACATAAGGGGTACCATGGTTGTACATGTAAGTCTATAATTGAATCTGTTTTCAGAAACTCGCACACACATACACACAACTTGCTCTGGTACAACACTTCTTTCTGAAGCAGTTACCTAGATCATATTCTGCATCGGGCATTACGGGCACCCGACGGAGTTTTCGAAAAATTCTTGGAATTTTTTCTTTCCAACACCATGCATATTCCAATCCCTTTTTCCTAACATCTACTAGCATCCTACCTACTTCCCACCCACAAAACTCTATGTACATATTAGAGTCATGACAATGCAAGTACCAGTGAGGAAAGTAACAACGGGAACCCACGAAAGTGGTCACCATTCATCTTGCTTCTGATGGAATAAAATTAAAGTGCTATATGCCATGCATGAAATGGGTTTCTTAGACATGGTCAAAGGGTTGCTTTCCTGTCTCAAGAAAGTCTGTGGGTTCTCCAAATACTTCTCATACAATTTCTTTGTCAACAACGCAATCTATCATCTCCATATAATTGGCAAAAATAAGGCCACGGTAAAAACAGGAAAAATACATCACACCTAGAAATGTCAAATCATTTTTGTAAAATATCAGGGTCAAAACTAACAACACAAAAATCAATAGTTCTTGGTTTTAGAGTGTCAAAAATAGTGAAAAGCATTTTAACAAAGATATAAAATGCTTTGAAAAGGATTTTCAATACAAGCTGTACATAAAATAATTTCCAAATGGTGCACAAGTGGCATCATCAAATAGGTTGGATTATTACAAGTTTTTAGGAACTGGACTTATTGAATTTGATAAATATTTAATCCTGCAGAAATTTTGGAAAAGTGACAAAAAAATAAAAAAGGGCATTGTGCATGTGGGCCATAACTCGTTGGTGAGCCGGCCCACCCACTGAAGCAGGCCTAGGAGGATCGATGCCCCTGCGCGCTCTTGGTTCAAACTTTATGGGCAGGGCTCTGTGTTTGAGAGAGAGGGGAGGGAGAGAGTATGATAGGTGGGCCCCGCCTGTCACTCTAACCCTCCGACCAAGGGGGCGGAGGAGCTCACTGGTGAGTATTCCGGCAGCGGCGAGGGTGCCAAGGAAGGGAATGAACTCCGGAGGCTGTAACCAGTGTGGGGAGGTGGTTAGAGTCGCCGGGGTAGCCTGGTCATCGGCGATGAGAGTTCCGCGGCAGAGGAGCTACGGTAGAGTTTGTCACCTTTGGTTTCTTGCTGCAATGAACAGGAGGGATAGGGGATCGCATCAGGAGAGCAAGGGAGGACCAGAGGAAGAAGCATTGGCGCCGGAGAGCAGTTGTATCCAGAATCGCCGGTGCCCCGACGTGGCAGATCTCAAGTTCGATCTCGAGCTCGGAGGATTTGGAGGGGCTTGGGTGGCGTTGGTGAGTGATTAGGAGGGGAAGAGGGAGTCTAGAGCGGACAGAGGGACCCAGGAAGGGCTTCAATAGCGAGGACGCGATCACCATGGACCCTTCGTCGGTGAGGTCGCAACCATTGCTGGAGAACATGGGAGGGCTCGGCCTCGAGTTAGGGGCGTTCCTCGGGGTGGTCGATGATCACATGAAGAGAGTTGGGGGCGGGGGAGCGTTTGGGGCTCACGCGTGCAAAGCCAGGGATTGGCGGGCTCGGGCGGTTCTAGGCACATGCGCGTGGAGGTCGTCGGATAGAGAAAGGAGAGGGGTCTAGCCGATTGGAATTCTGCAGATGTTGAGGAAGTGTTAGGGGACGAGGTCCCGCGTCCTCATGTGGTCAGGGTCCTTGGTATTCCCTAGCGATAATGTGAGGGCACTCTCTTGCATGCTTGAGAGCATGCGTTTGGCATGCCATGGCATGCCCTTGGTCCATAGGCCATGCCAACTAATCTCCAAGGGATCTAGGGGCATTTTAAAATCATAGCGGAATGCCTTGGGTGCTCTGAACGTTACATGGAAGGTGAGAGAGAGAGGATATTTTACTGTTGCTCTTGTTATCCAGGGGTAGAAATGACGGTTTTACCCCTACAATGATTGAGTAGAGTCCTGAGATTGTAATTGGAGGTAGAAGGTAGGTAGGTGGAGATGTTCTAAAAATCTTGCCTCAAGCATAACAAGCTAAGGATTGAAAAGAGTAACTTTTAGAAATGACCAGGAGGTGTATGATGCTGGTTTGGGAAAGCTACAAAAGTCTCTCCTGTCTTTTAGATTTAACATGATCAGTAAGTAGGTAGAAATAAGGTTGTTCACATGGTTTCATCTCATTTGAAGAAAGTTACCAATGAAAACTTCATAAACACTAGAAATCAACGGAAATGGATTTCCTTAGGTCTAGTTATGCACATATATTCTCCTTGACTCACCATTTGGTGTGGTAGCATCATTTGGGGATTAGAGCAAGCCCACAAATTTTCAAATCAAAGGAAGAAACTTGAAAATGTAAAGTTGCTCAAATTTGAATCTGGACAGAGATGGTTTTGGGGCACTTTGGTGCATCAAAATTATTTGGATTGAGATGAAACTTGGAAAGCTCATCTCATAGGGCATATGTGACATGCAAGAATTTTCATGGATTTATTTGGGAATATTTCTAATAGAAATATTTCAAATACATGGAATACAGTGAAAAGGTTTTGGAGGGTTTTGTCCAATATTTTCAACATGACCATGTGTTGAAACTCTTATATATGGAAAATATATGTCCACTGAATTTCCCTAAATTTTCTCAGATATTTGGGAAACGTAAAAATAAGTATCCCCTATAGAAGACCATTTCTGGCCTTAGAAATGGTATTTAAAGAAATTACAGAAATAACTTCTAAAATACTATTTTTTGTGTTGTGGGAAGTATTTTTGATAATAGGATCCAAATAAAATGTTTGGGGAAAAACATCCTCCCTAATTTGAGACTTGTTGTACAAACCTGAATTCAGGGGATTTTGGAAACTTAAAATAAATAAATACTATTTGGTCAAAATAATATTCTATAAAAATAGTTTTTAGCACTATACACATGTCATGATCATTGGGCAAATAATTGGATCAAGGAAATGAGCTTGAGGGCAGGAGATTTTTTGTGAATTAAACTCAAACAAGTACACAAGAAAATAGCAATCAAGTGAAGGATTACAAGCACAAAAAAATTTTAGTTGGCCCAAATTTTTGAACTCATATCCATATCAAAGTGGTACAAACACAAAGTGCGACTGACCTACCCTCTTGTAGGATTGTCTTCCGCAAGACTCTTAAGCTAGGCGCAAAAGATATAAGTGAACTCGGATCTAAGGTAGTATTCACGCTCCCAGGTTGCTTCTGCTTTAGTTTGGTTGCTCCACTGGACCTTGAAATACTTGATGGTACGGCTTTTTGTACAACGGTCAACTTTGTCCAAAATTTTAACTGGCCTCTCACGATCAGTGAGGTCTGGCTGAAGGTTGATTGCTTGATGATCGCTATCTTTGTAGAGGTCGGGGCAGTTGGGAACTTGGAGGCACTTCCGGAGTTGTGAGACCTGGAAATTGTTGTGCACATCATATAACTCAGAAGGTAGCTCTAGCTGGCAGGGTACTTCTCCTAGTCTTAGAGTGATCTTGAAGGTTCCGATATATCTTGTTGCGAGCTTTCCCTAGACGTGACTCGGAGATAGCCATGATCTCCGATGTTGAGGTTCACTTCGCGGTGGTCGGAGTCGGTGTAGGTCTTCTGCCTTGACTTGGCAGTCTCTAGACGTTCTCTCATGAGTTGAACTTACTCTTCGTCTTCTCAAAGAATTTATATTCCAAACACTAGTCCTTCTCTTGTTTCTGACCAATTGAGGGGAGTGCGACACTCACGACCATACAACAGCTAAAATGGTTCCATTTGAAGAGTCTACTAATAGATTTTGTTGTAGGATAACTCGGAAAGGGTAATCAATATTCTCACTTGGCTCCATATGCCAAAGCACAAGCATGAAGCATATCTTCAAGTATCTAGTTTACTCGGTCTCTCTGCCTTCCTGTTTGGGGGTGAATGGCGGTGCTGAAGGATAGCTTGGTTCCCATGGCTTCTTGAAACTTCTTCTAGAATTTCAAGATAAACTGGGTACCTCGATCCAAAAAATCTCCTTAGGAACCCCGTGAAGGCTCACGATATGGTTGATGTAGAGATTGGCTATCTGCTACTTCCATAACACGTGGTCTTGATGGGAATGAAGTGGGCGACCTTGGTCAGGTGATCAACAATGACCCGAATGGAATCATGTCCCTTTCTTGACCTGGATAATATGGTGATGAAGTCCATCCCAACTTTTTCCGACTTACATTCAGGCACTTTGATGTCTTATCAATCCAATGGGTCGCTGATGCTCATCTTTGACTCTCTGGCATATGTCACACTTAGCGATATAAGTCGCTATTTCTCTATTGATACCATGCCACGAGAATCTTTCTTTGTGGTCCTCGTACATCTTGGTTCCTCTAGGATGGATGGAATATGGAGTGTCATGGGATTCTTGCAGGATCAAATTATTGAGCTAAACTTTTTTGGGTACACAAATGGAATATGGAGTATCACCCAGGTTCGGCCCCTGCAATGGAGGTAAAATCCTACGTCATCCTTTTGGTGTTTATTGATGATCCACTCAATTACAGGGGTGCGGAATCACTAACTTAGTTTTCGAGTCTTTCTTACTTGTCGTTTCAACTTCATGGGCTCCTCTTTATATATGCACACGGAGGCCTTGAGATTATAATATAGTTTGGGTCGCATTGCAACCCGTGTCTTATCCTATTTCCTACAAAGTTGTCCTTTCAACTTCAATGGCAGGTTAACCCATGGGGTATATCCCCAACATTGTCCCCGAGTTTAATTTGGACTTATCCTTGTTAAACATCATCCTAAAACAATACAAATGAATACCTCTCAAAGGTGAAGATTAATTTGAGTCGCCTTTTGTCTTGGTAGTCTCCTATTTCTGAGGGGAAATTTTGCCTAGGTCAACATCCTGGTTATCTGCATTGTTCCAATAGTTGGTACTCTTATCAACCGTTTCTATCATGACACCATCCAATTGGTTGCTCCTGTCTTCTAGTCATCATAGCGAATATTTTTGAAATAGTGTCGAAATCCCTACGAGGCACGAAAATCAAGGCGTCTGGTTTGTCGCAAATTATTGCGCCTACCCCAGCTTTTACTGCACCACTCCAGGTCTCAACCTATTATAAATAAACTCGCTAGTCTCCATTTAAACTCTTCTCCTTCCTCTCGTCTTTGGCATCTCCCTCGACCTCTCCGGCACCACACCTTCTCACGCGACTTCGCTCCAGCACAGCCGCCACGGGAGTTCGTTGTCGTCGATAGCGGAGATCTTCCAAATGTGGCCGTCCACAGTATTCTCTTACAGAAAATCTTCTATGTTCCCCATTACTACTTTAGGGCCCTCGTTCATCGTTCATTGGAAGCTCATCATATGTGTTGTAGTTCTTAGTTGTAGATCTATCGTCTTTCATGTGCACATTCTGTGTGATTTCACCACCGCGGCCATCAAGAAATCTTTCTAGATCTATATAAGATTTATCTTGATTCTCCGTAGATGTCTTTTGTTTCGGTAGATCCCCTATTTAAAGCATATTTTTCTTCCTTTTTATGTATCATGTAGATCCACTTGTTCAACCACGTCAATAGGAAATCCATTTGTTCTTTTGCAAGTTTCACTAAGTCTTGATAGAAACTTTGAACTACCCTTGAGTCGGTGTTAATATGGCTGAAATGCTTAGTTTTGCTCCATTTAGCTGGCTTCCCCAGAGGTTGACCATTATTTGGCTATTTGATCTGTAAATTCATATGAGGAGTCACATCGTAAGTTTCAATGTCGACTCTTCTTTAACTGCGGATGATCTTGGCCACTGTATTGCCTAAAACTCGCTTAAAAACGCAATCCATCATACCTTTTCTCTTTATTTGTTGTAGTTCTGTGCTTGCAAAAATACCATGCCTCCCAAGACCAGCAGAATCTATGGTTGGATCAGATCCCAAGAATTTGTTCTCACCTTAGAGAACCTTGTTATGGAAGGTGTTTTCCTGGCTCAGAACGTACTCAGCTTGCGAGCCCGTGATGAAGAAAGCTACCCACAATTCAAGCAAGGGGGGACAATTTGTTTCACTAAACATGTGAACAAAGCATTTAGTCCACCCGACTGAAAATTCTTCACGGATCTACATCACATTTTCAAACCGAGGTCATAGGATATTGATCCCAATTCAATGACCAGTATTTTCTAGTTCCAGGTGCTCTATGAAGTGTACCTTCAGATTGAGTTGATTGTGACTCTCTCTAGAGAGTTATTTTATCTGAACCGTCAAATTGAAAGTAAAGATGGCCCCAGCGTGGAACTTTGAGGTGTTTCCATTCAAAAGAGGAAGAATAGTCCTTTTCTCGCAAAATGTTGGGACTGGATTTTTGGGGATTTTAATTTCCCTTCAAAGGGCCCTTGTGTATGCCATCCCTAGGAATACTGTTAGCTGGTGCACAAATCCTTGATACAATTGTCAAAGCGTTTGAGGAATCTTCAACATCTACGGGACACCATTTCCCGCAGGAACAACTCACCTGGGTAATTCCTATCTCACGCGGTTGCTGTCTTCGATGCCTAGGTTCCGACTTTATTGTTGGGTTCCTCCTCTCCAAGCATGCAATGTCATCAAGTCAATAGCCAGGGACAAGCCAGTGAGTACTTTGAATGTACTCGAAAACATCATGAAAACAAGCATAATTGTCAGGGTTAATATACACTTGTAATAATACCACAATACTTTGTCAACCATGACGTACTTATCAAGTACTAGTAATGAAAATATAAGTATACTGAGAAATTAATAAGCAATCAATAAGAGTGAGATTAACGGATGTGATCTAAGACATGCCTCCATCGGGCGTCTGAGCGACACCACATACAGGGCTTGAGTGAAATAAGAACAAGCATGCCACAGTCGGGCGTCTGAGCGACACCACATAAAGGGCTTATATGAAATGATAAACATGCTGTTGTCGGGCGTATGAGCGACACCACATAAGGGGCTTATATGAAATGTTTAACATGCCGCAGTCGGGCGTCTAAGCAACACCACATAAAGGGCTTATATGAAATGATAAACATGTCGCACTCGGGAATCTGAGCGACACCTCATAAAGGGCTTATATGAAATGATAAACATGCCGCAGTCGGGCGTCTAAGCGACACTACATAAATGGCTTATATGAAATGATAAACATGCCGTAGTCGGGCGTCAAAGCGACACCTCATAAAGGGCTTATATGAGACAATAAATAAATAATGTAATCCAGGAGGTAGAACCGTCCCAGGGATATTCATCAATCATAATCATAGGGTTAGTCCATAGTAAAACAATATTTGTGATCATCCACAGTATTTCCTGATATGTTTCACGATTTCTTAACTTCCTCCGAAGACTGACACTCAGACCGACACTTGACTACTCAACCAGTCGTCCTTGACCGTGGACACAGCTACTCGAATAGATTTGATTCTGCAGCAGGTGTACTCTTTACCCACAACCCACGGGTTTCAATAGTCACTCGGACTAATCTCGCGTAACGTATCTCGGAAGCGAACACCGAGAAGCAGTTTACAAGCATTTTCCTCCTGCGAAGACCGATATCACTCGGACTACGCTACCAGAGAAAAACCATAAGATGGGAAGTTTCCAACCACGACTATCATGGGATCAAACTTATAACGCTCGCTACAAGGGAGGAGCTCTTCCCTCTCGTTCTCAGACCAGAAACACCCATGCCCCCTGACCGGATGACTGGATTTAGTCCAGTGTCCCGGATACCTTCATCCCGGCCTCTCTACTAGGTGCGTACCAGGTAATAGGTTTACTACCTACTTCACAATATTCCCTTTTGGAAAAGACCTATGGCAGCACGAGGGATTAAGGTGACACACTGACAAGACTAGATCTACGGTCGACTTAGGAGGTGTAAGTTATTCCACACATGATTATCACTGCACACAGAGTCACTATCTGTCGTACCCCATAATGCCTCGCTGACCGCTCTCGTCCCACGAGATGTCATTCACAAGGTCATGTCCCCACGAGAAACCGACTCTCCTCGGATCCCATCCGTAGGCATGTGTGGCAGATGAATGTGACTACCATCCCAAACTACTTATGCAATAATTGTACTTCCAATTAGAAAGTCACATGCATGATCATCAGATGAAATATCACCACTTATTTAACATAGCTAACATGTTTACTTGAAAAACAAAAACCACACACCACCAAAGTAAATCAACATTCAGGATGCTTGCCTTCAGGGTGTAGATAGGTGAGGTGCACATCCAAAACTTTTGAAGTTTTGCTCCTCTCTCCATAGCCTAGTTTAAAAAATAACGTTATTAACACAGAATCTAACAATAGTACACAAAGTTTTCTTTGGAGATTTTCAAATAAATACTAAAATAAACTAGACAAAATTTGAAAGAGGTGAGAAAAAGAATCAACTCATTTGAAGTTTTAGTTTAGAAACTAGGGCTAGTCAAAGTTTGGTCAAAAACTTGTTTTAAAATAAAATAGAAAATTACAAACGGTTCGACAGAGAATGCCTAAATGTAAAAAGGAAACGCGCTTTGGGAAATAGGCGTCCACTCGTCCGATGCGCGTGTGACTCGGGATCACATAAAGTCGGTCCATCAAGCCCACTAGTCAAGATTGACTAGTCCACCCTTCCCTCCTTCCTGTGGACGAACAAAGGCAATGCTCCGGCGATCGTCGCCGGCGATGAGTGGCACTCCACGGGGCTCCGACCTCGGCAATGGGTTCACCTTTTCGAGGGGTTCCTCCTAGTGGTCGCCATGACCAGAGGGGCTCACAGAGTCGCGTGCGGCGAGCTTAACGGCGGACGGGTTTCAACTCTTCAGGGGGTCCTCTTCTACCGGACCTCTCGGGCTAGGATTCGAAGGGGAGAATGGATGCGGGGTGGAGTGGGCACGAGGTGTGGCTTGGCTAGGGCTGATGGACTTCGGCTTCGTCGAATTCGCCTGATGAGCGGCAACGGTTGCAGTTGACGGAGCCGGGGAAGAAGATGGCCACCAACCAAATTGGACCTTGGGGAGCCTTTCTATGACCACTAGGGGGGCTTGCTTGCTAACATGCGGCTCCGGAGGGGCCTATATATAGCGAGTGAGGTCGGTTCCCACGCTGGTCTTAGATAAGTCCATCAACAGTGTTTAGGGCGACGTGGCGATGGTAGCAGGGGACCGGGGCAACAATGATACGACGTAGAGGGAGTGGTCCGAGGGCAGGTGGCGCGCGGGGAGCAAATGGGCGGTGCTCGCCATGACAGAGGGTAGAGCTGTGCTGCCATTGCTGCAGCAGGCGTTGCTGGCTTCGACGGCCGGCATGGCTGCGGTGTTCCCGGAGGTGGCCGCGCGATTCTGGCGAGTGGGAGGGGTCAGGGAGTGTCTTCTGCATTGAGAAAAAGCCACGGGGCAACACTAGGTGATACGCGGCGGCTCGGACGCGCTGGCTGCAACAGCCACGCTTTGGAGTGCTATTGGCATGCCTGTGAGGTATTCGACACAATGCCAGGGCATGCTAGGGCCATTGGGTGCATCCCAAAGTCTCCAGATCCAGTGAAGGGGATGGAACAGGGTTAGAAGACATGTTGATTTGGTCCAGGGGCTAAGTTGATAGTTTACTCTAAAAGGCATGTCAATCATGGTTTGGGGCACCAGGTGTTTGCCAGAATGCCAAATGCATCAAGAAAAGTTTTCTGTCCATCAAAATTCCCAGTTTCAGGTCTCCTTGGATGCTAACAATGATGGCAAGGTTAGTTTTTGAAAACCAGAAAATTGTTAATGCAACATTTGCAAAAGTGTTACATTCTTTATTTGCAAAATTGTTAATGCAACATTTGCAGAAGTCACGAGATCCATTTGATTGTTACATTTCCAAAATAAAACTAACCTTGTGGTACAACCGGGTTGGCTCCGTTCTGCTTGATTAATCTTGTTCCTCGAGTATGTACTTTAGCACTCTTTATTTTAGTTTCTCCCCTCAACTTTGTTTGGTACTCCATACTTACTGTATGAATTAGATTTTTGCAGGCTAATTCTGATTTTGGAAAGCTGTTTTCAAGGCTTCTGCTCCTTCGTCAAGCTGTCAGAAAGAACAAGCTCATGAGTCGTCTTCAGGAGAGGAATCTGATGTAGCAGTTGATTCTCTTGGTCATTTATTTATTGAACCTGCTGATCGCTACTTCTTGAGCTTGCGTTGGATTTTCCCTTGAAGAGTTAAGGGTGATGCAGCAATGTAGAGATAAGTATTTCCCTCAGTTTGAGAACCAAGGTATCAATCCAGTAGGACTATCAACATGGGGCACCAATGAACCTGCGCAAAAACAATCAAACTTGCACCCAACGAGATAAATAGGTTTTCAATCCCTTCACGATTACTTGCAAGGTGAGATCTGATGGTGATGAAAGGTAAATATAAATAAAAGTGCAGCAAGGTATTTTTGGTATTTTTGTATCTAGATCTGAATATAGGATGTGTAAAATAGACCCGGGGGCTATAGTGTCCACTAGAGGCTTCTCACATGATATCAAGTATTACGGTGGGTGAACGAATTACTGTCGAGCAATTGATAGAATCGCGCAAAGTCGTGACTATATCTAAGGCAATGATCATACATATAGGCATCACGTCCGAGACAAGTAGACCGATACTGTGTGTATCTAGTACTATTACTCCACACATCAACCGCTATCCAGCACGCATCTAGTGTATTAAGTTCATGACAAATGGAGTAACGCGTTAAGCAAGATGACATGATGTAGAGGGATAAACTCATGCAATATGATATAAACCCCATCTTTTTACCCTTGATGGCAACAACACGATGCGTGCCTCGCTACCCTTTCTATCACTGGGTGAGGACACCGCACAGTATGAACCCAAAACCAAGCACTTCTCCCATTGCAAGAATTATAGATCAAGTTGGCCAAACGAAACACATAACTTCAAGAGATTTACAAGGATACGAAATCATGCATATAAGAAAGCAAAGGAGACTCAATTAATATTCATAGATAATCTGATCATAAATCCACAATTCATCGGATCTCGACAAACACACCGCAAAAGAAACTTACATCGGATAGATCTCCATGAAGATCATGGAGAACTTTGTATTGAAGATCCAAGAGAGAGAAGAAGCCATCTAGATACTAGCTACGGACCCGAAGGTCTGTGGTGAACTACTCACGCATCATCAGAGAGGCTATGGTGTTGATGAAGAAGCCCTCCGTGTCCGAATTCCCCTCCGGCAGGGCACCAAAACGGTCCCCACATGGGATCTCACGGAGACAGAAGCTTGCGGCGGCAGAAAAGTTTTTTCGTGGCTCACTCTGGAGGTTTCGGGATTTTTGAGAATTTATAGGCGAAAGAGGTAGGGCAAAGGAGGCAAGGGGGCCCACGAGCCTGCTAGGTGCCCCCCTAGGGCGCGCCTAGGGGGCTCGTGACCACCCACGAGACCTCCTGCCTTGGTTCTCAAGTCTTCTGGGTATCTTCTATTATGGAAAAAATCATCCCGTAGGTTTTATTCCGTTTGGACTCCGTTTAATATTCTTTTCTGAAAAAGGTCAAAAACACGGAAAAAATAGAAACTGGCACTAGGCACTGAGTTAATAGGTTAGTCCCAAAAAAGATATAAAATGGCATATAAATGCATATAAGACATCCCAAGTTGATAATATAATAGCATGGAACAATAAAAAATTATAGATACGTTGGAGACGTATCAAGCATCCCCAAGCTTAACTCCTACTCGTCCTCGAGTAGGGAAGTGATAAAGATAGAATTTTTGATGCGGAATGCTACCTAACATATTTGTCTTTGTAACTTCTTCATTGTGGCATGAATGTTCAGATCCTTAAGATTCAAATAAATAGTTTAAGATTGACATGAAAACAATAATACTTCAAGCATACTAGCAAATTAATCATGAACTTTTGAAATAACAAGGCCAAAGAAAGTTATCCCTACAAAACCCCGGTATCTGGCTATGCTCCATCATTCCCACACAATGAATTTAAATCATGCACAACCCCGGTATTGGCCAAATAATTGTTTTCGCACTCTTACTTTCTCAACTTTTTCAACTCTCACGCAATACATGAGTGTGAGCCATGGATATAGCACTATAGGTGGAGCAGAGTGTGGTGAAGGTTGTGAGGCAAAAAAGGAGGAGCACATCGACTCGGCGTATCAATGTGTTATGGAGATGCCCATCAATAGATATCAATGTGAATGAGTAGGGATTGCCATGCAACAGATGCACTACAGCTATAAGTGTATGAAAGCTCAAAAAGAAAACTAGTGGGTGTGCACCCAACTTGCTTGCTCACGAAGACCTAGGGAAATTTTGAGGAAACCCATCACTCGAATATACAAGCCAAGTTATATAATGAAAATTCCCACTAGTATATGAAAGTGACAATATATGAGACTTTCTATCATGAAGAACATGGTGCTATTTTGAAGCACAAGTGTGGAAAAAGATAGTAGCATTGTCCCTTCTCTCTTTTTCTCTCATTATTTTTTTGTTTGGGCTCTTTGGCCTTCTTTTTTTCATTTCCTTTTTTTTGGTGGGCATATTTGGCCTCTTTTTTACTTATTTCCTCACATGGGACAAATGCTCTAATAATAATGATCATCACACCTTTATTTACTTACAACTCAATACTTAGAACAATAATGACTCTATATGAAATGCCTCCGGCAGTGTACCGGGATGTGCAACGATCTTGCTTAGCGTATGACGTTGAAACATCTCGCTAGCTATCTTAAGATCATGCAATGGAAAATGAAAATTACAGCACATGTCATGAGACGGAACGGTGGAAGTTGCATGGCAATAAATCTCGGAATGGCTATGAAAATGCCATAATACGTACGTATGGTGGCTGTTTTGAGGAAGGTATATGGTGGGTTTGTGCACCGGCGAAAGTTGCGCGACACTAGAGAGGCTAGCAATGGTGGAAGGTGAGAGTGCATCCATACCATGGACTCACATTAGTCATGAAGAACTCATATACTTATTGCGAAAGTTTTATTAGTAATCGAAACAAAGTGCTAAACTCATACTCCTAGGGAAGGGTTGGTAGGTGTTAACCATCGCGAGATCCCGACTGCCACACAAAGGATGACAATCAATAAATCAATTATGCTCTACCTTCCTAACATAGCGGTTCACCATACGTGCATGCTACGGGAATCACTAGCCTCAACATAAGTATTTCTAGATTCACAACACCCTACTAACATAACTCTAATATTACCATATCCATATCTGAAAACCAATTGTGAGGAATCATTTTCTCTTACTAATCAATGCACTTGAATATGGAAGTTTTTATTATATCCTCTTTGGATGCCTGTCATATTTAGGACTAATTTCATAACACACGCCAATTACCAAGTTACTTAGAGAGAGCACTCTCAAAATGATCTAAGTGAAGATCGAGAGTTTTTATTTCTACAAAATATGACACCGCCGTGCTCTAAAAAGATTTAAGTGAAGCACTAGAGCAAAATTGCCTAGCTCAAAAGATATAAGTGAATCTCATTGAGTACAAATTTACGATGAGTACATGTCCCTCTCAAAAAGGTGTGCAACAAGGATGATTGTGACAAAACAAAAAGAAAAGACTCCTATAATACACGACGCTCCAAGCAAAACACATATCATGTGGTAAATAAAAATATAGCTCCAAGTAACGTTACCGATGTATTGAAGACGAAAGAGGGGATGCCTTCCCGGGGCATCCCCAAACTTAGGCTTTTTGGTGTCCTTGAATTTGGCTTGGGATGACTTTGGAATCCCCAAGCTTAGGCTCTTTCCACTCTTTATTCCATTGTCCATCAGAGCATCACCCAAAACTTGAAAACTTCACAACACAAAACTTAAACAGAAACTCGTGATATCATTAGCATAAGAAAACAATACACCAACTTTTTAGGTACTGTAGTAAACTTAATTTCCATTTAGATTGATGTTATATTACTCTATTCTCACTTTCCCATGGCTCGTACCCCCGATACTAACCATAGTTTCATCAAAATAAGTAATCAACACAACAAAAACAGAATCTGTCAAAAACAGAACAGTCTGTGGCAATTTGTATATTTCGTATACCTATGCTATCCCAAAAATTCTGAAACATTATGAAGAATAGGGAAATTTGCATATCAATCAACAGAAAAATGAATCAACTCAAAAGCTCTTTCTGGATAGGAATTAAAAATAATTTCAAGAGCACAAAGTTTCTGTCTTTTTCAGCATGATTAAACAACTATCACCAAAACTAATCATAAAGGTTCTACATGGCACAAACACTAATTAATACATAAAAACAATCATAACAGAATAATTATGGTGTGGACTCAACAAAACAGAAAGTGAGAAGCAAAAATAAATTTATTTATTGGGTTGCCTCCCAATAAGCGCTTTTCTTTAAAGCCTTTTAGCTAGGCATTGATAATTCAATGATGCTCACATAAAAGATAGCAATCAGACACGAAGAGAGCATCATGAAACATGTGACAAACATATCTAAGTCGAATATACTTCCTATGCATAGGCATTTTATAGGAAAACAAATTATCAAGACAAGCAATAACTACCATATGCAAGGAAGAAGAAAGAGACAATATCAATCTCAACATAACGAGAGGTAATTTAGTAACATGAAAGTTTCTACAACAATATTTTCCTCTCTCATAATAATTTCATGTGGGATCATATTCAAATTCAACAATATAACTATCACATAGGATATTCTTTTCAAGATCCACATGTATGCGAAGTTGACACTCTTTATTATTGCAATCATTATTATAAATATCATATTCATCATGAGGCTTAAACAAAATTTCAAGATCATAAGAAAAATCATCACACCAATCATGATCATTGCAATAAGTAGTGGATATAGCAAAACTAGCATCCCCAAGATTAGGGTTTTGCATATTTTCAGCATAATTGACATTCATAGAATTTATAATAAAATCATTGCAATCACGCTTTTCTTTAAAGGGGATAGCAAGTGTGGATGCAAGAACAATAATTTCACGTTTAACATAAGGAACTATAGAAAGTTCATCTCCATAGGCATCATTAATATTGGCATCGTAGCCACAAGCATAGCAAGCATCATGTTTATCAAGGGGAGATATTTCAATCATATCAACGGAATCACAATTATCTATAGGTTCATGCATATCATTATTTTCCTCCAAAGAACCGGACATTCTCTCAAAAATTCAATAACATAGGCATTAGAAGCAAAGTTCTCACGACAGTAATTAAGTATGTCAAGATTCTCATATTTGTAGAGAGTAATATCATACTTTTCAGTCAAAGAAGAAACTTCATGAGCACCCTTAAAAACAACAAATTCTTCAATTTGTTCGATATCATAATAGCTATAAACACCCTTTTCATAAGAAGATAGGATTTCATTATTATTAAACTCACATAGGTAGGGAAGGTGTTTTTTAGGGTTTTTAGAGCAACAAGTATCATCATAAATTTCACATAGATTCAAATCATAGCACAACAAACTATTTATGTGATGCCATAAGAGTCTCCCCTTTTCAGACAAGCGGTGACGCACAAAATGAGCATGCTCATCTAAAGATTTCCCATCAACCAAGCTAGTTGGGGTTTCAGCACGAGCACAAAGGGACCGAATATGATCCAAGTAGAAAACATTAAGTGGATCCATGTCAACAGATACTTAGCAAGCAAAGATGCAAGCATATTAAAGGCACATGGCAACACAAGCAAACATAGCAACAAAAAGGCGAACTGAAGAAGAGCGAATAAAAAGGAAAATCTTTTTGGTATTTTCGGAAAATCATTTTAGAAGTGGGGGGAGGAAAACGAGAGGCAAATGGAAAATAATGTAAATGCAAGAGATGAGTTTGCGATAGGTACTTGGTAGATATGCTTCACTTGAATACTCCCCGGCAACGGCGCCAGAAATTCTTCTTGCTAGTTCTTGAGCTTGCGTTGGTTTTTTCCTTGAAGAGGAAAGGGTGATGCAGCAAAGCAGAGATAAGTATTTCCCTCAGTTTGAGAACCAAGGTATCAATCCAGTAGGAGTATCATGGTGAGGCACCAATGACCGTGCGCAAAAACAATCAAACTTGCACCCAACGCGATAAAGGGGTTGTCAATCCCTTGACGATTACTTGCAAGGTGAGATCTGATGGTGATGAAAGGTAAATAAAAATAAATGTGCAGCAAGGTATTTTTGGTATTTTTGTATGTAGATCTAAATATATAATATGTAAAATAGACTCGGGGGCCATAGTGTTCACTAGAGGCTTCTCTCATGATAGCAAGTATTACGGTGGGTGAACGAATTACTGTCGAGCAATTGATAGAATCGCGCAAAGTCATGACGATATCTAAGGCAATGATCATACATATAGGAATCATGTCCGAGACAAGTAGACCGATACTGTCTACATCTACTACTCTTACTCCACACATCGACCGCTATCCAGCATGCATCTAGTGTATTAAGTTCATGAAAAACAGAGTAACGCCTTAAGGAAGATGACATGATGTAGAGGTATAAACTCATGCAATATAATATAAACCCCATCTTTTTACCCTTGATGGCAACAACATGATGCATGCCTCGCTACCCTTTCTGTCACTGGGTGAGGACACCGCACGGTATGAACCCACAACCAAGCACTTCTCCCATTGCAAGAACTATAGATCAAGTTGGCGAAACGAAACCCATAACTCGAAAAGAATTACAAGGATACAAAATCATGCATATAAGAAATAAGAGGAGAATCAAATAATATTCATAGATAATCTGATCATAAATCCACAATTCATCATATCTCGAGAAACATACCGCAAAAAAAGTTACATCGGATAGATCTCCATGAAGATCATGGAGAACTTTGTATTGAAGATCCAAGAGTGAGAAGAAGCCATCTAGCTACTAGCTATGGACCCGAAGGTCTTTTGTGAACTGCTCACGCATCATCGGATAGGCAATTGTGTTGATGAAGAAGCCTTGTGTGTCCGAATCCCCCTCTGACAGGGCACCAGAACGGTCCCTAGATGGGATCTCGCGGAGAAAGAAGCTTGCAGCGGCAGAAAAGTATTTTCGTGGCTATCTGTGAAAGTTTCGGGATTTTTGGGAATTTATAGGCGAAAGGGGTAGGGCAAAGGACGCAAGGGGGGCCCACGAGCCTACTAGGCGCGCCCCCTAGGGCGCGCCTCGGGGGCTCGTGACCTCCCACGAGACCTCCTGCCTTGGTTCTCAAGTCTTCTCGGTATCTTCTGTTATGGAAAAAATTATCCCGCAGGTTTTATTCCGTTTGGACTCCATTGAATATTCTTTTCTGAAAAAGGTCAAAAACATGGAAAAAACAGAAACTGGCACTAGGCACTGAGTTAATAGGTTAGTCCAAAAAATGATAAAAATGGCATATAAATGCATATAAGACATCCCAAGTTGATAATATAATAGCATGGAACAATAAAAAATTATAGATACGTTGGAGACGTATCAGTGATGCATGCTTTTATCAGGATAACACTGAGACTAGTCATGCCAGCGATGTCGAGGTAGTTTTTATCTCTAGTTGTTTAGAAACATGTGTTGTGAAAAAAGACGAGCCGTAACAAAGGTTAAGTTTTCACATCCAGCTGCTTACTTAGATCCCAACTTTCATTTGAAGCGAGATCAACACGCTGTTCAGAAATGCAAAACCCGGAGTTGCTTGTCACACCCTGTGTTTTAACTCTCCTAGCTAAACAAACATAGCTAAAAAATTAGGACCAATTAAAATTGTTGTGAATGCTTGTGATGCTTGGCCTGGGTTCACGCTTTCACCCAAGATTCCCGCTGTTAATCGAGTTTGATGTGTCAGCCTTCGAGGCCCTACCTATGTAAGACGAGACCTCAATGGTCCTTAGTTGTATCAAACGGTATGTATGGATGTCAGACTCTTATTACTCAGTTTTTGTGTGTTTAGTGAGCATTGATCTCTAGGATCGCTGAGCACGTACATTCGGCGATCACGACTTGTAAGAGCCATCATGACTGTAGGAAGCCCTTAGTTTGTATGGACGTTAGTTAGGACAAAACAGTTTCCCTAGACCCTTAAACATCACTTATGAAACCACTATATTTCTAACCTCTCCTAAATCTCCAAGAGAGGTGAAAGTTTTTTCCTTAGCACTTCCACACTTATTCTCTCGACTCTCTTCTTCTGCCTTTCAAGACTTGCAAAAGGTCGCTAGCACCCTTATGCCCCTGATCACTAGATTACTTGAATCCTCGTGGGTAACCTGGATGGAGGCCACCTTTCCAATTGATCACCCACGTACTTGGAAGACAAGGTTGACAATGCTGCAACAATACAACACCAACATAAGCTACTTTCTCAAGGGATGAGGACATCAAGTTGGTGACGCCCTCGACTTTGTTCCAGAGTGATGCAACCTTGGCCTATGATAACCACGACATAAGATATGCAAGATCATGATATGCATCGCTTATAGAGTGACCGTGTCATTATCAACGATGTGTCGACCACCACTGGTGGATGAGAAACTTGCCATTTGGTCCGCCTCACCTTAGTGAGCAAGAAAATGGTTCTCTTCATCCCCCACTCTTGGTGTCCATTTTGTCATCAACGTAACTGACAGGTTGGAACTCTATCAAGCTGTGTCGGTGTCTTTGCATAAAGGTTGTCCACTTGGAACTCTCAACGCCTTGGAAGGCCGAAAGACATTTGGTAGGATTACGAGACCTACAGAAGACCCTATCAGCGACAACCGAGAGGAACCACCTTCGTTGGTAGCTCACCAGACGAGGAATCGTTTCGGCTAACAACAACAAGAGACATAGCAACACCATAAGAATACCTAGATGACTGAGCAGACTCCTCACAAAAGTATGAAGAAAGCACGACTATTGAGTCCAAGGACCCCTAGGGTAGGATGAGTCGTGAATCCCCTATGCGAAGTCGAGTCCGTGAAATGGTTCGAATGGGGCGATATACATCGCACTTTTTCCCTAGACAACGAGTATGCGACTATATCATCTGGCTCGTTTTGATGTTTGTGATGGGCTTGCAGCACTTGTTTGATTGCACTTGCAATATGCCACCCCTTAGGCACTCCCCTCTATGTTACTTTCCTCCCTACAACCTTTCTCGACAGCTCGAGAACAGCAAGACAAGATGCACCAAGGAGCCACCCGACAAAGAACTCGCACTGAAGACTCCGACTGCAACATACTCAACTAGACACAACCACATGGCATTATGCTACTCCCTCAAGATCGGAAACACTCCCTAGACCAACCTAGACCTCACAAGATTCCCCAACTCAAACTTCTGGTCATGTGTCTAATACACGGATTTTCTAGAGCACCTCTTGAGTTCCAATATCCATTATGGAATAGGTGATCATAGTGAACAAGTATCCTTCATTCTTAAGCTAGCATCGGAACCCTGTTGCCATAGGGAGGATCGTTCCAGAATATGTGATTTGTGGACAATGATTTGTTGTGATGATAATAGGTGTCTTGAGGATATAGCTAGACTATCTTGGTGGATCGTAAGACCCTTATGATGGTAGGTGAACTTGGTGGAACAAATTGACAAAGTAGCATAACCTACATATTCCTCGAGAAAGTTTGGATTCAGTAGGACAATTATGATCACGAGCTAAAATTCTTGGTGGTAAACTAAAATTACTTCGTCAAGTGGTAATCATGGTTTGATGATGGTACCATAATGACTTAGAGTGACAAGTAGGAATTGTGAATCAGATTTAAATAGGTAATCCTACTAGAGTATAGGCGATGAATGAGACCACATGGTTTGGAGTAAATTGGATTTAGTCCGATGATCTCGATCATGGTATCATGTTTCTAGGTGGGTAACAAGTAGAATTAATCGGGGTTGTCGAATTGATTTACGATTCTATATAGGACCGGCCTTGGAGATTAGTTGGCCCTGATATTGGAAGATTGAGGATATACTATGGCATATTCCTTGCAATGATATGAGGATTATCAGGACTCAGGTGATCATGTAGATCCCCATCAATATTGGATTTGTAGTAGTGATGGGTCCGGTGATGTTTGATGGGATTGATGGATAACTTGATTTGATTTGCAGGAAAGAAACAAGCCCTTGAATTAGTGCACTACATGTTTCCTTAAACATAGGAATGCATCACCCTGTAAGTTGGATGATCTAGCTGAACACTTGTATTGTAGTGTCTTAATTCGAGCTTAGCAGCTTGTATGCTTTCCCGAGGATTCTTACATGGGAATACAAGTGTAACTTAGTTATAGTATACTTATGATGTTTTGGTTCAGTTCTTCTCTCAACCCTGGTGTTGACCAGCACGAGTTATGTGGCGTTGCTTATGTGAGATGGCACCTTCGATGATATACGGTGATTTTTCTCCAGAGGTAGAGGCTACACCGTTGGTATCTAAGGAATGTGCTTAAGGATAAAATGATTGTCGTTTACTCACAACCTAAGTTCATTGGAACCCCAAAACTTCAGCGAGTCCTAAAATGGTCGGATTATGACCATAGCAAACTACTGTAAGTCGTTAGACTATGGCCAATACTCCGCCCCGACCACCACCAATCATGTCTATGAGGAACATGGACATGGAGGACTAGACTAGGTTGGACCACAAACACCGTCCCTCTCACCTATCTCATGAGTAGTGTGCCTATGTGATGCTTGGGGAATTATGTCGTTATCCTCATGGATGACATACTTATTCACCTAATAAGAGCAGGAACACCTTAGTATTGTTTGGACAAGCCCCAGGAACACCGATCGCCATGCCTCTCAAGAGTAAGGTATTGCCTTGAGAAAACGGACTCCTCGAAGCAATCTCCAAGCAGCAAAAGTCAACCCTACCCAAGACAAGGCGAATAACTACCATGGTTTGGAAACCATGACGAAGAAGAAGAAGCAGCGGAAGTCAACTTCCAAACCTTTGTAGGCTACATCAACTATGCTAAGAAGCATCGACGTTCAAGCCGATAAAGCCCTTGGGACATCGAGCGAAACTGAAGAGCCCCTTTTTTAGTCCAAATCAGGGACGTAAGTCTTAACTGGACCGTGGTGAAGCCCCTGCCGAGGGGAAGTTCAACTCGCTTGCCAAGCTGTAGTCCATAGGGATTGGATGACTGGTTTATACATCCGGGTAGCCAGCTCATCTAGGACCCTCAAGAACTCTCCTAGGTAATAGGACCCGTTCTAACGTTGTCTCCTTAAGCTTAGTCTTATGTACGACACCCTACCCTAGACTTTTCATCAGAAGCTACAAAGAGGATAGAAGGCCAAACATTTGAAGACTCACCGGAAGCATGTGTCCATGACGAACACGACAAACGGTCGTAGAAGAATGAAGCACATACACGGTCAACTTATTCAAGTAGAAGAACTCGACATAAGTCTTATGACAAACCCTTCTATTCTAACCCGAGACATCTAGGTGTCACCAACCAACGTGCGCAGCCCCAGGAACAGCACCCGGACACGCTACCTTGCCATGTGTTCCCACTTTGGAGTACACCTTCAAGCCAGACTCTTGTGAGAACTTAGTTCACCAAGCCCCTGACCCTTAGTCAAGCCTAGTTTATTGCCAGAACCCCATTCGCGGTCAGGCAAAGATGAGCGGAGCATTCGAATCTGTATCATCAAGCACTTTTAGACCCACAAGAACAACCACATCAAAGAAGGAGAAACATGGGAACATGAAGACTGCCTCCAACCCGAAGTTCCGTATCTCTCCAACGCCTAGCCTAGAAATCTTCAGGGCGAGCTTTTCATTAAGGGGGTAAGGCATGTCACACCCTGTGTTTTAAATCTCCTGGCTAAACTAACATAGCTCCAAAAGTAGGACCAACTAAAATTTTGTGAATGCTTGTGATGCTTGATGTGACTGTTGCTTGCTTGCTTGTTTGCTTTTGTTTTGAATCACAAAACTCCCCCTACTCTCTAGACTCATATTCTTGTCCCAAACCTTTGTACAATCACAAAAATATTTTTACGAAATACTATTTTGACCTAAAAGCATTTATTTCATTTAAGCTTTCAAAACCACATGAGTGGGGATTAATACTACAAGTCCTCAAACTGGGGAAGTTGTTTTGCTCAAATATTTTAGTAGAATTCCATTATCAAAAAGACTTCTCAAAACCACAAAATTATTATTTTAAAAGTTATTTTCCTATTTTGTTTAAATACCATTTTGTGAGGCCAGAAATGGTCTTTTACAAAGAAAGATTTTTTTCTTGCATTCAAAATATTTGTGAAAATTTAGAGAAACTCACTCGACCCGTATATTCTATATATAAGAGTTTGAACACATGGCCAGTTTCAAAATATTGGACAAAACCCAAAACCCCTTTCTACCCATTTCAAACTTTTGGATGGAAATATTCTCAATAAATCCCAGTAAAGTTCTAGAAATTCACACATGATATATGTGATGATCTTGCCAAGTTTCATCTCAATCCAAGTTGATTTGACTCAGCTAAATATTCCAAAACCCTATCCGTCCAGATCCAAATTTGAGCAACTCTACATTGCCAAGTGTCTCCAATTGTGCTCAAATTCCGTGGATATGTTTTTATGCTCCAATAATGCATCCACACCAAATCGTGCATCAAGGAGAATAGGTTAACTTGTACAAAACCCCTCAAAGCCTTCTCTGTTGATTTCTAGAATTGGGAAACTTTACATCGTGAAGGTTCTCCGATTAATCCCTGAAAGGGCGTTATATCGAGTAGAGGGGGGGTGAATAGGTGATTTTTAGAATTTCATCACTGAGGAAATTCCTTGTGAGGAAATTCCTCAATGATGAATTAAGTGCAGCATAAATAGCGCATGATTAGATGTGCAAAGACTACTACATGTCTACATCAGATTACTTAGTGAAGATTTTGAGAATCGGTTTGCACAGTAAGCAGGTATAAAGAACGTGGGTGAAGATTAACTCGAGTGAAGAATTTGAGGTTGAGGAAATTCAGAGAAAGTATTCACACAAATTCTTCAAACATCACACATGAAAGTTTTCAACATACAATTGTGAGGAAATGAAACAGTTGAATAAATAGAACCCGTATCACGATGAAGACAATTGTTGATGACACAGTTCCAACTGTTGTACAGTTGTACGTCTGGTTTGGAGCGGCTTGGTATTGAAACCAAAGGACACACAGTCCCGCGACACACAGTCTCTACCGTATTCTCCTTGAGCTAAGGACACACAGTCCTCGCCCAACGCTCGTGGTAACTCTTCAGGGCAGACTTCCAAACCCTCACAAACTCGGCCACCCGGCGATCCACAATTGACTGCTGGATGCTCCAGACCATGACGCCTAACCGTCTGGAGGCTGCACAGTCCTCAAAGGTAAAAGGCTTCTGTTCCACACAAGAACAAATTCTTAAGTGATTCTCAATCACTTTTTTTTTGTTTTGGGTTCGGTGTTTGGGGTATTTCCTCAGTTGATGATTTTCTCTCGATGACTCTGAGGAATTTGGGTTGTTCTAAATGACAAGTGTCAGTATCTCTCGGAGCAGCCAACCAGCTAGTGGATGTGGGGGCGGCTATTTATAGCCTGGGAGCATCCCGACATGATTTGACATAAATGCCCTTAAAAATATGACTATTGGGTAAATAATATCAGTGAGCTGGCGCGTGTCACGACAGCGGTCGGAACTTTCAACTGTGAAAGTCCTCATGTCTCGGATATTCCTCACTTGAGGCTTTTGTAGGTTTAGGCTTGGGTTGAGCATCATGAGGAAATTCATTCTGTAGTATTACTTCGACCCTCTTTAACACTATGGTGTTACTATGACTCAAGAGTAAAGAAAATGAAACAGCAGGAGTGAATCTTCATGCTTCAAAGTATTCGGACTGTTTTCATCAGGACACACCGAATACCTCATCTTCAATATCTTCATGAGGAATATCAATTTCATCGCAATTTCTTCGCGATCAAAGTCTACAAGTTAAGATCAAATTCTTCAGCCGAAGACATTCATTTTTAGGGGTCGATATTAATCGTATAACTCAAAGTCCTCAACGACTTATAGAGCCTATGTACACTTAGAAACACATTAGTTCCTTAATCTATAAGTCTTCAAACACCAAAATCACTAAGGGCACTAGATACACTTACAAACTCCCCCTTTTGGTGGTTGATGACAATTAGGTTAAGCTTGCAACGGGGATAATAATACGAAATGTAAATACTGAGTTTAAGGAATTTTAAATCAAGATATCGAGAGACTCCCCCCCTGAAAATGTGCATATTTTGAGGAATTAGCTTTTCACAGTAGATGCACATTGATGATTTATATCATGGAGAACTCCCCTGTATCTTGTAAATCATGCACACGTTTGACATATAATATGAGGATTTTGAAAATGCATGAAGAAAAATGGTGTCTGACGAATTTCAGCATGCCAACATTAATAGACTTTGAGGAATAAGCATGCAAAGAAAAACATTCAAAAGAGTCAGAGCACCATCGGGCTTAAGTTACACCTCATTACATGAAAACACTTCAAAAGAACCAAGAGTTTGTAACTTAATAATGTTTATAAGCCCAAAATAGATCCCGCAAGTGACGAAAACGGACAAAACTCAGGTCTAACGCCCTTTGAAGAAATTCACTTCTTGGCTGATGAAGAGGCGTGAGGATTCTTGGAGACAGGGTTCTTGCTTGGACCAGTCATAGTGTCTTCTGGTTCTTCATCTGATTCTGTTCTGCGGAATGAAGAAAATAAACTGTCCTCCAGGTGAGGAACACGAATTGGCTTGAATTTCTTCTTTGGAGGCCACGACCAGTCGAATTCTTGAGTAAACTCCAATTCATCAAGTTCCCCTTGAGTCTTCAGATGAGCCAATGTGGCCCAGGTTCGATCAAACACCTCAAGAAGATAATAATGATTCTTATTCACTGCATTCTGAGTTTCATTGAGGGTTTTCACAATGGCACTAAACTGACGTTTAACCCACTTGTGATTGCGATCGACCTTTTGATGACGACTCGGGAGTAGCTCTATGTTATTCATCACTCTGGGGCAGTTGGGCTTGGTGGATCTTGGGTAGCAGTGTCATCGTATGAAGAATATGAGTCTGCCTTGCGAAATTGGCCATCAAGGGGCCAATTGCCTTCAACAATTACAGATTTTCCTTTGCCTTCAACAGGCTCAAATGATTTCTTGATGACTTTGATCAGCGTCAGATATCCGAGGTGATTCTGAAAATAAGCTTGTTAGTTGATGCGTGACCTGTTTCCGATGAGTCTCATAATCCACGGCACATCAATCTTCAATTCAAATGGCGCCACAACATTGTCAGCTAAAGTCCTCAAGAAGAAATCATGAAGAATCATCGGTATGCCATGGATGACATTGAACAGGATATTCTTCATGATGCCTATGACATCCTCTTCACAATTATGCCCTTTGATAGGAGCAATGGCATAAGACATGATTCTGTAGACTATTCTTGGTTGATACTTCAAGTCCTCTACCAGAAATCGAGGTCTTGGAGGTTGGTCCTTGGACAAAGGCTTCATGAGGACTCCATCAGCCTGTTGGGCACTTCCTGTTCATCATACATCAGAACCGCATCCTCTGAGGGAATTGAGATTGGAAGAGCTCGAAGCAATTCAGTTGTAGGTGCTTTGTAGTGCGTGTGCTGAGTCATCCAATCCAAAACAGAATTGTTGACATTCTCTGTTTCGTGGTTTTGTCACGACAGATGTCCTCATGAAAGGACTTAGTGATGGAGCCATCGCACCTTGGTGGCGACTCAAAGGGGTTGAGCGAAAGCGAGACTCAGATTTGTGTATATTGATGGTGCGATTGATTACAAGGAGGGCGTAACTCGCCTGACCTAGCTCTCGATGGATCGTAACTTGACCCTATCTACCCTAGGGACTCGCCTTTATATACAGGTCGAGGCCCTAGGTTTTACGATAGTCTAGGCCACGTCATATATCATGGCATGCCATATCTCTAAACCGCCGTGTCTCTCAAGCAAGGAAACGACCACGTCGACTAATCTTCTCCATGACTCCTGAACAACCATCTAGGCTCATGGGCCCGGCCGGCTCTCCCTTGAAGATCTCCTCGCACCTTCCGGATCTTGGGCCAAGGCCTATCTTGATCATGAATGTTGAATCGCCATGCACCTGACCTGGCCCAATATGGCGGGTCATACCGCGGCTAATATCCCCAACATTAGTCCTGAGATTGACTTGAATTTATTCACGACAATAAACTTTCATGCATGTCTATGGCGACTCACACATGATCTCTAACCTCTCTTCTTCAACGAGTGACAAGCCGCCTACCTTCATGATTCACCTGAATTGCCAAGTATTTTACTAGTGATGTCCTCTTCCCCATTATTCCAAGGATCTCGGTGACGTCATCTCCAACAGATCTTTTGGCTTGTCCTGTCATCCCAAAAATCTAGGCGCCATCATTTCCTATTTTAAATGCACTTCCTTAACTCCCGCGCGTGCGGTTTCAATTTCCACCTTAGGCCTTTAAATAGTCGCAGGGGGGAAAGGGTATCCTCACCTACCTCTATTCCATCACCCACTGCATCTTCTTACTTGAGCTCGTGCCACAAACACCGTGCTGTCACCGAGCCTCCGCTTCGGATCAACAGCCTCCAGGGTCGATTTGTGCGTAGTTCTTGATGCAAACCTCTGCGGCCTACTTCCGTCTTTGTCCCCATTCAACATGTAAATCTTCTCCCCTCCGGTTGATCTAACTCTCGAACTCCCCCAGTTCTTAGGGCAACACCAGAGCTCTTCGAGCATCTAGATACTACTTTGTCGACCCTTATAGACATTGCTTGGATCTCGTAATTTAGCAAAGAACTACGGTAGATCTATTAATACTTCCTGTTAGATCTGTTGCTCCCTCCATTGCTTCACAAGATCACCTCACAGCTCCACAGTGCACCTTTGTTCTTAGCACTTTTAATTTGGAAAATTATTTTCCTTAATAGAATCACCCGTAGATCCGTGATCTCTGGCATCATATTGAAAACGTGTTTATCCTCAAACAGAAAACATCACTTTGTAGGTCCTTACGACCCGCCAATCATCCTTATGTATTTATCCTCAAGGGAAATTCGGAAACGTAACCCGCCCTTAGTGTTGTGGCGAGTCACAATGTCCTTTTAGATATTTTCCCAATTGTTTGCTGGTGAGTCATCACTTTGTAGGTCCTTACGACCCGCCAATCATCCTTATGCAGATCTGTGTTCCTGTCCTTTGAGCTCGCAGTCATGGGCACCATCTCCAAATGCAACTGGTTACCAACAGAGGTCAACGACGCCTTCCTTGCAAATTTCGTAAAGGTGGGTAATCTCGTGTCGCAAGAAGCAATAGGCTGGCGAACCACCTGAGGGGAGCAACACCCGCCACCCGCCGAAGGATGTAGTTGTCTTTACTGACCACATTGAGCGAGGCTTCAGGCCGCCCGGCTCAAAGTTCTTCAGGGACGCTGTGCATTTCTTCAACCTCCATCCCCAGGACTTAGGCCCAAACTGCATCAGCAACCTTTGCTAGTTCCAAGTATTCTGCGAGGCTTACTTGCAAATAGAGCCTACCGTCCTCTTGTTCAGGAAATTCTTCTATTTGAACCGCCAAACGGAGTTTGCCGACGGGCACTTCCTAGAACTTGCAACTAGAATGCGGATTCCCGGCTGACGCACTGCCGAGTCAGCCCAAAGGTTGGACAAAGACTTGGTTTTACTACTGTGACACCTCTCCACCCAATGAGAACCCCTTACCAGGTTTTAGGCAGGAACATCTGCCCATGGCTTTTAAACTGCCTGAGAAGCTAACTGATGAAGAAGAAGCTTCACTCGCCACTGTCTTTGCAAAGCTCAGGGCTTTGACCGCCAACGGCCTTACCGACATTGATCTGATCCGCTGTTGGGTGGATTGGAGGATTATGCCTTTGAGCCACCAGGACGGCTTAATGTGTCAGTACAACGGAGACTTAAACCATCCACAATCCTTCTACAATGTTATGCTCGAAGAAGGAGACATTGTTGATATTGTGAAGAAATTAAGTGGCGAGCCTGTTGAGAACTGCTCCAAGATTGGGTTAAGACCATTCTGTGTTTCCAACCCGGCTCTAGAGGTGAACCATCTCAACTCGCCTATCTAGCTTTTTATATACTCAGGCTTGTCTCTGATCCGGGTTCTAATTATTTCAATCAGAAGGACTCGTCTTTCTGGAAACAAAGACCCAAAACCGTTGTCAAGAAAGTGCCAAAACTTGCATCGAAGAAGAAGAAAACCAGGGGCAAAGCTGCCACAAAGGAGTCATCCGTTGTGGGCGAGTCTCGGGTCACCGAGGAACAGTCAGAGGTAAATGCTCTTGTGTTCATTATTACAACCCGACTTGTACTCACGCATTGCCGCTTCTATTTATAGGATGATGACATAGAGAGCCAAGATGAAGACGTCGAGGTAATTTGTATTTCTTCCGACTCAAATTCTTCTCCCTCAAGCCGGCAAGGTGAGTCTGTAGGAAAATTCCCCTGTCTCACCCAAATGCTTATCTGGATACCGATTTCCTTTTGAAGAACTTGAGTTTTACGCCAAAACGTCATACTCGAAGCCGCACTGGGGGCCTCCTGTCCGGCTTGCCCGAGAAAACGACTAGTCGTAAGCGATAGAGCGATGTACATTTTTATATTAAATGTCCTTCCTTCATGTGCAAATTATTCTCACAATTTACTCAATCTTTGAGTCTTACATCCAATAGGTTTCACCTCCTTCATCTGGCGACTCAGCTGCTTTAGCTCTTCCCCCATTAATCCACCTTCAGGGCTAAGTTCCTTCGCCAACATGCTATTTTGGGTGCCAATGTTTCTATTTTAACATAATTACCATCTTTTGTAGGGCTCCAACAATGAAAAGGAAGACCGGTGAGTCACCATCCACTACCAAGACACCTGAAATATTTGGAAAGAGTACTTCCATCCCAGAAGCTCAAGATGAGCCGACTGAGACTCACGTCAAAGCCTTTGATGATTTCCCCGATTTCCGGGATGAGCTTCCAAGCCCTCAGAACGAAAAAACTGAAAACCTCAATCTGCCAAGTCCTCAAAAGGTGGCTGACGACATGATGCCTGACCCAGATCCAGTCATCGTCGTTGGTACAGGTTATTCCAAACCTGCATCTGCAGTATTGACAAAGCATGCGCCCAAAGATGCCCCAGTCTTTGTAGAGAAGGACATGACCAAATTGAAGCTTCCAACTTTGAGAAGCTAGAGTTTGATGAACTATTATGGCTTTGTGAGTCGCCTGGAGACGAGTCATGAAAAGCAAAAAAGCTTGGCTAGCATGATGAGAAGAAAACATGAGGTATGATACCTGTTGACCTCCTTGACATGTATTCCCATTAGCCACCCAAAGGGCGAGTCATCTGTGATGAGTCGAGCTTTGTATAAAATTTGAACCTGTAGCCCCCAAGGGTCGGGTCATATTTTTAAAGATGAGTTGGGTCTTTTGTTTGCATTTTGAAGAAAGCTTCCACCTGTAGCCCCCAAGGACCGGGTCAACTTTTTAAAGATGAGCCAGGTCTTTAGCATATATTTCAAGAAAGCTTGAACCTGTAGCCCCCAAGGGCCCGATCATCTTTTTAAAGATGAGCCGGGTCTTAAGCATATATTTGAAGAAAGCTTCAACCTATAGCCCCCAAGGGTCCGGTCATCTTTTTAAAGACGAGTCAGGTCTTGCTTTAAGGTATTACCATAGAAAAAATGAATCGTACATTAGCCCCCAAGTGTCAGGGATACTGCTTGCAGTGTGCATGAAACTTGTTTTTCCCTCGTGTTCGCAGGAATCATTGACTCAGGTCGACTCAACCGTGCCAGGCCTGAAGCAAAGTCTGGCTGAGCAACAACACGCTCGAGCTAAGTTTGAAGAGATACTCTGCCTTGCACTAGTTTATATGGAGAAGATGAAGGCGGAACACAAACAGCTTGAAATCAAGGCCGAAACGGAGCGAGCCGCCTTACTGAAAAGGGCGGAGCAAGCCGAGGAATAGATGAAGGTCGCCGTGCAGGAACTGTCCGGGTTAAAACTAAATATCTCAAAAATGGCCAATGTTGTGTTTGGTAAGTGTCCACCACTATCTTTCCTTCCAAAGTCATGTTGTAAGACCTTTCGGCGACTTATGATCATGTATCTTTACTACAGGTCCTCGAGCCGCCAATCTTCATGATGATTGCGTATTAAAGTTGAAGGCAATGTATACCTTGACAGAGAAAATGTACATTGGCGGTGTGATGACTATGAAGGCCGTTATGGGCGACGAAGAGGCCATAAAATCAAACAAGCATATGTTGGGATGTTTGTCCACGCTGCTACCCCAAATAGAAGAGCTAAAAAGATCAGCCGCCCGGAAAGGAGTACTGACCACCCCGAGCTGGTGCTTGGCTTATGCTCCAGAGCTTAAGCTGGAGGAAGTAACTGGGGGATTTCAAGAATACAAAGGCGAGGGTCAGAGTTTACTGGAGAAGATTACCATCGCTGTGTGAAGGAATCTTGCTTCGGGCGACTCAACTAGCAGCCGGCCTGGACTTAACCAAGTATGAGGCGGCTTATGATGAGCACAACAAGCGGATTACTCCTCCCTCGTATGAAATCACCGTTCTGAATCCGCAGCGCCGTAAGAATCTTTTCGACTCTGATGCCGACCTATCCACCATCTTTACTAAAGAGGCTGAGTTCCATGCCTTGACCAATTGGAATTGGAAATTGGGCGACTTACAGATCCAAGATGGCGAAAGTTCGTGGCAGGATAATCTGGAGGTCGCTTGAACCAGGAGTTACTTGAAGATCACCCGAAGAGATCAGTTTAGAAAATCCAATGCCGGGTGATGTAACTTTTTATGGCCTTCTGAGCCATGTAATAGGTTAGAGATGAAAACAGTATTGTGATACACCTGTACCTTTGCTGACTTTGAAGTGTCACCTTTTTGTTAATATGAGTCGCCTTACTAGGCGTCTTTGCCATGTCTTTGATGAATAATTACTACCCCTGTTGTGAGAGAAGAAATAATAAGCCGGATCAGTGAGACGCGGCGATTTAGAATGATTTTTTAGAAGACTCTTAACTATGCCAGAAAGATACTTTGTAGTCATAAAGGTTGCCCGCTCAATGAGTCACGAGAGGGTAGGATGAGCTTGCAAGGCTCTAGTGCCACCCCAGAAAGGCTGAGTTTTTTAGACCGGCTGATTAGGCGTGAGTCAAGTTTCAGTGAAGCAGGTTCAGTGAACCCATGGTTTGTCTATTTTCCATATGTTGGCTCCCGCTAGCACCCTTCATGTTTTAAACAAGGAAAGTTCAGGGTCCAGAAGTGGATTGACTCGCCAAGAGTACATGGGATCATAGGGCGAGTCGCCAAACACACAGTCCAGTATAACCATTGTAATGCATTAATTTTTCGCTAGCCAAGAGGGTATTCAGGCTGAACTTAGTGAGTAGAAGCCCCCAAGTGACTTATGATTAGGGAAAAGTCGCACATAGGATTGCAGAAGTGTTTACGCTCTTACTGCAAAACAACTTGGGACCTAGTAGCCCCCAAGTAAGCCGGCTTGATTCTGAAAACCATATAGGGTGCCCATGTTTGAACCGTGCAATGTGGCAACTTTGGTCCTCTTTGGCTTACCAGTATCCAGTTTTGGATGAGTATAAAGACACATGCTCTCAAGAAGATGAAACGGAAGAGACCCCGAAGTTCGTGGGCGCCGGCTTTATTGCTATATATATATATCGAAAGATAGTACAATGAATAAACTATATAGAATGATAAGGAGCGAGTGGCTCTAAGTGTAATAAGGCCGCAAGTGGGCAATGTTCCAAGGCCGGGTCATTTCAACCTATGTTGTTGGCCTATCTGGATGAAGATCCACCAGGTAGTAGGAACCATTATGAAGACTCTTGCTGATGACAAACGACCCATCCCATGGGGGGGATAACTTATCCATACGAGTATGATCCTGAATCAAACGGAGCACCAAGTCGCCCTCCTGAAAAACTCGGCTTTTGACTCGGCGACTATGATAGCGTCGCAAGTCTTGTTCATAAATCACCGACCGTGATGCTGCCAAGTCACGTTCCTCCTCCAGAGCATCCAACGAATCCTGACGTGCCAACTCATTGTCTTCCTCAACATAAGCGGAGACTCGCAGTTTGTCGTGCCAGATGTCACTTGGTAACACCGCCTCAGCTCTATAAACCAAGAACAAGGGCGTATAACCAGTGGATCTATTTGAGGTTGTCCTGATGCTCCACAAAACAGAAGGAAGCTCTTCAACCCAACATCCCGGGGTACGTTCCAGAGGAACCATAAGTCGGGGCTTGATCCCTTGCAGGATTTCTTGATTCGCCCTCTCTGCTTGTACATTGGATAGGGGGTATGCAACCGCAGAGAAATCAAGCTGGATGTGCTATTTTTCACAAAATTCTTGCATGGCGTCTTTCGATAGATTAGTACCATTATCAATAATGATACTATGAGGATACCCGAAGCGAAAAATCAATTTCTTGAGGAACTTGACGGTAGTATCTGCATCGCAACTACTGACCTGCTCGGCATCAACCCACTTGGTAAATTTGTCAACAGCCACTAGCAGGTGAGTATTTCTGTTGGAAGACATCTTGAGGGGACCAACCATGTCAAGCACCCAGACCGGAAAAGGCCATGTAATTGGGATCATCCGCAATTCCTAAGCCGGCACATGCATCTAACGCCAAAATTTCTAACACCTGTCACATCTGCGCACTATGTCCTCAGCGTCTCGTGAGCCGTTAACCAGTAGAATCCATGTCTAAAGGCCTTGGACACCAAAGAGCATGACCCGGCGTGATGACCACAATCGCTAGCGTGGGTCTCATTAAGGATTGCACATCCTTCTTCAGGCAAGACGCACCTTTGAAAAATTCCATAAGTGCTTCGTTTGTGCACCTAGACTTTATGCATAACCATGGACTTGCATCGCCGGATAATTTGGCGGGCCAGCAACTCATAAGTAGGTTAGTCGCCTCGTGCCAAATACACCATGTATGGTACCGCCCAATCCAGAGTGCCACGAAGAGCCACCACAAGGTCAGACTCAGGGTCAGGAACTACTATATCCTCCTTAGAAGGAAATTTCACCGACGGGTTATAAAAAATATCCAAAAAGACAATGGGAGGAACCAGCTTACGCTGCGATCCGAGTCATGAAAGAGCATCAGCTGCTTCGTTGCGCCGGCGATCGATATGATCAACTTGATAACCATGAAAGTGACCCACCACGTCTGATACATCACGTCTATAAGCCGCCATCAAAGGATCCCTGGAATCCCATGTTCCAGAGACTTGCTGTGCCACGAGAACCGAGTCACCCAGGCATATAACTCGGCTGAGGTTCATCTCTTTGGCGATCCTAAGCCCATGGAGCAAAGCTTCGTACTCTGTTGCATTGTTAGTACACGGGAACATGCGCCAGAGGACGTAGCAGAATTTGTCACCATGTGGTCAAGTTAGTACCACCCCAGCCCCTGAGCCTTCCAGCTGCCTAGACCCGTCAAAATGGATAGTCCAATACGTGTGATCAGGTTTGTCTTCTGGAATCTGCAGCTCGGTCCAATCGTTGATGAAATCCACTAAGGCCTGAGACTTGATGGCCGTGCGGGGCGTATATTTCACGTGGTGAGGACCAAGCTCGATAGCCCACTTAGCAATCCGCCCGGTTGCTTCACGGTTTTGTATAATGTTGCCAAGTGGCACGGAACTGATCATCGTGATTGGGTGCTCCTGGAAGTAGTGCTTCAGCTTCCGACTCGCCACGAAGAACCCAAAAACCGAGTTCTGCTAGTGTGGATAACGCAGTTTGGAGAGTGTTAAGACTTCGCTAACATAGTACATCGGCCTTTGGACCGGATAATCCTTTCCTTCTTCCTTGCGTTCAACAACCACTGCCACGCTTAGTGCCTTAGAGTTGGCAGCAGTGTATAGGAGCATAGGACCTTTGTCAACAGGAGTGGCTAAAACGGGCGGCTTAGCCAGTTGCTTCCTCAAGGCCTCAAAGGTTTCATTGGTCGCATCTGTCCACACAAAAAGGTATGTTTTCTTGAGCAGCTGATAAAGAGGGATGGCCTTCTCTCCAAGGCTATTTATGAAACGACACGCCATGCGCTGGACCTGGTTAATATTGGCGGGCTTGCCAAGTGAGGTAATCGCCTTAATTTTTTTTGGGCTATCCTCAGTGCCTCGCTCCAACAGAAAGAAGCCCAATAACTTCCCTGCAGGGACACCGAAGACACACTTGGTCGGGTTAAGCTTCATCTGATACACGCGCAAATTATCAAACGTCTCCTTAAGATCCTCCAGGAGTGACTCTTTGTTCTGGGTTTTCACCAATATGTCATCAACGTAGGCATGAACGTTGCGACCAATCTAACTGTGTAGGCAATTCTGGATGCAGCTCTGATAAGTCGCCCCCGCACTCTTGAGCCCAAACGGCATAGATACATAACAAGAAGCGGGAAAGGGAGTTATGAAGGACGTCTTTTCCTGATCCTCCAAAGCCATCTTGATCTGGTGGTAACCTCAGTATGCATCCAAAAAACACAACCGCTCGCAACCCGCCGTAGACTCAATAATTTGATCGATACGAGGGAGGGAGAAAGGGTCTTTCGGGCAAGCTTTGTTAAGGCCGGTGTAGTCAATGCACATGCGAAAGTTGCCATTCTTCTTTAGTACCAAAACCGGATTGGCCAACCACTCTGGGTGAAAAACCTCCACAATGAAACCAGCGGCCAAGAGCCGGGCTACTTCTTCCCCGATTGCTTTACGCCTTTCCTCGTTAAACCGGCGAAGATATTGCCGAACCAGTTTCATCTTGGGATCTATGTTAAGATGGTGCTCAATGAATTCTCTCGGTACACCCGGCATGTCAGAAGGATTCCATGCAAATATGTCCCTATTCTCACGGATGAATTCGATGAGCGCACTTTCCTATTTGGGATCCACACCCGTCCCAATGATGAATAGCTTAGAAGAGTCGCCGGGCATGAAATCCACCAGCTTAGTGTCATATGTCAGTTTAAATTTAAGGGCCGGCTCTGAATCAATCGTGGGATTCTTGAGCGGGTCGACGTTGGCCTGATGAAACTTGAGTTCCTCAGTTGCACAGGCCCACTCAGCATAAGCGGCATCTCCCTGTTCGCCCTCTTGAGCTATCTTCTGATTTCCACTAATCGTGATGGTCCCTTTAGGGACTGGCATCTTGAGCTTGAGGTAGACATAACATGTGCGGGCCATGAAATGGGCGTAATGTTGGGGAATGTAGCATGGGAAACAAAAAAATTCCTACGCACACGAAGACCTATCATGGTGATGATCATCTAGGAGAGGGAGATCGGATCCACATACCCTTGTAGATCTCTAAGAGGAAGCGTATATAACACGGTTGATGTTGTGGAATATCTTCATGATCCAAATCGCAGCCCGTCCCGTGATCTCATCACGATCCATCCCGTGATCCCATCATGATCCTTCCCGATCTAGTGACGAACGGACGGCACCTCCACGTTCAGCCCACGTACAGCTCGATGACGATCTCCACCTTCTTGATCCAACAAGAGGGGAGGAGAGGTAGATGAGTTCTCTCGCACAGCGGCGTGGTGGTGGTGGTGGTGGTGCTATTCCAGCAGGGCTTCTCCTGAGCAACACTGAAACTAGAGGAGAAACAGATCTAGAGAGAGGGTAGCACATGGTTGGTTTCTGTTTTGTCTAAAAACCTCAAAACCCTTAGTATATAAAGGAGGAGAGGAGGGTGAGGGTTGCGCCCTAGGGCTAGCTCTCTTTTTTCCGTGCGCAAGGAGGAGAGGAGGAGTCCTCCTCCAATCCTATTTGGAGTAGGATTCCTCCTTGCCACTTGGAAAACCTTTCCACCTTATGTTTTTTCCTTCTGAAACCTTATTCCAGACCACTAGGGGCTGGTTTATCTCTTCCCATAGCCCATGAGGCCCCTTTGGGGCATGGAAACCCTCCCGATGGTCCCCGACACCCCTCCCGACACTCCCGGTACACTACCATTGAGCCCGAAACATTTCCGGTGACCAAAACAGGACTTCCTATATATCAATCTTTACCTCCGGACCATTCCAGAGCTCCTCGTGACGTCCGGGATCTCATCCGAGACTCCGAACAATTTTAGGTTACCAACACCTATAACTCAACTATTCAGAAACGTCATTGAACCTTAAGTGTGCACACCCTTCGGGTTCGAGAACTAGGCAAACATGACCTGAGACACTCTCCGGTCAATAACCTATAGCAGGACCTGTATGTCCATATTCGCTCCCACATATTCCACGAAGATTTCTATCGGTTGAACTCTTATGACAAGGATCCAGTTAATCCCGTATGATGTTCCCTTTGTCCTTCAACATGGTACTTGTCAGAGATTCGATCATCGGTATCTCCATACCTAGTTCAATCTCGTTACCGGCAAGTCTCTTTACTCATTCCGTAATACAAGATCCTGTAACTAACTCCTTAGTCACATTGCTTGCAAGTCTTATTATTATATTGTATTACCGAGTGGGCCCCGAGATACCTCTTCGTTACACGGAGTGATAAATCCCAGTCTTGATCCATGCCAACCCAACAGACACCTTTGGAGATACGTGTAGAGCACTGTTATAGTCACCCAGTAACGTTTCGACGTTTGATACACATAAGGTATTCCTTCGGTGTCCGGGAGTTGCATGATCTCATAGTCATAGGAAGAAATACATTGACATGTAGAAAAATAGTAGCAATAAACTGACACGATCATATGCTACGTCTATAGTTTGGGTCTTGTCCATCACATCATTCTCCTAATGATGTGATCTTGTTATCAAGTGACAACACTTGCCTATGGCGAGGAAAACTAGAGGCTAACTAGGGACAGTATGTTGTCTATGTATCCACACATGTATTTGAGTTTCCAATCAATACAATTCTAGCATGGATAATAAACGATTATCTTGAACAAGGAAATATAATAATAACCAATTTATTATTGCCTCTAGGGCATATTTCCAACAGTATCCCACTTGCACTAGAATCAATAATCTAGTTCACATCACTATGTGATTGTAATGAATCTAACACCCATATAGTTCTGGGGTTCGATCATGTCTTGCTTGTGAGAGATGTTTTTAGTCAAGGAATCTGAACCTTTCAGATCCGTGTGTGCTTTACAAATCTCTATTTCATCCTATAGATGCTTCTACTACGTGCCATTTGGAACTATTCCAAAGACTGCTCCACTATACGAATCCGGTTTACAACTCAGAGTTATTCAGATAAGTGTCAAAGCTTGCATCGACGTAACTGTTTCCGACGAACTCTTTAATCACCTCCGTAATCGAGAAATATTCCGTAGTCCACTAGTTACTAAGGATAACTTTGATCCATGTTCAGTGATTCAATCCTGGATCACTCTTTGTACCCCTTGATAGACTCATGGCAAGGCACACATCAGGTGCGGTACACAGCATGGCATACTTCAGAGCATACGGCTAAGGCATAGGGGAGGACCTTCGCCCTTTCTCTTTCTTGTGCCGTGGTCGGTCTTTGAGTCTTACTCAAATTCACACCTTACAACACATCCAAGAACTCCTTCTTTGATGATCTATTTTGAATTCCTTCAAAAACTTGTCAAGGCACGCATTTCATTGGAAGTTCTATTTAGCATTTTGATCTATCTCTATAGATCTTGATGCTCATTGTTCAAGTAGCTCTATCCAGGTTTTCCTTTGAAAAACTCTTTTCAAACAACCCTTTATGCTTTCCAGAAATTCTACATTACTTCCGATCAACAATATGTCAACCACATATACTTATCAGAAATTCCATAGTGCTCCCACTCACTTCTTTGGAAATACAAGTTTCTCATAAACCTTGTATAAACCCAAAAAGCTTTGATCATCTCATCAAAGCGTATATTCCAACTTCGATATGCTTGCACCAGTAAATAGAAGGATCGTTGTAGCTTGCATACTTGTTAGAATCCTTAGGATTGACAAAACTTTCTCGTTGTATCACATACAACCTTTCCTCAAGGAAACCGTCAAGGAAACAATGTTTTGACATCCTCTGTCCAATATTTCATAAATAATGTAGCAACTCCTAACATAATTCCAACAGACTTTTTAGCATCGCTACGAGTGAGTAAGTCTCATCATAGTCAACTCTTTGAACTTGTCGGAAACATCTTTGCGACAAGTAGAGCTTTTCTTGATGGTGACTTTTCATCATCATCGTTTGTCTTCCTTTTAAAGATCGATATGTACTTAATAGTCTTACTACCATTAAGTAGTTCTTCCAAAGTTGACACTTTTTTTATACACGGATCCTCTCTCAGATTTCGTGGCCTCCAGCCATTTGCCGGAATCCGGGCCACCATCGCTTCTCCATAGCTTGTAGGTTCATTTGTTGTCCAACAACATGACCTCCAAGAGAGGGCTACCGTACCACTCTGTAGCGGTACGTGACCTTGTCGACCTACAAGGTTTGCAGTAACTTGATCTGAAGTTTCATGATCACTATCATTAGCTTCCACTTCAATTGATGTAGGCGCCACAGGAACAACTTCCTGCGCCCTGCTACACACTGGTTGAAGTGAAGATTCAATAAACTCATCAAGTTCCACCACCCTCCCACTCAATTATTTCGAGAGAAACTTTTCCTCGAGAAAGGACCCGTTTCTAGAAACAAACACTTTGCTTCCGGATCTGAGATAGGAGGTATACCCAACTGGTTTGGGTGTCCTATGAAGATGCATTTATCCGCTTTCGGTTTGAGCTTATCATGCTGAAACTTTTCCACATAAGCATTGCAACCCTATACTTTTAAGAAACAACAGCTTAGTTTCTCCTAACCATAGTTCATACAGTGTCATCTCAACGGAAATACGTGGTGCCCTATTTAAAGTGAATGTGGTTGTCTCTAATGCATAACCCATGAACGATAGTGGTAATTCGATAAAAGACATCATAGTATGCACCATATCACATAGGGCGCGGATATGATGTTCGGACACATCATCACACTATGGTGTTCTAGGTGGCATGAGATGTGAAACAATTTTCACATTTGTCTTAATTGTGTACCAAACTTGCAACTCAGATATTCATCTCTGTGATCATATCGTAGACATGCTACCCTCTTGTCACGACGATCTTCAACTTCACTCTGAAAGTACTTGAACCTTTCAATAATTCAGACGTGTGTTTGATCAAGAAAATACACTAGTATCTACTCAAATCATCTGTGAAGTAAGAACATAACGATATCCACTGCGTGCCTCAGCACTCCTTGGACTGCATACATCCAAATGTATTACTTCCAATAAGTTACTTTCTAGTTCCATCTCACTGGATAAGGAGGCCTTCAGTCATCTTGCCCATGTGGTATGATTTGCATGTCTCAAGTGATTCAAAATCAAGTGAGTCCAAACAATCCATCTGCATGGAGTTTCTTCATGCGTTTATACCAATAGGTATGGTTTGCATGTCTCAAACGTTTCAAAAATGAGTGAGTACAAATATCCATTAGCATGGAGCTTCTTCATGTTGGCGAACGTCGCATGTGAAACAAAGATTTTCCTACGCGCACGAAGACCTATCATGGTGATGTCCATCTACGAGAGGGGATTTCCGATCTACGTACCCTTGTAGATCACACAGCAGAAGCGTTAGTGAACACGGTTGATGTAGTGGAACGTCCTCACGTCCCTCGATCCGCCCCGCGAACCATCCCACGAACCGTCCCGCGATCCGTCCCACGATCTAGTGCCGAACGAACGACACCTCCGCGTTCAGCACACGTACAGCTCGACGATGATCTTGGCCTTCTTGATCCAGCAAGAGAGACGGGGAGGTAGATGAGTTCTCCGACAGCGTGACGGCGCTCCGGAGGTTGGTGGTGATCTAATCTCAGCAGGGCTCCGCCCGAGCTCCCCAGAAACGCGATCTAGAGGTAAAACCATGGAGTTATGTGGTCGGGCTGCCTTGAAAAAGTTGTCTCAAATCATCCCTAATAGCTCCATATATATAGGAGGAGGGAGGGGATGCTTGCCTTGAGGCTCAAGGAGCCCCAAGGGCTGCGACACCAAGGGAGGAGGAGTCCTCCTCCAATCCTAGTCCAACTAGGATTGGAAAGTGGAGTCCTTCTCTCCTTTCCCACCTCATTTTTTTCTCTTTGATTTTCTATCCTTGTCTCATAGGACCTTCTTGGGCTGTCCCACCAGCCCACCAAGGGCTGGTGCACCACCCCAAGGCGTATGGGCTTCCCCGGGGTGGGTTCCCCCCCCCCCCCGATGAACACCCGGAACCCATTCATCATTCCCGGTACATTCCCGGTAACTCCGAAAACCTTCCGGTAATCAAATGAGGTCATCCTATATATCAATCTTCGTTTTCGGACCATTCCGGAAACCCTCGTGACGTCCGTGATCTCATCCGGAACTCGGAAAAAACATTCCGTAACCAACCATATAACTCAAATACGCATAAAAGAACGTCGAACCTTAAGTGTGCAGACCCTGCGGGTTCGAGAACTATGTAGACATGACCAGAGTGACTCCTCGGTCAATATCCAATAGCGGGACCTGAATGCCCATATTGGATCCCACATATTCTACGAAGATCTTATCGTTTGAACCTCAGTGCCAAGGATTCATATAATCCCGTATGTCATTCCCTTTGTCCTTCGGTATGTTACTTGCCCGAGATTCGATCGTCGGTATCCGCATACCTATTTCAATCTCGTTTACCAGCAAGTCTCTTTACTCGTTCCGTAATACAAGATCCCTTGACTTACACTAAGTCACATTGCTTGCAAGGCTTGTGTGTGATGTTGTATTACCGAGTGGGCCCCGAGATACCTCTCTGTCACACGGACTGACAAATCCCAGTCTCGATCCATACTAACTCAACGAACACCTTCGGAGATACCTCTAGAGCATCTTTATAGTCACCCAGTTACGTTGCGACGTTTGATACACACAAAGCATTCCTCCGGTGTTAGTGAGTTATATGATCTCATGGTCATAGGAACAAATACTTGACACGCAGAAAACAGTAGCAACAAAATGACACGATCAACAGGCTACGTCTATTAGTTTGGGTCTAGTCCATCACATGATTCTCCTAATGACGTGATCCCGTTATCAAGTAACAACATTTGCCTATGGCCAGGAAACCTTGACCATCTTTGATCAACGAGCTAGTCAACTAGAGGCTTACTAGGGACAGTGTTTTGTCTATGTATCCACACAAGTATTGTGTTTCCAATCAATACAATTATAGCATGGATAATAAACGATTATCATGAACAAAGAAATATCATAATAACTAATTATTATTTCCTCTAGGGCATATTTCCAACACTTCATGCATTTTATACCAACATGACTCAAGCGGAAGTGCCACAAGTAAGTGGTACTATCATTACTACTTTCTATCTTTTGGCATCAATATTATGAACATGTGTAGCACTACGATCGAGATTCAATGAACCATTGAACGTATTTATTCAAGCAAATAGAATAACCATTATTCTCTTTAAATGAATAATCGTATTGCAATAAACACGATCTAATCAGGTTCATGCTCAACGCAAACACCAAATAACAATTATTTAGGTTTAACACTAATCCTGATGGTAGAGGGAGAGTGCGATGTTTGATCACATCAACCTTATAATTACTTCCAACACACATCGTCACCTCACCCTTGCTAGTATCCATTTAATCCGTAGCTATGATTTCGAGTTACTAACACTTAGCAACTGAACCGGTATCTAATACCCTAGTGCTACTAGGAGTACTAGTAAGGTACACATCAATATCAGGTATATCAAATATATTTTTGTCGACTTTGCCAGCCTTCTCGTCTACCAAGTATCTAGGGTAGTTCCGCCTCAGTGATCGTTCCCCTCATAATAGAAGCACTTAGTCTCGGGTTTGGGTTCCACCTTTGGTTTCTTCACTAGAGCAGCAACTAGTTTGCCGTTTCATGAAGTATCCCTTCTTGCCCTTGCCCTTCTTGAAACTTGTTGTTTTACTAACCATCAAAATTGATGATCCTATTTGATTTCTTCTTTCATGATGTCAAACATCATGAATAGCTTAAGGATCATCATATCTATCCTTGATATGTTATAGTTCATCACGAAGCTCTAGTAGCTTGGTGGTAGTGACTTTGGATAACCATCACTATCTCATCTAGAAAATTAACTCCCACTTGATTCAAGCGATTGTAGCACCCAAACAATCTGAGCACATGCTCAACGATTTAGCTTTTCTCCCTTACTTTGTAGACAAGGAATCTTTTCAGAGGTCTCATACCTCTCAACAAGGGCATGAGCATGAAATCGCAATTTCATCTTTTGGAACATCTCAGATGTTCCATGAAGTTCAAAACATCTTTGGAGCCTCAATTCTAAGTCGTTAAGCATTACGCACTGAACTATCACGTAGTCATCAAAAATGTGTATGTCAGATGTTCACAACATCCACAGACGATGCTCGAGGTTCAGCACATCGAGCGGTGTATTAAGGACATAAGCCTTCTGCGCAGTAATGAGGACAATCCTCAGTTTACGGACCCAGTCCGCATAATAGCTACTATCATCTTTCAACTAAATTTTCTCTAGAAACATATGAAAAACTATAGAGCAACAACGCAAGCTACAACATAATTTGCAAAGACCTTTTGACTATGTTCATGATAATTGAATTTAGTTGATCATATTACTAATAACTCCCACTCAAATAGAGATCCCTCTAGTCATTCGAGTGGCGCACGATCCAAATCTAACTGAAGTCCGATCATCACGTGAGTTGAGTATAGTTTCAGTGGTGAACATCTCCATGTTGATCATATCAACTATATGATTCATGATCGACCATTCGGTCTCTTGTGTTTCGAGGCCATGTCTGTACATGCTAGGATCGTCAAGTTTAACCCGAGTGTTCCGCGTGAGCAACTGTTTTGCACCCGTTGTATGTGAACGTTGAGTCTATCACACCCGATCATCACGTGGTGTCTCGAAACGACGAACTGTCACAACAGTACATAGTCTGGGAGAACCCAATTTTATCTTGAAATTTTAGTGAGGGATCACCTTATAATTCTACCGTCATTCTTAGCAAAATAAGGTGCATAAAAGGATTAACATCACATGCAAATCATAAGTGACCTGATATGGCCATGATCTTGTGCTTCTTGATCTCCATCACCAAAGCACCGGCATGATTTTCATCATCACCGACGCCACACCATGATCTCCATCATCATGATCTCTATCATTGTGTCGCCATTGACGTTGTCGTGTTATCTATGCTATTACTACTAAAGATACTACCTAGAAATATAGTAAATGCATGTGCAAGCACAAACATTAGTTTAAAGACAACCCTATGGCTCCTGCCGGTTGCCGTAGCATCAATGTGCAAGTCAATATTTAACTATTACAACATGATCATCTCATACATCCAATATATCATATCATGTCTTTGTCCGTATCACATCACATGCATACCCTGCAAAAACAAGTTAGACATCCTCTAATTTGTTGTTGCCTGTTTTACGTGGCTGCTATGGGTATCTAGTATGATCGCATCTTACTTACGCAAAGCCACAACGGTGATATGCAATTTTCTATTTCACCTTCTCCAAGGACTGCCTCGGTCAAATCCAGTTCAACTAAAGTTGAAGAAACAGACACCCACCAGTCATGTTTATGCAACAAGTTGCAAGTTAGTCGATGAAACCGGTCTCTCGTAAGCGTATGAGTAAAGCTGGTCCGGGCCGCTTCAATCCAACAATACCGCCGAATCAAGAAAATACTAAGGAGGGCAGCAAATTGAACATCAATGCCCACAAAATCTATTGTGTTCTACTCGAGATATCATCTATGCATGAACCTGGCTCATGGTGCCACTGTTGGGGAACGTAGCATGGGAAACAAAAAATTTCCTACGCACACGAAGACCTATCATGGTGATGATCATTTACGAGAGGGAGATCGGATCCACATACCCTTGTAGATCGCTAAGCGGAAGCGTATATAACGCAGTTGATGTAGTGGAACATCTTCACGATCCAAACCGCAGCCCATCCCGCAATCTCATCACGATCCGTCCCACGATCCCAACACGATCCTTCCCGATCTAGTGCCGAACGGACGGCACCTCCGCGTTCAGCACATGTACAGGTCAATGACGATCTCAAACTTCATGATACAACAAGAGGGGGAGGAGAGGTAGATGAGTTCTCCATCACGGTGGCGTGGTGGTGGTTGTGGTGGTGCTATTCCACCAGGGCTTCGTCTAAGCACCGCTGAAACTAGAGGAGAAACATATCTTGAGAGAGAGGGCAACACGTGGCTGTTTTCTGTTTTGTCTAAAACCCTCAAAACCCTTAGTATATATAGGAGGAGAGGAGGGAGAGGGCTGCGACCTAGGGCTGTGACCTAGGGCTGCCTCTCTTTTTTTCCTTGCGCAAGGAGTAGAGGAGGAGTCCTCCTACAATCCTATTTGGAGTAGGATTCCTCCTTCCCACTTGGAAACTCTTTCCACCTTATTTTTTTCCTTCTCCTACCTTATGGTCCTCTGTGGGTACTTATTCCAGCCCTCTAGGGGCTGGTTTCTCTCTTCCAATATCCCATGAGGCCCCTTGGGCGTGAAACCCCTCCCGAGGGTACCTGGCACCCCTCCCGGCATTCCCGGTACACTACTGATGAAGCCGAAACTTTTCCGGTGACCAAAACAGGACTTCCTATATATCAATGTTTACCTCCGGACCATTACGGAGCTCCTCGAGACGTCCGGGATATCATCCAGGACTCCGAGCAACTTTCGGTTACCAACACCTGTAACTCAACTATACCAAAACATCACCGAGCCTTAAGTGTGCAGACCCTGTGGGTTCAAGAACTATGCAGACATGACCCGAGACATTCTCCGGTCAATAACCAATAACGGGACCTGGATGTACATATTCGCTCCCACATTTTCTATGAAGATCTCTATCGGTTGAACCTCTATGTCAAGGATTCAGTTAATCCCGTATGATGTTCCCTTTGTCCTTCGGTATGTTACTTGCCCGAGATTCGATCATCGGTATCTCCATACCTAGTTCAATCTCGTTACCGGCAAGTCTCTTTACTCGTTCCGTAATACAAGATCCCGTAACTAACTCCTTAGTCACATTGCTTGCAACGCTTGTTGTGATGTTTTATTACCGAGTGGGCCCCGAGATACCTCTCCGTCACACGGAGTGATAAATCCGAGTCTTGATCCATGCCAACCCAGCAGACACCTTTGGATATACCTGTAGAGCACCTTTATAGTCACCCTGTAACGTTGCAACGTTTGATACACACAAGGTATTCCTCCGGTGTTCGGGAGTTGCATGATCTCATGGTCATAGGAACAGATACATTGACATGTAGAAAAACAGTAGCAATAAACTGACACGATCATATGCTACGTTTATAGTTTGGGTCTTGTCCATCACATCATTCTCCTAATGATGATCCCGTTATCAAGTGACAACACTTGCCTATGGATAGGAAACCTTGACCATCTTCGATCAACGAGCTAGTCAACTAGAGGCTCACTAGGAACAGTGTGTTGTCTATGTATCCACACATGTATTTGAGTTTCCAATCAATACAATTCTAGCATGGATAATAAATGATTATCAGTAAAAAGGAAATATAATAATAGCCAATTTATTATTGCCTCTAGGGCATATTTCCAACACGTAAGCCGGCCGACCAAAAAGCCTATGGTAAGGGCTTTTGATCTTGACCACCACATACATGATAGACTCGCTCCTGTAATTAGGCTCGGTGCCAAAAGCCACATTGAGTTTAATCCGCCCAACAGGATATGCTGACTTACCCGGGACAATGTCGTGGAAGACCGTAGAGGACGACATCAAGTCGCTTTCAGAGAAATTCATTCTTCGGAAAGTGTCGTAGTATACGATGTTGAGGTTCCTGCCTCCATCCATGAGAACTTTGGAGAGGGTATTGCCCCCTACCTGTGGTGCCACGACCAATGCTAAGTCGCCAGGGTTGTCAACCTGGGGCGGGTGACCCTCCCTGCTCCAGATAATAGGCTGATCGGACCAATTGAGATACCTGGGGAGCATCGGATCAGTGACGTTGAAGGTTCTGTGTTTGACCTTTTTGTCCCTTTTGCAAGTACTGGTGGTAAACACATGGTACTGTGCACTTTTCAACTGCTTGGGGTTGTTTTGGAAACCGCCATTGTCACTTTGCTGTTGTGAGCCGCCCTGGTGAAGTGGCTGCTAAAAACCGCCCTACGCATTATATTGCTGGCTGTTCTGGACCGAATACTGTCCATCATTGGAATGTGACCCGCCCTGAGGACCAGGGTTGGGGAAACCGCCAAACGGACTCCTGTGTGAGCCGCCCGATCCGAATTGGTCCGGGTGTCCACCACTACCTCCTCCTTGGTTGCCCTTGAGCGCATCGGCATGGAACTCCTGTATCACATAGCAGTCTTCCCAAGAATGGGTGGGTGGACCTTCCGCCGTGGTATGTTGCGGGAAGGGGCCCTTGAGCATCTCGTGATAGTTGCGTGGCTTCTTTCCGCTGAAACCCCTTTTCTTCGGACGCTCGTTCCGTGTCGCCGTGTTGCTATTGGCAACAAACTCAGTCGCCCCTTCCTGCTGCCTTTTCTTCCCATGGCCCCAGGTATTGTAGTTATTTCGCCCGTGAGATTGTGAGTGGCCTTTGGATAACTCCCCTCTCCTCGCACTACTGTTTTTTTCGTCGTTCTCCCCGGGATCTTTGGTGTCATCAGACTCAGCGTACCTAGTAAGGGTGTCCATTAGTTCTCCAATATCCCGCACTTTGCGCTTGAGTCACCTGAGCTTCAACACTAGAGGCTGGTAGTGACAGTTTTTCTCCAAGATCAGCACGCCCTGAACTGCCAAAATACCATCTGATGAGTGGATTACCTCTGCAACCCGCCGCATCCAATGATGGCCCGACTTGTCTGGGCGCTGGATGCAATGCCGTAAATCGACAATAGTCCTTGGGCGCTTGCAAGTCCCTCGGAAGTTTTTGATAAAACACTCCTTTAACTCGGCCCAGGCGTTGATGGAGTTGGGCAGCAGGTTCTTCAGCCAAGTGTGTGCCGTCCCTTCAAGCATCATTGTAAAGTACTTGGCACATACCGTCTCGTTAACATCAAGCATATCCATCGCAAGCTCGTAAGTTTCAATCCACGCCCCTCGCTTGAGGTCCGGCGTGTAATTGGGAACCTTGCGCGGACCTTTAAAATCTTTTGGCATACGCTCGTTGCGGAGGGCGGGTGACAGATAGGGTATCCCTATGTTCCTGCCACCCGACTCACCCTTCGCGGTGGAAGGTGGCACATAAGCACCTTGATCTGCCCCGGCCGCCATCTCCGTCAGGCGGGCGGCTCGTGCTACATCCACGAGGTCCCGAGCCTAGGTGTCGGACATCCCAGGGAGGTTGATTTGCGGAGGTCGTCGCCGTTCACTTCTGGACACTGCGGGCGGGTCATCATGAAGACTCTTGGTATGACTTCCTTGAGGCGTGGAGTGTAGCCGCTCGCGGCTATATGAATACTGCGCTTGTTGGACCACCGCCATTTTCAACATCTCGATGGCGTTCCTTGCCTCTACCTCAGCCACAGAGTTTCCCTGGATGGGAAGAGACTCTAGGTTGCGGGTAGCCGCTAGTATGTTGTAAATGGGGTTAGAAAAGTGACCCCACGACATTTGAAAGACTGGCGGGTAAGCCGGTGCCAGCTGAGGCGCCTGTGCGTTGGGCGGCGGCTGAGCCGGGTCGACGCGCTAGGTAACTTGCCATGGCTGGTTAGCCTCCATCCCAGGTGTATGTGGGTTGTCCAAGAGTATAGTTGGATTCAGATCGGCCGGCAGACGATTGTGATGCCTCCTCGGGTGAATCACATCGGAAGCACGCTGTTGTCGTTCAAGCCGCCATCCCTGAACACTTAGCCGCTCTGTCTCCACAAAAATCTGGGCCCGTTGGTTCACCATCCTGGCAGCCTCACCTTCAATCTCGTGTTGGATCTTGGCCATGTCCTCCCTCACCTTTGCTAACTCGGCGTTGACCTCTTCCTGGTTCTCCGCCGTCAGGGTAATTGTCGTGAGTTTAGCCATATCTGCTACCAAATCCACCATGGCTTGAGATGGAGTCTTTCCTGATCGGCTAGCCTCGTCGTTGCCAGCTGCGGTCAGCTGAGCCGCCCGTGTTCATGCCATGTAGATGGCATTCTAATGATGGGGCCCTTCAACGTCCTCGGAGATTGCCGCCTCAGGCAATCCGCCAAGCCTCCCTTCATGGAGAGGGTAGATCGAATCCATGTTGCCTATGGACAACTCGTCGTCCGAGTTGACAGGGGTGTTCTCCTGGGTCACCGGTTCATTCGGCATGTTGATCAACTGCATAGAACCAACGAAGGCATGGTTTGTCATGACCTGACGTTTGGTAGGATGGGCTTACCGGGCCGGCTCGACGATGTCGGTGAAGGTGTTCGGCTCAGATACGGAAGCCCCAAACTTTCCAATGAAGAAATGAATCTTGCTGAAGGGGACGCTGTATCTAGAATCGATTGAATCGGCGGCAGGCCCCCACTGAGAGTTGTCGATCTAGTACTTTCCCAAGTGGCTCTTAGTCATGAGGCCGATTGCAAAACTCCCAAACCCTGGAAGGGCTCCCTTTGCGAACTCAACTCCACCATGCGCTAGGCCCACACTAGGCGCCAACTGTCGTGGTTTTGTCACGGAAGATGTCCTCGTGAAAAGACTTAGTGATGGAACCATCGCACCAAGGTGGCGACCCAAAGGGGTTGAGCAGAAGCAAGAGTTGGATTTACCCACGTTCGGCCCCTCCGATGGAGGTAAAAACCTACGTCCTGCTTTGTGTATATTGATGGTGGGATTGATTACAAGGAGGGCGTAACTCCCCCGACCTAGCTCTTGATGGATTGTAACTTGACCCTATCTACCCTAGGGACTCGCCTTTATATACAGGTCGAAGCCCTAGGTTTTACAAGAGTCCAGGCGACATCATAAATCCTGGCCTGCCATATCTCTAAACCGTCGTGTCTCTCAAGCAAGGAAACGACCAAGGCGACTCATCTTCTCCATGAGTACTAAACCGCCATCTAGGCTCATGGGCCCGGCCCGCTCTCCGTTGAGGATCTCCTCGCGCCTTCTGGATCCTGGGCCAAGTCCTATCTTGATCATGAATGTTGAATCGCCATGAACCTGACCCGGCCCAATAGGGCGGGTCATACTGCGGGTAATATCCCCAACACTTTGGGTCGCCACAGAAGTGTAGAGTGGCGTAGAACTGAAAAATTATGTCAGTGTTCCAATCGCCGATGTCATTGCAGAAAGGCAGTAATCCAGCTTCGTGAAGAGCGTTGAGGACTGGAGCAAAGCAAGATATTTCCTCCATATCAAAGTGAGGAATATGGGTATGCTGAAATGTCTTGTTTCTCCCATGGAGCACTGAAGCATAATAGTTAACTTGATTTCTTGTCCAAAACTTCAGGTGCCTGATGCGAAGCTTATCATATGGATTTTTGCCAGTGAAGTACATGCGTTCTTCATAGAATGACTCTTTCTAAAACTTTGGCCTTTTTGAAAAGGGCTGATTCTGCTGCGGTTGAAGATTGTACTGTTGTTCTTGAGGAGTAGGCACTATCATTGTTGTTTCTGTGTTTACCACAATGATAGCGGTTTCAGTGTCGGGCGCAGTAGCATTTTCTACAGTTGGAGCATTTTCCTTAGTTTGATGATTTTCCTCAGCTTGAGGAATTTGCGTGTTGGAGGAGGTAGTTGTAGTATTCGTCGCTAGATTGTCTTCTGCTGATGAAGCTGATTCTTGAGAAGATTCCTCACAAATGCTTTTCCCATCAGAACCTGTGAGGATTTCAGTTGCAGCAGGAGTCTGAGGAATTTGAGTTGACCTTGGTGAATGAGGTTGAGTTTCTTCCCAGAAATCATCATGAATTATTAGACTGTTGCACTCAGTTTCATCATCACCCACTTGTTCTTAAGTGGTCTTTGGAGGAGTGGTGGACTGAGGAATATCATGTATCCGTATTTCCTCATCCATTATTTCATCATCTTTAGCATCATCCATTTATTCAATATCTTCAGGAATGGTCTAGTCGACTCCAAAGGGAATGATCAAGTATGATGGTGCTACATTTAGAGGAGTAGCATCCACCGGGGATGATGAAAGACTCTGACTGAGTAACCTAAGACAAGACCCTCGCGAGGAGGAAAAGCATCGAGACCCGTAGGGGGCCCTCCTCAGGACCCCTCAGGAGCGGCGGATATTCCGAGGCGAGGCTCGGCCTCGGGAGTCAATGATGACACAGAGGAAGGACGGGCGAGCAATAGACAGCAGGGTGGTGCAGTTTCCCCTTTAGTGTAAAGGGGGTAAGGACATACCAGGGTTCCCAAAGCATCTTCCAAAGGATACCCTTCTCGTGTAACAAAGCCGTCGCCGCCCGCGAGTAGGACGGGCGTCATCCCTGGACCCGACCCTGCTGCGCTGACAATCACTTTGTAGGCGAAGATCACCTTTGGGTAGGGGGAGCATGTTCCCCTGTTCCCCTTCAAAATGGGCCATTGTGGGATGCCTTCCCGCTGAAACGATAAGGGAAGAGGACCAGGGCTTCCACTATACACTGCTGAAATTCAGAAATTTAACGTCTGCCATGGCGAACGGCAAAGGCCTTTGTCGTCCGTCAGCAGACGGCAAACTGGAAGACAAACAAAAATCCAGTGAAGGGCCTCTTTGACGTCTGCATTGGGACAGCTGACGGCAAAGGATCTTTGCCGTGAGGGGGCACACGGCAAATAATATGGGACGACACATCTACGGGCACCTCCGTCAAGTGCTAATGGCAGCCTGTTGGGCCTAGATCCTTTGTCGTGTGCCATGGACCCTTTGTCGTCTGCCATCATTATGGACTGAAGGCAAAGGTGCCACCAAAGCCCCTCTAGTTTGCCCCTTTGTCGCTCCCCTTGGACCCTTTGCCGTCTGCCATCCTTGTGGGAAGACGGCAAAGGCTGCACCCAGTTTCCTTTGACAACCCAGTTTAGGCCCTTTGCCGTCTGCTATAACTACTTTGTCGTGGGTGAGCAGACGGCAAAGAGTCCAAACTGCCACTGTTTATTTTATTTTTAATAATATCCATCAATTTTTACACAAATCAAGAATATATATATATATATTTGACAGTTTCATCCATAATATATAATATATATTTGACAGTTTCATCCATAATCCATAATACATAATATATTTCACACAAGTTGCCCCATACTCATAACTATATTAAAATAAGTTTCATCCATAATACATAGATATTATGCTAGTTTTATCCGTACCAAACCATATATTACACTAGTTTCATCCATACATACCAAGTTTCATATCCATTTACTACGATAGTTTCAATCCAAGCTTCCGTGAAGCCATTTTAGAAGAAACCATATTGAAGCACTCCATCAATATAATCCAAGCTTCCGTGAAGTGAATGTAATCTGCAAAATGGGAAATAAGTAAGTTAGAATAAGAAGACTAGATGAAGAGGAGAAGAAATAAGTAAGTTTCATATCCATTTAGCTCCAAAAATACATACTTAGCTAATTTAGCTCCAAGAAGAGGAGAAATGAAAAGAAGGAGGAATAAGAAGAAGAGAAAAATAAGAGAAGGAGAAGGATAAGAAAAAGGAGAAGAAGAAGAAGGAGAAGAACTTCCTCCTTCTTCTCCTTCTTCTTCTCCTCCTTCTTCTTCTCCTTCTTCTTCTCCTTCTCCTTCTCTTCTTCTTCTCTTCTTCTTCTTCTTCTTCTTTTCATTTCTCATCTTCTCCTCTTCTTGGACCTAAATTAGCTAAGTATGTCTTTTTGGAGCTAAATGGGCTAATTATGTCATTTTAGAGGAAAACAAGCTAAGTATATAATATTCAGGAGCTAACCAAGGTTCTTATGCCATTTTGAGCTTATTATATCATTTTCGAGCTAAATTAGTCATTTTAATGAGCTAACAAAGGTTCTTATGATGATTTTTCCTAACTAAGCTAATTATGCATTTTGGAGAATAATTAGACAAGTATATCTTTGTTGGGGAAAATAAGCTACGTAGAAGAAGAGAGAGATGAAGCAAGAGGAGAATCAGAAGGAGAAGAAAAAGAAGAAGGAGGAGGAGGAGGACGAGAAGGAGGAGGAGGAGGAGGAGGAGAAGAAAAAAGAAGAAGAAGAGAAGAAGAAGGAGAAGAAGGTGGAGAGAAGAAGAAGGAGAAGAAGAAGGAGAAGGAATAGGTCAACTTGGAGCTACGTAAGCCTTATTATGTCATTTAGGAGAGAACTTAGCTAAGTATAGGTCATTTTTTATTAAATAGGCCATTTTGGAGCTAACTAATCTAATTATGTCATTTAGATGGTAGCCAAGCTAAGTATAGGTCATTTTGGAGCTAACTTGCGTAAAATGAGTCATTTTGGAGCTAACTATGCTTATTAAGCCATTTTGGAGCTAGCTAAGCTAATTATAGGCCATTTAATAGCTAAGTTAGGGGAATAGGTCATCTTGGAGCTACGTATGCCTTATTATGTCATTTAGGAGAGAACTTCTTTATTAAATAGGCCATTTTGGAGCTAACTAAGCTAATTAAGTCATTTAGGTGGTAGCCAAGCTAATTATAGGTCATTTTTGACCTAACTTGGAATTTTTTTGTCATTTTGGTGCTAACTACGCTTATTAAGCCATTTTGGAGCTAGCTAAGCTAGTATAGCCCATTTAATAACGAAGTTAGGGGGAATAAGTCATCTTGGAGCTACGTAAGCCTTATTATGTCATTTAGGAGAGAACTTAGCTAAGTATAGGTAATTTTTTATTAAATAGGCCATTTAGAAGCTAACTGAGCTAATTATGTTATTTAGGTGTTAGCCAAGCTAACTATAGGTCATTTTGGAGCTAACTTGGGGAAAATATGTCATTTTCGAGCTAACTAAGCTTATTAAGCCATTTTGGAGCTAGCTAAGCTAATTATAGGCCATTTAATAGCTTATTTAGGGGAATAGGTCATCTTGGAGCTATGTAAGCCTTATTTTGTCATTTAGGAGAGAACTTAGCTAAGTATAGGTCTTTTTTATTAAATAGGCCATTTTGGAGCAAACTAAGCTAATTATAGGTCATTTTGGAGCTAACTTGGGTAAAATTTGTCATTTTGGAGCTAACTATGCTTATTAAGACATTTTGGAGCTAGCTAAGCTAATTATAGGCTATTTAATAGCTAAGTTAGGGGGAATATGTCATCTTGGAGCTACGTAAGCCTTATTATGTCATTTAGGAGAGAACTTAGCTAAGTATAGGTCATTTTTTCTTAAATATGCCATTTTGGAGCTAACTAAGCTAATTATGTCATTTAGGTGGTAGCCAAGCTAAGTATAGGTCATTTTGGAGCTTATTTGGGTAAAATATGTTATTTTGGAGCTAACTATGCTTATTAATCCATTTTGGAGCTAGCTAAGGTAATTACTGGCCATTTAATAGCTAAGTTAGGGGGAATAGGTCATCTTGGAGCTATGTTAGCCTTATTATGTCATTTAGGAGAGAACTTAGCTAAGTATATGTTATTTTTTTATCAAATAGGCCATTTTGGAGCTAACTACGCTAATTATGTCATTTAGGTGCAAGCCTAGCTAACTATAGGTCATTTCGGAGCTAACTTGGGTAAAATAGGTCATTTTGAAGCAAATATGCTTATGAAGCCTTTTTGGAGCTAGCTAAGCTAATTATAGGCCATTTAATATCTAAGTTAGGGGAATAGGTCATCTTGGAGCTACGTAAGCCTTATTATGTCATTTAGGATAGAACTTAGCTAAGTATAGGTCATTTTTTATTAAATAGGCCATTTTGGAGCTAACTAAGCTAATTATGTCATTTAGGTGGAAGCGAAGCTAACTATATGTCGTTTTGGAGCTAACTTGGGTTAAATATGTTATTTTGGAGCTAACTATGCCTATTAAGCCATATTGGACCATTATGCGGTTGTTCAACAAAACACTAGAAATAACGTACCATTATCGTCATCATGGCGGTGAAGCATGGTGGCTCTAGTTTGTTTCGCGTGGAGAAGGCTCCATTGTAGAAGGGTCGTGCGATGCATTTCGGGAGATATTGTGCACCAAGCATCGTTTTCAATGTGTTGTTAGCATGATGACACTCTTGAGGTCATTGCATTGAAATGAAACTCACCGTCCCCGCCATGTTAATGACTCGCATCGCCGGAGGGACATGGCCGGTCTTCTCGGACATAGACTGTACATTTGGTTTCGACAAGTCAAACTTTTTAGTTATTAATGAAACGAAAATTAAAATGCAATATTTGAAATAATATGAAGAAGAAACTTACCACGAAGCGCTCGTACATGGCCTTGTTAGACGCATCATTCCGTGCCCTCTCCGCCTCCACCAATGCAGCCGCCTTCTCCTCCAGCTCCTTCATCTCCTTATCCTTCTCCGCCAAAAGCTATTGCATTGCCTCTCTCTCTTTCAGAATAGCAGCCTGCACATTGTTAGCATTGTAATCATATTGGTTCGCACGCACAACATAATGCGGAAAGATAGTCGAGTCCACTAAACTAACCTCGAGCGTGAGCTTGACTGGCCGTGGACGAGGTGTTACCGCAGGAGAGGAGCTTGTTTGGCGTGCCTTTATCTTCCGGAGAGTGCTAGAACAACGTATAAGGCCGTCTCCAATGGAAATCGAGCCATGGGGCCTCCCGTTCCCAGCTATCATCACCAACTCTGGATCAATAGGCCCCTCGCTCGGGTTAAAGTCCTCCCCTTTCCTCTCCTTCCCGTGATCTCTGTACTTCACGAGCTTGTGGTGGGAGGAGATGTTGGTGAAGTTTTCTGGATGATCGAGGTCAGACTGAGAGAATGCCTTGTTCTTTTTGTACGAGGAAGTATGGGCCATCGCAGATAGGTCGTACATCTGTGGCACCTCCGTTTTATTGTGACGTGCCTAAAAGAGAGAGAGGAAAAATGTATTAGTAAAGGGCTCAAGATATCATTAAGAATGAATTGCATGAGGTATGAAGCAAACCACATACCTAGTTCTCGCCAAATTGGATTAAGTTGACGCTCCCTTGATGGTGTGGCACACCAACCATTTTGCCACGCCTCTCCTTGGCGTTCTTGTGGCTGGCCTCCCACATTTCGCAGCACCACTGATCCACAAAGGCCTCCCAACAATCCATCTTATCCACACACCATCTCGGGGGCACCTAAGTTAATAAAGTGAAATTTGAGCGCAACGCGTAACAATCAAATCAAGGAAACTAACTACAAGGCCTTAATAATATGTAATTACCTTCATGTAATGCTCCCTCTCCATCTTAGAGTCGTGGCACTTCGTCTTGTCCTTCCCAATATGCCGCAAGGCATAGTAGTCTCGAACAGCCTGCACCCGAGCCTCGTGCCGAAAGTTTTGAAGTAGGCGGCGACAATCGGTTTCGATAACCTTTGTCGCGTCCTCCTCATATCCCTCCTCAGACCTGTAGTGGGTATGCAAAAGAGACAACACTGATTAGTACAATAACTAGCTATGGTTGATTTATAATTGTGTAAAGGAGAAATTACCCAGAACTGTCGGATCACCATGTTGGCCCTCGTGTGGCACAAAACACCGTCGATCTCTGATACGGCAACAAAAGTCCTTCCCCGGCAACGCCGGGAATTCTTCTTTCTACTTCTCTTGTTTGCGTCGGTTTTTCCCTTGAAGAGGAAAGGGTGATGCAGCACAGGAGCAGTAAGTATTTCCCTCAGTTCGAGAACCAAGGTATCGATCCAGTAGGAGGGTCTTGTCAAGTCCAGAGTACCTGCGCAAACACAAACGAGCTTGCACCCAACGCTTCAAAGGGGTTGTTAATCCCTCCAAGATTGTTTGCAAAGTGAGATCTGAAGGCGGAAAGTGCAACGAAGTAAAAACTGTAAGGCTGAAAATATGGTGTGGAGTAGACCCTGGGGGCCATAGTGTTCACTAGAGGCTTCTCTCAAAATAGCAAATATCATGGTGGGTGAACAAATTACTGTCAAGCAATTGATAGAACCGCGCAAAGTCATGACAATATCTAAGGCAACGATCATACATATAGGCATCACGTCCGAGACAAGTAGCCGATACTTTCTGCATCTACTACTATTACTCCACACATCGATCGCTATCCAGCATGCATCCAGCGTATTGAGTTCATGACAAACCGAGTAACGCCTTAAGCAAGATGACATGATCTAGAGGGATAATCTCAAACTAATGATGAAAACCCCATCTTTTTACCCTTGATGGCAACAACAGGATCCGTGCCTCGCTACCCCTTCTGTCACTGGGTGAGGTCACCGCACGGTATGAACCCAAAACCAAGCACTTCTCCCATTGCAAGAATCATAGATCTAGTTGGCCAAACAAAACCCAGAACTCGAAGAGAATTACAAGGATATGAAATCATGCATAAGAGAGATCAGAAGAAACTCAAATAAGATTCATACATAATCTAATCATAAATCTACAATTCATCGGATCTCGACAAACACACCGCAAAAGAAGATTACATCGGATAGATCTCCATGAAGATCATGGAGAACTTTGTATTGAAGATCCAAGAGAGAGAAGATGCCATCTAGTTACTAGCTACGGACCCGTAGGTCTATGGTGAACTACTCACGCATCATCGGAGAGATCGTGGTGTCGATGAAGAAGCCCTCCGTATCCGAATCCCCCCTTTGGCAAGGCACCAGAACATGCCCCATATGGGATCTTGCAGAGACAGAAGCTTGCGGCGGTGGAAAAGTACTTTCGATGATCTCCTGATTTTTTGTGGAATTTTTGGGGATATATAGGCGCAAAACCTAGGGAAAAGGACGTCCAGGGGGCCCACAAGATTGTGGGCCGCGGCCTCCCCCCTGGCCGCGGGGTGGGGGCTTGTGGGGCCCCTGGGCCCTCCTGCCTTGGCTCTCAAGTCTCCTGATCTTCTTCCTTTACGGAAAAAATCTTTTCGGGAATTTATTCCATTTGGACTCCGTTTCAAAATCTCCTAGAAAAGGGGTAAAAAACATGGAAAAAACAGGAACTGGCACGTGGCACTGAGTTAATAAGTTAGTCCCAAAAAATATATAAAAGGCATGCATAACATGCAAAGTTTGACAAGATAATAGCATGAAACCATCAAAAATTATAAAGACGTTGGAGACGTATCAAGCATCCCCAAGCTTAACTCCTGCTCGTCCTCGAGTAGGGAAGTGATAAAGAATGAATTTTTGATGTGGAAAGCTACCTAGCACAGTTGTCCTTTGCAACTTCTTTCACGTGACATGAATGTTCACATCTGTAAGATTCAAAACAATAGTTTTCTATTGACATGAAAACAATAATACTTCAAGCAAACTAGCATGGTAATCATGAACTTTCAAAATAACAAGGCCAAGGAAAGTTATCCCTACAAAATCATATAGTCTGGCTATGCTCCATCATCCTCACACAACTAATGTAAATCATGCACAACCCCGGTATTGGCCAAGTAATTGTTTTCACACTCTTACTTTCTCAAACTTTTTATAACTATCACAGAATACATGAGCGTGAGCCATGGATATAGCACTATAGGTGGAATAGATTGTGGTGGTGGTTGTTAGAAAAAAAAGGAGGAGATGGTCACATTGAATCGGCGTATCAAAGGGCTATGGAGATGCCCATTGATAGATATCAATGTGAATGAGTAGGGATTGCCATACAAGAGATGCACTAGAGCTATAAGTATGTGAAAGCTCAAAAGGAGAACTAGTGGGTGTGCATCCAACTTGCTTGCTCACGAAGAACTAGGGCAATTTGAGGAAGCCCATCATTGGAATATACAAGCCAAGTTATATAATGAAGATTCCCACTAGCATATGGTAGTGAAAAAGATAGTAGCATTGTCCCTTCTCTCTTTTTCTTTCTTTTCTTTTTTTCATTTGGGTTCTTAGGCCTTTTGTCCCCCCTTTTTTAATTATTTTTGGGCTCTTTGGCCTCTTTTTTTAATTATTTTTGGGCTCTTTGGCCTCTTTTTTTTATTTCCTCACATGGGACAATGCTCTAATAATGATGATCATCACACTTTTATTTACTCACAGCTTCGAAACTCAAAATGATGATGAATCTATAGGAAATGCCTCCGGCCACGTACCGGGATGTGAAACGATCTAGCATGGCGTATGAAGTTGAAACATCTCGCTAGCTATCTTACGATCATGCAATGGCAATATGAGAGTGACGGCACAAGTCATGAGACGGAACAGTGGGAGTTGCATGGCAATATATCTCGGAATGGCTATGAAAATGCCATAGTAGGTTGGTATGCTAGCTGTTTTGAGGAAGGCATATGGTGGGTTTGTGTACCGGTGAGAATTGCGCGGCACTAGAGAGGCTAGCAATGGTGGAAGCTGAAAGTGCATCTATACCATGGACTCACATTAGTCATGAAGAACTCACATACTTGTTGCGGAAGTTTTTATTAGTAATCAATACAAAGTGCTAAACGCATACTCCTAGAGAAAGGGTTGGTAGGTGTTAACCATCGCGCGATCCCGACCTCAACACAAAGGATGAAAATCAATAGATCAATTATGCTCCGACTTCCTAACATAGCGGTTCACCATACGTGCATGCTACGGGAATCACTAACTTTAACACAAGTATTTCTAGATTCACAACACCCTACTAACATAGCTCTTAATATTGCCAAATCCACGTCTCCAAACTAATTGAGAGGAATCAAGACTTCTCTTTCTACTCAATGCACATGAATATGGAGGTTTTTGCATCCTCTTTGGGTACCTATCACCTTTGGGACTACTTTCATAGCATAAGTCAACTACCAAGTCACGCACCGCCGTGCTCTAAAAGATATAAGTGAAGCCCATAGAGCAAAAGTATCTAGCTCAAAAGATATAAGTGAAGCACTATGATCATTCTAGCAAAATCACGATGAGTGCATCTCTCTCTCCCTCAAAAAGGTGTGCAGCAAGGATGATTGTGACACAACAAAAAGTAAAGACTCCTATGATACAAGACGCTCCAAGCAAAACACATATCATGTGGTGAATACAAATATAGCTCCAAGTAAAGTTACCGATGGATTGAAGACGAAAGAGGGGATGCCTTCCTGGGGCATCCCCAAGCTTAGGCTTTTTGGTGTCCGTGAATTTGGATTGGGATGCCTTGGGAATCCCCAAGCTTGAGCTCTTTCCACTCCTTATCTATTTTTCCATGAGAACATCACCCAAAACTTGAAAACTTCACAACACAAAACTTAAACAGAAACTCGTGATAACATTAGCACAAGAAAACAAACTACCACTTCTTTTGGTACTGTAGCAAACTTGAATTCTATCTATATTGCTGTTGGGATACTGTATTCTCACTTTTCCATGGCTATTACCCCCCGATACTAACCATAATTCCATCAAAACAAGCAACAAACTCAACAAAATAGAATCTGTCAAAAACAGACCAATCTGTAGCAATCTGTAAACTTCGTATACTTCTGGTAGCTCAAAAAGTCTGAAAAATTACGACTGCCTGCACAAAAGGCATATCAATCAGCAGCAAAAAGAATCAACTCAAAAGATCTTTCTGAATAAAAATGAAAAATCATCACGTGAGCCAAAATTTTCTGTCTTTTTCCAGCAGGATCAAACAACCATTACCAAGACTAGTCATAAAGGTTTTGCTTAGCTCAAACACAAAAAGAAGCACCAAAAACACAATCACTACAGAATTATGATGGTGTGGACGCAACAAAACAGAAAGAAAAAGATAAATTCATTGGGTTGCCTCCCAACAAGCGCTATTGTTTAACGCCCTTAGCTAGGCATAAAAGCTATAGAATCACGCATCGTCGTCTTTGGTGCTCAAACCATAAGTGACCCTCATCATGGATTCATAAGGCAATCTTATTTTCTTTCTAGGAAAGTGTTCCATGCCCTTCCTTAAAGGAAATTGAAATCTAATATTCCCTTCCTTCATATCGATGATAGCACCGATAGTCCTTAGGAAAGGTCTACCAAGAATAATAGGGCATGTAGGATTGCAATCAATGTCAAGCACAATGAAATCCACGGGTACATAGTTCCTATTTGTAATAATAGGAACATCATTGATCCTTCCCATGGGTTTCTTGACAGTAGAATCAGCAAGATGAAGACTAAGAGAACACTCTTCAATCTCATTAAAACCCAGAGCATCACATAGAGACTTTGGAATCGTAGAAACACTAGCACCCAAATCACACAAAGCATTGCATGCATAGTTTTTGATTTTGATTTTGATGGTAGGTTCCCACTCATCATGAAGCTTTCTAGGGATAGAGACTTCCAATTCAAGTTTCTCTTGAAGAGATTTTATCATAGATTCGATGATATGATCGGTAAAGGCCTTGTTTTGGCTATAAGCGTTTGGAGAGTTTAACATGGATTCCATCAAAGAAATGCATTCAATCAAGTAGCAATTATCATAATTGAATTCCTTGAAATCCACGGTAGTAATTTCATTACTACTCAAAGTTTTAACATCTTCTACTCCACTTTCAATGATTTTAGCATCAAGATAGATGGACTACGAATCATTGGGGCACTTTTCAACCAAAGTGGATTCATATCCAGCCCCATAATCATTAGGTTTGACAAAAGAAAACAAAGATTCAATGGGAGTCACACTAAGCACTTTAAGATCTTCGTGATTCTCATCACGAGTTTCAGGTTTAGCAGCCATTTTATTGACTCAAGTAGCCTGCTTATCAGAAATCAGGCCGACCAACTTTTCAAGATGAGCAAACTGAGAATTTAGCAGAAGGGATTCTTTGGCCATATCATCAACTTCTCTACTCATAAAAGCCAGAAAAGAATTTTGCTCCTTCAGCTCTCTACGGAAGTAACTATTGTATTCAAACTGTGTAGACATGAAGCCTTTAACACTAGTTTCAATCTCTTCTAACTTCGCATAGTAATCATCAAAATCCCTTGGTTCGGTCATTCGGGTTTTAGCAGGCAGGCAAGCGGGCAAAGAGAAAGCCAGAAAAAGGGTGAACGAAAAGGGGAAACGGAAAAGCCAAACGAAAAAGGCAAATTGGTGAAGTGGGGGAGAGGAAAACGAGAGGCAACTGGTAAACAAAGTAAATGCAAGAGATGAGTTTGCGACACCTACTTGGATGAGTTCTTGACTTGATCTTCCTCCCCAGCAACGGCGCCAGAAATCCTTCTGCTACGGCAACAAAAGTCCTTCCCCGGCAACGCGAGGAATTCTTCTTGCTACTTCTCTTGTTTGCGTCGGTTTTTCCCTTCAAGAGGAAAGGGTGATGCAGCATAGGAGCAGTAATTATTTCCCTCAGTTTGAGAACCAAGGTATCGATCCAGTATGTGGGTCTTGTCAAGTCCATAGTACCTGCGCAAACACAAACGAGCTTGCACCCAACGCTTCAAAGGGGTTCTCAATCCCTCCAAGATTGTTTGCAAAGTTAGATCTGAAGGCGGAAAGTGCAACGAAGTAAAAAGTGTAAGGATGAAATATGGTGTGGAGTAGACCGTGGTGTCCATAGTGTTCACTAGAGGGTTCTCTCAAAATAGCAAATATCACGGTGGGTGAAGAAAGTACCGTCGAGCAATTGATAGAATCGCGCAAAGTCATAACGATATCTAAGGCAATGATCATACATATAGGCATCACGTCTGAGATAAGTAGACCGATACTTTGTGCATCTACTACTATAACTCCATACATCGACCGCTATCCAGCATGCATCTAGTGTATTGAGTTCATGACGAACAGAGTAACGCCTTAAGCAAGATGACATGATGTAGAGGGATAATCTCAAACTAATGATGAAAACCCCATCTTTTTACCCTTGATGGCAACAACACGATGCGTGCCTCGCTACCCCTTCTGACACTGGGTGAGGTCACCGCACGGTATGAACCCAAAACCAAGCACTTCTTCCGTTGCAAGAATCATAGATCTAGTTGGCCAAACAAAACCCACAACTCGAAAAGAATTACAAGGATATGAAATCATGCATAAAATAGATCAGGAGAAACTCAAATCAGATTCATAGGTAATCTGATCATAAATCCACAATTCATCGGATCTCAACAAACACAACAAGAAAGAAGATTACATCGGATAGATCTCCATGAAGATCATGGAGAACTTTGTATTGAAGATCCAAGAGAGAGAAGAAGCCATCTAGTTACTAGCTACGGACCCGTAGGTCTATGGTGAACTACTCACGCATCATCGGAGAGGTCATGCTGTTGATGAAGATGCCCTCCGTATCCGAATCCCCTCCGGCAGGGCACCAGAACGTGCCCCAGATGGGATCTTGCGGAGACAGAAGCTTGCGGCGGCGGAAAAGTACTTTCGATGATCTCCTAATTTTTTGTGGAATTTTTAGGAATATATAGGCGGAGAACCTAGGGCAAAGGACGTCCAGGGGGCCCACAAGCCGGTGGGTCGACCTCCCCCCTGTTCGCAGGGTGGGGGCTTGTGGGGACCCTGGGGCCCCCCTGCCTTGGCTCTCAAGTCTCGTGATCTTCTTCCATTACGGAAAAATCTTTTCGGGGATTTTATTCCGTTTGGACTCCGTTTCAAAATCTCCTCTTAAAGGGGTCAAAAACATGGAAAAAACAAGAACTGGCACTTGGCACTGAGTTAAAAAGTTAGTCCCAAAAATATATAAAAGGCATGCAAAACATCCAAAGTTTGACAAGATAATATCATGAAACCATCAAAAATTATAGGTACGTTGGAGACGTATCAATCTCCACCTCCGACAGGGCCGGGGCACCCAAGTAGTGTTCCCAGGTCATTTCTACCTCTCGCTCCCGACCGGGCAATGTGACAAACCCTCGGATGTTTTGACGACAAAAAAAACCAAGGACGTTGTTGGGCTTCTGGACACAGTTGGCAACAATCCAACCCCGGCAGTATGACAAATTAAAGCCAAAACATTAGATATTTGAGAAAAGGTGAAGGTAAAAGGTTAAATAAGAGTAAATTAACTTATTTGTCCCCATTTGGCTTAATCGACCACCTTTACTCACTGGTCGCCGACACGAGCGAGAGCCCCGAACTACCACGCTAGTAGACGGTGGCCCCCTCACCCAACTCCACGTTGCTATCAGCATGGCCACTTGGCTCAGGCTCACCCAGATCAGCCCAGGTATCCCATTGGGTCTCTGGGAACGTACCCTCATCCCTGCTTTGCTCCGGAGTCGCCTGGAACGAATCCTCTGGGGCACGAGTCTCGTGGGTCGAAGGCTCGTCGACCTAAGGCTCATTGACCTGAGGCTCGTGAACCAGAGACTGTGTAGCCTCCACCTTAGACGAATCCACCCTAGAATTCCTTTGCTCAGGTGAATCGGCTTGGGGTGGCGGCGAGGAAGGCGTGGCAGCCACCGCCCTAGCTCTCCCGCGGCCACGGGTACCTTTAGTACAACATAAATACCAACATGAGTAATAAAATGTATATAAATACCAACATGAGTACAACATAAATACCAACATGAGTAATACCTTTAGTACCTCTCGGCTTCGTGGGGGGTCGACCTCCGCTCACGAGGGCCGTGTGAGTTGAAGAAGCGGCCACTCCATGCAGAGTAGAGAGAAACACGCTCCGAAGAGGCGTGGCAGGAATGGATGTACCCATCCCACCACCCGCCGACGAAGAAGGAGCCCCGGAGTGCTTTCGACCCTTTCCCACCATCTTTCAACACCTGTCATGACAAAGATTAAATGAAATTAGTACAACATATATATGAACATGAGTAATAAAATGTATATAATTTAAGTGTATCATCATCATAAATACCAACATGACTAATAAAAAATGAATACCTAACATGAACTCAAAATTTATATATAGTAATAGTTGAATACCTGACATGAACTAATAATAATCGTGCTCGTCTATATATGCTTCGGTGTCAATAAATGCATCATGATCATAGTACAACATATATATGAACATGAGTAATAAAATGTATATAATTTAAGTGTATCATCATCATAAATACCAACATGACTAATAAAAAATGAATACCTAACATGAACTCAAAATTTATATATAGTAATAGTTGAATACCTGACATGAACTAATAATAATCGTGCTCGTCTATATATGCTTCGGTGTCAATAAATGCATCATGATCATACCTATCATCAATAAATGCATCATCATCATCACTATTAGGAAGAACATGTGGAAGGCCACCATTATGTAATCGGTCAAGAAGTGACAGGTCATCCGCAGTAGTAACCTCTTCTTCTTCCGACTCTTCCTGTTCGGGCTCACGGGTTAAGACGGATTCACTGTCGCTGTCTACTTCAATGTTCTGGGGTGAAGTAGAGCGGTACTTGAAACGTTTCTTGGACATACGTGTTTCTTGGAAGAATTCTCCTTCATATGTGTATGGGTTAATGTGAGGTTCGTAATCCTCTTCATTGAGGGTAGGTGGTCTAAAATGTGGTGGCACTTCATAAACGATATCTTAACCTTTCATATTTGGATCAGTTTGTAGGCCCATGGTAGATATAAAACTTGTGTCGCTTGTCGAGCCGTAATATATACACCGGGAACATGTAAGTGGGTGTTTTGGTTGATTTTGACTAGTCCTATATGTTCATCAGTCCTTCTAGTCTCCCTCGACTCAAACCAATAACATTTGAAGACTACGACGGTCGGTGGGTTTTCACCATAAAATAGAAGTTCATAAATTGCTTCAACTCTTTCGTAATACTCGATGCCTCCTTCGTCGATAGCAGAGACATAACAATTTTTAGTCTTTAGGTCAGGCATAGATAGCTCTTTGCCAAAGGTACGAAAGTGATACCCGTTGGTGTTGTATTTGTCAAATGGATGGACCTTATAGTCGAAACCATTACCAACTTGTCTCAACTCGGCATCCATAGACTCTGCATCAGCTTACATGTTTAATACGAAAGAATGTATGCATTAGCCACAAATTAGACCAAGAAATGAAATGGCCCATTAATGGTAATTAATTACCCTTTGTTTGAACGAAGAGATGAAACCGGGATAGTCGCCTCCATGCTTAGCGAGAAGCTCATACTCTTCGACGGAATACTTTTCGATGACCGCTCCATCCGAGAATTCGGCGACCTATCGGCTATAGAAAATATCCGAGAATCACAATATTTCAAATGAATTAGAAGTTGCGGAACAATAATTTACCGAAAACTTACGCGATGTACGGCCGCACTTCTGTTAGGTTGGTGAAGATATACAATGAAATGGCCCGGCATTCTTCCACATCCAACGATTTCCCTTTCGGAGAACCGGATGGTGCGAGCTTCCCTTTGAATAGGTTGAGGTTGGACCGACCTTTTTTAGGATCGCCGTCATTGTACCGAGGCTTCGGGTTATGCAAATGATAATTTTTGGCTTCGTAGTTTGCTGTCACGAAGTTTGCCGCCTCCTTAGTAATGAATGCCTCTGTCATCGATGCTTCAATTCTACGTTTATTTTTACATTTATCTCGAAGCATCTTCTGCATCCTCTCAGTTGAGTAGCACCACCTATTTTGAAAGGGCCCCCCCCCCCAATCTTGCCTAGGTTGGGAAATGCAAAATCAAATGCTGCATTGGATTAAATAAGCCCGGTGGAAAGATCTTTTCTAATTTGCAGATCAACTCCGCCGCCAACTCTTCCATTAAATCTTGCACGCCAGGCGATAGTTCTTTCACAGAAAGAGAACGAAAGAAATAGCTCATCTCTGCGAGTACTAGACATTCATCCTCTGGGATAAAGCCACGCAACATCACCAGCATTACCCGCTCAATTCATATGTGCCAATCATGACTGTTGAGACCAAATATTTTCAATTTCGAAAGACTCGTTCCCCTCTTTAGATTCACAGCATATCCATCGGGGAACATCAACCGCATTTTCACCCACAACAGCATTTCCCTCATAGCTGGCGTTTCAAGATTGAACCATGCCTTTGGCTTCGCTCTATTTGGCTTTCCTTTCCGTTTTTGCAAGTTTTGTAAAGGTCTATCACATAGATCCTCCAGGTCCATTCTAGCCTTAGTATTATTTTTTCACTTCCCCTCTATGCTGAACAATGTGCCAAAAATGGCCTCCGCGATATTCTTTTCAGTGTGCATCACGTCGATGTTGTGTGGGCAAAGGAGGTCTTTGAAGTAAGGCAAATCCCATAAGCATGACTTGTGAGTCGAGGCGTGTTCTGTATTATACCCTTTGAAGTACCCTGGACGCAAAGGATTAGGCTCGAGAGCGTTTAACTAATCAAGGGTCTGTTGGCCAGTCAACGCAGCTGGTGAAGTGTTTTTGACAACTCTACTTTTGATGAAATTCTTCTTGTCTTTTCTGAACTTATGGTCAAGATCCAGGAACAGTCTATGCATGTCAAAGCAAGATAACTTGTGACCAGCCTGCAGCCAACGAAACTGAAGAGCTGCCTTGCATGTGGTGCACGGGAACCTTCCATGCACACACCAACCAGCGAATAGAACAAACGCGGGATAATCACGTGTCGAGTACATGTACCACACATGCATTTTGAAATTTGGTTTGGTAGCGGCGTCGTAGGTCTTGATCCCATTATCTGAGGCTTCTTGCAACTCATCCATAAGCGGATGCATGTACACATTCATATTCTTCCGTGGATAGTTCGGCCCTGGAATTATCAACGTCAGGAAAATGTTCTTTCTTTTCATAATCTCTTCGGGTGGGAGATTGAGTGGAATGACAAATACAGGCCAACAACTGTATTGCGCTACCGTCATACCATACACATTGAACCCATCCATGCTGATGGCAACTCTAGGATGCCCTGGATCTTCCAATTTATCCTTATGTAATGCATCGAAGTGCTTCCACGGAAAACCATCTGAAGTGCGTACCAACATCCTGTTCCCATCCGCATCTACTTCGTTTCTTTTGCCTAATTTATGCCATGTCATCTGTCTAACCGTCTCTTCGACCATGAAAAGACGTTGAAGTCTTGGTATGATTAGCTAATACCGAAGAACACTAATGGGGATTTTGGTCTGATTCATATCACCTATACTGTTGTCTACCAAAATATACCTGGAAGAATAGCAAATGGGGCAATAGTTCAAGGCCGCATACTCAAGCCTAAATAAGGCACATCCATTCTCAAATGCATGTATCTTCTCATAGGGCATCTTAAGTACACGGAGGATTTTCTCTGACTGGTACAGGTTTGCAGGCAGTACATGGCCTTTGGGTAGAAAGCATCCAAATATCGTCATCATCGCGTCGTAGCATTCTATGCCTAACTTGAATTGAGCCTTTGGAGCCATTACTTGCGCGATGGCATCCAGCTGACAAAGGTCAGTCTGCTCGTGGAGAGGACGTTTTGAAGACTCGAACATTTCATAGAAGGCCTTTGCAGATTGCTCCATCTCATCGTCCGAATCCCGAGCATCATCAAAGTCTTGCACCATGTCTTTGATCCCGATACCATGCTTGTCGGTGCAACGACGAATCACCTCAGCTCTGGCACGTTGGTCAGACTCACCATGAAAAGTCCACATCGTATAATTAGGCATAAAACCCAACTTCTGCAGGTGTTTACCCATTTCAAACATTGTCTGCTTTTTCCAGTTGTCGCCGTTGGGACAGGGGCACCATGTTTTTTGCTGGCCATTTGCAAATGCGGCTCTAACAAACCCCCTGGTTTTTGTTAACCATTCATGGGTCATGTCTTTCTGACTAGGGTGACCAGTGTACATCCAAGCACGATCACTCATCTTGCCTAGCTACCTATAGGCACACAAGAATTAAATATATAATTCATCACCTATATTCATCCGCTAATCAAGTTTGTCAGTTTTATTACATCCATGCAACCTACAGGATAATAGGTAACGATCGGTCCTAATCCCACACGAGTATGTGTAGATGTGGTTCGTTTTCCCATGCTCTTCTCGAGATCGGACGCAGAATTTCGGTAGCACCTCCCCGCTGTTCCCCTGATACACATCTCGGCAATAAGCAGAGAGGATATGTACCCAGAGAACAATAGGGAGGCACTAACGAAATTCTGCATTGGATCCGGAGCACAGCATACGTGAAAACGAACGCAATCTACACATACTCAGGCTGTCCATGGATAACATTGGACAATTCAAAAGGATGGCGGTTATAAATATGCAAAGACATGCATATTCCTATATGTCGCCCTTTCGAACAGGAGACGCATACTGGTCACGCATACTCATGATTGAAGAAACCTATAGCTAGATGGTTTCATCGGCACGAAGACCGTAACAGAGCAAATTAAGGGGGTAGGAGGAGAAGTCATTTGTGCTCACCAACAAACGCAGGGGCGGAGCTCGTCCAACACACGTGGAGGTCGTCGAACAACTACACATTGAAATTCACCCGATCAGCACAAATATGATGTTTTTATAATTAACATAATCAGAAAATATGTGACCTAACTCATAATTTACAAAACTATGACCCCGTCGGCCTCTAGACGGCCAAAAAGAACCTTCTCGTTCAACAGTACGCAGAAGAGGTGTCGGGGTGGGGGCTTAGTGGCGTCGGGGGTCGGTGTCTTCGGGGGTCGCGTGTTCTTTGCGCCGGTGGTCGGGGGTCAGTGTATTCGGGGGTCAAGGGACACTGGGGTCAGGGGTCGGGGTCTTTTCGATCAAAAAGAGGCCGAAGAGGTGTCGGGGGTCGGGGGTTGCGGGTCAGTGGCGTCGGGGGTCGGGGGTCGAGGGTCAGTGGCGTCGGGGGTCAGGGGTCGGGGGTCGAGGGTCAGTGGCGTCGGGAGTCGAGGGTCAGTGGTGTCGGGCGTCTGGGGTCAGGGGTCGAGGGTCAGTGGCGTCGAGAGTCGAGGGTCAGTGGCGTCGGGCATCGGGAGTCGGGGGTTGATACGTCTCCGTCATATCTACTTTTCCGAACTCTTTTGCCCTTGTTTTGGACTCTTATTTGCATGATTTGAATGGAACTAACCCGGACTAACGCTGTTTTCTGCAGAATTGCCATGGTGTTGTTTTTGCGCAGAAATCAAAGTTCTCGGAATGACCTGAAAATTTATGGAGAATTTTTCTGGGATTTATGAAAAATACTGGCGCAAGAATCAGCGAAGGGAGTGGAGCCGTGAGCCCACAAGCCCACCAGGCGCGGGCCCCCCTGGCCACGCCTGGCAGGCTTGTGGGGCCCACAAAGCTCCACCGCCTCTCAATCCAGCTCTATATAGTCCGTTTCGTCCGGAAAAAAATCAAGGAGAAAAGTTCATTGCGTTTTACTATACGGAGGCACCACCACCTAGTGTTCTTCCTCTTGAGGGCAGGTCTGGAGTCCGTTCTGTGTTCTGGAGATGGGAGATCGTCGCCATCGTCATCATCAACCTTCCTTCATTGCCAATTCCATGATGCTCTTCACCGTTCGTGAGTAATCTCATCGTAGGCTTGCTAGACGGTGATGGGTTGGATGAGATGTATCATGTAATCGAGTTAGTTTTGATCGGGATTGCTTCCTAGTATCGAGTATGTTCTGAGATTGATGTTGCTACTACTTTGCCATGCTTAATGCTTGTCACTAGGGCCCGAGTGCCATGATTTCAGATCTGAACCTATTTTGATGTCGCCAATATATGTGTGTTTTAGATCCTATCTTGCAAGTTGTAGTCACATACTATGTGTTATGACCCGGCAACCCCGGAGTGACAATAGCCGGAACCACTCCCAGAGATGACCATAGTATGAGGAGTTCATGTATTCACGAAGTGTTAATGTGTTGGTCCGGTTCTTTATTAAAAGGAGAACCTTAATATCCCGTAGTTTCCATTAGGACCCCGCTGCCACGGGAGGGATGGACAATAGATGTCATGCAAGTTCTTTTCCCTAAGCACGTATGACTACATACAAAATACATGCCTACATTAGATTGACGAACCGGAGCTAGTTATATATCTCTCCGTGTTATAACTGTTACATGATGAATCACATCCGGCATAATCATCCATCATCGATCCAATGCCTACGAGTTTTTCCTACTGGTCATTTCTACGTTACTTTGCCGCTACTGCTGTCACTGCTGCTACTGGTTACTGTTGCTACTATTGCTATCATACTACCTTGCTACCGATACTTTGCTGCAGATACTAAATCTTTCAGGTGTGCTTGAATTGACAACTCAACTGCTAATACTTGACAATATTCTTTCGCTTCCCCTTTAGTCGAATCAATAAATTTGGGTTGAATACTCTACCCTCGAAAACTGTTGCGATCCCCTATACTTGTGGGTTATCAAGACCTTTTTCTGGCGTCATTGCCGGGGAAGCACAACTATATTCTCTGAGTCACTTGGGATTTACATTTGTTGATCACTATGAGGAATCCGATAGATCCAAGAACTAAAGTATTGCCCTCAACTACGAGGACAGGTAAGGAACTGCCATCTAGCTCTGCCCTTGATTCACCTTCAGTTATGAGTAAGTTTGCGATACCACCTCCTGCTAGCAATCTTGATATGTCGCTTGTGCTTGATGATGCTACTTCTCCTGCCCATGATGCTTAAGATGATGCTATGCTTGATACTGCTTTGCCTGATGATGCTATGCTTGATACTGCTTTGCCACTAGGTGCATTCCTTGATGCAAAAATTGCTAGAGTTGCTGGTAGATGTGTTGATACTTCTGAAACTGCTGATACTATTGAAGTAGAACCTACTATTTTGCCTACTAGAACTAGCTCGCCTAGAAATGAATTGCCCGATATGCCTGAGCGTTATGTTATGGAGGGAGAGATAGCTGAGGACTTTCTTGCATGTAAGGATAGCTACGATGTTGAGAAACTACTGCTCAAGTGGAAAGAAAAATCTCTGAACGCTAGGATGAAATACGACCTGAAGTTTGCTACTTCGCCTATCTTTGTGACCGATAAGGATTATGAATTCTCTGTCGACCCTGAGTGATCACTCTGGTCGAATCTGATCCTTTTCACGGTTATGAGTCTGAAACGGTTGTATCCCATCTGACCAAACTGCACGATATATCCACCCTATTCACGAGTGAGGAAAAGATCCGCCACTACTATATCCTCAAGCTGTTTCCTTTCTCGCTGAAGGATGATGCTAAGACTTGGTTCACTTCTCTTGCTCCTGGTTGTGTGCCCAGCCCGCAGGATATGGTCTACTACTTCTCTGAAAAATATTTCCCTGCCCATAAGAAGCAAGTTGACTTGCAAGAAATATGCAACTTTGCTCAAGCTGAAGAAGAGAGTCTCCCACAAGCTTGGGGGAGGCTCGTCCAGCAACTGAATGTTTTGCCTGATCACCCTCTTGAGAAGAATGAAATACTTGATATCTTCTATAATGGACTTACTCATGCTTCTAGAGACCATCTAGACAGTTGTGTCGGTTGTGTTTTTAGGGAACGAACTGTAGAACAAGCTGAGATTATATTGAATAACATCTTGTGCAATTAGAATGCTTGGACTATTCCCGAACCACCTCCTAAGCCAACTCCAAAGAAAAGAGGTATTCTATTCCTCAGTCCTGAAGATATGCAAGAAGCTAAGAATCTATGCGAGAGAAAGGCATTAAATCTGAAGATGTCAAAAATCTACCACCTATCGAAGAGATCCATGGTCTTGATAACACGATTCAGGTAGTAAATTCTCTGCGTAGGTTTGATGAGAGTGAGATTCCTTTTGATAAACCTGCTAGCTTATGCCTGGATGAATTTGATAACTTTGTTGCCAAACAACAAAGTTTCAATGATTATGTTAGCAGACAATTTGAACGGAATGCTCGTATGCTTAGTCATTTAAGTGCTTGTGTGGATAGAAATGTCAATGATCCTAAGCTCTTGAGTAAACATGCCTCTATGGTTACTACTTAGGTAGAACAAGTACTTAAGGCTCAGAATGACTTGCTCAATGAGTTGAATGACAATTCTGTCAGAGTCGTCACTAGAGGCGGTAGAATGACTCCAGAACCTTTGTATCCTGAGGGTCATCTTAAGAGAATTGAACAAGATTCTCAAGGAGTTTGCACTGATGCACCTAGTCATCCTAGAAACAAGAAGAAAGATGATAGGAATTTGCACGCTAGCAAGCCTATTGCTGCTACACCTGATAGTACAAACGATGCCTCTGTTTGTGATGCTGCAACACAATCTGCTGATGAACATGAGCCTAATGATAATATCAATAGTGATATTCATAAAGAGGCTCAACCTAGCAATGATAAGGATGTGCAGATTGAACCTGTTGATCTTGATAACCCACAGCCTAAGAATAGAAGATACGATAAGAGTGACTTCACTGCTAGGAAGCATGGTAAAGAAAGGGAACCATGGGTTCAGAAACCTATGCCCTTTCCTCTCAAACCATCCAAGAAAAAGGATGATTAGGATTTTGAGGGATTTGTTGAAATGATTAGACCTGTCTTTATGCAAATGCATTTGACAGATATGCTCAAAATGTCTCCGTATGCTAAGTACATGAAGGATATTGTGACTAATAAGAGGAGGATACCTGAGGTTGAGATTTCCACCATGCTCGCTAATTATACCTTCAAGGGTGGAACTCCTAAGAAACTAGGTGATCCCGGTGTGCCCACTATACCTTGCTCCATTAAAGGAAACTATGTTAGAACGGCGTTACGCGACCTTGGAGCCGGTGTTGTTGTTATGCCTCTCTCTCTTTATCGTAGACTTGAACCGGATAAGTTGACACCCACTGAAATCTCTCTGCAAATGGACGACAAATCAACTGCTTTCCCTATCGGCATTTGCGAGGATGTGCCTGTTGTGGTTGCGAACGTCACTATCTTAACACACTTTGTTATCTTGGATATTCCCGAGGACGATGCCATGGCGGTCATCCTCGGAAGACCCTTTTTAAACACTGCAAGGGCTGTTATAGATTGCAACAATGGCAATGTCACTTTCCATGTCAACGGTAACGAGCATACGGTGCACTTTCCGAAGAAACAATATTGAGTACATTGCATCAATGCTATCGAAAAAACTTCATCAATTCTTATTGGGAGCTTTGAATGCCCTATTCCTCCTGTTAAGATGAAGTATGATTTGCTTGTTGGGGAGATACACATCCCCATTGAGGTGACCTAGTGACTATTCGAAAATTCTCCGTCTTCTTTTGCGATTCGGAAAAGTTTATCAAGGAGACTTGATCAACCTCATTGACGGATTTCTTTTGATGACCATGAGATTAATGAATCGAGGAGGCACAAAACTCTGTTCCAAGCTTTCACCTTCGGTTGCTTAGAAGAAAAATGATAGATTTAGTTTAGTTTTCCCTGTTTTCTGTTTTAGCTCCGGTAGAAAAGTACCCCGAAAATAAAAGTTCTTCGAATGTCCTGAAAATCAAGTATGATTTTTTCTGGAGTTTTTGAAAAATATTGAGACGAAGAGCTAGTCTAGGGGCTGCACCAGTGGGCCACAAGACCTGGAGGCGCGGGCACCCCCCTGGTCGCGCCTACCTGGCTTGTGGGGCTCACCTGCACCCCCTCCACTCATTCTAGCTTCCATCTGCTTCTCCTACCTCTAGAAAAAATCATTTCACAACTCAAACCCGTGTTCTTGCTCCTCTTGCTGGGATTTTCGATCTCCTTGCTCAAAGCACCATTCTCCGAACTGTTTTGGGGAAATTACTCCTTGGTAAGTGACTCCTCCATTGGTCCAATTCGTTTTTGCTCTAGTGCCTTATACTTCGCGTATTTTTGCTGCCTTGGTGACCATGTTCTTGAGCTTTGCAAGCTAATTTTAGCTGGTCCTAAGTGGTTTTGATGCGTAATATGCCTTCTAGGCACTTGTTGGAGTAGTTGCTACGAGTTTCGTAGAGCCTTGTTCACTTTTCCTTAGAATCACTAAAATTTCAGAAATTTTCAGAGATAGAAAATGGAAAAGATGAGGAGGTTCTTAAATGGCTCTTCAAGCCGTGACCCCAAGGATGATGGAAGTGAGAAGAAGCCCAAGTATTTGGTCCCTCGAGTTGCAGAAGTTCGAGCGTGCGAGTGGGCAAGCGATGTGTTCTTACGCGCCGCCGGACTTTATGAGGACTTCTACTACTTGGTGGAGAACGCAGGCCTTACCGCCTTCGTTGAAGATAAGTGTCCACAATACCTCCTCCTCACTAATATCTTCGTACAAAGCTTTAAGTTCTATATGAGGAAGAATCCTCCTATGGTTAAGTTCGAACTTTATGATATCCCCCAGCGCATGTCACTCCAGGATTTTTGCAATGTCTACAAATTACCTTACGTTGGAGATATTCATGAACCTCGTCAACGGGACATGGAGGCTTTCATCGATACAATTGTTGTAGGAGAGGAGAGAGGAGTGTCTTGCGCTAGAGCTGCTAGCATTCATTTTCATGTGCGTCGGTACTTCTCATTATTTGTGGGAAAATGTTTGATTTGCCGTGGGAAAGCTGGGTCACTTAGTTCCCCAGATCTTGCGGTCTTGCGTGAAGCCCTTTATAATAACAAAACTTATAGCTTGGGCGCTATAGTAGCTCAACGGTTGAACACGTACCATTCTAAAGCCATTGTCTACGGAGGTATCTATGCTACTCGTCTTGCTAGACACTTTGAGATACCTATTAGACTCGAGGAGGAAGAAGAGATTCTTTTTCCCGAGAGATATCTAGATTACGATAGCATGGTTCGCCATGACTTTCTTGATAGAGATACAAATAGAAGGATGATTTATAACCTGGTGTTTAGTCAGGGTACTCGCGAGACTACTACTTTCCTGCTCGTTCTTTGTTCAATCTTCATGCAGGAAGGCACATTATTATGCCCGCGGACATCTACGCACATTGGGGCTTGGCCCAACCACAGGTGCCCGTGCCCGAGCCACCAGTCGTGTACTGGACGCCAGTTTATCAGTGGGAGCCAGAGGAGCTCACACATCAGTGGCATCCTCAGTCCACTCCAGAGTACCCCGGAGCTGGTTATTTCCCTCCTTGGGAGTAGACCAACTTAGGCCAAAAGCCTAAGCTTGGGGGAGTACGTGTTTCTCACCGACTTTACATTCTGGCTTATGATTTCACTTTGTTCGTCGGTGTTCACACTTTGCCACTTTATCATCCATGTTAGTTTATTTCTTTTTCTCGTTTTCTTTTCATGTGTTTGTCTAGTTTGAGAAAACCCAAAAATATTTTCTTTTCTTCTTTTTCTTGTTGGGAGCTTTCCCGTGTAAATAGTTTTCTTTTTCTTTGCGTCAAGGTAGAAGACTATGGTTACGATGTTTAGTGGCTCTCGCATGCACATCTGTTTAGCTGTTAAAGAGCCATAGTACTTTGTCTTCTCCTTTTTGTTTGCGTGCAGATTCCAGCTTTAGTCCAATGCACGAGCACGCTTATTATTGTTCACATTGTTCGGTCGTGCAACTGAAAGGCAATAATGACGATATATGATGAAGTGACTGAGCCTGGAAAAGCTGGTATGAGCTCGATCTATTTTGTTTTTGTAAATATGACTAGCTCATCGTGCCTAGTTCAGCTTTGTTGTGAGAGAAACATGTTTGCAATGACAACTTAGAGATCAGAGTTTCTGATGCCATGCTTAATTAGCTAGGAGCTTATAATGGTTTGTCTTGGATGCCCACATGAATGTTGAGATGACTATGATGTAGTATGATAGGATGGTATCCTCCTTTGAATGATTCAAGTGGCTTGACTTGACGCATGTTCATGCATGTAGTTGAAACAAAATGAACATAGACTCTATGATGTTCATATTCATGGTGATTTATGTCCTACTCATGCTTTCACTAAATGTTAGTTAATCTCATTGCATTTTGATGACTGTTGTCGCTCTCTAGTTGGTCGCTTCCCAGTCTTTTGCTAGCCTTCACTTGTACTAAGCAGAAATACTGCTTGTGCATCCACTTCCATAAACCCAAAGTTGTTCCATATGAGTCCACCATACCTACCTATATGCGGTATCTACCTGCCGTTCCAAGTAAATTTGCATGTGCCACTCTCTAAACCTTGAAGAAATAATCTGTTTTGCATGCCCGAACTGCTCATGTGGTGACAAGGGGCTATCAGTATCTTCCATGCTAGGCGTGTTATCCTCCGTATGTGTTTATTCACTATCATTCAAGATAAAGGGAACGATAATTGAAATGGCCAGTTCCATGCTCAAATCGAAAAGATAATTGTAAACAAAACTCCCCCTGGATTGATGTTGGTATGGACGGCACCCGAGGACTCGGCTAGTCGTGGAGTGTGATTGATCGGTGGTGGGGCAGTCAAAACTTTACTTTTCTGTTTGGGAACCGCCTATAGCATGTGTAGCGTGGAAGATGATGAGAACTCTTAGTCACTGCGTTGACAATGAAAGCATGCCACCCAAAATTATTATCTCTGTTTTCAAAGCTTGAGCTCTGGAACCTCTGCAAATCAATGCTTCCCTCTGCGAAGGGCCTGTCTATCTATGTTCCTGTTGAGTCATCCTCCTCTTATAAAAGCACCAATTAGAGAGCATCTCTCTCATTTTTATGCTTTGCTTTTAACTGTGTTGAGTATGACTGTGACTGGATCTTCTTTGCCACGAATTACAATGTTAAGTCAGCCCTTGGTCTTTGAAGGTGCTCTTCATTTATTTTTTGCAGTCTCAGAAAGAGCTAGCGAGATACCATCTGTTCATACTGATTCATGTTGTTTTGATTGAAGTGTTGACGTTTGAGACTTATTATTATTTGTTCGCTAGTTGATTATGCCATTGATATGAGTTTACCATGAGACCTAGATGTCATTTGCTTATGTGGTTTGCTTGTGATCTTGCTGAAATTCTGGTTATGAGTTAGACATAGTTGCAACAACAAGATCGAACAGACTTCGTAAAAGTTCTTCTTTTGTCTCTTTCAGTTTGTCAACTGAACTGCTTGAGGACAAGCAAGGCTTTAAGTTTGGGGGAGTTGATACATCTCCGTCGTATCTACTTTTCCGAACTCTTTTGCACTTGTTTTGGACTATGATTTGCATGATTTGAATGGAACTAACCCGGACTAACGCTGTTTTCAGCAGAATTGCCATGGTGTCGTTTTTGCACAGAAATAAAAGTTCTCGGAATGACCTGAAAATTTACGAAGAATTTTTCTGGGATTTATGAAAAATACTGACCCAAGAATCAGCGGAGGGAGTGGAGCCGTGAGCCCACAAGCCCACCAGGCGCGGCCCCCTGGCCGTGCCTGGCAGGCCTGTGGGGCCCACAAAGGTCCATCGCCTATGAATCCAGCTCTATATAGTCTGTTTCGTCCGGAAAAAAAATCAAGGAGAAGAGTTCATCGTGTTTTACGATACGGAGGCGCCGCCACCTCCTGTTCTTCATCTGGAGGGTATATATGGAGTCCGTTCTAGGCTCCGGAGAGGGGATATCGTCGCCATCGTCATCATCAACCTTCCTTCATTGCCAATTCCATGATGCTCTTCACCGTTCATGAGTAATCTCATCGTAGGCTTGCTGGACGGTGATGGGTTGGATGAGATCTATCATGTAATCGAGTTAGTTTTGACGGGGATTGATCCCTAGTATCCACTATGTTCTGAGATTGATGTTGCTACTACTTTGCCATGCTTAATGCTTGTCACTAGGGCCCGAGTGCCATGATTTCAGATCTGAACCTATTATGTTGTCGCCAATATATGTGTGTTTTAGATCCTATCTTGCAACTTGTAGTCACCTACTATGTGTTATAACCTGGCAACCCCGGAGTGACAATAGCCGGAACCACTCCCGGAGATGACCATAGTATGAGGAGTTCATGTATTCACCAAGTGTTAATGCGTTGGTCCGGTTCTTTATTAAAAGGAGAACCTTAATATCCCGTAGGTTCCATTAGGACCCCACTGCCATGGGAGGGATGGACAATAGATGTCATGCAAGTTCTTTTCCCTAAGCACGTATGACTACATACGGAATACATGGCTACATTAGATTGACGAATGGGAGCTAGTTACATATATCTCCGTGTTATAACTGTTACATGATGAATCACATCTGGCATAATCATCCATCACCGATCCAATGCCTATGAGTTTTTCCTACTGGTCCTTGCTATGTTACTTTGCCGCTACTGCTGTCACTCCTGCTACTGGTTACTATTGCTATTGTTGCTATCATACTACCTTGGTACTGATACTTTGCTGTAGATACTAATTCTTTCAGGTGTGGTTGAATTGACAACTCAACTGCTAATACTTGATAATATTCTTTCGCTTCCCCTTGAGTCGAATCAATAAATTTGGGTTGAATACCCTACCCTCAAAAATGTTGCGATCCCCTATACTTGTGGGTTATCAGGGGTCGGGGTCGGGGGCCGGGGGTTAGTGGTGTCGGGTGTCGGGGGTCGGGAGTCGGGTGTCAGTGGCGTCGGGGGTCGGGGGTCAGTGGTGTCTGACGTCGGGGGTCGGGAGTCGGGTGTCAGTGGTGTTGGATGGATTCTTCTTCTTCTTAATCATCTTATTATTATTATTATTATTATTATTATTATTATTATTCTTTCCCCTCCTCCTCCTCCTCTTCTTCTTCTTCTTCTTCTTCTTTCTTTTCTCTTTGTCCTCCTCTCCTCTTTCTTCTTCTTCTTCTTCTTCTTCTTCATCATCATCTTCTTTTTCTTCAAGTTTATTCTTCTCTTATTTTCTTCTAAGTATTTTTATTTTCTATCTATTTTTTCATTTCTATCTACTTTTTCTACCTAATAAACTAACTATCTAATTTAACATAAAAACAGAAAAAAGTTACTATCCAATTTAGCAGAAAAAACAGAAAATAAACTAACTATCTAAATTAATTATCTAATTTAAAAGAAAAACAGGAAATAAAGCAAAAAGAAAACTCACCTACACGGGCAGTTGTAGGCGGGGGCACTGGGTGCCGGGGCGGTGGGGGCCTGGCCAGTGTGGCGCCGGGGCCGGCAGGGGCGTCGGGCGAGGGCAAGGCGCCTGCTGCGGCAGTGGTGTGGGCAGGGCATCGGGTGGGGGCAGTGTGCGGGCTGCGGCAAGGGCGGGGGCAGGGCGCCGGCTGCGGCAGGGAGGCCGAGGGAGATGGTGCGGGCGGAGGGAGGACGACGAGGAGGGCGAGGGCGAGGGCGCGGGCGGAGGGAGGACTGCGAGGATGGCGAGGGCGGAGGGTGGACGGAGAGGGAGGCGGCGCTCGCAAAGAGACTGGTGAGTGAGACAGAGACAGATCTGTCGGAGAGAGGGGGTGAGAGAGTCAGAGAGAGATCTGTCGGAGAGAGGGGGACGTGGGGTGTGGGAGACGGCCGTTAGGGCGCCCTCTTATTGTTGTCGTGTCACGCCCAAGATGCGACCCTATCCTCAATTTGGCACGAAGGCCTCGTCAGGGATAGAAGCGCATCTCGTCGTGTCACAAGAATGGATATCGTTACAAGTACATGTACTGAAAAGATGAGATATATATAGAATTGGCTTACACTCCCCACAAGCTACATCAGAGTCACATCAGTACATTACATAACATCAAGAGTAAGAGCAGGGTCCGACTACGGACGAAAACAAACGAGAAAAATAAGAACGACGTCCATCCTTGCTATCCGAGGCTGCCGGCCTGGAACCCATCCTAGATCGATGAAGAAGAAGAAGAAGAAGCAACTCCAAATGCACAATCAACGTTCTTGCGTCAAGTAACCTTTACCTGTACCTGCAACTAGTGTTGTAGTAATCTGTGACCCACATGGGACTCAGAAATCTCATTTCCAAAGGTATCAAGACTAGCAAAGCTTAATGGGTGAGGCATGGTTAAGTGGTGAGGTTGCAACAGTGCCAAACCTCGAGTTTCCCCGCGGTGGCCCCGTAGGCAGACCGTTTGGGACCAATACCATCAGCACTGCCCCCCTGTTTATGTAAAATTACTCCTCGGCTAGCGCTAACTCCCTATGCATTTCAATTTAACATAATTATTATGTTGGGAAAATGTAGAACCAATGTTGGGCCTTGCCAGACCAGCTTTAATCTAAAACGAATTATCAAGGGGGTCCCCATAACAACCCCGATCGTGTTAGGAGAGCTAGATTATGGAACATAACACCGGTAGCCGAAACTAAGGGGGCAAAGGTGGAACAAAACACCAGGCTAGAAAGGCCGAGCATTCCACCTTTTACCAAGTATATAGGTGCATTAAATTAAATAGCATTTAATATGGTGATATGACAAGGAACCCATGCTTTCACATGGAAGCAACTACACCTGCAACTAGCAACGCTATGAACATGGATAAGCAAGCGGTAACATAGCCAATCAGTGGTTTGCTAGGTCGAACAGGTTGAAGGCTATCATGACATTGTTGAGAGGCTGGTATATAACATGTGGTAGGCAACGAGACATAATTGATAGAAGCGGTAATACTAGCATGGCAATGATAGTAATGGTATCTGGGGAAATGATCATCTTGCCTGAGATCCCGCTTGGAAGAAGAATGCCTCCGTGAAGCAGAGGAACCGACGTAGTCGAACGGGTCCTCACAATCCGGCACGTTGCGGAACTCTATCGAGACGGGGGAAACCGGAAACGCAAATCAACACACGGAATTCACCACATGATGCAGAACACATATGATGCATGAGCAGTTGAATACATGCAAGTCACGGCATGACAATCCACGCAATCAAACACTACAGATTAAGTGAAGTTCAATATGCAAAGAGTTGCATATTGACGATACTCCACGTCTATTTGTTTAGTTCTATCCCGACTAGATACACGGCAATATTAAATGTGATTAAACATGGCAAGAGGTGAAGCATAATTAAACTACTTATCTAGGCATTTTAAATGAGGTCGGAAATGACATATAGCACCTCCGAGACGACCTCACTTGTTAATTTACAATTCTGTCCAGATCTGATCTAAGGCATCTAATTAGTTGTTAAACAGCAAAACAATTAGGTTCAGGTGATTCTACGCATCAAGGCAAGCAATCTACACATGGAGATCACCTCCAACGGAGCTACGGTTCAAAAGATGCAAGCACCGGAAGATATGATGGCATGAATGCAATATGTGTGCAACGACGGTCACGAGCACTTCTAAACATACAAACAGCAAGAGAAAATGAAACTACACGAGATTCTAAGAAAGTTTCATGTAGGGCACGATCAAAACGGAGCTACGGTTCAAAAACTACGAGCAAAACAAGATATCACTACAATCTGCCAAAATCAGCCACATAGCATTTTCTACGCCCCACAACTACGAGTTACAGAATCCCAATAGGCTCAAGAAAGGCATGACACGAAAGAGGGCAAGACGCACTACTACAAACGACTAACAAGAACTAGCATGGCAGCAAGGAACACTAGGGAAAGAAGTCACAAAAAGTCATCGCACACACTATTTCAGACTTAGTGAAAATAGCACTTCATGAAAGTGCAGTTTTCGATCTGAAGCAATATTGATAGCAGCATAACCAATAGCTATAGGAGTCCAAATGGCATGAAACATCACAGCAAGCTAGAGAAACAAAAGGGCTACAACTAACTCCATTGGACCAACCTCAAAAGAGCTCCCGATCACAAGATGCAAGCAAGACAAGACAGCAACAAAATTTAACAGATTCCGGACTTAGAAATATTTCAGCTCCTCTAAAACAGCACTATTTCTAGCAACTTGAGGGCAATCAAAACACACCTAAACATGCATTTCTATTGCAACCAAAAATACCAGGGGCTAAAAAAACATCTAGGAAGAACTCCCTAGTTGACAACTAATTCAAACGAGGCACCGAATAAATCCTACGAATTAAACAAAAGGGCAACATGGCAAAATATCGCGCGAACTAACTTCCTCAAAAGCTAAAACTAATTGCACAGAGAAATCAAATGGATTTTTCTACCCCAGAAACACATAAAATATGTGGGGTTTGCAACACAAAATAAAGCCATACATAAATGCGAGAAAATAACCTATACACGGGAAAATAAACTACCGGCAATCCCTACATGCAAAAATACAAATGACCGCTCTAAAATACGTGGCAAAGGTGTCCCTAAAACATGCAAAAATACAAATGACCGCTCTAAAATCCCGTGAGGAGCCATGGCGGCACAGGAGGATGCCGCCGGAGGAGCGCCAGCCTCGGCAGCGAGGGGAACCAGAGGGGAATGGCGGCACGGGACAGATCCGGACACCGGGGCTCCATTCCCGGTGGTGCCGGCACGAGGAGGAAGCCGGGCAGGGAGATCGGCCGGCGGGGCGGCGAGCACGGGTTGCAGTCTCACGCGGCGGCGGGACCGAGATTCAGGTGGCACGGCTCGGGGACAACAGTGACCTGGCGCGGCCGGCGGGGACCTCCAGCGAGAGGAGGGGCGCCGGCGAGCGGCGCCGGAGGCCGAGCCGACGGGGCTGACCAGAGGCGCTAGCGGGAGGTACGGGAACACGGGCTCAGGGTTGCTGAGGCGAACGCGGCGGCGCGCAGATGGGCTTGGTGGGCCTCGCGTGGGCTGGCGGGCCCGCCGGCACGAGGAGGAGGTGGGAGGTGAGAGAGAGAGGTGGGAGAGGCAGTTAGGGTTGGCTGTGCGGATCCCGAGGTGGAAGGGGGCTGTCTAAAAAAATACACACGGGGACTATATATAGACAAATGGGGGGGCTAGGTTTAGCGAAATTTCGATATGGATCCAACCGTGCGGTCGGATTCTGACGATTCCGAACGAGGGAACGGGTAAGTGGCCGTGTAGGGTGGTTTACCGGAGACGAGAGGGAAAACGGGCGGCGCGGCAACAATTTTTAAATCACCGAGAGACGTCCGACGGTAGACCGAATACGGTGCCGCTACGGTCGACCGTTCGGGTACCACACTGTCTCCGATCGCGACGAAACTTGACAGGCGACCTACCTATATTAAAATACGACCGCACGTCAAATCTCAACCCGATCAGAGAAAGTTTTACACACAATTTTAAAACAGTGTTCGAACGATGCCGCACGCGCGTGCATGTGCGGTCGGGCTCAGAACGGACAACGACGGGAACCGGCAACTAACAACGGATGCAAGTTTTGAAAACTGGCGGCAACGGAGAAGCCGATGCAATGCAGATGATGTGCATGATGCGATGATGCCACGACAAATAAAAATAGACACACGACGAAAACGGAAAGAGAGGGGAATCTTCTGGAACGTCGGCATCGGGCTGTCACAACTCTCCTACACTACAAGAGGACCTCACCCCGAGATCCAAGAATGAAAGGGGGAGAGGATGAGAAAGAACAAGAGGCAAAACTTAGTCGTTTCTTTGACAAAGGAGTGAAAACAATGATCCTTGAAGGTTGCAAAGCGATGAGGAGTAAAATGAGAAACAAGCAAGAATTCACGGAAAATTTCGGCAGCACTTCGGTAGGAAAATGGGACAAAAAATTCGAAAAGGTAGGATAATTAGACAATATTCACAACAAACAAGTAAATAGAACAAGGGAGCACCATGAACTTGGTAGAACAACATAATAAACCCAAAAGAGCAACATCACAATCCCTCCGGAACAATAGAATATGAACTAGCTCATACGGCAGAAGAGAATGAAGAAAGTATGACAACTACTAACTCCAATGAACTTGGCAAGCATCCTTGCAAGAAGAATTGAACGGAGTTGTTGAAAAAACAACAACGAAAAGAACAAGACAGTAGTGGGCTTATGAAAATCATCTCAACAAATATGGGGTGACAACCAACCACTAAAAGGAACAAGGACAGATGAAAGCAAAGATATGAAAACTTCTTACACCGAGAGGATACATTGAGAACTGGGATTAATGACAAGCACCATGATAGCACAATCCATAGGAAAAGCTTTAATAATCTCATGATCAAAGGATTGGTGGATTTAATTATCTCGTTCTTGAAAGGAAAACTCTTCGAGGCTCCTACACTAACAAGAAGGCTATAATACCACCTCAAGGGATAAAGGAAGAACAAATGCACTTGGGAATGCAAGAGAACGGATACTTGAGAAAAGAATTGATATCATGAGTCCTTCGGAAGAAGAATTCATATTACTATGAACAAGAATAAGAATTATGTTATGCTTATCCTTCATCAAGTTTAATTGATGACAAGCAACGAAATTAGCATACAACTTATTCTTCTAGAAATGATTGAGGAGAGAGATAAGCATCACTTGAGGCTTGATTGAAGGAAGCATCGGTAAGAATTCACAGTTGAATGGAAAACCAAGAATCAATGGAGAAACATGAGAACGAAGAGATCATGAGCCACCTGAGAGAAAAAACTAGAACAAGGCACCGGAATAACCGAGAGACGAACGAAGAGACAACAATGGAGAAGAATTGAGGATGAAAGCTGAAAGCTGAGAACGAAGAATCTTCTAAAATGATGGCCTTCGGAGGAACGAGAAATAAAATAACTCAGAAATGCACCGGATCGCAAGAAAGGGATACTCATGTTTGGCAACAAATGAGAGGATACATGAAGCTGAGATGATGAATCTTCGAGAGAATGAACCAAGATTCGAGAGAAACACTCCTTCGGATAGCAAGCTGAGAATGAGGAGGAGAACACCATCAAGTATAGCTGAGACACTCCGGAATAATGAAGAATGGAAGGTTGAGCCAAATATGAGAATTAATTCAAATAGATCTTGAAGAAGGAATATGACTGATGAAATCATACTTACGTCATAGTTGAAAAGAATTAAGGATCTCCGGAAAAGATTAAAGAGCCAGGTAAGATCCTGGGCAAACCTGTGGGTTATGGGCCCACTCAAAGGAACCACCGTTGAAAAGATTGCTTAGAAGAGAGCACCGGTATGAATAGAACTAGATGAGGTTGAGAACCTCGAAATAATGAAAGACCTGAAAACAAGAGACTACTAGGATATCTTCAATGCTCCGGAGAGAATAGAGAGAAACGACAACAAGAAGATAGACTAATAAAAATTCCAACATAGGAAAGAATTACAAGGATGAAAAGGATATGATAACACGGACAACTGAATTAAAATCACCGGTAAGGATGACAAGATTGAACAAATATGACACGAATCTGCTGAGGATCTTCACAATGAATCGCCGGTGACGAAAGGAAGAAAAGATAGCGGAAGCATCACTAAAATGAAATGCAGTTGGATGAAATCCAATCACTGAAGAAAAAGGGCGGGAGGGCGGGGAAACACAAAGACAACATGGGACAGATGAGATGAACTCCGGATGAAATGAGAGAACGATCTTGCAAAATTAGAGAGGATAGACTACACTTGAACAGGAGCACACCGGTTGAAAAAGAATTAGCATGATGACTCCGGTTAACAAGAATTGACAAGACAACTGATTAAGCAAAAGAATTGGCATTCACATAAAATTTTGAGAACACCTCTTGGAAAAGATCTGACATCACCACTTGACATCGAAGGAACTTGAATTACCATATTTAAACAAAACAAAGGGTGAGGCTTATGAAACAAGCCAGAACAAACTCATGAGAAAAATTTCGTCCGTTATTTCGTGGACAGGATCGCACGGGCTCGATTTACAGAAGCCATCAAGTGCAAGGCAGTGCACCCGACATCCGAAGTATCCCCGGTCGTAGCAAGCTACAAGGACTCTTTAAGACACAACGTGTACCGGTGTAAGTCGACCGTGAACAAACGAATCCACTAGATGTCGAACCCCAACCGAACATCATGCATTTGTTTGAAGATTGTCCTATAAGCAACTACTAGAATTCCCACCTATGAATTCCCGAAATATCTGGTCATGCAATCTGGTACAGGGATACAAGGAGTAATATCACACAACACCTATACTAACCCGTCACTTGTATCACATCCGTCAACACACGACCAGAATCTCGGACCTTCATCTACAACAGACCCTCGTGATCACAACGATACAAAGTGTGGTGGTACTCCCGAACAATCTGCACCAGTACTGGGGACATCGGGGTTATCTCGCCACTACTAGTATTGAAGCAATTACGAACATCCTTCGTTCTGAGATACTAAGAAATCTGAATAATAACGATGTGCTCAAGAATCCCGTGGAGCTCAACTCCCGGGAAGAAAATCAAGTCAGACAGGAGGCACCAAGATAGAACTCCGTCACATCGGCATCATATAGATTCCAAAAATATCTGCGTGATCCTAAAAAATTTTTGAGTGGGAAGAGGAGTAGAGTAAATTATTACGTCAAGATTCCTCACCAGAGCATAGAAGAGGAGAAAAAAAAATCCTACTCTTCGATATATAACTAGACTCGACTCGGCCAAGTTCGATCAATCAAGGGGGCTCCTAGGTCGGTACGGCTCTGATACCAACTTGTCACGCCCAAGATGGGACCCTATCCTCAATTTGGCACGAAGGCCTCGTCAGGGATAGAAGCACATCTCGTCATGTTGCAAGAATGGATATCATTACAAGTACATGTACTGAAAAGATGAGATATATATAGAATTGGCTTACACTCGCCACAAGCTACATTAAGGGAAGTTCAATATGCAAAGAGTTGCATATTGACGATACTCCACGTCTATTTATTTAGTTCTATCCCGATTAGGTACACGGCAATATAAAATGTGATTAAACATGGCAAGAGGTGAAGCGTAATTAAACTACTTATCTAGGCATTTTAAATGAGGTCGGAAATGACATATAGCACCTCCGAGAGGACCTCACATGTTAATTTACAATTCTGTCCAGATCTGAACTAATGCATTTAATTAGTTGTTAAACAGAAAAAAAATTAGGTTCACGTGATTCTACGCGTCAAGGCAAGCAATCTACACATAGAGATCACCTCCAACGGAGCTACGGTTCAAAAGATACAAGCACCGCAAGATATGATGGCATGAATGCAATATGTGTGCAACGACGGTCACGAGAACTTCTAAACATACAAACAAAAAGTGAAAATGAAACTACACGAGATTCTAAGCAAGTTTCATGTAGGGCACGATCAAAACGGAGCTACGGTTCAAAAACTACGAGCAAAACAAGATATCACTACAATCTGCCAAAATCAGCCACATAGCATTTTCTACGCCCCACAACTACGAGTTACAAAATCCCAATAGGCTCAAGCAAGGCATGACACGAAAGAGGGAAAGACTCACTACTAAAAACAACTAACAACAACTAGCATGGCAGCAAGGAACACTAGGGAAAGAAGTCACAAAAAGGCATCGCACACACTATTTCAGACTTGGTGAAAATAGCAGTTCATGAAAGTGCAGTTTTCGATCTGAAGAAATATTGACAGCAGCAAAACCAATAGCTACAGGACTCCAAATGGCATGAAACTTCACAGCAAGCTAGAGAAACATAAGGGCTACAACTAACTCCATTGGACCAACCTCAAAAGAGCTACCGATCACAAGATGCAAGCAAGACAAGACAGCAACAAAATTTAACAGATTCCAGATTTAGAAATATTTCAGCTCCTCTAAAACAGCACTATTTCTAGCAACTTGAGGGAAATCAAAACACACCTAAACGTGCATTTCTATTGCAACGAAAAATACGAGGGGCTAAACAAAACATCTAAGAAGAACTCCCTAGTTGACAACTAATTCAAACGAGGCACGGAATAAATCCTACGAATTAAACAAAAGGGCAACATGGCAAAATATCGCGCGAACTAACTTCCCCAAAAGCTAAAACTAATTGCACAGAAAAATCCAATGGATTTTTCTACCCCGGAAACACGTAAAATATGTGGGGTTTGCAACACAAAATAAAGCCATACATAAATGCGAGAAAATAACCTATACACGGGCAAATAAACTACCGGCAATCCGTACATGCAATAATACAAACGACCGCTCTAAAATACGTGGCAAAGGTGTCCCTAAAACATGGGCATTTTATCTAAGGCACACGAGCAATCCGGACTTGCGCAAAAATTAAATACGGGCACTTTCCTATCTGGACAGCACCTAAACCTAGGCGGTAGTCATGCTAAACAACGTCAAACAATTATCCATGTTTTAAATTCGTATTCTACGCGCAAAACTACCACAAAAGCATATGCTACACGTCGCGAACCGACTTACGGTTAAATTCCTACGGGGGTTTTAAAATCTAGCATAAACCTGAAATTAAATAAAATCTGAAAACTGAAAAAAATTGCTACGGGCCTAAACAAAGGGCGTAGCATAGCAAAAGATAACTAGCGCGAGGATTAGAGGCGGCAGGGGACTCACCACGGGCTGTGGCCCAAGAGGAGGCGGTCTGGAGGAGGCTTGGGCCGGTGCTGGCGGTGGGGAGGCCGAATGAGGCCGAGACGCGAGGCTTCGGTCGTCGTACCCGGGGAGGCCCCCTCGTCCTCCCGTGAGGAGCCATGGCGGCGCAGGAGGGAGCCGCCGGAGGAGATCCAGCCTCGGCAGCGAGGGGAACCAGAGGGGAATTGCGGCACGGGACAGATCCGGCCACCGGGGCTCCATTCCCGGTGGTGCCGGCGCGAGGAGGAAGCCGGGCAGGGAGATCGGCCGGCGGGGCGGCGAGCACGGGTTGCAGTCTCAGGCGGCGGCGGGACCGAGATTCAGGCGGCGCGGCTCGGGGACAGCAGTGACCTGGCGCGGCCGGCGGGGACCTCCGGCGAGGGGAGGGGCGCAGGCGAGCGGTGCCGGAGGCCGGGCCGACGGGGCTGACCAGAGGCGCTAGCGGGAGGCACGAGAACACGGGCTCGGGGTTGCTCAGGCAAACGCGGCGGCGCGCAGATGGGCTTGGCGGGCCTCGCGTGGGCTCGCGGGCACGGCGGCGCGAGGAGGAGGTGGGAGGTGAGAGAGAGAGGTGGGAGAGGCAGTTAGGGTTGGCTGCGCGGTTCCCGAGGTGGAAGGGGGCTGTCTAAAAAAATACACACGGGGACTATATATAGACAAATGGGGGAGCTAGGTTTAGCGAAATTTCGATCCGGATCCAACCGTGCGGTCGGATTCGGATGATTCCGAACGCGGGAACGGGTAAGTGGCCGTGTAGGGTGGTTTACCGGAGACGAGAGGGAAAACGGGCGGCGCGGCAACAATTTTTAAATCCCCGACACACGTCCGACGGTAGACCGAATACGGTGCCGCTACGGTCGACCGTTCGGGTACCAGACGGTCTCCCGACGAAACTTGACAGGTGGCCTACCTATATTAAAATACGACCGCACGTCAAATATCAACCCGATCAGAGAAAGTTTTACACACACTTTTAAAACAGGGTTCGAACGATGCCGCGGGCGCGTGCATGTGCGGTCGGGCTCAAAACGGACAACGACGGGAACGGGCAACTAACAACGGATGCAGGTTTTGAAAACTGGCGGCAACGGAGAAGCCGATTCAATGCAGATGATGTGCATGATGCGATGATGACGCGACAAATAAAAATAGACACACGACGTAAACGGAAAGAGAGGGGAATCTTCTGGAACGTCGGCACCGGGCTGTCATATGTCCGCCCCCCGACGGCAAAGAGGTTTAAGGCAGACGGCAAAGAGAGCAGCCGTTATGGGGAGAGAGGGGGTGTGTGGTGGGCCACCCCGTGCTCTTTGTCGGGTGCCGTCCTGCTCTTTGCCGTCTGCTGGCGCACGGCGAAGACCAGACTAATGGCAAAGAGTGTCTTTGCCATCAGTCTGCTCTTTGACATCTGTTTTTTAGTGATTGACGACAAATAGGGTCTTTGCCATCAGCTAGCATACGACAAAGAGGAGGCTGACTGTAAATTCTCTGATTCCAGTAGTGATATATAGAGGATAGGTTACGTCATAGAGGAGAGGGATTCATTCACTCTCTAGCACCACACAAAGCCACCCAGCCTCTGGAGGCTCTTGAGCACTGTACTAGTTCATGGACCAACCTCCACAAGAGGCAATCCACCAAAGCAGGAGTAGGGTATTACGCTTCTCAGTGGCCCGAACCTGGGTAAATTGCCGTGTTCTGTGTCTTCCTCACCATTGAGTGAGTTCCTAGCCATTCTCAGTGAGTAGCGTGCTAGGTGAGGCGAGCCATTGAGGGATCTTCGTACACGCCCCTGAGTACAAATCTTTAGGGTTTTATGGAGCCCGACATCCTACACGAACCTATATAAAATCCCCTCGCACGTGGCCTTGTCGATTGATGCTCTGTGCTCACCGAGACCCCCCTGCAGAACCATAAAAGGGCCATCCAGGGTCACATAGATTTACGTGGGCCATACTCCCCCGATGTTCTTCATCTTCTTCCTCTGACATTTCTTCAGCATGCTCCCCCAATGATGGCGAGGGGTCGCGACTGGCTCGAGGCTCCATGGGCGCTGGGAGGGCAGCACCCAGACCCCGATGCGCATCGTGGCGACGGCGACGATGGTCATCTGCAGCTCACACAGAAGGAAAACTTCCACGGGCCGTGCGAGGGCGGACAAGCCATCTCGCGGCGATCGTGGCGGCGTTCCTCCCCGTAGCTTCATGCGGGGATCCATGAGGGGGAAGAGGTGCATGAGTTCATCATGGTGCCCCCCCGGCTGCACCGCGGCTTGCTACGACTCGTGGAACCTTTTGCAAGGGACATGGAAGTCAGGAGACCCCGTGGCTTGTGGCTCCTGGCAGACGGTTGTTGCAATGGAACCGTGTGGGCGGAGGTCGACCTCATCCCTGGAAGTGCCATGTTCTTGACGCGGGGGTGGAAGTTGCTCAGCCACTCCCAACAGATTGACCCCAGGCATCTCCTCCACTTCCGTTTCGACGGCTCCATACCCCTCTCCGTGAAGTTTTTTAGATCCACTAGCGCCCGCCTAGAGTGATGTGCCAGAAGCTCGAGCTGAAGCGACATCGACTTCTCGAGTGATAGCGAAAATGATAGTAGCATCTTCAGACTCAAGCTGGAGGGCGACGATTCCGAGTAACGCGGCCGCCGCAATGGAGGAATCCATAAAACGAGGCCTCGCCTCTGGGGCCATTTCCGGATCGATCGCTACATCATACTGGCAGATCTCCTCCTATCATTGGCGGCAGCGTTAGAGAAATTCGTACCCCAACTTAACCTCGTCACCACTGCCGTTGACTCAGAGCAGCTCCTTTTGTTCTTAAATAGCTCCAGATGTAATCCTAAAAGGAAATGAAAGAACAATGTCGGGTACTATTATTATGTCAAGAACGTGGCTTAAGAATCTGGCTTGTCTCCTTTTATTATGCGCCTATGCATGTTAACTTCCTTCCAAATCCCCTTCCGACTTGACGTGTAACAGGAACACTTGACGATGAGTACCTTCTTGTTGTGGGGTGCTTCTATGGATAGATTCGGAGCACCCCCTCGGTGGCACTACACTAGAAAAGACTAGCCTATCACCCTCGCCACGATCACTCGGAGTACTGGGCATGCTTCCAGTTCCCTCGGTGCGCAAAGATTCCAACCAGGGCTCCACCGCGTGCAAGTCTTCTCATACACACGATAACTTAAGTACGAGGGAAGGATTTCACTTATCTTTTCCTTCCTCTACCGATTCGCACGCCATGAAGTGGTCGGCTTGAACGCATCCGCCCGACACTCCTTCTTCCCTCGGGATTACTTGTGAACGGGGAGTGCTCTTGTAGGAGACCCCTGCTTTCCTTTGCGAAAAAGAAAGAAGGGAAAATACGATGCACCGGGGGCTCTTAGTGGTTCGGCAATGATGTTGTACGGCTATGGTCTACCGCAATAATCCGCATGATAGGCATAATGTAAGTATGTAGTTAGGTAGAAAATATTTGCGGGATATCTAGTCTTATTAACTGTGCACAGGGTCATCATGTGGCTTTGTACAAGGGATTAGATGCATTGCTACGGGACTTGCACAAAAGTGCATGCCAGGGGGCCTGACAACCGCTCCTCACGGGTAGAACTTGTGAAGATGCTCGATATTCAATGAGTTATGTAGCGGAGTGCCATCATCGGTGTCTAGGCAGACTGCACTAGGCCTGGTGACTCATACCACTCAATAAGGGCCTTCCCACCTAGGCATCCACTTGTTTGATCCCTTTGTGGAATGGATCGATCTGAGGACAAGGTAACCTTCCTCAACAATCCTGGTAGGAACCTTACACGTATGGTATCGGTGCAAGGCATGCTGGTACCTAGCAGCGTGTAGTGCGGCCTGCAGACGATCTTCCTTGAGGACCATGGCATTGTCATGTCGTAGCCGCTCTTGCTGGTCCTCATCAAAGGCCTTCACTCTCGGTGACCCGTACATGAGTTCCGTCGGGAGAATTGCCTCCGCCCTATAAACCAGGGCGAAGGGTGTCTCGCCACTGGATTGATTTGGTGTCGTTCTGACTGACCAAAGAACCACTCGGTGTTAATCAATCCAGCGCCTTCCATGCTTGTGCAGCTTGTCGAAAGTTCTTATCTTGAGTCCATGCAACACGTCAGCATTTGCCTCTCTATTCTCAAGGACGCGCACCTAGCGCACTACACCTCGGAGATCAACTCAAGGGATAAGAAATGGTAGAGCAATGCCACGGAAGGAGTAACGCCAACAAAAGCCTCGCACAAGAACGCGAAGGCAAACAGGAGGTCCAAAGAACGGGGGTCAAGATGGAGCTCATGGATCTGGTAATGTGAAAGTCCGAGGCCAAGAACCCGGCAAGATCTGGGTGGCCCCCCAATCATTGGAGTCGGCATCAACTACTAGCCGAACCTTCTTCAACCCCTCGAGATTCACCACCGTCGAACGTTCCAGCGCGGGCCAGGGCGCCGACGGGGCGGTTGGGCCCCATGAGCCTCCACATTTCCCCCCTTTCTGGGACATGACGGAGAGAACAAGGCAAAGACGGCGTGACACGCGTGGCTCGGAGGAAGAACTAGCAGTTGAATCGACACAAGGAAGAGCCGACGACGGAACGGATAGGGTGCGGAGACGGTTGGCAAACACACGTAAGGAGATGCTGCGCGAAGAGGACGGGCTTGCTGTTTTAAAGGCCTGGTCCGCAAGCGTTTAGGCCCCGCGACGCTTCGGAACACCCTCAAGCCTCGTCCAAGAAGCCAACACAGGCGCTCCTTGGGCCTGGGGGCTACTGTCGGCGTTCTGGGAATGGGGGTACCCAGACCTGACAGCTTGCGGCCCAGGGCCAACCCACATCACCGACCCAAGATCAAATGGAGTGACATCACCCCAGACGAGGCCCTTGCGAGAGGCCAATCCTCGCGAGGAGGAGCAGCATCAGGACCCATCTGGGACCTCCTCAGGACCCATCCGGAGCGGCGAATATTCCGAGGCAAGGCCAGGCCTCAGGAGTCAAGGATGACGCTAGGAAAGGACATGCGAGCAACAGATGGCAGGACGGGGCAGTTTCCCCTTTGGTGCAAAGGAGGCGGGAGCGTGCAGGAGCTCCAAAGGCATCTTCCAAAGGTTTTCGTTTTGGTGCAATGAAGCCGCCGCCGCCCACCAGTAGGGAAAACGTCATCTTCAGTCTCGTCCCTGCAGCGCGGGTAGTTACTTTCCAGGCGAAGACCACCTTTGGGCAGGGGAGCACGTTCTCCTGTTCCCCTTCAAAATTAGCCGATGTGGGATCCCTTCCTGCCGAAGCTATGAGGGAAGAGGACCCATGCCTCCGCTATAAATAGATATGGTAGAACATTAGGTACAGGGATTCATTTCGACCCAAGGGAAGCAAACCAAGACACTTGGCCTCCGGAGGCTCGAGATCACTTTATTAATTCATCCACCAACCTCCGCGAGCAGAAATCCACCAAAAGCAGGAATAGGGTTTTACGCTTCGCTGTGGCCCAAACCTGGGTAAACTGTTGTGTTCTGTGCGACCCTCACCTTCAAGAGTCCTTTGTCGTTTCCATCGAATAGCGGTAAGGTGAGGAGGAACCAGGAGAGATCGTCGTACACGCCCCTATGTTTGAACCCTTAGGGTTTTGCGGAGCCCGAAATCTGACAATACCCTGTTCATGATGTGGCAGGAAGTATTGATTGCCTCGGGCCAGAAGTGACGATGGGTCTTGTATTCTTCAAGCAAAGTGCAAACCATCTCCACAAGAGTCATGTTCTTGCACTCCACAACGCCATTCTCTTGAGGTGTATGTGGGCAGATAACTCAAGAAAAATATCAATTTCATCAATATTCTCATCAATATCAGTGTTCTTGAACTCGGTCCCATTATCTCTCCTAATGTGCTTGATGTTGACCCCAAATTTCGTCGCAGTCCTTTAGGAAATTGTTTGAAGACTTCATGCACTTTAGTTTTGTACAACATAATGTGCACCCAAGTGTAATGTGAGCAATCATCAAGAAGGACAAAGTCATACAGAGATGCAACATTGGTTAGTGTGGCATAATGAGTGGGGCCAAAGAGTTCCATGTGAACTATTCAAAGGGACGAGTTGTATTCATGATAGTCTTCGAGGGATGCTTGTATCCGGTCATATTTCCACACTCACAAGCCCCACACATATGATCCTTGATGAATTTTACACCCTCAATGCCGATGTCGTGGTTCTTCTTCACGAGTGTGTGCAGATTCCTCATGCCATCATGTCGAAGTCATTGATGCCATAGCCAGCCTTCTGAGTGGATTTGTCAGATACCATAAGCACAATGTAACGATATTTGCAGAAGATGACAACCATATCAAGATCAAAAATCATTGACACAGACATGAGTTTTAATCCGAGGGATTCGACAAGCATGACTTTGTCCATGTGTCGATCCTTTGAGATTGCATCCTTAACTAAACCCAATACCTTGCTTATGTTCCTTTATCGACGTAGGTGATATGCTTGATATGAGATGGAGCTAATGGAATGTCCATCAATATATTCTTGTCACTAGTCATGTGATTAGTGCATCCACTCTCGAGGACCCACACAATAGGTTTTGTTGATTCATCCTGTAGATGAATTAGTACAACTTACAAACTCATATACTTTAGAGTGAAGAATATGACATCAAATTCATCAGACTAAATTTCATGAAACAGTGTAGTAAGTAAAGTAACATGGGGAGGTGTGAAATGAATAATTCATTTCATCATGATTAGCTTGCATCCTTTCAAGCATTTCCTCAGGTCTCTAGCGAATTCCTCGGACATTCAAGTTCGTCTGGAGACCTGACCTGCATAAGTGGTTAGTTCATTTTCTTCACCACCCGCATCTGGAGGGGTGGAAAGGAGTTCATCATTGTACGAGCATCGTATGAAAATTTTGTCATCTAAGCTAAAGCACTTCTTGTCATAGTAGGGGGGTTAGAGTACTCTAATGCACATGTAGGGAAATTCTTCTAGGATTTATGAACATAATGATTTGAAGAACATGCACATATTCTTGACCTTTAGATTTTCCATGCAGAACAGAAGCATTATTGTAAGTGCTTCTAGTGCCCCTTATTGATTTTATTTTATTGAAGACTTATAGATTACGGGACTAATATGATTATGAGTGTACACATACTCAATAAATCACTAAGGATTTTTATATATCCAAACAATGTCGACCCCTAAATATGAATGCCGTCAAATGAAGACTTTGATACTTTCCTAAAGACTTTTAGAGTGAGGAAATTGGTGCGTCCTTGAATATATTGATGCGAGGACTATGAAGACTGAAGACTTTTTGTTTACGTAGTTTCATTTCCTTTCTTTTGAGTCATAGGAACACCATAGTGTTAAATGGGTCGAGGTAATAGTAAGGAAAAATTTCCAAGTGATCCCCATTAAAAGCCTATACATAACAAATCGTTCGAGTGAAGCCTTTGGAAATCCCTTGTAGTCCAGTCAAATTCTTCAGTAATAGAGACGATGTTCTTGTGGTCTCTTAGGAAATTGATCTAACTGAGAAGTTTGGATTTCGCCAGTGCCAATTTCCTACAAGTAAGGAACATGATAGATATGAGGACTTCCATGTTAAAAGTTACCACCATTGTGGTGCTTCATGCCAGCTGTCCCAAACATATTATCCACATAGTGGTCATATCATTGGGGACATTTATGTCTAATCATGTCGGGTGGCACCCTGGCTATAAATAGTCGCCCCTCCATAACCACTAGTTCGTTGGCTGATCTGAGAGAAAACATGACTACTATCATTTGAGAGAACCCATCCTCCAAGAACTTTGATACAAAATAACTAGTGAGGAAAGACCCGAAAACCAAAAACCCAAAACCCAAAACCAAAATTGATTGAGCATCATGGAAGAGATTGTTCTTCTGTGGAACCAACATAGTTACCTTTAAAGAATGTGTCACTATAGGAATTAGCTTCTGTGCCATGTGCCATCATAGACGGAAAAGAGTAAATCTCGGACGGCAAAGAGAATATAACACACGGCAAAGATCTCATGGCCCTCAAAATTTCTGCGTCAGCCTACGACAGCATTGTAGCTTCTTTGCCGTCTGTCTCCCCAAAGCGGACGACAAAGAGCTTTGTCGTCATCTTCTCATAGGAGCAGTCGGCAAAGTGGTCGAGATGGCAGCCGACAGGCGTTGCCTCCGTTAGGGGCTAACGGAGGCTTTGTCGTCTGCCTCCCCCCTCTTCTTTGCCGTCAGCCTCCCCCCTCTTCTTTGTCGTCTGCCTCCCCACTCTTTTGTGTCGTCTGCCTCCCCTCTCATCTTCTTTTCCATCAGCCTCCACCTCCTCCACCCCTCCTCTGTGCCCTCTTCTTTGTCGTCTGCCCCCCTGGAAGCAGACGACAAAGATACTATATGGCCAGCTGCTACTGCCTAGGTTGCACAGCTGGATGCCACGTGGCACCTTTGCCGTCGGCTAGCTGACGGCAAAGGCCTTTGTCATCAGCTGGAAGATGGCAAAGAGCCTATATTGTCACATTTTTGTTTATTTTTTCTATTTCACAGCACATATACATATAATTCATAGCACATATATGATAAATAGGTCACAACACATATATCATATACATATAAAGCTCATCAATGCCATTTGTTCATCAACGTACATCCCATATATCAAAAGAACCAACACATACAAAGTTTCATCCATATATACATACATATAGTTGCACATATATTGTTCATCCATATATACATTTACATATAGTTCCACATTGTTCATCAACTCAAATAAAAACAGAAACTAAAGCACTCCAATGCCAGCTTGCATGCACGTAGTACATCCAATCTGCAAAATGGGAATAAGAAAGTCAGACGAAGAAGAACAACAACATATATATGACAAATAAGCTAAATTGAAAAAGAAAGAGAAGAAGGAATAAGAGAACAAGGAGAAGAAAAACAGGAAGGAGGAGGAGGACGACGAGGAGGGGAAGGGGAAGGAGAAGGAGAAGGAGGAGAAGAAGAAAAAAGAAGAGAAGAAGAAGGAGAAGAAGGACGAGAAGAATGAGGAGAGAAGAAGAAGGAGAAGAAGGAGGGCTCCTTCTCCTTCTTCTCCTCCTTCTCCTTCTTCTTCTCTTCTTCTCCTCCTCCTTCTTCTTGTCCTTCTCCTTCTCCTTCTCTTCTTCTTCTCTTCTTCTTCTTCTTCTTCTTCCTTCTTTTCATTTCTCCTCTTCTCCTCTTCTTGGAGCTAAATTAGCTAACTATGTCTTTTTGGAGCTAAATGGGCTAATTATGTCATTATAGAGGAAAACAAGCTAAGTATAAAATATTAATGAGCTAACCAAGGTTCTTATGCCATTTTGAGCTTATAATGTCTTTTAGGAGCTAAATTGGCTAATTATGTCATTGTTGGGGAAATTAAGGCAAGGAGAATATGAAATAGGAGAAGAAAGAGGAGGAGGAGGAGAATAAGAAGAAATAAAGAAGAAGGAGGAGAAGGAGGAGGAGCAGGAGAAGGACTAGAAGGTCCTTGGCCTTCTCCTCCTTCTCCTCCTCCTCCTCCTCCTCCTCCTTCTTCTTCTCTTCTTCTTCTTCTTCTTCTTTCTTTTCATTTTTCCCATTTCTTCTCCTCTTCTCCTCTTCTTGGAGCTAAATTATCTAACTATGTATTTTTGGAGCTAATGGGCAAATTATCCCATTTTAGAGGAAAACAAGCTAACTATATAATATTAATGAGATAACCAAGGTTCTTATGCCATTTTGAGGTTATTATGGCATTTTGGAGATAAATGGGCTAATTATGTCATGGTTGTGGAAATTAAGGCAAGGAGATTATGGAAGAGGAGAGGAAAGAGGAGGAGGAGGAGAAGAAGAAGAAATAAAGAAGAAGGAGGAGAAGGAGGTGGAGGAGGAGAAGGACTAGAAGGTCCTTGGCCTTCTCCTCCTTCTCCTCCTCGTCCTCCTCCTCCTCCTCCTTCTCTTCTTCTTCTTCTTCTTTCTTTTAGTTTTTCCTATTTCTTCTCCTCTTCTCCTCTCCTTGGAGCTAAATTAGCTAACTATGTCTTTCTGGAGCTAAATGGGCTAATTATCCCATTTTAGAGGAAAACAAGCTAAGTATATAATATTAATGAGCTAACCAAGGTTCTGATTCCATTTTGAGGTTATTATGGCATTTTGGAGCTAAATGGATTAATTATGTCATTGTTGGGGAAATTAAGGCAAGGAGAATATGAAAGAGGAGAAGAGAAACTTACCGTAGTGGTCATCAAGGAGGAGAGACACCTAGAGAAGGGTCGTACGATGCCGCTCGGGAGTTATTCTGCAGAATAGATATTTTGCAATGTCTCACTTAGCATGATGACACTCAATTATTAATACTAGTTTATAATGAAACTCACCATGCCAATCGAAGACGGGACGGGTATCGGTGGAGGGACTTGACCGCTCTTCTTGAACAGACCCTGAAGAGTGGGGCGTATTAGTTAGTAATGAAACAGACATTACACACATGATTTGGCTAATGTGAAAAAAAACTTACCACAAAAAGCTCGTACAGGGCCCGTTAACTCGCCTCATTCCGGGACCTCTCCTCCTCAATCAATCGTGCCGTGGTCTAGTCTCTCTCATCAAGAGCAGCCTGACTTGCCAATCTCTCTTTCTCAAGAGCAGCCTCAAGAGCAGCCTGGCTTCCCAATCTCTCTTTCTCAAGAGCAGCCTGGTTTGCCAATCTCTCTTTCTGAAGAGCAGCCCGAAACACCATTCCTTGTTACCACAGTAATGATTTATGGTGACACACATAATGAAATGGATGAAAGTGTTCTTAGTCCGTACAACTAACCTCGATGGCAAGATCGACTGGCCGTGGACGACGCATTATATCAGGACAGCTGCTCGACTGGCGTGCCTTGATCTCCGGGAGAGTGAGTGGACAACGTATTATCCCATATCTTATGGCTATCGAGCCATGAGGCCTCCCGCCACCAGATATCGTCACCAGCTCTGGATCCAAAGGTTCCTGGCTAGGGTTAAAGTCATCCCCTTTCATAACCTTACCCGCGTCCCTGTATGCCACGAGCTTTTGGTGGGATGATATGTTGGTAAAGTTATTGGCATCATCCAGGTCAGACTCAGAGAATGCCTTCTCCTTCTTGTAGGAGGCAGTATGGGCCATGCCATAAAGGTCGTACAAGTGTGGCATCTCCGTCTTATTGTGATGCGCCTAAAAGAGAGGAACAAAATATTAGCATGAAGAATGAATTGCATGAATCATGAAGCAAATCACATACCCAGTTTCGTCCGAACTGAAGTAAGTTGGCGCTGCCTTGATGGTGTGGCACACCAACCATTTGGCTACAACGATCCTTCACATTCTCGTGGACGGCTCGCCAGCTGCCTGTGTACCACTCATCAACCAACGCCTCCCAACAATCCATCTTATCCACACACCATCTCGGGGGCACCTCCAAGTTATTAGAAAGAACTTTGAGCGCTACGCCTATGAATGAAATCAAGAAAACTACGTAGAAGGACTTAAGAATAGGTAATTACCTTCATGTATTGTTCCTTCTTCAGAATCTTTCCGCGGCAATCCCTCTTCTACTTCTTAATACCACGCGTGGCGTAGTGATCTCGAATAGCCTGCGGCCGAGCCTCGTGGTGTAAGTTATGTAGTAACCGCCTACACTCGGCCTCGAGAACCCTGGCGCCTCCTCCTCATATCCGTCCTCACACCTATAGAAGGTCTGCAATCAAACGTGAAAACACCAATTAGTACAATAATTAGCTATATTGTTAATTTTGGATTGTGTAAAAGGATAATTTACCCAAAAGCTCTTGATCACCATCTCGTCCCTCGTGTGGCACAAGACACCATCTATAATCTCCTTCGGCGGGGCCTGCGCAGCCTGGTAGCGCTCCCAGGAAAATCCTAGTGTAGGAAACTGACCCTCACCAGGCAACGTGACAAACCCCGGGAAATTTGTCCGGCAAAGCACACCAAGGACAAAGTTCGGCCTGCGAACTCCAAGAGGGTGTACCCATCCCCTGCAGTATGATAAGGTCAACGCATTAGATATTTGAACAAACTTGAAGGCAAAAGCTAAAAAAAGAGTAAATGTACTTACCTATCTCCTTCAAGTTTAATCACCGGCCTCTGCTCGCGGGTAGCCGGCATGACCGGGAGACGTGTACTACCACGCTTGTACACGGTGGCCCCGTCCACCTGCACATGGCCCTCACTATCCGTAAACTCATCCCCGCCATCCCCGCCCCCTAAGCCACCCGGACCCTCGGTCCAATCCGGCAACTCGGTCCGATCCGGCCAGGTTTCCCATCCGGGCCTCTCCACGTCGGGTGAAGCCTCCGGAACCGTAGTCTCGTGGGTCGAATGCACCTCGACCCGAGGCTGCTCCTGGACCGGAGTCTCATGGGACGAATGCCCATCAACACCAGGCTCGTGGAACGGAGTCCCCGTAGCCTCCTCCGCAAACGGGTCGACCATAGTAATCATATGCTCGGGTGAATGAGCTGGTGATGGTGGCGAGGACGGCTCAACAGTCCTCCTGGATCTTCCGCGGCCACCACCTCTCCTTGTACCCTTCCCCTTATTCCCTACCGGACCAGCACCTCTCCCAGTGGGCAATGCCGCCGACGAAGAAGAACCCACGGGTGGTGTCGACAGACTATCTGCCAAGGCTCTACGGAGAGATAGAGGTGGAAGGGAAGTACCACCCCTCGTGCGGGGCGCCTGGGAAGAACCCGCGAGTGATCTGGACCAGCGCCCACCATCTTTCAACACCTGGTGACCTGCCATGATAAAGATTAAAAGAAATTAGTACAACCTAAAAAAATTGAATAACTAACATGAATAATAATATGTACATGAATAATAAAGATTAATATATATATAATTTAAGTTGGGAATCTTCAAAACTAATAATCATCATCAATAAATGCATCATCATCATCACTATCACGCATGTATTCATGAATGACGTGCTCGTCGGGTTCAAGGGCGTGAAGTTGTGAAAGGCCTTCCTTTAATCATTGAAGCATTGACAGGTCATCTGCATCCGTAACCTCTACGAGTTCCAGGTCTTCTGGTTCCGTCTCAGGGCTGGAGTCGGATTCATTGTTGCTGTCTACTTCCATGTTCTTGGGTGAAGCACGACGGTTCTTGAAACGTTTCTTAGAAAGACGTGTTTCTTGGAAGAATTCTCCATCATATGTGTCTGGGTTAATGTGAGGTTCATAATCCTGTTCATTTGGGAGAGGTGGTCTCACATGTGGTGGCACTTCATAAACAACATACCAACCTTCCAGATTATTATCTGTTTGGCATGCCCACGGTAGATAGAAAATTGGGTCGCCCGTTGAGCCATAATATAGACATCGGGAACATCTAAATGGGTGTTTGGATTGATTTCGACTAGTCCTATATGTTCATGAGTCCTTCTAGTCTTCTTGGGCTGGAACCAATAACATTTGAAGAATACGACGTTCAGTTCGTTTTCACCATAGAATTGAAGTTCATAAATTGCTTCAACTCTTCCATAATACTCGATAACACCTTCGCTGATAGGAGAGACACCACAATTTGTAGATTTCCGGTCGGGCATAGATAGCTCTTTGCCAAAGGTAGGAAAGAGATACCCGTTGATGTTGTATTTCTCAAATGAACGGACCTTATAGTCAAAACCATTAGCGACTTGTCTCAATTTGGCGTCCATAGACTCCGAATTAGCCTACAAGTTTAATACGAAACGATTGTTGCATTAACCGCAAGTTAGACCAAGAAATGAAATGGTGCATTATTGATAATTACCGTTTGTTTGAACCAAGAGATGAAACCGGGATAGCCGACTCCTGTCTTTGACAGAAGCTCATACTCTTCGACGGAATCATTTTCGATCACAGCTCCATCCGAGAATTTGGCGATGTAACGGCTGTTTGAAATATCCGGGAATAAGAGAAGTTCAAATGAATTAGAAGTTATGGGAAAATGTGCCGAGAACTCACTCGATGTACGGCCGCACTTCTGTTAGGTTTTTGAAGATATACAACGAAATGTTCCGCCATTCTTCGACATCCAACGTTATTGGTTTCGAAGAACCGGCTGGTGCGAGCTTCCCTTTGAATAGGTTGAGGTTGGACCCACCTTTATAGGGTCTGCATCATTGTGCCGAGGCTTCGGATTATGCAAATGATGATTTTTGGCTTCGTAGTGTGCTGTCACAAAGTTTGCCACCTCCTCAGTAATGAATGCCTCAGCCATCGATGCTTCAATTCTACGCTTATTTTTACATTTCGCTCGAAGGGTCTTCTGCATCCTCTCAGTTGCATAGCACCAACGATCTTGCACGGGCCCACCCAATCTTGCCTCGGTCGGTAGATGTAAAATCAAATGCTGCATTGGATTAAAGAAGCCCGGTGGAAAGATCTTCTCTAACTTGCACAACAACTCTGGTGCAAGCTCCTCCATGTCTTCTACCACGCCAGGAGACAATTCTTTCGCACAAAGAACACGGAAGAAATAGCTCAGCTCCGCGAGTACTAGCCATTCATCCTCGGGAATAAAGCCACGTAACATCACCGGCATTACCCGCTCTAGCCATATGTGCCAATCATGACTCTTGAGACCAAAGATTTTTAATTTTTCAAGACTCGCTCTCCTCTTTAGATTCGCTGCATACCCATCGGGGAACATCAAGTGCATTTTGACCCACAAGATAATTTCCCTCATAGCTGGCCTTCTAAGATTGAACCAGGACTTTGGCTTCGACCACTTCTGCTTTCCTTTGCCTTCTCGCATGTTTTGTAACGGTCTATGACATAGTGTCTCTTGATCGACTCTAGACTTAGTATTATCCTTTGTCTTCCCATCTATGTTGAACAATGTACCAAAAATAGCCTCTCCGATGTTCTTTTCATTGTGCATCATGTCGATATTGTGTGGAAGAAGGAGGTCTTCGAAGTAACGCAGATCCCAGAAGCATGGCTTGTGAGTCCAGGCGTGTTTTGAATTATACCCCTTGAAATACCCTGGACGCTCTGGATCAGGCTCGAGGGCGTTTAACTGATCCAGGATCTGTTGGCCAGTGAACGCAGGATGTGCCATGTTTTTGACAACTTTACCTTTGGTAAAGTTCTTCTTGTCTTTTCTGAATTGATGGTCAGGATCCAGGAACTGTCTATCCAAGTCAAAGCAAGAATACTTCCAACCCTCCTGCAACCAATGAAACTGAAGAGCTGCCTTGCATTGGGGGCACGGGAACCTGCCATGCACACACCATCCAGAGAATAGCGCATATGCTGGCAAGTCATGAATAGAGTACATGTACCACACATGCATTTTGAAGTTTTCTTTTCTAGCGGCATCATATGTCTTGACCCCATTATCCCAAGCTTCTTCCAATTCATCCTTAAGCGGTTGCAGGTAAACATTCATATTCTTCCCCGGATAATTGGGCCCTGGAATTATCCACGTCAGAAATATGTTCTTTCTTTGCATAATCTGCCCGGGGAATGACAAATACAGGCCATCAAAAACAGGCCAAGAAATGTATTGGGTTGCCGTCATGCCGAAGGGATTAAAACCATCCGTGGCGGTGCACACTCAAGGATTCCTTGGATCTGCCGCTTTATCCTGATGCAATCCATCGAAATGTTTCCACGCTTCCCCATCCGACGTGTGTACCACCATATTATTCCCATCCGCATCTAGTTCGGTTCTTTTGCCCAGCTTGTGCCTTGTCATCTGGCTGGCTGTCTCTTCGACCATGAAAAGGCGTTGAAGTCTTGGTACGATTGGCATATACCGAAGAACACTAACTGCGATACCGTTGTCTACCACAAGATACCTGCAAGACTTGCAATTGGGACAATAGTCCAGGTGTGCATACTCCTTCCTAAATAAGACACATCCTTTCTCACACGCATCTATCTTCTCATAGGGCATCTTAAGTACATGAAGTATTTTGTCCGACTGGTACAGGTTTCCAGGCATGACATGGCCTTTGGGTAGGAAGCGTCCAAATAGTGTCATCATCGCGTCGTAGCATTCTCTTCCCAAGTTGAACTGAGCCTTGAGAGCAATTACTTGTGCAATTGCATCCAGCTAACAGAGCTCAGTGTGCTCATGGAGAGGACATTTTGAAGACTCCAACATTTCAGAAAAGGCCTTTGCAGATACCTCCATCTCAACTTCCGAATCGCGAGCATCATCAAAGTCTTGCACCATGTCTACGATCCCGGTACCATGCTCGTCCGTGCGACGACGGACCACCCCAGCTCTTGTGCGTTGTATAGACTCACCATGAAATGTCCACACCGTATAATTAGGCTTAAAACCCCTCCTCTGCAGGTGTTTAATCATTACAGCCTCTGTCGTCTTTTTATAGTTATCGCATCCAGGACAGGGGCAATAGTTTCTTTCCTGACCATTTGCGGATGCGGCTTCCACAAATTCCTTTGTTTTTTACAAACCATTCTTTCGTCATCTCTTTCTGACTAGGGTGACCGGCATACATCCACGCACGATCACTCATCTCGCATAGCTACTAAAGAGAGAAGAAATATATTTATATATCATTTAGAGTTTATATTCATCGGTTAATCAGGTTCTCTATTTTTATTACGTCCAGGCAACCTACACGCTAACAGGTAAAGATAGGTCCTAATCCCACCCGAGTATGCGTAGATTGGGTTCGTTTTCCCATGCTCTGCTCCGGATCCAACGCAAAATTTCGGCAGCACCTCCCGGCTGTTCTCCTGATACACGTCTCCGCAATAAACAGAGAGGATGTGCATCCGGAGAACAACAGGGAGGCACTGACGAAATTCCCCATCGGATCCAGAGCACAGCATACGGGAAAACGAACCCAATCTACACATACTCGGGTTGTCCATGGATAATGTTGGACAATTCGAAAGGATGGCGGTTATAAATATGCAAAGACATGCATATTTGTAGATGTCGCCCTTTCGAACAGGAGACGCATACTGGTCACGCATACTGATAAATTAATTTAATTACCTAAATCTATAAAGTTTCATCCGGAAACCGAGCCATAGTAAATGAAGGGGCGGGGAGGAGATGAAATTTGTACTAACCCACGAATGCAGGGGCGGAGCTCGTACAACGCACGGGCAGGTCTTCGCAAAGCAGATCTCACAGCGACGAGACAACTATCACATGTAAATCCACCCGATCAACACAAATATTCTAATTATGTCATTTTTGAGGAAAACAAGTTAAGAATATAATATTCATGAGCTAACCAAAGTTTTTATGCCATTTTGTAGCTAAATGGGCTAATTATCTCATTGTTGGGGAAAATAAGGTCAAGAGAATAAGATAGAGGAGAAGAAAGAGGAGGAGGAGAAGAAGAAGAATAAATCAAGAAGAAGGAGAAGGAGGAGGAGAGGAAGGAGGAGGAGAAGAAGGACGAGGAGAAGGTATTCTTCTTCTCTTCTTCTCTTCTTCTCTTCTTCTTCTCTTCTTCTTTTCTTCTTCTTTTCTTCTTCTCCTTCTTATTTTTGTCTTCTCCTCCTCCTCCTCTTCTTCTTCTTCTTCTTCCTCTTCTTCTCCTCCTCCTCCTCCTCTTCTCCTCTTCTCCTGCTCCTCCTCTTCTTCTTCTTCCTATTCTTTCTATTAAGCTAACTAACTAACTAACCCAACTAACCAAGCTAACTAAACCTATCGCTAAACCTAGATAGCACTAAACAACAAAAAAATAACAAAAACAGAATCTACCACTATAACAAAAACAGAATCTACCACTAAGTAACTAAAAAAGAATCTAGCTACCACTAAATACCAAACAATAAAAAATCAACTTCTTCTTTTTTCTCTTCTTCTCCTTCTTATTTTTTTTCTTATTCTCTTCTTATTCTCTTCTTTTTTACTTCTTCTCCTTCTTATTTTTTTCTCTTCTTCTTCTGCTTCTCCTTCTTATTTTTTTCTTCTCCTCTTCTTCTTCTTCTTCTTTTTCTTCTTTTTCTTCTCCTCCTCCTACTCCTCCTACTCCTCTTCTTCTCCTCCTCTTGTCGTCCTCCTTCTCCTCCTCTTCTCCTCTTCTCCTCCTCCACCTAACTAACCAAGCTAACTAACTAACCTAACTAAAACTACTAACCTAACTAAATCTACCACTAAAACTACTAACAATAACAACTACTAAAACTACTAAAACTACGAAAAAATAATAAAACTACTAAAAGATAATGCGGGTGGGGGGTGGGGGTGGGGGTTTGGGGCTCACCGGGAGGGGCGGCTGTGGAGGGGCCGGGGTGTTGGGGGTGGCGGGGCGGCGTCGGGGGTGCCAGGGGCGGCATCACGATGGTGGTGGGGCAGCTGCAGCGGGGGCGAGGTGGGGAGAGAGAGAGGGGCGGCGACGGGGGCGACAGGGGCGGCGGTGGGGGAGACAGGGCGGCGGCAGGGGCGACAAGGGCGGCGGCGCGATGGTGGTGGCGGCGGCCGTTACAGAGAGAGGGGCGCACGGGGTGGGGAGAGAGAGAGGGGCGCGCGGGGTGACCGTTACAGAGAGAGAGAGAGAGTGGCGGGGTGGGGGGGAAGGAGCCGTTAACGGAGTTAGCGTGTTGCCGTCTGTCGGTGGACAGCAAAGAGTCTAGACTCTTTGCCGTCTGCCTCCGGACTCTTTGTCGTCCACTAGAAGACGGCAAAGGTGTGACTCCAATTTGACCTAGCCACCCCACGGTCAGGTGGGCCCATCTATATCTTTGTCGTGTGCCTCCGTACTCTTTGTCGTCCGCGAGTAGACGACAAAGGTGTGACAGATGGCAAAAACACGTTATGCCATGAGCATGTGCTTTGCCGTCTGTTTTGCTGAAGCTGACGGCAAAGACATTCTTTGCCATCAGCTAGCAGACGGCAAAGACTAGGCAGATGGCAAAAAACTGTTTTCCAGTAGTGTGTATCTTCTAGACGATTAGATGTCATGGTCTAGAGCATCCAATAGGAAATTGTGTATTGCTGGGTGACCGAGTTTGTGAGGGTTTGGTAGTCTCCCCTCAAGACTTACCAAGAGTGTTGAACGAGGTCTGTGTGACCTTAGCTCAAGGAGAATACGGTCAGGATTGTGTGTCCTAGGATTGTGTGTCCTTTGGTTTAAATACCAAGCCGCTCCAAACCAGACGTATGACTATCACAACAGTTGGAATTAGGTCATTAAACCATTGTCTTCACCGAGCTGCTGCTTCTTTTTCCTCAGCCCTTTCATTTCCTCAAGTACTCGTTCATGAAATTGATCGTTACTCTTTAAAGACTTTGACTAAAGACTTTCTTAACTTACTCATCTCAAATTCTTCAATCACATTGTTCTTGTTTTGCTTATCTTGTTTACACGCTACTCTCACTCTGTGTATGGTTTATTTCATCATGACGATTATGCTACTAATATGTTTATGCCTCAGTACTTATTCAGGTGCAAGTAGTTCGTCACTTCAAAAATTCCTCAAATAGAAATTCCTGAGTGACGAATTTGTAAAAATAGCCTATTCAGCTTGTCTAGTGGATATAAAACACATTCAATTGGTATTAGAGCAACGTACTCCCTTGTTTTGTGTAATTTTGGTTTAACCATATGGAGTTTTTTCGACCGCGGGTATGATCAAGGTCTACGGGGGTTATCCTACCTTTGAAGGGACAAACTACCCCTACTGGAGGAACAAGATGCGGACTCATCTTGAAGTCATTGAAAACGAGCTCTGGAATATTGTGGAAAATGGTGTTCCCTCTATCTCTCCATCTATCGACAACGGTGATGTGAAGAGATTCAAGCAACTTGATTCCCAAGCAAAGAATATCATATGTAGCCATATAAGCAAAGGTTAGTAGGGCAGAGTCAGTGGTATAGGATCTCCAAAGCTTATTTGTGACAGGCTGTTCAAAGTCAACATTTGTGACGGGTTGATGTTCTTCACAATCCCTTCAACTACTTCAAAAGACTCGACAATGAAAATGTTCAAAAAACCTTTGATCACCTTACTAATATCTCCAATGAGCTCCAGGCTCTTGGTGCCACTGACATCAACGACCATGAGGTGGAGAAGAAATTGCTGAGATCTCTTGATTCCTTTTTAGAGACATCGGTTTTGATGATTGAGGAGTGTGGATAAAACAAGTTACTAGATCATGCAAATATTCTTGAGAGGATCAATACTCATGACTTCCTGCAATTTTATAAAAGAGATCTATATGGGACAAGCTATGGAAATCTCGTGCGCTAAAGACAAAGGCAATTTCCTCATCTGAAAAACAAGAATCAGATTGCAGTCTTGATGATCCTGAAGAACTTGGTCAGGAGCTTGAAATGCTTGTCAGAAAATTCCAGAAGTTGTCGAGAAGAGGTTAGTTTGGAAAATCTTCAAAAACAGATTTTAAGAAATCAGAATCATCATCTCAGGATTACAAGAAAAGAACTTGTCACAAATGCAAGAAGTTTGGCCACTACATTGCTGATTGCCCTCGCTGGGTAAAGTTGTCAAAGAAGTAAAAAATACAAGGATGATAGTTCAGATGGCTCGAAGAAAATGAAGAAATCTTCAACGTCCTCATCTTCAAAGTCCTCGTCGCAAAAGAAGAATAGTTCTAGAAAGGCTCGGGCACTTAATAGCAAGGAAAATGGATTATGAAGAAATTTTGAGAAATGCGAGGAAGAGGAAGGATCTAGGGAGGAGTCATATTCTAGTGTGGCAAGCCTAGCTCTTGCTAGCGCGCTCGTCAGCAATTCCATCTTAAACATTGAAGAAAATGATATCATCAACAACACTGATGACTACGACAACAACTCTGCTCCCACCAATTGCTTCATGGCAAAATGTGCCAAGGTATTGAAACATGCTTCCTCGTATGACTCAAGTGAGAATGAACCTCATGATTATCAGTAACCTAGTTACTACAAACTTGCTAATATATCCACTATGCAACAAGAAGCTATTGAAAAGCTTCAGAAACTACTAGACAAATGTGATGATGTGTTGACCGAGGAAATTGATCGGACTCAAACTTTGATCGATGACTTTCAACGTCTTTGATCTATGTTTGATAGCCTTCAGAATTGTCATGAAACTCTCTTAGCTGATCATGAGAAGCTTTCTTATAAATTTCTTCAAATAAATCAGGATGTCAAGAAACTAAGAATGTCTCATGATGATCTAGAAAGGGAAAACGATTCTATGCTTGCTCAACCAATCAGTTTCTCTTAGGAAGAATTCATTCCACCTTGCGTGAAATGCATCGAAAGTGAAACTACTAATTCTTCAGCTGAATTTTCAAATGATTCTATTGCTGCAAATTCTTCAACTACATTTGTGGTCACAAATTCCTCAAATGTCACCCTATGAAAATGCAGGGTTGAAGAAATTGTATGTGATAGGCATATACAAAAGTCTCAATGGCCATCAAACCCTTTTCGATGTGCTCAAAAAGCACATTCTGAACAGAAACCCTAGAAAAGAGGGTATCGCGTTCGAGAGGAAATTGAATGCTGATGGATCCTACTAGAAACGTCAGATTTATCCCAAAACATTGTCTGTTGCTGCAAAAGTACCTCCTATAGATCCATCCACACTATGTCGCTTTACTTGTGAATCTTCATATTCCTCTTATGAGTGGTTTGAATCCGACTATAAATTGTTCAAAACTTGGAATCGTGAAATATTTTCTAGCTACTTTGGAACTAACTTCAGGAACGGACCTCCTATGAGAAAATTCTGGATTCTTAGGAGCTGGTTGGAATGTATTGAGGTAAATGTCGTCATGACACTACCCATGAAGAAGAGGAACCCCAGATCAAATTCCTCAAATGGACGAAAGTCTTAACATGGACCAAATTCCTCGTATTGTCAAAGTTCTACTCATGCTCGTGTTAATGCTTCTGTTATGCAGGGAAAATTTAAGGGCCATGAGTATGTGCATTATTCTTGAAATCATTATGTTCATAAATTCTAGAAGAATTTCTGTGCATATGCATTTGAGTACTCTAAACCCCCTATTGTGAAACGAAGTTCTTTAGCTTCAATACCTAAATTTTCATATGGTGCTCATTGAATGATGAACTCCTTGCCACCCCTCTAGATGTGGGTGGCGAAGAAACTGAACTAACCACTTATGCACGCTAGGTCTCCACAAAACTTGAATGTCTCAAGAACTTTCTAGAGACCTAAGGAAATACTTGAAAGGACACAAGCTAATCATGATGAAATGGATTATTCATTTCACACATCCTCATGTTACTTTACTTACTACACTGTTTGATGAAATTTAGACTGATGAATTTGATGTCATATTCTTCACTTCGAAGTATATAAGTTCGTAAGTTGTACTAATTCATTTTTAAGATGAATGACCCAAAGCTACTGAGTGGCTCCTCAATAGTGGATGCACTAATCACATGACTGGTGACAAGAATCTACTGATGGACATTCCATTAGCTCCATCTCATATCAAGCATATCACCTACGCTGATAAAGGAAAAAAGCAAGGCATTGGGTCTAGGTAAGGTTGCAATCTCAAAGGATCGACACATAGACAAAGTCATGCTTTTCGAATCCCTCGAATTCAATCTCATGTTTGTCTCAATGCTTTGTGATCTTAATATGGTTGTCATATTTGGCAAATATTGTTGCATTGCGCTTATGGAATGTGATAAATCCAATGTCTTCGAAGGCTTTAGGAGAGGAGACTTGCATATTGTTTATTTCTCTACAGGTCCTCATCCTGCCACGTGTCTACGTGCAAGAGCTTCAGAAGGCTGGCTATGGCATCAACAACTTAGACATGATGGCAGGAGGAATCTGCACATACTTGTGAAAAAGAATCACATCATAGGCGTTTAGGGTGCCAAATTCCTCAAGGATCATCTATATGGGGCTTGCGAGTGTGGAAACATGACGAGATCCAAGCATTCCTCGAATACAATGATGACTACCACTCATCCATTTCAAATGCTTCACATTGACATCTTTGGCTCCACTCATTATGCTGCACTAACGAATGTTGCATCTCTATGGCTTTGTCATTGTTGATGACTAGTCACGTTACACTTGGGTGCATATTATGTGGTACAAAACCGAAGAGTAGGAAGTCTTGAGACAATTTTCCTCAAGGGCTGCTATGAATTTCGGCGTCAAGATCAAGCACATCAGGAGTGATAATGGGAACGATTTCAAAATCAATAGTCTTGATGCTTATCTTGATGAACTTTGTAATACTCATGAGTTATGTGCCCCATATAATCCTCAACAGAATGACATCGTGGAGCGCAAGAACATGAGTCTTGTTGAGATGGATCACACTATCTTTGAAGAATACAAGACCACTCGTCGCTTCTCACCCGAGGCAATCAATACTGCGTGCCACATCATCAACAAGGTATAGCTTCACAAATTCCTCAAGAAGACTTCATATGAACTCCTAACTGACAAGGAACCCAATGTGAGTTATTTCAAAGTCTTCGGTGCAAAATGTAGGATTAGAGATACTCATTACAATTCAAAATTCGCACCGAAAGCACATGAAACTTTTATGCTTCTATACGGAAAGGAGTCGCACACCTACACAGTCTTCAACACCTACCACAGCAAGGTTGATGAAAACTGTCGATTTGCGCTTCTATGAAACTATGACATCGCAAAGAGAACCTCTACTAACTGATGAAGTCATCCCGAATAGTTAATAAATTCATGTTGGTGCACCTCAAGAAGAAGGTGCTGAAGAAATCGTCAGCCCCAACAAAGTCATCAGCGTGCCCATACAAGAGTGGCGAATGAAGTGCATATTGATAAAATCCTTGATGACATCAATGCACTAGGTCGCCTCACTCTCTCAAATGCTTCACATTTGTCTAACATTTGTGGGCACTTTGCTTTCGTGTTTATCACAGAGCCCACCAAGATTGATGAACCATTTATGGAGCCAGAGTGGATTCAAGCTATGAAAGAGGAATGGCATCAATTCAAGCTCAACAACATGCGGGAACTTGTCAAGCGACCTGATCCTTGCAAGGACAACATGATCGGTACCAAGTGGATCTACCACAACAGGCAAGACGAAAATGGTCAAGTGGTGAGGAATATGGCTTGTCTTGTAGTGCAGGGTTACACACAAGTTGAGGGAATTGAATTTGATGAAACTTTTGCACCTATTGCTAGACATGAAGCTATTTGAATATTGCTTGCCTCACAAAATCATATTATATCAGACGGACGGGAAAGTGCATTCCTCAATGGTAAGCTTGAGGAAGAACTATATGTTGCTCAACACCGAGGTTTTGCAGATCCAAAGCATCCTAACAAAGTCTTCAGACTCAACAAGGCCCTCTATGGCCTCAAGCAGGCCCCTCGGGCATGGTATGATACTTTGAAGAATACCCTCATGAAGAAAGGCTTCAAACCCGGTTCACTCGACCCAACTATTTTCACAAAATCCTATGACCATGAATTATTTGTGTGCCAAATATATGTGGATGACATTATCTTTGGTTGTACTCACAAACATTACAGTAACAAATTTGCATACATGATGAGTGAAGAATATCAAATGTCTATGAGGGGAGAGCTGAAATTCCTCTCAGGTCTTCAAATTCATCAACAACACGACAAGATCTTAATCTCTCAAGAGAAATACCTCAAGGATGTCTTGAAGAAATTCGGCATGCAGGATTGAAAAGGAGTCAAGATTGCTATTACCAGAAATGTCCATCTCTCCACCAACGAAAATGGTAAAGATTTCGATCAGAAGGTATATCGCTCCATGATTAGCTCTTTATTTTATCTATGTGCATCTAGGCCAGATATTATGCTTAGTGTATACATGTGTGCCCATTTCCAAGCATCACCGAAGAAATCACATTACAGGGCTATGAAGCATATTCTTCGATATCTAGCTCTCGCACCAATGCTTCGATTATGGTACCTCAAGGGCTCAAATCTCCATCTCGTTGGATATTGGTACTCTCACTATGCTGGTGATCATGTGGATTCAAGTCAACATCACGCACATGCCATTTCCTCGGACGATCCCTTGTCTGTTGGTCCTCAAAGAAGTAGAACTGCGTGGCACTATCTATTATTGAAGCTGAGTACATTGGTGCTCGCTCTTGCTGTGGTGAATTACTGTGGATGAAGCAAACCCTCAATGACTATGGCATCAACGTGAAGAATGTTCCTCTCTACTGTGAAAACGATAGTGCCATCAAGATTTCTCACAACCCAGTTTATTATTCGACGACAAAGCAAATCCAGATTCGTCATCATTTTCTGCATGATCATATAATCAAGGGGACATCTTCACCAACCACGTCAATATTGACGAACGACTAGCTGATATCTTCACTAAGCCCTTGGATGAAAATGGATTTTGCAAGTTGCAATGTGAGATAAATATCTTAGAATCTTTGAATGTTTTCTAAAAGGACACACAACCTAATACTTATGCAAAATTGATGACTTATATGTGCAACACACTAAGTAATTTTTTTCTTCAATTAATGAAGAATAACCCTCTAAGTGTGAAGAAACTGCTGAAGAATTTGATTCTCTGAACCCTAGGACAATTGTACGTGGTGTCTAAAATCTTCATTCTTATACGATGGATCACGCAACCAACCATAGTTGAAATTCTTCAACATTTAGTTTTCCTCATTTTGAAAGTTCTTCAAATTCCTCAAGTTTGCAAATTCTTCAAAACTTTTCAACTCGTGTTCTAAATTAACTATATATATAGATATGAGAATTTAATGTCCTCTACAACATTCACTTATTGCATATTCTTCAAGTTGATTTTCTTCTAAGTGAATATGACCGGACCTCTTCCTCCTCTATGCAAAGCACAACCGAGTGTGTTCACAAATTCTTCGTATGTGTTCTACTTGGAACCTGTTCAAAGTATTCACTGGGTCTTTGTGAGCTAAATAATTTTCGAAAGAAACTTTAAAATTCTCTAATAAAATTTTGGCTATTGACGCTCAAACCGACACCCTTCCCACGACTGGATAACCAACGATCAACCACTATCAGCACTTCTCAATATGTGGGTGACATATGTCGCTTGGTAAGAAAGGGTCAGGGGTAAAAGAGTCCAAAATCTTCGAACCAAACAATTTTCACACCCACTATAAATAACCCATGACCCTTTTAGTGTCTTATTTTGTCCGCTCGATCTCATCATCATCCCGCTCGAGCTTAGACCTAGCGCCGCCGCTCAACTTCATCGCGGCCGAAGAGGAAGAGCTCTGCTGCGTCAACCTCCTTGTCGTCGTACTCGCACTGGCCATGGAAATTCTCAATCCGCCGCCACTGTAGCTGTCTTCTGCCGCCAAGTTAGGGCGCAGGAGATCTCAACTCATCAACTTCTCCATTTCTACTCCGCGTTTACAGTGTTCTTCATAAAGGGTACCTAAAATCTAATTTCATTGCCCTATTTGATCTTTATGATTCGACAAAATCCTCAAAATGTGTTTATTTCCCTTGATACCACAACAGTTCTATCTGTAAACACCTTAAAAGCATCATTTCCCTTGATTTTTTTCCTAAGCTATGTTTATCTTCAAAGTTTCCTCAATTGTCTAAATTTCCGAATCTACACAACTCTGGAACCTAAATCGTAACACCTAGTGAAATTATTAAGGACATCTATGGTAAAACTCCTCAACTTGATATTCTTTTGGAAAATTTCGGACAACGCATATGACCTCTTCAAATTGTTCACATGTATACTTTGTTCACGGGCACAAATGTGTGCTAATATTTCTTTAGGTTCTCATCGACTTAACTCATTCACATCATTCCTTCAAGAAAATTTACAGACATCTTTAGAATCCTCCAAATTTCAATTTGCTCAAGTGAAGAAAATGGCTGAAGGGAAAAGACCTTAGAAATGAGGAAATAAGGCAGAAACGAATACAACCTTTAAAAATATTGCACTCCTAATGAAGAGATATATGGTAAGGAAACCAAGGAGAAGCGCAAAACACGCAATCAGAAAATTTAGAGATGATGGGATAAGGAGTGGAAGGAGTACACCAAAATACATGATGAAATTCAGTGTAATTCCACGAGCATCAAAAGTTGTGAGTAATTTCCCAAGGAGTGGGCCAAACGCCAAGCCAAGATGAAGAAGCTCTCTAGAGAAGGAGTGAGGAAATTTAATCGTGACACTTCTGCTGCTGCCGCTGCCACCACCTCTTCTACTGCTGAGGCATCTACCGGTGGTACATCTCCAAAAAGAGCTATACATAAGAATCCTACTTTGATGATTAAATCTTCAAGCTCTATTTCCTCACAACAAAATCATCAACCTACTCACATATGGTTTTCACTTCCTTAGTGCTGCCACGAAAGCGTCAACACCACTGCATCTCGCAACATGTCAGCAAACTGTTGGTTTCAGGATCCCCTCAGGGACCTTTGCAAGTTTCTCACGCATCACTTCCTCAAGTGCCACTGCCATGAAAAATAAGATGACATCAGGACATGGCAAAAGGCCAAGTCCTCACAAGGTGGTCTTTTAAGTTCCCACAGAATCTGAGGATGAAGCTCGAGAAGATGAACTTGCTGAAATCATCGGAAACAAGCAACAAAGAGTGGCTCGGGCAAAGGGCATTCAAATTCCTCTTATGATGGACCCAATAACGGTGATGGACTTGATCAATATCTAGTACAAGAATCGACAAACCCCATGTGATGACTTGAAATTTCCCCTGGTCCAAGTCACATGCTAGTTGCTTTGATAGCCGAAGAGAAATGGAAGTATGAAAAGGCCAAAAGGGACAGAAGGGATCACAACAAGAAGGAACACTTCTTTAGGAACAACGTTCTCTCGCTAATTCCTGATCAACTCATTTCTTCTCAGATTGAGATAATAAACCTGAGTGATGAATATGACAGATATCATGCTGATTGGTTCCAAGGTCAGATTCATCAACTTATAAATCGAAGTCATCACGCACCATAAAACAAAGGTTGCAACTACATCGCAACCACAAACTCCTCAGGCTAATTCCTCTGCTCATCCTACTGAAGAAACTACAGTGCCAACTAAAGAAATTCTAGCTGCTCAATAAATTCCCAGGGCTGGTGAAGAAGTTCTAGCTCCTGAAGAACCTGGTGCTCACATTCCTCAGCCCATGGTTGAAGAAGCAATGGCTGAAGAAATCAACACTAAAACCGTTGTTGAAGAAATTGGTGCTCAAATTCCTCAGTCAGCTGTTGAAGAACCCGTGACACAAAATCCTCAGTCTGCTGAAACAACTATTGTGCCAAGGGACAGTGTGAGGCGGTACAAGCTAAATCTTCAACCAAAGCCCTTTAAGCAATTCAAAGGCACCAAGCTGCCCAAATTCAATAAAGAACAACTCTATGATGAACAATGTTTCTTCACGGGTGCAAATATCAATGACTTGGCAAGAGTTAGGTGAAGATGCTTTGGACTTTTACTTATGTAAATTTCTATGGTGTGGTTCTATTTGCTAAGAACCAAATTTTCTAGCACCATTAAATTTCTCACGCGGATATGAAGTCCATTCCATGCTTCTCTCTAGTTCTCAATGTCCTTCATGAAGCTGGGCTCCTACCATTCTCTATTGACATCCGTGGAATGAAGATCTTATTCTTTAGTTCTACGCAACCTTGCACATCTTAGGTGATGCCAATGACATTAAAACACGGATACCTGACTGGATAACTTAAGACACACATTACACTACCCCAACAACAGAAATGCTTCGTGTGGTCCGAGTCAATATTCCACCTAAAGGAGCAAGATGCATCTATGAGTAACCTAAACTTCCAAATCATCTGATGTAAGTGCTGATGAAGCCTTTGGGGCAAGGCCAAGCTCCAAGAACCACCTTCCTTGTAAAGTATCTGTTTTACATGCCAAGAACTGTATATCACATCTTGACAAAAACCATCAATCCTATCAAGGGTTGCAACTCTTAGGAAGAGGATGTGGCTGGAATCATGAAGAATCTGTTGTTCAACATCATTCATGGGATTCCCATAAATATTCACGATTTCTTCATAAAGACTTTGGCCAACATTGCCTTATCACCATTTGAATTTAAGCCATATGCATCCGGATTATGAAATTCATCACAGCAAGATTCTCAATTCCTTGTGAAGCAGACTTTCAGAATCACTTCACCTTTCTGCCCCTAATTATAGTCATCAAGAAGACATTTTCGTCAGTGGACGGGAAGGGAAAAGCTATTATTAATGAAGACACTCGTGCTCCGGAGGGCCAATTTTGTCAAGTGGCTTCATATTCCACAAATGATGATATTGCTTCTTAGGATTCTGCAGCAAAGGCTTCAATACAAAATGCTCGAGCTTTTACCCCACTAGTGAAGACTCATCGTGAGCTTCTTCTAAGTCTTCATGAGAAGGTCGATCATAAGCACAATTTGGTGCAATTCTTCAAAATACGATTGTTATGCAAAACTCGGTGAGGAAGAACCACTATTATGCTGATGAAATCATCGACCGCATGTAGGCCATACTATCCCATCTCAAGACTCCTGAAAAACTTGAAGAGATGGAATTTCAGCACAACTTCGATTGGTCATGGCCACCTTCGAAGAAATTCAAGAAAGTCAAAGTTCCTCAGCTGGTTACAAGCTCATTTTCTTCCTCGCGCTCGACGTATGAAGCTGAGGATCTCGACTACACTGTTTCGGGCCTTGCATCTACAAATGACCCCGACAACGATCTCGCTCCTCCACCACCTTCAAGATGATATTCTTCTGGGGAGTTAGTATTCAATTTCGTCCTTTTTTGTAACTTGATGAAAAAGGGGAATAAATTTGAGTTAGTCTTCAAGTCGGTCTATATATGGGTTGTTCTTTGTTAATTTAGAACTCTTGTTGTATTTAGGTGTTTGATTGTATGAGTTGTAAACATAAGTCTCATAGTAGTTTGACACTTTTGAATTTCTTTTTGCATGCTTATTCCTCATGCTCATTAATGCACGCATGCTGAATTTTGTCGGCCACCATTCTCCATCACGCATTTCAATTTCCTCATGATACATGTTAAATGTGTGTATGGATTACAAGATATAGGGGGGAACTCCATGATTTTAACCTACCATGTTGTCACATCCCAGTTTTGGCTTTCCTGATTAACTAACTTATTTCAAAATTTCGGACCAATTAAAATTTTTGTGAATGCTTGTGATGCTTGGAGTGACTATTGTCTATCTGTTTGTTTTGCATGTGATTCATCCCCATTAATTCTTGCCACTCTCCTAATCATCTTCTCATCCCATGATCTCCTGCCTAATGATCATGCCATGTGTTTAGGAAAAATATCTGTTTTACCAAATATTATTTTCACCAACAAGCTTTTCTTTGAATTAAACCTTCAAACCCCTGAAATGAGGTTTGTACTACAAGTCCTCAAATTAGGGAAATTCTTTTGCACCAACACTTTTATTTAAAACCTATTATCAAAATGTATTCCAAAAATCATCATATTATTATTTTAAAAGTTATTTTATTTAAAAGCCTTCCTATGAGGCCAGAAATGGTCTCCTATGAAGGAAAGTTATTTTTATTGCTTTAAAACTATTTAATAAAATTTAGGGAAACTCAGTGGATATATTTATTCCATATTTTTTAGTTTCAACACATGGTCATGTTCAAAATATTGGTTAAACCCCTCCAAAACCATTCCTGCCTATTTCAAGCTTTAGGAATATTTCTATAAGAAATATTATCAATAAATTCCAGTAAAATTCTAGCATGTCACCTATGATATTCTTGATGATCTTGCCAAGTTTCATTTCAATCCAAGTTGATTTGACTCCCCTAATCACTCTAAAACCCTATCTGTTCAGAATCAAATTTGAGCAACTCTACATTGTGAAGTGTCTCCAATTGTGCTCAAATTTCAAGTACTCCAATGAGGCATCCACACCAAGTGGTACACTAACGAGAATAGAGGAACTTGTCCTAAAACCCTCAAAACCCTCTCTGTTGATTTCTGACTTTGACAAACTTTAGATTATAAAGTTTGTCCAAATGACCTCAAACGTTTTGTGCATGCCTTAATGCTCAAATAATGCCCCTACACCAAATATTGGATTTGTGGGAATTTAATTGAATAGGGTTCTAAGAAGAAACCCATTTCTAGGGTTTTCCAAGTCTACATTGGAAAACTTATCCAGCAAATCCCAAATTTGGTGTGCAAGCCTATTTTCATCTATTATTTGATCATGTTAAGTTTCATAGCCATTGGAATCCATATGGTAGCCTAACCACAGATCAAACACCTTATGTGCACTCACTAATTTGGCTTCTATTGCCCCTTCCACTTTATTCCTTGAACTCCAATTTCTACCACAACCTCACATAGTCATATTTTACCTCAAGTAACTTTCCCATGGCGACTGGTCAATTATTGGGGAAGGTCCCTTTGTATCTCTCTCTCATTTTTACCCTTGGCATCACTGTTTTACCCTTCTTTCCATTATTCTGCTTAAGCTATCACCCCCAATTCTTTCCAGAGCCTCTCTAGTGTCTCAATGCATCATTTCAAATCAATTGATGGCATGCTCATGTAGGAAAAATGAGCAGCACTTCTTCAAATAGATTTTTGGTTGAATCATGGCTTTGAACAGCAAGTAGTAGCTATCCTCCTTTGTTTGATCTGAAACTTTGCAGTCTGGTAGTTCTTCCATGCCTAACACTGCCAGACATAAATTCCCTCCAAGGATCCCCACCTACACCCACTTTTATCAGCTATAAGTTTGCTGTTAGAAACTTAAGAGCAGTCAAAACCCCACCTAGACAGCTCGAACTTGCTCCAGACTTTACCAGTGCATCGTGGCAAGCATGCCTTGCACGGTTGACATCTTGGCCTGGCCAAGGGGCTCCCCAGGACACAGGTGACCATGGTGACCACCACTCCAGCGTGTAGTAATGGTGCTCTGCACCCTCTTCTCCTTCTGCAACTCGGTCCCCTCCTTGGCACCATGTCTCAGAGCGTCAGAGCATCCCCTTTTGAACGTTCAAGCCATTCCCCTCCACCAACAAGCTTCCAAAACCCCTCTGGCACACTGTCTACCCCGTGCCCTCAGAGCTCCAGAGAGCTCCTGAGCTTTCTCCTCTTCCCCCTCTCCATATGGCTCCCCCCGAGCCCTCTAGCTTCTCCAGAACCCTCTCGCTCTCTCCCTGGAACCACCTCAGAGCCCCCATCTCCTCCCCAAGCTCTCCTTCCTCCCTCTTCTTCTGTTGCTGCCATGGCCGATGCGGCCAAGCTCGCGTCTGAGCTTGCGCAGCTTCCCCTTCCCATCTAGCTACCTCCAGGAGGACCCCCTAACCTGCGGCACCAGTCCCCGTTTCCCCTCTCCCCTCCAGGTGGCCAAGGCTCCTCTCCCCACGGTCACCACCGCGGCCCTCCCCTGTGGCCGTGGGCCAACCGCCCCGAGGTTCCCCTGCTGGCGCCAGGCGTTGGCGCTCGCTGCGGTGCGGGCCCCCGAGCCGCCGGTACGCTCACCTAGGCCGGAGCTGGGCGGAGGCACCGAGCCATGCGCGGCTGCCCTCCCTCTCTGCTCCTCCCTGCCCAAGCGGGAGGAAGAACAAAGCCCTCGCGAGTGGGGCCCTCGTGTAAGCGGAACAACGGCTGGGCCCGCGCAGTTAAGTGGCCACGCCCCTGGCCGTTGACGTTTTCCTCGCGTGAAGACCTATTGGAAGGAGTGCGCCTTCGACGTCGGCAGCCTCCCAGGCGGCCTGCGCAACCGGGCCGGCCCATCTCTTTCTCTAGCGCCTTGTGCACAACATAGCTAAGTCTGGAGGCCCCTTTTGTCTTTTTCATTTATCTGTGACTTCAAAAATCCATTGTGAATTCATACTAACTCCAAATTTATTGATTCAAAATTTTGCAGGTTTCTAAAATCCTGTTCTATCCAGATCTGGGCATTGCAACTTTTTCCAAAATACTTTCCTGTGATAATAATATCTAAATGCCCATTTAGACATACTAATCACCACCTTTGCAAATTCCTAGAGGATCCATTTCAACTCCAAATGGAGTGATTCAAACATCCAGAGACTTCTACAATCATTCTTAATTTTCAGAACCATGGTCAACATTTTTGTGTCACTTCCTTCTGTTGCAATAAATAAATATCTCTCTTTGCTATTTATTCCTCATTGTAAAATCTCTAGGATATTCATACCATCTCCAAATCCAGTGAAACCACTTCCCAAATATTTCTAAAATCATCCTCTGTTAAATGGGTGCCTCCACTCATTTTTAACAGACAGATTTCTGTTGGCTTATTCAATGGCCATATTGCTTCTTTCACCTATTCAAAAATACTTGATGATTCAAATCTCTTATGACCAGAGAGGTCCAAGAAAAATAGAACTTCTATTTATAGAACACTTTTATTCAGCTGGATGTGTGGCTTACTATGGTTATTTCCGACGTTAGTTGATGGTAGACGGAGTACTCGGAGTTGGAGCAGAAGACGTCGAGGACCCCGAGGACTTACGTGAGCAAGGCAAGCATCCCTTTGACCATGACTTAAGTATATCAAATGATGCATGCTAGAATAGCAAGTAATTTTCCCGTTGCATGTGATCACAGTGTCGGTTCATCATTGATGTGATGGTACCGAAGGCTTCATCGAAGCACTTGCATGATAGTAATGTTATTCACATGGCTCCTCGGAGCACAAACATGATGAGCTGACCCTACCATCTATGAGGATCATGCTATTGTCATGTTGGCTAGTAGAATTATAGAATCACTAGATTGAGCTTGACCCCACCCCTTGAGGGTCATGTTATTACCATATTGACAAGTAATGTTAAGGCATATTATCTCAAGCATAATGTTGAGTTAAATAAAGAGTTTATGAAAACCCCGTCGGGTGCCACTAATGCCCGAGTGTGATGGGGAGTTGGTGATCACTTTTGGTGAAGTGAAGCACCGGTGTTTTGGTGTGAGTATGGTTTCGGAAATGGGATTAGATTTATGATGTGTCGACCATCCCAACCTTACCAGTACGACCATGATACCCCTTTATGGGATGGGGCTTTGTTGATTACTCTGGTCGGTACTAGCAAAGAGCCACATTACTTGTGGCAGGAGTGATCGGTGTCACTCTCGTGATGGGGTCGTGCCAGGTAGGACGACTATGCCATTATTATGAGTTCTAGGCACACCGTTGGTCCCTGCATGGTTGATACAGTCCAGAGTCGGTGCTCGTAAGACGTACAACATGTGGGCTGGGTACCAATCGAGTGGACCTCTTTGTCTAGTATCGCCAGGGGAAAGATGATGATCGGGTACTTACCTCGGGTATATGTGATATACCGCGAGTCGTGGATGACACGGAAGTTTCCCGTTTCTCGTGGGTCCAGCGTACTACCTCTGTAGAGTGTAAACTATTCGAATAGCCGTGTCCACGGTCAAAGACAGTTGGGTGGTGCTGCTTAAACTACGTCCTGTGTTTCCGCATAAACCAGGTGTGTGTGTGTATGTGTGTGGTGTTAAAAAGGTGTTGTTATGATAATCACAATAATAGGACCAAGTTCGGTGACTTGGCATATAGGGTAAACCCGGAGGGTTTAGCCCTCATTAATACATTGAGATTATGACAAGTCTGATGACTTGGCACATAGGGTGAACCCGGATGGTTCAGCCCTTAGCAGATATGTTGATATCTATAATCTGTTCTTTAAAAGTAATTCTTTAACTTGTTGCATATACCAGATCATGCCACCACATTGCATTCCACTAAAGACAACTGTTACTGTTATTCCTTACCCTATATATTCATATCATGGGCTGTTTGCGAGTACATTCAAAGCACTCATTGGCTTGCCACCGGTTATTTCATTGACCAGGTGTGAAAGACAAGATATGGTGAAGATTAACTCGGTGACGTTCTTGCGAGCTAGGACGCTTCCCACTCAGAATGCTTGTAGGTTAAGGCTGATGGCATGGGTTCACGCTTTCAACCAATAATTCCGCTATTGGTCTAGTTTCGTGCTTTGGTCTTTAAGGCCCTATGTATGTTAGACTCGACTGAAGAGGTCATTTATTGTATCAAACGGTATGTATGGATGTAAGACTCTATTATTCAGTATCGGTGTTCAGTGAGCATTGATCCTTGGGATCACTTGGCACGGCGATCCCGACTTACCAGTTGGGGCCTCCACAGAGCTGGTATCAGAGCCATCCTGACTGTAGGAAGCCCTTAGTTAGCATGGACGTTAGTTAGGATAAAACTGCTTTCCAGATCCTTCAAAATATTTGCAAAACTTATATATTTTCTCAACTCTCCTAAAACTTCATAGAAATTGAAGGTTATGCTCTAGCCTTCCACTCTTATTTTCTTGACACTCCTCGTCTACTTTTTCAAAACTTGCTAATGGTCGCTAGAACCTTATGCCCTTCTGACCACGAGATAAATTGAAATCCTCGTGGGCAGCTTGGAAGGAAGTAACCTTTCCACGCAAACACCTATGCTGAAGGACAGAGAAGACAACTCAACGACCAGACGACACCAACAGTAGTACCTCTAAGAGGAACGAGGACATCGAGGCTTAGAAGATGGTGAAACCCTGGACACTGTTCCAGAGTGATGCCACTCTCGCCTACGATAATCTGGACAAAATATATGCAAACCTTGATCTGCATCACTAATAGAGCGACCGTGCCAATTATAAACAGTTGTGTCTACCACCACCGGTGGATGAGAATCTCGCCATTTGGTCCGCCTCACCCTAGTGAGCAGGAAAACGGTTCTCTTCATCCCCCGCTCTAGGTGTCAATATCGCAATTAGTATGATTGACAAATCAGAACTCTATCATGTCATGCAAATATCGGTGCATGAAGGTGTCCACTTGAGACTCTCGAAGCCTCAGCAGACAAGAAGGCGCTGACAAGATCATGAAGACAACAGAAGACCCTGTCAGTGACAGCTATGAAGAACCACCTTCGTCAGCAATTTCCCAGACGAGGAGACAACCAGAGTTCCTTACAACTCAAGCGAATTGCTTCAGCAAGCGACAACAAGAAGCGTGACAACACCCTGAGAAGGTCTAGAAGCAAGCACGACTCCTCTCCGGAGCAAGAAGCAAGCACGACTGTCGAGTCCCAGAACCTAGGATAGGATGAGTTGTGAATCCCCTATGCGAAGTCGAGTCCGTGAAATGGTTCAGATGGACCATGTTGTGTGTTGTTTGTTTTTGTTGTTTGTGCTTTGATATAAGTCGCACTTTTGCTTAGGCAACAAGCATGCGGTTATATCACTTGTCCTATTTTGATGTTCAAAATAAGTTTTGCACTTGTTTGAGTTGATTTTTCAATGCTTGTTTGATTGCACTGAAACCCTTAGACACTCCCCTCTGTGCTCTCTTCCTCTCACCCCTCTCAGCAACTGAAGACAGCAAGACAAGACGCACCAAGGGTCCACTTCGAAGGAATGCTGACGTTCAAGACACTAATTGTGCCACGCTTAACCACACGCAACCCGTAGGAGTGTGTTTTCCCCTTGAGATTGGAAAACCGTACTAGACCAGACTAACCTCCACAAGCCTTTCCGGCTCAAATTTTCTGGTCACGTGTCTAGTACACAGACATTCCAGAAGTCATGTAGGTCCCCAATAAACACCGCTAAGCACCGGATTCCTTATGGAACAAGTGATCACCGTGAACAAGTATCCTTCCATCTCAAGATAGCACTCTAACCTTGATGCCATAAGAGGACTGATCTCCGATATGAGAGCACTAGACTAAGATTGTGGTGATGATCATATGTGTCTTGAGGATATAGCTAGACTGATTTTGGTGGATCGTGAGACCCTTATAAAGGTAGGTGGATTTGGTGGAACGAGTTGATACAGTAGTATAACCTGCATAATCTGGAGTAAGATTGGATTTAGTAGGATGATTATGATCGTGAACCTTATTCTTGGTGGTATACATGACTTCAGCTAGTAGTTGGCATAATTTGATGCGCTTGCCAAGATAACTTGGAGTATCAAGTAGACTTCTTATTGGATTTGAGTCTTGGATTTAAATAGGTAATCTTAATAGAGTATTGAGGATGACAAGGACCACATGGTTCGGAGTAAATTGGATTTAGCTCGTTAATCTCGATCATGATACCATGACTCTCGGTGGATATAGAATGCGTATACTTGGAGTTTTCAAATTGATTTACAACCTATGTAGTTGGCCTTGGAGATTGGATGGCCATGATGATTGAAGTTGGTGGATATACTACGACGTAATTCTTGTAGTAATATGTGAATTACGAGGACTCTAGGAGACTATGTAGAACCCCATAATTGTTGGATTTGTAGGAGTGACACGTCCAGTGATGATTGATCAGATTGATGGATCACTTGATCGGATTCATAGGAAGGGAGCAAAATATTGGATTGGTCTATTACGTGTTTCCTTAATATAGTAGTGTAGTACCCTGTCCATTGGATGACTTAGGTGGACAATTGGATTTGTTGTGCCTCAGATTCAGTCGTGGTAGCTGTATGTCTCCCCAAGGTCCTTGCATAGTAATGCATGTACAGTTGGGGCTACGCCATACTTGTAAGTGTTTGGGTTTAGTTCTTCCCTCAACCCGGAGTTGACTAGCATGAGCGGTGTGGAGTTGACCCACCTAGGGTGATATCCTTGTTGAGATGAGGTGATGTTGTCTCAAGTTAGCGGTCGAACTATTGGCATCTAAGGAATGTGCTTAGAGATAAGATGAGAACTGTTCGCCCACATCCTAAGATCCTTAAGACCCTAAAGCTTCACTGAGCCACAAGATGGACGGACTACGACCATAGAAGACGACTCTAAGTCGTTAAAATGTGGCCAGTACCCGCCATAGCAAGTCCCAGTTCTCCTCGCCTGACCCATGAGCACTGTGCTTGTGTTGTATTTGGGGAAAGTATGTTGTTATCCTCACTTATGACACACTTACTCACCCAGTAAGAGGAAGAACACCTTAGTCCTGTTTGGACGAGCCCAGGAACACCGGTTGTTATACCTTTTGAGGGTACATTGTCATCTCGAGAAGGTGGGCTTCTCGAAGCAGTCCCAAGACGAGGAAGTCTAACCTACTCCAGCCAAGACAAAGAACCACCGTGACGAGGAAGCCATGACAACGGCAATGAAGCAACAAGAAGCCTCGACGTCACAGAAGAACGATACATTTATTGCAACTCCAACATCGACTACGCCGACCACAACATGCTAGGCAGTAAGGACAGACCCACTGGGAACAACCTCTACCCGGACCACAACTACGCCTACGAGCACACATCACACCAGCGCTTAACCATTTGCCACTATGACACACTTCGGTTCCTTTGTAAGAAGAGACTGCAAGGACACCACTAGCACACTAACACCCCGCTTGCGCTGAGCAGGCGCCTAATCGTCATGAATCCTGCCACCGCGAAGAGCCACCGTGCGGGCGGCAGCATCCTGGCGATCATCGTGGACAATCGCACAGTGCAGCACCAAGACCCCGACAAGTAGCGCCACCATCCCGGACAGGAAGATGATGAGCCATCCCGGAGTCTCGTCCGCCATTGGCATCCTCCCTTGAGCACCTGCAGTAGAAGAAGAAGAGGACGGAACAGCAGCAAGTGGTGAGGCTGGGTGGAGACGAGGGGGACTCCCTGGCCAATTTATAGCCAGGACCGGAGAGCCACTAGCCAGGCCACCAGTCCCGTTTGCCACTCGGCCATCGGTGCTCGCTGGGAATCCCAAGCAGTGCCGACATACCAGGCCCGCGAGGTGGGTGCTTGCTGCGCCGGCAGATGGCTCACCGCACGCCATCGTAGGGCGGCCCCGGACACCGTACACCCTATGCACCGCAAGTGGAGACAACACCCGGGGCTCACCCAAGAAAGAAGAACCAGAGGTAGAAGAAGAGGCTGACAGCGGACACTGGGCCCACATGTCAGCCGGAGCAAGTGACATACCTGGGTCCGCCGTCAGCTGGAGCAAGTGGCAGGCAACAGGTACGGCTAGCCACCAAATATGACAACATCCCCTTTCTCCAGCATCCTCATAGAACGCTGAGGCACCAATAAGTGGTATTCTTGAGGTGACCCCATGAGACCGCATTTGGATTATCGCTGCTAGTAAGTCCTGCAACATAGCAGGAGCAAACCCTTGCTTCCGTCTTAACAAATCTCGGGACAAGATTTTCTTAAGAGGGTAAGGTCTGTCACATCCCAGTTTTGGCTTTCCTGGCTAACTAACTTATTTCAAAATTTAGGACCAATTAAAATTTTTGTGAATGCTTGTGATGCTTGGAGTGACTATTGTCTGTCTGTTTGTTTTGCATGTGATTGATCCCCATTAATTCTTGCCACTCTCCTAATCATCTTCTCATCCCATGATCTCCTGCCTAATGATCATGCCATGTGTTTAGGAAAAATATCTGTTTTACCAAATATTATTTTCACCAAAAAGCTTTTCTTTGAATTAAACCTTCAAACCCCTGAAATGAGGTTTGTACAACAAGTCCTCAAATTATGGAAATTCTTTTGCACCAACACTTTTATTTAAAACCAATTATGAAAATGTATTCCAAAAATCATCATATTATTATTTTAGAAGTTATTTTATTATTTTATTGAAAAGCCTTCCTGTGAGGCCAGAAATTGTCTCCTATGAAGGAAAGTCATTTTTATTGCTTTCAAAATATTTAATAAAATTTAGAGAAATGGGATTAGATTTATGATGTGTCGACCGTCCCAACCTTACCAGTACGACCACGATACCCCTTTATGGGACGGGGCTTTGTTGATTACTCTGGTCGGTACTAGCAAAGAGCCACATTACTAGTGGCAGGAGTGATCGGTGTCACTCTCGTGATGGGGTCGTGCCAGGTAGGACGACTATGCCATTATTATGAGTTCTAGGAACACCGTTGGTCCCTGCATGGTTGATACAATCCAGAGTCGGTGCTCGTAAGACGTACAACATGTGGGCTGGGTACCAATCGAGTGGACCTCTTTGTCTAGTATCGTCAGGGGAAAGATGATGATCGGGTACTTACCTCGGGTATATGTGATATACCGCGAGTCGTGGATGACACGGAAGTTTCCCGTTTCTCGTGCGTCCGGCGTACTACCTCTGCAGAGTGTAAAATATTCGAATAGCCGTGTCCACGGTCAAAGACAGTTGGGTGGTGCTGCTTAAAATACGTCCTGTGTTTCCGCATAAACCAGGTGTGTGTATGTGTGTTGTGCTAAAAAGGTGTTGTTATGATAATCACAATAATAGGACTAAGTTCGGTGACTTGGCATATAGGGTAAACCCGGAGGGTTTAGCCCTCATTAATACATTGAGATTATGACAAGTCCGATGACTTGGCACATAGGGTCAACCTGGATGGTTCAGCCCTTAGCAGATATGTTGATATCTGTAATCTATTCTTTAAAAGTAATTCTTTAACTTGTTGCATATACCAGATGATGCCACCACATTGCATTCCACTAAAGACAACTGTTACTGTTATTCCTTACCATATATATTCATATCAAGGGCTGTTTGCGAGTACATTCAAAGTACTCATTGGCTTGCCACTTGTTATTTCATTAACCAGGTGTGAAAGACATGATATGGTGAAGATTAACTCGGTGACGTTCTTCCCAGTCAGAATGCCTGTAGGTTAAGGCTGATAGCATGGGTTCACGCTTTCAACCAATAATTCCGCTATTGGTCTAGTTTGGTGCTTTGGTCTTTAAGGCCCTATGTATGTAAGACTCGACCGAAGAGGTCATTTATTGTATCAAACGGTATGTATGGATGTAAGACTCTATTATTAAGTATCTGTGTACAGTGAGCATTGATCCTTGGGATCACTAGGCACGGCGATCTCGACTTACCAGTTGGGGTCCCCACACATGTGCATTTGCAATCCAAAGAAAATTCCTCAAAATATGCATATCTTCAGCGGGAGTTTCTCTATATCTTGCAATCAAAGTCCTCAAACTCACTACTTACACTTCCTATGTTTGTCCCCATTGAAAACTTAACCTATTTGTCATCAGTCACCAAATAGGTGGAGATTGTAAGTGCATCTAATGCCCCTTGGTGATTTTGGTGTATTGAATACTTATAGGTTAAGGGACTAATATGTTTGTGAGTGTACAAATGATCTATTAGTCCTTGAGGACTTCTATATATTCGAAGAATGTCGACCCCTAAAAATGAATCTCTTCAACTAAAGAATTTGGTATTTTCCTGAAGACTGTCAATGTGAGGAATTTGATGTGTCCATGAAGATATTCATGCGAGGACTATGAAGCATGAAGACTTTTGTTTTTGTAGATTCATTTCCTTTTTTTGAGTCATAGGAATACCATACTATTAAAGGGGGTCCAGGTAATACTAAGGAAAATCTTCCAAGTGATGCTCATCTCAAAGCGTACACGTAAAAAATCCTTTGAGTGAAGCCTTCGGAAATCCCTTGTAGTTTAGTGAAATTCTTCATTGACCGTGACGATGTTCCTCTGGTCTCTGAGGAAATTGATCTGTCTAAGGAGTTAAGATTTCGCTAGTGTGAGTTTGCTATAAGTGAGGAACATGATAGATATGAGGACTTTCATAGTCTAAAGTTTCAACTGTTGTTATCCTTCGTGCTAGCTGTCCCAAACATCTTATACACATAACGGTCATATTGTTAGGGGCATTTATGTCTTATCATGTTGGGTTGCACCGCGGCTATAAATAGCCGCCCTCATAACCAATAGTTGGTTGGCTGCTCCTAGAGAGAAATTGATGTCATTTGAGAGCAACCCATGTTCTGAGGACTTTGGAGAAAATCATCAGTGAGAAAAATCCAAAACCTAAAACCCGAAACCAAAAACTGAAAGTGATTGAGCATAACTGAAGAGATTGTTCCTATGTGGAACCGATGCTTCCTACCTATGAGGACTGTGTATCTTCCCAACAGGTAGACGTCATGGTCTAGAGCATCCCGTAGGAAATTGTGGATTGCCGGGTGACTGAGTTTGTGAGGGTTTGGAAGTCTCCCGGGAAGATTTACCACGAGTGTTGAGCAAGGTCCGTGTGACCTTAGCTCAAGTATAATACGGTAACGACTGTGTGTCCTGGGACAGTGTGTCCTTTGGTTTAAATACCAAGCCGATCTAAAGCAGACGAATGAGTATCACCACACATGGAAATAGGTCATCAAACAATTGCCTTCCATGAGCTCCTGGTTCTATTTCCTATAACCCTGCATTTCCTCAAATAATTGTTGATGAAATTGATTTTTACCGTTTGAAGACTTTGACTGAAGACTTTCTCAATTTCCTCATCTCAAATTCTTCAATAACCTTGTTCTTCACTTGCTTTTCATGTTTACACGCAACTCGCACTCTGTGTATGTTTCATTTTCTCATGACGACTATGCTACTGCTATGTTATTCTTATGCTAGAGTGCTTATTCTGCTGCAAGTAGTTCGACACTTAGAAAATTCCTCAGGTGGAAATTCCTCATTTACAAATTTGTAAAAAACACCTATTCACCCCCCCTCTAGTCGATATAACGCACTTTCAATTGATATCAAAGCAAAGTACTCCCTTGTTTTGTGTGATTTTGGTTTAACCAGCTGGAGTTTTAGTTATATCGACAACAGGTATGAACAAGTTCTCTGCAGGTTGTCCTACCATTTAAGGGATGGACTACCCCTATTGGAAGAACAAGATGCACATGTATCTTGAATAAATTGACAACGATATCTCGTATATTATGGAAAATCGTGTTCCCTCTGTCTCTCCGTCTATCAACACTGCAGATGTGAAGAGATTGAAGCAACTTGACTCACAAGAAAAGAATATCATATGTGGACATCTAAGCAAAGGTCAGTATGGCAGACTGAGTGCTTTGTGATCTCCATAGGTCATCTAGGACAGGTTGTCCAAAGTCAACGAAGGAATCTCAACTCTACGTGACTCTTGATGTTCTTTGCAATATCTTCGACCGCTTCAAGAGACTCGACAACAAAACTATTTAGCAAACCTTCGATCGCCTCATTGATATCTCCCACGAGCTCTAGGATCTTGGTGCCACTAACATCACCAACCATGAGGTGGTGAAGAAACTGCTGAGATCTCTTGATTCCTCTTTCGATACACTAGTTTTGATGATTCAAGAGCATGGAGACTACAATTCACTAGATCATGCTGATTTTCTCGAGAGGCTCAATACTCACAAATTACGACCTGAGAAAAGAGATCTTTATGGGCCAAGCTAAGGAAGATCTCTCGGTCTGAAGGCAAAAGCAATTTCCTCATGTGAAGAAGAAGAATTGATTGCAATCTTGGTGATCCTGAAGAAATTGGATGGGATCTTGCAATGCTCGTGAGATCAGTTTCGAAAATCTTCAAAAAGAGATGTGAAGAATTCAGAATCTTCATTGCAAGAAAAGAACTTGTCACAAATACAAGAAGTTTGGCCACTACATTGTTGATTGCCCTCGCTGAGAAAAGGAATCAAAGAAGAAGAAATACAAGGAGGATATTTCTAAGGACTCAAATAAAAAGAAGAAATATTCAAAGTCGTATCTTCAAATTCCTCATCACACAAGAAGAACAGTTCCAAAAAGGCGGACGCACTTATTGGCAAGGAAATGGATTCTGAAGAGGAATCTGAGGAATGCGAGGAAGAGAAAGGATCTCAGGAGTAGTCAGACTCTGGTGTGGCAAGCCTAGCTTCATGGACCGCTTTTTTTCACCAAGTCCATCGTCAAAATTGAAGAAAATGATATCGTCAACAACACTCAGGACTACAACGACGACTCTGCTCCCACCTATTTCTTCATGGCAAAAGGTGCCAAGGTACGAAAATATGCTTCCTCGTCTCAATCAAGTGAGAATGAATCTGATGATTATCAGAGAGATAGTTACTACCAACTTGATAATATTGCCACTAAGCAACATGAATCTATTGAAAAGCTTCAGAAACTGCTAGACAAAAGCGATGATTTTTAAATGAGGCAATGGATCGGACTCAAACTCTGACCAACGACTTCCAACGCATTCAATCTAACTTTGATAGCCATCAGAGTCGTCATCAAACTCTCTTAGCTGATCACGAGAAGCTTTGTTATAAATTTCTTCAAAGAAAGCAAGATCTTGAAAAACTAAGAATGTCTCATGATGATCTAGAAAGGGAAACTATTATGTGCTTGCTCAACAGATCAGTTCCGCTAGGGAAGAGTTCATTTCAACTTGCTTGATATGCATTAAACGTGAAACTGCTAATTCTTCACCTGAATGTTCAAATGCTTCGATTGCTGCAATTTTGTTCAACTATATATGTGGTCACAAATAGATATAGTCACAAATTCCTCAACTAAGAAACCACAAATGTCACTCACAAAAATGCATGGTTGAAGGAATTGTATGTGACAGGCATAAAAAAGTCTCAAAGGGCGTAAAAACCTTTGTGATCTGCTCAAAAAGCAGATTCTGAACAGGAACCCTAGAAAAGAGGGTATTTCATTCAAGAGGAAATCCAAGGCTGATGGATCCTACTAGAAACCTGAGTAGTATCTCAAAACCTCATGGGTTGCTGCAGAAGGACCTTGTGTAGATCCAACCAAACTATCTAGCTTTACTTGTGAATTTTCATATTCCTGTGATGAGTAATTTGACTCCGGGTATAAATTGTTCAAAAATTGGAATGGTGAACTATTTGCCAGATACGTTGGAACTAATTGTACGAATGGACCTCCTATGAGAAAAATATAGGTTCCGATGAGCTGTTTGGAAAGTGTTCAGGTGAACGTCGTCATCACACTACCCACGAAGAACAGGAAACCCACATCAAATTCCTCAGATGGACAAAAGTCTGCACATGGACCAAGTATCTCATAGGGTCAAAATTCTACTCATGCTAACTCAAAGTGCGTTATATCGACTAGAGGAGGGTGAATAGGCCATTTTGACATATTTGTGACTAAGGAATTTCTACTTTAGGAATTTACTAAGTGACGAACTACTTGAACTTGAATAAGTACTCAGGCATAAGCGTAACATTGCAGTAACATAATTGTCCTCACGAAATGAAACATACACAGAGTGTGAGTACCGTGGAAACAAGATAAGCAAGTGAAGAACAAGGTGATTGAAGAATTTGAGATGAGGAAATTGATAAAGTCTTCATTCAAAGTCTTCATACAATAGTGATCAATTTCATTAACAAGTACTTGCGGAAATGAAAGGGTTGATGAAATAGAACTAGGATCTTAGTGAAGACAATGGTTTGATGATCCAGTTCCAACTGTTCTGAAAGCCGTACATTTGGTTTGGAGCGGCTTGGCATTTAAACCAAAGGACACACAGTCCTAGTAAACATAGTCCTTATAGTATTCTCTTTGATCTAAGGTCACACAGACCTCGCCCAACACTCGTGGTATGACTTCAGGGGACACTTCCAAACCCTCAATACTCGGTCACCCGGCAATCAAAAATTTCCTCTTGGATGCTCTAGACCATGACGCCTAACCATCTAGAAGATACACATTCTTCAAAGGTAACAAGCTCTTGAGTGATGCTCAATCACTTTGGTTTTTTTTGGTTTTTTTTGGGTTTTGGAGTTTTTCTTAGGATTTTCTCTCAAAGTCCTCGGAGGATGGGTTTCTATCATATGACACTAGTCAAGTTCTCTCTCAGAACAACCAACCAACTAATGGTTATGGGGGTGGCTATTTATAGCTAGGGGGTAAACTGACATGATAATACATAAATGCCCCCAGTGATATGAGCATTATGTGGATAAGATGTTTGAGACATCTCGCGCGATGCACATCAAAAGTGAGAACTTTGAACTATGGAAGTCCTCATAACTACTATAATGTTCCTCACTTGTAGGAAATCCACACTTGGAAAATCCTAACTCCTTAGTCAAATCAATTTCGGCAAACACTAGAAGAACACCGTCTCCTTCACTAAAAAATGTGAGTGAACTACAAGGGGTCAACATTCTTTGGACATATCTGCTGCTAGCAGTCCCCGGCAACGACACTAGAATAATGTTGTTGACGTGTTCTTGACTTGATGCATCCGCGGCAACAGAGCCAGAAAAGAACTGCTCCCAGTTGCTCAACAATTAGCAATTGTCTTGCAATGGCCCACCAGCACGTGGGTTCGCGGCAGTTTTCGAGGGTAGAGTATTCAACCTCAAATTTGTTGGTTCGCCCGACAGGAAGTGAAAGAATACTCTCAAGTATTAGCAGCTGAATGTGTCGGATTCAACCGTACCTGAAAGATTAGTATCTGCAAGCAAAGTATAAGTAGCAAAGTAGTATGATAGCAACGGTGCCAGAAACGATCTATTGACGGCAGACTATTCCTAACTGTTGTATCAATGGCGCCAGAAGTTGCCCGTGGACGGGAAATATTCTTTCCCGGCAACGGCGAGCGAAAAAGTATTGTAGCGGGTAGCAGCAGTGTAACGAGTAACAACAGTGGCAAGGAACAGCAGAAAAGCAAAGCAAGTATCAGCAGCAGCAGCAGCAGTAGTAACAGTAGCAGCATCAGTAGTTACCGCAGCAGCAGCAGTAGTAATAGCAGCAGAGCAAAACAAGTAACAGTAGAAGTGGTACAAACTTGTAGGCAATGGGTCGGTGATTTGTTTGGATGACATTCATCATGCAACAGTTATAACACGGAGAGATATGTGCCTAGCTCCCGTTCGTCAATGTGATGTAGGCATGCATTTCGTGTGTCGTCATACGTGCTTAGGGAAAAGAATTTGCATGAAATCTATTGTCCATCCCTCCCGTGGTAGCAGGGTCCAAAAGGATACTAAGGCATATTAAGGTTCTCCTTTTAATAAAGAACAGGAACAACGCATTAGCACTTGGTGAACACATAAACTACTCAAACTACGGTCATCACCGGGAGTGGTTCCGGTTATTGTCACTCCGGGGTTGCCGGATCATAACACATAGTAGGTAACTACAACTTGCAAGATCGGATCTAAAACACACATATATTGGTGACAACATAATAATTTCATATCTGAAATCATGGAACTCGGGCCCTAGTGACAAGCATTAAGCATGGCAAAGTAGTAGCAACATCAATCTTAGAACATAGTGGATACTAGGGATCAATCCCCGTCAAAACTAACTCAATTACATGATAGATCTCATCCTACTCATCACCGCCCAGCGAGCCTACGAATAGATTACTCACGAACGATGAAGAGCTTCATAGAATTGGAGAGGGAAGAAGGTTGATGATGACGATGGCGACGATTTCCCCTCTCCGAAGCCCGAAACGGACTGCAGATATGCCCTCCAGATGAAGAACAGGATGTGGCGTCGCCTCCGTATCGCAAATGTGATGAAATCTTCTCTTCTGATTTTTTTCCGGACGAAAGTGAATTGATAGAGCTGGAGATGGGGGCAGCAGACCCACATGGGCCCCACAAGCTTGGTTGCCGCGGCTAGGGGGGGGGGGCGCGGCAACAGAGCTTGTGGCCCACTGGCCCATCCCCTCCGGTGGATCTTTGCGCAGGTATTTTTCATATTTGCCAGAAATATTCTCCATAAATTTTCAGGACATTCCGAGAACTTTCATTTCTGCACAAAAAGAACACCATGGCAATTCTGCTGAAAACACCGTCAGTCCGGGTTAGTTCCATTCAAATCATGCAAATTAGAGTCCAAAACAAGGGCAAAAGAGTTCGGAAAAGTAGATACGATGGAGACGTATCAACTTCCCCAAGCTTAAAACCTTGCTTGTCCTCAAGCAACTCAGTTGACAAACTGAAAGAGAAAGAAAAACTTTGACAAACTCTGTTTGATCTTGTTGTTGCAACTATGTCTAACTCATAACCAGAATTTCAGCAAGATCACAAGTAAACCACATAAGCAAGTGACACAAAGGTCTCACGGTAAACTAATATCAATGGCATAATCAGCTAACGAGCAAATAATAATGAGTTTCAGATAACAACAATTCAATCGAAACAAGTATGAAGCACTATGAATAGGTGGTATCTAGCTAGCTCTTTCTGAGACCGCAAAACATAAATGCAGAGCACTTTCAAAGATCAAGGGCTGACTAAACATTGTAATTCATAGCAACGAAGATCCAGTCATAGTCATACTCAATACCAATCAAAAGCAAAGCATAAATATGACAGAGGTGCTCTCTAATTGGAGCTTAAATAAGAAGAGGGTGACTCAACAGGAAAATAAATAGACAGACCCTTCGCAGAGGGAAGCATTGATTTGCAGAGGTGCCAGAGCTCAAGCTTTGAAAACAGAGATACTAATTTTGGGTGGCATGCTTTCGTTGTCAACGCAATGACCAAGAGTTCTCAATATCTTCCATGCTACTCATGCTATAGGCGGCTCCCAAACAGAAAAGTAAAGTTTTAACTCCCCCACCACCAATCAATCACACTCCACGGCTAGCCGAATCCTCGGGTACCGTCCAGACTAACATCAGTCTGGGGGGAGTATTGTTTTACAGTTATGTTTTCGATTTGAGCGTGGAACTGGGCATTCCACTTACCGGCCCCTTTCTCGTGAATGGCAGTGAATAAACACATGTCGAGGCTAACACGCCTAGCATGGAAGATACCAATAGCCCCCTGTCACCACATGAGCGGTTCGGGCATGCAAAATAGATTATTTCTTGAAGTTTTAGAGAATGGCACATGCAAATTTACTTGGAACGGGAGGTAAATACCGCAAAGAGGTAGGTATGGTGGACTCTCATAGAAAAACTTTGGGATTTATGGAAGTGGATGCACAAGCAGTATTCCGCTTAGTACAAGTGAAGGCTAGCAAAAGACTGGGAAGCGACCAACTAGAGAGTGACAACAGTCATCGGGATGCAATGAGTTTGACTAACATGGAGTGCAAGCATGAACATGATATCAATCACCATGAACACGAACATCATAGAGGCTATGTTGATTTTGTTTCAACTACATGCATGAACATGCGCCAAGTCAAGCCACTGGAATCATTCAAAGGAGAATACCATCCTATCATACTACATCATAGTCATCTCAAAATCTATGTTGGCAGTCAAGACAAACTATTATAAGCTCCTAGCTAAATAAGCATGGCATCAGAAACTATGGTCTCTAAGTTGTCATTGTAAACATGGTTCTCTCACAACAAAGCTGAGCTGGGACGACAAGCTAGTCATATTTACAAAAACGAAATAGATAGAGTTCATACCAGCTTTTCCAGTCTCAGCCACTTCATCATATATCATCATAATTGCTTTTAAATTGCACGATCGAACGATGTGAACAATAATAAGAGTGCGCGTGCATTGGACTAAGCTGAAATCTGCAGGCAAACACAAAGGAGAAGACAAAGTAATATGGCTCTTTGAAAGCTAAACATGTATGCATACAAGAGCCACTAATCATTGTAACTAATATCTTCTACCTTGATCCAAAGAAAAAGAAAACTATTTACACGGGAAAGCTCCCAACAAGCAAAAGAAGAAAGGAAAATCTTTTTGGGTTTTCTCAAAAGGACACAAAACAAGAAACAAGAAAACGAAAATAAACTAGCATGGATAATACAGTAGCAAAGTGTGAACACCGGCTAACAAAGTGAAAGCATAAGAGAGAATGTAAAGGCGGTGAGAACACGTACTCCCCCAAGCTTAGGCTTTTGGCCTAACTTGGTCTACTCCCAAGAAGGGAAATAACCAGCTCCGGGATACTCCAGAGCGGACTGTGGATGCCACTGCTGTGTGAGCTCCTCTGGCTCCCACTGATAAACTGGTGTCTCGTACTCGACTGGCGGCTCGGGCACGGGCACCTGTGGTTGGGCTAAGCCCCAATACGCGTAGATGTCCGAGGGCATAATAATGTACCTGTCTGCATAAAGGTTGGACAAAGAAGGAGCAGGCAAAGTAATAGTCTCTCGAGTACCCTGACTAAATGCCAGGTTATAAATCATCCGTCTATTATCATCTCTATCCAGAAAATCATGGTGAACCATGCTGTCATAATCTAGATATTTCTCAGGGAGAAGCATCTCTTCTTCCTTGCGAAGTCTAATAGGTATCTCAAAGTGTCTAGCAAGATCAGTAGCATAGATACCTCCATAGACGACACCTTTGGAACGGTTTGTGTTCAACCGCTGAGCTATTATAGCACCTAGGCTATAAGTATTATTGCTATAAAGGCCTTCGCGCAAAACCGCAAGGTCTTGAGAGCTAAGTGATCCAGCCTTCCACGGCCAATCAAACATTTTCCAAAAAATAATGAGAAGTACCGAAGCTCAGGAAAATGTATGCTAGCAATTCTAGCGCGAGACACTCCTCTCTCCTCTCCAACTTGAATAGTACCTATGAAATCTTCCAAACCCCGTGGACGAGGATCATGAATATCCCCAACATAAGGTAATTTGCATGCATTGCAAAAATCCTGTAGTGTCATGCACTGGGGGATATCATACAACATGAACTCAACCATGGGAGGATTCTTCGTCAGATGAAAGTGGAAGCTTTGAATGAAAATATTGGTGAGGAGGAGGTATTGTGGGCACTTATCTTCAACGAATGTGGTAAGACATGCGTTGTCCACCAAGTAATAAAAGTCTTCATAAAGCCTAGCGGCACAAAAAAATTCATCACTTGGCCACTCGCACACTCGAACTTCCGTGACTCGAGGAACCACGTACTTGGGGTGGTTCTTCTCATCCTCCTTGGGGTTACGGCTTGAAGAGCCTCTCAAGAACCTCCTCATCTTTTTCCTTTTCTAACTCTGAAAAATTCTGAAATTTTTAGAGATTTCGAAAGAAAAGTGAATAGAGATTAACCAAACTCGTAGCAACTACTCCTACTCGTGCCTAGACACCGTATCACGCGCTAAAACTACTTGGGACAAGCTAAAATCAACATTTCAAGCTCAAGAACAGGGTCACCAAGGTAGCAAGAATACGCGAAGGATAAAGCACTAGAGCAAAAACTAATTGGACCAATGGAGGAGTCATTTACCAAGGAGTAATTTCCCCAAAATGGTTCGGAGAATGGTGCTTTGAGCAAGGAGATCGAAAATCACAGCCAAATGAGCAAGAACACGGGTTTGAGGTGCGAAACGATTTTTTCTGGAGGTAGAGGAAGAGAATGGGAGCTAGAATGAGTGGAGGGGGTCCCTGTGGGCCCCACAAGCTTGCTTGCCGTGGCCAGGGGGGTGGCCGCGGTGACAGGGCTTGTGGCCCACCGGTGGCCCCATGCCAGCTCTCAGTCCTAGTATTTTTCAAATATTCCAGAAAAAATCATACTAGATTTTCAGGACCATCGGAGAACTTTTATTTTCGGGGTACTTTTCTCCGGGACGCTAAAACAGAAAACAGGGAAAAATATAAATCTATCATTTTTCTTCTAAGCAACAGAAAGTGAAAGCTTAAAATAGAGGTATGTGACTCTTTGATTCATCCATTTAATGGTTATCGAAAGAAATCCGTCAATGGGGTTGATCAAATCCTCATGACAAAACTTTCTCGAATCGCAAAAGAGAACGGAGAATTTTCGAATAGCAACTAAGTCACCTCAATGGGGATACGTATCTCCTCAACAAGAAAATCATACTTCATCTTGACACGAGGAATAGGGCATTCAAAGCTCCCAAAAAGAATCGATGAAGTTTTTTCGATAGCATTGATGCAATGTACTTGATATCGTTTCTTCGGAAAGTGCACTGTATGCTCATTACCATTGACATGGAAAGTGACATTGCCTTTGTTGCAATCTATAACAGCCCCTGCCGTGTTTAAAAAGGGTCTTCCGAGGATGACAACCATGGCATCGTCCTCAGGAATATCCAAGATAACAAAGTCTGTTAAGATAGTGGCGTTAGCAACAACAACAGGCACATCCTCGCAAATGCCGACAGGGAAAGCAGTTGATTTGTCAGCCATTTGCAGAGAAATTTCAGTGGGTGTCAACTTATCTAGTTCAAGTCTATGATAAAGAGAGAGAGGCATAACACTAACACCCGCTCCAAGGTCACATAAGCCAGTTCTTACGTAGTTTCCATTAATGGAGCAAGGTATAGTGGGCACTCCGGGATCACCAAGTTTCTTAGGAGTTCCACCCTTGAAAGTGTAATTGGCAAGCATGGTGGAGATCTCAAGATCTCGTATCTTCCGTTTATTGGTCAGGATATCTTTCATGTACTTGGCATATGGAGACATTTTGAGCATATCAACTAACCGCATCTGCAGAAAGACGGGTTTATTATTTCAATAAAGCGGTCAAAATCCTCATCATCCTTTTTCTTGGATGGCTTAGGAGGAAAGGGCATGGGTCTCTGAACCCATGGCTCTCTTTCTTTACCATGCTTCCTAGCAGTGAAGTCATTCTTATCGTATCTCTTAGGTTGTGGGTTATCAGGATTAACCGTAGGTTCAATCTCCACATCCTTATCATTGCTAGGTTGAGCATCATTATGAACATCGCTCTCCATACTGTCACCAGGTTCATGTTCATCACCAGATTGTGTTTCTGCATCAGACGCAGAAATATCATTTGCTTCTTCAAGTGTGGGAGTATTTGGTGAACTGACATGTAGGTTTCTATCATCCCTCTTCTTCACCTCACGATGACTGGGTGTGTCAGCATTAATTCCTTGAGAATCTTGATCAATTCTCTTAGGATGGCCTTCAGGATACAAAGGTTCCTGAGTCATTTTGCCTCCTCTAGTAATGATATTGACAGAGTTGTCATTTAATTCATTGAGCAAGTCATTCTGAGCTTTAAGTACTTGTTCTACCTGAGTAGTAATCATAGAGGCATGTTTACTCAGAAGCTTCAGATCATTGACATTTCTGTCTACACAAGCACTTAAATGACTAAGCATATGAGTACTTTGTTCCAAATGTCTGCTACCATAATCATTGAGACTCTGTTGTTTGGAAACAAAGTTGTCAAATTCATGAAAGCATAAGCTAGCAGGTTTATCAAAAGGAATATCACTCTACTACTTGTATCGGGTTATCGAGACCATGGATCTCTTCGATAGGTGGTAGATTTTTGACATCTTCAGATCTAATGCCTTTCTCTTGCATAGATTTCTTGGCTTCTTGCATATCTTCGGGACCGAGGAACAGAATACCCCTTTTCTTAGGAGTTGGCTTAGGAGGTGGTTCGGGAATAGTCCAAGCATTATCGTTGATCAAGATGTTATTCAGTAGAGTCTCAGCTTGTTCTACAGTTCGTTCCCTAAAAACACAACCGACACAACTATCTAGGTAGTCTCTAGAAGCATTGGTAAGTCCGTTATAGAAGATATCAAGTATCTCGTTCTTCTCAAGAGGGTGATCAGGCAAAGCATTCTGTAGCTGGATGAGCCACCCCCAAGCTTGTGGGAGACTCTCTTCTTTGAGTTGAGGAAAGTTGTATATTTCCTGCAAGGCAGCTTGGTTCTTATGGGTAGGGAAATATTTCTCACAGAAGTAGTAGACCATATCTTGGGGACTACTCACACATCCAGGAGCAAGAGAAGTGAACCAGGCTTTAGCGTCATCCTTTAGAGAGAAAGGAAACATCTTAAGAATATAGTAGTGGCGGATTTTCTCCTCACTGGTGAAAAGGATGGCTATATCGTGTAGTTTGGTGAGATGGGTTACGACCGTTTCAGACTCATAACCGTGGAAACGATCAGATTCGACTAGAGAGATTATCTCGGAGTCGACAGAGAATTCATAATCCTTATCAGTGATAAAGATAGGTGATGTGGCAAACTTCGGGTCGTATTTCATCCTAGCTTTGAGAGATTTTTCCTTCCACATGAGAAGTAATTTCTCAGCGTCAAAGGCATCCTTACATGCAAGAACGTCCTCAGCAATCTCTTCCTCCATAACATAACCCTCAGGTATATCAGGCAATTCATATCTAGGAGAGCTAGATCTAGCAGGAGCAAAAGCAGGTTCTATCTCAATAGTATCGGCAGTTTCAGAAGCATCACGAGCATTGGCAGTAACTCTAGCAATACGAGCATCAAGGAATACCCCTAGTGGCACATCAGGAAAAGTAGTATCTCTAGCAGTATCAAGCATGGCATCATCAGGAAAAATAGCATCTCTAGCATCATCAGGCAAAGCAGTATCAGGCAAAGCATCTCTAGCAGTATCCGGCATAGTATCTCTAGCAGTATCAGGCATATCATCCCTAGCCGTATCAGGCAGAGCAGCATCATAAGCATCATCAAGCACAGGCGACATATCAAGATTTCTAGCAGGAGGTGATGTCGCAAACTTACTCATAACTGAAGGTGAATCAAGTGCAGAGCTAGATGGCACTTCCTTACCTCCCCTCATTGTTGAGGGCAAGACTTTGGTTTTTGGATCTTTCAGATTCTTCATAGTGATCAGCACATATAAATCCCGAGTGACTCAGAGAATATAGCAATCCCTTCCCCGGCAACGACGCCAGAAAAAGCTACTGCTAGCAGTCCCCGGCAACGACACTAGAATAATGCTGTTGACGTGTTCTTGACTTGATGCCTCCGCGGCAACGGCGCCAGAAAAGAACTGCTCCCAGTTGCTCAACAATTAGGAATTGTCTTGCAATGGCCCACGAGCGCGTGGGTTCGCGGCAATTTTCGGGGGTAGAGTATTCAACCCAAATTTGTTGGTTCGCCCGAGAGGAAGTGAAAGAATACTCTCAAGTATTAGCACCTGAATGAGTCGGATTCAACCGCGCCTGAAAGATTAGTATCTTCAAGCAAAGTATCAGTAGCAAAGTAGTATGATAGCAACGGTGCCAGAAACGATCTGTTGACGAAAGACTATTCCTAACTGTTGTATCAATGGCGCCAAAAGATGCCCGTGGACGGGAAATATTCTTTCCCGGCAACGGCGAGCGAAAAAGTATTATAGCGGGTAGCAGAAGTGTAACGAGTAACAGCAGTGGCAAGGAACAGCAGTAGAGCAAAGCAAGTTACCGCAGCAGCAGCAGCAGTAGTAACACGAGCAGAGCAAAATAAGTAACAGTAGAAGTGGTACAAACTTGTAGGCAATGGGTCGGTGATTTGGTTGGATGACATTCACCATGCAACAGTTATAACACGGAGAGATATGTGCCTAGCTCCCATTCCTCAATGTGATGTAGGCATGTATTTCGTGTGTCGTCATACGTGCTTAGGGAAAAGAACTTGCATGAAATCTATTGTCCATCCCTCCTGTGGCAGCAGGGTCCAAAAGGATACTAAGGCATATTAAGGTTCTCCTTTTAATAAAGAACCGGAACAACGCATTAGCACTTGGTGAACACATGAACTACTCAAACTACGGTCATCACCGGGAGTGGTTCCGGTTATTGTCACTCCGGGGTTGCCGGATCATAACACATAGTAGGTAACTACAACTTGCAAGATCGGATCTAAAACACACATATATTGGTGACAACATAATAATTTCATATATGAAATCATGGAACTCGGGCCCTAGTGACAAGCATTAAGCATGGCAAAGTAGTAGCAACATCAATCTCCGAACATAGTGGATACTAGGGATCAATCCTCGTCAAAACTAACTCGATTACATGATAGATCTCATCCTACTCATCGCCGCCCAGCGAGCCTATGAATAGATTACTCACGAACGATGAAGAGCTTCATGGAATTGGAGAGGGAAGAAGGTTGATCATGACTATGATGAGGATTTCCCCTCTCCGGAGCCCGAAACGGACTGCAGATCTGCCCTCCATATGAAGAACAGGAGGTGGCGTCGGCTCCGTATCGCAAACGTGATGAAATCTTCTCTTCTGATTTTTTTAGGATGAAAGTGAATTTATAGAGCTAGAGTTGGGGGCGGCAGACCCACGTGGGCCCCACAAGCTTGGTTGCCGCGGCCAGGGGAGCCGCGGCAACAGGGCTTGTGGCCCACTGTCCCATACCCTCCGGTGGATCATTGCGTAGGTATTTTTCATATTTTCCAAAAATATTCTCCGTAAATTTTCAGGACGTTCCGAGAACTTTCATTTCTGCACAAAAACAACACCATGGTAATTCTGCTGAAAACAGCGTCAGTCCGGGTTAGTTCCATTCAAATCATGCAAATTATAGTCCAAAACAAGGGCAAAAGAGTTTGAAAAAGTAGATACGATGGAGACGTATCAATATCAAACTCCTCAGCGACTTACAGAGCATGTGTACACTCACAAACATTGTCGGCGTTCTTTGAATTGGGGTACCCAGACCTACCTGCCTGTGGACCAGGGCTGGCCCACTTTATCAAGCAAGCAAAATTGGGCACGAGACCAATCAAGGCAAGGTCCTCGCGAGGGGACAAGCCTCGCGAGGGGGAGCAATATCAAGACCCGCAGGGGGCCTCATCAGGACCCCTCCGAAGCGGTGGATATTCCGAGGCGAGATCCGGCCTCAGTAGTCAAGGATGACGCGGAGGAAGGACAGGCGAGTAGCAGACAGCAGGCCGGAGCAGTTTCCCCTTTAGTGCAAAGCGGGCAAGGACGAACCGGGGTTCCCAAGGCATGATCCAAAGGTTTCCCTTCTTGTGCAACAAGGCCATCGCTACCCGTCAGCAGGACAAACGTCATCCCTGGACCCGTCCCTACTGCACTGATAGCCACTTTGCAGGCGAAGACTACTTTCACACAGGGGAAGCATGTTCCCGTGTTCCAATTCAAAATTAGCCGTTGTGGGATCCCTTCCCGCTGAAACGATAAGGGAAGAGGATCGGGGCCGCCACTATACATATGAAGAGTAGGTTACTTCATAGGAGGATTCATTCACTCGTCCACTGACACCACATAAAGACCACACACACTACTGGAATTTATAATTTTGTTGTCTGCCATTGCTGACGGCAAAGGGGGGAACCACGGACGGCAAAGGCTTTGTCGTCGGTCAGCAGACGGCAAAGTAGACGGCAAAAAATCCGATGAAGAGGTTATTTGCCGTCTGCTTTCTTAAAGCGGACGGCAAAGAATCTTTGCCAAGAGGGGGCATACGGCAAATTAAATGGGACGGCAGATACAACAACGGTCCCGTTAAGTGTTAACGGCAGGCCTCCTCTCTTTGCCGTCTGCCCTCCCCCCTTTTCCATGAGTGGGCTGACGGCAAAGGGGGGGAAGTAAGCCCCTCTCTCTCCCCTGTTTGCCACCTGCCATCCCCCCTTTTCCATGTGGGGGCAGACGGCAAAGGGGGGAACTAAGCCCCTCGCTCTCCCCTCTTTACCGTCTGCCATCCCCCCTTTGCCATGTGGGGGCAGACGACAAAGGGGGGAACCAGCCCCTTTTTATTTTATTTCTTATTATATCCAGCATTTTTCACAATAATCAGGATATATATATATATATTTGACAAAAATAAATTTGTTTCCGTACTCATAACCATATTAAAATAACTTTCATCCATAGTACATAGATATTATGCAAGTTCCATCCGTACCAAACCATATATTACACCAGTTTCATCCACATGCATACAAAGTTTCATATATATCCATATACTACAATAGTTTCAATACAATCTTCCATGAAGCCATGGTACAACAAATCATCTTCAAGCAGTCCATCAATATAATCCAAGCTTCCCGTGAAGTGAATGTAATTTGCAAAATGACAAATAAGAAAGTTAGAAGAATAATACTAGATGAAGAAGTATATACGTTATTTCGGATAGAAATTAGCTAAGTATAGGCCATTTAATAGCTAAGTTAGGTGGAATAGGTCATCTTGGAGCTACATAGGATTATTACGTCATTTAGGAGAGAACTTAGCTAAGTATAGGTCATTCTAGAGCTAACATGGATAAATTATGTCATTTTGTAGCCAACTATGATTATTAATCCATTTGGACCTTATTATGTCATTTTGGAGCTAAATTAGTCATTTTAATGAGATAACCAAGGTTCTTATGATGTTTTTACCTAACTATGCTAATTATGTCATTTTGGAGGATAATTAGCTAAGTATGTCTTTGTTGGGGAAAATAACCTACGTAGAAGAAGAAAGAGAAGAAGCAAAAAGATAAGAAGCAATAAGAGAACAAGAAGGAGAACAAAAAGAATAAGAAGAAGAAGGAGGAGGAGAAGGAGAAGGAAGAGGAGAAGAAGAAGAAAAGAAGAAGGACAAGAAGAAGGACAAGAAGGAGAATGAGCTTCTCTCCTCCTTCTCCTTCTCCTTCTTCTTCTCTTCTTCTTCTCTTCTTCTTCTTCTTCCTTCTTTTCATTTTTCCTCTTTCTTCTCCTCTTGTCCCCTTCTTCGGGCTAAATTAGCTAAGAATGCCTTTTTGGAGCTAATTATGTCATTTCGAGGATAATTAGCTGGTCATGTTTTATTAAATAGACCATTTTGGATCTAACTAAGCTAATTATGTCATTTAGGTGGAAGCCTAGCTAACTAGAGGTCATTTTGGAGCTACTTGGGTAAAATATGTCATTCCGGAGCAAACTATGCTTATTAAGCCATTTTAGATCTAGCTAAGCTAATTATAGGCCATTTAATACCTAATTTAGGGGGAATAGGTCATCTTGCAGCTACGTAAGCCTTATTATGTCATTTAGGAGAGAACTTAGCTAACTATAGGTCATTTTTTGTCAAATAGGTTATCTTGGAGCTAACTAAGCTAATTATGTCATTTAGGTGGAAGCCTAGCTAACCATAGGTCATTTCGGAGCTCACTTGGTTTAAATATGTCATCTTGGAGCTAAATGTGCTTATTAAGCCATATTGGAGCTAAATTGGCTAATTATATCATTTAGGTGGAAGCCAAGCTAAGTATATAATATTCATGAGCTAACCAAGGTTCTTATGCCATTTTGAGCTTATTATTATTTTTTTAGCTAAATTGGTCATTTTAATGAGCTAACCAAGGTTCTTATGATGTTTTCACCAAACTAAGCTAATTATGTCATTTTGTAGGATAATTAGCCAATTTGGTCTTTGTTGGATGAGTCTAAGCTACATACAAGAAGAAAAAGAGAAGAAGCAAGAAGAGAAGAAGAAGTGAAAGAAGAAGGAGGAGGAGAAGGACAAGGAAGAGGAGAAGAAGAAGAAAAGAAGAAGGAGAAGGAGAAGGTGGAAGAAGGAGGAAGAAGAAGGAGAAGGAGGAGCTCCTTCTCCTTCTTCTCCTCCTTCTTCTCCTTGTTCTTGTCCTTCTTATTCTCTTCTTCTTCTTCTCTTCTTCTTCTTCTTCCTTGTTTTCATTTTTCCTCTTTCTTCTCCTCTTGACCCTTTCTTCGGGCTAAATTAGCTAAGAATGCCTTTTTCGAGCTAATTATGTCATTTCGAGGATAATTAGCTAAGTATAGGTCATGTTTTATTAAGTAGACAATTTTGGAGCTAACTAAGCTAATTATGTCATTTAGGTGGAAGCCTAGCTAACTATAGGTCATTTCGGAGCTACTTGGGTAAAATATGTCATTCCGGAGCAAACTATGCTTATTAAGCCATTTTGGATCTAGCTAAGCTAATTATAGGCCATTTAATACTTAAGTTAGGGGGAATAGGTCATCTTGTAGCTACCTAAGCCTTATTATGTCATTTAGGAGAGAACTTAGCTAACTATAGGTCGTTTTTTATTAAATATGTCATTTTGGAGCTAAATAAGCTAATTAGGTCATTTAGGTGGAAGCCTAGCTAACTATAGGTTGTTTTGGAGCTCAGTTGGGTTAAATATGTCATTTTGGAGCTAACTATGCTTATTAAGCCATATTGGAGCTAAATTGGCTAATTATATCATTTAGGTGGAAGCCAAGCTAAGTATATAATATTCATGAGCTACCCAAGGTTGTTATGCCATTTTGATCTTATTATTTCATTTTCAGCTAAATTGGTCATTTTAATGAGCTAACCAAGGTTCTTATGTTGTTTTCACCTAACTAAGCTAATTATGTCATTTTGTAGGATAATTAGCCAATTTAGTCTTTATTGGATGTGTCTAAGCTACATACAAGAAGAGAAAGAGAAGAAGCAAGAAGAGAAGAAGAAGTAAAAGAAGAAGGAGGAGGAGGAGGAGGAGAAGGACAAGGACGAGGAAAAGAAGAAGAACAGAAGAAGGAGAAGGAGAAGGAGGAAGAAGGAGGAAGAAGAAGGAGAAGGAGGAGCTCCTTCTCCTTCTTCTCCTCCTTCTTCTCCTTCTTCTTGTCCTTCTTCTTCTCTTCTTATTCTTCTCTTCTTCTTCTTCTTCCTTCTTTTCATTTTTCCTCTTTCTTCTCCTCTTGACCCCTTTTTCGGGCTAAATTAGCTAAGAATGCCTTTTTGGAGCTAATTATGTCATTTCGAGGATAATTAGCTAAGTATAGGTCATGTTTTATTAAGTAGACCATTTTGGAGCTAACTAAGCTAATTATGTCATTTAGGTGGAAGCCAAGCTAACTATAGGTCATTTCGGAGCTACTTGGGTAAAATATGTCATTCCGGAGCAAATTATGCTTATTAACCATGTTGGATCTAGCTAAGCTAATTATTGGCCATTTAATACCTAAGTTAGGTGGAATAGGTCATCTTGCAGCTAGCTAAGCCTTATTATCTCATTTAGGAGAGAACTTAGCTAACTATAGGTCGTTTTTTATTAAATAAGTCATTTTGGAGCTAAATAAGCTAATTAGGTCATTTAGGTGGAAGCCTAGCTAACTATAGGTCGTTTCGGAGCTCACTTGGGTTAAATATGTCATTTTGGAGCTAACTATGCTTATTAAGCCATATTGGAGCTAAATAGGCTAATTATATCATTTAGGTGGAAGCCAAGCTAAGTATATAATATTCATGAGCTACCCAAGGTTGTTATGCCATTTTGAGCTTATTATTTCATTTTTAGCTAAATTGGTCATTTTAATGAGCTAACCAAGGTTCTTATGTTGTTTTCACCTAACTAAGCTAATTATGTCATTTTGTAGGATAATTAGCCAACTTAGTCTTTGTTGGATGAGTCTAAGATTCGTAGAAGAAGAGAAAGAGAAGAAGCAAGAAGAGAAGAAGAAGTAGGAGAAGAAGAAGGAGGAGGAGGAGGAGGAGGAGGAGAAGGAGAAGTAAGAGGAGAAGAAGAAGAAAATAAGGAGAAGGAGAAGGAGGAGAGGGAGAGGGATGGGGAGGGGGGGAGGGGGGGGAGGGGTGGAGGTGTAGAGAGATGGAGGGGGAGAGAGAGGGAGAGAGAGAGGGAGAGGGAGAGAGAGAGGGAGAGGCGGAGGGAGAGGGGGAGGGGTAGGGAGAGGGAGAGGGAGGGAGAGGGAGAGGGGGAGGGGGAGGGAGAGGGGGAGGGGAGGGAGAGGGAGGGAGAGGGAGAGAGAGAGGGAGAGGGAGAGAGAGACGGAGAGGGAGCGAGAGCGAGAGGGAGAGGGAGGGATAGGGAGAGGGAGAGGGAGGAAGAGGGAGAGGGAGGGGGACGGAGAGGGGGAGGGAGGGACAGGGAGGGGAGGGAGAGTCCTTCTCCTTCTTCTCCCTCCTTCTCCTTCTTCTTGCCCTTCTTCTTCTCTTCTTTTACTTCTTCCTTCTTTTAATTGTTCCTCTTTCTTCTCCTCTTGTCCCCTTCTTCGGGGTAAATTAGCTAAGAATGCCTTTTTGGAGCTAATTATGTCATTTTGAGGATAATTAGCTAAGTATAGGTCATGTTTTATTAAATATACCATTTTGGAGCTAACTAAGCTAATTATGTCATTTAGGTGGAAGCCAAGCTAAGTATAGGTCATTTTGGAGCTACTTGGGTAAAATATGTCATTCCGGAGCGAACTATGCTTATTAAGCCATTTTGGATCTAGCTAAGCTAACTATAGGCCATTTAATACCAAAGTTAGGGGGAATAGGTCATCTTGGAGCGACCTAAGCCTTATTATGTCATTTAGGAGAGAACTTAGCTAACTATAGGTCCTTTTTTATTAAATAGGTCATTTTGGAGCCAACTAAGCTAATTATGTCATTTAGGTGGAAGCCTAGCTAACTATACGTCGTTTCGAAGCTCACTTGGGTTAAATTTGTCATTTTGGAGCTAACTATGCTTATTAAGCCATATTGGAGCTAAATTGGGTAATTATATCATTTAGGTGGAAGCCAAGCTAAGTATATAATATTCATGAGCTAACCAAGGTTCTTATGCCATTTTGAGCTTATTATTTCATTTTTAGCTAAATTGGTAATTTTCATGAGCTAACCAAGGTTCTTATGATGTTTTCACCTATCTAAGCTAATTATGTCATTTTGTAGGATAATTAGCCAATTTAGTCTTTGTTGGATGACTCTAAGCTACCCAGAAGAAGAGAAAGAGAAAAAGCAAGGAGAGAAGAAGCAGTAAAAGAAGAAGGAGGAGGAGGAGGAGGAGGAGGAGAAGGAAGAGGTGAAGAAGAAGAAAAGAAGAAGGAGAAGGAGAAGGAGGAAGAAGAAGGAGGAGCTCCTTCTCCTTCTTCTTGTCCTTCTTCTTCTCTTCTTCTTCTTCTCTTCTTCTTCTTCTTCTTCCTTCTTTTAATTTTTCCTCTTTCTTCTCCTCTTGTCCCCTTCTTCGGGCTAAATTAGCTAAGAATGCCTTTTTGGAGTTAATTATATCATTTCGAGGATAATTAGGTAAGTATAGGTTATGTTTTATTAAATAGACCATTTTGGAGCTAACTGAGCTAATTATGTCATTTTGGTGGAAGCCTAGCTAACTATAGGTCATTTCGGAGCTAATTGGGTAAAATATGTCATTTGGAGGAAACTATGCTTATTAAGCCATTTTGGATCTAGCTAAGCTAATTATAGGCCATTTAATACCTAAGTTAGAGGGAATAGGTCATCTTGGAGCTACCTAAGCCTTATTATGTCATTTAGGAGAGAACTTAGCTAACTATAGGTCATTTTTTATTAAATAGGTCATTTTGGAGCTAACTAAGCTAATTATGTCATTTAGGTGGAAGCCTAGCTAACTATAGGTCGTTTCGGAGCTCACTTGGGTTAAATATGTCTTTTTTGAGCTAACGATGCTTATTAAGCCATATTGGAGCTAAATTGGCTAATTATATCATTTAGGTGGAAGCCAAGCTACGTATATAATATTCATGAGTTAACCAAGGTTCTTATGCCGTTTTTAGCTTATTATTTCATTTTTTTAACTAAATTGGTCATTTTAATGAGCTAACCAAGGTTCTTATGACGTTTTTACCTAACTAAGATAATTATGTCATTTTGTAGGATAATTAGCCAATTTAGTCTTTTTTGGATGAGTCTAAGCTACGTAGAAGAAGAGAAAGCGAAGAAGAAAGAAGAGAAGAAGAAGTAAAAGAAGAAGGAGGAGGAGGAGGAGGAGAAGGAGAAGGAAGAAGAAAAGAAGAAGAAAAGAATAAGGAGAATGAGGAAGAAGGAGGAAGAAGAAAGAGAAGGAGGAGCTCCTTCTCCTTCTTCTCCTCCTTCTTCTCCTCCTTCTTCTCCGTCTTCTTGTCCTTCTTATTCTCTTCTTCGTCTTCTCTTCTTCTTCTTGTCCTTCTTCTTCTATTCTTCGTCTTCTCTTCTTCTTCTGTTTCCTTCTTTTCATTTTCCCCTTTCTTCTCCTCTTGTCCCCTTCTTCGGGCTAAATTAGCTAAGTATGCCTTTTTGGAGCTAAATATGTCATTTCGAGGATAAGAAGCAAGAAGAGAAGAAGAAGGAGAACAAAAAGAATAAGAAGAAGAAGGAGGAGGAGAAGGAGAAGGAAGAGGAGAAGAAGAAGAAAAGAAGAAGGACAAGAAGAAGGACAAGAAGGAGAATGAGCTTCTCTCCTCCTTCTCCTTCTCCTTCTTCTTCCTCCTTCTCCTTCTTCTTCTCTTCTTCTTCTCTTCTTCTTCTTCTTCCTTCTTTTCATTTTTCCTCTTTCTTCTCCTCTTGTCCCCTTCTTCGGGCTAAATTAGCTAAGAATGCCTTTTTGGAGCTAATTATGTCATTTCGAGGATAATTAGCTGGTCATGTTTTATTAAATAGACCATTTTGGATCTAACTAAGCTAATTATGTCATTTAGGTGGAAGCCTAGCTAACTAGAGGTCATTTTGGAGCTACTTGGGTAAAATATGTCATTCCGGAGCAAACTATGCTTATTAAGCCATTTTAGATCTAGCTAAGCTAATTATAGGCCATTTAATACCTAATTTAGGGGGAATAGGTCATCTTGCAGCTACGTAAGCCTTATTATGTCATTTAGGAGAGAACTTAGCTAACTATAGGTCATTTTTTGTCAAATAGGTTATCTTGGAGCTAACTAAGCTAATTATGTCATTTAGGTGGAAGCCTAGCTAACCATAGGTCATTTCGGAGCTCACTTGGTTTAAATATGTCATCTTGGAGCTAAATGTGCTTATTAAGCCATATTGGAGCTAAATTGGCTAATTATATCATTTAGGTGGAAGCCAAGCTAAGTATATAATATTCATGAGCTAACCAAGGTTCTTATGCCATTTTGAGCTTATTATTATTTTTTTAGCTAAATTGGTCATTTTAATGAGCTAACCAAGGTTCTTATGATGTTTTCACCAAACTAAGCTAATTATGTCATTTTGTAGGATAATTAGCCAATTTAGTCTTTGTTGGATGAGTCTAAGCTACATACAAGAAGAAAAAGAGCAGAAGCAAGAAGAGAAGAAGAAGTGAAAGAAGAAGGAGGAGGAGAAGGACAAGGAAGAGGAGAAGAAGAAGAAAAGAAGAAGGAGAAGGAGAAGGTGGAACAAGGAGGAAGAAGAAGGAGAAGGAGAAGTAAGAGGAGAAGAAGAAGAAAATAAGGAGAAGGAGAAGGAGGAGAGGGAGAGGGATGGGGAGGGGGGGAGGGGGAGGGGTGGAGGTGTAGAGAGATGGAGGGGGAGAGAGAGGGAGAGAGAGAGGGAGAGGGAGAGAGAGAGGGAGAGGCGGAGAGAGAGGGGGAGGGGGAGGGAGAGGGAGAGGGAGGGAGAGGGAGAGGGGGAGGGGGAGGGAGAGGGGGAGGGGAGGGAGAGGGAGGGAGAGGGAGAGAGAGAGGGAGAGGGAGAGAGAGACGGAGAGGGAGCGAGAGCGAGAGGGAGAGGGAGGGATAGGGAGAGGGAGAGGGAGGAAGAGGGAGAGGGAGGGGGACGGAGAGGGGGAGGGAGGGACAGGGAGGGGAGGGAGAGTCCTTCTCCTTCTTCTCCCTCCTTCTCCTTCTTCTTGCCCTTCTTCTTCTCTTCTTTTACTTCTTCCTTCTTTTAATTTTTCCTCTTTCTTCTCCTCTTGTCCCCTTCTTCGGGGTAAATTAGCTAAGAATGCCTTTTTGGAGCTAATTATGTCATTTTGAGGATAATTAGCTAAGTATAGGTCATGTTTTATTAAATATACCATTTTGGAGCTAACTAAGCTAATTATGTCATTTAGGTGGAAGCCAAGCTAAGTATAGGTCATTTTGGAGCTACTTGGGTAAAATATGTCATTCCGGAGCAAACTATGCTTATTAAGCCATTTTGGATCTAGCTAAGCTAACTATAGGCCATTTAATACCAAAGTTAGGGGGAATAGGTCATCTTGGAGCGACCTAAGCCTTATTATGTCATTTAGGAGAGAACTTAGCTAACTATAGGTCCTTTTTTATTAAATAGGTCATTTTGAAGCCAACTAAGCTAATTATGTCATTTAGGTGGAAACCTAGCTAACTATAGGTCGTTTCGAAGCTCACTTGGGTTAAATTTGTCATTTTGGAGCTAACTATGCTTATTAAGCCATATTGGAGCTAAATTGGGTAATTATATCATTTAGGTGGAAGCCAAGCTAAGTATATAATATTCATGAGCTAACCAAGGTTCTTATGCCATTTTGAGCTTATTATTTCATTTTTAGCTAAATTGGTAATTTTAATGAGCTAACCAAGGTTCTTATGATGTTTTCACCTAACTAAGCTAATTATGTCATTTTGTAGGATAATTAGCCAATTTAGTCTTTGTTGGATGACTCTAAGCTACGTAGAAGAAGAGAAAGAGAAAAAGCAAGAAGAGAAGAAGCAGTAAAAGAAGAAGGAGGAGGAGGAGGAGGAGGAGGAGGAGAAGGAAGAGGTGAAGAAGAAGAAAAGAAGAAGGAGAAGGAGAAGGAGGAAGAAGAAGGAGGAGCTCCTTCTCCTTCTTCTTGTCCTTCTTCTTCTCTTCTTCTTCTTCTCTTCTTCTTCTTCTTCTTCTTCTTCTTCTTCCTTCTTTTAATTTTTCCTCTTTCTTCTCCTCTTGTCCCCTTCTTCGGGCTAAATTAGCTAAGAATGCCTTTTTGGAGTTAATTATATCATTTCGAGGATAATTAGCTAAGTATAGGTTATGTTTTATTAAATAGACCATTTTGGAGCAAACTAAGCTAATTAAGTCATTTTGGTGGAAGCCTAGCTAACTATAGGTCATTTCGGAGCTAATTGGGTAAAATATGTCATTTGGAGCAAACTATGCTTATTAAGCCATTTTGGATCTAGCTAAGCTAATTATAGGCCATTTAATACCTAAGTTAGAGGGAATAGGTCATCTTGGAGCTACCTAAGCCTTATTATGTCATTTAGGAGAGAACTTAGCTAACTATAGGTCATTTTTTATTAAATAGGTCATTTTGGAGCTAACTAAGCTAATTATGTCATTTAGGTGGAAGCCTAGCTAACTATAGGTCGTTTCGGAGCTCACTTGGGTTAAATATGTCTTTTTTGAGCTAACGATGCTTATTAAGCCATATTGGAGCTAAATTGGCTAATTATATCATTTAGGTGGAAGCCAAGCTACGTATATAATATTCATGAGTTAACCAAGGTTCTTATGTCGTTTTTAGCTTATTATTTCATTTTTTTAACTAAATTGGTCATTTTAATGAGCTAACCAAGGTTCTTATGACGTTTTTACCTAACTAAGATAATTATGTCATTTTGTAGGATAATTAGCCAATTTAGTCTTTTTTGGATGAGTCTAAGCTACGTAGAAGAAGAGAAATTGAAGAAGAAAGAAGAGAAGAAGTTAAAGAAGAAGGAGGAGGAGGAGGAGGAGAAGGAGAAGGAAGAAGAAAAGAAGAAGAAAAGAATAAGGAGAATGAGGAAGAAGGAGGAAGAAGAAAGAGAAGGAGGAGCTCCTTCTCCTTCTTCTCCTCCTTCTTCTCCTCCTTCTTCTCCGTCTTCTTGTCCTTATTCTCTTCTTCGTCTTCTCTTCTTCTTCTTGTCCTTCTTCTTCTCTTCTTCGTCTTCTCTTCTTCTTCTGCTTCCTTCTTTTCATTTTCCCCTTTCTTCTCCTCTTGTCCCCTTCTTCGGGCTAAATTAGCTAAGTATGCCTTTTCGGAGCTAAATATGTCATTTCGAGGATAATGAGCTATGTATAGGTCATGTTTTATTAAATACACCATTTTGAAGCTAACTAAGCTAATTATGTCATTTAGGTGGAAGCCTAGCTAACTATAGGTCATTTCAGAGCTACTTGGGTAAAATATGTCAATCTGGAGCAAACTATGCTTATTAAGCCATTTTGGATCTAGCTAAGCTAATTATAGGCCATTTAATACCTAAGTTAGGGGGAATAGGTAATCCTGGAGCTACCTAAGCCTTATTATGTCATTTAGGAAAGAACTTAGCTAACTATAGGTCGTTTTTTATTAAATAGGTCATTCTGGAGCTAACAAAGCTAATTATGTCATTTAGGTGGAAGCCTAGCTAAATATAGGTCATTTCGGAGCACACTTGCGTTAAATATGTCATTTTGGACCTAACTATACTTATTAAGCCATATTGGAGCTAAATTGGCTAATTATATCATTTAGGTGGAAGCCAGGCTAAGTATATAATATTCATGAGCTAATCAAGGTTCTAATGCCATTTCGAGCTTATTATTTCATTTTTAGCTAAATTGGTCATTTTAATGAGCTAACCAAGGTTCTTATGATGTTTTCACCTAACTAAGCTAATTATGTCATTTTGTAGGATAATTAGCCAATTTAGTCTTTGTTGGATGAGTCTAAGCTACGTAGAAGAAGAGAAAGAGAAGAAGCAAGAAGAGAACAAGAAGTAAAAGAAGAAGGAGGAGGAGGAGGAGGAGGAGGAGGGGAAGGAGAAGGAAGAGGAGAAGAAGAAGAAAAGAAGGAGAAGGAGAAGGAGGAAGAAGAAGGAGTAGGAGGAGCTCCTTCTCCTTCTTCTCCTTCTTCTTGTCCTTCTTCTTCTCTTCTTCTTCTTCTCTTCTTCTTGTTCTTCCTTCTTTTCATTTTTCCTCTTTCTTCTCCTCTTGTCCCCTTCTTCGGGCTAAATTAGCTAAGAATACCTTTTTGGAGCTAATTATGTCATTTCGAGGATAATTAGCTAAGTATAGGTCATGTTTTATTAAATAGACCATTTTGGAGCTAACTAAGCTAATTATGTCATTTAGGTGGAAGCCTAGCTAACTATAGGTTATTTCGGAGCTACTTGGGTAAAGTATGTCATTCGGAGCAAACTATGCTTATTAAGCCATTTTGGATCTAGCTAAGCTAATTATAGGCCATTTAATACCTAAGGGGGAATAGGTCATCTTGGAGCTACCTAAGCCTTATTATGTCATTTAGGAGAGAACTTAGCTAAGTATATGTAATTTTTATTAAAACACTACAAATAACATACCATTATTGTCATCACGGCGGTGAAGCACGGTGGCTGTGGCTTGTTTCACCTGGAGAAGGATCCACTGTAGAAGGGTCGTGCGATGCGTTTCGGGAGATATTCTGCACCAAACATCGTTTGCAATGTGTCGTTAGCATGAGGACACTCTTAAGATCACTTCACTGAAATGAAACTCAACGTCCCAGCCATGTTAATGACTGGCATCGCCGGAGGGACTTGGCCGGTCTTCTCGCACATAGACTGTACATTTGGTTTCGACAAGTCAAAATTTTGACTTATTAATGAAACAAACATTAAAATGCAAGATTTGAAATAATATGAAGAAGAAACTTACCACGAAGAGCTCGTATATGGCCCTGTTAGACGCATCATTCTCTGCCCTCTCCGCCTCCACCAATGCAGTCATCCTCTCCTCGAGCTCCCACATCTCCTTATCCTTCTCCACCATAACCGGCTGTATTGCCTCTCTCTCTCTTTCAGAATAGCAGCCTGCAACACAACTCATTGTTAGCATTGTAATCATATTGGTTCCGACGCACAACATAATGCACTACAGGAATTAGCTTCTTTACCGTCTGCCATCACAGAAGGCAAAGAGTATATCACGGACGGCAAAGACAATATCACAGACGGCAAATAATCTCACTGTCCGCAAAATTTCTGCGTCAGCCTACGACTGCACTGCAGCTTCTTTGTCGTCTGTCTCACCGAAGCGGACGGCAAAGAGCTTTGCCGTCAGCTTTTCATAAGAGTAGTCGGCAATGTGGTCGAGATGGCAGCCGACAGGCGTTGCCTCCGTTAGGGGCTAACGGAGGCTTTGTCGTCTTCCTCCCCTCTTCTGTGTCGTCTGCCTCCCCCCTCTTCTTTCCCGTCTGCCTCCCCCTCCTCCTCCCCCCTCCTGTGTGTCGTCTTCCTCCCGCTCTTCTTTGCTGTCAGCCTCCACCTCCTCCCCCCTCCTCTATGCCCTCTTCTTTGTCGTCTGCCCCCCTGGAAGCAGACGGCAACGATACTATATGGCCAGCTGCTACTGCCCAGGTTGCACAACTGGGCGCCACGTGGCACCTTTGTCGTCGGTCAGCTGATGGCAAAGGCCTTTGCCATCAGCTGGCAGATGGGAAAGAGCCTATATTGTCACATTTTTGTTTATTTTTTCTATTTCACATCACATATACATATAATTCATAGCACATATATGATAAATAGGTCACAACACATATAAGATATACATATAAAGCTCATCAATGCCATTTGTTCATCAATGTACATCCCATATATCAAAAGAACCAACACATACAAAGTTTCATCCATATATACATACATATAGTTGCACATATATTGTTCATCCATATATACATATACATATAGTTCCATATTGTTCATCATCTCAAATAAAAACGGAAACTAAAGCACTCCAATGCCAACTTCCATGCATGTAGTACATCCAATCTGCAAAATGGGAATAAGAAAGTCAGAACAAGAACAAGAACAACATATATATGACACATAAGCTAAATGGAAGAAGAAAGAGAAGAAGCAAGAAGAGAACAGGAGAAGAAAACAAGAAGGAGGAGGAGGCGGTGGAGGAGGAGGGGAAGGAGAAGGAGAATGAGGAGGAGAAGAAGAAAAAAGAAGAAGAGAAGAAGGAGAAGGAGGAGAAGGAGGAGAGAAGAAGAAGGAGAAGAAGGAGGGCTCCTTCTCCTCCTTCTCCTTCTTCTTCTCTTCTGCTTCTCCTCCTCCTTCTTCTTCTCCTTCTCCTTCTCCTTCTCTTCTCTTCTTCTTCTTGTTCTTCCTTCTTTTCATTTCTCCTCTTCTCCTCTTCTTGGAGCTAAATTAGCTAACTATGTATTTTTGGAGCTAAATGGGCTAATTATGTCATTATAGAGGAAAACAAGCTAAGTATATCATATTAATGAGCTAACCAAGGTTCTTATGCCATTTTGAGGTTATTATGGCATTTTGGAGCTAAATGTGCTAATTATGTCATTGTTGGGGAAATTAAGGCAAGGAGAATATGAAAGAGGAGAAGAAAGAGGAGGAGGAGAAGAAGAAGAAATAAAGAAGAAGGAGGAGAAGAAGGAGAAGAAGAAGAAATAAAGAAGAAGGAGGAGAAGGAGGAGGAGGAGGAGAAGGACTAGAAGGTCCTCGGCCTTCTCCTACTTCTCCTCCTCATCCTCCTCCTCCTTCTCCTTCTTCTCCTCCTCATTCTCCTTCTCCTTCTGTTCTCTTTCTCTTCTTCTTTTTGTTCTTCCTTTTCATTTCTCCTCTTCTCCTCTTCTTGGAGCTAAATTAGCTAACTATGTCTTTGTGGAGCTAAATGGGCTAATTATCCCATTTTAGAGGAAAACAAGCTAAGTATATAATATTAATGAGCTAACCAAGGTCCTTGTGCCATTTTGAGCTTATTATGGCATTTTGGAGCTAAATGGGCTAATTATGTCATTGTTGGGGAAATTAAGGCAAGGAGAATATGAAATAGGAGAAGAAAGAGGAGGAGGAGAAGAAGAAGAAGAAATAAAGAAGAAGTAGGAGAAGGAGGTGGAGGAGGAGAAGGACTAGAAGGTCCTTGGCCTTCTCCTCCTTCTCCTCCTCCTCATCCTCCTCCTCCTTCTTCTCTTCTTTTTCTTCTTCTTTCTTTTCATTTTTCCTATTTCTTCTCCTCTTCTCCTCTTCTTGGAGCTAAATTAGCTAACTATTTCTTTTTGGAGCTAAATGGGCTGATTATCCCATTTTAGAGGAAAACAAGCTAAGTATATAATATTAATGAGCTAACCAAGGTTCTTATGCCATTTTGAGCTTATTATTGCATTTTGGAGCTAAATGGGCTAATTATGTCATTGTTGGGGAAATTAAGGCAAGGAGAATATGAAAGAGGAGAAGAAAGAGGAGGAGGAGGAGAAGAAGAAGAAATAAAGAAGAAGGAGGAGAAGGAGGAGGAGGAGGAGAAGTACTAGAAGGTCCTTGGCCTTCTCCTCCTTCTCCTCCTCCTCCACCTCCTCCTCCTTCTCCTTCTTCTCTTCTTCTTCTTCTTCTTCTTCTTTCTGTTCATTTTTCCTATTTCTTCTCCTCTTCTCCTCTTCTTGGAGCTAAATTATCTAACTATGTCTTTTTGGAGCTAAATGGGCTAATTATCCCATTTTAGAGGGAAACAAGCTAAGTATATAATATTAATGAGCTAACCAAGGTTCTTATGCCATTTTGAGCTTATTATGGAATTTTGGAGCTAAATGGGCTAATTATATCATTGTTGGAGAAATTTAGGCAAGGAGAATATGAAAGAGGAGAAGAAAGAGGAGGAGGAGGAGAAGAAGAAGAAATAAACAAGAAGGAGGAGAATGAGGAGGAGGAGGAGAAGGACTATAAGGTCCTTGGCCTTCTCCTCCTTCTCCTCCTCCTCCTCCTCCTCCTCCTTCTCCTTCTCCTCTTCTTCTTCTTCTTTCTTTTCATTTTTCCTATTTCTTCTCCTCTTCTACTCTTCTTGGAGCTAAATTAGCAAACTATGTATTTTTTGGAGCTAAATGGGCTAATCATGTCATTGTTGGGGAAATTAAGGCAAGGAGAATATGAAAGAGGAGAAGAGAAACTTACCGTAGTGGTCATCAAGGAGGAGAAACACCTGGAGAAGGTTCGTGCGATGCCACTCGGGAGTTATTCTGCAGAATAGATATTTTGCCATGTCTCAGTTAGCATGATGACACTCAATTATTAATACTAGTTTATAATGAAACTCACCATGCCAATCAAAGAGAAGACGGGCATCGGCGAAGGGACTTGACCGCTCTTCTCGCACACACCGTGAAGAGTGGGTCGTATTAGTTAGTAATGAAATAGACATTCCACACATGACTTGGCTAATGTGAAAAAAAACTTACCACAAAAAGCTCGTACAGAGCCCGTTGACCCGCCTCATTCCGGGACCTCTCCTCCTTAATCAATCGTGCCGTGGTCTGGTCCCTCTCATCAAGAACAGCCTGACTTGCCAATCTCTCTTTCTCAAGAGCAGCCTGAAGAACAGCCTGGCTTGCCAATCTCTCTTCCTCAAGAGCAGCCTGGTTTGCCAATCTCTCTTTCTGAAGAGCAGCCTGAAACACCATTCCTCGTTACCACAGTAATGATCTATGGTGACACATATAATGAAATGGATGAAAGTGTTCTTAGTCCGTACAACTAACCTCGATGGCAAGATCGACTGACCGTGGACGACGCGTTATCTCAGGACAGCTGCTCGACTGGCGCGCCTTGATCTCCGGGAGAGTGAGTGGACAACGTATTATCCCATCTCCAATGGCTATCGAGCCATGGGGCCTCCCGCCACCAGATATCATCACCAGCTCTGGATCCAAAGGTTCCTGGCTAGGGTTAAAGTCATCCCCTTTCGTAGCCTTCCCCGCGTCCCTGTATGCCCCGAGCTTGTGGTGGGATGATATGTTGGTGAAGTTATTGGGATCATCCAGGTCAGACTCAGAGAATGCCTACGCCTTCTTGTACGAGGCAGTATGGGCATGCCATCAAGGTCGTACAAGTGTGGCATCTCCGTCTTATTGTGATGCGCCTAAAAGAAAGGAACACAATATTAGCATGAAGAATGAATTGCATGAATCATGAAGCAAATCACATACCTAGTTTCGTCCGAACTGAAGTAAGTTGGCGCTGCCTTGATGGTGTGGCACACCAACCATTTGGCTACGCCGATCCTTCGCATTCTCGTGGACGGCTCGCCAGCTGCCTGTGCACCACTCATCAACCAACGCCTCCCAACAATCCATCTTATCCGCACACCATCTCGGGGGCACCTGTAAGTTATTAGAAATAATTTTGAGTGCTACGCCTATGAATGAAATCAAGAAAACTACGTTGAAGGACTTAAGAATAGGTAATCACCTTCATGTATTGCTCCTTATTCACAAACTTTTCGCGGCAATCCTTCTTCTGCTTCTTAATACCATGTGTGGCGTAGTAGTCTCGCATAGCCTGCGGCCGAGCCTCGTGGCGTAAGTTCTGTAGTAACCGCCTACACTCGGCCTCGAGAACCCTGGCCGCCTCCTCCTCATATCCATCCGCAAACCTATAGAAGGTGTGCAATCAAACGTGAAAACACCGATTAGTACAATAATTAGCTATATTGTTAATTTTAGATTGTGTAAAAGGATAATTTACCCAAAATCTCTTGATCACCATCTCGGCCCTCGTGTGGCACAAGACACCATCTAGAATCTCCTCCGGCGGGGCCTGCGCAGCCTTGTAGTGCTCCGAGGAAAATCCTAGTGTAGGAACCTCACCCTCACCAGGCAATGGACAAACCCCGGGAAATTTGTGCGGCAAAGCACACCAAGGACGGAGTTCGGCCTGCGAACTCCAAGAGGGTATACCCATCCCCTGCAGTATGATAAGGTCAATGCATTAGATATTTGAACAAACTTGAAGGCAAAAGCTAAAAAAGAGTAAATGTACTTACCTATCTCCTTCAGGTTTAATCACCGGCCTCTGCTCGCGGGTAGCCGGCACGACCGGGAGACGTGTACTACCATGCTTGTACATGGTGGCTCCGTCCACCTGCACATCGCCCTCACTATCCGTAAGCTCATCCCCACCATCCCTGCCCCCTGAGCCACCCGGACCCTCAGTCCAATCCGGCAACTCGGTCCGATCCGGCCAGGTCTCCCATCCGGGCCTCTCCACGTCGGGTGAAGCCTCCAGAACCATAGTATCATGGGCCGAATGCACCTCAACCCCAGGCTGATCCTGGACCGGAGTCTCATGGGAAGAATGCCCGTCAACACCAGGATCCTGGACCGGAGTCCCCGTAGCCTCCTCCGCAAATGGGTCGACCATAGTAGTCCTATGCTCGGGTGAATGAGCTGGTGGTGGTGGCAAGGATGGCTCAACAGTCCTCTTGGATCTTCCGCGGCCACCACCTCTCCTTGTACCCTTCCCCTTCTTTCCTACCTGACCAGCACCTCTCCCAGTGGGCAATGCCGCCGACGAAGAAGAACCCACGGGTGGTGTCGACAGACTGTCTGCCAAGGCTCTACGGAGACATAGGGGTGGAAGGGAAGTACCACCCCTCGTGCGGGGTGACTAGGAAGAACCCGTCGAGCGCTGTGGACCAGCGCCCACCATCTTTCAACACCTGGTGACCTGCCATGATAAAGATTAAAATAAATTAGTACAACATAATGAAATTGAATAACTGACATGAATAATAATATGTACATGAATAGTAAATATTAAAATATATAAAATTTAAGTTGTGAATCTTAAAAACTAATAGTCATCATCAATAAATGCATCATCATCATCACTATCACGCATGCCTTCATGAATGACGTGCTCGTCGGGTTCAACGGCATGAAGTTGTGAAAGGCCTTTCTTTAATCGTTGAAGCATAGACAGGTCATCCGCATCAGTAACCTCTACGCGTTCCAGGTCTTCTGGTTCCGGGTCAGGGGTGGAGTCGGATTCATTGTCATTATCTACTTCCATGTTCTTGGGTGAAGCACGGCGGTTCTTGAAACGTTTCTTGGAAAGACGTGTTTCTTGGAAGAATTCTCCATCATATGTGTCTGGGTTAATGTGAGGTTCATAATCCTGTTCATTTGGGAGAGGTGGTCTGACATGTGGCGGCACTTCATAAACAACATACTAGCCTTCCAGATTCTTATCCGTTTGGCATGCCCACGGTAGATAGAAAACTTGGGTCGCCTATTGAGCCGTAATATAGACATCGGGAACATCTAAATGGGTGTTTCGATTGATTTCGACTAGTCCTATATGTTCGTGAGTCCTTCTAGTCTCCTTTGGCTGGAACCAATAATATTTGAAGACTACGACGTTCGGTGGGTTTTCACCATAGAATTGAAGTTCATAAATTGCTTCAACTCTTCCATAATACTCGATAACACCTTCGGCGATAGCAGAGACACCACAATTTGTAGATTTCTAGTCGAGCATAGATAGCTCTTTGCCAAAGGTATGAAAGAGATACCCGTTGATGTTGTATTTCTCAAATATACGAACCTTATAGTCAAAACCATTAGCGACTTGTCTCAATTCGGCGTCCATAGACTCTAAATTAGCCTACAAGTTTAATACGAAACGATTGTTGCATTAGCCGCAAGTTAGACCAAGAAATGAAATGGTCCATTATTGATAATTACCGTTTGTTTGAACCAAGAGATGAAACCGGGATAGCCACCTCCTGTCTTTGACAAAAGCTCATACTCTTCGACGAAATCATTTTCGATCACCGCTCCATCCGAGAATTTGGCGACGTAACGGCTGTTTGAAATATCCGGGAATAAGAGCAGTTCAAATGAATTAGAAGTTACGGGAAAATGTGCCGAGAACTCACTCGATGTACGGCCGAACTTCTGTTAGGTTGTTGAATATATACAACGAAATGTTCTACCATTCTTCAACATCCAACGTTATTGGTTTCGAAGCACCGGCTGGTGCGAGCTTCCCTTTGAATAGGCTGAGGTTGGACCCACCTTTTTTAGGGTCTGCATCATTGTGCTGAGGCTTCGGATTATGCAAATAATGATTTTTGGCTTCGTAGTGTGCTATCACAAAGTTTGCCATCTCCTCAGTAATGAATGCCTCAACCATCGATGCTTCAATTCTACGCTTATTTTTACATTTAGCTCGAAGGGTCTTCTGCATCCTCTGAGTTGCATAGCACCAACGATCTTGCACGGGCCCACCGAATCTTGCCTCGGTCGGTAGATGTAAAATCAAATGCTGCATTGGATTAAAGAAGCCCGGTGGAAAGATCTTTTCTAACTTGCACAACAACTCCGGTGCAAACTCCTCCATGTCTTCTACCACGCCAGGCGACAATTCGTTCGCACAAAGAACACGGAAGAAACATCTTAGCTCCGCGAGCACTAGCCATTCATCCTCAGGAATAAATCCACGTAACATCACCGGCATTACCCTCTCTAGCGATATGTGCCAATCATGACTCTTGAGACCAAAAATTTTTAATTTTTCAAGACTCGCTCCCCTCTTTAGATTCGCTGCATACCCATCGGGGAACATCAAGTGCATTTTGACCCACAAGATAATTTGCTTCATAGCTGGCCTTCCAAGATTGAACCAGACCTTTGGCTTCGACCAGTTCTGCTTTCCTTTGCCTTCTCGCATGTTTTGTAACGGTTCATGACATAGTGTCTCTTGATCGACTCTAGCCTTAGTATTATCCTTTGTCTTCCCATCTATGTCGAACAATGTACCAAAAATAGCCTCGCCGATATTCTTTTCAGTGTGCATCATGTTGATATTGTGTGGAAGAAGGAGGTCTTTGAAGTAAGGCAGATCCCAGAAGCATGGCTTGTGAGTCCAGGCGTGTTTTCAATTATACCCCTTGAAATACCCTGGACGCTCTGGATCAGGCTCGAGGGTGTTTAACTGATCCAAGATCTGTTGGCCAGTCAACGCAGGTGGTGCCATGTTTTTGACAACTTTACCTTTGGTAAAGTTCTTCTTGTCTTTTCTGAACTGATGGTCAGGATCCAGGAACTGTCTATGCAAGTCAAAGCAAGAATACTTCCGACCCTCTTGCAACCAATGAAACTGAAGAGCTACCTTGCATTGGGGGCACGAGAACTTTCCATGCACACACCCTCCAGAGAATAGCGCATACGCTGGCAAGTCATGCATAGGGTACATGTACCACGCATGCATTTTGAAGTTTTCTTTTCTAGCGGCATCGTATGTCTTGACCCCGTTATCCGAAGCTTCTTCCAATTCATCCTTAAGTGGTTGCAGGTACACATTCATATTCTTCCCCGGATAATTGGGCCCCAGAATTATCAACGTCAAAAATATGTTCTTTCTTTGCATAATCTACCCGGGGGGGAGATTGTGTGGAATGACAAATACAGGCCAACAACTGTATTGGGTTGCCGTCATGCCGAAGGGATTAAAACCATCCGTGGCGGCGCAGACTCGAGGATTCCTTGGATCTGTCGTTTTATCCTGATGCAATCCATCGAAATGTTTCCACGCTTCCCCATCCGATGTGTGTACCACCATCTTATTCCCATACGCATCTAGTTCAGTTCTTTTGCCCAATTTGTGCCATGTCATCTATCTGGCTGTCTCTTCGACCATGAAAAGACGTTGAAGTCTTGGTACGATTGGCATATACCGAAGAACACTAACTGCGATTTTGGTCTGCTTCTTCTCACCCATACCGTTGTCTACCACAAGATACATGCAAGACTCGCAATTAGGACAATAGTCCTAGTGTGCATACTCCTTCCTAAATAAGACACATCATTTCTCACATGCATCTATCTTCTCATAGGGCATCTTAAGTACATGAAGTATTTTGTCCGACTGGTACAGGTTTGCAGGCATGACATGGCCTTTGGGTAGGAAGCGTCCAAATAGTGTCATCATCGCGTCGTAGCATTCTCTTCCCAAGTTGAACTGAGCCTTCAGAGCCATTACTTGTGCGATTGCATCCAGCTGATAGAGCTCAGTGTGCTCATGGAGAGGATGTTTTGAAGACTCCAACATTTCATAACAGGCCTTTGCAGATTCCTCCATCTCATCTTCTGAATCCCGAGCATCATCAAAGTCTTGCACCATGTCTTCGATCTCAGTACCATGCTCGTCCGTGCGACGACGGACCACCTCAGCTCTTGTGCGTTGTATAGACTCACCATGAAATGTCCACACCATATAATTAGGCTTAAAAACCCTCCTCTGCAGGTGTTTAATCATTACAGCCTCTGTCGTCTTTTTCTAGTTGTTGCATCCAGGACAGGGGCGATAGTTTCTTTCCTGGCCATTTGCGAATGCGGCTTTCACAAATTCCTTTGTTTTTACAAACCATTCTTTCGTCATCTCTTTCTGACTAGGGTGACTGGTATACATCCACGCATGATCACTCATCTTGCCTAGCTACTAAAGACAGAAGAAATATATTTATATATAATTTAGCATTTATATTCAATGGTTAATCAGGTTCGCCATTTTTATAACATCCAGGAAACCTACACGCTAATAGGTTAAGATAGGTCCTAATCCTACCCGAGTATGTGTAGATTGGGTTCGTTTTCCCATGCTCTGCTCCGGATCCAACGCAAAATTTCGGCAGCACCTCCCCGATGTTCTCCTGATACACGTCTCCGCAATAAACAGAGATGATGTGCATCCGGAGAACAATAGGGAGGCAGTGACGAAATTCCGCATCGGATCCAGAGCACAACATACGGGAAAACGAACCCAATCTACACATACTCGGGCTGTCCATGGATAATGTTGGACAATTCGAAAGGATGGCGGTTATAAATATGCAAAGACATGGATATTTATAGATGTCTCCCTTTCGAACGGGAGACACATACTGGTCACGCATACTGATTAATTAATTTAATTACCTAAATCTAGAAATTTTCATCCGGAAACCAAGCCACAATAAATGAAGGTGCGGGGAGGAGATGAAATTTGTACTGACCCACGAATGCAGGGGCGGAGCTCGTACAACGCACGGGGAGGTCTTCGCACAGCAGACGTCACAGCGATGAGACAACTATCACATGTAAATCCACCCGATCAACACAAATATTCTAATTATGTCATTTTAGAGGAAAACAAGTTAATAATATAATATTCATGAGCTAACCAAGGTTTTTATGCCATTTTGTAGCTAAATGGGCTAATTATCTCATTGTTGGGGAAAATAAGGTAAGGAGAATAAGATAGAGGAGAAGAAACAGGAGGAGGAGAAGAAGAAGAAGAAATCAAGAAGAAGGAGGAGGAGAAGAAGGAGGAGAAGAAGGAGGAGGAGAAGGTATTCTTCTTCTCTTCTTCTCTTCTTCTTCTCTTCTTCTTTTCTTCTTCTCCTTCTTATTTTTGTCTTCTCCTCCTCGTCTTCTTCTTCTTCTTCTTCTTCTCCTCCTCCTCTTCTCCTCTTCTCCTCGTCCTCCTCCTCTTCTTCTTCCTATTGTTTCTATTAAGCTACCTAACTAACCAAGCTAACTAAACCTATCGCTAAAACTAGATAGCAATAAACAGCAAAGAAATCAAAAACATAATCTACCACTAAGTAACTAAAAAAGAATCTAGCTACCACTAAATACCAAGGGACGGGGACAGGGACGGCGGCGTGACGGTGGTGGCGGCGGCTGGTGGGCGTCGGGGATTGGGAGAGAGAGAGGAGTGCGCAGGGTGAGCCGTTACAGGGAGAGAGAGGGCGGGGTGGGGGAAGGAGCCGTTAGCAGAGTTAGCGCTTTGCCGTGTGCCGACGGACGGCAAAGAGTCTAGACTCTTTGACATCTGCCTCCGGAATATTTGCCGTCCGCTAGCAGACGACAAAGAAGGGACTCCAGTTGACCTACCCACCCCGCGGTCAGGTGGGCCCATCTACATCTTAGCCGTCTGTTGTGCGACTCTTTGCCGTCTGCTAGCTGACAAAAAAGATGTGACTGATGGCAAAAACACTATATGCCATCAGCAAGTGCTTTGCTATCTGCTTTGTTGAAGCTGACGGCAAAGACACTCTTTGCCATCAGCTAGCAGACGGCAAATACTAGGCAGATGGCAAAAAACTATTTTCCAGTAGTGATGTGGAAAGATAGTTGAGTCCATCAAACTAACCTCGATGGCGAGCTCGACTGGCCGTGGACGAGGTGTTATCTCCGGACAGGAGCTCGTTTGGCGTGCCTTTATCTGTCGGAGAGTGCCAGGACAACGTATAAGGCCGTCTCCAATGGCGATCGAGCCATGGGGCCTCCCGTTGCTAACTATCATCACCAGCTCTGGATCAATAGGCCCCTCGCTCGGGTTAAAGTCCTCCCCTTTCCTCGCCTTCCCGTGATCACTATACTTCACGAGCTTGTGGTGGGAGGAGATGTCGGTGAAGTTTTCTGGATGCTCGAGGTCAGACTCAGAGAATGCCTTGACCTTCTTGTACGACGCAGTACGGTCCATCGCATACAGGTCGTACATCTGTGGCACCTCCGTCTTATTGTGACGCGCCTAAAAGAGAGAGAGAGGAAAATTGTATTAGTAAAGGGCTCAAGATAGCATTAAGAATGAATTGCATGACGCATGAAGCAAACCACATACCCAGTTCTCGCCAAATTGGATTAAGTTGACGCCCCCTTGATGGTGTGGCACCCCAACCATTTTGCCACGCCTCTCCTTGGCGTTGTTGTGGCTGGCCTCCCACGTTTCGAAGCACCACTGATCCACTAAAGCCTCCCAACAATCCATCTTATCCACACACCATCTCGGGGGCACCTAAGTTAATAAAGTGAAATTTGAGCGCGTGAGAACGAAATCAAGGAAACTAACTACAAAGCCTTAATAATATGTAATTACCTTCGTGTAATTCTCCTTCTCCATCTTAGAATCACGGCACTTCGCCTTGTCCTTCCTAATACGCTGCGTGGCATAGTAGTCTCGAACAGCCTCCACCCGAGCCTCGTGCCGAAAGTTTTGAAGTAGGCGGCGTCATTCGGTTTCGATAACCTTTGCCGCGTCCTCCTCGTCTCCCTCCTCACACGTGTAGTAGGTCTGCAAACGAGAGAACATCGATTAATCCAAATACTAGCTATGGTAGATTTATAATTGTGTGAAGGAGAAATTACCCAGAACTATCGAATCACCATGTCGGCCCTCGTGTGGCACAAAACACCGTCGATCTCCACCTCCGGCGGGGTCGGGGTGTTGGAATTATGCCCTAGAGGCAATAATAAATATAGTTATTATTATAATTCCTGTATCAAGATAATCGTTTATTATCTGTGCTATAATTGTATTGAATGAAGACTTATATACATGTGTGGATACATAGACAAAACACTGTCCCTAGCAAGCCTCTAGTTGGCTAGCTAGTTGATCAAAGATAGTGAGGGTCTTCTGACTATGTACAAGGTGTTGTTGCTTGATAACTGGATCACGTCATTAGGAGAATCACGTGATGGACTAGACCCAAACTAATAGACGTAGCATGTTGATCATGTCATTTTGTTGCTACTATTTTCTGCGTGTCAAGTATTTGTTCCTATGACCATGAGATCATATAACTCACTTGGTAATACAACATCACACACAAGCCTTGCAAGCAATGTAACTTAGTGTAAGTTGCAGGATCTTGTATTACGGAATGAGTAAAGATACTTGCCGGTAAACGAGATTGAAATAGGTATGCGGATACTGACGATCAAATCTCAGGCAAGTAACATACCGAAGGACAAAGGGAATGACATACGGGATTATATGAATCCTTGTCACTGAGGTTCAAACGATAAGATCTTCGTAGAATATGTAGGATCCAATATGGGCATCCAGGTCCTGCTGTTGGATATTGACCGAGGAGTCACTCGGGTCATGTCTACATAGTTTTCGAACCCGCAGGGTCTGCACACTTGAGGTTCGACGTTGTTTTATGCGTATTTGAGTTATATGGTTGGTTATTGAATGTTGTTCGGAGTCCCGGACGGGATCACGGATGTCACGAGGATTTCCGGAATGGTCCGGAAATGAAGATTGATATATAGGATGACCTCATTTGATTACCGGAAGGTTTTTGGAGTTACCGGGAATGTACCGGGAATGAAGAATGGGTTCCGGATGTTCACCGAGGGTCAGCCCACCCCGGGGAAGCCCATAGGCCTTGGGGGTTGCGCACCAGCCCTTGGTGGGCTGGTGGGACATCCCAAGAAGGCCCTATGCGCCATAGATAGAAAATCAAAGAGAAAAGAAAAAAAGAGGTGGGAAGGAAGAGAAGGACTCCACCTTCCAATCCTAGTTGGACTAGGATTGGAGGAGGACTCCTCCTCCCCTTGGTGCGCAGCCCTTGGAGCTCCTTGAGCCTCAAGGCAAGCCTCCCCTCCCTCCTCCTATATATATGGAGCTATTAGGGCTGATTTGAGACAACTTTTTCAAGGCAGCCCGACCACATACCTCCACGGTTTTACCTCTAGATCGCGTTTCTGTGGAGCTCGGGCGGAGCCCTGCTAAGATTAGATCACCACCAACCTCCGGAGCGCCGTCATGCTGCCGGAGAACTCATCTACCTCTCCGTCTCTCTTGCTGGATAAAGAAGGCCGAGATCATCGTCGAGCTGTACATGTGCTGAACACGGAGGTGCCGTCCGTTCGGCACTAGATCGTGGGACGGATCGAGGGACGGTTCGTGGGACGTTTCGCGGGGCGGCTCGAGGGACATGAGGATGTTCCACTACATCAACCGCATTCACTAATGCTTCTGCTGTGCGATCTACAAGAGTACGTAGATCGGAAATCCCCTCTCATAGATGGACATCACCATGATAGGTCTTCGTGCACGTAGGAAATTTTTTGTTTCCCATGCGACGTTCCCCAACACGGGGCACCCAAGTAGTGCTCCCAGGTCATTCCTACCTCTCGCTCCTGACCGGGCAACGTAACAAACCCTGGGAAGTTTTTACGACAAAGAACACCAAGGGCGCTGTTGGGCTTGCAGACACCCTTGGCAACAATCCAACCCCTACGGTATGACAAATTAAAGCCAAAACATTAGATATTTGCGAAAAGGTGAAGGCAAAAGGTTGCCTCTACTCGGGGGTGGTCGGCACGAGCGGGAGCCCCGAACTACCACGCTGGTAGACGGTAGCCCCCTCACCCAGCTCCTCGTCGCTACCAGCATGGCCACTTGGCTCAGCCCAGGTATCCCACTCGGCCGCATGGGACGTACCCTCATCCTCCCAGGTGAATCAGGTGCTCCATGTAGCCTCCACCTCAAAGGAATCCACCCTAGAAGTCTTGTGCTCAGGTGAACCAGCTTGGGGTGGTGGCGGAGACCGTGTAGCCTCCACCTTAGAAGGCGTGGCAGCCACCGCCCTACCTCTCCCGCGGCCACGTGTACCTTTAGTACAACATAAATACCAACATGAGTAATAAAATGTATATAAATACCAATATGCATACAACAAGAGTACAACATAAATACCAACATGAATACAACGTGTACCTTTGGTACCTCTCGCCTTCGCGGGGGGTCGACCTCCTCTCACGGGGGGTGCTCCTTGCAGAGTAGAGAACAACGCTCTCCAAAGAGGCGAGGCACGAATGGAAGTACCCATCCCACCACCCGCTGACGAAGAAGGAGCCGCGGAGTGCTTTCGACCCTTTCCCACCATCTTTCAACACCTATCATGACAAAGAGTAAATGAAATTAGTACAACATAAATACCAACATGACTAATAAAAATTGAATACCTAACATGAACTCAAAATTAATATATAGTATAATAGTTGAATACCTAACATGAACTAATAACAATTGTGCTTGTCTATATATGCTTCGGGGTCAATAAATGCATCATGATCATCACTATCATCAATAAATGCATCATTATCATCACTATCAGGAAGAACGTGTGGAAGGCCACCATTATGTAATCGGTCAAGAAGTGACAGGTCATCCGCAGCAGTAACCTCTTCTTCTTCCAGCTCTTCCTGTTCGGGCTCAGGGGTTAAGATGGATTCACTTTCGCTGTCTACTTCAATGTTCTGGGGTGAAGTAGAGCGGTTCTTGAAACGTTTCTTGGACATACGTGTTTCATGGAAGAATTCTCCTTCATATGTGTCTGGGTTAATGTGAGGATCGTAATCCTCTTCATTCAGGGTAGGTGGTCTAAAATGTGGTGGCACTTCATAAACGACATCCCAACCTTTGAGATTTGGATCAGTTTGGTAGGCCCACGGTAGATAGAAAACTCGTGTCACCTGTTGAGTCGTAATATAGACATCGGGAATATCTAAGTGGGTGTTTTGGTTGAGTTCGACTAGTCCTATATGTTCATGAGTCCTTCTAGTATCCCTCGGCTCAAACCAATAACATTTGAAGACTATGACGGTTGGTGGGTTTTCACCGTAGAATAGAAGTTCATAAATTGCTCCAACTCTTCCATAATACTCGGTGCCTCCTTCCCGATAGCAGAGACAGAACAATTTGTACTCTTTAGGTCGGGCATAGATAGCTCTTTGCCAAAGGTACGAAAGTGATACCCGTTGATGTAGTATTTGTCAAATGAACGGACCTTATAGTCAAAACCATTAGCGACTTGTCTCAACTCGGCGTCAATAGACTGTGAATGAGCCTACAAGTTTAATATGAAAGAATGGATGCATTACCCGCAAATTAGACCAAGAAATCAAATGGCCCTTAATTGTAATTAATTACCCGTTGTTTGAACCAAGAGATGAAACCGGGATAGTCGCCTCCATGCTTTGCGAGAAGCTCATACTCTTCGACACAATCCTTTTCGATCACCGCTCCATCCAAGAATTCGGCGACGTATCGACTATATCAAATATCCGGGAATAAGAGTAGTTCAAAGCAATTAGAAGTTACGGAACAATAATTTGCCGAGAACTTACTCGATGTACGACCGCACTTCTATTAGGTTGGTGAAGATATACAATGAAATGGTCCGCCATTCTTAGCCATCCAACGATTTCCCTTTCGAAGCACCGGATGGTGCGAGCTTACCTTTGAATAGGCTGAGGTTGGATCGAACTTTTTTTGGATCACCATCATTGTACCGAGGCTTCGGGTTATGCAAATGATGATTTTTGGCTTCGTAGTGTGTTGGCACAAAGTTTGCTGCCTCCTCAGTAATGAATGCCTCGGCCATCGATGCTTCAATTCTATGTTTCTTTTTACACTTAGCTCGAAGCGTCTTCTGCATCCTCTCAGTTGAGTAGCACCATCGATTTTGAACGGGCCCCCCATTCTTGCCTCGGTCGGGAGATGCAAAATCAAATGTTGCATTGGATTAAAGAAGCCCGATGGAAAGATCTTTTCTAATTTGCAGATCAACTCCGCCGCCAACTCTTCCATTTCATCTAGCATGCCAGACGATAGTTCTTTCGCACAAAGAGAACGGAAGAAATAGCTCAGCTCTGCCAGTACTAGCCATTCATCCTCAGGGATAAAGCCACGCAACATCTAGATATTTTGTGCTAGAGTAGAAGGGTCAGGTCTTGGTGTAGCTTCTCATTGACGGGGAAGGCCTTGACTCCCTTAAGGCAGGTGAGCTTCAGTCGTAGGTGGTATTCATCCTTGAGAGTGCTGAAGCGTGTCAATGTGGGCTTCTTGTTGAGGTCTTCCGCTTGGCAAAGCCATCGAGACACGTTCTTCGACCATCTGTGGTCACTTGTCTTTGTAGTCATGGACGCACAACCTTAGTATGTCTTTCATGGTTTGGTTTACTTTCCCCTTCATATCCATTGGTAGCAAGGTTTGGGTTGAGTATCATCCCTAAGACCAAGCTTAGTGTATTCGTGGCAATATGTGGATCCTTCATGTGAGCAGGTCCCAGCGGGGTTTTTAAGGAAGCTGACTATCCAAAGTATAGATCAGCCATGCAACCCCCAAGGTTTGAGGTTTGGACAAGAGGGAAGGACTTCCTTTGGCAGGTGGTTCACCATGATCATGTCCGGGTCATGCCGACGATTGGACCAAAAAGGGGCTAGTAATAGAGTCATGATAGATGTCCCACTCCATTCTAGGATCTGTAAAGAGTAGGGAAGTCATGCTCATCCTACTCCATCAAAGTGGTGGAGTGAGGTGTGCTATCGACCTTTCAGTTCCTTGCTAATCGGGAGCCATTTTATACAAGTGTTTTAATTTCTCTTGACGTCCATGGGCTTCATCATGCTTGAATGTCGGTGCTTCCTCACATAGTCTAGATGATGTGGCTCACAAAGGAGTGGTAGTTGGATTTTCTTGCTTCTTATTCTTATTCATGGTTTTCCAACGGTAGTGGCTCTTCATCTTGCTTGGTAAGAGTGTCTTCTACTAAAGGGAGGGTTCTTTGAGGAGTCCAACTTAATGAAGGTAAAACCTTACACTTGAGAAACTTGGAAAATGGTGCCAGTGGGGCTTATCCAAATAGGACTAAGGTGTTTCTTTCTGTCATTGGGTAAACAAGTATGTCGTCCATGAGGATATCAACACATTTCTCTAAGTATCACATAAACACGTTATTCATGGGATAAGTGAGAGAAGGGGGCATTTGTTCTGGATGGTCACTTGCCGAGGTGTTTGTGGTCCCACGTAATCTAGTCCTTTGTATCCACCTAAACACATAGAACCAAGACTTATGGTCATAATACGACTATGTTATGGCTTGTTAAGGCTTCGGGGTTTCAAGGAGCTTAGGATGTGAGTGAATGTGTGTCATCTTATCCATGAGCACAGTTCTTAGATGCCAATAGCCCTACCTATTTCTATAAACAAAACCGTCCTACGTCATCGATGGTATCATTACATATATGTTAATACCAACATCGCTCATGCTATTCATATTCCCATGGTTTTGAGAGAAGTACTAAACCAAATTATAACATGTCACCGACAACCACCTCACATGTGTCCCTATACATGAACCGTCGGGTGGAGCATACAAGCTTTTAAGCTTGAATTAAAACACTTCCAATATAAGTGATCTACTAACCTATTCAAGGTCTAAGGTACTGCATTTGTATGCTAAGGAAACACGTATTATATCAATCCAAGATCTTTTTCCTTCCTACAAATCTGATCAAGTGGTTCATCAATCCAAACAATCATTACATGACCCATTACTCCTACAAATCAAATATTGATGGAGTACTACACAATCTCCTATAGTTCCTACACTTCATGAATCATAGAAAGCACTATGGTCACATTATATGCTCCAATCTCCATTATCATGATCAAGTAAACCCCAAGGCCAAGCTCATGTAGATCCTTAAATCAATTCTAACAACATTCATTTTTCCTATCTTATGATCCACCGAGAAACATGGTATGAAGATAAACACCATCAGACTAAATCCAAATTACTCTAAACCATGTAATCTTACTTTTCATCTATACTTTGTTAGACCACCTATTTAAATCCAAATCTCATGTCTTGCGAGAATTCCTACTAGTTCTTCTGAGTTACTATTATAACATCATCAATCCATGACTATTACTTGAGAGAGTCAAAGTATTACACCTCCAAAAGTTTGTTGCTTGAAATCATTATTCTCCTACTAAATCCAATTTACTCAAAGGAGAAGCAAGCCATATTATACTATCAACTTGATCCAGCAAGTTCTTCTATCAACATGAAGATCTCGTGATCCAGCAAATGATCTGAGTTGTTCCCTCAAGATATTTATGGTAGCCACATCAAATCATTTTCCTACTAACCATATATCCTTAGAACAATATTCCTATGGCACCAATGTTCTGGTGCTATCTTAAGAATGAAAGGTGTTTGTTCACTATCGTCGCTAGTTCCATAACGAACCAAGTGGTAAACAAGGGTGATTGAAGCTCAACTTGAGTCCTTCTGAACCCGTATGCTAAGTATCTGGTCAGGGGTCGAGCTAGGTAAATCTTGAGGTCTAGGGTAGTCTAGGAGAGGATTCCCTTTCTTGAGGAAAATGTATAGCTCTAAGGGGTTATACTTGGTTGAGTAGGTTGTCGCAAAAGTCTTCATTGATAGTTGTTTGTTGAGGTGGATCATTGGTTCATCTTGTTATTCTAGTCTTCAGTTGACAAGAACGAGGAGAGGAAAAAGTAGCATAGAGGTGATGCTGAAAAGGGGTGGCATAGTGCAAGGTGCAATCAAACAAGTGCCAAAAAGGCCAAACACAATCATTGAGATAAGTTAGGCGATATAATCACATACTTGTTGCCTAAGGTAAAATATGGACTTATACCAAGGCACAAACAAGCAAAAGCAAGCGACACACAACATGGTTCCATTCGAGCCAACACACGGACCCGATTTCGCATAGGGGATACACGACTAATCCTACCCTGGAGGTTCTCGGACTCAGTAGTCATGCTTGCTTTGTGTCTTAGAGAGAAGGACTTTCAGTCTTCTGGGTCTTCCTCACGTGTTGCTATGTATCTTTTAGTTGTTCATTGAAACGATGCGGGTTGACCATGAAGGGTCCTTGACAACTTCTCACCTGTCGAGCTGCTAGTTGAAGGTGGTTCCTCATGGCTGTCGTTGATAGGGTCTTCTGTTGTCTTCGTAATCGTGCCAATTGCTGCCTCTTGAGATTGCGTTGGTTTTTCCCTTGAAGAGGACAGGGTGATGCATCACAGGAGCAGTAAGTATTTGATACGTCTATTTTGCATCATGTTTTCATGTTGATATTTATTGCTTCTTGGGCTGTTATTTCACTTCACGGTACAATTCTTATGCCTTTTCTCTCTTATTTTGCAAGGTTTACATGAAGAGGGAGAATACCGGCAACTGGAATTCTGGCCTGAAAGTGGAGCAAGTTTGAGATACCTATTCTGCGCAACTCCAAACGCCGTAAAAATCAACGAGGATTTTTTCCCGATTTATCAAAAATACTGGGCCGAAGAAGTGCCAGAGGGGAGCGTGCAGGTGGCCACAAGCCTGCACGGCGCGACCACCCCCCCAGGGCACGCCATGAGGGCTTGTGGGCACCCTGCAGGCCCACTTGCCCCCCTCTTTTGCTATATGAAGGGTTTCGTCGAGGAAAAAATCGGGGAGGAGCTTTTTCGTGGATTCGCTGCCGCCACAAGGTGGAACTTGAGCAGAACCAATCTAGAGCTGCGGCAGGACGATCCTGCCGGGCAAACTTCCCTCTCGGAGGGGGAAATCGTCGCCATCGTCATCACCAACACTCCTCGCATCGGAGGGGACTGGTCACCATCAACATCTTCATCAGCACCATCTCATATCCAAACCCTAGTTCATCTCTTGTAACCAATGTCCGTCTCGCGACTCCGATTGGTACTTGTAAGGTTGCTAGTAGTGTTGATTACTCTTTGTTGTTGATGCTAGTTGGATTGTTTGGTGGAAGAGTTTATGTTCATATCCTTGATGCTACTTGCCGTGGGTATAAGCCTGACAGTAGATGTGTAGGGTATGAAAAGGATGGGCAGAGTCCTAACTACGGCGAGGTTGGATGAGTTCAGGCCCCTCTACGGTGGAGGTAATAGCCCTACGTCTGAGTGCTCTGGGAGCTTGTTGTCGAGTGGAATATGGAATACAATGATTTGCTAACCCCTGCACCAGCGGGGGATGGTGGCTTATATAGAGTGTGCTGCCCTCCACAACGGTTCTGATACAGGGGTGGAGTAGTGGCGATTGAATGGCTACGTTACAGGTAACGCACGTCCTAAATGCTAATAAAAGCACCTGGAAGCGTACAACCGTTTCCCTCTAGGGGGGTTACGATGTACGGAGTGGAATCCAGTCGGTTAGTTTGATATTCTCCGAATGCTAGTCTCCGACTGGGTGGTCGAGGGCCTGTAACCGACTCGATGATGGAAACTCCTTAGTTCAGTCGTAACTGACTAAGGGCCTTGTCCTTTCTGGGGGGTAGTCCTTGGGTAGGACTTACAGGGCACGTATATGACCCTACCCTAGGACTATAACCCCATCATTAGTCCCCGAATGGATTGGGTTTGGAACGATGAAGCGATGCTTGACGTTTGGATCCGACTGGAACGGATGTGACTTTGGCGTTGCTTGCCTCGATCCATTTTATCTTCTCTGACCAACGATCCGAGTGGAAATCTGTGTGGAACAAACTGTCGGAAACCGAGTGGTTCCAGGGTATCTCTTGACGTGACCAGTCAGCTCACAGCGGCGGATTTTCCGGGATCCTCAAATTTCGGTTTCCACGCGCTCAGCGGGGATGACGCCAGCGCGCTCGAGTAGCGCCTGACGCCTCGATTCTCGCGCCTTCATCCTCTCCACTGATATCGCCGCGGTCGGTCGGGGGATAAGGTTTCGGGGCCACCTGCCAGTGGCCCAGTCGGAACCTTACTTAAATCCCAGCGGTAAGGGTTTTTCGTTACGCCCGCCGGATCTTTTGCCTTTGCTTCGTCCTCCTCGCCGCCTCCAGCGCACCTAACCTCTCCACTCCTCCTTCCCCTCCGCGGATTCGCAGCTTCCGCCATGACCAAGGGTCAGACCAGCAAGATGGAGGCGAGGAAGAAGAAGGGGAAGGCGGCGGCTCCTGCTCAGCGGCGGTAGTGGCCGTTGCCAGCGGGGTGGATCCAAGGCGACTTCCTCCCCTCCACGGTGACGGAGGGGGATCTGCTGCAGCTGATGGAGCACGGGATGATCGTGCACAAGTCTTGGAGGCTGCCGACGGAGAATGAGGTCGAGCCGGCGCCCCAGGAGGGGGAGCGCGTCTTGCTGCTCAGCCATGTCTATCGAGGTTTCTCTCAGCCCCCGCATCCTTTCTTCAAGCGCATTATGAACCACTTCGGGGCATAGCTTCACCACTTTCCCCCGAATGCTATTGCCCATCTCTCCGCTTTCATAGTTATGTGCGAGTGCTTCATCGACTGCCCTCCCCATTGGGGGCTGTTGAAACATATATTCTGTGCTAGATCTCAAACTATCAAACGACTCAGCCAGTCGGATGATAGAACACATCTTCTCCAACTCTGCGGAGGCTTAGGTTTCCAGAAAAAGAGTCGGAGTAATTATCCTGCTCTTCAGCTGAGTGAGTCGGTTAGGAACTGGCAGTCGACGTGGTTCTACTGCCAAGACGTTGTCTGCCCGAATAACTCGACAGGGTTGCCTCCCTTTAGCTTAGATCGTCCTGCTCCACCAAAGCAGCTTTCGCTCACGAAGGCGGAGAAGATCGACATCCAGCCCCTGGTCGACGCACTCGTAGACGTTGTCAGAAGGGGAGTCACCGGCATAGATTTGCTGGAGATTTTCCTTGGTCAACACATACAACCACTGCAGGCTCGCGACCCCGCCATGTGGCACTACACGGGGCCCGAAGACTCCACTCGGACCAATGTCTTGAGCATGACCGAGGAGACGGTGGCATCGTGGGTGCTCCAGATCACACGCGCCTGTGAGAACCCCAGAGGGTCTCGGCGAGTGAGGGCTTTCAGCGCGGACAATCCTCCTCCAAACCAGGTGAGTACTATTTGTCGAGTGCACGTATCTGGCTTAGTTTTATCGCTTTCTTGAATATGTGCCTGTCGTCTGATGTCGCCGACTGTATTTTACGCAGAAGTGGACCAACTGGTTTTCTCCTGTCTCGAACGGGGACCCGACCGAGGAGGAGGAAGAAGGCAGCCAGGAGGGCAGTGTGGAGAGCGGCGAGTATGTCTCTGATAGTGGGGAGACGGAGGAGGAGTCTGGTGAAGAAGAGGAGGAAGGCGAAGTGCAGGACTCACCGCCTCTGCTGCCAGAGCACCGGACCAAGCGCCGACATGAACCTGCGGTTCCCTCGGCCCCTCCGGCATCCTCGAGTGCTCCGCCTGCTGCTCCCGTGGTTCCGAGTGCTCGGAGCACCAAGAGGGTCAGGGACGTTGCTGTCGAGCCCGTGGGTCAACCTTCCAAGGTGGCCAAACCGAGTGGGTCTAAACCTCGGAAGGCTTTGCCACGGATAAGGGCGTCGTTCCCGTCACCTCGACGTAAGTGTACTGTTCCTCTAACTTCCTCTGATATCCGATTGGACTGCTGTTTTATTGGTCGAATGAATTTCACTCGACAGGGTTGCCACCTCTGCCACCTCTCCGGCGCGCCAGGAGGATGATCCCACGGACGCGGACAACGTCGTCTCGTCCCAGCCAGGTGCGTTGTAGCGATTCCGAGAGTTTTATACTATCGCATCGCGGATTCTGTCTTTGGTCTCGTCCCTTTCTTTTTCTGAGATCCCGCGCCGTTCGGTCCAGCAGGGGCGATTTATGCGGATGAGGGCGACCAGGGGAGACCTGAGCAAGCTGCAGAGCCTGTCCTTGAGGCTGCCCCGCCAGTTACTGCTCTCGCCGCGGTCGTGCCGCCGACCAAGGAGATGCCGCCGACTGAGGAGGCGCTGGTGGCTGCTGAACCGACTGGAATGGGCCTTGGGATGCCCAAGGAGCTTCCAACGATGCCAGGCCCGTCAAATGTCGAGTTCAACATCGAAAACCTCCCGGTGGATCAGGTGGGAGCGGCCAAGGGAGCCAAGGTGCAGGCAGAGCTGATGGCGGGAGAAGCCAAGAAGGCGTACGACTCCATCGCCTCTCTATACCAGCGAAGCTTGGAGCTGCGGGACGATATCCGAGTAAGTAGTCTAGTAAGTATTTGCTTTTCTCTTGTTTCTCTTGTAACCCACTGGTTGTGCTCGGATACCGTATGATGTTTGCAATGGGTTCACTCTGAGTGAACCCAGTGGGTGTAGTCCCCGAGACTTCTGTCGAGTGCTTGCACCGGCAGTTGTCTTTATGCATATTGTCTCTAAATTCATAAATAATATGGTCGACTGCTAACAGTTGGGGCACTCGGAGTGCACGTACTGCAAGAGTCTCCGAGAGTAATTTTACTCAGGTCGGGTGGTATTAGCCTTGTAGGCGTAAGTGTTTTCATGAATCTCAATAGGGCGGACCTGTTTGAGTTGCATGCCAGTGGGGTCACTCTCAGTGAACCCACTGGGTGTAGTCCCCGAGACCGCTGTCGACTGCTTGCGTCGGCACGGGTCTGAAGAACTTAGACTTGGTATTGTTGGATTTGTCTGATCGTCTCTTGGCGCTCACTGGCAGAAAACTTGTGAGATGGGGACAACATATGAGACTCTCAGGGCAGAAAAGGTGCAATTTGCTGGTGAGCTGGATGCGGAACTGATTGCAATGGTTGGAATGAAGGAAGTGCTGGCGGAACGAGAGAAGTCGTTGGAGCAGGCTCATGAAGTGAACAAAGCGCTTACTGCTGAAGTTGAGAAGATGGGGAAGCAAAGGTCGACGCTGATGGGTCAAATGGATGTGCTGAACAAACGGTGTATAGCGCAGGAGAAATACGTCAGTGACTGGGCTCGGCAGATGATGACGCGTCTGGGTGGTAAGTCCTGTTTTTCTGAGTGCTTGTGGTACGTGCGTTACACTCGGTGCTGATTGTTTGCTTGCCCTGTGTTTGCAGATTTTTGCGTGGGCGCTGAAGCTGAAGCAGCTGACGTGGAGCGGTCGATTCACGAGAACATTCCACTCGGCGAGAATGCCAATCGAGACCTGCTCGCAGCGCACATTCGCGTGGGTAAAGTTGGCCCTTTCGTCGGTCGACTGAGAGAAGTCATCGGCCGGATCGACAAGGAGCTTTGGCCGGAAGATGAGTCGCGGCAGGAGATGGAAAACTTGATGAGTCGACTGGAGGAGGTCCCCAACCGAGTGCAGTCATGGAAGAAATCTGCGGCTCGCTGTGGTGCAGATGTTGCTCTGTCCTTGGTCCGAGTGCATTGCAAGGAGGTGCGCGAGGAGAAGCTGAAAGCTTTGAAGGTCGCCAACACGAAGAAACTTCAATTCGAAGACTTCATGGAAACCTTCCTTGAAAGTGCCACCCGCATCGCCAACGGAATCGACCTGGACACCTTCGTGCAGCCCTCTAGTCCTGGCGCCAATCCAGACGACGCGTAAGAAAACTTTATCCTCGGTATGCCGAGTGTTGATTTGTAAGAAACTTTGGCCACTGCTGTTGGCCATCACATTCTTGTTTCGGTGTGGGTAAGCTTGATCCACACTGAGTCACTATCTTTGTGTGGACTTTGAATCGAATCCTTTGCTCTTGTGTTGCAATGTTGACTCGAGTTTTTGTTTGGCGTTTCTTGGTGAAGCCAAAGGCAAACATTCGGAACATGTCAGTTGTCTTGACATCTACATGAGCCTCATTGAGGGTCCGTGGAATTTCCGATTGGATCTGTATTATCACCGAGTGGATCGGTAGGACGTACTCGGAGGTCAAAGAGTACTTGGGCGATCCGGGATCGCAGCTAGGTTGTCGAGTGCGACTATCAGGTCGCACTCGGGGCGAGTTGGTACTGATGTAGTTGTCAGTTGTTTTGACATCCACATGAGCCTTAATGGGGGTCGGCAACTCATGTAGTTGTCAGTTGTTTTGACATCCACATGAGCCTCAATGAGAGTCGGCAACTCATGTAGTTGTCATTGGTTTTGACATCCACCTGAGCCTCAATGAGGGTCTGCAACTCATATAGTTGTCAGTTGTTTTGACATCCACATGAGCCTCAATGAGGGTCTGTAACTCATGTAGTTGTCAGTTGTTTTGACATCCACATGAGCCTCAATGAGGGTCTGCAACTCATGTAGTTGTCAGTTGTTTTGACATCCACATGAGCCTCAATGAGGGTCCATTGAGTTCCCGAGTGTACCTGTAGGATACAGTCGAAGGCATGTATGTGCTTAGGCGATTCTGCATCGAATCTAAGTCCCCGAGTGTGGCGTTAAGTGCACACTCGAAGAAAGTTAATACTTAGGCAATTCGTGTTCGCAGCTAAGTCCCCGAGTGTGACGTTAAGTGCAAACTCGGAGAAAGTTAATACTTAGGTGATTCGGGATCGCATCTAAGTCCCCGAGTGTGACGTTAAGTGCACACTCGTAGAAAGTTAATACTTAGGCGATTCTGGATCGCAGCTAAGTCCCCGAGTCTGACGTTAAGTGCACACTCGGAGAAAGTTAATACTTAGGCGATTCTGGATCGCAGCTAAGTCCCCGAGTGTGACGTTAAGTGCACACTCGGAGAAAGTTAATACTTAGGCGATTCTGGATCGCAGCTAAGTCCCCAAGTGTGACGTTAAGTGCACACTCGGAGAAAGTTAATACTTAGGCGATTCTGGATCGCAGCTAAGTTTTTTTTTTTGAGACCGGAGTCTACGACCACGGAAGAACTTTGAACCTGCAAAAAACTCAATCTGATTTATATTATTTCACCAATACTTGTTCTTTACATTGCTTCAATCGATGGTCACGTGTAGAAGCGCTTCCGGAGATCTCCGTTCCATGCTCGCGGCTCGTCAATCTCCCTGTCGACGTTGTAGAGTCTGTATGCTCCATTGTTCAGCACCTTTGAGATGATGAAGGGTCCTTCCCAAGCAGGAGCCAACTTGTGAGGTCTTTGCTGATCCACTCGGAGCACCAGGTCGCCTGCTTGGAACGTATGACTCCTGACATGTCGCGCGTGAAAACGCCGCAGATCTTGTTGATAAATGGTTGAACGAGTCAGTGCCATCTCGCGCTCCTCCTCTAGAAGGTCCACTCCGTCTTGCCTTGCTTGTTCTGCTTCAGCTTCGGAGAAGAGTTCGACTCGTGGAGCATTGTGAAGCAAGTCACTCGGAAGGACCGCTTCTGCTCCATAAACGAGGAAGAACGGTGATCGTCCTGTAGATATGTTCGGGGTTGTGCGGAGACCCCAAAGCACTGAAGGTAACTCGGTGACCCATGCGCCAGCGGCATGTCCCACCTCTCACAGGAGTCGGGGTTTCAAACCTTGCAGAATAAGTCCATTCGCCCGCTCTGCTTGTCCATTGGATTGAGGATGTGCTACGGAAGCAAAATCCACTCGAATACCTTGGCTTGCACAGAAACCTTTGAATCTGTCCGAGTCGAAGTTTGTTCCGTTGTCCGTGATTATGGTGTGAGGCACACCGAATCTGGAGATGATGTCCCTGACAAACTTGATGGCTGTTAGGGCGTCGAGCTTCTTGATGGGCTTGGCTTCAATCCATTTTGTGAACTTGTCGACTGCCACCAACAGATGTGTGTATCCTTCTTAGCCTGTCTTTAATGGACCGACTGTATCTAGTCCCCATACTACAGACGCCCAAACAAGAGGGATTGTCTTCAACGCAGATGTCGGCTTGTGGGACTTGTTGGAATAGAACTGACAGCCCTCACGTCGGTCGACCATATCTTTAGCCATCTCGTTTGCCTGCAACCAGAAGAAACCAGCCCTGAATGCCTTGGCGACGATTGCTCTCGAAGAGGCGTGATGACCGCAGGTTCCTGAGTGAATATCTTCCAGGATTAGCTGCCCCTCCTCTGGGGAGATGCATCGTTGAAGAACGCCTGAAACGCTTTCCTTGTACAATTGGCCAGCAATGACAGTGAATGACTTCGACCTGCGGACTATCTGCCTCGCCTGGACTTCGTCTTCTGGTAGTTCCTGCCTCAGGATATATGCAATGATCGGCACAGTCCAATCGGGGATGACAGCAAGAATCTCCATGACCAGATCAACCACAGCAGGTACATCGACTTCAATCGGATCTGTTGAACTCTTTGGTTGTACTGGTTCCTCTATAAAAGGATCTTCTTTGACTGAGGGAAGGTGAAGGTGCTCGAGGCAGACGTCACTCGGGACTGGTCTCCGACTGGATCCGAGTTTTGCCAACTCATAAGCTGCTTGGTTCTTCAGTCTCGGAACATGGTGAAGTTCTAGACCTTCAAACTTCTTCTCAAGCTTCCTCACTGCATTGCAGTATGTGGTCATGGTGGGGTTCCTGACGTCCCACTCTTTCATCACTTGATTGACCACCAAATCCGAATCGCCGTAGACCATCAGGCGACGGACGCCGAGTGAGATGGCCATGCGCAATCCGTAGAGGAGAGCTTCATACTCTGCCTCGTTGTTGGAGGAATCGAAGTGTATCTGTAGTACGTACTTGAGTTTGTCGCCCTTTGGCGATATGATCACAACGCCAGCGCCGGAGCCATTCAACATCTTGGACCCATCGAAGAACATTGTCCAATGGGCCGAGAAGATGTGGGTCGGTTGCTGTTGTTCTACCCATTCTGCTATGAAGTCAGCCAGAGCTTGAGACTTAATAGCTTTCTTGGCCTCGAACTTGATATCGCAGTACAGCATCTCCATCGCCCACTTGGCCACTCGGCCTGACGCATCTCGAGTGTGGAGAATTTCCGACAACGGAGCATCAGAAACGATGGACACCGAGTGGTCCTGGAAATAATGGGCCACCTTCTTCGCAGTCATGTAGATCCCGTAGATAAGTTTTTGATAGTGGGCATACCTCTGCTTGGAAGGAGTCAGGACTTCGGAGACGTAGTACACTGGCCGCTGAACTTTGTATGCTTTGCCTTCTTCTTCTCGTTCGACTGTAAGAACAGTACCGACGACTTGATTTGTAGCCACGATATACGGAAGAAGGGGCTCTTTACTGAGCGGAGCAGTAAGAACCGGCTGGGTGGAAAGTAGGACTTTGAGGTCGTCGAATGCGACTTGGGCTTCGTCTGTCCACTCGAAAGTATCTGATTTCTTCATGAGTCGTTACAGAGGAAGCGCTTTCTTGGCAAGTCGACTGATGAACCTGCTCAAAGCCGCTAGGCAACTGTGAGCTGTTGAACATCGTGTATTCTGACCGGCCTCTCCATTCGGACGATGGTCCCGATCTTTTCGGGGTTGACATCGATCCCTCGTTCAGAAACGAAAAAACTGAGTAACTTCCCGCTGGGAACGCCGAATGAACATTTGGCGGGGTTGAGCTTGATATCGTACCTACGAAGGTTGGCGAATGTTTCTGCCAAGTCAGTCAGCAGGTCGGAACCTTCGCGCGACTTGACTACGATATCGTCCATATATGCCTCCACATTCCGACCGATCTGGTCGAGAAGGCATTTTTGGATCATGCGCATAAAGGTAGCTCCTGCATTCTTCAAACCGAATGGCATAGTGATGTAGCAGAAGCACCCGAATGGGGTGATGAAGGCAGTTTTTAATTCATCGGGGCCATACAGACGGATCTGATGATAGCCCGAATAGGCATCAAGAAATGTCAGACGCTCGCAACCCGCAGTCGAATCGACGATTTGATCGATGCGGGGAGCGGAAAATGATCTTTCGGGCAGACCTTATTGAGGTGCTTGAAGTCGATGGACATTCGAGGCGACTTGTCGTTCTTGGGCACCATGACAACATTGGCGAGCCACTCGGAGTGGTGAACCTCGCGAATGAAGTTGGCTGCCAACAGCTTGGCCACCTCTTCTCCGATTGCCTTCCTCTTATGCGGCGGACCGACACAGGCGTTCTCGGACAGGCCGAGCGGTCGGATCCACATGCAGTCGGTACACCTGGGTACACCTGGCATGTCAAAGAGTTTCCATGCGAAGATGTCCCAGTTCTCACGGGGGAATTGGGTGAGCTCGGCTTCCTATTTAGGATCGAGGGTGGTGGAGATGTTCGTCGGGGCAGCAGTGGCGTCCGTCGGGTGGATGCTGACCTTCTTCGTTTCTCCCGCCGACTTCAATGCAGACTCTGAAGCTGGCTACTTCGAGCGCATCAGGTCGGTGGGGTCGACTGTTTTCTTGTACTCGTCGAGCTTGAGGACGGCCATCTGCTGGTCGGCGATTCTTGATCCCTGTTGCAGACAGTCTTCGACCCGCTGCCGATTGCCTGTGATGGTGATCACACCCTTCGGGCCTGGCATCTTCAGCTTCAGGTATACGTAACAGGGATGGGCCATGAAACGTGCATACGCTCGGCGGCCCAGAATGGCGTGATAAGCGCTCTGGAAGTCGACCACTTCGAACGTCAGCTTTTCCTTGCGGAAGTTCTTGTCGGAGCCGAAAACGACGTCCAACGCGATCTGGCCGAGTGACTTAGCCTTTCGTCCAGGGACGACTCCATGGAACTGCATGCTGCTCTCGCTGAGTTTGGACATCGGAATGCCCATCCCCTTGAGAGTGTCGGCATACATGATGTTCAAGCCACTACCGCCGTCCATGAGGACTTTGCGCAGTCGGACTCCTTCCACCACCGGGTCAACGACCAGAGCCTGTCTCCCTGGGGTAGGCACGTGTGCTGGATGATCTCACTGGTCAAAGGTGATCGCAGTCTGAGACCATTTGAGGAACTTGGGGTTGGTAGGGGTGGCCATGTTCACCTCTCTGTTCACCAACTTCAGTCGACTCTTGCTCTCAACGTCAGCAAAAATCATCAGGGTTGCATGGACTTGGGGGAACGGATCCTCCTTATCCTCCTCATCCTGTTCATGGTCCTTCTCACTCAGTTGCCCTTCGTTGAACCCCTGGATCAGGAGGCGATACTGTCGAGTGGTATGCTTCGCATATATGGGGTTGCCCTCTTCATCCATCTACGTATGAACCGGACATTGCTGGTCCAGGATGGGGTTATTGAACTGCTTCTTCTTGGGGGTGAACTGAGCCTTCCCTTTGCCCTTGAACTTGGCATTGGTTACGGCTGCAGCTTCTGCTTGCGGAGCGGTCAGAGCTTTCTGCTTCTGCTTCCGAGTGTTGCCCCCATCTCCATCAACGACTGTTTTGTGCTTGCCTCTTCGGATGTGGTCCTCTTCTTCACCATTTGCATAGCGTGTTGCTGTCTCCATCATCTTGCTCATGGAGATGTCGCCTGTTCGGCCGAACTTCAGGTACAGATCCCTGTACCGCACGCCTGGCTTGAAGGCGCAGACTGCTTGATGCTCGGTGACGTTCTCCACCGTGTGGTAGAGAGTTGTCCAACGCTGAGTGATGTCACGCAGGGGCTCATTCTGCTTCTGGACGTAGTGCTGGAGCTCCACGAGGCCAGCAGGGCGCTTGCACGTCCCTTCGAAGGTCCTGATGAACACTCGGGCCAGATCTACCCAGCTGTAGATGCTTGAGGGGGCCAACTGGTTCAGCCACGCTCGCACCGAGCCGTCGAGCATCAGAGGGAGGTGCTTCATGGCGACATGGTCCTCTCCTCCTCCGATCTGGACTGCTACTCGGTAATCGTCCAGCCACGTTTCTCGCTTGGACTCCCGTGTAAAATTGCTAATTCCCATCGCCAATCGGAAGTTGGGAGGGATGTCAGCCGAACGGATGGCTCGACTGAAACACTCGGGACCAGAAACGACGGTGCTGCTTCCACTCGGACGGTCAATATCGTGACCATCGCGGTGGGCTCGGCCCCTGTCGACCCTCCGCTGGGTGATATGCCCTCTTGCGTGAGGCCTTGGGTCGTAAGTGCCACCGACTGAACGCCGATCATCATGATGTCGGGGCCCGTAGGGCCCACCCCGCGGAGTGGTGCGTGAACGGCGACGATCTTAGGGATTTATGGAACGACTGCCTCCTCTGTATCGCTGATGAGAACCAGGGCTATGAACTGACCGATGCGTATTCGCATGAACAGAACTATTGTAGATCCTGTTGTGTGACTGGGAGACCGCCGAATTTTGTTGTTGTGCCGTGTGCAACAGGGCGCGGATTTGTTTGATTCCCCTGCCAGCCTCTGAATCAGTCGGCTGAAGGGAATCGGCTATCTTGGCAGCCGCGGCCAAGTTGACGAGAGGTGTACGGAACAACTCCACGTTGCTCCACCGAGTGTGTCGACTGGCAGAACGGCGAGGCGGACGACACGCGCCAGACGTTTCGTCGATCTCGTTCTCGTTCCGGCCAGCTTGACGGGGATCTACATGGGAATTGGCCATGTGTACTTCTTCTGCAGGCCCGCGACCCGCATACTCGGAAGGAAACTCAGTCGGAACCGAGCCCGAGCGCTGGGACGGTGGGCCAACCACAACTGACTCTAGAACCGCCACTTGTGAAGACGCGTTCTGGCGCGCCTGGGCGTGTTGCACCCAACGTTGGAGCCGCGGACGGCAGGACCGCTTGTTGCGGCGCGTGACGGCAGTGTAGGTCGACACCGGAGCCGACTGCTGGAGAAGAAGAATGCCGCGGGCGCCGGCATGGAAGTGCGTAGCCCCGCGACGGGGAAGCGCATCGACGTCGAGAGGAGCATCCCGAAGCCACGCCGAATCATCGACGATGAAGGAGAGAGCGCCGAAGAAGATCTGATGACCCATGCTCGAATCTCCACCAGACGACATGAAGAAAGGAAGTAGACGCAAGCTCGCCGGAAGTCGCTTAGACGCCTCCCCCAAGGTGGGCGCCAACTGTCGTGGGTATAAGCCTGACAGTAGATGTGTAGGGTACGAAAAGGATGGGCAGAATCCTAGCTACGGCGAGGTTGTATGAGTTCAGGCCCCTCTACGGTGGAGGTAATAGCCCTACGTCTCAGTGCTTTGGGAGCTTGTTGTCGAGTGGAATATGGAATACAATGATTTGCTAACCCCTGCACCAGCAGGGGAGGGTGGCTTATATAGAGTGCGCTGCCCTCCACAACGGTTCTGATACAGGGGTGGAGTAGTGGCGATTGAATGCATACATTACATGTAACACTTGTCCTAAATGCTAATAAATGCACCTGGAAACGTACGACCATTTCCCTCCCGGGGGGTTACGATGTACGGAGTGGAATCCAGTCGGTTAGTTTGATATTCTCCGAATGCTAGTCTCCGACTGGGTGGTCGAGGGCCTGTTACCGATTGGATTATGGAAACTCCTTAGTTTAGTCGGAACTGACTAAGGGCCTTGTCCTTTATGGGGGGTAGTCCTTGGGTAGGACTTACAGGGCAGGTATATGACCCTACCCTAGGACTATAACCCCATCACTACTCATTACCTCTCTGGTCATGAATAAGATTACGCTTTATGAGTAGTTACTTTTGTTGGAATTTTGCCCTAGAGGCAATAATAAATATAGTTATTATTGTAATTCCTGTATCAAGATAATAGTTTATTATCCATGCTATAATTGTATTGAATGAAGACTCATTTACATGTGTGGATACATAGACAAAACACCATCCCTAGCAAGCCTCTAGTTGGCTAGCCAGTTGATCAAAGATAGTCAGTGTCTTCTGATTATGAACAAGGTGTTGTTGCTTGATAACTGGATCACGTCATTAGGAGAATCACGTGATGGACTAGACCCAAACTAATAGAAGTAGCATGTTGATCGTTTCATTTTGTTGCTACTGTTTTCTGTGTGTCAAGTATTTATTCCTATGACCATGAGATCATATAACTCACTGACACCAGAGGAATGCTTTGTGTGTATCAAACGTCGCAACGTAATTGGGTGACTATAAAGATGCTCTACAGGTATCTCCGAAGGTGTTAGTTGAGTTAGTATGGATCAAGACTGGGATTTGTCACTCTGTGTGACGGAGAGGTATCTCGGGGCCCACTCGGTAATACAACATCACACACAAGCCTTGCAAGCAATGTAACTTAGTGTAAGTTGCGGGATCTTGTATTACGGAACGAGTAAAGAGACTTGCCGATAAACGAGATTGAAATAGGTATGCGGATACTGACGATCGAATCTCGGGGAAGTAACATACCGAAGGACAAAGGGAATGACATACGGGATTATACGAATCCTTGGCACTGAGGTTCAAACGATAAGATCGTTGTAGAATATGTAGGATCCAATATGGGCATCCAGGTCCCGCTATTGGATATTGACCGAGGAGTCACTCGGGTCATGTCTACATAGTTCTCGAACCCGTAGGGTCTGCACACTTAAGGTTCGACGTTGTTTTATGTGTATTTGAGTTATATGGTTGGTTACCGAATGTTGTTTGGAGTCCCGGATGAGATCACGGACGTCACGAGGGTTTCCGGAATGGTCCGGAAACGAAGATTGATATATAGGATGACCTCATTTGATTACCGGAAGGTTTTCGGAGTTACCGGAAATGTACCGGGAATGACGAATGGGTTCCGGGAGTTCACCGGGGGGGAAACCCACCCCGGGGAAGCCCATAGACCTTGGGGGAGACACACCAGCCCTTAGTGGGCTGGTGGGACAGCCCACAAGTGCCCTATGCGCCAAGGAGAAGAAATTCAAGAGAGAAAAAAAAGGGAGGAGGTGGGAAGGAAAGGGGACTCCCTCCCACCAAACCTAGTCCAACTCGGTTTGGGGGGGGAGAGTCCTCCCCCTTGGCTCGGCCGACCCCCTTGAGGGTCCTTGGACCCCAAGGCAAGGCCCCCTCCCTCCCACCTATATATACGGTGGTTTTAGGGCTGATTTGAGACGACTTTTCCACGGCAGCCCGACCACATACCTCCACGGTTTTTCCTATAGATCGCGTTTCTGCGGAGCTCGGGCGGAGCCCTGCTGAGACAAGGTCATCACCAACCTCCGGAGCGCCGTCACGCTGCCGGAGAACTCTTCTACCTCTCCGTCTCTCTTGCTGGATCAAGAAGGCCGAGATCATCGTCGAGCTGTACGTGTGCTGAACGCGGAGGTGGCGTCCGTTCGGTACTAGATCGTGGGACTGATCGCGGGATTGTTCGCGTGGCGGATCGAGGCATGTGAGGACTTTCCACTACATCAACCGCGTTCTCTAACGCTTCTGCTGTACGATCTACAAGGGTAAGTAGATCACTCATGCCCTCTCGTAGATGGACATCACCATGATAGGTCTTCGTGCGCGTAGGAAAATTTTTGTTTCCCATGCGACGTTCCCCTACAGTGGTATCATGAGCTAGGTTCATGCGTAGATGTCTTCTCGAGTAGAACACAAAAGTTTTTGTGGGCGGTGATGTGCGTTTTTCTGCCCTCCTTAGTCTTTTCTTGATTCCGCGGTATTGTTGGATTGAAGCGGCTTGGACCGACATTACTCGTACGCTTACGAGAGACTCTTTTCATCGTTACGAGTGCCCCCCCTTTGCTCAAAGATGACTGACAAGTGTCGGTTTCTCCAACTTTAGTTGAATCGGATTTGACCGAGGAGGTCCTTGGATGAGGTTAAATAGCAACTCATATATCTCCGTTGTGGTGTTTGCGTAAGTAAGATGCGATCCTACTAGATACCCTTGGTCACCACATAAAACATGCAACAACAAAATTAGAGGACGTCTAACTTTTTTTTGCAGGGTATGATTGTGATGTGATATGGCCAACGATGTGATGTGATATATTGGATGTATGAGATGATCATGTTGTAATAGAAATATCGACTTGCACGTCGATGGTACGGCAACCGGCAGGAGCCATAGGGTTGTCTTTGTACTAACGTTTGTGCTTGTAGATACGTTTACTATTTTTCTAGGATGTAGCTTTAGTAGTAATAGCATAAGTAGCACGACAACCCCGATGGAAACACGTTGATGGATGATCATGGTGTGGCGCCGGTGACAAGAAGATCGTGCCGGTGCTTTGGTGATGGAGATCAAGAAGCACGTGATGATGGCCATATCATGTCACTTATGAATTGAATGTGATGTTAATCCTTTTATGCACCTTATTTTGCTTAGAACGACGGTAGCATTATGAGGTGATCTCTCACTAAAATTTCAAGACGAAATTGTGTTCTCCCCGACTGTGCACCGTTGCTACAGTTCGTCGTTTCGAGACACCACGTGATGATCGGGTGTGATAGACTCAACGTTCACATACAACGGGTGCAAAACAGTTGCGCACGCGGAACACTCGGGTTAAGCTTGACGAGCCTAGCATGTGCAGAAATGGCCTCGGAACACATGAGACCGAAAGGTCGATCATGAATCATATAGTTGATATGATTAGCATAGGGATGCTTACCACTGAAACTATACTCAACTCACGTGATGATCGGACTTGGGATAGTGTAAGTGGATCATGTACTTTTTGAGTGGGAGTTTAGCATATAATTTGATTAAGTTGAACTCTAATTATCTTGAACATAGTCTAAGTCCACTTTGAATATATTTGTGTTGTAGATCATGGCTCACGCGACAGTCATCCTGAATTTTAATACGTTCCTAGAAAAAAGCTAAGTTGAAAGATGATGGAAGCAACTTTGTAGACTGGGCTCGTAATCTTAAGCTAATCTTACAAGCTGGGAAGAAGGATTATGACCTTAATGCTGCGCTAGGAGATGAACCACCCGCTACGGCTGATCAGGATGTTAAGAACGCTTGGTTAGCACGTAAGGAGGACTACTCAATAGTTCAATGTGCAGTCTTGTATGGCTTAGAACCGGGACTTCAACGTCGCTTTGAGCGTCATGGAGCATTTGAGATGTTCCAGGAGTTGGAGTTTATCTTTCAGAAGAACGCCCGGATCGAGAGGTATGAGACCTCCGATAAATTCTATGCTTGCAAGATGGAGGAAAACTCGTCTGTCAGTGAACATGTGCTCAAAATGTCTGGGTACTCAAACCGTCTAGCTGAACTGGGGATTGAACTCCCGCAAGAAGCTATCACTGACAGAATCCTTCAATCACTGCCGCTAAGCTACAAAGGCTTTGTGTTGAACTACAACATGCAAGGGATGAACAAGTCTCCCGGCGAGTTGTTTGCGATGTTGAAAGTCGCAGAGTCTGAACTCCGTAAAGAGCATCAAGTGTTGATGGTGAATAAGACCACTAGTTTCAAGAGAAACGACAAAGGCAAGAAGGGCAATTCGAAGAAGAGCGGCAAGCCTGTTGCCAATCCGCCGAAGAAACCCAAAGCTGGACCTAAGCCTGAAATGGAGTGTTTCTATTGCAAGGGTATGGGTCACTTGAAGCGCAATTGCCCCAAGTATCTGGCAGATAAGAAGGCGGGCAAAGAAAAATCAGGTATATTTGATATACATGTTATTGATGTGTACTTAACCGGCTCTCGTAGTAGTGCCTGGGTATTCGATACCGGTTCTGTTGCTCATATTTGCAACTCGAAGCAGGAATTGCGGAATAGACGAAGGCTGGCGAAAGACGAAGTGACGATGCGCGTAGGAAATGGTTCCAAGGTTGATGCAATCGCCGTCGGCACAGTGTCACTTCAGCTACCATCGGGATTAGTGATGAACTTAAATCATTGTTATTTAGTGCCTACGTTGAGCATGAACATTATATCTGGATCTTGTTTATTGCGAGACGGTTACTCTTTTAAGTCTGAGAATAATGGTTGTTCTATTTCTATGAGTAACATCTTTTATGGTCATGCACCGAATGTGAGAGGATTGTTCATATTGAATCTTGATAGCAATACGCATATACATAACATTGAGACCAAAAGAGTTAGAGTAAACAATGATAGCGCCATATTTTTGTGGCACTGCCGCTTGGGTCATATTGGTGTAAAGCGCATGAAGAAACTCCATGCTGATGGACTTTTGGAGTCACTTGACTATGATTCACTTGACACGTGCGAACCATGCCTCATGGGCAAGATGACTAAGACTCCGTTCTCCGGAACAATGGAGCGTGCAAGTGACTTATTGGAAATCATACATACCGATGTGTGTGGTCCAATGAGCGTGGAGGCACGCGGCGGATATCGTTATTTTCTCACCTTCACTGACGATTTAAGTAGATATGGTTATATCTACTTGATGAAGCACAAGTCTGAAACATTTGAAAAGTTCAAGCAATTTCAGAGTGAAGTGGAAAATCATCGTAACAAGAAGATCAAGTTCCTACGGTCTGATCGTGGGGGTGAATATCTGAGTTTCGAGTTTGGTGCTCACTTAAGACAATGTGGAATTGTTTCGCAGTTAACACCGCCTGGAACACCACAGCGTAATGGTGTGTCCGAACGTCGTAATCGTACTTTGTTAGAAATGGTGCAATCTATGATGTCTCTTACTGATTTGCCGTTATCATTTTGGGGTTATGCATTAGAAACAGCTGCATTCACTTTAAATAGGGCACCATCAAAATCCGTTGAGACGACACCATACGAACTGTGGTATGGCAAGAGGCCAAAGTTGTCGTTTCTTAAAGTTTGTGGATGTGATGCTTATGTCAAAAAGCTTCAGCCTGTAAAGCTGGAACCCAAAGCGGAAAAGTGCGTCTTCATAGGTTACCCAAAAGAGACAGTTGGGTACACCTTCTATCTCAAATCCGAGGGCAAAGTGTTTGTTGCTAAAAACGGAGCTTTTCTCCAGAAGGAATTTCTCTCGAGAGAATTGAGTGCGAGGAAGATAGAACTTGACGAGGTTGTCGAACCTCTCATCCCTCTGGATGGTGGCGCAGGGCAAGGGGAAACCTCTGTCATTGCGACGCCGGTTGAGGAGGAAGTTAATGATGATGATCATGAAACTCCAGTTCAAGTTTCTGTTGAACCACGCAGGTCGACGAGATCACGTGCTGCTCCAGAGTGGTACGGTAATTCCGTCTTATCAATCATGTTGTTAGACAACAATGAACCTGCAAGTTATGAAGAAGCAATGGTGGGCTCAGATTCCAACAAATGGCTGGAAGCCATGAAATCCGAGATAGGATCCATGTATGAGAACAAAGTGTGGACTTTGGAGATACTACCTGAGGGCCGCAAGGCTATTGAAACAAATGGATCTTTAAGAAGAAGATGGACGTTGACGGTAATGTGACCGTTTATAAAGCTCGACTTGTGGCAAAGGGTTTTTCACAAGTTCCAGGAATTGACTACGATGAGACTTTCTCACCCGTGGCGATGCTTAAGTCCGTCAGAATCATGTTAGCAATAGCTGCATTTTTCGATTATGAAATCTGGCAGATGGATGTCAAAACGGCGTTCCTTAACGGTTTCCTTAAGGAAGAGTTGTATATGATGCAACCCGAAGGTTTTGTTGATCCTAAGAATGCTAACAAGGTGTGCAAGCTCCAGCGATCCATTTATGGACTGGTGCAAGCATCTCGGACTTGGAACAAACGCTTTGATGAGGTGATCAAAGCATTTGGGTTTATACAAGTGGTTGGAGAATCTTGTATTTACAAGAAAGTGAGTGGGAGCTCTGTGGCGTTTCTAATATTATATGTGGATGACATATTACTGATTGGAAACAACGTAGAGCTTTTGGAGAGCATAAAAGGTTACTTGAATAAAAGTTTCTCTATGAAGGACCTAGGAGAAGCTGCTTACATTCTAGGCATTAAGATCTATAGGGATAGATCAAAACGCCTGATAGGACTTTCACAAAGCATATACCTTGATAAAGTTTTGAAGAGGTTGTAAATGGAACAGTCCAAGAAAGGGTTCTTGCCAGTTTTAAAAGGTATGAGATTGAGTAAGACTCAGTGCCCAGCAACTGATGAAGATAGAGAGCATATGCGCTCCGTCCCCTATGCTTCAGCCATAGGTTCTATCATCTATGCGATGCTGTGCACTAGACCGGATGTTAGCCTGGCCATAAGTATGGCAGGTAGGTTCCAGAGTAATCCAGGAGTGGATCACTGGATAGCGGTCAAGAATATCCTGAAGTACCTGAAAAGGACTAAGGAGATGTTTCTCGTATATGGAGGTGACAAAGAGCTCGCCGTAAAAGGTTACGTCGATGCAAGCTTTGACACAAATCCGGATGACTCTAAGTCGCAAACCGGATACGTATTTATTCTTAATGGGGGTGCAGTAAGCTGGTGCAGTTCCAAGCAAAGCGTCATAGCAGATTCTACATGTGAAGCGGAGTACATGGCTGCCTCGGAGGCGGCTAAGGAGGGTGTCTGGATGAAGCAGTTCATGACGGATCTTGGAGTGGTGCCAAGTGCACTGGATCCAATAACCTTGTTCTTTGACAACACGGGTGCCATTGCCTTAGCAAAGGAACCACGGTTTCACAAGAAGACCAGACACATCAAACGACGCTTCAACCTCATCCGCGACTACGTCGAGGAAGAGGACGTAAATATATGCAAAGTGCACACGGATCTGAATGTAGCAGACCCGCTGACTAAGCCTCTTCCACGGCCAAAATATGATCGACACCAGAACTGTATGGGTGTTAGATTTATTACGATGTAATTCACATGGTGATGTGAGGGCTAGATTATTGACTCTAGTGCAAGTGGGAGACTGTTGGAATTATGCCCTAGAGGCAATAATAAATATAGTTATTATTATAATTCCTGTATCAAGATAATAGTTTATTATCCATGCTATAATTGTATTGAATGAAGAATCATTTACATGTGTGGATACATAGACAAAACACCATCCCTACCAAGCCTCTAGTTGGCTAGCTAGTTGATCAAAGATAGTCAGTGTCTTCTGATTATGAACAAGGTGTTGTTGCTTGATAACTGGATCACGTCATTAGGAGAATCACGTGATGGAATAGACCCAAACTAATAGACGTAGCATGTTGATCGTGTCATTTTGTTGCTACTGTTTTCTGCGTGTCAAGTATTTATTCCTATGACCATGAGATCATATAACTCACTAACACCGGAGGAATGCTTTGTGTGTATCAAACGTCGCAACATAACTGGGTGACTATAAAGATGCTCTACAGGTATCTCCGAAGGTGTTAGTTGAGTTAGTATGGATCAAGACTGGGATTTGTCACTCCGTGCGACGGAGAGGTATCTCGGGGCCCACTCGGTAATACAACATCACACACAAGACTTGCAAGCAATGTAACTTAGTGTAAGTTGCGGGATCTTGTATTACGGAACGAGTAAAGAGACTTGCCGATAAACGAGATTGAAATAGGTATGCGGATACTGACGATCGAATCTCGGGCAAGTAACATACCGAAGGACAAAGGGAATGACATACGGGGTTATACGAATCCTTGGCACTGAGGTTCAAACGATAAGATCTTTGTAGAATATGTAGGATCCAATATGGGCATCCAGGTCCCGCTATTGGATATTGACCGAGGAGTCTCTCGGGTCATGTCTACATAGTTTTCGAACCCGCAGGGTCTGCACACTTAAGGTTCGACGTTGTCCAACTTGGTTTGGGGGGGGGAGAGTCCTCCCCCTTGGCTCGGCCGACCCCCTTGAGGTTCCTTGGACCCCAAGGCAAGGCTCCCTCCCTCCCACCTATATATACGGAGGTTTTAGGGCTGATTTGAGACGACTTTTCCACGGCAGCCCGACCACATACCTCCACGGTTTTTCCTCTAGATCGCGTTTCTGCGGAGCTCGGGCGGAGCCCTGCTAAGACAAGGTCATCACCAACCTCCGGAGCGCCGTCACGCTGCCGGAGAAATCTTCTACCTCTCCGTCTCTCTTGCTGGATCAAGAAGGCCGAGATCATCGTCGAGCTGTACGTGTGCTGAACGCGGAGGTGCCGTCCGTTCGGTACTAGATCGTGGGGCTGATCACGGGATTGTTCGCGGGGCGGATCGAGGGACGTGAGGACGTTCCACTACATCAACCGCGTTCTCTAACGCTTCTGCTGTACGATCTACAAGGGTACGTAGATCACTCATCCCCTCTCGTAGATGGACATCACCATGATAGGTGTTCGTGCGCGTAGGAAAATTTTTGTTTCCCATGCGACGTTCCCCAACAACTTTTGTTCCTGAGGTCATGGGATAAGTCATGCTAATAATAGTCATGTGAATTTGGTATTCGTTCGGTAATTTGTTATGTTGTATGTTGGTTTTCCTCAAGTGGTGTTATGTGAACGTTGACTACATAACACCTCACCATTATTTGGGCCTAGAGGAAGGCATTGGGAAGTAGTAAGTAGATGATGGGTTGCTAGAGTGACAGAAGCTTAAACCCTAGTTTATGCGTTACTTCGTAAGGGGCTCATTTGCATCCACTAGTTTAATGCTATGGTTAGACTTTGTCTTAATTCTTCTTTCGTAGTTGCCGATGCTTGCGAGAGGGGTTAATCATAAGTGGGATGCTTGTCCAAATAAGGGCAGTACCCAAGCGCTGGTCCACCCACATATCAAGCTATCAAAGTAACGAACGCGAATCATATCAACATGATGAAAACTAGCATGACAGAAATTCCCGTGTGTCCTCGGGAGCGTTTTTCCTCCTATAAGACTTTGTACAGGCTTGTCCCTTGCTACAAAAGGGATTGGGCCACTTTGCTGCACCATTGCTACTTTTGTAAGTTGTTGCTTGCTACGAATCATCTCACCACACAGTCACTTGTTACCGACAATTTCAGTGCCTGCATATTTTACCTTGCTGAAAACCACTTGTCAAATCCTTCGGCTCCTCGTTGGGTTCGACACTCTTACTTATCGAAAGGACTACGATTGATCCCCTATACTTGTGGGTCATCAGTATTTCCCTCAGATTGAGAACCAAGGTATCAATCCAATAGGAGAATCGCACCAAGTCCAGACCACCTGCGCAAACACAAAAGAGCTTGCACCCAACGCTATAAAGGGATTGTCAACCCCTTCAAGATTGATTGCCAAGTGAGATCTGAAGGCGGAAAGTGCAGTGAAGTAAAAGTGTAAGGCTGAAATTATAGTTTTCACTAGAGGCTTCTCTCAAAATAGCAAATAATACAGTGGGTGAACAAATTACTGTCCAGCAATTGATAGAACCGCGCAAAGTCATGACGATATCTAAGGCAATGATCATACATATATGCATCACGTCCCAGACAAGTAGACCGATACTTTCTGCATCTACTACTATCACTCCACACATCGTCCGCTATACAGCATTCATCTAGTGTATTGAGTTCATGAAGAACAGAGTAAGGCCTTAAGCAAGATGACATGATGTAGAGGGATAAACTCAAACCAATGATGTAAACCCCATCTTTTTACCCTTGATGGCAACAACACGATACGTGCCTCGCTACCCCTTCTGTCACTGGGTGAGGTCACCGCACGGTATGAACCCTAAACCAAGCACTTCTCCCATTGCAAGAATCATAGATCAAGTTGGCCAAACAAAACCCACAACTCGAAGAGAATTACAAGGATATGAAATCATGCATATAAGGGATCAGAAGAAACTCAAATAAGATTCATAGATAATCTGATCATAAATCCACAATTCATCGGATCTCGACAAACACACCGCAAAGAAGATTACATCAGATACATCTCCATGAAGATCATGGAGAACTTTGTATTGAAGATCCAAGAGAGAGAAGAAGCCATCTAGCTACTAGCTATGGACCGAATGTCGATGGTGAACTACTCACGCATCATCGCAGAGGACATAGTGTTGATGAAGAAGCCCTCCGTATCCGAAATGCCCCTCCCGCAGGGCACCAGAACGTGCCCCAAAAGGGATCTTGCAGAGACACAAGCTTGCGGCGGCGGAAAAGTATTTTCGTGGATCTCTCGCGCAGTTTTGGAATTTTTCGGAATTCATAGGCGGAAGAGGTAGGGCAGACGAGCCACAGGGAGGCCAGAAGCCTGCTAGCCGCGGCCCCCCTGGCCACGCCTAGGGGGCTTGTGGGGTCCCCTCGTGGCCTCTTCCTTGGTTCTCAAGTCTCGTGCATATCTTCTGTTCCGGAAAAAAATCTTTTTGGATGTTTTATTCCGTTTGGACACCGTTTCAAATCCTCCTCTGAAAAGGGTTAAAAACTAGGAAAAAACAGGAACTGGCACTTGGCACTGAGTTAATAAGTTAGTCCCAAAAAAGATATAAAAGGCATACAAAACATCCAAAGTTTGACAAGATAATATCATGGAACCATAAAAAATTATAGATACGTTGGAGACGTATTGCCAATGCCTTCTTATCTCCTAAGGTGTCGAGAGTGCAAGTGGGCAATCCTTATGCAGTGACATCAACAAGGCAAGATAGAGTTCCAACCCGTCAGTTATGTCGACGACAATATTGTCGGGGGAGTATGACCCATGGTAATCTGTGGGACCCTGAAGGCCCCTTTTATGGTTCCGCAGGGGGTCTCAGTGCACACAGAGCATCAGTCGGCAAAGCCACATGTGAGGGGATTTATACAAGCTTGGACTTCTCGAAAGCATAAGACCCTACGTCATGTTGGTGGTGGTTGATTGGGCGGAAATAAACATAGGAGCGCATTGGCCCGACAAGGATGCTCGAGGGATTAGCTATGTGTGTGATTGAATAGATTGTCGACCTCTGTAAATGTAGGCATGTAGATCCTTTTATTGGAAAAGGGGTTACCACAGTGTCTATTACAGTTATTTTACCAGGTGTACGGTGCGAATTACAGCGATGGGACTCCTTGCCGAAGTGGGTAGTGGGAAATACTTAACTCTGACGGACTCGAACATGCGCCATAAATGCACCGTGAGGTGGCGCGTGGCTATCATCTCCTGGCAAGGATCGCCTCTCTCTCTCTTTGTGCCATCCGCCCAGCTGCCTCTCTATTATGTTGCCATGCTGCGGGACAGGTGCCACTGCGATTGGGACGTTCCCGCTGCTACCGCCGTGTGCCCCTGCCAGCCTTGCCCGCCTGCCTGCCCACTCCACACCTCGTCTGATGTAGACAATCAGCCCCCTGGTGAAGTGGAGAAGCGGCTTGGCGGGCTGGGATCTTGTTTTCCTCGTCTTGGCCTTGGTCTTGTTTTCCTCAAGGCTCGAGATAAGCTTGGAAAGGAGTTGTCAGCCTGGGGACCAACGATTCCCGTGCATAAGGTAGGGGAACTAAGGGCCCCCATTCCTTAGTTAGCCCCCAGGCCTAGGCCATACACGCGCGCTCGCAACTTTGTTGGTCTAGGCAATAAAATAGTGCACGGACATGCTCGACCGCACTTCTCTGTAATGATGGTTTTGCTGACCGCTCCCACGGTGCGCATTTACCACGGGTCGTGGGTAAGTGGAGCGAGGCGGTTGCCTCGAGGGGGCATGCTCTCAAACCGCACCACATTAGGTCGGGGGTGGCGAGCCTTGCATTTTTCGCATATGTATAAACAACAGTTTTTGCGAAGGCTTCGCTTCCACACCCAGTTGTTTCCTCTCAACGTAGACTCGTAGAGCCCCCCAACCACGTCCCTCCTCCCTCTTCCCTGCCCTAGCTGCCACCTGTTCACGGGAGCGTCATGGCACCGAAGCAATTGGGCTCTTCCGCCATGATTGGCGCGGTGAAGAAGCCCAAAAGGTTGACAGAAGCAGAGGTGAAGGAGGACCTGGCAGGAAGGAGGAGGAGATTTGCAGTCTTCCGCCCCTACACTCTCCCACAGCACGACCTCGTCGCGAAATATTCGTGGATGTGGGGAACGGAGATGAAGGCGCCCCCGGCTCCGGTGGTTCTTCCGGGGGATGTCCAGGAGAGCCCCAAGAAGTAGCCTTTCTTCGTGGCGTATTTTTACTGTGGATTGGTCCCCCCTTCTCCGCCTTCTTCACAAATCTGATGGAGACCTATGGATTCTGCTTGCTGGATTTCATGATGAACACCGCGACCACTATGTTTGTTTTCGCGCATCTGTGCGGAAACTTCATCAGAGTGGTCCCCAATCTCTCCCTCTTCCGCCACTTCTTCTTCCCTCACATCGAGGGTGTGGACGCTATCTCTAGCAGCCTTGCTTGGATCCCCCGTGCTTGCTAAAAGGAGGAGTATCCCGAGGCCTCCTGCACCAGAGGTGGGAGGATTGGTGAGGGGACTGGTGCTACATCATCGATAAGAAGCACCCGCCCTTCTGCAAAGCTTGGACATCCGCGCCCGGCCATAGGGACGACTAGAGTGCTCTTGCTAAGGATGACGCAAAGCTGGAGATTGCAATCACTCACTTACTTCTGTTGAAGGCCGCGGGGCTCACCAAAGAAATGGTGGGATCGTACTTCCTTTCCAGGTGCATCACCCTTCTCTAGGAGAAAAAACACTTTGCCGAGGAGTACCGCGGGCGTGCAGACATCATGTGGATCCGCCCTGGGCTTCACGGTGACCTGGCCTTCCTGGATCTCACCTACTTCCGCTGCCAACTCTTCCGCCCGGAGGGGAAGTTCGTCCTAGTGTCGACCATCGTCCCTCTCTAAAACAACCCTCGTTGGGAGGCGATAGCGGTGATGATGCCACCATGAGACGCATGGAGGGTGGACCCGTGTGGAAGCCCCCTGCAAGGGAGGATGTATAGAAGTGGTTCGACACGCGGGTGGAGGTGCATGTCAAGGACGAGGGGCAGATGATTCAGCCCACCACCCCGTTGGAAATAACCTACTTGGGTTGGAAGGTCGCAGAGACGGGCCTGGACGTCGGCGGAAGTAGTTCGGGAACCGGCACGCCCAAAGAGGGCAAGCATGAGGGTGCCAACATGAAGGCACCAGACCAGGACCCTTTGGACAGGCCCATTGACACCCGGGGCATCGATGACGCGGTCGTTGAAGCTGGTGGGAAAAGGAGGCTGAGGATCCCCTGGCACGGGTTTCCTCGAAAAGGGCGCTTGCTTCACAAGACCGCCATGGCGGGCGATCTGCCGCTACCCTTCCCCGGAGGTCGAAGACGAGGAGGAAGAGGAGAACCCAACCACGAGCACTGCCCGTCCTCGGTGGGTGCGGCAGCCCCTTGCCTAGAACGCGGCAAGATGTGCCGCCCTGGCAGGAGGGGCAGTGACACCTTCCCCGCCATTAGCCCCCGCCCCGCAACAAGGTGGCAGGTGGGACCTATCTGCCTTCAGCTTGGGGGAGGAATATCAAGAGTAAGTGCTGGTCCCGAGTGGTCTTTGCTTATGATTTTTATTTGTTCCCAGTTGACTCTTGTCCAATTTTGTTGCTGTAGGCGAGGAGACCTTGGTGCAGAGGATGGCCAAGATAGCGAGCCGGATGTTGGTGCTGGAGGCAAGGTAAGTGCCCCACTTGAGCGGGTCACTTCGCCCGATAAGGAGATCGTAGAGCGGGTCACTCCCCACCTAGTCCCCGGCAAGAGGCTTCTCCCTAGCATGCAACAGACGATGAGGGCGGTGCTGGTAAAGCCCCCGCCTCCACCACTGTGCAGATGGAGGCGGAACGCGTGTAGGTTTCGCGCAAGGGCTCGACCCTCGTGGAGAGCACTCCCGCGGTGGACCCCGCTATGGAGAGCGTCTCGTCCATTGACGTGCCCATGGGGAGGATCCCCGACGAAGTGGCGTCGACGAAGATTTCCGTCGAAGGAAATGACACGCCTCCCCAGCGGGAGTCCACTATTAAATTCTCCTTCCGTCGGAATGCAAGGTGCCGTCCCCTCGTTTTTGTCTTCTTGAACTTCTCCTTTATTCAGTTGTTCTTGTTCTTGTTCTAAGGTCCTGCGGTGCTGGAGGACCTCGACGTTGGTGTTAACGTTGAGGGGATCGGCAAGGAGGCATGCGAGGTGGCCAGCCGCGTTGCGACAGAGGAGGATCATGCGCGTCGCGCCCCCAGGGATACGGGTCAAACAGGTCCTCGAGGGGCCGACCGAGGACATGGCCGCTGGCGTTGGAGGTGTCCCTGTCACCGGGGTTCCACGGGCGAACATGTACTATCTGCTCCATGCCGCCTGCAAAAGCGCTGCTAGCTCATCGTTGATGGTGGAGCCTCCCATGAGCCGGTACTTGCGGGTGGGCGTCTTGGATTTCATCACCTTCCCTGGAGATGCCACCTTCAAGGCCTCCTCCGAGAAGGCGGCCGTAGACGAGGCAACGGCCACCCTTGGAAGGTAGGTGACTGTTGGTCCGTTCGGCAGGTGTGACGAGGCCAAGGAGCACGCCATCTTGGCGTCCTTGGGCAAGGACTTCCAGCAGCTGCAGGTGCACTATATCAGCCGCACGGAGAAGCTGGACAACCGAGAGGCCCTCCTCGTGGCTGTTGAAGAGAGATTCTGGGCGCTTGATACGTCTCCAATGTTTCTAGAATTTTTTATTGTTACATGCTATTATAATATATGTTTTGGATGTATTATATGCATTTATATGCTCTTTTACATTATTTTTGGGACTAACCTATTAACATAGAACCTAGTGTTGGTTTTTGTTTTTTTCACATATTAGTATATTGCAGATAAGGTATATTAACGGAGTCCAAACGGAATAAAATGTCTAAAAATATTTTTCTTGGACCAGAAGACACGCAATAGACTTGGAGTAGGGGCAAGGAAGTTGTCGGGAGGCCACAAGCCTGTAGGGCGCACTCTGTGAGTGTCCATGCCACCCTGGCTTGTGGGATCCCTGGAGGTCACCTAACCCTAATTCTTGGCCTGTAAATGCCAAAATATTCTAGAAACGTCAAAAACATCAACGGAAATACTTTTACGCCGTCGGGGGCCTTTGTTCCCGAGAGATCCAATCTGGGAGCCTTTTCCGGTAATCTGCCGGAGAGGCAACTGATCACGGAGGGCATCTACATCAACTCCATTATCCTCCGATGATGCGTGATTAGTTCACCACATACCTACGGGTCCATAGCTAGTTGCTACATGGCTTCTTCTCTCTCTTTGATCTTCAATACCATGTTCTTCATGATCTTCATGGAGATCTATCCGATGTACTACTCTTTTGCGCTGTGTTTGTTGAGATTCCATGAACTGTGAGTTTATGTTCATATTATCCATGAATATTATTTGAGTCTCTTCTGAATTCTTATATGCATGATTTCATATCTTTGCAAGTCTCTTCGAATTATTCGTTTGGTTTGGCCAACTAGATTGGTCATTCTTGTAATGGGAGAAGTGCTTAGTTTTGGGTTCAATCCTGCGGTGTACTCACCCAGTGACAGTAGGGGTAGCGAGGCAAGTATTGTACTGTTGACATCAAGGGTAAAAATATGGGGTTTTCATCATATTGCTTGAGTTTATCCCACTACATCATGTCATCTTACTTAATGCGTTACTATGATCTTCATGAACTTAATACTGTAGATGCTGGTAGGAGTCGGTCGATGTGTGGAGTAATAGTAGTAGATGCAGAATCATTTCGGTCCACTTGATACGGATGTGATTCCTATATGCATAATCATTGCCTTGGAAATCTTCATAATTATTTGCTTTTCTATCAATTTCTCAACTATAATTTGTTCACCCACCATATTATTTTCCTTTATAAGCCGGATGTTGGTGCTGGAGGCAAGGTAAGCGCCCCACTTGAGCGGGTCACTTCGCCCGAGAAGGAGATCGTAGAGCGGGTCACTCCCCACCGAGTCCCCGGCAAGAGGCTTCTCCCTATCATGCAACAGACGATGAGGGCGGTGCTGGTAAAGCCCCCGCCTCCACCACTGTGTAGATGGAGGCGGAACGCGTGTAGGTTTCGCGCAAGGGCTCGACCCTCGTGGAGAGCACTCCCGCGGTGGACCCCGCTGTGGAGAGCGTCTCGTCCATTGACGTGCCCATGGGGAGGATCCCCGACGAAGTGGCGTCGACGAAGATTTCCGTCGAAGGAAATGACACGCCTCTCCAACGGGAGTCCACTATTAAATTCTCCTACCGTCGGAATGCAAGGTGCCATCCCCGCGTTTTTGTCTGCTTGAACTTCTCGTTTAATCACTTGTTCTTGTTCTTGTTCTAAGGTCCTGCAGTGCTGGAGGACCTCGACGTTGGTGTTAACGTTGAGGGGATCGGCAAGGAGGCATGCGAGGTGGCCAGCCGCGTTGCGACAGAGGAGGATCATGCGCGTCGCGCCCCCAGGGATACGGGTCAAACAGGTCCTCGAGGGGCCGACCGAGGACATGGCCGCTGGCGTTGGAGGTGTCCCTGTCGCCGGGGTTCCACGGGAGAACATGTACTATCTGCTCCATGCCGCCCGCAAAATCGCTGCTAGCTCATCGTTGATGGTGGAGCCTCCCATGAGCCAGTACTTGCGGGTGGGCGACTTGGATTTCAACACCTTCCCTGGAGATGCCACCTTCAAGGCCTCCTCCGAGGGGGCGGCCGTAGACGAGGCAATGGCCTCCCTTGGAAGGTAGGTGACTGTTGGTCCGTTCGGCAGGTGTGACGAGGCGAAGGAGCACACCATCTTGGCGTCCTTGGGCAAGGACTTCCAGCAGCTGCAGGTGCACTATATCAGCCGCACGGAGAAGCTGGACAACCGAGAGGCCCTCCTCGTGGCTGTTGAAGATAGATTCTGGGCGCTTGATATGTCTCCAACGTTTCTATAATTTTTTATTGTTACATGATATTATATTTTATGTTTTGGATGTATTATATGCATTTATATGCTCTTTTACATTATTTTTGGGACTAACCTATTAACATAGAGCCTAGTGTCGATTTTTGTTTTTTCCACATATTAGTATATTGCAGATAAGGTATATTAACGGAGTCCAAACGGAATAAAATCTCTAAAAATATTTTTCTTGGACCAGAAGAGACGCAATAGACTTGGAGTAGGGGGCAAGGAAGTTGTCGGGAGGCCACAAGCCTGTAGGGCGCACTCTGTGAGTGTCCATGCCCCCCTGGCTTGTGGGATTCCTGCAGGTCTCCTAACCCTAATTCTTGGCCTATAAATGCCAAAATATTCTAGAAACGTCAAAAACATCAACGGAAATACTTTTACGCCGTCGGGAGCCTTTGTTCCCGAGAGATCCAATCTGGGAGCCTTTCTCGGTAATCTGCCGGAGAGGCAACTGATCACGGAGGGCATCTACATCAACTCCATTATCCTCCGATGATGTGTGATTAGTTCACCACATACCTACGGGTCCATAGCTAGTAGCTACATGGCTTCTTCTCTCTCTTTGATCTTCAATACCATGTTCTTCATGATCTTCATGGAGATCTATCCGATGTACTACTCTTTTGCGGTGTGTTTGTTGAGATTCCATGAACTGTGAGTTTACGTTCATATTATCCATGAATATTATTTGAGTCTCTTCTGAATTCTTATATGCATGATTTCATATCTTTGCAACTCTCTTTGAATTATTCGTTTGGTTTGGCCAACTAGATTGGTCATTCTTACAATGGGAGAAGTGCTTAGTTTTGGGTTCAATCCTGCGGTGTACTCACCCAGTGACAGTAGGGGTAGCGAGGCAAGTATTGTATTGTTGACATCAAGGGTAAAAATATGGGGTTTTCATCATATTGCTTGAGTTTATCCCTCTATATCATGTCGTCTTACTTAATGCGTTACTATGTTCTTCATGAACTTAATACGGTAGATGCAGGTAGGAGTCGGTCGATGTGTGGAGTAATAGTAGTAGATGCAGAATCATTTTGGTCCACTTGATACGGATGTGATTCCTATATGCATAATCATTGCCTTGGAAATTTTCATAATTATTTGCTTTTCTATCAATTGCTCAACAATAATTTGTTCACCCACCATATTCTTTTCCTTTATGAGAGAAGCTTCTAGTGAAACCTATGGCCCTCGGGTCTATTTTCCATATCATATTTTCAGATCTATAAACCAAAAATACCAAAAATACTTTGCTGCAATTTATTTACTTTAGTTTTACTTTTAGATCTATCAATATTTTATATCTATCTCTATCAGATCTCACCCTTGCAAATAACTCTGAAGGGATTGACAACCCCTTTATAGCGATGGGTGCAGGTGTTTGATGCTTTTTGTAGGTACTACTATCGGAGTCTTGTTTGTTCCTCCTACTGGATTGATACCCTGGTTTTCAACAAACTGAGGGAAATACTTATCTACTTCACTGCATCACCCTTTCCTCTTCAAGGTAAAACCAACACAAGCTCAAGAGGTACAAAGAAGGATTTTTGGCGCCGTTGTCGGGGAGGATACATAGCAAGATTACCACGTACCCATCACAAACTCATCTATTGCATTTACTTTATTTTGCATTTACCTCTCGTTTTCCTCTCCCCCACTTCTAAAAATATTTTCAGAATATACCAAAAAAAAATTCCCTTTTATTCGCCTTTCTTTCTTTGTCTTTTACTCGTCTCCATGACTAGCATTACCACTTCCCCTTTGTCACCGGATTTTGAAGTCCTATACTTCCAACAAAAACAAAGGGAAATTTTGAAAGATGCCTGGTATAGGCTAATGGAATCCTATCATGTCTCCAACCTAAAAGGAGATGCAAAGGTTTTGCTCAAATTTTTTTATATTGGTTTGGCTTTACATCATAGACAACTCTTAGACTTTGCTTCAAAAGGGAATTTCATTGAATTAAATACAAACGCTGCTTATGATGTTTTGCAGGACATTTTAGGAGTTCCTCCACAAAAAAAGGGGTTCAATTTTTCAGAAGAAGGAGTTCAAATTCTTGACAAATTGAGTGAGTTACATAAGAACTTAATTGAGTTACAACAATATCACGAATCCCTTAAACACATCAATGGAAACCGCAACCATTTCAACACTTTGATTACCCTTTGCAATAAACGTTTGGACACTTTGGACAATCAGGTGGTTCCTTCACCTACATACCTGGGGAAAAGGAAAGAGCCCCCGGATCTGATAAAGCCATTACGAAAATTGCCAATACCAAAGATGATAATACCTAGATCTATTGCATTATCCTAGCTAGGGGCGTTAAACAATAGCGTTTGTTCGAAGGCAATCCAATTTTATTTGTTTTTCTTTTGTTTTTGTTTTTGTTTTTGTGTTCTGCACATATTATTACCTCTGTAATAATTTTGTTTTCTTGTTTTAATTAGTTTTGAGCCAAGTAAGACCTTTGGGATGATCTATGGTGCTTGCAAGTTGATTTTGCTGAAAATCAAAAACTTTCACTCTCAGTCCAGAAATTTTATAAATTCATTGGAACGTGCTTTTGATGTGAATGCTTTACTGAAGTTTGGTTTACAAATTTCCCGGGTCATCCTAATTTTTTGGAATTTTTGGAGTTACAGAAGTATTCGTAGTAAACAGATTGCTAGAGATTGTTCTGTTTTAGACAGATTATGTTTTCCTTGTGTTGTTTGCTTATTTTGATGAATCTATGGGTTGTATCGGATGGTATGAACCATGGACAAGTTAGAATACAGTAAATATTACATCGATATAAATAAAGAATGAGTTCACAGCAGTACCTAAGTGGTTATACTAACGGATCTCACGAGTTTTCAGTTGAGTTTTGTGTTGTGAAGTTTTCAAGTTTTGGGTAAAGCTTCGATGGACTACTTAATAAGGAGTAGCAAGAGCCTAAGCTTGGGTATGAATTTAGTCCTAATATAATAGGCATCCAGGAGGGATATAATAAAAACTTTCATATGAAATGCACTGAGTATGATGAGAAGTTTGATTTCTTTGCATATAGATTTTGAGATGTGAAGATGGTGATATGAGAGTCATGCTAGTAAGTAATTGTGGATTATAAAAAATACTTGTGTTTAATCTTGTGATTGCCGTGTAAAGCACGTATGGTGAACCGTTATGTGCTGAATTCGGAGCATGACTTGTTTAGTGATTGTCAACCTTTCAATGGAGGTCGGGCTCGCGCGATGGTTAAATCCTACCAACCCTTCTCCTTGGAGCATGTGTGTAATGCTTTGCTTTTATAAGTAATAGGATTTTTTTAATAAGTATGTGAGTTATTTATGAATAATGTTGAGTTTATGGATTATAGGCACTCTCACCTTTCCACCTTTGCTAGCCTCTCTAGTACCATGCAACTTTCGCCGATACATTAAACCCACCTTCCTCAAAACAGCCACCATATATTTTCCTCAAAATAGCCACCGTACCTACCTATTATGGCATTTTCATAGCCATTCCTAGATATGTTGCCATGCAACCCCACCGTCTCGTTTTTAGGACACACACCATCACTTCCACATGCTTGTGAATCATACCTTGTTCTAGCTATCGAGTTGTAATTTTTTGAGTTGTATGTAAATAAAAGTGTGATGATTTGCATTATTAGAGCATTGTCCCCTGTGAGAAAAAGGATGATGGAAGCTACGATTCCCTCACAAGTTGGGATGAGTCTCCGGACTTTACAAAAAAATAAAAGAGGGCAGTGAAGCTTAAAACAAAGAGGCCAGCGAAGCCCGTAAAAAATAGAAGAGGCCAAAGAAGCCCAATAAAAAAAATAAAAAAATGATAAAAAAGGAAAAGAAAAAAATGAGAGAAAGAGAGATGGGTCAATGTTACTATCTTTTTCCATACTTGTGCTTCAAAGTAGCACCATGTTCTTCATAGAGAGTATCCTATGTTGTCATTTTTGCACAACCACTTATTTTTCTTTTTGAGCTTTCATACACTTATGGCTCTAGTGCATTTGTTACATGGGAATCCCTACTCACTCACGATAATATCTATTGATGGGCATCTCCATAGCCCGTTTATATGCCTAGTTGATGTGAGACTATCTTGTTCCTTTATTTTTACCTCTGCCACATTATATTACACCTATAGTACTATATCCATGGCTCACGCTCATGTATTGCGTGAGAGTTGAAAAGGTTTGAGAACATAAGAAGTGCGAAACACTTGCTTGACTTTCACCAGGGCTCTCCTTGATTTAGATACTTTGTGTGGTGAAGATGGAGCATAGCCAGACCATATGATTTTGTAGGAATAACTTTCAAAGACCATGCTATTTCGAAAGGAAGCAATTACCTTATTAATATGCTTGAAATATTATTGTTTTTATGTCAATATAGACTTTTGTTTTTAGTCTTATGGATCTGAATATTCATGCCACATTTGAGAATATTACATGGATAAATATGTTAGGTAGCAATCCACATCAAATTTTTTTGTTTTTATCATTTACCTACTCGAGGACGAGCATGAATTAAGCTTGGGGATGCTGATACGTCTCCAACGTATCTATAATTTTTTATTGTTCCATGCTATTAAATTATATGTTTTGGATGTTTTATATGCATTTATATGATGTTTTATATTATTTTTGGGACTAACCTATTAACCTAAAGCCTAGTTCTAGTTTCTGTTTTTTCCATGATTTTGAATATTGCAGATAAGGAATATTAAACGGAGTCAAAACGGAATAAAATCTCTGGAATGATTTTGGACCAGAAGACACGCAACATACTTGGAGTAGGGGGAACAAAGTTGCTCGGAGGCCACAAGCCTGTAGGGTGCTCCCAGGGGGGTGGCCGCGCCCCCTTGGCTTGTGGGCCCCCTGCAGGTCTCTTAACCCTAATTGTTGGGCTATAAATTCCCAAATATTCCAAAAACTTCAAAAATACAAACAAAAATACTTTTATGCCGTCGGGAGCCTCGGTTCTCGAGATATCCAATGTGGGAGCCTTTTTCACTAATCTGCCGGAGAGGCAATTGATCACGGAGGGCATCTACATCAACTCCATTGCCCCTCCGATGATGTGCTTGAGTAGTTTACCACAGACCTACGGGTCCATAGCTAGTATCTAGATGGCTTCATCTCTCTCATTAATCTTCAATACCATGTTCTTCACGATCTTCATGGAGGTTTATCCGATGCAATACTATTTTGCGGTGTGTTTGTTAAGATCCGATGAATTCTTAGTTTATGTTCAGATTATGCATGAATATTATTTGAGTCTCTTCTGAATTCTTATATGCATGATTTCATATCTTTGCAACTCTCTTAGAATTATTCGTTTGGTTTGGCCAACTAGATTAGTAATTCTTGCATTGGGATAAGTGCTTAGTTTTGGGTGCAATCTTTCGGTGCCCTCACCCAGTGACAGTAGGGGTAGCGAGGAACTTGTTGTATTGTTGCCATCAAGGGTAAAATGATGGGGTTTTTATCGTACTACTTGAGTTTATCCCTCTACATCATGTCATCTTACTTAATGTGTTACTCTGTTCTTCATGAACTTAATGCTCTCGATGCACGCATGAATCGGTCGATGTGTGTAGTAATAGTAGTAGATGCAGAATCGTTTCGGTCTACTTGATACAGACGTGATGCCTATATGCATAATCATTGCCTTGGATATCTTCATAATTATTTGCTTTTCTATCAATTGCTCAACAGTAATTTGTTCACCCACCGTATTATTTTCCTTTGTGGGAGAAGCATCTAGTGAAACCTATGGCCCCCGGGTCTATTTTCCATATCATATTTTCGGATCTATAGACTAAAAATATCAAAAATACTTTGCTGCAATTTATTTACTTTGATTTTACTATCAGGTCTATCAATATTTTATATCTATCTCTATGAGATCTCATCCTTGCAAATAACTATGAAGGGATTGACAACCCCTTCGTAGAGTTGCGTGCAAGTGTTTGATTATTTGTGTAGGTACTACTATTTCAGTCTTGTTTGTTCCTCCAACTAGATTGATACCTTAGTTCTCAACAAACTGAGGGAAATACTTATCTATTTAGCTACGCCACCCTTTCCTCTTCAAGGGAAAACCAACGCAAACTCAAGAGGTAGTAGCACACCATGCCAAAATTGTAGTCATGGTTCACCGAGGCCCACAAAGAGCTCGACGAGCAGCAAGTTGCGCTCAACTTGGTTGAGGCTGACCTCATCAATCGGTAGGCCGAAGCTGACAAGACCTGGTGGGAGATCGGCGAGGATATGTGCAAACAGGACGCATATTTGAAGGTGCACAATATCTCCTTGGACTGTCAGGAAGAAGGGCTCACGACCCAAGAAAAAGATCTTGCCGGCAAGCTCGGTGTCGAGTTGGGAAAGCAAGTCCAGGACCTAGAGCTGTAGCACAAGACCACGCTCGAGAAACAAGTGTAGGATCGAAAGTATGTCTAGAGGGGGGTGATTGGACTACTTGACAAGATATTTTTTTGATCACATCGGGGGATATCAAGTTCAGGCCGGCACTACTGTCAACTAACATCTTTGTGACCATCAGGATGCGCACCGTCGGCGGGACCAACAACGACATGCACTAGGCTGACGTGATGTGATCAGGGTGGTCCTCGGTGTCAAAGATGATGGGAGTGTTTGACTACTTGAGAGGCCACCTTACTTCTGCCACTAGCTCTGCCGTGTTGACTTCGCGAACCCATTACTTAAGCTGCATGCGGGAGAAGTGCAAAGATGCGCCCCAGTCAACACACATTGCAGCTATCGACTTTAGGAACTCGTGTCTGTCGAACTCCTCTCCATCCTCGTCATCTCACTTCTAGATTGTCTGTCTCGGCCCGTCGCGGGCTTCTAATTCTGTTGCTTGGCCTTGCCACGGTGGCCACCTTCATCTGCGCAGTTCTTCTTGTCGGACCCACCCACACCATCTCGCCCCTTCTCCTTGTCATGCATTTTTTACTCTTGCTTTTGCTTCTCTACAAGTTGTTCTACATGGAGGCACTCGTTGATGTCGTGGCCTTTGGTTAGCTGGATCTGATAGTACGCTTGTTGGTCTTCTCGCCTTATGCGGCTTCGTCGTCCCCGGAGCACGCAGCAATATCCTTGTCGGGCTCCTGAGGCTTGGACTTCTTGCCGGTGTTAGGCTTGCGAGAGCTCTCGACAGAAATCACTGCTTTCCCCTTGCGCTTCTTGTTGCGCTTGCGTCCCTTGTTCAAGGAGGCTGTCATGCCCTCATTGTCGTTGGAGTCAACTTCAGCGCTGGCGTCCTCCACCAGGAGCCTTCTTGCCTCTTCAGCCCGCGCGCACTTGTCGTCCAAAGCATAAAGCTCAGCGACATCCCTCACCTTGTTGATGCTTATCTATTCGCGCATGCGGCGATTGCGTACATTCATGTGGAACACAGCAATCACTTTAGCGGGGTGGATGTCCTAGATATTGTGTTGCACGTGGCCGAATATCTAGATATATATTCATAGGGCTTCGTTGTCCCGCTGAGGCAAGACGTGCACATTGTTGGGCTGGTCTGGGAGCTTGTGGCCCCCATGGTAGGCCTGAACGAACTGGTTGCACAAGTCTGCCCAAGAGGATATGCATCCCTTCGACAAGTTCATCAGCCAACTCCCCACGTTAGGTTTCAGCGCCAATGGAAAGTAGTTGGCGAGAACCTTCTCGTCATGTCCCCCGGCAGCCTGCACCGCGATGGTGTAGATGCCTAGGAACTCCGATGGACTGATGTTGCCATCATATTTGTCCAGCAGTTCTGCATTGAAGGCCCTTCTAGAAGGCCAGCAAACTTGGCGCAGCTCACAGGTGAATGCCACGCATCCTGCCTGGTAAGGCAAGCTACCACGTACCCCGGGCACGGGTTCATCGATGATTGGGTCTGCACGACTATCGAACTAGCGCCGTGTCTCACGCCGCCTCTCGATTGTGGTATGCGCGTCCTCCTTGCGTCGGTCCTTCAAGACATGACACTGATCTTGCTTGAGTCGTGGGCCCATTGACGCTTGAAACACCTCGCCTTGTTCATCGGGTCGGCAGGAGGTTTTTTGGTGTCATGCGAGCGATTGCACCGTGGGTGCACTGCCGATGTTAGGCCCAGCGGTGGGCCCCTCGGGGTCGTGCACCACACAAGCTAGGAACCCACCGTGTCTGGCTTGGCCTTGTTGGCGAAGCTAAATAGGCTCTGGATGGTCACCCTCCAGTCCTCCATCAACTCCGTGATAGGTGGGAAGTTCAACATCACCTGAGCTTGCACTAGAGATTCCCCTGCATTCTTAGAGAACGGGCGGGCCGAGGCGCGGGTAGCGCTCTTAGTCGTGTTAATGATAGAATGAGCACTGTCTCGCACCGTCGCCCACTGGTGCCCATCACCAGGGGGAGGTGACTGTGCGTGGTTCTACGTTCCTTCCACAAGAGTCTTATCCGTGCCATGCCCTTGGTCATCGTCACATAGTGCTGGTCACGACCGTCTAAAGTGGGGCGCGTAGGCAGTCCGGTCGCCGCCGCTCCATCGGTTATTGTGGCTGTGGCGCTAACACGATGGCGGGGTTCGAGCCATAGCCTCTGGAGCTCCACACAGTATTGTGGATGCGTTCACCGACCTAATGCACCTCGTGAGTGCCCTTGCCCTTGGCGCCCATTGCAGCCGATGCGGGCAGCTTGGATGTGGAAGGGGCGGCCGCTGATGGGGATATGTACCTAGGGTAGGGTCATAGGTATGACATAAATGTCCTACCCAAGGGTACCTCATTATTAGCTGAAGGGTCACACAAAAGATTCCGACTGGATGGTCATGGTACCTAAAAAGTCACTCGATACATAAATACCCGGAAGATATTCCCATCCACTCGATGATCTACTTCCACTCGGATAGTTCCAGTCGACATAGAAGACCAGAAGCCACCTCCACGGCGGCCAACGGGCATGCGTTCAGCTAATGGTCATGAATAGCATCAATTCCATACATACGTTATCAGCAACGTATATCTTTAAACCACATTGATCGAGGCCTCAGATGCCGAGGCCTTGATGAGGGGTAGCGCACTCTATATAAGTCACCCCTCCCCTGTGGCACAAGGGTTCGCACCCCCTGTAATACACATTCCACACTGCAAGAGCTCCCAAGCACTGAGACGTAGGGCTATTACCTCTAAGAGAGGGGCTTGAACTCATACATCTTGTGTACATGCTAGCCGTAGCTAGGACTTTGCCCTCTCCATTCGTACCCTACACCTCTATTGCCAGGTTCATTCCCACGACAGTTGGTGCCCACCATAGGGCAGGCGTCTAAGAAACTTCCAACAAGTTTGCGATTTTCACTCTTCGTCATGTATTCCGGATGCGATTCGTTCATGGGTGGTGAGATCCATTTCGGCGCCCTCATCTTCGTCGCCGATTACTTGGCATGGCTTCAGGAAGCGCCACTCGACTTCGAGGCGGTCCCAACCGATGGAGCGATGCACTTCCATGCAAGCTCCTTCGGCATACTCCTTCGGCAGTCGTCGACTCCGCTGTCCGCTCTTCACTCCGTTGTTCGTCGTCCCAAGCGATCCGGTCACTCACAACTCCAGCGATGGGTGAAGCATGCAGTGGCTCGCCAAGCGTCACCTCCGTCGACTCCTGAGGTTACTGCAATCGACCCTGTTGTACCCCATCAGGACACGATCCACTCGGCATCAGTTCAGTATGATGTTCCGTCCGAGTGCGAGAGCTGCAACCCAGCAGCGGAAGTCTTCATGGCGGGCTCCGCGGAGAGCCCACCCCGGTTCGGGCATGGCGAGCACGAGGCTGGCAAACCGTCGACTGGACACGGTCGTCGTCATCCTCCAACTTTCAGACATCGTCAGGGACAACTCTTCTCAAGTGGTCATCAAGACAACATTGAGCTATATCGTACCCGGTACTTAAGGTTGCAGCAACAACTAAGATAATAGACTCTATTCAACCATCAGATTTAGAGGCTGGTAGAGGCTTAGAGCACATCCGCACATTGCTTCAAGCAGCACGACAGCAGAATTCAGCTATATCGCAGTCACTCAATAGGTTTCACAGCAATTCACCAAGAGCAGACACAGTCCGTTCAATTTTCAGTCTAGGGTCACCCGAGCATCGCAGAGACGGGGGTTACCGAGAGAATCATAGTGACGGGGGTCCCAACACTATGATGACCGGCGCCCGTTAGGTGACGAGCGGAATCTAGGATTTGATGCGAGAAATGTGCTCGCCCAGGGAATCATCGCCCAGGGCAGAGCCCACGGAGATGGTTTCTACACAGATCATCCGAATGGAAGTGGTACTGCCGTTTCTGGCCCCGAGTGTTTGAGCAGGGCAATCCGCTCTGCTGATATTCCCCCAACTTTAGGTTGGCGGCTGGAATCCGCAAATTCACAGGAAAATCCATGCCTGAAACGTGGCTGGGCGATTATCGAGTCGCTGTGCAGATTGGCGGGGCAACGACAATGTCGTGATGAAGCACGTTCCCCTGATGCTAGATGGTTCGGCCCGTGCATGGCTGAATTAGTTGGCTCCCTCAAGTATATATTGTTGGGCACATTTGGCCGAGTGTTCATCAAGACCTTCGAGGGAACCTGCAAGTGCCCTACCAGCCTTTCTGAGTTACAACATTGTATACAGAAGCCAAGTGACTCCTTGCACGATTACATCCAGTGTTGGACCACTCTACACCACATAGTGGAGAATAGCATCGAGCATCAAGCAGTCTGCGCCTTCAAGGCAGGCGTCAGGTACAAGGAGTTTTATCTGAAGTTCGGTCGGATAGGCGACATGTCAATGAGCAAAATGATGGAGATAGCAACCCCTTATACTAACGATGAGGAAGAAGACCGCCTCCGTAGCGGCAAAGGTAAAGCAGTCAACACTGACGCCAATTCCAATTGGAAGCAGAAGCGGAAGGTTGAAAGTGCTAGACCAGCAGAAGGAGCCGTTCTGGCGGCAGGAAAATATAATGGGAAGCCCAAGATAGAGTTTCCTCCCAAGAAATCCAAGACTCAATCGGACGTTCTAGACCTGTCGTGTGTATTCCACACAAAAAAGACGAAGTGGGCAATTTGATATTACCAAAGCACACTACTCGGCAGAGCCGATTGTTGATCCAGGAGATCAAAGAGGGTCAGTCGAGTGAAAAAGCTCCCGAAAAGGAACATGACGAAGAAAATGATGATTTCCCTAAAGTCCAAGCAACTCTTATGATTTTTGCTGACGTAGAGAGCAAAAGTCGGCTGAAGGTCATCAATAGAGATGTCAACATGGCAGTACCTTCCACCCCGACGTACCTTAAGTGGTCGCAGACCCCCATAACATTTGATCAGTCGGATCACCCAACTCATGTTCCGACCCCGGTCGATAGGCTCCGGTGGTCGATCCAGTTGTGGAGGGTGTTCGGCTTCGTAGATATTGATGGATGGAGGAAGCAGACTGGATATCTTGTATGCGGAAACTCTCAAGGGAATGGGCATTCCGATGTCCCGACTCAGCGAGAGCACTATGTCATTTCATGGAGTCATCCCAGGAAAGAAGGCCAAGTCACTTGGCCAGATCGCATTGGATGTTGTTTTTGGCTCTGACAAGAACTTCCGCAAGGAGAAGCTGACGTTCGAGTTGGTAGACATCCAGAGTGCATATCATGCGATTCTGGGTTGTCCCGCTTATGCACGTTTCATGGCCCGACCATGTTACGTGTACCTGAAGATGAACATGCCAGGGCCTAAAGGTGTCATCACTGTTTCAGGCAATCGACAAAGAGCTGAAGAGTGTTTGCAACAAGGATAAAAAATTGCAGATCGGCAGATGGCTCTAGTCGAATTGGAAGATTATCGGACGAACGGCAACCCTGCTGACCTAATGCGCTCCAAGAATCATGATTCTGAGTCCGCTTTGAAGTCGGCAGGCGAGGTCAAACCAGTGCATATCCACCCAACAGATCCCAATGCTGCTCCGACCAACATATCCACAACACTCAACAGCAAATAGGAAGCCGAGCTCACCAGTTCCTCCGTGAGAACTAGGACATCTTTGCATGGAAGCCTGCTGACATGCCGGGTGTACCTAGGGAGCTGGCTGAGCACCGCTTGAGAGTGGATCCTAAGGAAAGGCCGGTCAAGGAGAGCCTGTGACGGTCTGCTACAGAGAACAGAAAAGCAATCGGTGAGGAGGTGGTGCGACTCTTGGAGGCCAAATTCATTGGTGAGGTCTACCACTCCGAGTGTCTCGTGAATGACGTCATAGTCCCCAAGAAAGACAAATCCCTTCACATGTGTATCGATGTCAAGAACATTAATAAGGTCTGCCCGAAAGACCACTTCCCGCTCCCCGCATTGAACAAATTGTTGACTCAACTACGGGGTGTGAGCGTTTATCTTTCCTTGATGCTTATTCTGGCTACCATCAGATCCGTCTGTTTGGTCCAGACGAAATAAAAATGGCCTTCATCACCCCTTTCGGGTGTTTTTGTTATATCACCAAGCCTTTTGGTCTGAAGAATGCCGATGCAACTTTCATGCATATGATCCAGAAGTGGCTGCTCGATCAGATCAGTCGGAACGTTGAACCGCACATGGATCATATTGTGGTCAAGTCACACAGAGGTTCCGACCTGCTGACTGGCCTAGCAGAAACACTTTCTAATTAGATAAAGTATGATATCAAGCTAAATACAGCCAAGTGCACTTTCGGCGTTCCTCGCGGCAAGTTACTCAGTTTTCTCGTTGCCGAATGAGGGATCAACGTTAACCCCGAGGAGATCGGCGCCATCATCCGAATGCAAAGCCCTGTGCGGGTGCATGATGTACAAAAACTCACAGGCTGTGTGGAAGCATTGAGTTGGTTCATCTCTCGTCTCGGTGAGAAGACGCTGCCCTTATATCGACCGATGAAGAAATCAGATGTGTTTGAGTGGAAAGATGAAGCAGAAGCAGTGTTTGTAGAGCTCAAAGCTCTGCTTTCCACCCAGCCGGTGCTTGCTGCTCCTCTCAACAAAGAACCACTGCTCCTATACATCTCAGCCACCAATCAGGTCGTCAGCATGTTTCTGACAATCGAGAGAGAAGCAGAAGGTAAAGCCTACAAGCTCCAGCGCCCAGTCCATTACATTTCAGAAGTATTGACACCTTCTAAGCAAAGGTATCCCCATTACGAGAAGCTTCTTTATGGAATATACTTGTCAGCACAGAAGGTGGCACATTACTTTCAAGAGCACTCTATATTAGTCATCAGTGATGCTCCACTATCAGAAATCGTTCACATTCGAAAGGCAATAGGTCGAGTGCCTCAATGGGCCATGGAGTTGTTATATTTGAACATCAAGTTTGAGGCAAAGAAAGCCACCAAATCTCAAGCTCTTGTTGATTTTATGGCCGAGTGGGTAGAACAACAGCCAGCTCAGATTCACTCAGCACAATAGACTATGTTCTTCGATGGCTCCAAAATGTTAAGTGGGTCTAGTGTTGGTGTCTCCAAATGGCGACAAGCTTAATTATGTCCTCCAGATTCATGTTGATTCCTCCAACAATGAGGCCGAGTATGAAGCTCTCCTTTACGGGTTGTGTATGGCCATTTCACTCGGCATCCGACACCTAATAGTATACGATGACTCGGATTTGGTGGTTAACCAGGTGATGAAGGCATGGGATGTCAGAAACCCCACCATGAGAGGATACTGCAATGCAGTGAGGAAACTGGAGATGAAGTTTGAAGGTTTAGAACTCCATCACATGACCCAACTGAAGAACCAGGCAGCTGATGAATTGGCTAAGATTGGATCCAGTCGGAAACCTGTAGCTAGTGATGTGTGCTTGGAACACTTGCACACCTTGTCGGTGCAAGAAGACGCTTTCACTGAAGATCCCCAAAACCTATGAGTGCTTCCAATCTGACTGAAGTCGATGTTCCAGTAGTCGTTGATCTGATCATGCAAATTCTGGTAATCACACTCGACTGGACAGTGTCGTACATTGCATACATATTAACGCGAGAGTTATGAGAAGATGAAGACGAAGCCAGACAGATTGTCCGTGGGTCGTAGGCCTTCACGATGATGGGTGCTAAGCTCTATAGAGGGAGCGTTACTGACGTAGCTCAACGATGCATCTCCCTTGAGGAGGGCCAACTGATTCTGGAAGAAATCCACTCGGGGACCTGTGGCTATCATGCGTCCTCTCGGACCGTCGTTGCCAAAGCATACCAAGCCGAATTCTTCTAGCGACGCGCAAACGAAATGGCCAAAAATATCGTTGACCGTTGTGAAGGCTATTAGTTCTACTCCAACTTGTCTCACAAACCTGCATCTGCTTTGAAGACTATCCCTGTCATCTGTTCTTTCGATGACTGGGGCCTAGATATGGTCAAACCATTCCAAACAGGTCAGAGTGGATTCACACACTTTCTCGTTGCAGTCGACAAGTTTACCAAGTGGATCAAAGCTAAACTAATAAAGAAGCTGGATTCCCGCACGACCATCAAATTCATGAAAGAAAATACATTCTGATATGGAGTCCCGTGCAACATCTTCATGGACAGTGGGTCAAACTTCAACTCGGATGAATTCAAACGTTTCTGTTCTAACCAAGGGACCCGAGTGGATTATGCATCCATTGTCCATCCCCAAACCAACGGCCAAGCTGAGCGAGCAAATGGTCTTGTCCTCCAAGGATTGCAGCCTCGACTCATGCAAGACCTTGAGTATGTCGCGGGCGCTTGGGTCACTGAATTACCTTCTGTTCTCTGGGGTCTGAGGACAACCTTGAATCGATCGACTGGGCGAACACCATTCTTCCAGGTGTATGGGGATGAAGCCGTTCTACGCCATAATTCACTCCAAGTGGATCCCTATACATAAGTTGAAGCCAAGCAAGCACGACAAGATGGAGTAGATCTCTTGGAGGAGGAGCGCGAGATCGCGTTGATTCGTTTGACAGTTTACCAACAAGATTTAAGGCGTTTTCACTCAAGACATGTCAGGAGTCGGGTGTTCCACGAAGGAGATCTGGTGCTCCGAGTGGATCAACAATGATCTCAAAAGATAGCTCCTACTTGGGAAGAGCCTTTCCTCATCACCAATGTGCTGAACAATGTAGTTTATCGACTCTACAATCTCCAGAACAGGATTGACGAGCCGCGTGCATGGAATGCAGATTTACTCAAACGTTTTTATGCTTGATCATTGATTCATCTGATGTAATAGATGAAGTTTGTTGAACAATGTTGCTTGTCAGATTCATGACTTCATCAATTTAGGTCGATTCCGATCGAGCGGCTTTTTGCCCGAATCATACTTCGAGTGAAGAGCAATCCTCACGCTCGGTGGCTTAGCTGTGAACATGATTCGCCTAAGTTAAAAATCCCTTCAGAGGGAATAACAAACTATTCACTCGACGCTTAGCTGCGAACCAATTTTCGCCTAAGTATAAATCATATTTCGAGTGAAGAGAAATCCTCTCACTCGTGGGCTTAGCTGCGAACATGATTCTCCTATGTTAAAAAACCCTTCCGAGTGAACAACAAACTATTGACTCAACGCTTAGATGCGAACCAGTTTTCACGTAAGTACGTAACGTACTCCAAGTGAAGAGCAATCCTCACACTCGGGGGCTTAGCTGCGAACATGATTCGCCTAAGTTAAAAAACCCATCCAAGTGAATAACAAACTATTCACTCAAAGCTTAGTTGCGAACCAGTTTTTGCCTAAGTACTAAACATACTCCGAATGAAGAACAATCCTCACACTCGGGGGCTTAGCTGCGAACATGATTCGCCAAAGTTAAATAACCCTTCCGAGTGAATAACAAACTATTCACACGACGCTTAGCTTCGAACCTGTTTTCTCCTAATTACGAAACATACTCCGAGTGAAGAGCAAACCTCACACTCGGGAGCTTAGCTGCGAACATGATTCGTCTAAGTTAAATAACCCTTCCGAGTGACTAACAAACTATTCACTCGACGCTTAGCTGCGAACCAGTTTTCGCCTAAGTACGAAACGCACTCCGAGTGAAGACCAATTCACACTCGGGGGCTTAGTTGCGAACAGGATTCGCCTAAGTAAAAATGTACTCCGAGTGAAAGGAAAACTTTACACTCGGAGACTTAGGTGCGAGTAAATCGCCTAAGTCAAAAACTTTTCCCGAATGAAAAGTAACCTATTCACTCGAGAGGTTCAAAAATCAAGCGAATCTCAGAAGCAGATAAGTTCAAGAGAATTCGGCACTGATCAAAATCATCCGTGCAACCAAAAAGTACTTGGGTTCCGCACCCAAACGAAGTTTAAACAATACATAAACCACTCGGTATACCGAGGCGAATTTAAGTTTTGGTAGTAACCACAGTTTCTTCTCATGGCTCCTCGGGACTTGCGGGCTCGACGAATGTATCAAGATCAATTCCATCAGCAACATGAGTCGCAGCGCTGACGAAAGTCTCCATGAAATTTTCGAATTGGAGTGTCTTCATGTTTTCCACTTGGAGAGCCTTCAGCTTGTCTTCCCTCGCCTCCTTGTAATGTACTCTCACGAGTGAGAGGGTGACATCAGCCCCACACCGCGCGACTGACTTCTTCCATGCTTTGACCGTGTCAGGAATCACAACCTCCAAATCAACTAGAAAGGTGTCTTCAGGCCATAATTCCTTGTCAATTCTCCCCACAGCAACTCGTAGTCGAGCGATGTACGCTTGAACCTTCAGAAGGAGACAGTTGAGACCATACATATCTACAGCCAAGGCATCAGGCACAGGGGTCTTGATGGGGTCCTGGTATGGCTCCACCTCGAAGGTCTCCTTCTCAATGTCCGGGCAGAATTCTGTGGAAGAAGAAAAATGAAGCATCAATCACATTTCATTCGGCGAAGTTCGTAAATATTCACTCGGTGAAGAGAACTTAACTATGAGCATCACAAGCATCTTTGCCAGGAAGTCCTTCACAAACTTTTCCACGGCGTTTCCCCTCTTTCCCATGGAATCGAGCTTGATTCCCCACTCCTCTCTTTCTTTCTTTAGTTTAGCATTTTCTTTTACCAACTTACTAAAGTCCGCGAGCATTGCAAGGACTTTGTCCTTGTCTTCAAGCGTCTTCTTCAAAGCGTCATACTCCAGCTGTAGCTGGTTCTTTTCCGATTCTACCTTGGTGTATTTCGACACAATCTCACAAGCCTTCTGAAAAACATCAACAATTCATTTCAGTCGATGCTAATATTTTTTATACTTTCGAGTGGAGAAATACATTTCAGACGACACTTATTTTTCTACTTCCGAGTGGATAGATAGAGTTCATTCGACCAACTAGCGGCCCGCCACACCAACCCAAGTTCTTAAGACTAATGCCCTTCATAGACGATCGACATCAGTCTCGGGGACTACACCCAATGAGTGCACTTAGCGTGACCCCACTGGAGATGAAAATACTCGACAAGGCCTGTCTTGACCGAGTAACCAAAAAGAAATACCAACTGTTTCCCAATTAGACCCTTGCTAAGGCAAGCACTCGACAACAGTCTCGGGGACTACACCCAGTGGGTGCACTCAGCATGCCCCCACTGTATACAAAGCCACTCGACCAGGTCCGGCCTGGTCGAGTCAAAAACGGAGCATGACTCACCAATTCAGACTCCTGCTGATGCAAGCATTCAACAGCAGTCTCGGGGACTACACCTAGTGGGTTCACTCAGCGTGCCCCCACTGGAATAAAGACAAACTACTACAGAGTGTACCCCAGTGGGTCTAAAGTAATATTGACAAGATTCAATCAGGAAACAAGATTGACAAGATTCAATCGGAAATTAACTTAAAGTGGAACTTATTCGGATGTTCGTGTGCAGCATCGAGCCGGCATCATACACGAACTTAGTAGCCTCGAACGCCTCCTTAGTCCGCTGCATCATGAGCCCAGCTTGGATCATAGCTTGCTTTGTAGCTCCAATTTGATCCTGTCGGACATGTCGCATAGAAAATGCAAGCGTCGAAGAGGTTGGCATCGCAATAGTGGTAACATGAGTTACTGGAGGCGCAGTTGGCATGGTCATCACTAGAGTTGATCCAGTCAGAGGGGTTGTAACTATAGCAGCCGAACCGATTGGACGCACACTCAACATGGGCGTCGCAAACATACTCAACGCAGGCGTTGCAGGCACGGCTTGAGTCTGTTCTATAGCTGTATGTTGTGATTCTTGTTCGTAATATAAGAAAATGACATCTGTAGCTGCAATAGTGGTGGCTAAATCAGTCGACAGATCTAATCGAGAAAACACAGTAAAGTTAATACATATCATACATGGTCAAGGAGCAGGCTTATCCACGACGTCCAAGTCCATGTGTTCCTCCGCAGCCTCGAGTCCTTGACGGGAGTCATCAGCGAGGTAGCAGCACTGGCAAGAAAATTATACTCGGTCATCACAAACCCGGAAATTCATAATGGCGAAACAAAAAGGACGAACACTCACGCTGAGGCAACTGGCACGTCAATTCTCATTCGGGGCAAGGCCTTCTGAAGCTTGGGCGTGTCGGGCTTGGGTTGTTTGGCAGCCTTCTCCTTAGAGTCAGTCACAGCGACCCGGACGCGCTTCATGTTCCTGCGGCTGGAGGCTACAGTTTTGCACGGAGCAGCTGTTGGGTCGTGGCGTTGTTTGGATCGTGGTTCGTGACGCGAAGGAGACTAGTTTTCTTCTTCACTGTCGTCCGAGGCATCTTCACTCTCTTTGCTATCATCAGCGTAATCGTTCTCGGCATTGCTGCCTTCACTTTCCACACCGAGGTCAAACTGCTCCTCGTTGGGTACAGGAGAATGCAGGTTCGTCCACTCCTACAAAGAACAAAGACAACAGAGTGAGTCGGACAAATATGCAGTCACTAGACAAAGACGTGAACACAATCGGAAAGGATATAACATACCAGTTTCCGCCGCTTATTCTCAGCGGTATAAGGCACGACTCTCTTGGTTCCCATAGGATTATCACAAGGCCTGGTCATGCTCTTGATCCACTAGCCTACCATTTCTTGCAAAACTTCCTTAGGATGTAACTGAGTGGAATCTTCAGAGCCCGAGTAATGCCACATGGCGTGGTCCATCGCCTGAAGGGGCTGGATGCGCTGGCTAAGGAACGTCTCAAGCAGGTCCATTCTAGTCACTCCATTCCGGACGAAGTTGAGCACCTCACCCACCAAAATCTCTACCTGTGCCTTCTTATCCTCGAATACAGTTAGTCTTCTAGGGGTAGTCGAACGATCTAAGGTGAAAGGAGGGAGGCCAGTCAACATGTTCGGAGATGCGACATCATTGCAGTAGGACCATGTCGACTGCCAATTCCGGACCAATTCAGGAAGGGTCATTTGGGGATAATTGCTCCTACCCCTTTTCCGGATTCCTAAACGACCACACGACATGATAACATTGGTCCTAGTGTCGCCTGGGTTCAATTTTTTCACCATCAGGGATCGTGCAGTGAATATGTGCTTGAATAGCCCCCGGTGAGGAGGGCAGCCAAGAAAACAATCGCACATGGTGATAAACACACAAAGATATGCCATGGTATTCGATGGGAGATGGTGAAGTTGTGCCCCGAAGTAATAGAGGAAGCCCTGAATAAAAGGGTGCGGAGGCAGAGAAATACCTCGTTCGACATGTGTGAGGAGCAGGACCCGTTCCCCCTCGCGGGGCGCCGGCTCAAGCTCCCCATCCGTCAAACTCCAAGAGTTTTCGACCACCATCCCGTGCTCCATGAGATCCAAGACATCCTCCATCTTCATGGTGGACGGGAGAAAATCCCCTTGAATCCACCCTAGCGGCAGCACGGTCCGACCTAGCTTCTTTGCCTTGCGGCCCTTCTTGCCACGCTCAAGCTTGGAGGTTTTCCCTTCATCATGGTCGCGACGGTGGAGAAGAACATAGGCGAAGCCTGAGGGATGGAGGTGGAGAACAGGCAAGGAAAGATCAAAGAAGGAACGACTTTAACCCTAGGGCCGGCTGCATTTATATAACCGACCGACTGTGTCACCGACTGGTGGGCCCTGCAGATCCCAGCCTTTCCTGATATCCGAGGAGATGTGACGCGTGGAGATGATGATGGCGCGATGATCGAGGCATCATTGCTCCACTTGCCCTGACAGTTGCATCATCCCGGCACAGCGCGTGGTAACCAAAATTTCTAATCTCGTGAAATCCGGGCCTGTCAAAGTGAACCGTCACATCCGAAGATCCTGTCAGTCACCCAGAGTAACTGCAAGCAGTCAAACTCACTCGAACACACTTTGTAACAGAATCGATCAAGGTGATTGACGAAGATTACAGTCAACATGAAGTTCCATCAATCCCAGGAGTATGACCGAGGTCAGTATGGCTCAACGGAATTTGCATCGACCCCTTCACTCGAACCCCGATCCATTCAGGGGCTAATGATGGGGATACGTACCTAGGGTAGCGTCATAGTGCTGACCTAAATGTCCTACCCAAGGGTACCTCATTATTAGCTAAAGGGTCACACAGAAGATTCCGACTGGATGGCCATTGCACCTAAAAAGTCACTCGGTAGATAAACACTCGGAAGATATTCCCATCCACTCGACGACCTACTTACACTTGGAGAGTTCCAGTCGACATAGAAGACCAAAAGCCACCTCTACGGAGGCCAATGGGCATGCGTTCAACTAGTGGTCATGAATAGCATTGATTGCATACATATGTTATCAGTAACGTATATCTTTAAACCACATTGATCGAGATCTTAGATGGTGAGGCCTTGATGAGGTGTAGCGCACTCTATATAAGCCACCCCTCCCCTCTGGCACAATGGTTCGCACCCCGTGTAATACACATTCCACACTGTAAGAGCTCTCGAGCACTGAGTCATAGGGCTATTACCTCTAAGAGAGGGGCCTGAACTCATACATCTTGTGTACAAGCTTGTCGTACCTAGGACACTGCCCTCTCCATTCATACCCTACACCTCTACTCTCACGTTCCTTCCCACGACAGTCGTGTTCCACCCCTGGTCTTCTTGGGCACCATGGGCACCAAGAAAGGCACGTGGAGATTCTAATGAAGATACGCGCTCAGAAATTCCCCCTACCTGGTGCGCCAAAGATGTCGGTGGACTATGACCCACGGAAATCTATGTGACCCTCGAGGCCCCTTTATAGTTCTGCAGGGGGCTCTTGGTGCATGCAGAGCATTAGTCGACAAGGCCACGTGCGATGGATTTATATCGGTTCAGGACCCTCGGAAGCGTAACACCCCACATCCTGTTTGTTGTGGTTGATTGGGTGGAAATAAACATAGAAGCGAAGTGGCCTGACAAGGATGCTCTAGGGCTCAGCTACGCGTGCGAGGGATCGATAGAAGATTTGTCTAGAGGGGGGATGAATAGACTACTTGTCAAGATAAAATTTCTAGCCTAACCTAATTTATAGGAATGCAAAAAACTAGCAGTTCTAACAAGTCTAGGCACCCCACACAAGCAGTTGTAAGAGTATAGTAGCGGAAAGTAAAACATGCAAGTGTAAAGTAGAGGAGAAGGGAAGAAAGATCAAACCCATGAGGTGGACACGACGATTTTTGGCATGGTTCCGATAGGTGGCGCTATCGTACATCCATGTGAGTGGAGACTTACACCCACGAAGGGTAACTGCTGCGAGAGTCCATGGAGGGTCCACAAAGAAGCGACCTTGTCTATCCCACCACGACTTCCGTCCATGGAAGACTAGCCTTACCCACGATAGATCTTCATGAAGTAGGCGATCGCCTTGCCCTTACAAACATCTTGGTTCAACTCCACAACACGAAGTACGAGGCTCCCAAGCAACACCTAACCAATCTAGGAGGCACCACCCTTAAAACGGTAAAGATGTGGTAGATCAATGAACTCCTTGCTCTTGGGCTTCTAAAGCTAGTATCCTCAACACAAATATTTCTCTCACAAAATATGCATGGGTAGGAGTGGTTGATTTGGTTGAAAGTAGTTTGGGGAGGCTAGAGATCCAGTTTCAAATGTTAGGATTGGAATATCTTGGTCTCAACACATGAGTAGGTCGTTCTCTCTCGGAAAATGGATCTAAATATGAGGTGTGTGTACTGAGTGCTTCTCCCACGAATGAGAGGTGGGTGAAGGGGTATATATAGGTAGTAGCCAAAATCCAACCGTTATACACAAAAGTGCAAACTTGGTAACACCGAAGTGGACAACTCGGTGGTACCGACTAGTACTAAATGTGTGAACTTTGAATCTCGGTGGGACCAATATATAGAACTCATTTCCTTACCTCACCCCCTTTTGGCTTTCCTATGGACTCAAAAGTGATTTATCACAAATATAGAATGAAGAGTGTTCTAGCTTGAAGCTTGGGTAAATATTGTTCCTTTCTTGCATCCAGGGGCATCTCCACATAAACCTTAAGCCACAGCTCTTCATGGACTAAAGCTGAAATATCTAGGTAAAAGTGTTAGTCCAACAGGCAATGTATGTTGTCATGAATTATCAAAACCAGCAAGGTAGCATATGTGCTTTCAATCTCCCCCCTTTTGGTAATTCATGAAAACATACAATCAAAGCTTCAAATAAAGATACTCATAAGGATATGACAGCTTTGACAGACATATGAATAGTACAAGCTCCCCTTAAATGTGTGCAACCCCTTCAAAGGATAATTGCTTTGGAATGCATGGGCACACACAATGTATAACGACAAGACAAGTCATATGGATCTTGGCTATATTCATCAAACATATGTGAATGAAGCACTTCCCTATTCAAGCTTCCCTCTTGCAAACAATATGTGCAAGAAACAAGAGGTCATCATGAACAAGGATATGATGCATTTACTTACCTTGATAATCTTGAGCGTCTTGACATAGAAGTACACTTGGGAAAACAAATGTTAGATAACACAAGAGTACCCTGTTGTAAAGATGCAAAGAACTTCAGATATACCAAGAAATTGAAGACATATTGAAGATAGGATACTATGAAATAATATGTGTGCAAGAAAGATAGTTTGAACATAGTTCTTGTTCCTTGTAAAGCCATGTTTATCTCTCTCCCCCTTAATGTGTAAGGTTTGATACAAGTATCTCCCCTTAATGTTGTTTCTCCCTATTTTTGCATAAGTTTCTTGATGATATGTCTCCCCTATAAGTAGGTTCATTGAATGGAAGCTTTGGCATAATTTCCAAAGAGAAAGGCAGAGGGTAAGGGCTCATTGAGAGATAGGGATCCTGGATACTTCTCTCTTTTGTAAGGGTTCCTTGAATTTTTCTTTTCTCCCCCTTAGATATTTAGTAGGGCCCATCGAATGTTTTCCCCCTTAGGTATGGATAAGAGGTCCTTGAATGATCTCCCCCTATGGTAGGGATCCTTGATAATTCACCCTCTTATATTGCATGGGATCACTGAGATTTTTCTCCCCCCTAGAGAAGTTGTCTCCCCCTACGAAAATAGTCCGAAAGAAATTTATCACAGCAACAAAGTCAGAAAAATTGGAGGCACCAAGGCATAATGATTTGGTAGAACCGAGATTAATATTTGGGCCTCTAGGAGAAATCGGTTCGATCGAGTTTTCCAATCGGGTGAACCCGAGTTGCAATGATAGTCAACTCTTTAACAGAAACTAGGTTGATCGAAATTATTGTCTCAGAAGTCCAGTGTAAAAATAATGATAATTCCAACCAAGATAATTAAACAAAAGAAGAATTGAAAGATTTTTTTTTGAAAATACACACATATAGATGAGAGATGGATGGTTCTAAGAATGTGAAAGATCAAATCTGGACCATACGATATTCTCCATCTAGATGTGGGGCGGTGACTAGGTAACCTATATTAGAGTATTTTATTTGAGGAGTCAAGCAAGGATGCTTGATCATAGGTCATACTCATTGTTAAGCTCGAAATGGGTTTACCTTTTTTATTAAGCATTTCGATGTCTTCATATCACTTGAGTTGCTTTACTCCATTAATTGGTGCAGAGCTTTATCAAGGATATGAGTACATGCCTTCGAATGACGTTGTTAACGTAGCATGTAGGTGAACTTGTTGTGCATGCTCAAGGTTGATGAATATCATCTTGTGTTGGGAGCAATCCAAGTCGTTTTGGTTCACTTTTCACCTACAATGGTTAGTCACGCAAGGAAGAACATAATATATCCAAATGACATGAGTGAAATTCATAATCATAGTGTTATCAAGGATATGATTTTGTTGTCTTCTTCCTTCATCTTCGAAGAATTAGGTTGTTGATACTTGGCCATGTCAAGATTGCTTTGTTCAGAGTTGGTTGCAATCTTGTGGAGTGTATTTGATCCAAGTACCTACAAAAGGTTAGTTACAATACAATGATAAGGATAGTCAGTAAAGCTCATGCCCTTGCATATCAATGGTCATATCAATGGCATCAAGGAATAGTCAGTAAAGCTCATGCCCTTGCATGCATCTGAGTGAGTCTAGCTCAAATTTGAAGTATCAATGATTTTCAACTCACTCCTCCAATGACGGAACACTTTCGCATCAAGTGGTTTGGTGAAAATATCAGCCAGTTGTTTGTTAGTACGAACATGCCTGAGATCAATATCTCATTTGGCAACATGATCACGAATGAAATGATGTCGCACTTGGATGTGCTTAGTTCTAGAATGTTGCACGTGATTATATGAAATCTTAATAGAAGTCTCATTGTCACACAACAATAGGACTTTTCTAACATGAATGCCATAATCCTTAAGCGTTCGAGACATCGATGGTAATTGAGTACATCAGGATCCAGCGGTAATGTATTCAGCTTCGACAGTTGATAAGGATACCGAGTTTTGTTTCTTGGATGTCGAAGAGACAAGTAATCTCCCAAGAAATTGAAATGTACCCGAGATGGATTTTCTACCAACCTTGTCTCCAGCATAATCTGCGTCGAAATAGCCAACCGGATCAAAAGAAGATCCCTTGGGATACCATATGCCAAAGTTTGGTGTATGTATAAGGTATCTCACTATCCTTTTCACTACCAATAGATGACATTCTTTAGGTGCTGCTTGATAGAGGGCACATATGCAAACACTTAGCATGATATTAGGATGAGAGGCACATAGATATAACAATGATCCTATCATTGATCAATAAACGTTTTGATAAACGGGTGCATCATCCTTAGTGAGGTCAAGATGTCTAGTAGTAGGCATGGGGGTTCGCATACCTTTGCATTCTTGCATGTTGAACTTCTTGATCATGTCCTTGGTGCACTTGTTTTGAGAGACGAACGTACCTTCTCTTGACCGTTTGATTTGTAATCCAAGTACGAACTTCAGTTCACTCATCATGGACATCTCGTACTTCTCTGACATCAAATTTCCAAACTTTTCACTAAAATGTGGATTAGTAGAACCAAAGACAATATCATTCACATATATTTTACAAACAAATAGATCACCATTTACTCTTTTAGTGAATAAGGTTGCATGAATTTTGCCGATCTCAAAACCCTTTTCAATTAGAAACTTCTTAGGCATTTGTACCAAGATCTAGGTGCTTGGTTAAGGCCATATAAAGCTTTGCGAAGTTTGTAAACATGATCAGGTTTTTTAGTGTTCACAAAACCAGGAGGTCGTTTAACATAAACTTCCTCTTCAATTTCTCCATTGAGAAAGTCACTTTTAATATCCATTTGGTAGAGAGTTATGTCACGTTGATTGGCATAAGCTAGAGGAATACGAATGGCTTCAAGTCTAGCAACGGGAGCATAAGTCTCACCATAGTCCAGACCTTCGACTTGCGTGTATCCTTGGGCTACTAGACGTGCTTTGTTGCATACAACTTGTCCGTCTTCATCTTGCTTGTTCGGAAACACCCATCTTGTACCAATGATATTCTGCTCGCCTTTTGGTTTTTCAACAAGTGTCCAAACTTGGTCCATCTCGAAGTTGTGTAGCTCTTCATGCACGGCATTCACCCAATCTAGATCTTGGAGAGCTTCTTCTACCTTTAAGGGTTCAATGCTAGATATGAAAGAGTAATGCTCACAAAAGTTATCTAATCGAGATTTAGAGCGAGTGATTCTCCTATTGTTTATGTCACTGTAGATTTCTTTTAGCGGATGATCTCTGTCCACTCTTTATCTAACTCTTGACAACTTCTTCTTGTTTGGTGGAGGAGATTATTCTTCTTCATCATCATCTTGAGCATTGTCGTTGGTGTCATCTTCTCCTTGAGGTGGTGGTGTGGAAGGTTCAGGTGGATCATCACGATGTACTTCTTCCGCTTCTTCATCATGTCGTGTTCCGCTTGTGGATGCTTCCATGTCATTTTGCGGTTTGCCTTGACACGAAGTAGGAGCTTCCACTTGAGTTGATGAAGTGCTTTCCTTCATCTCCATGGGACGAGTCTTGCCAGTGGATAAATCTTTGATAGCTTCTAAAGGTTCCTTGTCTCCTATATCAATTGGCAATTGTTCGACTTGCGTACCGTTAGTCTCATCAAACGTCACATCTACCGTCTCTTCAACTTTTTGGGTGAAGTTGTTGTAGACACGGTAGGTGTGAGAGTTTGATCCATAACCAAGAAGAAAACCTTCATAAGATTTAGGTGCAAATTTAGATCGACGATGCTTATCAAGAATATAACACTTAGATTCGAATACTCGAAACTATCCAACTTGGGATTTGTTACCGGTGAGTATCTCGTATGCCCTTTTACCGAGAAACTTGTGCAGGTAGAGTCATTTTATGTCATGACAAGCTGTTTCCATGGCTTGTGCCCAAAAGTGTCTTGGAGTCTTGTATTCGTCAAGCATCATTTTTGCCATATTTATGAGCGTTCCGTTCTTCCTCTCAACAACTCCATTTTGTTGAGCTGTGTACGTCGCCGAGAAATCATGTAAGATACCTTCTTCGTCAAGAAAAGTATCCACATTAGTGTTCTTGAACTCCGTTCCATTTGTCGCTACAAACCTTCTTGATCTTCACTTCAAACTGATTTTGAGCTTTTCGAGAAAAGTTCTTGAAGATCATCTGTACCTATGACTTATCACTGAGAAATAACACCAACGTAAATCTGGAAAAATCATCAACAATGACTAGACCATAAGAATTTCCACCGAGGCTCTTTTAAGTATTGGGACCAAAGAGAAACATGTGAAGAAGCTCGAGGGGTCTTCTTGTGGTCATGATGTTTGCTACTGCAACAAAAGACCTTCCAGCGGTGCCAGAAACAAGCGTGCTGACGGGAGACTATTCTTGTCTTGATACTCCTCAACAACGGCACCAGGAATCCTTCTTCTATGGCTACGCCTTTAAGGACTTCCTAGGCAAATATGCAAAGGAATTCCCCGTGGCCTTGGAGCCTTGCGTTGGTGTTCCCTCGAAGCGGAAAGGGTGATGTAGCACAGCGGCGGTAAGTATTTCCCTCAGTTTTGAGAACCAAGGTATCGATCCAGTGAAGGAATATCACAAGTACCTGCACAAACACAAAGAGCTTGCTCCCAACGCTATGAAGGGGTTGTCAATACCTTATAGATTGTTTACCAAGTGAGAACGGAAAGCAACAATGTAACAAAGCAAAGTAAAAGAGAAAGTGGAAACAATAGGTGTGAATAGACCCGGGGGCCGTAGTGTTGACTAGTGGCTTCTCTCATGAAAGCAAGTACACGGTGGGTGAACAAATTACTGTCGAGCAATTGATAGAACCGCACAAAGTCGTGACGTTATCTAAGGCAATGATTATATATATAGGCATCACGTCCAAAACAAGTAGACCGGTACATTCTGCATCTACTACTATTACTCCACATGTCGACCGCTATCCAGCATGCATCTAGTGTATTAAGTTCATGAGAACAGAGTAACGCGTTAAGCAAGATGACATGATGTAGATGGACAATCTCATATCTACGATAAAAGCCCATCTTCTTACCCTTGATGGCAACAACACGATGTGTGCCTTGCTGCCCTTTCTGTCACTAGGAAAGGTCACCAAACGGTATGAACCCAAAACCAAGCACTTCTGCCATTGCAAGAATCATAGATCTAGTTGGCCAGACAAAACCCAAGACTCGGAGAGACTTACAAGGATATCAAATCATGCATATAAGGAATCAGCAAAGACTCAAATATATATCATAGATAATCTGATCAAAAATCCACAATTCATCGGATCTCGACAAACACACCGCCAAAGAGGATTACATCGGATAGATCTCCATGAAGATCGTGGAGAACTTTGTATTGAAAATCCAAGAGAGAGAAGAAGCCATCTAACTACTAACTACGGACCCGTAGGTCTGAAGTGAACTACTCACGAGTCATTGGAGGGCGATGAAGTTGATGAAGAAGCCCTCCAACTCCAAATTCCCCTCCGACAGTGCACCAGGAAGGGTCTCCAGATGAGATCTCGCGGAAACAGAAGCTTTTGGCGGCGGAAAAGTGTTTTCGTGGACGCCCTGATTTTTCTGGATTTTTAGGGAATTTATAGGCCAAAGACCTAGGGCAGGGGAGCTCCAGGGGGGCCAAAAGCTTGGTTGCCGCGGCCTCCCCCCTTGCCGTGGCAACAGGGCTTGTGGGCCCCCTGTGGGCCCACTTGCTTGGCCCTCAAGCCTCCCGATCTTCTTCCGTTCTGGAAAAAATTCATTTCGGGGATTTTATTCCTTTTGGACTCCGTTCCAAAATCAGATCTGAAAAGAGTCAAAAACACAGAAAAAACAGGAACTCACACATGGCACTGAGTTAATAAGTTAGTCCCAAAAAAGATATAAAAGGTAAACAAAACATCCAAAGTTGACAAGATAACAGCGTGAAACCATCAAAAATTATAGATACATTTGAGACGTATCTATGTTCTTCACGGGATGACTTCCTCCAACTTGTTTTCCTAATTGACAGGCACTACATAGTCTATCTTTGTCAAAGATAACATCTTTAACACCAAGAATATGATCACCTTTGATAAGTTTGTCAAGATTTCTCATACCAACATGTCCAAGCCTTCTATGCCATAACCAACCTTTAGAAGATTTTGCAACAAGGCATGTACGAGGTTTGGATATCTTAGAGAAATCAACAATGTATAGGTCACCTCTACGGAAACCAGTAAAGACGATGTTATGATTGTCGTCACGAAACACTCGGCATTCAACTTTCGTAAGTAGCACATCGAACCGAAATCTTCTTGTCTAGATACGGAAAATAGATTGTACCAAGAGATTCTACTAGCATTACATTCTGAATAGAACTTTCATGAGATACGGCCACCTTACCGAGACCAGGTACCTTACCTTTGAATTGTCTCCAAAAGTTACATACCTTCGAGGTCCATGATTCGATGTGATTTCGTGGAACATGTCTTTATCTCCGGCCATGTGATCAGTGCATGCACTATCGAGAACCCACTCCTTACCACCATCCATGTAGTCTTTAAGGTTAGCCATAAGACTAGGATTATTCATGGTCTTCTCATACTCAGTGTCGAAGTCCTCCTCATCAGCATAGTAGCCAGGTTCCACATAGTCATTATCGGATGAAGTTTCCTCGTAAGAGACAAATGTTTCATTAGAAATTTGACTATTAAAATATTTCGAATGTTTCATCAGAAATGTTTCGAATGGCTTAAACAATGATGTTATTGATGGAAATGACATTTACTTTAGCACGCATGAGGTCACGAAGCTTAAATAGGCATATATTGAAGTCCGGATCGGTTGGTTTCATTATATGGAAAGAAATGTGTTTGTGAACAATGATATCAACATTTTTCAAGGAATAATTTGGATATCTTTCCTCTAAGTATTTCCACAAAGTATGATATCAAGATTTGCAATTGATATCAAGATTTGCAACTGATTAACCACATTTCTTGGTAAAGCTCTAATGATAAGATTGACAGTGTTAAGGTTACCAAGCATATTAATTTCATCATCATGAGAAGGATGTATGTGATTAATGGGAGGCGCATATGGATTTCTCTATACTTGCGCAAATGGAACTCATCAAATATGTCAAGCATTCCGTCTTTCCATTGTCTAATGTACTCCCCACCAAGAATAGGCACTATAGAACTAAAAATCTGGGAACTAGTCACATTCATCTTCCTACAATGGATGTTAAACCAAGGTTTTGAAGACCTCGCTCTGATAGAAATTGAGGGATCGATAGAAGATGTGTCTGAAGGGTGGTGCATAGACTGCTTGTCATGATAAAATTTCTTCCCTAACCTACTTTCTAGGAGGGCAGAAATCTACCAGTTCTAACAAGTCTAGGCACCCTACACAAGTAGTTCTAAGAGTATAGCAGCAGAAAGTAAAACATGCAAGTGTAAAGTAGAGGAGAAGGGAATAAATATCAAATGCATGAGGTTGACATGGCGATTTTTGGCATGGTTCCGATAGGTGGCGCTATTGTACGTCCATGTTAGTGGAGACTTCAACCCACGGAGGGTAACGACTGCGAGAGTCCATGGAGGACTCCACCCACGGAGGGTCCACGAAGAAGCGGCCTTGTCTATCCCACCACGACTTTCGTCCACGGAGGACTAGGCTTACTCATGGTATATCTTCGCAAAGTCGGCGATCTCCTTGCCCTTACAAACATCTTGGTTTAACTCCACAACACGAAGTAGGAGGCTCCCAAGTGATACCTAACCAATCTAGGAGGCACCCCCTCCAAAAGGTAATAGATGGGGCAGATCAATGAACTCCTTGCTCTTGTGCTTATAAAGATAGTATCCTCAACACAAATCTCTCTCTCACGGAATATGCATGGGTAGGTGAGGTTGATTTGGTGGAAAGCAGTTTGGGGAGGCTAGAGATAAAGTTTCAAATGATTGGATTGGAATATCTTGGTCTCAAGACATGAGTAGGTGGTTCTCTCTCAGAAAATGGATCTGGAAATGAGGTGTGTGTTCTGAGTGCTTCTCCCACGAATGAGAGGTGGGTGAAGGGGTATATATAGGCAGCAGCCAAAATCCAACCGTTACACACAAAAGTGCAAACTCGGTGACACTCGAGTGGACAACTCGGTGGTACCGACTAGTACGAAAAGTGTGAACTTTAAATCTTGGTGGGGCCGATATATAGAACTTAGTGCCACCGAAAAGGTGACTAATGGTCATATGGCCAAACTCGATGGCACGGATACTTTAGCTCGAAAATTCCGATTTTGTGTATCTTGGCAACAGAATATTGGTCACACTGAACTCGGTAGCACCGATGCAGTTTCGGGTGCACCGATTTGGTGGAAATGGCTAGGGTTCTGGCTTGCTTTCAAACTTGATGCGTCCGATGTGGCAATGGTGGTTACACCGAATTTGTGAATATGGAACTTTATAGAGTGGATATGTGGTTAAGTTTGAGCATTTCAATAATCAGTTCATTTCACTACCTCACCCCTTTTAATAGATTAGCTTTCCTATGGACTCAAAAGTGATTTATCACAAATATAAAATGAAGAGTCTTTTAGCTTAAAGCTTGAGACAATATGGTTTCTTTATAGCATCTAGGGGCATATCCACATAAACCTTAAGCCATAGCTCTTCATGGACTAAACCTGAAATATCTAGGTAAATGTGTTAGTCCAAGAGGCAATGTATGTTGTCATGAATTATCAAAATCACCAAGGTAACATATGTGATTTCAGTGTTTGATTGAATAGAGTGTCAACCTTTGTAAAGGTAGACATGGACCTCCTCTTATAGGGAAAAGGGATACCACAGTGGCTACAACGATCGTTTTAGTAGGTGTACAATGCGAACTACAGCGATGGCCCTGCTTGCCACACTAGGTAGTGGGAAATACCTAACTCCGACGGACTAGGATAAGCGCATTAAATGCACCGTTAGGTGGCGCACGGATGGCGTCTCCTGACAAGGATCGCCTAACTCTCTGTGTTGTCCGCACTAATGCTTCTCTATTCTACTACCATCATGTGGGACAGTTGTCACCGCGACTAGGACGTGCCCGCTATTAAGGCCGTGTGCCCCCGCCATCCATGCCCACATGCTTGTCCACTCGACACCTCGGCTCATGTAGACAATTAGCCCCGTGGTGAGGTGAAGCGGCGACTTAGCGGGCTCGGGTCTTGCCGGGCGCCATGAGCTGATTGTTGGAATTATGCCCTAGAGGCAATAATAAATATAGTTATTATTATAATTCCTGTATCAAGATAATAGTTTATTATCCATGCTATATTTGTATTGAATGAAGACTCATTTACATGTGTGGATAAATAGACAAAACACCATCCCTAGCAAGCCTCTAGTTGGCTAGCCAGTTGATCAAAGATAGTCAGTGTCTTCTGATTATGAACAAGGTGTTGTTGCTTGATAACTGGATCACGTCATTAGGAGAGTCACGTGATGGACTAGACCCAAACTAATAGACGTAGCATGTTGAACGTGTCATTTTGTTGCTACTGTTTTCTGCGTGTCAAGTATTTATTCCTATGACCATGATATCATATAACTCACTGACACCAGAGGAATGCTTTGTGTGTATCAAACATCGCAACGTAACTGGGTGACTATAAAGATGCTCTAGAGGTATCTCCGAAGGTGTTAGTTGAGTTAGTATGGATCAAGACTGGGATTTGTCACTCCGTGTGACGGAGAGGTATCTCGGGGCCCACTCGGTAATACAACATCACACACAAGACTTGCAAGCAATGTAACTTAGTGTAAGTTGCGGGATCTTGTATTACGGAACGAGTAAAGAGACTTGCCGATAAACAAGATAGAAATAGGTATGCGGATACTGACGATCGAATCTCGGGCAAGTAACATACTGAAGGACAAAGGGAATGACATACGGGATTATACGAATCCTTGGCACTGAGGTTCAAACGATAAGATCTTCGTAGAATATGTAGGATCGAATATGGGCATCCAGGTCCCGCTATTGGATATTGACCGAGGAGTCTCTCGGGTCATGTCTACACAGTTCTCGAACCCGCAGGGTCTGCACACTTAAGGTTCGACGTTGTTTTATGTGTATTTGAGTTATATGGTTGGTTACCGAATGTTGTTCGGAGTCCCGGATGAGATCACGGACGTCACGAGGGTTTCCGGAATGGTCCGGAAACGAAGATTGATATATAGGATGACCTCATTTGATTAGCGAAAGGTTTTCGGAGTTACCGGAAATGTACCGGGAATGATGAATGGGTTCCGGGAGTTCACCAGGGGGGGGCAACCCACCCCGGGGAAGCCCATAGGCCTTGGGGGATACACACCAGCCCTAAGTGGGCTGGTGGGACAGCCCACAAGTGCCCTATGCGCCAAGGAGAAGAAAATCAAGAGAGAAAAAAAAAGGGAGGAGGTGGGAAGGAAAGGGGACTCCCTCCCACCAAACCTAGTCCAACTCGGTTTGGGGGGGAGAGTCCTCCCCCTTGGCTCGGCCGACCCCCTTGAGGGTCCTTGGACCCCAAGGCAAGGCCCCCTCCCTCCCACCTATATATACGGAGGTTTTAGGGCTGATTTGAGATGATTTTTCCACGGCAGCCCGACCACATACCTCCACGGTTTTTCCTCTAGATCGCGTTTCTGCGGAGCTCGGGCGGAGCCCTGCTGAGACAAGGTCATCACCAACCTCCGGAGCACCGCCACGCTGCCGGAGAACTCTTCTACCTCTCCGTCTCTCTTGCTGGATCAAGAAGGCCGAGATCATCGTCGAGCTGTACGTGTGCTGAACGCGGAGGTGCCGTCCGTTCGGTACTAGATCGTGGGACTGATCGCGGGATTGTTCGTGGGGCGGATCGAGGGACGTGAGGACGTTCCACTACATCAACCGCGTTCTGTAACGCTTCTGCTGTATGATCTACAAGGGTACGTAGATCACTCATCCCCTCTCGTAGATGGACATCACCATGATAGGTCTTCGTGCGCGTAGGAAATTTTTTGTTTCCCATGCGATGTACCCCTACAGAGGCATCATGAGCTAGGTTCATGCGTAGATGTCTTCTCGAGTAGAACACAAAAGTTTTTGTGGGCGGTGATGTGCGTTTTGCTGCCCTCCTTAGTCTTTTCTTGATTCCGCGGTATTGTTGGATTGAAGCGGCTTGGACCGACATTACTCGTACGCTTACGAGAGACTGGTTTCATCGTTACGAGTGCCCCCCCTTTGCTCAAAGATGACTGGCAAGTGTCGGTTTCTCCAACTTTACTTGAATCGGATTTGACCGAGGAGGTCCTTGGATGAGGTTAAATAGCAACTCATATATCTCCGTTGTGGTGTTTGCGTAAGTAAGATGCGATCCTACTAGATACCCTTGGTCACCACGTAAAACATGCAACAACAAAATTAGAGGACGTCTAACTTGTTTTTGCATGGTATGATTGTGATGTGATATGGCCAGCGATGTGATGTGATATATTGGATGTATGAGAAGATCATGTTGTAATAGAAATATCGACTTGCACGTCGATGGTACGGCAACCGGCAGGAGCCATAGGGTTGTCTTTATAGTAACGTTTGTGCTTGCAGATGCGTTTACTATTTTGCTAGGATGTAGCTTTAGTAGTAATAGCATAAGTAGCACGACAACCCCGATGGCAACACGTTGATGGATGATCATGGTGTGGCGCCGGTGACAAGAAGATCGTCCCGGTGCTTTGGTGATGGAGATCAAGAAGCACGTGATGATGGCCATATCATGTCACTTATGAATTGCATGTGATGTTAATCCTTTTATGCACCTTATTTTGCTTAGAACGACGGTAGCATTATGAGGTGATCTCTCACTAAAATTTCAAGACGAAATTGTGTTCTCCCCGACTGTGCACCGTTGCTACAGTTCATCGTTTCGAGACACCACGTGATGATCGGGTGTGATAGACTCAACGTTCACATACAACGGGTGCAAAACAGTTGCGCACGCGGAACACTCGGGTTAAGCTTGACGAGCCTAGCATGTGCAAACATGGCCTCGGAACACATGAGACCGAAAGGTCGATCATGAATCATATAGTTGATATGATTAGCATAGGGATGCTTACCACTGAAACTATACTCAACTCACGTGATGATCGGACTTGGGATAGTGTAAGTGGATTATGAACCACTCAAATGACTAGAGAGATGTACTTTTTGAGTGGGAGTTTAGCATATAATTTGATTAAGTTGAACTCTAATTATACTGAACATAGTCGAAGTCCACTTTGAATATATTTGTGATGTAGATCATGGCTCACGCGACAGTCAGCCTGAATTTTAATACGTTCCTAGAGAAAGCTAAGTTGAAAGATGATGGAAGCAACTTTGTAGACTGGGCTCATAATCTTAAGCTAATCTTACAAGCTGGGAAGAAGTATTATGTCCTTAATGCTGCGCTAGGAGATGAACCACCCGCTACGGCTGATCAGGATGTTAAGAACGCTTGGTTAGCACGTAAGGAGGACTACTCAATAGTTCAATGTGCAGTCTTGTATGGCTTAGAACCGGGACTTCAACATCGCTTTGAGCGTCATGGAGCATTTGAGATGTTCCAGGAGTTGGAGTTTATCTTTCAGAAGAACGCCCGGATCGAGAGGTATGAGACCTCCGATAAATTCTATGCTTGCAAGATGGAGGAAAACTCGTCTGTCAGTGAACATGTGCTCAAAATGTGTGGGTACTCAAACCGTCTAGCTGAACTGGGGATTGAACTCCCGCAAGAAGCTATCATTGACAGAATCCTTCAATCATTGCCGCCAAGCTACAAAGGCTTTGTGTTGAACTACAACATGCAAGGGATGAACAAGTCTCCCGGCGAGTTGTTTGCGATGTTGAAAGTCGCAGAGTCTGAACTCCGTAAAGAGCATGAAGTGTTGATGGTGAATAAGACCACTAGTTTCAAGAGAAACAGCAAAGGCAAGAAGGGTAATTCGAAGAAGAGCGGCAAACCTGTTGCCAATCCACCGAAGAAACCCAAAGCTGGACCTAAGCCTGAAACGGAGTGTTTCTATTGCAAGGGTATGGGTCACTGGAAGCGCAATTGCCCCAAGTATCTGGCAGATAAGAAGGCGGGCAAAGAAAAATCAGGTATATTTGATATACATGTTATTGATGTGTACTTAACCGGCTCTCGTAGTAGTGCCTGGGTATTCGATACCGGTTCTGTTGCTCATATTTGCAACTCGAAGCAGGAACTGCGGAATAGACGAAGGCTGGCGAAAGATGAAGTGACGATGCGCGTAGGAAATGGTTCCAAGGTTGATGCAATCGCCGTCGGCACAGTGTCACTTCAGCTACCATCGGGATTAGTGATGAACTTAAATCATTGTTATTTAGTGCCTGCGTTGAGCATGAACATTATATCTGGATCTTGTTTATTGCGAGACGGTTACTCTTTTAAGTCTGAGAATAATGGTTGTTCTATTTCTATGAGTAACATCTTTTATGGTCATGCACCGAATGTGAGAGGATTGTTCATATTGAATCTTGATAGCGATACGCATATACATAACATTGAGACCAAAAGAGTTAGAGTAAACAATGATAGTGCCATATTTTTGTGGCACTGCCGCTTGGGTCATATTGGTGTAAAGCGCATGAAGAAACTCCATGCTGATGGACTTTTGGAGTCACTTGACTTTGATTCACTTGACACGTGCGAACCATGCCTCATGGGCAAGATGACTAAGACTCCGTTCTCCGGAACAATGGAGCGTGCAAGTGACTTATTGGAAATCATACATACCGATGTGTGTGGTCCAATGAGCATGGAGGCACGCGGCGGATATCGTTATTTTCTCACCTTCACTGACGATTTAAGTAGATATGGTTATATCTACTTGATGAAGCACAAGTCTGAAACATTTGAAAAGTTCAAGCAATTTCAGAGTGAAGTGGAAAATCATAGTAACAAGAAGATCAAGTTCCTACGGTCTGATCGTGGGGGTGAATATCTGAGTTTCGAGTTTGGTGCTCACTTAAGACAATGTGGAATTGTTTCGCAGTTAACACCGCCTGGAACACCACAGCGTAATGGTGTGTCCGAACGTCGTAATCGTACTTTGTTAGAAATGGTGCGATCTATGATGTCTCTTACTGATTTGCCGTTATCATTTTGGGGTTATGCATTAGAAACAGCTGCATTCACTTTAAATAGGGCACCATCAAAATCCGTTGAGACGACACCATACGAACTGTGGTATGGCAAGAGGCCAAAGTTGTCGTTTCTTAAAGTTTGGGGATGTGATGCTTATGTCAAAAAGCTTCAGCCTGAAAAGCTGGAACCCAAAGCGGAAAAGTGCGTCTTCATAGGTTACCCAAAAGAGACAGTTGGGTACACCTTCTATCTCAAATCCGAGGGCAAAGTGTTTGTTGCTAAGAACGGAGCTTTTCTCGAGAAGGAATTTCTCTCGAGAGAATTGAGTGGGAGGAAGATAGAACTTGACGAGGTTGTCGAACCTCTCATCCCTCTGGATGGTGGCGAAGGGCAAGGGGAAACCTCTGTCATTGCGACGCCGGTTGAGGAGGAAGTTAATGATGATGATCATGAAACTCCAGTTCAAGTTTCTGTTGAACCACGCAGGTCGACGAGATCACGTGCTGCTCCAGAGTGGTACGGTAATCCCGTCTTATCAATCATGTTGTTAGACAACAATGAACCTGCAAGTTATGAAGAAGCAATGGTGGGCCTAGATTCCAACAAATGGCTGGAAGCCATGAAATCCGAGATAGGATCCATGTATGAGAACAAAGTGTGGACTTTGGAGATACTACCTGAGGGCCGCAAGGCTATTCAAAACAAATGGATCTTTAAGAAGAAGACAGACGCTGACGATAATGTGACCGTTTATAAAGCTCGACTTGTGACAAAGGGTTTTTCACGAGTTCCAGGAATTGACTACGATGAGACTTTCTCACCCGTGCCGATGCTTAAGTCCGTCAGAATCATGTTAGCAATAGCTGCATTTTTCGATTATGAAATCTAGCAGATGGATGTCAAAACGGCGTTCCTTAACGGTTTCCTTAAGGAAGAGTTGTATATGATGCAACCCGAAGGTTTTGTCGATCCTAAGAATGCTAACAAGGTGTGCAAGCTCCAGCGATCCATTTATGGACTGGTGCAAGCATCTCGGAGTTGGAACAAACGCTTTGATGAGGTGATCAAGGCATTTGGGTTTATACAAGTGGTTGGAGAATCTTGTATTTACAAGAAAGTGAGTGGGAGCTCTGTGGCGTTTCTAATATTATATGTGGATGACATATTACTGATTGGAAACAACGTAGAGCTTTTGGAGAGCATAAAAGGTTACTTGAATAAAAGTTTCTCTATGAAGGACCTAGGAGAAGCTGCTTACATTGTAGGCATTAAGATCTATAGGGATAGATCAAAACGCCTGATAGGACTTTCACAAAGCACATACCTTGATGAAGTTTTGAAGAGGTTCAAAACGGAACAGTCCAAGAAAGGGTTCTTGCCAGTTTTACAAGGTACGAGATTGAGTAAGACTCAGTGCCCAGCAACTGATGAAGATAGAGAGCATATGCGCTCCGTCCCCTATGCTTCAGCCATAGGTTCTATCATGTATGCGATGCTGTGCACTAGACCGGATGTTAGCCTGGCCATAAGTATGGCATGTAGGTTCCAGAGTAATCCAGGAGTGGATCACTGGACAGCTGTCAAGAATATCCTGAAGTACCTGAAAAGGACTAAGGAGATGTTTCTCGTATATGGAGGTGACGAAGAGCTCGCCGTAAAAGGTTACGTCGATGCAAGCTTTGACACAGATCCGGACGACTCTAAGTCGCAAACCGGATACGTATATATTCTTAATGGGGATGTAGTAAGCTGGTGCAGTTCCAAGCAAAGCGTCGTAGCAGATTCTACATGTGAAGCAGTTCATGACGGATCTTGGAGTGGTGCCAAGTGCACTGGATCCAATAACCTTGTTCTGTGACAACACGGGTGCCATTGCCTTAGCAAAGGAACCACGGTTTCACAAGAAGACTAGACACATCAAACGACGGTTCAACCTCATCCGCGACTACGTCGAGGAAGAGGACGTAAATATATGCAAAGTGCACACGGATCTAAATGTAGCAGACCCGCTGACTAAGCCTCTTCCACGGCCAAAACATGATCGACACCAGAACTGTATGGGTGTTAGATTTATTACAATGTAATTCACATGGTGATGTGAGGGCTAGATTATTGACTCTAGTGCAAGTGGGAGACTGTTGGAATTATGCCCTAGAGGCAATAATAAATATAGTTATTATTATAATTCCTGTATCAAGATAATAGTTTATTATCCATGCTATAATTGTATTGAATGAAGACTCATTTACATGTGTGGATACATAGACAAAACACCATCCCTAGCAAGCCTCTAGTTGGCTAGCTAGTTGATCAAAGATAGTCAGTGTCTTCTGATTATGAATAAGGTGTTGTTGCTTGATAACTGGATCATGTCATTAGGAGAATCACGTGATGGACTAGACCCAAACTAATAGACGTAGCATGTTGATCGTGTCATTTTGTTGCTACTGTTTTCGGCGTGTCAAGTATTTATTCCTATGACCATGAGATCATATAACTCACTGACACCGGAGGAATGCTTTCTGTGTATCAAACGTCGCAACGTAACTGGGTGACTATAAAGATGCTCTAGAGGTATCTCCGAAGGTGTTAGTTGAGTTAGTATGGATCAAGACTGGGATTTGTCACTCCGTGTGACGGAGAATTATCTCGGGGCCCACTCGGTAATACAACATCACACACAAGCCTTGCAAGCAATGTAACTTAATGTAAGTTGCGGGATCTTGTATTACGGAACGAGTAAAGAGACTTGCCGATAAACGAGATTGAAATAGGTATGCGGATACTGACGATCGAATCTCGGGCAAGTAACATACTGAAGGACAAAGGGAATGACATACGGGATTATACGAATCCTTGGCACTGAGGTTCAAACGATAAGATCTTCGTAGAATATGTAGGATCGAATATGGGCATCCAGGTCCCGCTATTGGATATTGACCGAGGAGTCTCTCGGGTCATGTCTACACAGTTCTCGAACCCGCAGGGTCTGCACACTTAAGGTTCGACGTTGTTTTATGTGTATTTGAGTTATATGGTTGGTTACCGAATGTTGTTCGGAGTCCCGGATGAGATCACGGACGTCACGAGGGTTTCCGGAATGGTCCGGAAATGAAGATTGATATATAGGATGACCTCATTTGATTAGCGAAAGGTTTTCGGAGTTACCGGAAATGTACCGGGAATGATGAATGGGTTCCGGGAGTTCACCAGGGGGGGCAACCCATCCCGGGGAAGCCCATAGGCCTTGGGGGATACACACCAGCCCTAAGTGGGCTGGTGGGACAGCCCACAAGTGCCCTATGCGCCAAGGAGAAGAAAATCAAGAGAGAAAAAAAAAGGGAGGAGGTGGGAAGGAAAGGGGACTCCCTCCCACCAAACCTAGTCCAACTCGGTTTGGGGGGGGGAGAGTCCTCCCCCTTGGCTCGGCCGACCCCCTTGAGGGTCCTTGGACCCCAAGGCAAGGCCCCCTCCCTCCCACCTATATATATGGAGGTTTTAGGGCTGATTTGAGACAATTTTTCCACGGCAGGCCGACCACATACCTCCACGGTTTTTCCTCTAGATCGCGTTTCTGCGGAGCTCGGGCGGAGCCCTGCTGAGACAAGGTCATCACCAACCTCTGGAGCGCCGTCACGCTGCCGGAGAACTATTCTACCTCTCCGTCTCTTTTGCTGGATCAAGAAGGCCGAGATCATCGTCGAGCTGTACGTGTGCTGAACGCGGAGGTGCCGTCCGTTCGGTACTAGATCGTGGGACTGATCGCGGGATTGTTCGCGGGGCGGATCGAGGGACGTGAGGACGTTCCACTACATCAACCGCGTTCTCTAACGCTTCTGCTGTACGATCTACAAGGGTACGTAGATCACTCATCCCCTCTCGTAGATGGACATCACCATGATAGGTCTTCGTGCGCGTAGGAAATTTTTTGTTTCCCATGCGACGTTCCCCTACACTGATGCGTGTAGACGCCGGTGGGGGCCTTGCCGCCTCTTCTTGGCCTTGGTCTTGTTTTCCTCGGGACTCGAGATGAGCCCAGCAAGGAGTTGCCAGCCTGGGGACCGCTACTTCCCCTGCCTAAGGGGAACTAAGGCCCACCATTCCTTAGTACATGGACAAATATCGACACCAAGAGCGGGGATGAAGCGAACCATTTCCCTCCTCACTATAGTCAAGTGGACCACATGGCGAGATTCTCATCCACCGGTGGTTTCTGATAGAACAACGGTAAAGACATGGTCACTATATTAGCGATGCATGTCATGATCTTTGCATATCTTGCGCCATGATCCTAGTATTTGAACGGAGGCGTGAACCCATGCCAACTGCCTTAACCCTAAATGCATTCCGACTCGAAAGCGTACTAGATCACATGTACGTCACCAACGTAATATTCACCATAATCCTAGTATTCCATGTCAGGCCAATTAAATAACCAGTGGCATGCCAATGATTACTTTGAATGGACTCGCAAGCAACCCATGTTTGGAACAAGCCATAATAATGCATTATATAGCACTAAGTAGGTAAGTTGCAGAAAGTTAATTTTTGACTGCGATAACATGTTCAATCATCTTGTAAAAGCATGCATCATGAGGTTGTAGATATCCTTATGAACAAGTTACAAATATTAATATAAGAAGGGGTTAAACATCTCATGTTCATTTATCATGTTAGGTCATCTCACTTAGCTCAAGTATCTTCTTTCAATCTCTCACACACACACCAAATTTTGTATACAATGCATGTAGGACAAGAGCGGTCATACAACTATCCTTGATCATGGACATGGCTATTTGAATAATTTTACACTTTGCAGAGGTTGCACACGTTACCCACAAGACTCGGGGAGCTTCCGTGTCATCCACGAATCACGGTATATTACATACCCGAGGTAAGCACCCGAAAAATGCCTTTACCTTCATGACACTAAACAAAGAGTCCACTCGATTGGTACACATCCTTCATGATGTACATCATATGAGGCTCTCCCCAGATCGTAGCATCCACGAAGGGACCAACGTTTTGCCCGGTGTCTATGAAAACAACCTATGGTCACCCTACCTGGCACAACCCCATATCGAGAGTGACCCCATCACTCCTGCCACTACTAGTGTGGGCTCTCTACTAGCATTGAGCAAAGTAATCAATATAGCCCTGCCCCATAAGGGGTATTGTGGTTGTACATGTAAGGTTGGACTAACGGTCGCAACTTAAAGCAATATGTTTTTTGAAAAACAACACACTCGGTTTCCTCGGTACACCACTCCTTTATCAAGTGGTTACCTAGTGCACCATCATCTCCCTCGGGCATTAGTTGCAGCCAACGGGTTTTTGATAAATATTTGAAACATTTTTGTCTCCGACACCATGCAAATTCCAATCCCATTTTTGAAGCAACTACTACAATCCTATCTACTTCCTCCCGCATAACCCTCATTGGAAGGTTGGGTCATGCACAATGCAAGTATCAACGAGGAAAGTAACAAAGATAACCCACCATGATTATCACTGTTTCATTCATGATTCGATGCAACAAAGTAAGTGCTATAAGGCATTCAAAAGGGTTTCACAGACAATGTCAAATGGCTACTTCCTTGGCTCAACAAAGTCTTCAAGGTCTTCATAGTCTTCTGGTCCAACTTCGAGTACTCCATCTACTCAGTCAACTACCATGAAAAAATCCACAATAGGCAACACAACAAGAAGGAAAATGTAAGTGTTCTTCAATAGGAAGTTTATTTTTTGTAAAAACCCATGGCTATAAGAAAATAACCACATATGCTCTACTGGATCTGGATCAATGAGGATTTTTGGAAACGTGGAAATGGAGGGATTTATGATCCCACGAGGAGTCTACTAATTTATTTTTATAAAATTGAGTGAATGTACCAATTAAACAGGGTTGATTATAAAACAATTTTGGAAGTGGTTTCACTGGATTAGGAGTTGGGATGATTATTCTAGTGCTTTTCTAATATGATTTAAATGGAAAAGGGGACTCTTTGTTAGATCCATCGGGAATGATGCATGTAAAAAATGTTAACCACGGCTAGATAAACAAAGCAAGATTTTTGGAGTCCCTGGAAATTTGACTCACCCCATTTGGATGTCCTAGGGATTTTACAAAGTGGACTTTCTAATAAATGAAAGCACCAAAATATTCATGAAGAAGAGGATATGAAACAGAAAAATGTGCAATGCACATATTTTGTTAGGCCATGATTTTAGGGGCATCTAGGAATTTTAATCACCAAATTTGGAGTTTGTTTGAATGAAATATGAGTTTATGAATCCTTTTGGTAAAATAAAAAAATGATAAGTAGTCATACTAAAAGTGTGTTATATCGACTAGAGTGGGGGCATGAATAGGCGGTTTTTATGAATTCGTTACTCAGGAAATTCCCTTTTATAAATTTTCTAAGTAATGAACTACGTGCACCAGAATAAGCACTCAGGTGCAATTGTAACATGGAAAAAGCTTGGTTTTCATGATAGAATAAATCAAACATAGAGTGCTAGTAGCGTGAACGGGATAAGCAGGTTTAGAACAAGTTGGCTCAAGTATTTGAGATAAGGGAATTGAGAAAGTCTTGAGTCAAATTCTTCAAACATTAACAATCAATTTCATCAACTGTAAATCAGAAAATATAAGGGTTGAGGAAATATAACCAGGTACTTAGTGAAGACAATGATTTGATAAACTAGTTCCAACTGCTGTGAAAGTCGTACGTCTGGTTTGTAGCGGCTTGGTATTTAAACGAAAGGACACACAATCGCAGGACACACGGTCCTTATTGTATTCTCCTTGAGCTGAGGTCACACAGACCTCGCCCAATACTCATGGTAAGTCTTCAGGGCAGACTTCCAAACCATCACAAACTCGATCACCCGACAATCCACAATTTACTGCTGGATTCTCTAGACCATTGACGCCTAACCATCTGGAAGATGCACGGTCTTCAAAGGTAACAAGCATCGGTTCCATCCAAAAATAATATATTTAGTGATACTCATTCACTTTGGGCTTTGGTTTTTGTTTGGGTGTTTGGGTTTTTCCTCAGAGACGATTTTCTCTCAAAATCCTCAAAGGATGGGATGCTCTCAAATGACAAGTGTCAAGTTCTCTCTCGGAGTGGCCAACCAGCTAGTGGTTCTTGGGGGAGACTATTTATAGCCTAGAAGCAATCCCAACATGATATGACATAAATGCGCCTAATGATATAACCGTTGTCTGGATAAGGTTTGGGGACAGCTGACGCTAAGCACAACAAGGGTCGGAACTTCCGACCATGAAAGTCCTCATATCTATTATGTTCCTCACTTGTAGGACATTTGCACTGGCAAAATCCTAACTTCTCTGTTAGAGCAATTTCCTTAGAGACCAAAAGGTCTTCGTCTCTGTCATGAAAGAAATTGACTGAACTATAAAATATTGCCAAAGGCTGCACTCGAAGGATTGGGTATGTGTAGGCTTTGCGATGAACATCACTTGGAAACTATTCCTTAGTATTACCTCGACCCCCTTTAATAGTTCGTGTTCCTATCAATCAGAAGAAAGGAAATGAAACTACGAAACCAAAAGTCTTCATGCTTCAATGTCCTCGCGTCAATATCTTTAAGGACAAACCAATTTTGTCACTTTCTAAATCTTCCCAAAACTATAAAAGTGTGCAATATAAGACATTCATTTTTAGGGGTTGACATTCTTTGAATATCTCTAAATCCTCAGTGACTTGGAGCGTATGTACACTAACAAACATATTGGTCCCTTAACATATAAGTCTTCAATAAACCAAAATCACTAAGGGGCACTATATGCACTTACAATCTCCCCCTTTTTGGTGATTGATGACAAGTAGGTTAAGTTTTCAACGGGGATAAATATATGAAGTGTAAGTAAAGATTTTGAGATATTTGATTGCAAGATATACATGAACTCCCCCTTAAGATGTGCATACTTGAAGAATTTTCTTTGGACTACAAATGCACATTCTAGGTTTATACCATGGAGGTATCCCCCTATATCTTCTAATCCATACATGCATTTAACATATATTATGAGGAAAATAAAATGCATCGCATGCGAAGAAAAAAGGCTCAAAAGTGCCGGACCACCACCAGACATAAGAATACAACTCATATAGACAAACATTTCGGAGGAACAAGAGTTGCAACTTCACAAAAATATATCCCATATAGGTAGACCCGCTTGAAGACTAACTCAAGTTTCTCCCCCTTTGTCATCAAGTGACGAAAAGAAACAAAATTGAGGACTAACACCCCTAAAGAATTTCATCTTGTTGCTGGCGGAGGAGCGCCAGCGTTGTGTGCATTATTTGTCTATGAAGGGCCGCCAGCAGTGTCATCAAGATCCTCAACTTCATCCATCGAGCGCAATGAAGAAAATGAACTGGTCGCCAGTAGAGGAACTTGAACCTTCTTGAATTTCTTCCTGGGCAGAAATGACCAATCAAAGTCTTTCTGAAATTCCATCTCCTTCAATTCTTCAGGAGTCTTGAGATGAGACACAATGACCCTTGTACGATCGAAGATTTCATGTAGATAATAGTGATTCTTCCTCACATTAGTATGCATCATAGTCATGTCATGAACAATTTTACCAAACTAACGCTTTACCCACCTGTAATTGTGATCGACCTTCTAATGAAGACTTAGAAGAAATTCACAGTTAGTGGTCACGCGTGCGGCAGTTTCATGAGGAACTTGAGTTGATTCTTTTGCAACAGAATTTTGTGATGAAGGGTCATTATTGGTGGAGTAAGATGTTGCTTGATGAAATTTTACATCAAGGGGATGAGATCGTTCATCAATGAGAGTTTTGCCCTTACCTTCTATTTGGTCGAAGGTTTTCTTGATGACTTCGAGCGGGGACGGGAAACTGAAGTGATTCTGTAAATCCTCTTTATAAGGAATTGAGTTTTTCGCCCTCAGGAATTTCATGATCCACGACGCATAAGGCCTCAGTTCAAACTGTGACAGAGTAATGTTGGCCAAAGTCCTCATGAACAAATCGTGAAGGTTGGTAGGAATCCCGTGAATAATGTCGAACATCATATTCATCATGATTTCCACCACATCTTCTTCTTCAGAATTATGATCCTTGATAGGACTGAGTGTTTTGATCAAGATGTGGTACACCATTCTAGGCACATAAAGCAGGTCCCTGACGAGGAATGTGGTTTTGGGAGGTTTTCCTCTTGCCACAGGCTTCATAAGCACTTGCATCACATGATTGGACAGTGCAGGTTCATCATAGATGCATTGGGGTCCTTCTAAGGGAATACCAACTCGGACCATACGTAGCAATTCCGTTGCAGGAGAAATGTAGTGTGTGTCTTTAGTCATCCGCTCGAGTACCCATGTGTTAATATCCTGTGCTTCACCAGAGTGATGCAAGGTTGCATAGAATTCAAGAATTAGCGCTTCATTCCAGTCACAGATATCCATGCAGAATGGCATGAGGCTGGCATCATAATGAACACTTAGGACTGGAGTGAAGCAAGGAATGAACTCCATATCTACATGAGGAATTTGACAGTGCTGGAACAGTTTGTTCTTCTGAAAGAGCACAACAGTATAGAAGTTCACTTGAGTGGAAGTTGAGAACCTCTTGCGCCTTATCCTCGGAGTGCCATATGGAATTGCACCCGCGAATAAATGATGTTCATCATACAAATTCTCCCTATGCTATTTGGGTCGTGGTGTACCTTTGTATGGTTAAAATGGCTTGGGTTGAGGATTTTGCTTATATCTCCTAATAAGTCCTCTAGGCACATCTTCAGCTTGAGGAAATTAAGCCACAACAACTTATGACTAAGGATTTTAAACAAGGGGCTCATCAGTAGAGCCTCCATTATTATTATCTCAGCCACCGGTTCCTCACTATGAGGAACAATTTCTTTAGACACTAGTTCTTCAGTGTGAGGAATATGCGGAATAGATTCATTAATGATAGTTTGGATAGGGGTGGGCTATGGATCGGGTGCATAAATATCTTCAATGTTAGTTTGGTCAATTGTTTCTTCAGCTAAGGCAACTGGTACTTATTCCTGATTTGATTGCATCGGAGTATGATGTTTATCAGACCTAGTATGAATTTCCTCACTGACAGCACGAGACTAAGGAATTTGATGAAGTGGTGTGGCTTGTGGCAATTTGGGTGAGCTGTTTCCCAATATTCATCGTTGATCACTAATGTGGTGCAGCTAATATCCACATCTTCTTCAATTTCTTCAACGCCCGCCTCTTCAGCAGATAACTGAGGCGGGAGTGTTTTGATCCACTTCAAATTCTTCATCGACCGGCTCTGTGGAAGCAATAGATCGATTTTCTTCATCCACTTCAGGGATGACATATTCTTCACCAAATGCCACCATCTCGTAAGAATGTACCGTACTGATGGGAGTAGCATCAATCGGTTTACTTGACGAACTTGTCAAAGTCCTCAAGTGTTTCGCTTGAGAGGATTCTGGGTATGTTGATGCTTTCCGTTTCTTAGCGGCTTCCTTTTTAGTAGACTCTGTCTTCTTCACTTTTGATGCAGAAAGAAGTGTCAATTTCTTCACTCTTAAGATTTTGTAAGTGAAGAATTTTCTTCAGGAACGACTGATGCAGTCATCCTCGGAGGAGTATTTTCTTCACGCACATCAGTTTCTTCAATTGGCCTCGAAAGTTCTTGAGGTGCAATAGTCGAGGTTGCCCTGGTTGTTTCTTCAAGGGCTGCAATTTCTTTACCAGCCGTGACAATTTCTTCACCAGACTGGGTTGAGGAGCTTGCGTGAGTAATTTGTGGTTGCGATGGAGCTTTAACCACGGTGTTGTGTTCTGAGATGGCCTTGGTTGCAAGGTTGACGAACCAGACTTTGGAACCTTCCTAGTCTGCATGATATTAGTTGTACTCTTCACTTAGGTTTTGATCTCAGTTTTGCGTGGAAATGAGTTAATTAGGAGACAAGGTGAGAAGGTTGTTCTTCAAAAATCTTTCCTTCTGAGTCAGTTCCTTTCTGGCCCTCTTCGCCTTCTCAACCTTCCATGTTTCCTTTGTAATAAATGTCGTCAGCACATGGCTTGGCTCAGGAGGAAGCTTCAAATGATCAATTGACGTTTGAGGATTTTAATACCACACATCAATGAAGTCTAGCACAACCCGGCCCACCTCACCTCGCCAAGACCAAGCTCACCCCAGCCCAGCTCCGCCTCGGTCCGGCATGACCTACCCCAGCCTGCTGCACCGAATGGGCCAAGCTCACTTGGTGAGCCGCTGAACTCCGCTATCTGCGGCTGAGGGCATAGTTTAACTATCTCGCGCATATATATTCGGCACATGCATATTTTTTCCCGCTCTGCGATTTTAGCAAATTCTCGGGGACATTTTTAAATTACAGCAAAATGCGTCATTTTAAAATGCTGACAACTAATTAACCATGCATCGCATGCAAACACTTTAGATATGTAAAATGTGTAGAATTTTATGTGTAAAATGCAATAATTTTTAACTTTGAACCATTTTAAAAATATTTAACTTCCTGTTTTCTTTTAATTTGCATAGATGTCATGCTAAAACGGTTTATTTCATAACTAATTAAGCGTAGCTCCGATTACAATGTTCCATATATGTATCTTAGCTCGAAAAATGTGTAGAACAACATGGTGGCATTTATTTTCCTGTTTAACAACTCTAAAATTGGGTTTAGGAAGATCTGTGTAGAATTGTTATTTGTTGTCTGTGTAGAATTGGGTTTAGGCAGATCTGTGTAGAATATGGGGATTTTCAGGAATTGTTATTTCTTGTTCCCGCCTCATTTAAACTTGTGTAGAATATCATGTAGCTTCATAATGTCTAGCGTGTCCATGTTTTTAACACGTTGTGGCTCCCATTTGCATGCATTTTGCATTCATGCCATATCATCTTTTGTTGGTCATATCTATTAGACCGTAACTCCGTTTTAGATGATTTATATATATAAATCGACAAGAATGACGTGTAGAATCACAAGGTCCGCTTTATTTTTCTATTTAAGTAATACACATCTTGTTCTAGGAAGATCTAGAAAGATTTTGAAATTAACACATGGTGTCATTTCGAAGATGCTATAAGTTGTTTCCGAGCTCATTTAACATGCCTAGATAGTGTAGTTTATTTATGCTTCACCTCTTGTCGTGTTTAACAATCTTCAACTTTATTGTATACCTAAATGGGAGTGAACTAAGTAATTAAATATGGTGTTTCATCAATATGCAATGAGTTGCATATTGAGCTTCATTTAATGTGTAGTGTTGACTGTTGTGCTTTGCCATGCCTTACATAGTTGAAATGGACATGCATCATATTTGATTGTTCATCTTATCTTGCCTATGCTGTGGTGTTATCGTGTGTTGACTGTTGTTTTCTAAATTGTTTCCTTCTCGATATAGCTACACAAGCATGTCGGAGTGTGAGGATTCATTCGACTACGTTGGTTCATCAACTTCACGGATTCGTTCTTCTTCCTAGCGGAATCATAGGCAAGATGACCATGTCTCGAGATACCACTACTATCATTGCCATGCTAGTTGACTCGTTTCTTTTGCTATGTCTCGCCGTCTACCACTTTTTTAATAAGCCTCCCAACATTGCCATGGAAAACCTCTGACCTTCCACAACCCAGCAAAGCATTGTTTGGTATGTTACCGCTTGCTCAGCCTCTTATGGTGTTGCTAGTTGCACGTGCAGTTGCTTCCATGTGAAAACATGGGTTCCTTGTTATATCATCATATTATTGCTAGTTAACTTAATGCAACTATATTTTTGGAAAAGGTGGAAGGCTTGGCCTCCTAGCCTGGTGTGTTGTTCCACCTTTGTCGCCTTAGTTTCAGCTACCGGTGTTATGTTCCATAACTTAGCGCTCCTAACATGCTTGGGGTTCTTATAGGAGCATGATGTAATCGTGACTGTCTCGTCTCATGAGTTCTGCATCCGGATGAGGAAACGATGGGGTTATGTTTGACGTAAGTAGGCGTTCAAGACCATTCATTGGATCATCATTAGTCACATCCATTGTCCGTAGATCACCCCCTTTATTTCTTGTACTAGTAAGTTAGCCACTCAAATAAATGCTTAGTCGCTTTTGTAGCCTCACCACTTAACCATACCTCACCCATTCAGCTTTCCTAGTCTTGATTCCTTTGGAAATGAGATAGTTGAGTCCCTATGGCTCACAGATTACTTCAACAACAGCTACACGTACAGGTAAAGAGATAAATTGATGCGAGCGCATTGATCGTGCTATTTGGAGTTTCTTGTTCTTCCTCTTCTTCGATCTAGGATGGGTTCCAAGCCGACAACCTGGGATAGCAAGAATGGACGTCATTCTTTTATTACTTGTTTTCATCCGTAATCGGACCCTGCTCTTCTACATGGTGATTGAATATATTGTTGTATTGTATTGTTCATGGTGTAGTTTGTGGCGAGTGTAAGACAATTCCATATACTCATCTCTTATGTACATGTGATTGTAACGATATCCATTCTTCTGAAATGACGAGATGCATTCTATCCTTGTCGAGGCCCTCGTGCCAAAATAAGCATAGGAGCAAAATTTCAGGGTTACATGCTGCATCACGACATTCTGCAACTCCAACTTCGGGCTAGCTCGATGAGGCCTACAAGCCCAATGACCCCTGAACAATCCATAACTTTTTCCGCAGTGACATGGATGGCCTATTGACATCCCTCTTCAAGCCGAAGTTGACCAAGTTTCCTATGGACAGGCCGGACTATGTCTCACTAGAGGAGAAATGGCTAGCCACAACTCGTGTTGGTGGCGCGCCATTTTTAATCAACGCCAAGACTATATTTTTCAAATAGTGCTTGCGTCGCCCATTTTTGTACTCCATAAGTACATACTTAGTGCTAGTGTTGAAATTTCATGGAACACCACTTGTATGTGGGAAACAATTTTGTCTGCAAGTGTAACTTATTGTTGGTGTAGCAGATTTATAGCACACTAACAATATTTCCTATTGTTATGGTGTTGATTCCTTCCTGATCCCAACAGTATATTTTGGTCCAGTTTTGTCCGTCCACTTTGTGGTGCACGTAACACCGGCTTAGTGTAATATGAAAGGCCAGGAATATACATTGTAGTGTTGTCATTGCCTTATGTTGCAGTGCGAGTAATAAAGTCGCAACACTATTCCCACATGATAACCCTTGTGTATCCACCTAGTATATTCCCTTGTTGTTCCTCTTGATCTTCCTCTTCCTTATCTCTCTCCCCTCTTCATCTTGTGAAACCCAATTATTTTAGCTTGATTCTTAATTAGATAGTTAGATCAGGCTAGGTGATGCATTAACTATGATTTTAGCCTCCACACACCCACTCTCTAAGCTAGCTAGCTAGCTCTCTCCTGCAACCACTTTCATTATATTTTCCTTCACCCTCCATTAATGGCACCCTCCAACCTACGCATGATTGACTAGCTTCGCTCGCGATCGATCCACGACTAGATCGTCTCATGTCTCTTCTCTTTGAGGTAATAACCACAAACACTTTCTTGTTATTTAATTATGTGTCTGCAATTACTATATATATGGCGAAACATGGTTGGGAAATTTGTAGAGAGAGTTGCCAACGTTTTGGCGAAATGTTGATTCATTCCCATTTCGTCAAATTTTTGGTACTCAATATGTCCATTATTTAGCAAAGGTCATGCCAAAATTTTGTATGCCCATGTTGTTAGTATATGTAATTATTTTTATTTTTCCCTTTACACACTACTTTGATCTATCGAGAGATTCAATATGGATAAAAGTGTGAATGCCTTTCCCAATTTCGCTGTGATGAATATGATACAAAAGTGTGAAATGCAGATATTATGTCCATGTAAGATATGAAAAAATGGAATTTTCCATAAACCGTTCGATGGTAGCATCCTTGCGAACTTGCTTCGTCATGGTTTGATTGAATGTTATACACGATGGACGTGGGGTCACCCTCCTCTGCATCACGAGTCGATCGAAGACGGCGGCACCCTGGCGGTGACTATGGGGTTAGAGGACAACTCATCCATGCTCCCGTACTCAGAGCGTGGGGAATCTCAGTTGCTCGAGGAAGAGCTCGTCTGTGAGGTGTCCCCACGGAGCTCCGCGACCTCCTCACGTTGTCCTGAGCCGGCCCCCGATAGTCGAACCGGGGCATCTCCGCCACAAGTTCCTCACTTTCGGCCCGACGATGCAGCGGGCGCGTGAGGTTGGGAACCTCCCCCCTCCCCCCACGCGAAGAACAAGACGCCCATAGCCTTGGTCATCTCTATGTTCGATAGGTCCATCTGTGCCAGTAGGGTCCTGTCCTTAGCTGTGGTAACCTCCCATGTCGGGCACGAGTGCCTTTGTAAGGGTGTGATGCGCTGAGTGAGAAATTCCGTGGTGACCATGCTTGCAGTGAGCCTAGCCTTGCACTATTCGCCAGCCGTGCCAGGTTCGGGTATATAACAATGCCTTGAGATTCCTGAGCTCCCGGCCTGGGGTCTTCTCGGCGCCACGGTTTGGATCTTTAGGAGAGGGCTCGCTTGTAGGGCGTTGACATAGACCCACCGCGGATAAAAGTCCTCCACCTTCTTCCGTATTTTTAGATCCAGAAAGACCTTGTGCATCTCGTCATTGATATGGAAGGAGGCGCCCCTGGAGCGGTGGCTGCCTGAGGAAACCCACATGCTATACAAAGGTCCGGAAGAGCGCCATAGACAACATTGTTCCCAGGAAATCCTTGCAGAGGTATGCAAAGAGAGCGAAGACAAGGATGGAGTTGGGATGGAGGTGGAGGAGGTGGATCTGGTAGTGCGCTAGATGGCTAGGAGTAAATTAGAGAAGGGGGCACCAGCCCCTCATAGAGTGAGTGGATGAATATCGGCACCTCCATGCTCAAGAGCCCTCGCCTTGGGCATAGGCCCGACAAGATCTGAGTTATGCCTCCCTCGAAGTACTCGGAGCCCACCATAGGATGCATCTTAACCAACCGGTTGTCGCTAGTGGATTTGGGCACCAGCAGGGCAGGCCCCAACGCTTCCATCGGCACACTCTCGCTGGCGGAAACAGAGGCGACTGCGTACTTCTTGTCTGAGGCCGTGGCAGATGAGGTGTGGGGAGCAGAGGAAGGACAAAAGGGATTGAAGTCAGTGGGATAGTAATGCAACCACACTCGTGGTCGCTGGCCTTTAACTTCTGGGTGGCATTTTCCAAGCATAGTGTGGTCGGGGCGCACTCCGCTCCTCTACACCAGCCACGCGTTGTTAGCAGGCCCGTTGGTTCTATGGGCCCATGTTGTTTCACCCCTGGTGACTAGGGCGTGCGTGCCGCCGGCCCGAAGGCTACTATCGGCCTAGTGGGATCCGTTGTACCATGACTCGTCTGCATTTGGCTCGGGGACAATGCATGGGCCGGTCCAAGGAGGGCAACTGCATCTCGCCTACTTCGATGCGAATCACCTTATAAGGGGCATGCCTCACCAGGGACCCTCGTTGTTGGATCAGGCCCTCCCGGGGAGTTCAAGTGCCAAGGAATCCCACGAGGCCCCATCGTGAGGCGGCTCATGGGGCTTGGCGTCCAACGCCAACCGCATGGTTTTTTGCCCATCACTTGGGTCATGCATCCTCTTGGAGAAAGGCGTAGGAGCCGTGCCAGCATGCGCGGAGATGGAGTTTCTCCTTTGGTGATTAGGAGGCTGCACGAGCTACTCCTCCCATGTGAGAGCCCAAGGCCGATGTCGCAGAAGATTCCCCTTTTATTCCGCTGTCGACGGGTTAATTATTGTTCGTCGCACTCATCATCGCATCATTCACATCATCTGCATTGCATCAGCACTCCATTGCCGCCAGTTTTCAAAACATGCATTCGTTAGTAGTTGCAGGTTCTCTTTGTTTTCGTCCTTGACCGTTTTGAGACCAACCACGCACGTACGCGCCCGCGGCATCGTTAAAATACTTGTTCTCCCCCTCTTATTCTCGTACTCGTAAGTTAGCCACCTCAAATAAATTCTTAGTACCTTCCTGCAACCTCACCACTTAACCATACCTCACCCATTAAGCTTTGCTAGTCTTGATACCTTCGGAAATGAGATTGTCGAGTCCCTGTGGCTCATAGATTACTACAACACCAGTTGCAGGTACATGTAAAGGGTTAATTGATCCGAGCGTGTTGATTGTTCAATTGGAGTTTCTTCATCTTCCTCTTGATCGATCTAGGATGGGTTCCTGGCCGGCAGCCTGGGATAGGAAGGATGGACGTCGTTCTTTTATTGTTTGTTTTCTTCCTTAGTCGGACCCTGCTCTTCATCATGATGATTGTATGTATTGTACTGACGTGACTATGATGTAGCTTGTGGCGAGTGTAAGCTAATTCCATATGCTCATCTTTTCAGTACATGTACTTGTAACGATATCTATTCTTGCGAAACGACAAGATGCGTTTCTATCCCTGTCGAGGCCCTCACGCCAAAATAAGGATTGGACCGCATCTTGGGCGCTACAAGTTTGTATCAGAGTAGTACCGACCTAGGATCCCCCTTGATTGATAGAGATTGGACGAGTCGAGTTCAGTGAAAAACTATTTTGAATCTTAGTTATATCAGAGAATAGGTTTCTTTTTTATCCTTGTCTCTACTCTGGTGAGGTTCACGACTTAGGAAATTTTAATTCTACTCCTCTTCTCACTCAAAACTATTTTAGGATCACACGAATATTTTTGGAATCTATATGATGTCCATGTGACAGAGTTCTGTCTTGGTGCCTCCTGTTGAGTTGATTTTATTCCAGGGACTTGAGCTCCAAGGGATTCTTGGGCACATCGTTTTCATTTAGATTTCTTAGTATCTCAGGACGGAGGATGTTCGAAATTTCTTCAATACTGGTAGTGGGGAGATAACCTCGACATCCCCAGTACTGGTGCAGAGAGTTCGGGGGTACTTCATACTTAGTATCATTGTGTTTTCAAGGATCTGAGCACATGAGTTTCCGAGATCTCTGGTTATGTGTTGACGGATGTGATATGCTCGACGGGTAGTGTTATTGCTAGGAGTTGAGTGATGGATTTTACTCCTTGTATCCGTGGACTAGATTGCATGACCAGAAATTTTGGGAGTTCTTAGGTGGGAATTCAAGTAGTTACTTATAGGACAATCTTCCAACAGATGCATGATGTGAGGTTGGGGTTCGACATCTAGTGGATTCGTTTGTTCATGGTCGTCTTACAACGGTTTTCGTTGTGTCTTAAAGCATCCTTGTAGCTTGCTACGACTCGGGGACGCTTCATATGTCGTGTGCACTGCCTTGTACATGATGGCTACTGTAAGATAGAGCCCGTGCAATCCTATTCAGGAAAATATCGGACGTAATCTCGGTCATGAATTTGTTCCGGGTTGTGTTCTAAGCCTCATCCTTTGTTGTGTGGGAATATGGTAATTTGCGTTGCTTCGATGTCAAGTGGTGAATGCACATCTTTCCTGGAGGTTTTCTCATATTTTTATGGCAATGTAAATTCTTTTGGTCAATCAAGTTGTCTTTTCAATTCTTGTCAACCGGAGTCGTCGTGTCAATTCTTTTTCATCCGGTGTGGTTCTCTTCAAGTCAATTATATCCTTTCCAAGTTTTGCAAGATCAATCTCTCATTTCCTTCCGGCGTTCATCTCATCTATCCCAAGTTGTCTTTGTTTTTCCCGCCTTCCCTCCGTTTTTCTCAAATGATTTAATTATCATCGAAGTGCCTTTATTTTCATCAATGCTTACGCTCTCTTTTCCTCCATATTGTATCAGGTGGTTCTTTGAGAAGATTCTTAGGAGTTCCGATTTCATCATTCTTCATTCTTGTTCTCTTTTCCGGTGGACTCAATTTAAGCTCTCAATTTCCTTCATATCCTTTTCATACTTTTAATTCTTTCCCATATTGAAAATTCTTATCAAGTCTTTCTTGTTCATTCATCCCTCTCTGTTCTATCGTGAGTGATTAAGATATCTCAGAGTCTCTTGTTTTCAATCCTTCCAATTAATTGAGGTGCTAACTGATACGTCTCCGTCGTATCTATAATTTTTGATTGTTTCATGCCAATATTCTACAACTTTCATATACTTTTGGAACTTTGTATACTATTTTTAGGACTAACATATTGATCCAGTGCCCAGTGCCAATTCATGTTTGTTGCATGTCTTTTGATTCGCGGAATATCCATACCAAATGAAGTCCAAACGTAATAAAAACTTACGGGGATTTTTTTTGGAATATTTATGGTTTTTGGAAAGAAGAATCAATGCGAGGCGATGCACGGGGTGCCCACAAGCCCTGTCGCCGCGGCGAGGATATGGGCCCGCGGCAGGAAGGCTTGTGGGCACTCCTTAAGGCGGTTGGAGCCCTTCTTTCACCGCAAGAAAGATAATATCCGGAAGAAAATCGTGTTAAACTTTCAGCCCAATCGGATATATGAATCACCGGGAATTTAAGAAACGGTGATACAAAGAATCTGGGAGCGCAGAGAAAGAGAAGGACACAGAGACAGATATCCAATCTCAGAGGGGTCTCGCCCCTCCGCCACCATGGAGACCATGGACCAGAGGGGAAACCCTTCTCCCATCTATGGAGAAGGTCAAGGAAGAAGCAGAAGGAGGGGGCTCTCTCCCCCTCTCTCCCGGCGGCACCGGAACGCCGCCCGGGACATCATCGTGTGACGGCGATCTACACCAACACCTTTGTCATCTTCACCAACATCTCCATCATCTTCCCCCATCTATATTCAGCTGTTCACTCTCCCACGACCCGCTGTACCCTCTACTTGAACATGGTGCTTTATGCTACATATTATTATCCAATGATGTGTTGCTATCCTATGATGTATGAGTAGATTATCGTTGTCCTATCGGTGATTGATGAATTGCTATGGTTGGTTTAATTTGCTTGTGGTTATGTTGTTGTCCTTTGGTGCCCATCATATGATCGCGCGCGTGGATCACACCATAGGGTTAGTTGTATGTTCATAGGACTATGTATTGGCAGGCTAGAGTGACAGAAGCTTCAAGCCTAGCATAGAAATTGATGCATATGGGATCGAAGGGGGACCAATATATCTTATTGCTACGGTTGGGTTTTACCTTAATGAACATTAGTAGTTGCGGACGCTTGCTAATAGTTCCAATCATAAGTGCATAGAATTCCAAGTAAGGGATGACATGCTAGAAGATGCCTCTCCCACATGATACTTGCTATCGATCTAGTAACGTAGTCAAATTTCTTAGGGACAATTCCGCAACTCCTACCACCACTTTTCCACACTCGTTAGACACTCGTAGTTGTTTCTTTATCTAACCAGACCCTAGTTTTATTTATGTGTTCTTTACTTTCTTGCAAGTCTATCCTATCACTCCTACAAAGTACTTCTAATTTCATACTTGTTCTAGGTAAAGCGAACGTAAAGTGTGTGTAGAGTTGTATCGGTGGTCGATAGAATTTGAGGGAATATTTGTCCTACCTTTAGCTCCTCGTTGGGTTCGACACTCTTACTTATCGAGAAAGGCTACAATTGATCCCCTATACTTGTGGGTTATCAAGACCTTTTTCTAGCGCCGTTGTCGGGGAGCAATAGCGTGGGGTGAATATCCTCGTGTGTGCTTGTTTGCTTTATCACTAAGTAGATTTATTTGCTGTTCTAAGTTGTTCTCTATCTTTAGTTATGCATATGGAACACGAAATACCAAAAAAATTAGGTGTACTTGCTACTCATGGAGATGGGGAACCTCCTAAAACCCTCGAGGCTCGTTATGTGGAAAATATTATGCACTTCTTTAATAATTCTGAGAAAGCCCCATTCAAATATATAATGGGATACATGTTGGATCAACGTGAATACTTTAGGGATTATCGCTTGACTCAAAAAGAGAAACTTTTATGGGATCAAATCAATTTGTTGAAATGGTATGCTTGGGAACTATGCAAGATATATGGTGTTACTTGTTGCTCTAGGATGAAGGCTCCACACCTTCCCTTTTCTTGTGAATTTAATGATCATAGAACCTTGTCTTCTTATGCTAATGGTATATACGATTATTATGATGTGGAGCAAATAGAAGAGTTTGTTGCTTTTAAGGGTGCTTATGAAATTGAGGTTGTGTTTAAAGGATGTGATGATAATGATGATGCTCCTTACCGATCTGAAAATTTGGCTATGCTTCGTTATTGTTATACTAATTATGAATATAATGCCCATATTGAACAATTTAAGGAGAAATCCTATGCTGCCCAAGAATAGACTATTATTTTGCAGGAAACTATGGAAGAAGAAAATGCTAAAATTGTGAGCTCATTAGATGAAAAAGAAGATCAGGAGAGCGGACAACAAAAGGAGGAAGAGCGGACTAGCTACCTGTGTCCACCTTCTAATGAGAGTAACTCTTATACTCATACATTATTTAATTTCCCTTCGTTCTTACCGAAGGATGAATGCAATGATCCCTTGGATTTGTTTGAAATATCCCTTTTTGATGAACTTGATGTTTGCTATGCTTGTGGCCATGATGCCAATATGAATGATGCTTATGAAGATGAGCTAGCTATAGTTCCTTATGTTACACATGATGATTTTGATGAATATAATATGCATGTGCTTTCTTCTCCTACTTGCAATTATTATGAGAGAGGAACTACATCTCCACCTCTCTATGTTTCCAATATGATAAAATTGCATGCCTTTACTTGATGTGCATGAATTGTTCTTTTATGACATGCCAATGCATCGGAAGAGAGTTAGACTTCGTCATTGCTTCATATATGTTACCTTGTGCTCACTACTAAATTTCAAATCATTGCTAATTAAAATTGGCTTTGATATACCTTGGGATCCGGGTGGATCCATTACTTGAGCACGTTATGCCTAGCTTAGGCTTTAAAGAACGCGCTGCCTGGGAGACAACCCGAAAGTTTTAGAGTGTCATTTATTTCTGTTGAGTGGTTTTATTTAGTTTCAAATCAAAAACAATATAGAGGGGAACTTAAAACTTTTTCAAAAAGAGAAGTGATTGAAAGGTGATGCAATGTGGAACTGAGGGTCGACCTTGAACACTTCTGTTCATGCTCATGGAAACAATGTAGAATTTTTCATGGAAGTTTCTCACAAAAATAATTATCCGCTTGTACAATTTCTTTGTATTTTAAAAATAATGTGCCAAGCAAAGCCTTTACGATTAGTTTGAGTGATAGTTGTTTGATCACGCTAAGAAAAGACAGAATTTTCTGCTCACGAAATTAATTTTCATTTTTATTCTGGAAGAGCTTTTGAGTTGATTATTTTTGCTGCTAATTGATATGCAAAGTTTACAAACGTTCGTCATTTTTCAGATATTTTGAGATGTCAGAAGTATACGGAATATACAGATTGTTACAGACTGTTCTGTTTTGACAGATTCTGTTTTCTATGCATTGTTCTCTTATTTTGATGAATCTATGGGTAGTATCGGGGGGTATGAACCATGGTGAAGTTGGCTTACAGTAGATATAATGCTAATATGAATTTAGAATGAGTTCACAACATTACTTGAAGTGGTGATTTATTTTCTTATACTAACGGATCTCACAAAGTTTTGTTGAGTTTTGTGTGATTGAAGTTTTCAAGTTTTGGGTGAGAGCACGATGGATGAAGGAATAAGGAGAGGCAAGAGCCTAAGCTTGGGGATGCCCGAGGAACCCCAAGGTAATATTCAAGGAAGACTCAAGCATCTAAGCTTGGGGATGCCCTAGAAGGCATCCCCTCTTTTGTCTACAATCTATTGGTAATTTTACTCGGAGCTATATTTTAATTCATCACATGATATGTGCAAATGCTTGAAGCGTATTTTGTGTTTATTTTTTCCTTTTTATTTTATGCATCATGCTGGTATGAGATAGTCCTTGGTTGGCTTTATAGAATGCTTCTTGTACTTCACTTATATCTTTTGAAGTTTGGATTGCCTGTTTCCCTACACATAGAAAACCGCCATTTGTAGAATGCTCTTTTGCTTCACTTATATTTGTTAGAGCAGGGTATATCTTTTTTAGAAAGAATTAAACTCTCATGCTTCACTTATACCAATTTAGAGAGTTAACATGAGTTGGTCATTCACATGGTTAGTCATAAAATCCTACATAAAACATGCAGATCACTGAATATGATATGTTTGATTCCTTGCAACAGTTTTGCGACATGAATATGTGATATTAGAGTCATGCTAGTGAGTAATTGTGTATTTTGAGAAATACTTGTGTTAAGGTTTGTGATTCCCGTAGCATGCACGTATGGTGAACCGTTATGTGATGAAGTCGGAGCATGATTTATTTATTGATTGTCATCCTTTGTGTGGACGTCGGGATCGCGCGATGGTTAACTCCTACCAACCTTTCTCCTAGGAGCATGCGTGTAGTACCTTGTTTCGATGACTAATAGACTAATGTTGAGTCCATGGATTATACGCACTCTCACCCTTCCACCATTCTAGCCTCTCTAGTACCGCTAAACTTTCGCCGGTGCATTACACCCACCATATAGCCTCCCTCGAAACAGCCACCATATCTACCTATTATGGCATTTTCATAGCCATTCCGAGATATATTGCCATGCAACTCCCACCGTTCCGTCTCATGACATGTGCCACCACTTCCATATTGCCGTTGCATGATCGTAAGATAGCTAGCATGATGTTTCCATGTTTGTCCGTTTTTTGATGTCATTGCTATGCTAGATCATTGTCAGGGTTCACTACCGAAGGCATTTCATATAGAGTCATCATTCTCTAAGTAATGAGTTGTAAGTGTGATAATCATTATGAATAGAGCATTGTCCCATGTGAGGAAATAAAAGAGGTCAGTGAAGCCTATTTACAAAAAAGAGGCCAAAGATGCCCACCAAAATAAAAAATATATATATATATAAAAGAGGCCAAAGAGCCCAAAAAAATGAGAGAAAAGCGAGAAGGGACAATTGCTACTATCCTCTTTCCACACTTGTGCTTCAAATAGCACTATGATCTTCATGACATAGAGTCTCGTATGTTGTCACTTCCATACACTAGTGGGAAATTTTAATTATATAACTTGGCTTGTATATTCCAATGATGGGCTTCCTCAAAATTGCCCTAGGTCTTCGTGAGCAAGCAAGTTGGGTGCACACCCACTAGTTTCTTTTGTGAGCTTTCACATATTTATAAGCTCTAGTGCACCCGTTGCTTGGCAATCCCTACTCACTCACATTGATATCTATTGATGGGCATCTCCATAGCCCGATGATACACCTAGTTGATGTGAGACTATCTCCTCCTTTTTGTCTTCTCCACAACCACCATATTCTATTCCACCTATAGTGCTATGTCCATGCCTCACGCTCATGTATTGCATGAAAGTTGAAAAAGTTGGAGAACACTAAAGTATGAAACAATTGCTTGGCTAACACCGGGGTTGTGCATGATTTAAATACGTTGTGTGGGGAAGATGGAGCATAGCCAGACTATATGATTTTGTAGGGATAACTTTCTTTGGCCATGATATTCTGAGAAGAGATGATTGCTTTGTTAGTATGCTTGAAATATTATTGTCTTTATGTCAAATGATAGACTATTGCTTCGAATCACTCGTGTTTTAGTATTCATGCCATGATTAGATTATATGATCAAGATTATGCTAGGTAGCATTCCACATCAAAAATTATCTTTTTTATCATTTAACTACTCGAGGACGAGCAAGAATTAAGCTTGGGGATGCTGATGCGTCTCCGTCGTATCTATAATTTTTGATTGTTTCATCCCAATATTCTACAACTTTCATATACTTCTGGCAACTTTTTATACTATTTTTGGGACTAACATATTGATCCAGTGTCCAGTGCCAGTTCCTGTTTGTTGCATGTTTTTTGTTTCGCAGAATATCCATACCAAACAAAGGCCAAACGTAATAAAAACATACGGGGATTTTTTTGGAATATTTATGATTTTTGGAAAGAAGAATCAACGCGAGGCGATGCACGGAGTGCCCACAAGCCCTGTCGCCGCGGCCATGGGGTCGGCCCGTGGCAGGCAGGATTGTGTCCACTCCTTAAGGCGGTTGAAGGCCTTCTTTCGCCGCAAGAAACATAATATCCGGAAGAAAATCGTGTTAAAATTTCAGCCCAATCGGTGTTACGGATCTCCGAGAATTTAAGAAACGGTGAAACGCAGAATCTGGGAGCGCGGAACAGAAGGACACAGAGAGAGAGAGATCCAATCTCGGAGGGGTCTCGCCCCTCCGCCGCCATGGAGACCATGTACCAGAGGGAAACCCTTCTCCCGATCTAGGGAGGACGTCAAGGAAGAAGAAGAAGGAGGGGGCTGTCTCCCCCTCTCTCCCGGCGGCGCCGGAACGCCGCCCGGGACATCATCGGGTGACGGCGATCTACACCAACACCTCCGTCATGTTCACCAACATCTCCATCATCTTCCCCCATCTATATTCAGCGGTTCACTCTCCCGCAACCCGCTGTACCATCTACTTGAACATGGTGCTTTATTCTACATATTATTATCCAATGATGTGTTGCTATCCTATGATGTTTGAGTAGATTATCGTTGTCCTATCGGTGATTGATGAATTGCTATGGTTGGTTTAATCTGCTTGTGGTTATGTTGTTGTCCTTTGGTGCCCATCATATGATCGCGCGCGTGGATCACACCATAGGGTTAGTTGTATGTTGATAGGACTATGTATTGGCAGGCTAGAGTGACAGAAGCTTCAAACCTAGCATAGATATTGATGCATATGGGATTGAAGGGGGACCAATATATCTTATTGCTAAGGTTGGGTTTTACCTTAATGAACGTTAGTAGTTGCGGATACTTGCTAATAGTTCCAATCATAAGTGCATACAATTCCATGTAATGGATGACATGCTAGCAGAGCCTCTCCCACATGATACTTGCTATCGATCTAGTAACGTAGTTAATTGCTTAGGGACAATTCCGCAACTCCTACCACCACTTTTCCACACTCGTTAGACACTCGTAGTTGTTTCTTTATCTAACCAGCTCCTTGTTTTATTTACGTGTTCTTTAATTTCTTGCAAGCCTATCCGATCACTCCTACAAAGTACTTCTAGTTTCATACTTGTTCTAGGTAAAGCGAACGTAAAGTGTGCGTAGAGTTGTATCGGTGGTCGATAGAACTTGAGGGAACATTTGTCCTACCTTTAGCTCCTCGTTGGGTTCAACACTCTTACTTATCGAGAAAGTCTACAATTGATCCCCTATACTTGTGGGTTATCACTAACCTCATCAAGTTTTCATTTATACCAGTGCAATCAATCTTTCTATGAATTGTTTCAACAGTGGTTTCTTTTGACTCTTCTAATCTTTACCCGAGACCTCTAATTCTTTTCCCAGGATCTTATTTGGCTCTTCTAATCTTTACCCGAGACCTCTAATTCTTTTCAATTATGGTGTAAGTATGAATTTCACTAGTCATATTCCTTCGCCAAGATTGCTTCAAAATTAATTCTCATCTGTGGCTCAACCTTTCATTCTTCATTATTCCGGAGTGTCTCAGTTTTTTGGTGTTGTCCCTTCTCATAATTTTCATTTTGGAAGACCGAAGGAGTGTTTCTCTCAAATGTTGGTCCATTCTCTTGAAGATGTCATCTTAGTTGTTTTTTATCATGAGTGATCCCCTTCTTGCTATCCGGTGCATTTCATATTTGTTGCATTCTTGATCCTTTGAAGGCCATCATTTCAGAAGATTTCTTCGTTCTCAGCTTTTAGCTTTCATCCTCAAATTATTCTCAATTGTTGTATCTTTGTTTGTCTCTTAATTATTCCGGTGCCTTGTTCAAGTTTTCTCTCATGTGGCTCATCATCTATTCGTTCTCATTTATCTCCATTCATTCTTGTTATCCCCATTCATTCCAATTCTTACCGGTGTCTCCTACAAGACTTCTTCAAGTTTGAGCTCATATTCTCCTCAATCTTTTCAAGAAGAATAAGTGGTATGCTAAATCCGTTGCATGTCGTCAATTTAACTTGATGAAGGATAAGCATAACATAATTCTTATTTTTGTTTCATAGTGATTTCAATTCTTTTTCTAGAGTGGCTCATGATATCAATTCTTTTCCCAACTGCTCCATCTTTTCTTTTCCTTTATCCTTGAGGTGGTATTATAGCGTTCTTGTTAGTGGAGGAGTCTCAAAGAGAAGTTGTTTCAAGAATTAAATATGTAAACCCACCAATTCCTTGATCATGAGTTATTTAAAATTATCTTGGTTGAGATTTCACGTAAAGCTTTTCCTATGGATTGTTGCTATCGTGGTGATTATCGTCGATCCAAGTTCTCAATGTTTCCTCTTGGTGTAAGAAGTTTTGAATCTCTTATTGCTCCCAATCAATAATTGTTGCCATTAGTGGGCAATTGTCAACTCATTATGTTGGGATGGTCTTCGTAAGTCCACTACAAGCTTGTTCTCTCCATTGTTGGGTCGTCAACAACTCCCTTGAATTTTTCCTGCAAGGCTGCTTTTCAAATTCAATTGTGGCAATAGTTTTCATTTTCTTCTCCATTTTTTATTTCCAATGATCTAGTCTCTATTCTCTTGTTCCGGAGTTGTGGTGATGTTGCTCTCTCCAATCTATTATCTTGTTCTGTCAACATCATGTTCTCTCCTTGCTTTCATTTTAGTTAGTTTGATGTGAATCTTCTCAAGATCTTTCCCTCTTGTCAATTTTTGCCCTTTTTCCTACCGAAGTGCTGCCAAAATTTCGAGTGAATTCTTGCTTGTTTCTCTTGTCATTCTTCTTCCCTTTGTAACCTTCAAGGAATGTTTGTTTCACTCGTTTGTCAAACAAACGACTAAGTATTACCCTTGCTCTTTCTCATCCTCTCCCCCTCTCATTCTTAGATCTCGGGCCGAGATCTCTTGTTAGTGTAGGAGAGCTGTGACACCCGAGACGGATGCCCCAGAAGATTGCCCTTTTATTCCGTTGTCACCAAGTTAATTATTGTTTGTCGCACTCATCATCACATCATTCGCATCATCTGCATTGCATCGGCACTCCGTTGCCGCCAGTTTTCAAAACAAGCATCCGTTAGTAGTTGTCGGTTCTCTCCGTTTTCGTCGTTGACCATTTTGAGACCAACCACACAAGCATGTGCCCGCGACATCATTAAAATATTTGTTTTTAAAAGTGTATGGAAAATATTCTCGGATTGGGTCAAAACTTGGCGTGCGGCCTTAATATAGTGTAGGTAGACTGCCTACCAAATTTTGTTGCAATCGGAGTCATTTGATACCCGAACGGTCGACCGTAGCGGCACCGTTATCGGGTCAATTGTCGGACATTTCGGTATTTTAAACTCTGTCGTCGGTTACCCGTTTCCCTCTTATACCCGTCTAGCCCGTCTACACAATGCACCAACCTACGCGCAACCTAGCCCGAAAACCTCCCGGAATCCGAAACACACGGTTGTGATCGTTGGGTCCGTATCAACCCCGTAATACCCTAAACCGTCTTCGGTTTTTCAATAGGCCCCCCTAACCTATTTTTACCGTGACCATACGATTTAGTTCAGAGGGCCAATTAGACCCCCTTTTGAAAATAGTGGCTATTTATATGCGAAACTAGTACAATCCTAACCTAAGCCTAGACCTAGCCTACCCTAACCCCGCAGCGCCGCCTCCCCTTTTGTTCCTCCTCGGGATCCTCTAGATCCCATCTACCGAGCCACGCCACCCACATCCGTCGTTGTTGCCTCATTTTCAGCAGAAATCGAATCCCACCAAACCCCCTCAGCCAACCAGCGAATGACCCCGCGTCTACCTGCATCGCCATGCCCAACCTCACCTCAATCTCCTCGCCATGGCAGCGCCCGTGTCGCCCAGTGGAGTCCCAGGACCTCGGCCCAGCCGCGGGACGAGCCCCGCCGTAGGTGTTGTGCTCGCCCATCAAGCCGCCCGTCTTCGCCTCCCAGTGGGCGGCCGTTGGACCTTCGTCCCCATCGATATCAACGCTCAGCCTAGCGCACCTTGCCCCCATGTAGCAAGCAGCGGTACAGCCGGCCTGCTCCGCTTGACCGGCCCACGATCGCCCCTTTCTGCCCACCTTCGAGCCGGCGAGCCCACCTCCGAGCCAGGCCCCGAGGCCCACTCAGGTGAGCTCGCCCTTGCCTATCCCTCGCCCACGGGCGTGTTTTGCTAAATTGCGCCCATGTCCTATTTTGGGCCAGATCTAGATTCGTCCCGCATAGTATTTTTTTGTCTGCTGCGAATTTGTCAATTAAAGAGGGATATGTAGTTTTGCACAAAACCCTCTAGATCTATGCTTCTGATAACTTTGAAACCGTGTGTTGGATCGCGATGAGTTATATATGTAACTTGGCTAGAATTTCGCGTAGATTAAGATTTTCCAACTCTCATGCATGTTTAAAGCTGTTTAGCATGTTGTTTGCATTGGTTTGCGTGTCGACATGATATAAACGGTTTAATTCGCACTGAGTGATCCGTGGCTCCATTGGATATGAGCCATATATGTAAATGGACAAGAACGACGTGTAGAATCACGTGAACCACTTTTTTTGTTTAACAAACATAAAATATGATTAGGACAGATCTGGACATATTGCAAAGTTAACGCATGTGGTCGTTTCAGAGATGCTATATGTCGTTTTGAGTCTCATTCTAAATGACTAGATAGGTAGATTAATTTATGCTTCACCCCATGCCATGTCTGACAACATTTAATATTGCCGTGTACCTAAAGGGAGTGAACTTAAAAAATTAAACGTGGGGTTTCATCAATAGGCAACTCGTTGCATATTGAGCTTCACTTAATGTGTACTGTTTGCGTGATGTGAATCGTCATGCCATGCCTTGCATAATTGAACTGATCATGCATCCTATTAGGGTGTGCATCATATCTTGAAGGTGTCGTGGTGAATATCGTATGTTGATTCGGTTTTTGTATTTCTTTGTCTCGATAGAGTTCCGCAAGCGTGTCGAATGTGAGTATCCATTCCACTACGTCGGTTCGTCTTCTTCACGGAGTTTCAGGATCTCAGGCAAGATGAACATTTCCCTAGATACCATTACTATCATTGCCATGATAGTTGTTTCGTATCTATCGTTATGTCTCGCTTCCTACCACCTGTTAAACATCAGCCTCCCAACATTTCCATGAAAACCTTCAACCTTTCTACATCCTAGCAAACAACTGATTGCTATGTCACCGCTTGCTTAACCATGTGTTAGAGTTGATTGTTGCAGGTGCAGTTGCTTCGATGTGCTAACATGGGTTCCTTGTTATATCACCATATTATTGTTAATTAATTTAATGCACCTATATACTTGGTAAAACATGGAAGGCTCGGCCTTTCTAGCCTGGTGTTTTGTTCCACCATTGCCGCCTTAGTTTCGGCTACCGGTATTATGTTCCATAAATGAGCCCTCCTAACATGCTTGGGGTTGTTATGGGGACACCCTAGATTCTCGTTTTGGGATAAAGCTTGTTTGCCAGGGCCCAACATTGGTACTATATTTTCCCAACATAATAATTATGTTATTACTCAGAAACATAGGGCGTCATGAACCCGAGGAGTAATTCAACACAACACATGCAAGGCTAGTGCATGTCCAAAATAGAGCATCTTCTTAATGATACTCGGGGCAACTCGGCGTTTGGAGTCGTAACAATCGCTCACTCGTCGTGTCCGGAGAACGAGATACGCGGCTCCGATCGGGATGTCGGCACGCCGTGCAGCCTTGCTAGACTTGTTTTACCTTTCTCGAGCATCTTGTGCAAGGGATTCCGAGGATGCTTTTGTTTATCTCTAGGTTGAGGTTTTCCAATAGGAACCCAAGGAGATCACGGGTTTCCCTGATCGAGGTCATTCCGTCGCAGCGTGTGGGTGTTTTTGATGGACTAGTTGGAGCACCCCTGGAGGGTTAAATCTTTAGGAAAGCCGTGCCCGCTCTTATGTGACAACGTGGAAACTTTGTTTAACATCTGGTTCTAGATAACTTGAGTTAACTTAATTAAAATTTGCCAACTTAGTGCGTAACCTTGACTGTCTATTTCGTGAGCTCCTTCTCCGATCGAGGACACAGTGGGGTTATGTCTGACGTAAGTAGGTGTTCAGGATCATTCATGTGATCATCAGTAGTTCACGTCTGCTGTGCGTAGATCTTCCCCCTCTTATTCTTGTACTTGTAAGTTAGCCACCTCAAATAAATGCTCACTCGCTTGTTGCAACCTCACCACTTAACCATATCTCACCCATTAAGCTTTGCTAGTCTAGATACCTTTCGAAATGAGATTGTTGAGACCCTGTGGCTCTTACTACAACTCCAGTTACATGTACAAGTAAAAGCTTACTTGACGCGAGGGCGTTGATTGTTCATTTGGAGTTTCATCTTCTTCTTCTTCATCGATCTAGGATGGCTTCGAGGCCGGCAAGCTGGGATAGCAAGGATGGACGTCGTTCTTTTATCATTTGTTTTTGTCCATAGATGGACCCTACTCTTCATCATGATGATTGTATGTTTTTAGTACATGTACTTGTAACAATATCCATTCTTGTGAAACGACGAGAAGCGTTTCTATCTGTGTCGAGGCCCTCGTGCCAAAATAAGGATAGGACCGCATCTTGGGCATCACATCCCAAAGCACATGGCAAAATCTTACCATTTTGGTGATACAGGATTAGGACGAATCAACGCTGGAGGATGGAGGTCAACATCGATCCATTCTCTCCCCAATTTCCGTGTATGAGTGCCTAAAGCTCCATCTTTTCCAAGAAAGAAAGTGACAAGCAATAGTAGGGTTCTATGCTATAGCTACCCGAACCTGGGTATATCCCGCTTCCCCAATGTTTCCGGTGAGGAGGAGAAAGCTCGTCGTCCAACTTTGCTGTGTTTACCGTTGTGTTCCAGGTAACAAGCTAAGCCCCCAAGTGTTCAAATCATGTTCTTGGAGAAATTCTTGGACGCAGATACCATACTCCGACACATATTATTTTCCTTCCCAGCTCCACATGCATCTACTTCATGTGTTTGACACTACGTGGCAATCTCATTATCCAAGCTTTGAGAGTTTTAACTACAATGGTTCCCGATTACCGCTTGGTGCTGGGAGAGAACTCGTAACAAGTTGAGTTTTGCACGACAGATTCGTGAAACACCACCACTACCACCACCACTTCCTAGTAGTTTGTAGGCTCATTTTCTAGTGTGTTCCTATTGCTATTAACATGCCAAGATCACAAGTTGACGAGATCGTTTGGGAGGGCCTGACCAACAAGGAGCTCCATGATAAATTTCAGCAAATGATAGGTGACCAAGTGCAAGACTTCGTGACCAGCCTTGGAGAAGCCATGGAGAAGATAGATGGCTTGGAGAGAATATTCAACACCAAGATGGACGACAAGTTTAGTGAGGTGCTTGACCGTCTACCACCAGCAGCTGTAGCTATCGTCCCTCTCCAACAAAAACAACACCAAAAACAACCGAGTTTCATGGGACGAGGAAAATGTGTGCCTATCGTACAAGGCTAGAATTCTGGTGTCGTTGCTAATGTTGTTTTTTTCTGTTGTTGTTGCTGCTACTGTCATTGAGGAGAATGAGGATTATGACGGTGATTACGATGATGAGGAATAGGTACCTGCAAATCATCACAAGGGCAACAACCACCACAAGCACCGGGTCGTCCACATGGATACAATCGTAACAATAGGGTCGCACAACCCCCTCAGGTACAAATCATGACCATCTCCCTAAACTTAAATTGAATATTCCTACATTTGATGTTAGATATGTTCCTGGTATATACTTACTTGGAAATTAGAAACAAAACAATATTTTACATGCTTACAATTTCCTCAGGATCGATGTCTTGCTGTTGTTGTTTGTGCATCCACTGGATTTGCTTGTGTTTGGTCATCTGAACATTGTAGAATACATCATGCGAGTATCCCAACTACTTGGGCTGCTTTGAAACTGCTATGCGTACTTGTTGGGTTCCACCATTTTATCAACGTGAATTACTTCAAAAATTGCATTGCTTAAGAGAAGGAAAACGTTTTGTAGAAGAATATTATCAGGAATTACAAACTGGCACGATTAAATGTGCTATTAATCAGGAAAATGAAGCTATACTTGCACATTTTATGGTTGGATTTAATAGAGATATTCTGACTATTGTTGAGTATAAGGAGTATAACACTATCACTCATTTATTCCATCTTGCTTGCAAAGGTGAACGTGAAGTGCAGGATCGTCAAGCATTGGCCAGAACTGATTTTCTATAGGTCGCACTTCATCATGGACACCATGTACCTCATCTAATTACACATGTCCTACTGCAGCACCGCCTACTTCAGCCGCCAAGTCCAACCGAGATACCAAGAAATAGGCCCTTAGGCCACCCTCCTCTAAGAGCACACGATCCGGACCTTCAGAGAGCCCTTATTCATCCATTGCATCCGCATGAAAAATACATGAGGTTATATGTCATTGTTGCAAGGGTGAATGTCACTATGCGAGAGAATTCCCATCCAAGCGTGTGATGATTGTTACTGAGGAAGGCGGATATGACTCCGCTAGTGATTATGGTGAGGATACTTTGGCTCTTATAACGAGTGAACAACAAGGTGTAGATGATACTGAACAAGAGACATAATACATTGCTGCTGACTACGCCGACAAATATGAAAGTGTAGTTGCTCAACATGTTTTAAGTATGCAGGTAACATAGGCTAAGGAAAATCAGAGGCACAATTTGTTCCATACAAAGGAAGTTGTGACGGAATATTTAGTTTGCGTCATCATTGATGAAGGGAGTTGCAACAACTTGGCTAGCATGGAGACGGTGGAGAAGTTGTCTCTCACCACCATACCACATCCTCATCCTTATTAGATCGAATGGTTCAACAACAGTGGCAAGGTTAACGTAACATGTACTGTTCGTGTGTATTTTCGAATTGCTAATATTTTGATTATTTGATTCTGATGTGGTGCCCATGCAAGCATGCTCTGTTTTACTTGGTATACATTGCAATTTGATAAAAATATTGTACACCATGGTTGGAAAAACAATCATACTCTTGTTCATAAGGATAAAAATAGAACTTTGCTTCCTATGTCTCCTGAACATATTATGAAAGATGACATTGCTAGAGCTAGTAAAGCACAATAGGGGCAAACTCAGAGTCAATATCAGATCGTGGAAAAGTAATTTGAGAAACACAATAAGTCTTATAAACCATCATCTAGTGTTGCATCTAAAATAAAATTGAAGAGTGCATGTTTGCTTGCCATACAATCCGATATTACTCATGTGAATTTTACTACATATGTTTGCTATGCTTTTGGGTGCAAAGGGGTTGTATTTTCATTCGAGGATGTCCCATCCTCTTTGCCTCCTGTTGTCACTAACATCTTGCAGGAGTTCACTGACATCTTTTTCGGTGTGCTAAAGAATGAGTCCCATAGTAGCCTGACATGTGCATAGACGACGGCGGCCTCCTACACATCAAGCTCAGCTAGAAGACAATGCAACCAAGACAATTCCCAATACCAATGCTAAGCCACCATCAAGCCGCCTTACCGGTGAAGAAGATCGAAAGCCACCATGACCGGCAAGACACCACTACCACTACATCGCTCCACCTCATCAGGCTCATTCTCAATATCAGCAAAGTGTCAAGAGGGCAGGCAGTTAGATCAGCCTTGCCGAGGCGTCTAGCAACCCCAAGAACTTATAGCAGATTTATTCACACCTGTCCCATGGCGTGCCAAGAAAATAAGAGGTAGTTGGGTGAACAACACAAAAGGAGAGGCGATCCTTTCTAGAAGGTGTCACTAGCATGACACCTAGCAGCGCATCCATTGTGATTGTCCTAATCCGTCAGGGTTAGGTATTTACCACTCTAGATCCTATCAACACTTTTGGCAGCTATAGGATCCACTATTCACCCAGTGTGGTGACCCCTTTACCTATAAAAGGAGGGCCATGGCTACCTTCACAAAGGTCGACACCTTTTCCATTTGAAAGCGTACCTGCACTCCTCACACATCATTGTCGGGTTGTTGCGCTCCTTTAATTTGGACACAATAATCCACAACACACGAGATGTAGGATTTTACTCTCCCAAGTGGCCTAAAGCTGTCTAAACCCCGAGCAAGTAGGAGGTTGGTGATGCTATTTCTGCATGCCTATCCCCACTGCCGAACCTATAAAAGGGATCTCGCTGGTCCCATGGATCGTCGCACCCCAGATCTTTGGTGTGCCAGGTAGGGGGGTGGCGTGCACGAACCTTCATCAACGTATCCATGCCTTCCCCAACATCTTCATCGATGTGCATGGTCCCAAAAAGGCCAAGGGCACATCTCCGGCCATCCCGGCTTCATCCAAGTTGCCATTGCATGCAGCTATAGGCCACATAGACGGGGGAGGCCATCGTGCTCATCGTACCGGACACCGTCATCACGGTGGCGACCTGGGACAATGCTATGGCGGCAACGGCTACAGAGGCAACAATATCGGCAACAGGACCTCCGTTGCACGCCACACAAGACAACCGCGGCCAGGACATGCAGGACCAAGCCCATCGTCAACGTCCTGATGAGGACATGCAGCATACGACGGGGCGGGGGAACGCTCCTCCTAGCACCGTTGGGAGTAGGAGTTCCACCCGTGCCTCGTGCCACTCCATGCCCAAGAACTTAGAGGAATCCATGGCGCAGGGCCAACTAGAACATTCAGCCTGCACCAGAGAAGATGGAAGATTGGAGGGCGATCATATAGATGTTGCTAAGATTCGTGAACCGCGACAAGCCACAGGTGGCGGGTCCCTTGCGAGCGTGCCATGTGACTCCAACAGGGGCCGCTGTCGGGTGCGACGCTGAGGCAGCACCCACGGTGAAGTCGCCCCCACAGCAACAACAACCACCCCTCCAATCCAATGCATAGGACATCATGCCCTATGCATCGACGGACCCACGACAGAAGCAAGATCAACATCAGGTCTTGAAGAACAGGCGCAAGGAGGATGCACGCACCACCATCGAGAGGCAGAGGGAGACGCGACGCTAGTCAAACGGTCGTGTAGACACAGCCGTCGACGACCATGCGCCTAGCATGCCCGATATCCCACCTTATGAGGTAGGATGTCCAACATTCACCCATGAGCCGCGACAACTCTGGTGGCCCTCTAACTGGCCCTACAAATCTGTGCCGCCAGACAAATATGACGTTAAGATTAGTCTATCAAAGTTCCTTCGCATCTACACTATTCTTTTACAAGCTGTCGAGGGACGATATGAAAAAGTGTTCACGAACAACTTCCCGTTGGCACTCAAGCCCAATGTGAGGAGTTGGCTAATGAACCTTCCAAAAGGGTCCAGAAGTTCTGTGCAACCAGTTCGTTGGTGCATACCATGGGGGTCACAAACTCCGAGGGCAGCCCAGCGACCTGCATTTACTTCCCCAGAGAGATGGTGAACCCTCCGTAAGTATATCCAGAGATTCACCCGTTTACCACATAACATCCCTCACATCCATCCTGCCGTAGTGATTGTCATGTTCCATACGAACGTGTGTAACCGGTGGATGCATGAGGATATGAGCGTCAACAAGGTGCGGGAAGTCTCTTAACTCTATGCCATGGATGACAAGTGTGCACGTACCGAAGAAGGAAGAAGTCTCCCTGGGGAAGATGCTAGCACGAAGGTCGACTCTAACGACGAATACGCACCCACCTCCAAGGGGAAGGGCCAACAATGCAATTGTAAGCGCAAAGGCAAGGCGGTCATGGTCGCAGAAGGGTTCGACATGTCGAGTGCCGATAAGAACGCTAAGTCCAAGGGGTATGGCAAGGAATTTTCTGCCTGCTCCAGAAACAATGAAGCCGTGGTAGGAGAATAGGTTGGAAGGCCATACTGATAAATCTAACTCACAAAGGGCGACGACATCACCGAGTACGGCCAAGTAGACCAACTTGCCAAAAAGAAGAAGAAAGGGTATGAAAGGTGCGACAAGGAGAAAGAACATAACGGTTCTAGTAGTTCACACACAAAAACCTGCGGTGGTTGTGCTGGTCGCCGTTGTAAGGTCAAGCAGCAAAAGGAGAAGCCTGCTAGGGGCCAAGAGAAGAAGTTTGATGACAAAGATGATGATGATGATGAGGATGAAGAAGAGTTCCATAAGGGAGTGGGTGCTATGTGTGTTGATGGAAGCACATCTTTGTACTCCTCTCACTGGCAGCTCAAGCTGTGGGTCCGTGGGGTCAGCGCAGCAGAACCAGCAACATAGGAAAGGACACCCCTCATGTGGTTCAGCAATCCCATCTTCTTCGATGCTAAGGATCACCCTCATCGCATCAATGTTGTCAGGTGTGTGTGCCATAGTTGGTATCACCAACAATTCGTAACCTAAAAGTCATGAAGAAGTTGGTCGATAGTGGGGCCACTTGAACTTGATCTCTCCCGAAATGATCAAGCGGCTGCAGATCCCTGACACGGATCTCAAATCGATAGGGTCGTTCCATGGGGCAACCCAGGAAGATCTAAGCACAAGGGGAAGAACGCTATGTCGGTGTCATTCGGTAGAAAGCACAACCTCCAGACAGAGAGGGTGGTCTTCGATGTTGCAAAGATGTTGCTGCCATACAGTGGAATCCTGGGCCAACTGGCGCTCGCAAAATTCATGGTCATGTCCCATCATGCCTACAATACACTGAAGATGCCACGGCCAATGAAATTCATCACCATCCATGTTGACAACAAGAAAACATTCCTTTGCACCGACAAGCTCGTCCGGGAGGTAGTAGAAGTATCTACCGACAAGGCACTTGCTCCTGTCGGCAAAGATCCGGGGGGAGCAAAACTCGAAATCCGGCAAGACATGTGGCGATGAATCCGAGAAGCGCATCGCAGGGTGCAGCATGCCCGTTGATGACTTCCCATAGACCTCTACCACAAGGAGCAAGAAAAACAATACGACCATCCCCAGGACAAAGCAAGTGGCTGCATTGGAGGACGGCGAGGGCGGCAATTTCAGTATAAGTGCCACCCTTGATAGAAAATAGGAAAGAGAGCTCGTCTCCTTCACTACTAGATTGGCGGGTGCAAAAGACCTATTAGTGGCGTACGAGGCTCTTAGGGGCGCCCACAACCGACCTCCTGCCACTGCTATTATGGCATAAGTGGTAGGTGCCATTGGTTTATTAGTTCAGTGGCGAGCACGCAGCACTTCTCTCCACTAGTTATCCTCCACGAGTGGCAAACAATAATGCCCTGCCCACCACTACTTGTTCATGTTCCAATGGCGGGCGTAGTGGCTCGCCTGCCACTGCAGGCTCACTCATGGTAATAGCACAAATTGTGGTGCCATCGGTACGTTTTGCACAAATCTAATATAAACAACAAATGAAGCATGAATTGTACGCTTAGGCACGCAAGTTCACAAGGTAATTAATAATCTTCATAACAACTAGTAACACTTCAAGTTTTTCGAGTTAACAAACCAACATCGAAATATTACATCCATCTTAACTAGAACTAAGAGTTCATCAGCTAGGAGATATTTGACCAGACCTTATTTCTAAATAAGATCTATAACAACCATCATCTACAAGTTGTTGTTCCTATTGTTCCTTATTGTGATGCCCGCACTTGGGTCAACTTTTAGTTGTCGTCTCTTTCCCTTTAGGAATTCCCTGCAGTCGACCTCATAGAATGATATGCGTCCAACTGTGTCCGTCTTGTATAGAATGTTGGTGATATGACCTCCTGCTCCCAGGCTTACTTCGGCCATGTCGACAGGAGGGATGTCCTCGGCCCAAATCATGTTCATAGGTAATTTCTATGATCCCCATGATTAAAAACAAAATAGAGCATGTTATGCTTGAAATCTTGCCATATTGTGTTATGAACAGGAAAAGAAGAGAAAAGATACAAAGCATGGTTTCTTTCATGATGTTGGTCTCGGTAAAACAATGTACAAATGGCCTCCCGAAGTAGTGCACTCTTGATGGTAGGATCGTGATGAGTTTAGCCTTATCATCATCATTAAGCTCTTTCATTCTTTGAGAGGAAATTCTATAATTGTATGGATCATCATTGTCATCATCTTCCTAATCATCTCCCTCATCCCCATCCTCATGCTCATGGCTGCTATCGTCATCCCCGCTAACATCATCTTCATCTTGGCTCTCATCATCATTATCATCATCATCATCATCATCATTTCGGGAAACCTCAGCATCATCCTCATCATGCTCATCCTATTGGATGAATAAATACTTAGTCCTTAACTTGTTGACAACTTTCTTTAAGTAAAAGAATATGTACTCTCCATGGGTGAGCTTATTATTTCAAATGTACTTGGTCCATCTATCGCCTCCTACGATGGTTTTGTCCTTTTGTTTACAAACGTCAATTTTGTACAATTGACCTTGACCATCCGAAAAGTTGAGAATGTCACCAATTAAATTATTGAATTGTACCCTTATGTTTCATGGGATACACCATGGAACAATTAACATAGTTAGTAATTAATGGTGCAAGTCAGCAACTGGTTAGAATTGAATGATGAAGAGAACATTGTTACCATAAATTTTTCGGATTCATCTCTCAAGAAGACCCGAAATTCTACTACATGTGATAAACTATCCCTACATTGACTTTTGCAGACATTGCAGTCCTTAAGGACCATGATCCCCTCCTTTGAAAAGTAACACCATTATCATTGGTGCACCATTGCAATATATATTACTAAGAAGGCTTATCACGAAGTCACGGACATATATAGTATGCCATAGCAAGATTCAGAAGTACTAAAACAAAGGTGCAAACATCTAAAGCACAAAGTTATACGACTAGGCACGATAGAGAGATCAACTCCTAATATAATTCTCGTCCTAATACTTGGCGAGATCATCCTAGTCTATTGGGTCATCCTCAGCATCCTTCTCGTAGCTATGGTAATCAGCAACACCTCGTTAATGTCGTACAGATGCGGATCCTCCCGAAGATACCGCTCTAGCAAGGGATCGATGCTCTGATGTTTACATGCCTTGAGGCACACCTCATCCTTTAGGTGCTCCGGGTCCTCGGCCTTGGAGACTATTCTCATGTTAGAAGGCGCCATCTGAGTCGCACACCAAGCATCCTGAGGAAACTTGAGTTGGGCCCTGCTTGGCCCCTGGTACTTGAGCGACCTGGCATCCTAAGCGCACACTGCTTCCTCGGGGAAGTTGAATGTGTCGAGCCATTATTTCTTGCCAGTGATGCGGTTCGGGATTTGGGCGCCCCACTTCCCCCAGGGTCTCTGCACAACACAAAAGTACGTGCCATTGTCCGCCATTTCTAGAACCGGAGAAATCTTCAACATCACAATTTGAAATAAAAAAATTGGTCATGACCTTTGCATAAAAATGGACACATTAAGAGCTAGAAATTTTCTGAAATGGAAATAAATCAATGTTTCAACAAAACTTCACTGCTTATAGTATGAATCCTTGGAAAGAAATGAATAGAACTACTACAACACTATATAAATATTAACTTTGTTTTAGAAAGATTGATTCCATTTTATAAATTGATATTGTCCTATCAACATTATTTGGTGATAACCTAAAAAACACATTCTTTGGTGATAGATCATACTTTTATCTTAATGTGTTCATATAAGATAATACTTTCACCTACGGCAAAGTGGCTGCATGCTAATACTTTCATCTTAATGTGTTCTCTCCATGCTAATACTTCCACCTACGACAAAGTGGCTGCATGCAATCAACATTCGATATCTGCCCTTACTAAAAAAATATTGAACAAGTTGAACTATATACCATAATCATAGCCATGTGTGTGCGCGTGTGCGTGGCTGTAGCTGCAGTTGTGCGTGTGTGTGGCTATTGACGAGGCTGTCATGTGCATGGCAATGTGGCCGTGGGATTGAGAGGTGGGGAAGGCAGGGATGGCGATGTATTACCGATAGAGTGGACAACAACAGGGCGGATCGGGGAGACAGTGACGTGGAGGATCGAAGTGACAACAGCAGCACACGGCGAAACCAACACTGGTAGCGGGCGGCAATGTCGGTTGCGGATGGATATAGCGACGTCAGTGGACAGCAACGGGGGTGAGTGAGAGTGAGAGAGAGCGAAGTGTGCTTCCACCAACGGGGGAGAGTGAGAGTGAGCGAGAGTTAAGTGAATTGTGGCAGAAAGAGGGGCGTCCACACGTAGTCGTGTAAGTTCCTGTCTACGATGGGCGTGCCAACAGGCACACCACTTCTGATTTGGGGTGGCCGGTAATAAATCGGTTTCGAGTTGTCTTATTTTGCATACACTAAGCTGTGGTGAGTAGTAGCGTGCTCTGTCTAGTGCTATCTTCCTCATCAGTGGCGGGTGGTGCTATGGACCCGCCATTGCAAACATTCGGCACATGGCCGTACTCATGGTGTCGATTTGTGGTGGGTAGTATAAAACACCTGCCACTACAAGAGTACCAGCTCCGACGGTCATTTCTTGTCACCCGCCACAGTTACTAGCAGTGGCGAGTGACAAGGGTCACCCACCACACATTAGGGTTCACCTATAAGCCTTTTCCTAGTAGTGCTTCTTGCGGGCGAAAGTCGTTGTGTTCGCATAGCGACCATCTCACATCACCGGTGTTCCCATGGAGGTGACCGAGCACCACCTTCCCATGTGTCTCCACGCACATCCCATGAAGTAGAAGGTACGAAAACAAGCCCTAGACCGGCAAGAGTACATTTACGAGGAATTCAAGAAGTTGGAGGCAGCAGGTCTGATCAGAGGTGTCCGCTAGCCCACGTGGCTAGCAAACCCAGTGGTGGTGCGGAAGGTGAGCGAGAAATGGAGGATTTGCATTGGCTTCATCGATGCCAACAAGGCTTGTCAAAAGACCCCTTCCCTTGTCACACATTGATCAAATATTAGTTTCAATTGCTGGCTTCGACCTATTGTCGTTCCTTGATGCCTACTCTGTCTACCACCAGATCTTTATGGCTGAGGAAGACAAAGAAAAATCCACATTCATTACCCCGTGTGGCACATACTGCTTCAAACGTATGGTTTTTGGGTTGAAGAGTGTTGGTTCAACATTTGTAAGGGCCATCTAGATTGGTTTTGGGCCGTAGCTACATAGTAATGTGGAGGAAGATATGGATGACTTAGTTGTGGAAACCAAGGACATGGCCACACTAATTGAAGACTTAGAAGAAACCTTTGCAAACTTGCACAAGATCAACTTGAAACTCAACCCTGAGAAGTGCATGTTTGGAGTCCCATTTGGCAAGCTCCTTGGGTTCTTTGTGTCACAGCACGGGATAGAAGCCAAACCCGCCAAGATTGAGGCAATCGAGTAGATAGAGTCACTGTAGCGCGTCAATGAGGTACACCGCTAGACGGGTTGCGTCATTGCCCTGAGCATGCTCATTTGCAAGTACGCGGAGTGCGCCCTGTCATTTTTCAAAATTGTGAAAAAGAAGGCATGAGTAAATGGACTCCCGAAGCGGAGGTTGTGCTTCAAGATTTGAAGAAATACATGTCCTCGGCTCCAATACTAGTCACGCCAAGAGCACAAGAGCAATGGGTGATAGACTTGGCGACAACTATTCAAGTGGCTAGTGCTATGCTCGATGAGGAAAGAGAAGATGAGGAGGATGAGGTGGCAACATGTGACAGCCCGAGACCGACGCTCCAAAAGATTCCCCTTTTATTCCATTGCAGTCGTGCGATTAGATTGTCTGTCGCATTCATCATCGCATCATGCGCATCATCTGCATTGCATCGGCACTTCGTTGCTATCTGTATTCAAAACTTGTATCCGTTATTAGTTGCCGGTTCTCTCTGTGTTCGTCGTTGTCCGTTTTGAGCCCGACCACACACGCACGCGCTCGCGACAACGATAAAATATTGTTTTTAAAGGTGTCTGGAAAATATTCTCGGATTGGGTCAAAACTTGGCGTATATTCTGAATTTAATGTAGGTAGGATGCCTGCCAAATTTCATCACGATCGGAATTTGTTTGATACCCGAACTAGCGACCGTAGCGGTACCGTCATCGATTGATCGTCGAACGTTTTTCGGTGTTTAAAAATCTCGTGCCACGGGCCACCAGTCTCCCTCTCGTCCCAACCTAGCCTTTCTAACACAGCCACTACAACCCACCAAAACCACCTCTCCGGTCGGACCGTACGATCGCGATCGGAGGGTCCAAAAACGACCAAAACCCCCTAACCCTAACTCCCCTTTCCCTATTTTTTTGACCAACTAGTGTAGGGTAATCACCCCACAACCTTTTTTTTATTCCATCATAATACAAGAGATTTATGTACAGGAAAGGAATATAATATACAAGTTGGGGGGATTGTGGGGTGTACGAACCTCATGGAGGTAAAAAGGAAATCCACTTAAGAAGATCATCCTTAATTCTAGCATTAATCCTATAAGCTAGAAGAGAAATATCATGAATGAAGCTAGACTTCCATCTGTTGAATCTGGGACGCTCACTGTAAAAAACCCTTGCATTTCTGATGGTCCATATATTCCAGCATGCATTAAAAACTACTTCAGAGAAGAAAGAATGTTGGAAATCACTCCTGGCTATTCGAGAAATGTCCCACATGGAGTTGCCCTACAATGAAATTTGAAGGTAGTTCCAAACCCTGGTGCTGAATATTCAATTAAAGAAGAGGTGATCCCTGTCATCGTTGACATTTTCATGACATATGACACATAAGTTGGAATCTGAAACATTCTAGTGGCGTCTCTCAAGCATATCTGGAGTGTTCAGTCTGTCCATAATGAGCATCCACGCAAACATCTTAATTTTCATGGTGCAACAACTTTTCTAGATCCAACTAAGAAGAGGGTTGGGAATAATGGTTTCATGGACATGCATGTAATACTTCTTTGTAGAGTAACCTTTATTGTCCCCACTCCAAAGCCAGACATCCTTGCTTGACTCTTTGCACATGTTGAAGAAGGCATTGAATTGTTTGCAACTCCTGGAAAGCTCTGTTAGAGAGTGGCAAGTGAAACAGGCTAGTCATGGTGCTTGTTTCAAATGTTGTGAAAACCTCCTCAGCAGTACAGAATGTATGAATGGCAAAAGAGAATAGTCTTTAGAACCTATGAGCTAGAGGAAAGGTTGAGTCACCTAGTGCCCAAGAATGGGACCAAAAGAGAAAAGTATCTCCTCTATTTGGTTGTATGTAACTGACAGATCTGAAATTGTCCATCCTCTTGCAGATATGGTGCCACCAAAAGGATCCACATAAAGATGTTCCCTGTGGAACTGTGTCATGGTAATAGGTGTTCCATATTAAATCTACCCATGGCACTTCTGCTCTGTTAAAGAACTTATCAGCATGCTTAAGAAGTAGAACATCATTTTGCACAGACAGGTTCATGATACCCAAACCACCTTTCATCTTTGGTCTGCAGACCAAGTCCCAAGCCGCAAGAGCAGGTGCATGATCTTGGCCATTTCTTCTCCAGAGGCATTGTCTTTGTATCCTTTCCAATTGTTTGAGGATGTCCAGACTACAAAGGAGAAAATGAGAACATAAAACAGAGCTGAGTTGAGGTATTGCAGTCTACCACCCTGAGCCAAGAAGGAAGAGCTAGCAGAGAGCCTCCTTTGCACGTTATCCACCAGGGGCATTAGGTCAATGATTCTTGGCTTTGTTGTCCCAACAGGCAAACCCAGGTATGTGAAAGGTAGAGAACCAACCTTACAACCAATAGAATTTGCCAGCCTTTGAAGCTCTACCTTGTCAATGTTAATTGGCAAGAGGGCAGACTTATGGTAGTTTACTTCAAGGCCAGTAGACTCGGAAAAGAGCAGACACATCTTTTTGAACCCAAGTAATTGGGATTCCACAGCAGGTAAGATGATAAGAGTGTCATCTGCATATTGGATAATTGGAAAATATTTATCATGGCAAGGAATGGGAAGATGAATGATCCCATTCTCCAGCAATTGATTTACCAAGGTTTGAAGAAAATCTACAGCAATGGCAAAGAGAAGAGTGGACATAGGGTCACCCTGTCTTACACCCTTTTTGCACATAAATTTTCTACCAGCTACCCCATTTAATAGTACTGAGGAAGATCTAGAAGAGAGCAGCTTTTGTACCCATAATATCCATTTCTCATTAAAACCTTTGTGTCTTAGAACCTGGTAAATAAATTCATGTTCCACACAGTCAAAAGCTTTCTCAAAATCAAGCATGAGAATGATAATAGGTCTGTTTGATTAATGTCACTCGTCAAGGTACTCCAATGTCCATCCTAGACGGTCTTTAAATAGTTTTGGATCTGATAAAACCATATTGATTCTTATGAATGCATTTCACGATTTGTAACTGCAACATGTTCGCCCTTTCCCTATTTAACATCCCACCCCTGCCATTTCAGGCCTACCCTAACCCTTCCTCGGATCCCATGCAAACCCTAGCCGCCAGCCTCTCCCACCTCCAGCTACAGGCCCGCGAGAACACAGATCGGGCCCTCGGAAGCCCATCTAGCCCAACCCCGAGCTCCCTCCAGCGCCTTCAATGGAGAGCCACACCGAGCCCTCCTCCTCGCTACTTGTCGACCTCGCCGCCCTGTTGATCACTGGCGATCGCCGGAACACCCTCCGTCAGATCTGGCCGGAGCTCAGCTGGCCAGCTAGCGTCGCCGGTCCTGTCGGAGGCAACAGCCGGAGCCGCTCCTCTCGAGCACCAGCAGCTGCCCTCGCGCGCCGCCTCCAGCCGGACGCCGCCGCAGCCGAGCCACCGTCCCGCCAAGCTTCGCCCCGCACCGGTGCCCCCAACCACCGGCCCCAGCCGCCGCCCCGCCTCCCGTTGCCCCGCCGGTCGCCGCGGCCTCAGCTCGATCCAATCTGGATCGAGGTAGGTCTCCCGCTCGCCAGCGCCTCGGCCCAGCGGACAGGCCAGGCCGGCCTCCTGCTCGGCCCAGCCACATCCAGCAGCCGGCCCAGGTCCAGCATCGCCCCAGTGTGGCCCAAGAGCGACCAGCTAGCCCAGCTCCTTTGCGAGCACAATTGGGCCAGATCCTCGCCCGTGGCCCATCTCCAGCCTCCAGCCCGACCGACCTACCTTGGCCCTAGGTGAGCACCCGAGCGCTATCTCCCGCCCCGACGCATTTTATCTATAATGCGCCCACCTTTGTTTCGACCCAGACGCAAATTTTGGCCCGATGCGTAAATTTTTTTCGTGTCTACCTATTTATCTATTTAGCCCAGATTTTTAAATTACAGATTAGGTGAATATTTTCAAAAGCCCATAGTTTTTAAACCGTGCCTCGGATCACGACAAGTTATATATGTAGAACGTGTGGAATTCCGCGTAGAATAATTTTTTTTAAATCTCATGCATATTTCGTTCGTCGCCTGCCTCCGTACGAAGGATGACTCACCTTGGAGGGAAACTTTTTACAAAAGGGGTCGTCGGGGGACATGACAACTGTGCCCTCCCCCGGGTGATGCTTCGCGAGAACGCTCGTCAATCTTACTAGTTTAGCACATGAGTGTTGTCCCCAGTCATCAGGTGGCTTGCACCAGACCTAACGACTCGCACCATTCGGGAAGGACTTGGCGACTTTATTCTTCATGCCCCCAGCAGTAGATGTCTAAGGTGAGTCAATGACGGGCGTGCTATGATCAGCGGCGCGCTTCCTGGATTAGTCACGAGTCTTGTAGGAGGTCTTATAATGGTTCTTGGTAGGAGCGGGTGCCATGTCGGTAGATGCTGCGACATCTTCCCGGTAGATCTTGTCAACACAGAGGACTTCGTCTTTCTTGTCTGCATGGATGGTCATGATGATCATCAGCCATGGCATCTTGAGTGTGTTGTAGGCATGGTGGTACGCCACGATGAACTTCGCTGGCGTGGGATGGCCCAGGATTCCATTGTACGACGACGACATCTTGGCGACGTCGAAGGTGACCCACTCTGTCCTGAAATTGAGCTCGCTACCAAATGTGTCCGACAGGGTTATCTTTCCCTTTGGCTGAAATATCCCCCCGTCCACTCCTTGGAAGGATCCCTTGGGTTCAAGTTCTCAATCGAGGATCTAACCCGCTTGATCATATCGGGAGAAATCAGGTTTAGGACAGCCCCACTATTGACCAACATCCTCGTGACCCTGAGCTTGTGAATCATTGTCGAGACAAACAATGGCATGCACCTAATTGAGGTGATGTGATCAGGTTGGTCCTCGGCATCGAAGATTTTTGGAGTGTTGGACCACTTGAGAGGCTTCCTTGCTTCTGCCGCTAGCTCCGCCGTGTTGACTTCGCGGACCCCTTGCTTGAGTTGCCTACATGTGGAGTGCAAAGATGCGCCTCCGTCAAATCACATAGCATCTATAGCCTCCTCGAACGGTTTCCTGTTAGATTCCTGTCCATCCTGGTCATCATCATTATCTGATTTGTCATCTTGGCCTCTAGGAGGCTTCTCTTTCTACGGCTTGGCTTTGTTGCGGAGGCCACCTCGGCCGTTGAGGCCCTTCTTGTCGGATCCACTAGCACTAACTCGGCCCTTCTCCTTGTCGCGCCATTATTCTCTTGCTTCTACTTCTTAGCAAGATGTTCTATTTGGCAGCATTAGGTGATGTCGTGGCCCTTGGTGAGGTGGATCTTGCAGTACAGCTTGCCAGTGTTCCTGCCTGCCACGGCCTTGTATCTCCACAGCACGTGGCAATGTCCTTGTCGGACTCCTCTGATTTGGCCTTCTTGCCGGAGCTCTCGATAACCATCACTCCTTTCCTTTCCATTTCTTGGTACGCTTGTGTCCCTTCTTCGAGGAGGCGAGCGTGTTCTCGTCGTTGTCAGGGTCGACTTTTGCGCCAGCGTCCTCCCCCGGGAGCCAACTTCCTTCTTCAGCCCACAAGCACTTGTCAGCTAGAGCGTAGACCTCGGAGACATCTTGCACCTTGTTGATGCTCATCTCCTCACGCATGTGGTGATTGCATACGTTCGTGTGAAACGCAGCAATCACCGCAAAAGGGTGAATATCCGGGATGTTGTGTTTCATGCAGCTGAACCTCTAGATGTACTTGCGGGCGGAGTCGTCGTCTCGATGGTGGAGGACGTGTAGATCGCTAGGCTGCCACTGGAGCTTGTGGCCCCCATGGTAAGCTCCAACCAACTAGTTCCAAAGATCCGCCGAGGAAGAGTTGGATCCTTCAGAAAAATTCATCACCCAACTCCTCACATTGGTCATGAGTGCCAATGGGAAGTAGTTGGCGAGCAATTCTCAAGAACTCCGATAGTCTAGCCTGCACCGAAATGGTGTAGATTCCCAAGAACTCCGGTAGCCTGCACCGAAATGGTGTAGATACCGAAGAACTCCAATGGACTGACATTGTTGTCGTATCTGTCCGGCAACTCGAGCTTGGACGCCCAACTACAGGGCCAGCTGACTTGCCGCAGCTCACTAGTGAACGACCGGCATCCCACCTCGTAAGGTAGGCTACCACATGCCCGAGCATGGGCTCATCGACGGTTGGATCCTTGCTATCATCAGATTGGTGACGTGCTTCCCGTCGCCTCTCGATTGTGGTGCATGCGTCCTCCTTGCATTGGTCGTTCAAGACTTAGCGTTGATCTTGCTTCATCCGTAAGTCTGTCGTTGCTTGAGACACCTTATCTTGTGCGTCGGTCTGGTGGGTAATTTGTTGCTATCGTTCGGGTGACTGTATAGTGTCTGCTCCAGTAGTGTCGCGCTCGGCGGTGGGCCTTGTAAGAGCGGCACGCCACGTGCGTGAGGAACTCGTTGCGTATGGCTTGTCATTGTAGGTGAAAGTAAGCAAGCTTTGTATGGTCACCCTCTACTCCTCCATCATCTCTAGTGTAGGCGGAAAGTTTAGAAGTAGCTGGGCCTGTGCCAGAGCTTCCCCGACCATTTTATGGACCGGACAGGGCGAGGCATGGGTAGCGTTCTTACTCCTCGCAGTGCCAGAAGGAGCACTTTCCCGCACAATCACCCGCCTTCGGTCCTCATCAGGGGCAGGTGGTTGAACTTGGCCTTACGCTCCTTGCACAAGGGTCTTGTCTGCGCACCGCCGTGGGTCATCATATTGTGGGCGGGGGCCGAGGTTATCTTGTGAAGGTTGCGGTGGAGGTCCGGTCGCAGTCATCGCCACTTAAGTCGCAGCCATGGGTGTGATGTTGCCCTCGACCGCCGCCGACGCATACTACTCTATCACAACGACGGGTGTCAGCGTCGTGATTTGTGGAGCTCAGCGCGGTGTTTTGGTTACACTCGCTGATGTGACGTGCATGGTGTCCGCCCCCTTCTTCGTCGCCCTTCCCGACCGACATGGGCAGCGTGGACGTCGAAGGGATGGCCACCAAGCCACCCTTGGACTTCTTGGGTGCCATGGGCACCCATGAAGGCATGCAAAAATGTGGGTGAAGCTTCGTGTACTCGAAATCCCGTAACTGGCGTGCCAAAGATGTCAGGAGAGAAACAATGATCTATGGGACCTACGTGGTCCCTTTCAGTTCTGCAAGGGGATTTAGGTGCACAAAGAGCATCAGTCAATCAGATCGCACACGAGTGTTTATACAGGTTCAAGCCACTCAGGAGCCTAAAACCCTACGTATTGTGTGTGCCTCGTTGATTATGTGGGTTCAAGTATAGGAGCGCAAGGACCCGACAAGGATGCTCGGGAGGTACAGCTACGCGTGCAATTGAACAAAGTGTCCACCCCCTCAAAGCCTCGAGCCTCCTTTTATAGCTCAAGGGGTTACCACAATGGCTATAATGGTATTTTACTAGGTGTATTGTGCATACTGTAGCAACAGGAACTGCTTGTCAGCATAGGTAGTGGCAAACACCTAACTATGACGGACTAGGACACGCGCATTCAATGCACCATGAGGGGGCTTGGTGGCAAGGTCCCCGGCAAGGATTGCTTCTCCTTTTCTGTTGGCTTCTCAGCTACCTCCTCTTCTTCTGCCACGTCACGGGATGGGTGTCATTAAGCCTGCAACACGCCTGCCGATATGGCCACGTGCCCCTGCCAGCACCGCATGTCCGCATGCTCGCTCGACACCTTGGCTGATGTAGATAATCGGCCCTTGTGTATTGATCCAATTAAATTATATAAAGTGTATCAAAACCATATAAAAATATTATAAACACGTGTTAATATGGCATGAATACTTCATAACTTATTGATACGTTGGAGACGTATCATGACACAATTGTTTTCATTTGATATGCCTGAGGTTGAGGTATTCTCCTCATGAAAATGCCCACGCATCATTTCGGGAGGACCCCACGAAGAGATTTAGGCACCTGTATGGTGTCCCACCTCAGACCACACGAGGCACAGTGAAACCCACAAGGTATAGCAATGCCTTCAAAAGTCATCCCTCCAATTGTTTAGACCCAGTGCGTCAGGCTGCCACTACCTTAGTTTTGTTTACACCGTCAATATAGCGGTCCTATGTTCCTCTCAGCAAATGATGCTAGTGAAGAGGCGGATGGTGCCAAGCAACGTAACAATGTGATATGTGGCAACCCAAGCCGCCCTTCGGAGACTAATGAAACAATCCCTTGTTCTGTCACAAGAGCAGGGGTTAATTGATTGTGCTTATGACAAAATGGGCCATCTTCTCGGCTTATGTGCTGCTTCGTGCATTCTCCATAGGTCGTAGGTCACCACATGTCTGGGTGAGTGGTTCAGTTTGATATCATTGCATATTAGGACTCGAATTATGCAGGTGCTCGTGTTTGTAGGAAATCGACCTCGGGGGCATGCCATTTCCATGGTAGATCTTTGGTTTGTTGGTCATTCAGGAAGCATAATTGTGTCTTATTATGTACGGGTGAGGCCGAATATATTGTTTCTAGCACCTGTCGCAGTCAGTTACTATGGATGAAGCAAAAAAGAATGACTATGGAATCAAGGTCTAGAAGATCCCATTATTGTGTGATAATGAGACTACGATCAAAATTGGACACAATCTAGTGCAACACTCTCGCACCAAGCATATTCACATCATATATCATATCATTCGCTATCATGTTTATCGAGAGGGCATTTCCATCATCCATGTCAAGACCAAACACAATCTCACACAGATTGTCACCAAGCCTCTCGATGAGAAAAGATTTCATGCATTACCGTGTGAGCTAAATATCCTAGATTCTGCAAACATGTAGTAAGATGGACTCGGCACCCATGCCAACACTTCCATATGTTCAAAGAAATGGGTGCACAATGCTTGAAGAGTTTGAAAACTTCGACAAAGTGAAATTTTCCTTCGGAGAGTTAATATATTAACAAATAACTGACTTTTCGGGTGCCTGATAATTGTGCACCACTTGAGGTCATATAGTTCTTATATGGTGGGTCTCGCCACCACCATTTTAACTCAATTTTCATATATTTTTTCATACAAGTGTTTTATTTCCTTGTGTGGCATTTCACTCATTACTCTAATTTTATGGGTTTGTGTTATTTGCCTCGGTGAAATTCCTAGGCCCTCTGTTTATGCGGAATACTTGTCTCTGATAAACATCTCGGACCGAATATTATACACTTTGGAGAAATCGTCCAAAATTTGGGGTTTCCTTCCCAAGTGAGGACTACGTCCTTGATGATGGTCACCACGTGTTGTCACAAACTGCCTCGAAATCTAAGCGGCTGAATTGCAAAGGGCTTCATCTGGTGATAGTTCGATATTCTCCTCACTTGCGGTAACTTTTCTCACAGTTTTATACTGCTCCTTCATATCAGTTTTTCCATTCACTTTGCCGCACAAACTCCACCTAGAAATTGACGATGACATTCTCTTTGTCGCTTGAATGCCGGAAAGAGTTTGCCAGAGTCATCCATCATTGCCGCGAATCATCTCCTTCACTCTGCCGCCATAGTTCCTACTCATCACCAAGTTAGGGCATGTGTAGTGTGAACTCGTTCATCTTTCCATCCGCTTTGAGTTCTTCCGTGATATTCACTGAAAACTATTTAACGCAATTCCTAGATCCATCACATAAGTAACTTATTTGGATGCGGTTTGTAGTTTTCCCACACATCTCACTATTCAGATCAAGGGTTCAAATTATGTCTCTCAAGAATGGAATGCCCTAAGCGTTACCTAATATTTTCCTCTTGATATACTAGGACATCCAGTATCATTTCCTTCATACGAAACATGGCTCAAACATTGTGTCTACCTTTTCTTCAAATGTTTTCCTCGAATAAGACCTCGTTGTGTGCATTTGTAACCCTATCCTCATCTTCCCTCTCATTTGTCTTATTCGCGGGGAAATGTAGTCAGTGGAAGATTATGCTCAACCCGTGGGCCAAACAGATCATAACATTAATGATATTATGGGCACTATTGATGAATTAAAGGCACGAAATGCTATGAACAAACCAACTCATAATCCTTCAATGAGCAAGCGAAAAATATCACCCGGAAAAAATGTCAGCGAGCAAGAAGAAAAGATCCTATGAATAAGAGAAGAGGTGAGAGACAACCATTTGCAAATTCTGCGGAATATATTTCGATGACCGACACAATATTGTATCTCGGGAGAGTAGTGGCGCCAAGTACGGAAGACATCAATCGATTTGACACCACTCGGTTCGAAGGTGGTTCAACCATGAATTTGTTCATCCTTGCTTTGTGCAGAATTTTGCCTTCCATCCTCCATGTAGTGACTGTCGTGCTATTTCACTCAATAAGCCACAAGGATCTATGGAAAGGCCTCCTCCACCTCCACATGCTCATGAATCATCTCTTCGGACTCCAGATTCCTATCATGTTGACCTTGGAAAGCACCGAATGGAATGCTCAAAGGACTGTTGAGAAAGAAGGAAGGAAGGTTGAAAAAGAAGCGAAAAACATTCGCCTACACAAGGAAGATCTTGAGAAGAAAAGTGGAGAAGTATCGTTTGAAGCTCGAAACAAGCGGAAACATGATCCGAGTGCTCCCTCCACATCATGAAGAAAAGTACCTACGTAAAAAGGAAAAAATGCATGTTAAGGCCAAAGACAACTCTTCTTCCGAAGATGATCCCCCTCTCACTACGGACGAGGTTGAGGCCACTATCGATGAACATGTCAACATCACCACATCAAACATTCTGCTAGACCTTCAGACTCAAGTTGTTCCTTCAGAACCTCCAAAGAAAAACAAGCACCGAAAAACTCCAGCAACAACTGTTCTTATGAAACAACATGTCAATAGAAGAGCTAGTCCATATGACATTGATCTCAAGGACATAGTTGTGGCGCACCAGTTTGAACTACCAAGCTAGGCAAGAAGATTCCGAAGCCTGCCACAAAAAACCTCGAGGATCCTCTTATCGAGCAAAATGCTCCTGCAAGTCCAAAAGAAGGCACCTAAGTTTCCTCCTACTATGGCTAGCCATTGGCCTCTAAACCTCACCTTGAGTCAGTTCCTTCGCAACCAGCTCCTGTTGCCACATCTGTTGGTCCAAACAACTATGCCCATATGTTCATCATGGAGATGCTTGATCATTTTATTGAAAACCCTTTTAGTGAAGGAGAAGTGGGATCTTCGCCCATACCACCAGAAGTTATTAAACAAGCTACCTCTTTGGTGATGGAAATGTGCGATGATGTAGTCAAATTCAACCAGCTTTCTGCCGAGGTCCTTGAACTGACTAACATGATCAAAACAACTTCCAACAACTTTGTCATCTGAGAACTCGAAGAGTCTTTCAAGGATGTGAACTGTGCCATTTCAATCCTTCACAACCATCACATGCGTCTCCATTTTGACGTAGAGCAAATGGTTCAGAAAGTATGTGATGCTCATCAAGCTGAAATCACAGTCTACAATGATCTGGTCAAGCAGCGCATTGATCATGCTCGTAAGTAGAAGAAGATACAATGAAAGAAACTTTCTTCAAAGAATCCTCCCCCACCCATTGTTGTCGGTCCAGTGGAACTAGGGTACCAAGGCTCAACTACTATGACCCTAGTGACCCACGCGAAGAAGGCCTAGTGTGGTGCTTAGCCCAATGGAAGACTCTCGAGGCCACCCCACGATGTTCCGACTTCGCGAGGATCCACTTCTCTCTAAGAGGGACCCAAAGGATGCTCTTCCACAAACAGCAAGCGACTTTGTGAGGTGTCCCCCGCGAGGCTACTTTCCGCGAGGCCCTCCGTTTGGATGGGCCGTTCAATACTATGCACACAACGGTCCATGTGGGTAAAGTACATTTCCACCAAAGGAGGCAAGGATGGAGCGAGCGGGCGCCACAGAAGAATTTTCCCCTTTGTGATAAAAGGAGAGAAGGCAGTTGTCCCTCCGAAAGGCGAGTCCCAAAACTTACTAGATTTGTGCAGGGAGACTAAGGTGACACTGGTTGCGAGGAGGGATATCCCAAGCGAGCCCACGAGCGCTTCATGGATGGCGCCTTTCGAAAAATGAAGATGACCTTTTCAGGGAATATTCATGTTAATCCCCCTTTGAATTGCATATTGACACACGAACACGTCACGTGTACCTGGGGCTGATGCACCGTAGCTCACATTGAAGGAGATCCGACCGACAACGCGATACGCAAGACAGTCGGAAGGATGCTTTTGAAAACTCGAAGCCCCACACGCCCGGGAGAGACCCCGTTAGGGAGTGTGGCGACTATGGGCTGCCCTAGGTCGATTTGCTCGCCCCTAGAGCCTCGACATTCGCAGCTCTCAAACTCGAGGAACAGCGAAGAATGAGAGATAAAAACCATGGAGAGAAAAAATGTAGATGAAAAAGTATTATATTGATGTTTCAATTGTGTGTTCTTTTAATCGACCATCACCTCCAATATATATAAGAGGCGGCTAGACTTCACTTACAAGAAAATGACTCATCTAAGCTTTCCTTACAAGAAAATTACACCTAATCACGTCCTAGAGTGCCAATTCTAGTCTAACTCGGATTCAACCCGAATCTGGCCTATACTCCTATCTTACTCCTTGCGCGAGACACATAATATTCATATGACTTATGATTAAGACGATTTATATACCAAAATCGATCAGCTTGACGATACGAACAATTCTTCTGTTGATCACTTCTCCAAATAAGGCAATCTTGTAATCTCCATGAGGTTATATTCAGCTCCCAATCGGATTCGGGCACTCGGCTAACCGTACTGTCGAAATCTTGTATCATCTCTACAGGTCATATACTATCTCAGATGATGATGGAGCTAAAACCAAAGTTAATTACCTTGATGATACTCACAACTTTCGTGTTAAACACTTTTCCATATAGAGATACCTAGACAACTCTTTGCACCTATCTTTCAATTTCCAATTGGATATTTGCCAAGGTCACTCGGATTCAAGCCTTTTCAATCGGTTATTTAGGATTCTTCACTCGGATCATATGAGCATATCTCTTCATCCTAATAATTGGATTTCACTCGACCGACAATCTTCCCTCGTCGTTAATCTTCATTCGACGTCCTTTCACTCGGCCGGCAATCTTTATTCGACGTCCTTTCACTCGACAGGCAATCTTTACTCGGCTGGCAATCTTCACTCGATCGGCAATCTTCACTCGGTCGACAATCGTCACTCGACGTCCTTTCACTCGACCAGCAATCGTTACTCGGCCGACAATCTTCACTCGCTGTCTTTTCACTCGGATTCCTAACTGAAACTTCATCTTGATCTTGTTTTGTCCCTCCACATCGCACACTAACCCGGATTGGGACCAAATACACATCAAGATAGATCGGCTCGATGAGACGAATACAATCCATGTAGAAACATTACTCAAACGAGGTCATCTTGGAGGTCTAATTAGCCGAACATCACTTGAGAAGTTAAATTCTGACATTTTGAATAACCTCTCGGCCATTAAGATGAGATTGGACAATGATGGCCTAGACATCAAAATTGTTCCATTCGGCATTGTAAAACCCTTTAATTTTGAACACCTTTTCATTCGAGGCCATCTTGATTGTATGTCACACCGTGCCAAAATCAAGTGTCAACACATGCTCCCCTGTTTTTCGGCAAAGCTTGTGTGGCAAAAAATAATCCGCGGTGTATTTGTTGTAAGGACGATGTCAACACCCCATCGTCCACCTATTCTTCTTAGGGTGATAATCATATATCGGCCATCTTTACTTAAGCTTCTTGCCACACACTCAGGTGGTATTTCTTCAGATACTTGCCATTGAGAGCTCGAGGTAGCATTGTCCCTTGAATTGATTCCACCAAATATGAATTCCCAAGAACTACTCTTGCAATCATAAATGGACCTTCCCAGTTTGGAGACCACTTCCCGAATTTTCTATCTCTTGAACAAATTGGTAGGATCACTTTCCACATGAAATCGCCAACTTGAAAATTCTTCAATTTGACTTTTTTATTATAATCTCTTGCCAGTCTTAACTTGTCTCTTTCTATAGCATTTAAAGCAGCCAAACGTTTATCGGCAACCTCAACAATATTGTTCATCATTAAGTTATAAAAGTCCACGGCCGATAAGTCATTTTGTTTGGCTATTCGCAAATCATTGAAACTGGCAAAACGGCTTCTTGGCTATATACTAGCTCATAAGGGGTTACTTTTGTAGCATCATGTTTTGAGATCCTATGTGCTCACAATGCTTCAGACAGCAGGTCATGCCAGCTCCTTGGATTATCCTCAATCTTCTTTTTGATGAGCTTGATTAATATCTTATTGCTAGACTCAGCTTCTCCATTATCTTCGGCATAATACGGAGAGGAATTGAGAAATTTATCTTATAAGACTCGGTAAATTATTTAACTTGATGTGACAAAAAAGATGAACCTTGATCAGTAGTTAATGTTTGTGTAATGCCGAATCTACGAGTAATGTGCTAAGTTATGAATTGAATACCTTCATATGTCTCATGTTCTTGAGAGGTACTACTTCAGACCATTTGGTGAAGTGATCAGTTGCCACCAATACGAGCCGATGCCCCTTTGAAGGAGATGCATGAACTTCTCCAATGAAATCTAAACCCCATCCTCTAAAAGGCCACGGTTTGATAATAGGATGTAACATGGCAGCATGAGCCAATTGAATATCACCAAAATTTTCACAAGCTTCACATCCTTTATAATATCTGAAGCAATCATTAATCATCGTAGGCTAATAAAACCCAGCATGTCACAACAACCACTTCATCTTGGGAGCCAACTCATGAGTTCCACAAATACTGTCATGTACCTCTCCCATAGAAATTCTAGCTTGGTCTTCATCCAAGAACTTCAAAAGAATATCATCAACTGTTCAGCGATAAAGGTGGTCATCCCTCATCACATATTTGAAAGCCATACGCTGAACAACCCTGTCCACCCTTTCACTCGGATCAAGCATGTAATCAACAATGGGCTTCCTTCAAGCTGTGTCCATCTCATATTCGGCTTGATTATTGGTGAAAAAATATTCTAAGTAACATGAGGCTTCAAAAATAGCAACATGAGGAGATGTATAAACAATACCAACACCTTAGCCATTGCTACAAACTGAACCATCAAAATATAATCTCCATGGTACTACCAAGACAATGTTTATATCAACATCGTGCTTGTCATTAATCCGATGCTCAACAACGAAATTAGCAATTATTTGGCATTTCATGGATTTCTAGGATTCATAGGCCAAATCATACTCAATCAAAGCATAAGCCCACTTGCCAATTCTACCACTAATAATTGGTCTATGCAACATATACTTAATGACTTCGGTCTGACAAGCTATTATGCAAGCACTCGGCACTAAGTAATGTCTCAGTTTTGTGCAAGCATAATATAAACAAATGCATAATTTTTCAATAAATGTGTACCTCGTCTCGGCTTCCAATAAATGTTGGCTCAAATATGTAATAACACGCTCTTTTCCTTTGGTCTCTTGAGTCAAAACAGCACCAATAACACCTTATTCTGCTGCAATGTAAACATTAAATGACTCTCTATGCTTGGGTGGTTTCATCACGGGAGGAGTGCAAAATAATTCTTGATCATATCAAATGCTTCTTGCTGCTTTGCCCCCAAGTAAAATTGGCATCATTCTTTAACCGAATGATGTGAGTGAATGCATCAACTTTCCCTGAAAAGTTGGCTACGAATGTTCTTAAATAGTTGACTTTGCCAAGGATTTTTTGCATATCTCTCTTGCATGTTGGATCCTCCACTTTTTGTATAGCTTCTATCTTCTTGGGATCAATATCTACACCATTTTCATGAATGATGAAACCCAAAAACATCCGAGCTGACATGCAGAATGCACATTTCAAAGGATTCATCTTCAATTCATATTTTCATTCTTTCAAAGGCTAGACTCAAATCGTCTAGATGAGATTCAAAAGCATCCGATTTGAAAACAATATCATCAATATACACATCAAGTATAACACCAAGTAAATCATGAAAAATTAAATTCATAGCTCTTTGATACGTGACGCCAGCATTCTTTAATCCAAAATTCATCACCATCCACTCAAATAAACCAACGTAACCGGGGCAAGGGAAAGCCTTTTTGGACATATCCTCTTCGGGCATAAAAATCTGGTTATACCGCGCATTACCATGAAGAAAAGTAATTACCTTACGTCCACAAGCATCATTAATAACCATATCAGCTATGGGCATGGGATACTCATCTTTGGGTGTAGCTTTATTCAAATCTCTGAAATTAATGCACACCCTCAACTTGCTGGAGCCTTTCTTCTCCACAAATACAATGATAGAAATCCAGTCGGCATACCTACAAGGTCTAATAAAATTAGCTTTCAGCAAACGACCAATCTCATCCTTGATTCAGTCATTTGTTTTTGGATTAAACTTTCTAGCCGGTTGCTTGTAAGGTCTAAAACCGGCCTTTATACATAACCGGTGATCCACTAGTTCTCGGCCTAAACCTAGCATCTCATGATATTCCCATGCAAAACAGCAAACATATTATTTTAACAACTCGATCAAACTAACTTTATGATTGGCTCTTAAATTTTTGTTTACAAATGTCGGCCTAGGAATTGAACCATCTCCTATATCTATCTCTTCTAATGGGTCGGCTGATGTGAAGCCTTGTCCAAGTTTATCCAAATCCCCTAACTCCTCTATAGACTCATACATATCGTTCTCATTGGACCGATATTTTGCAAGTCATTTTTGTAACCACTCTGAATTAGGATCCATTTAAATTCATTATGCTTTGGAGCCGATTGCCACCAACCGGCTTTAAAGAATCTAGCACAAAACCTCTCTTTGTAGCGCTGAGAAAATCAAACTCTGATAGGTCGCGCCCTGTCAAACAAGTAGCATTGGGATGTTGCCAATCCATCGATGTGTCGGCCAAAGCAACACAAACCGAGTTATCCACATGAACAACTTCCACTTCATTTTCAACCCACTAGATTAGAAATAGTGCATAGTAGATGGCACACACTGATTTGCATGAACCCAATCGCAGCCTAGAATCACATTGTCGTTACCGTGCACATCAGCGACAAAGAATGCAGAAGGCAAAATTTTGCTTCCGACTGTAAGCTTCACATACATAACACCTTTGGCTTCAGTTTTCTCTTTGCCTTCAAATCCATAAAGTACCATTTATTTCCTCATCAATTCTTCATCGGGCAAGCCCAACTTCTTGAAGACCGAATAGGGCATAAGATTCACCACAACAACAGCGTCAACAAGCATCCCAGTGAGAGGTGATCCATTAATGTGACCTCTTAGATACAACGGTTTCAAGTGTGTCACCAGTTCTTTTCGCTTCCCGAATATTGCATTTTTAGGGCAAAAATCTAGGTGAGCCACCTCCCCTTCTTCATCCAGAGCACGAAATTCAGCGGGTAAATAATACACCATATTGATATCCCTACCTTCATGAATTGGTGTCGGCTCATAGTCCAAAATATCATCTTCATCCATGGGTGTGTTCATGGAATCTGAAATATGTTCAAGTGAAGAGGAAGCAATAGGCGGTGGAGATGATGTCATAACGACAGCGTCCTCTTTTGATGATGCAGGTCTTGCTGTAATAGATGTAAAAGACGCTAAATTTTGTATTTGTGTAGGCTTTCACACTTGATTTGTACGTATCATGGGTCGAGTGTTATTGAATAATTTATCCATTTGTTTATGCCATCCCTAGATTCCTCAACCTTTTTAATTTCCTCTTTTGTGTCTTTCTTAGCCCTGGAGGAGACCACTTTGGCCGAGTGTATTTAGGGTCCCGTGGCTTTGCCTCGCTAGTGTTTGCTTCATGGTCATTAGCTGAGTGCTTTCGCACAATAGCAAGTATCAGCTCACTCGGATTGCTATGCACAGTCGACTTTTGTATGGTGAATGTTTTATCACAAAGATGAGTGAGTGAGTATTGACTTTTTCCTTGCCTTTTCCTGACTTAGTTTCTGTAGCACTTGGTGACTTAATACGCCATTCTTTTTTATTTTCCCGATGTATGAAATCTTTACTCGGGGCACCCTTTTATTCGGATAGAATCCTCTTGGATGCATACCCTCATTTAGATAGTGTGTACCCGGGTGCAACCTTACACTCGGATATTTTCCATTCAGTTGTGTGTTCTGGCCAGCCGACTAATAAGCACCAATGTTTAGTCGGCCTTTATATGAGTAGTCAAGTCGATTCCAAACATATTGTCGCTGCCTATCTCGAAATGATGCCATTCGTCCAGTCGGCTCTATATACCGACTGAACATATCAATTGACGGTGACCTTGGTTGCTTGAAGTTTGTTGATCGGTTAAAGTGTGAACCGGTCGATTGATTGGCATACTTGGACAACAACATGTCAAAATTTGGCTTCATCCGCGTATGATGTACCTTGCCTTCATTCATCTTCCATTTGCCAACTTCTGGACTCTTGGGCTTAACAAACTTGACATGAGTCTTATTTTGTACTTGTGGTTGCCCCGAGTGTAGGATTCTTGATGGTGATCTTAATTACCTCCTTGCCACCAGGCTATTTGTCAAGCAGAACTTGTCTCCCCAAGATCTTGTCACCCTTCTTGCTTTTCCTGGGCTCACCTATGACAACAAAAAACTTATTAGCAGATTCGGCTACTTCCGGCCGAATGTGCAGTTTCTTCCCCTCCATATCCATGGTGTTCATAGGAAAAGGATGCTTATAAATTTGCATCTCAGAAAAGTTCAATCGTCCGTCATTAATGGCTGATTGTATTTGTGGTCAAAAAACATTGCAATCATTAGTAGCATGGGAAAAAGAGTTATGATACTTGCATTAGGCGCACCGTTTCAGCTCTTCAAATGGTGGTAAAGTAAAATTCTGATAATCTTAGGATATAACAAAGCATCAAATATTTTATCACACTTTGCAATGTTAAAGGTAAACTACATCTCTTCATCAGGATTCTTATGAATCAGTTTCAGATCATTAGAAGTAAATGGTTTGGCCTTTGATGGCCAAAAAAATTCAGTAGCATAGATATCACCCTCATCATCCGAGTGATCACTATCATATTCAACCATACTCATCTTTGGACGATCAGTTTTATATCTATGCACTTTGTAAGCTCTTTACTTCGGCTTTCCTAAGCCAAAGATCTTTGTAAGACTTGGTTGATACTTAAAAATTCATAGCCTTATAGCTTTTCTCTTATGTGAGTTTTCAAACCATTAAGCACAAGATCTTCCAAGTCTCTCTCGGTTATCAACAAACAATAACATCATTTTTTTTGTATCACTAAATCTGTTGATGTAATCGGAGATCGATTCATCATGCTTCTGCTTAACTGATGTATGACGTGATAACTTAAGTTCATTTTTGCCGTTAGAAAAATGATCATGAAATTTCTGTTCTAGCTGCGACCACTTACGGATAGAACCATGTGGTCAGGAATAAAACTATGAAAATGCAATAGCAGTTAAGGACAAAGGAAACGAACGCACTTTCGATTCGTTTAGTGAACCTGCTTCACCTAACTTGGCTAAGTATTGACTAACATGCTCCCATGTGTTTTTTGTGCCTTCTACATTAAACTTAACAAAATCTGGAATTTTATATCCAGGAGGGCACTCTATTCCATCGAAGTACTCGAAATATGGTTTTTGATAAATCTGATTCCTAGGTAATTCAACACCATAGTTTTCCCGAAGCATCTTAGCTATCTCCTCTCTGAAATTAGCTAGAGCATCGTCCGTAGTGGATGATGAAATTTGCTGCAGTGGCATAGGAGGAATAGAATTACTAGCGGCAGGTAGGAACTATGGTATATATGCCGAACCGTAATTCGGCAGTGGTCTAGTAAAGTTTGCACCTACAGGTAACACTTGATTCAGTGTTGCCACCGAACTTGGTAGGCTCGTGATAGGACTAATGGGTGCAGCCACAATCTGGTTTCTTTGAGGAGGATAATAATTCATCGGCATGGTAGGTGCCGATGCAATAGGTAAAGACAGATTATGGATTTCTGACCACTCGGTATACCTACATTATGAGTAGATGATTGAGGCATATTCTTGTGAGCATTAGTATTTTCCAAGAAAGATTGATAGAACATATTGTTACCATCGGCAATACGACTCTCAATCTCAACCCATTGCTTGCGAGAAAAGGTAGTACTTATAGGGGGTTTAACATGCTCGGCTTGAAGAGGAGGGAACTTGATTTCCCCAATCGGAGTGATATTTCCTTGACAATCCTTCTTGAAGTTTGCAAGGAACTCCTGCAGCTCCTTCACTTCACACACCTTCTTGTACTCCTCATAAGCTTGACGATGATCAGTCGATAGTTCATCAAGCTTGGGCTTAATGATGTTATCGGCCTTTACCTCCGATGGGTTAGGAAGATCGAACATAAGGTTGATGATGATGGTTGATCTTTAGTCCCGAGAAGAGTCGCCAAAAAGTATGTTGACTTAACTAGAGGAACAACGAAGAACGAGAGATCAAAATGATAGAGAGAAAAAAACATAGATGAAAAAGTAGTATGTTGATGTTTTGATTGTGTGTTCTTCTAATCGGCCATCACCTCCAATATATATAAGAGGCGGCTGGACTTCCTATACAAGCAAATGATTCATCTAAGCTTTCCTTAAAATAAATTGACACCAAATCATGTCCTAGAGTCCCAATTCTAGTATAACTCGAATTCAACCCTAATCTGGCCCAAACTGTTATCTTGCTCTTTGCGCAAGACACATAATCTGCATATGACTTCCGATTAAGACGACTTATACCCCAAAATCGATTGGCTCGACGATACGAACAATTCTTCTGTTGATTACTTTTCCAAATAAGTCCATCTTGAATACTCAACGACGTCATCTTCAGCTCTCAGTCGGATTCACGCACTCGGCTGGCTGTACTGTCTGAATCTTGTATCGTTTCTGTAGGCCGTATACTATCTCAGATGATGATGGCTTCAAAAGAAAAGTTACCATCCTTGATGTTACGCACAGCTTTTGAGTTAGACACTTTCCATATAAATACATCTAGACAACTCTTTGCACCAATCTTTCAGCTTCTGATTGGGTATTGGTCAATGTTTTTCGAATTCAAACCTTTTCAATCCGTTATTTAGGATTCTTCACTCGGATCACATGATCATATCTCCTCATCCAAATAATAGGATTTCATCGACCGGAAATCTTAAGTCGGCCGACAATCTTCATTCGACGTCCTTTCACTCGGTCGGCATTATTTATTCGACGTCCTTTCACTCAACCGACAATCTTTACTTGGTCGGCAATCTTCACTCGACCGACAATCTTCACTCGGTCGGCAATCTTCATTCGACGTCCGTTCACTCGACCAACAATCTTTACTCGGCTGGCAATCTTCTGTCACGGTCTTTTCACTCAGATTCCTGACTGAAACTTCACCTTGATCTTGTTTTGTCCCTCCACATCACACACTAACCCAGATTGAGACAAAATATACATCAAAATCGATCGCCTCCATGAGACGAAGTTAATCCATTTAGAAACATTATTCATACGAGGTCATCTTGGAGGTGTAATTAGCCGAACATCATTCGAGAAGCTAAATTCTGACATTTCGAATACCCTCTCGGCCCTTAAGATGAGATTTGACAATGATGGCCTAGACATCAAAATTGTTCCATTTGGCATTGTAAAAACCTTTTCATTTTTTAACACATTTTAGTCCGAGGCCATCTTGGTTGTATTTCACACCGTGCCAACATTGCCGCCCTGTGGTCGCCCTTTTCCCGTCAATGTTTTGGGAAGAGAGGCCCATGGCAAGGATAACAGGAGTAGACGACCACCGTAGAAAGGGACCGATAATTCATCCCCTGATTCCCCTCGGAAGAAGGCTTCTTATTCCTTGTAGCTTGTAACCCTTATGCAACCCAACAAAGAGAAAACACACAAGGCAGAAGTCGGATTTTACACCACAATGTGTGTCGTACTTGGGTATACTCCGGTGTCCTTCTTTTGATCTGCGTACATGTCTTGGTCGTAGGAGAAGGGACGTTGTATATGCACCTCACTCGCTAGTGTTCGAACCGGGTTCTTGAGAGGTTTCCCCCTAGGTGCAAAATCAAGGCGAAGTATCTAGTGAAAATGGGTTTTCAATGAAAATCTAAAAATTCTTACATGGACCATCAGATCTATAATGGACACCATGGATCAAACGTGAGATCCTTCACCATCCACTTAAACACAGTTAGCAGATAACCCCCTAGCTTACCCCTCGTCAAGTTCTGAAAATCCTACGTGACTATCCCAGTGATTGGTTGACGCTCCAATCTATACTGCCATGAAGAATCTTGTTCCGGCGGCCATTACTCGTTGCCCTCCGCCGGTAGCAATTAGTAGGTCCTCTGTCGGTAGCGTCGGGCTCTCCTCCGATGGCGACTCGAGCCATATCATTCCCTCTTCTGGTTGTGAAGGACCCTTCATCAGTGGCAACTTGAGACATGCCCTTCCCCGTCAGCCGCGACGGGGCATTTGTCGACTGCTACTCACCATCCCCCGGTTGCATCTTAACCTTCAAATTACTCAGCGTAAGACCTCACTCGTGCCATGCCAACCTATATCCCCTGACATACCACAGCCTCTTCCTATCCATTTAGACGTAAGTTGTGCAGAGTTTATGACCACCAGCTAATACTCTAACGTCAATGGCGCATTGCATAGAAAAATAGAATAATGCCCGCATATAAAATTATTTCTGCAAACAAAACATATCCCCATCAGCGCTAGGTGTACTAGCAAATTATATTATCACAAGCTCCCGCAATGATACATGTACTGTATACTGCCACCGAACAATCTATGTGTAGAACAAGATGCTTGAGGTTTTTCAATTTGTTCACCACCACCGAAGAATCACCTTCAAAAACTACAGGGGATTTGCATTGGTCCAATAACTAATAGATTAGCAAATATGAGTGCACAAGCTTGAACTTTTTCATGTACTACAACTCTTGAGAGAACACAAGTTCTGCTGACTGTTTCATGAGAGAAATTGGAAAACTCAGGTATAATTATTAAAAGAACTATGTAGCATGGGGGTAGCCCACGTTCCCCATGTTGCCGCTCGAGGTCGATACATTCTGAGACCATTGTAATGGATGTGGACACCTACAGGTCACACCCACTGTCAACCAGCACAACCGCTTGGTGGCGCTGGTAGCATGGCGTTGCTCTACTTTTCCCCATGGTAGATGCGGCCGGCATGCGCGTCACCTTCAAGGTACACTCCCTTGTCACACGGTTTGCATTGTCGGTGAGGCTGCTAGTTTGGATGATGCGTATATCCTCTTCTTCCCCCAACACCCCAGGGGTATCCTCGCCTCGGGAGCGCTAACGTCCGATGAGAGGGAGCTCTGACACGGTGCATGATACGTCTCCATCGTATCTACTTTTCCAAACTCTTTTGCCCTTGTTTTGGACTCTAATTTGCATGATTTGAATGGAACTAACCTGGACTAACGCTGTTTTCAGCAGAATTGCCTTGGTGTTATTTTTGTGTAGAAATCAAAGTTCTCCAAACGTCGTGAAAATTTACGGGGAGCAGCTTTGGAAAATATGAAAAATATCTGCGCCAAGTTCCACCTGAGGGGGTGGACCAGTGGGCCACAAGCCCTGGCTCCGCCACCACCCCCCTGGTGGCGGTGGGCAGGCTTGTAGGGCCCACACGGCACTGCCGCCCCCAACCTTAGGTCTATAAGTTCACTTTCGTCCCAGAAAAAATAAAAAAGAGAAGTTTTCGTCGTGTTTGCGATACGAAGCCGCCGCCACCACTTGTTCTTCATATGGAGGGCAGATCTGGAGTCCGTCTTGGGCTTCGAAGAGGGGAAATCGTCGCCATCGTCATCATCAACATTCTTCCCTCTCCAATTCCATGAAGCTCTTCGTCGTTCGTGAGTAATCTATTTGTAGGCTCGCTGCGCGGTGATGAGTAGGATGAGATCTATCATGTAATCGAGTTAGTTTTGATGGGATTGATCCCTAGTATCGACTATGTTCTGAGATTGATGTTGCTACTAATATGCCATGCTTAATGCTTGTCACTAGGGCCCGAGTGCCATGATTTCAGATCTAAAATTATTATGTTGTCACCAATATATGTGTGTTTTAGATCCGATCTTGCAAGTTGTAGTTACCTACTATGTGTTATGATCCGGCAACCCCGGAGTGACAATAACCGGAACCACTTCGGGTGCTGACCATAGTTTGAGGAGTTCATGTGTTCACCAAGTGCTAATGCGTTGGTTCGTTTCTTTATTAAAAGGAGAACCTTAATATCCCGTAGTTTCCTCTTGGACACCGCTGCCACGGGAGGGATGGACAATAGATGTCATGCAAGTTCTTTTCCCTAAGCACGTATGACGACACACGGAATGCATGCCTACATCAATTGACGAACGGGACCTAGCCACATATCTCTCCGTGTTATAACTGTTGCATGACGAATATCATCCAAACAAATCGCCGACCCATTGCCTACGAGTTTGTCCTACTGCTGCTGTTACTTATCTTGCTCTGCTGCTGTTACTACTGTTGCTACTGTTGTTACTTTTCTTGCTTTGCTGCTACTGTTGCTACTACTGTCGCTTGCTACTGTTGCTACTTGCTACTGCTGTCACTACTGCTGTTCCTTGCCACTGCCGTTACTTGCTACTTTGCTGTTACTACTTTGCATGCAGATACTAATCTTTCATGTGTGGTTGAATCTGACATATTCAGCTGCTAATACTCGAGAGTATTCTCTCACCTCCTGTCTGGCTAACCAACAAATTTGGGTCGTATACTCTACCCTCGGAAACTGCTACGATCCCACGCGCTGGTGGGCCGTCAACAACATTCTTCTAGTTTCGATTGCCGGAGAGTGCTAGCAGCATTCTTCTGGTGCCGTTGCAAAGGGGAGGAACAGTTGACATGAAGCATTTTTCTGGCGCCGTTGCCGGGGATTGCAATCAACATTTTTATGGCGTTGTTGCCGCGGAGGTATTGCTATATTCTCTGAGTAACTTGGGATATATATCTGTTGATCACTATGAAGAATCTGAAGGATCCGAAGACCAAAGTCTTGGCCTCAACTACGAGGGGAGTTAAGGAATTGCCATCTAGATCTGCACTTGATTCATCTTCAGTTATGAGTAAGTTTGCAACATCACCTCCTGCTGGAAATCTTGATATGTCTCTTGTGCTTGATGATGCTTATGATGCTACTGCTAGAGATGCTATGCTTGATACAATGCCTCGTGATACTATGCTTGATACTATGTCTGATGCTGCTAGAGATGCTATGCTTGATACTACTAGAGATGCTATGCTTGATAGTACTAGAGATGCTATGCTTGATACTACTTTGCCTGATGATGCTAGAGATGCTATTTTGCCTGATGATGCTATGCTTGATACTGCTAGAGATACCACTTTGCCTGATGTTCCACTAGGGGTATTCCTTGATGTTCATATTGCTAGAGTTACTGCCAATGCTCGTGAAGCTTCTGAAACTAATGATACTATCGAGATAGAACCTGCTTTTGCTCCTGCTAGATGTAGCTCTCCTAGATATGAATTGCCTGATATACCTGAGGGTTACGTTATGGAGGGAGAGATAGCTGAGGATTTTCTTGCCTGTAAGGATGCCTATGACGCTGAGAAATTACTTCTCAAGTGGAAGGAAAAATCTAGGGAAGTTAATATGAAATACGACCCGAAGTTTGCCACTTCACCTATCTTTATCACCGATAAGGATTATGAATTCTTTGTCGATCCTGAGATAATCTCTCTAGTCGAATCTGATCCTTTTCACGGTTATGAGTCTGAGACAGTCGTAGCCCATCTTGCCAAACTACATGATATAGCCACCCTTTTAACTAATGAGGAGAAGATCCGCCACTACTATATCCTTAAGATGTTTCCTTTCTCTCTAAAGGATGATGCTAAAGCCTGGTTCACCTCTCTTGCTCCTGGATGTGTGAGTAGTCCCCAGGAGATGGTCTATTACTTCCGTGAGAAATATTTCGCTGCCCATAAGAAGCAAGATGCCTTGCAGGAAATATACAACTTTTCTCAACTCCAAGAAGAGAGTCTTCCACAAGCTTGGGGGAGGCTCGTCCAGCTACAAAATGCTTTGCCTGATCACCCTCTTAAGAAGAATGAGATACTTGATATCCTCTATAACGGACTTACCGATGCCTCTAGAGACCACCTAGATAGTTGTGCCAGTTGTGTTTTTAGGGAACAAGCTGTAGAACAAGCTGAGACTCTACGGAATAACATCTTGATCAACGATAATGCTTGGAATATTCCCGAACCACCTCCTAAGCCAACTCCTAAGAAAAGAGGTATTCTATTCCTCAGTCCCGAAGATATGCAAGAAGCCAAGAAATCTGTGCAAGGGAAAGGCATTAGATCTGAAGATGTCAAAAATCTAGCACCTATCGAAGAGATCCATGGTCACGATAACCCGATACAGGTAGTAGAAGTGAATTCTCTGCGTAAGTTTGATGAGAGTGATATTCCTTTTCACAAACCTCGTAGCCTATGCTTTGATGAATTTGACAACTTTGTTGCCAAACAACAGAGTTTCAATGATTATGTTAGCACACACTTGGAACAAAGTACTCGTATGCTTAGCCATTTAAGTGTTTGTGTAGACCGAAATGTCAATGATCTGAAGCTTCTGAGTAAACATGCCTCTATGTTTACTACTCAGGTAGAACAAGTACTTAAAGCTCATAATGACTTGCTCAATGAATTAAATGACAACTCCGTCAGAGTCATTACTAGAGGAGGCAAAATGACTCAGGAACCTTCGTATCCTGAAGGTCATCCTAAGAGAATTGATCAAGATTCTCAAGGAGTCAATGCTGATACACCTAGTCATCCTAAGGAGAAGAAGAAGGATGATAGAAGCCTGCATGCCAGTTCACGAAATACTATCACACCGGAAGAACCTAATGATATTTCTGCGTCTGATGCAGAAACACAATCTGGTGATGAACATGAACTAGGTAACAATATGGACAGTGATGTTCATCATAATGCTCAACCTAGGAATGATGAGGATGTGGAGATTGAACCTACGGTTAATCCTGATAACCCACAACCTAAGAGATACGATAAGAATGACTTCACTGCTAGGAAGCATGGTAAAGAAAGAGAGTTATGGGTTCAGAGACCTAAGCCATCCAAGAAAAAGGATGATGGGGATTTTGAGCGCTTCGTTGAGATGATAAGACCCATCTTTGTGCAGATGCGGTTAACTGATATGCTCAAGATGTCTCCGTATGCCAAGTACATGAAAGATATCGTGACTAATAAACGGAAGATACCAGATCTTGAGATCTCCACCATGCTTGCCAATTACACTTTCAAAGGTGGAACTCCTAAGAAACTTGGTGATCCCGGAGTGCCGACTATACCTTCCTTCATTAAAGGAAACTACGTAAGAACTGCCTTATGTGACCTTGGAGCCGGTATTAGTGTTATGCCGCTCTCTCTTTATCGTAGACTTGAATTGGATAAGTTGACACCCACTAAAATTTCTCTGCAAATGGCCGACAAATCAACTGCTTTCCCTATCGGCATTTGCGAGAATGTGCCTGTTGTGGTTGCTAACACCACTATCTTGACAGACTTTGTTATCTTGGATATTCCCGAGGACGATGCCATGCCTGTCATCCTCGGAAGACCCTTTTTAAACACTGCCGGGGCTGTTATAGATTGCAACAAAGGCAATGTCACTTTCCATGTCAACGGTAATGAGCACACCGTGCACTTTCCGAAGAAACGATATCCAGTACATTGCATCAATGCTACCGAAAAGACTTCATCGATTCTCATTGGGAGCTTTGAATGCCCTATTCCAGGTGTCAAGATGAAGTATGATTTGCTTGTTGGGGAGATACATATCCCCATTGAGGTGACTAAGTGGCTATCAGAAAATTCTCCGTTCTCTCTTGAGATTCGAGAAGGTTTTGTCATGAGGACTTGATCAACCCCATTGACGGATTTCTTTCGATGACCATGAAACAGATGAATCAAAGAGTTACATACCTCTGTTTTAAGCTTTCATTTTCTTTTGCTTAGAAGAAAAATGATAGAATTAGTTTAGATTTTTCTGTTTTCTGTTTTAGCGTCCCGGAGAAAAATACCTTGAAAATAAAAGTTCTCTGATGGTCCTGAAAATCAGTATGATTTTTTCTGGAATTTTTGAAAATTGCTGAGCCTGAGAGCTGGCCTGGGCGCCAGACCATTGGGCCACAAGCCCTGCCACCCCCACCCACCCCCCTGGTGGTGGAGTGCAAGCTTGTGGGGCCCACAGGGAGCCCCTCCACTCATTCCAGCTCCCAACCTCTTCTTCCACCTCGAGAAAAAATTGTTTCGCAGCTCAAACCCATGTTCTTGCTCATTTGGCTGTGATTTTCGATCTCCTTGCTCAAAGCATCATTCTCCGAACCGTTTTGGGGAAATTACTCCTTGGTAAGTGACTCCTCCATTGGTCAAATTAGTTTTCGCTCTACTGCTTTATCCTTCGCGTATTCTTGCTACCTTGGTGACCCTGTTCTTGAGCTAGAAATGTTGATTTTAGCTGGTCCCAAGTAGTTTTAGCGCGTGATATGGTCTCTAGGCACTAGTAGGAGTAGTTGCTACAAGGTGTGGTGGGTCTTCATTCACTTTTTTCTTGAACTTCAAAAATTTCAGCAAAAGGAAATTATGTTCACGAGGAAGTTTCATGGTGGTTCCTCAAGTAAGAATGGTCCTCATCTTTCTTTTCGGGATCCCAAACCTTTTCAAATAAGGGACGCACTGGTACAACCATGTGAATGGCCTTCCGATGAGTTCATGATCGAAGCAGGTTTCAAGGATGAGTTTGATACACTTGTCCACAATGCCGGGTTAGAAGAATTCCTCTCAGATAAATGTGAACAGTATGCTATGCTCACTGCCTCTTTCGTGCGTAGATTTAAATTTTCAGTTGGTCGTGACTCATCCATACTGTTTGATCTGTACGATAAATCCTATACCGTGGATTTGGAGGACTTCAATAGGATTTGCAAGATACCCAATCGGGATAGTATTAATGATCCTTCTAAGTCTTCGGTCAGAGACTTTGTCTCCAGTATAACTGTTGGAGAAACCAGAGATATCACGAAAGCCACCATAGGAAGCTTCCATTTCCCTGCCTTGCACTACCTTGTCCTCTTCATAGGTAGGTGCATTAATGGCAAGGGTGCACATTGTCACCTATGCGCTTCCGACCTTAGTATCCTTAAGAGCGCAGTAACAGGTGACAGGAGCTTCAATATGGGAGCTATAATAGCAAGGAGGCTGAATAAAAATGCCAGTGAGGGGGATTTCTTTGGTGGAGTTTATGCTACACGCTTAGCAAATTTTCTTAGAGTATCTATCCGTCCAGAAGACCCTCCTCTCCGTATAGCCTACCTTGATCGTGTCACTCTAACGTGCTACAAGTTCCTTGAGAGAGATCATGGATCCCTCCCATACCGCTTGATATTTATCCGGCAGCGTGTTTTCCATATTACCCTTCCTGCTCCTGCTTTCTTTGACTTTCAGGTAAAACGAAGATACTACATAACCATAGGAGAGGCAGAGGAGTATGAGAGGGAGGCGACTGCTGCTCGACTTCGTGAGGCAGCTATACAGGCAGTGGCTGCAGCACTCCCGTATAACACCCATTATGATTTTGGGTTTTGCCAGGACCATCCTTGGGAGTAGACCAAGCTAGGCCAAAAGCCTAAGCTCGGGGGAGTACGTGTTCTCACCGACTTTACATTCATGCTTATGCTTTCACTTTGTTAGCCGGTGTTTACACTTTGCCACTGTATTATCCATGCTAGTTTATTTTCATTTTCTTGTTTTCTTGTTTTGTGTCCTCTTGAGAAAACCAAAAAAGATTTTTCTTTCTTCTTTTGCTTGTTGGGAGCTTTCCCATGTAAATAGTTTTCTTTTTCTTTGTGTCAAGGTAGAAGATATTGGTTACAATGCTTAGTGGTTCTTGCATGCTTACTTGTTTAGATTTCAAAAGAGCCATATTACTTTGTCTTCTCCTTTGTGTTTGCCTGCAGTTTCATCTTAGTCCAATGCTCTTATTATCGTTCACATCGTTCGATCGTGCAAATGAAAGGCAATAATGATGATATATGATGAAGTGACTCAGACTGAAAAGCTGGTATGAACTCTATCTATTTTGTTTTTGTAAATATGACTAGCTTGTCGACCCAGATTTAGCTTTGTTGTGAGAGAACCATGTTTGCAATGATAACTTGGAGATCATAGTTTCTGATCCCATGCTTATTTAGCTGAGAGCTTATAATGGTTTTTCTTGAATGACAACATAGATTTTGAAATAACTATGATGTAGTATGATAGGATGGTATTCTCCTTTGAATGTTTCAAGTGGCTTGACTTGGCGCATGTTCATGCATGTAGTTGAAACAAAATGAACATAGCCTCTATGATGTTCGTGTTCATGGTGATTTATATCCTGTTCATGCTTGCATTTAATGTTAGTCAAACTCATTGCATCTTGATGACTATTGTCGCTCTCTAGTTGGTCGCTTCCCAGTCTTTTGCTAGCCTTCACTTGTACTAAGCGGAATACTGCTTGTGCATCCACTTCCATAAACCCAAAAGTTTTTCCATGAGAGTCCACCATACCTACCTACTTGCGGTATCTACCTGCCGTTCCAAGTAAATTTGCATGTGCCATTCTCTAAACCTTCAAGAAATAATTTGTTTTGCATGCCCGAACTGCTCATGTGGTGAGAGGGGGCTATTGATATCTTCCATTGTAGGAGTGTTATCCTCGACATGTGTTTATGCACTGTCATTCACGAGAAAGGGGCCGGTAATTGGAATGCCTAGTTCCACGCTTAAATCGAAAACATAACTGTAAAACAAGACTCCCCCCGGATTGATGTTAGTATGGACGGTACCCGAGGATTCGGCTAGCCGTGGAGTGTGATTGATTGGTGGTGGGGGAGTTAAAACTTTACTTTTCTGTTTGGGAACCGCCTATAGCATGAGTAGCATGGAAGATATTGAGAACTCTTGGTCATTGCCATGACAATGAAAGCATGCCACCCAAAATTATTATCTCTATTTTGAAAGCTTGAGCTCAGGCACCTCTGCAAATCAATGCTCCCTTTGCGAAGGGCCTGTCTATTTATTTTCCTCTCGAGTCATCCTCTTCTTTTATAAGGACCAATTAGAGTGCACCTCTATCATTTTTATGCTTTGCTTTTGATTGATATTGAGTATGACTATGACTGGATCTTCGTTGCTATGAATTACAATGTTTAGTCAGCCCTTGATCTTTGAAAGTGCTCTGCATTTATGTTTTGCGGTCTCAGAAATAGCTAGCAAGATACCACCTATTCATATTGCTTCATGCTTGTTTTGATTGAAGCGTTGGTATTTTCTCGTTAGCTGATTATGCCATTGATATTAGTTTACCGTGAGACCTTTGTGTCATTTTCTTATGTGGTTAACTTGTGATCTTGCTGAAATTCTGGTTATGAGTTAGATATAGTTGCAACAACAAGATCAAATAGAGTTTGTCAAAGTTTTTCTTTCTCTCTCAATTTGTCAACTGAGTTGCTTGAGGACAAGCAAGGTTTTAAGCTTGGGGGAGTTGATACTTCTCCATCGTATCTACTTTTCCAAACTCTTTTGCCCTTGTTTTGGACTCTAATTTGCATGATTTGAATGGAACTAACCTGGACTGACGCTGTTTTCAGCAGAATTTCCTTGGTGTTATTTTGCTGCAAAAATCAAAGTTCTCCAAACGTCCTGAAAATTTACGGGGAGCAGTTTTGGAAAATATGAAAAATATTTGCGCCAAATTCCACTTGAGGGGGTGGGCCAGTGGGCCACAAACCCTAGCTCAGCCACCACCCCCCTGGTGGCGGTGGGCAGGCTTGTGGGGCCCACACGGCCCTGCCGCCCCCAACCTAAGGTCTATAAGTTCACTTTCGTCCCAGGAAAATAAAAAAGAGAAGTTTTCGTCGCGTTTGTGATATGGAGCCGCCGCCACCACCTGTTCTTGATCTGGAGGGCAGATCTGGAGTCCGTCTGGGGCTCCAGAGAGGGAAATCGTCGCCATCGTCATCATCAACCTTCTTCCCTCTCCAATTCCATGAAGCTCTTCGTCGTTCGCGAGTAATCTATTCGTAGGCTCGCTGGGCGGTGATGAGTAGGATGAGATCTATCATGTAATCGAGTTAGTTTTGATGGGGATTGATCCCTAGTATCCACTATGTTCTGAGATTGATGTTGCTACTACTTTGCCATGCTTAATGCTTGTCACTAGGGCCCGAGTGCCATGATTTCAGATCTGAAATTATTATGTTGTCACCAATATATGTGTGTTTTAGATTCGATCTTGCAAGTTGTAGTTACATAATATGTGTTATGATCCGGCAACCCCGGAGTGACAATAATCGGAACCACTCCCGGTGATGACCATAGTTTGAGGAGTTCATGTGTTCACCAAGTGCTAATGCGTTGGTCCGGTTCTTTATTAAAAGGAGAACGTTAATATCCCGTAGTTTCCTTTTGGACCCCGCTGCCACGGGAGGGATGGACAATAGATGTCATGCAAGTTCTTTTCCCTAAGCACGTATGAGGACACACGGAATGCATGCCCACATCACATTGACGAATGGGAGATAGCCACATATGTCTCCGTGTTATAACTGTTGCATGATGAATATCATCCAAACAAATCACCGACCCATTGCCTACGAGTTTGTCCTACTGCTGCTGTTACTTGTGTTGCTCTGCTGCTGTTACTACTGTTGCTACTGCTGTTACTTGTCTTGCTCTGCTACTACTGTTGCTACTACTGTTGCTTGCTACTATTGCTACTTGCTACTGCTGTCACTACTGTTGTTCCTTGCCACTGCCGTTACTTGCTACTTTGTTGTCACTACTTTGGTTGCAGATACTAATCTTTCAGGTGTGGTTGAATCTGACATATTCAGCTGCTAATACTCAAGAGTATTCTCTCACCTCCTGTCTGGATAACCAACAAATTTGGGTCGAATACTATACCCTCGAAAACTGCTACGATCCCATGCGCTCGTGAGCCGTCAACAACATTCTTCTAGTTTTGATTGCCGGAGAGTGCTAGCAGCATTCTTCTGGTGCCGTTGCAAATTGGAGGAACATTTGACATCAAGCATTTTTCTGGCACCGTTGCCAAGGATTGCAATCAGTGCACGCACGCGGCTCCGCTAGTGTGGCTACTATGCCTCTGGTCTTGCCACTTCATGAAGTGTGAGAGCCGCCATGGTGTTCCGGACGGCTGCATTCCATGGACGTTGGGGGTTACATCTGAGTTCGGTATGGCAATCCCCCAATAAATTATGCTAAGTACTGAGGAAATAGGGGGTTATCTGTTAAACACGTTTAAGTGGATGCTCAGCGATCCCACCTTAGATCCGTGGAGTCTATTATTGATTTTATGGTGTACGTAAGAATTTTCTAATTTTGCACTGAAAAGGCATTTTCACTAGATACTTCGCCTCAAAATCAATCTCTGACATTTGGCGCGCGAGGTAGGGGAAACTTCGTGTGTATCTTCATCCTCTCCTTTGCTCTCTAGCTGAGATGGTCTACTCCGAGCTCATCATCAACGTCGATCGTCGCACGTGCGCTTGTGCCGCCACCGAGCCAACGGCTGGAGAGGCACAAGCTTCCTCCGCCCACCTGTTCCTGCAACCGCCTCCGTCGCCTGCACACACTGCTACGCAATCCTCCCATGATTAACACGACTCACCAGCTCCACAGGCTACGCTCCTCATGGCGCGCGAGCTGTTGTGCTACCATCCCACAATGAGCAGCTATGATGCATGGCTGGCACACAACACTGAGCTGGTCAACGCCGCTAGAGATGCCTCGGCTCCCAGCCAATCTTTACCTCCCCCACCATCACACGGTGCAAGAGCATCACATGACATGCCTCCCCTTCGCCGCCTGGCGAGGACGACTATCGGGGTACGACAATCTATTGGACCTGCGAGCCCACTTTGCGGTTCAACTGTGGCGATCCGCACGCACAAAGAGCATCACCAATTTTTGCATGCCTTGGGTTTGGACATGTTCGTGCTGCTCGGGGGCATAAAACCCTATGTCCTGTGCGTTGTGGATTATACGGGTCCAAGTATAGGAGCGCAGCAACACGACAAGAATGCTCAAGGCGTGCGTCTATGCATGCAAATGGACAAAGTGTCGACCCTTGTAAAGGTAGCCATGGACCTCCTTTTATAGATCAAGGGACTACCAAAGTGGCTAAAATGGTCATTACAAGGCGTAAATAGTGGATACTATAGTTGCAAAAATTTCTGACACGAACTACCGTGTGAAGTACCTACCCCTGACGAATTAGGACATGCGCATTAAATGCGCCATGAGGTGTCATGCTGGCACCAACTCCCAGGAAGGATCGCCTCTCCCTCAATGCCATTCGCCTAGATACCTCCTATTATTTTGCCACGCCGTAGGACGGGTGTCAATAAAACTGCTATAATTCTCTTGAGCCACCAGATGCTTCTGACAAGGCTTACCTATTCGCTTGCTCGCTCGACACCTCATTGATGTTGACAATCAGCCTCGTGAGGTGGAGCGACAAAGAGGTAGTGAAAGCCTTGCCAAGCGTGGTGGTTGCCGGGTATTCTTCACAGGCAAGGCGGCTTGCTCGTGGTGTAGTCTTGATGTCTGGCGTTGTGCTGGGTGCATTGTCTCCCGGCAAGTCTTGCCCGATAGTAGGCCGCTATTGTCGGTGCACAAGTGAGGGTACTAAGGGACCCATTCTTTAGTACACTGATAGTAGCCCTCGGGCTTGGGCCACACTAAAGTCCAGGATGTCGTTCAGCTAGGCCCAAAGGAGTGCATAGATATGTGGACGATCTTTACTATGGTTGTGATGATTACTTTTTACTATTTTCCCACAATGCACGTTGAATGCGGGTCGTGGGAGTGGTGGAACGAGGCGGCACCTGAGGGGAGTGTGTGGGGATGCGCGGCACGTCTGACGGGGAGAGGTGACCTATGCGCATTCTACTCTTGTAAAAATAAAAACAAGGGTGGGAATACGTAGGGGCAGTTATCAGCTCGGTCCAACTTCCTCTGCTTCCCATCACAACCGTGAATGTATGACGCATGTTGCATGCGAGGTATGGAGAGGGACACTTGCTGATGATACGATTTTCAATGCGTAGTCACTTATTGGAATAGTAAAGAGCTAGACCCCCATGTCCTCCATATAAAAGGGAGGTCACGGGGAGCGTTCCACATTTGCCTGTTCTTCTACTAGACTATCAGCCGTCATCACCCTTCTCATTCGTCTTTTTCTTTCCTCCAAGAGGCCACGACTACGATGGAGAGGGGAAAGGGTGATGGTCGAGCCCGAGCATCTGCAGTCATCTCGAGGGCCTCCCCAAACATGCACCATGGTTACGGCATCGGGGTCTGTCTCTCGTGGTAGGAGCGTGGGTCTGGGTTACGGGAGGGGAGGCGCCCCGAATCGACGTGTTCACCGCGGTGTGCTCTTCCCATCACCCCGAAACGAGTGTCACGCCCTCTGTTTTGCCTCTCCTAACTAAGTTGACATAGCTCAAAGTTAGGGCCTTAAAAAAATTATGTGTGATGTCTTGCTTGAATTGATTGCTATTTGCTTGCTTGTTTGACTGTTTTTCAAATAAAAAAAATCTCCTTCTCTCATCTTCTTTCTCAAAATCTTTGCCCAATGACCATGCCATGTGCATAGGACATCAAAATATTTTAAAAAAAATATTATTTTGACCAAAAAGCACTTATTTAATTAAATCGTCAAAATATTTTATTTGGACATTATTATCAAAAAGACTTCCCAAAACCACAAAATTATTATTTTAAAAGTTATTTTCCTATTTAATTTAAATATCTTTTTCTGAGGTAAAAACGGTATTTTAGGAGGGAAATATATTTTTCTCGTATAAAAAATATTTAAGAACATTTAGGGAAACTGAGTGGACACATATTTTCCATATATAAGAGTTTCAACACAGAGTCATTAGGAAAATATTGGATAAAATCCTTCAAAACCTTTTCTGCATATTTCAAGTACTTTAAATATTTCTACATGAAATATTTTAAAATAATTCCTTGAAAATTCTAGTATGTCACACATGATATATGTGATGATCTTGCCAAGTAACATCCAAATCCAAAACATTTTGATTCACCAAACCATTCCAAAACCCTGTGTGTCCAGAATCAAATTTTAGAAATTCTACATTGCCCTAGTGTCTCCAATTGTGCTGAAACATTGTCGATACGTTCTAATCCCCTAATGAGGCATCCACAGCAAGTGGTGCATCAAGAAGAACATATCTACTTGTCAAAATTCCCCAAACTTATCTCTGTTGATTTCTAGAATTGGGAAATAATGCATTGTAAAATTTCCCCATTTGGTCCCAAACTTTTTTGGCATGCTCTAATCCCCAAATAGTACTACCACATTAAGTGGTACATTGAGGAGAATAGTTTTGCATGGATGGACCTAAGAAAAACTATTTCTGCACATTTATAGAGTTTACCAAGTTTGTAATGTCAAGTTTCATCAAATAATTTAAATTTTTTTGATCAGGACCATTTGGTATTACCATTTACCCCTGGTAAATCTCAGGGTCATTTAATACCCCTAGATATCCTAGGACAACATTGAACACTTACAACATGATCTTGTGGACAAACAAAGTTGACTATAAGATATTCTCCTTGCTCCCAAAGTTTTGCCATAGCATTTCCCACCTCTCTTCTATTCCCAGTAACTCTATCTTGTCTAGGGAAAAATAATTGGTGGGTAACCCCCCCCCCCATTTTGTTGTTTGGACAACATTGGCATGCCCTTCTTTTCCCTTCCTTCCATTATGTGCTTGTGCTTCCCCGAAAAATCCACCACAACATCTTCTGTATTGCATTTTACCAAACCAAACCCAAAGATGGCATGCTCATGTGGGAAAATTGAGGAAACAATCTAAAACTAGATTGTGGCAGCTAATGCACCTTTGTAATGCAAGTATCATGTATACTGATCGTCCTGAGCTCAAACTTGGTTGACATGTAGTCCTTCCCTACCTAAAACCACTCGATAAGGTTTGTTTTTTAAACTTAACCTTAGTAAAAAACAACCTATCGAGCCCAATATGGATCCAAACTCCATGGGCACACTCTAGCACGCATGCCTTGCATGATAGACAACATTGGAGGAGAAAAGTAATGTTCTAGACATGAGGTGGTGAAAGTGCATTATATCGACTAGAGGGGGGTGAATAGGAGATTTTTAGAACTTCATCACTGAGTAAATTCCTTTTGAGGAAATTCCTCACTGATGACTAACTTACAGCGGAAATAGTAAAGGATTAGGGGTGCAAAGTTTCAGTACAGCAGTTTTTCAGGATGAAGAATATGAAAACAGTTTGCGCAGTATGCAGGCACGCAGAAAATAGATGAGGATGAACTTGCGTGAAGAATTTGGGGTTGAGGAATTTCAGAGAAAGTCTTCAGCAAATTCTTCAAACAGTGATAGTGGAAATCATCAACACATAATCTGAGGAATATAAAGAGTTGAGAAAATTGAACTCGTTTCACAGTGAAGACAGTAGTTGATGACCCAGTTCCAACTGCTGTGACACTTGTACATCTGGTTTGGAGCGGCTTGGTATTGAAACCAAAAGACACACAGTCCCGGGACACACAGTCCCTACCGTATTCTCCTTGGGCTAAGAACACACAGTCCTTGCCCAACACTCGTGGTAAGTCTTCAAGGCAGACTTCCAAACCCTCACAAACTTGGTCACCCGGCGATCCACAATTGACTGCTGGATTGCTCTAGACCATGACGCCTAACCGTCTGGAGGATGCACAATCCTCAAAGGTAAAAGGCTTCAGTCCTACACACGAACAACTTCTTCAGTGATGCTCAATCACTTGGTTCTCGGTTTGTGGTTTGGTGCTTGGGGTATTTCCTCACTGATGAATTACTCTCGAAGACTCTGAGGAATTTGGGTTGCTATTATGACTAGTGTTAGTTTCTAACGGAGCAGCCAACCAGCTAATTGTTGTGGGGGCGGCTATTTATTGCTTGGGAGCATCCCAACATGATTTGACATTAATGCCCTTAAATAATATGACCTTTGGTGTGGATAAGACCAATGATGTGGCGTGGCTATCGATAACGGTCGGGACCCTCAACTGTGAGAGTCCTCATCTCACTCATATTCCTCACTTGAGGCTTTTTGTAGGATTAGGCTTGGGTTGAGCATCCTGAGGAAATTCATTCCAATGTGTTACCTCGACCCCCTTTAACAGTACGGTGTTCCTATTACTCAAGTGTGAAGAAAACAAAACATAAAGAGTAAATCTTCATGCTTCAAAGTCTTCAGATTGATTTTCTTCAGGACACACCGAATTCCTCAATTTCAATATCTTCATGAGGAATATCAATTACATCGCAAATTCTTCGCGATTCAAATCTTCGGCTTTATCCAATTTCTTCAACCGAAGATATACATATTTAGGGGTCGATATTCATCGAATATTTCAAACTCCTAAGTGACTTATAGATCATGTGTACACTCAAGAACACATTAGATACTTAACCTATAAGTCTTCAAACCACCAAAATCACTAAGGGGCACTAGATGCACTTACAATCTCCCCCTTTTTGGTGGTTGATGACAATTAGGTTAAGTATTCAACGGCAATAAACATATGAAGTGTAAATACTCAATTGAGGAATATGAAATCAAGATTCAGAGAGACTCCCCCTGAAGATCTGCATATCTTGAGGATTTTTCTTTTCACGGCAAATGCACATTGATGATTTATATCATGGAGATATCCTCGTGAGTCTTGTAGATCATGCGTACATATGACATATAGTATGAAGAAATTGAGGATGCATCATAACAAATGGTATCTGACGAATTCCAGCATGTGTGCATTGAAATTTTGAGGAGTAAGCATGCGAAGAAAAACGTTCAAAAGCGTCAGAGTACCATCGGGCTTAAGTTACCACTCATTGCAACAAACACTTCAGAAGAACCAAGAGTTTGTAACTTAAATATAGTTTATAAGCCCCCAAAATATCCCGCGTGAATACTAACTCTCAAGTTTCTCCCCCTTTGTCATCAAGTGACAAAAAGGGACAAATTGAGGACTAACGCCCGTGAAGACTTTCACTCCTTGGCAGTTGATGAAGACGCGTGAGGATTCTTGGGAGCAGTCTTCCTCCTTGGATTGGTGGCAGTGTCTTGTTGTTTTTTATCAGATTCGGTAGTGCGGAATGAAGAAATAGAACTGTCCTCAAGGTCTGGAACTGGAATTGGCCTGAATTTCTTCTTTGGTGGCCACGACCAGTCGAAGTCCCGTGCAAACTCCAATTCTTCAAGTTCTGCTGGAGTCTTCATATGAGTCAGTGTAGCCCAGGTGCGATCAAAAACCTCATGAAGATAATAATGGTTAAGCTTCACAACATTTTGTGTTCCATTGAGGGTTTTCACAATGGCGTCGAACTGGCGTTTGACCCACTTGTGATTCCGATCCACCTTCTGGTGAAGAATGAGCAGAAGCTCTCTGGTATTCATCACCCGAGGAGCAATAGGACTTGGAGGATGAGTCTCAGTGTCATCCCATGAAGAATAAGCTTCGGGCTCTCTGAACTGGCCATCCAGGGGCCGACTGCCTTCATCAATGACGGACTTGCCTTTTCCTTCAACAGGCTTGAAAGTCTTCTTGTTGACCCTTATAGGAGGCATATCACCAACATGGTTGTTGAAATCAGCGTGATAATTGATGCCTGACCTTGTTCTGATGAATCTCATGATCCATGGAGCATATATCTTGTGGTCAAAAGGACACATTGCATTGTCGGCCAACGTCCTCAAGAAGAAGTCATGAATGTTGATGGGAATACCATGTATGATGTTGAAGCGGATATTCTTCATGATGCCTACGGCATCTTCTTCATCATCATGTCCCTTGATTCGCGCAAGAACGCTGCAAAGGATTCTATAAACCGTCCTGGGTTCATATTTGAGCTCATGGATCAGGAAGGTTGTTCTTGGTGGTTGCCCCTTAGCCAAGGGCTTCATGAGGACATCCATCATCTTGTTAGGCAGCTCACGTTCACCATAAATCTTCACGACCTGCTCTAAGGGAATTGATATTGGTAGTTCACGCAGTAGCTCAATGGCAGGAGCCTTGAAGTGTGTGGTTTGCATCATCCAGTCTACCACCCATGTGTTGATGTCTGTTGGATCTCCTGATATGTGAAGAGTTGCATAAAATTGAAGAATAAGCTCACTGTTCCAATCACAGATATCCAAGCACATTGGGAGAAGTCCAGCTTCAAAAAGGACGTTGAGGACTGGAGCAAGGCGTGGTATTTCTTCAAGCTCAACGTGAGGAATATGCCTGTGCTGGAAAATCTTGTTTCTTCCACACAACACAGAGGCATAGTAGTTGAGCTGTGTCCTTGTTCAAAACTTCAGATGCCTGATGCGAGGCTTGTGATAGGGATTTTCTCCAATGAAGAACATGCGTTCTTCAAAGAAGGACTCTTTTTGAAACTTTGGCCGCTTGGAGAATGGCTGACGCTACATTGGCTGATGGTTTTGCTGTTGGACTTGAGGGGAGACAACTATTGCAGACTCTGGGTTGAGGACGACGAAGGCATGGTCTGGGTCTGGTGCATTTTCCTCAGCATGGTCCTCAGGGTGAGGAATTTCATCAGCTTGAGCTTTAGGCTGAGGAACATGCTCTGGTTGCGCTTCAGGCTGAGGAATGTGTTTTGGTTGAGCTTCAGGCTGAGGAATGTCGTCAACCGGAGCATCCTGTCGGGGTTTTGCTCTGAAGGAGGAATAGGTTCATCTTGAGCCTCAGCTTGAGGGTTTTGCTCAGGAGGAGTAGGAGTTCGGTCAACCTGATCCTCAGGTTGAGGATTTTGCTCAGGAATGTGACTTCCATCAGGAGGAGGATTTTCACTTTGTTCTTGCTCAGCTTGCTTGGTGACGGAGCCAGATTCATCAGCTGGTGCAGCTGATCCTTGTGCAGTTTCTTCATGAGGAATGGAGGGCTGAGGACTGTCATCAATGCAAATTTCCTCATCAGCGTGTTCCTCAGTTTCGGCATTCTTCATTTCCTCATCAGTGTCTTCCTCAGTTTCGGCATTCTTCATTTCCTCATCTGCCCCTTGCTCCTGGTCTTCGCTTGCGAAGGGAATCATCTCATAAGAAGGAGCGTTGTTAAGAGGCACAGGATCCAGAGGAGCATTTTCTTCAAATGCTTTGAGGCGCTTGGCCTCAGTGTGTTCTTCTGCTGATGAAGCTTTTCTCTTCTTGGCTTCCTTTTCAGCAGCTCTGGTATTTTTCATGTCTGATGCAGACAGAGTCATTTGCTTCACCTTTGAAGCTTTTGGTGAAGGTGTTTTCTCAGCAGAGACATTTTCATCATGTGGCTTTGAGGCACTAGCTCGAGCACAGTCATCAGCTGGCTTTGAAGCAGCAGCTGGAGCAGAGTCATCAGCTGTAGCAAAGTCATCAACTGGATTTTCTGTGGTGATTTCCTCAATTGCCGGTTCATCCACACGACTTCCTTGAGGGATTTCCTCAGCATGAGCAGTTTCATGAGCTGGTTCTTCAATAAGAGGCTGAGGAGTTGGTACTGGAGGGGCAGCCTTCTTGTTGTAGTTGTCAATAGCTTCAGTGGCAAGTTTGATGAAACTGCTTTTGAGACTTTGACGGTCAGAAAGCTTGGAGTACTTATCTGTCAAAGTCTTCAATTTAGCCTGTGTTGACACAAGTGCATCAGGCGTCAGGTTGAGGAGATTCTGCCTAAGGAATTTCTCCTTTTTAAGCTTAGCAACCTTGGCCTGTTTGACTTGCTGCTCCTTCCACTTGGCCTTGTTGATCAATGTGGCCACCATGTGGCTGATGCTTGGGGGAAGTTTCAAATCGTCAAGTGGAGTGTTGGGGTCCTCATACCAGATGGTTATGTAGTCGAGGTGGACTTTTGGGTCCATGGACAGAGGAATGGAGCTGCGAGAAGCTTGAGCTACCCTCTCTTGCTTGTTTCTGATGATGGCCTGCAGAGTGTCATCGTCAAATTCATCACTACCTTCTGATGCAGAAGGGACCTTGATGATTTTGCTTGGGCTTGGTCTTGTTCCTGTCCCAGCAGTCACTTTAGTTATCAGAGGAGTTGGTGAAGACTTTGTCTCTGAGCTTGTTGCAGATGGGACTGAGGAGCTGGAGACAGTAGGCAATTGCTTCACTATTGGCTTCTGCTCAGGCTTTGAAGCCTGTGGTGGTGCTGAGGGTTTTGGTGATGAGGGTTTTGGTGCTGATGCTGGAGTTGTTTTCTCTTGAGGCTTTGAAGCCTTTGGTTTTGGTGGCACAGACTTCAGTTGAGGAATTGCCGTACCAGAAGTCTCAGCTGCAGAGGAAGTAGCGGCGGTTGCGGCAACAACAGATTCTTCATTGAACTTCGTCACAGCAGCCTCTCCCTGCTTCTTCAGCATTGACAAGTGTTTAGACTTTTCATCAGTATAGTCATGAATTGTCTTGAGGCTTGAGGGATGAGCTTCATGATAATCCTCAAGTGGAGCCCGTTTGCCAGGAGGCTTCAGAGCGAATTTCTGCGCGTATTTGGGAGTGACGAATCTGTACTCCTTCCACTCCTCACCCCATCGGCGTTCTATCTTTTGAAGCCTGATTTTTCTCTTGGGCATAGTTTCATTTTCATCAGGAGTGTAGTAATCCAGGTATATATCCTCAGGGATATCTGCGGCAGTGTTCTGCTCAAGTTTCTTGCCGCCCTTTTGCTTCCTATCATCCTCCATTTTCTTCAGCTGAGGCTTTTGCTGATGAGATTGAACTCTTGAGGATTCTGATGACACTTGCAGATTTTCTTCAAGAAACGCTGCAAATGAGTTAATTTGATCAGAACCGAGAGATTCATCAGCTGACATGTGTGTACCTCTGAACAGAGTATAGTTGCGAGGAATTTGGAGAGGTCATATGCATTCTCAGATTTAAAGAAATGAAAATTTTTGACAGTTGAGGAATTTGACAAGTGGTTGAAGAATTCGTCTAAGCATACTGTTCTTGGGTTCCAGAGTTGTACAGATCCGAAAATTCGCACAACTGAGGACTCTCGTGAAAATCTTAGATGCTTAGTGAAGTTCATCAATAGTTTGGTGATAGGCAGTGTTTGAGGAAAAGAAACTGATGGATTCTTGAGGAAAAACAGATTTCATATTTCAAAGGTAAAATAGTAGATCAAACTGGCTGTAAAAATAGGGTTTTTATTTACCCTAGATGGCGCGCACGAAGAACAGAGAAGTAGTAGCAGTAGATGCTCTTTCGGTGCGTGTCCAATGCGCCCTAACTTGGCAGCAGAGGACGGCTACGGCGGCGGCGGACGAAGATGGTCCATCTCCCACGTGGTTTCGACGACGGAGAGGTCGAGGCAGTCAAGCTCTTCTTCGCCGGCGTCGAGACTTCTAGCGGTGGCGCTAGGGCTTGGAGCTTTGATGTAGCAGGAGGGCGATGGAACGAAGAAGATTTTACCAAGGGAGATGGGGACATATTTATAGCCAGGCGGTAACTGTTGGCGTGAAAATATCGGACCAAATAGCCCCTGTCTCTACGTCTCCGCAGGACACGTGTAGCTCACGAGAGAAGCAGTGCAGATCGTGGAGATCGTGGTTATCCGAGCGAGGAAAGTGGGGTTCAGTTACTGTGTATTAAAAAAACATTTTTGAAGATTTGAGGATTTTGTTACAAAATCATCAGCTGACAAGGACGCAGTGAGGATTTCGAACAAAATTTCAAGTAGAACGCTTATGAAGAATTAAATAGACTGGGTGAGAATAGCATAGAGGGAAAGTAGGGTCCGATCACATTCACTTAGATGAAATGTCAAATTTAAGAAATAGCTATAACTGAATGCCATTGACGACTTGAAATCACAGTCTATCTAGGTAAATGAAAATCATCAAGTGTTTTTTTAATAGCAAAGCATCATGATTTTGTGACAAAGCGTAATGATGATGAAATCACAGTCTATCTAGGTAAACGAAATCACGGTCTATAGATTTTGTATAACTTGAGGATTTTGTGACAAAGCGTCATGATGATGAATTTCAGTTTTGAAGAAAAACGATTTTGAAGAGCAACTATTTTGAAGAAAATCAAATTTTGAAGAAATTCAGCTTTGAAGAAATTCAACTTGAGGAATTTCACGTTGGGTGGTGGCATGACCCACCATATAAGAAAGTTGATTACAGACGCCGCGTACAATTGTCATAGGGCCCTGAGAATCAATTTCTTCGTTGATTTCTTCACACTCAGAGTGATATTCTTCATTAGTTGAAGAAAATCGATTCATCATGTGTTGCACATCTAAGTCATCAATTTTGCATAAGTGTTAGGATGTGTGCATGTTTTTACCAAACATTAGAAGATTCTAAGATATTTTGCTCACACCGCAACTTGCAAAACCTTTTCTCATCCAAGGGCTTAGTGAAGATATCTGCCAGTTGATCATCAGTCTTCACATGGTCGATGCGGATAATGCCCTTGAGGACATGGTCCCGAATAAAATGATGACGAATCTGGATGTGCTTGGTCTTCGAGTGTTGTACTAGGTTGTATGCAATCTTGATTGCACTCTCATTGTCGCAGTAGAGAGGCACATTCTTCATGTTGATGCAGTAGTCCTTGAGGGTTTGCTTCATCCATAGCAATTGAGCACAGCATGAACCAACAGCAATGTACTCACCTTCGGCTGTGGAGAGTGAAATGCAGTTCTGCTTCTTTGAGGACCAGCAAACTAGTGATATTCCGAGGAAATGACATGTACCAGAGGTAGACTTGCGATCCACGCGGTCACCAGCATAGTCAGAATCAGAATACCCCACCAGATGAAGATTTGAGCCCTTGGGGTACCATAATCCTAGTGTTGGTGTGTGAGCTAAGTATCGAAGAATATGCTTCACAGCCTTATGGTATGATTCCTTCGGTTTTGCTTGAAAACGTGCACACATGCAAACACTAAGCATTATATCTGGCCTAGATGCACATAAATACAATAAAGAGCCAATCATACAGCGATATACCCACTGATCGAATTCTTTACCATTTTCGTCAGTGCAGAAGTGGCCGTTGGTAGGCATTGGAGTCTTGGCACCTTTGCATTCATGCATGTCGAATTTCCTCAGAACATCCTTGAGGTATTTCTCCTGTGATATGAAGATTCCATTGCTTTGTTGACGAATTTGAAGACCTAAGAAGAATTTCAGTTCCCCCATCATAGACATCTGATATTCTTCACTCATCATGTAAGCAAATTCATCACTGTATCGTTTCTCAGTACAGGCAAATATAATATCATCGACATATATCTGGCATACAAATAGCTCATTATCATAGGATTTAGTGAAAAGAGTTGGATCGAGTGAACCAGGTTTGAAGCCTTTCTTCATGAGGAATTCCTTCAATGTATCATACCATGCCCGAGGGGCTTGCTTGAGACCACAGAGATCCTTTTTGAGTCTGAAGACTTTGTCTGGATTCTTTGGATCCTCAAAACCTGGGGGCTGAGCAACATATACTTCTTCCTCAAGCTTACCATTGAGGAATGCGCTTTTCACATCCATTTGATATAAGATGATGTTATGTTGATTAGCATAAGCAAGTAGTATTCGAATAGCTTCAAGTCTAGCAACAGGTGCAAAAGTTTCATTGAAATCTATTCCTTCAACCTGTGTGTAGCCTTGGGCTAGAAGTCGTGCCTTATTCCTCACCACTTGACCATCCTCATCTTGCTTGTTTCGGAAAATCCACTTGGTTCCGATGATATTGTGCTTGCGAGGATCTGGTCGTTTGACGAGCTCCCATACGTCATTCAGCTTGAATTGAACAAGTTCGTCTTGCATAGCTTGGATCCACTCCGGTTTGAGGAAAGCCTCAGCAACTTTTGAAGGTTCTGTGATAGATACAAAGGAGAAATGCCCACAAATGTTAACTAAGTGTGAAGCTTTTGAGCGAGTGAGAGGACCTGGCACGTTGATGTCATTGAGGATTTTGTCAAGTTCCACTTCATTTGCAATCCTCAGATGAGCTGGTTGAGGATTTCGTCTGGGTTGAGGAATTGGTTGTGGAGCAATTTCCTCAGGAGCATCTTCTCGATTTTCATACTGATGGGAATGATTTCTTCATCAATTTCCTCAGTGGGAACAATGTCTTCAGTAGCTTTGAGCTTTATTGCTTCCTCAGGAGACAGCTTATCTAGATCAGAAGGCAATTGCTCTCTTTGCGAGCCATTAGTTTCATCGAACCGCACATCTACAGTCTCAACAACTTTATTGTGATTGTTTTTGAAGACTCTGTAGGTGTGCAAGTCCTTTCCATAACCGAGCATAACACTCTCATGTGCCTTAGGTGCAAACTTTGAGCTATGGTGAGGATCTCTAATCCAACATTTTGCACCAAAGACTTTGAAATAACTTACATTGGGTTTGTTGTCAGTGAGGAGTTCATATGAGGTTTTGTTGAGGAATTTGTGAAGATATACCGTGTTGATGATATTGCAAGCAGTGTTGATTGCTTCATGCCAAAGACGACGAGGAGTCTGATATTCTTCAAGCATGGTTCTTGCCATCTCTACCAGAGTCATGTTCTTCCTTTCATCGACACCATTCTGTTGAGGAGTATAAGGAGCAGATAATTCGTGAGTAATACCAAGTTCATTAAGATAATTATCAAGACCAGTGTTTTTGAACTATGTTCCATTATCACTCCTGATACGTTTGATCTTGAGGCCGAAGTTCGTTGAGGCCCTTGAAGAAAATCGTTTGAAGATTTCCTGCACTTCAGTTTTATATAAGATGATATGCACCCATGTATATCTGGAATAATCATCAACTATGACGAAGCCATATAAAGATGTTGCATTTGTTAGTGTGGTATAATGATTAGGTCCAAATAGATCCATGTGAAGCAATTCAAATGGACGAGTAGTGGTCATGATAGTCTTCGAGGGATGCTTGGATCTGGTCATTTTCCCACATTCACATGCACCACAGAGGTGATCCTTGAGGAATTCGACTGATTCGATGCCGATGACATGCTTCTTCTTCGCGAGCATGTGCAAATTCCTCATGCCTGCATGACCGACTCTTCGATGCCACAGCCACCCTTCTGAGGTTTTTGCTAGTAAGCAAGTGGCTGGTTGAGGACATGTAAAGAAATGAACAATGTAAAAATCCCCTCTTTGGACACCTTCGAAGACTTTGGATCTGTCAGATTCCATGATGACAACACATCTATATCTACCAAAGATAACAATCATATCAAGATCACAAAGCATCGAGACTGACATGAGGTTAAATCCAAGGGATTCAACAAGCATCACTTTGTCCATATGCCTATCCTTGGAAATAGGCACTTTGCCAAGTCCCAATACCTTGCTTTTACCTTTGTCAGCATATGTGATTTGCTTCAGGGGTGAAGGAGTTAGTGGCATATTCATCAGCAAGCTTTTATCACCGGTCATGTGATGTGTGCAGCCACTATCAAGAACCCACTCAGTACTCTTGGGTTTGTCATCCTACAGATGAATTAGTACAACTTACCATCTCATATGCTTCAGACTTGAAGAATATGATATCAATTTCATCAGATAGGAATTTCATCATAACAAAATTATAAGGACGTGTGAAATATTTCTATTTCATCTATATTAGCTTGCGTTCTATCAAGCATTTTCCTCAGGTCTCTAGCAAATTCTTCAGATGATGATTTTCATCTGGAGACCTGACCTGCAGAAGTGATTTGTTCAATTTCTTCACCACCCACATCTCAAGGGGTGGTAAAGCATTCATCATCCTGCCAGCACCATATGAGAAAGGGGCCATTGAAGCTAATGCACTTCTCTTAATAGTAGGGGGGTTAAAGTACTCATATGAATATGCAGAGAACTAGTTTGAGGATTTATGAACATAATGATTTGAAGAATAACGCTCATATTCATATTCCTTGTAGTTTCCCTACATGTTAGAAGCATTAGCACGGATACGAGGATAGTTTTGACCAGTTGAGGATTTTGATCATCTTGAAGGCTTTGGTCCTCCTGAGGAATTTGATCTAGGGTTAAGATTCTTCATCGGTGGTGTCATGAGGACATTCACCTGAAGATTTTCAAGAAAACTTTCGGGAACCCAGATTTTCCTCAGGGGAGGGCCATTCCTGCAGTTAGTTCCAACATATCGAGCAAATACTTCACTAGCTTGATTTTTTAACAGTTTATAGTTGGAGTCAATTGACTCATCTAAGGAATATGATAATTCACATGAAAAGCCTGTTAGATTGGATGGATCAAAAGGAGGCCCAGTAGCAGCAACCCATGAGGTTTTGGGATACTGCTCAGGTTTCCATTTAGATCCATCATCATTCAATTTCCTCTCAAAGGCAATTACTTCTTTCCTCGTGTTCCTGTTCAAGATCTGCTTTTTGAGCACATCACAAAGGGTTTGATGTCCTTTGAGACTTTTGTATAGGTCTGTCACATACAATTCCTTCAGCCCTGCATTTTCATAAGTGACATTTGTGTTTTCCTCAAGTGAGGAATTTGACACTACAGGAGCAGTTGAAGAATTAGTAGCAATTGAAGCATTTGATGATTCTGGTGAAGAATTAGCAGTTTCACGTTCAATGCATTTAAGACATGGAGGAATGAATTCAGCTTGAGCAGCGGTGATCTGTTGAACTAGTAATGAATCATTTTCCATACGAAGATCATCATGAGAAATCCTCAACTTCTCTAGATCAAGCTTCCTTTGAAGAAATTCATAGGAAAGTTTCACATGATCAGCGAGCAGTGTATCATAATGATCTTGAAGATTGTCAAATCTAGACTGAAGACTTTTCACATCTTTAGTGAGGATTTGGGTAAGATTCATTTCATCATTCAACAGATCATCGATTCTATCTAGCAGTTTCTGAAGCTTTTCCAAGGCAGTTTGTTGTTTGGTGGCAATGAGAGAAAGTTTACTATAACTGGGTTTTTTATAATCATCAGGTTCACAGTCACATGAGTCAGAGGAGGAAGCATCATTCGGTACCTTTCAACCTTTTGCCATGAAGCAATAGGTTGGAGCGGAGTCATCAGCATAGTCATCAGTGTGGATGGTGTTATCATTTTCTTCAAGGTTGAAGATTGACTTCCTGACGAATGTGGTTGCAAGGGCAAGACTAGCCTGTCCGAATTCTGAGTCTTCATCAGAACCCTCCTCTTCATCACATTCCTCGGATTCTGCCTCGGAATCCATTTCCTTGCCAATAAGTGCCCGAGCCTTTCTAAAACTAGTCTTCTTGTGCGATGAGGACTTTGAACATGAGGATTTTGAAGATTTCTTCTTTTTCTTCGAGTCATCAGAACTGTCATCCTTGTATTTCTTCTTCTTTGATTCCTTTCCCCAATGAGGACAATTAGCAGTGTAGTGACCTGATTTCTTGCATTTGTGGCAGGTTCTTTTCTTGTAGTCCTCAGATTAAGATTCTGATTTTCTCATATCTCTTCTTGAAGATTTACCGAACTGGCCACGTCGTGTAAACCTCTGGAATTTCCTCATGAGCATTGCGAGCTCCTGTGCAAATTCTTCAGGATCACCAATGCTATCATCCGAGTCTTCTTCTTCACATGAGGAAATTGCTTTAGCCTTCAGTGCATGTGGTCTAGAATAGCTTGGTCCATATAGATCTCTCTTTTCTTCTTGTTGGAATTCATGAGTATTGAGTCATTCGAGTATATCAGCTGGATCAAGCATCTTGTAGTCTGGTCTTTCTTGAATCATCAGAACTAAAGTATCAAATGAAGAATCCAAAGATATTAGCAGTTTCTTCACAACTTCGTGATCAGTAATGTCTCGAGCTCCCAGTGCTTGCAGTTCATTTGATATGTCAGTGAGGCGATCAAAGGTATCTTGGCAGCTTTCATTGTCAAACCTCTTGAAACGATTGAGGAGATTGCGAAGAACATCAACACGAGAATCACGCTGGGTGGATACTCCTTCATTAACTTTGGACAATCTTTGCCAGATAAGTTTTGATGAGCCCAAAGCACTCACTCTGTCATACTGCCCTTTGCTTAGATGGCCACAGATTATATTCTTTGCTTCAGAATCAAGTTGCTTGAATTTCTTCACATCAGCAGCAGAAATGATGGGGACGCCATGTTCCACAATATATACCAGAGATCATTGTCAATAGCTTGTAGATGCATCTACATCTTGGTCTTCCAGAAGGGAAAGTCCTTTCCTTCGAAAGTAGGACATGCTGCAGTAACCTTAATCATGCCTGCAGTCCACATAACTAAAACTCCACGTGGTTAAACCAAAGTCACACAGAACAAGGGAGTACCTTGCTATGATACAATTGAAAGTGAGTTATATCGACTAGAGGGGGGTGAATAGGAGATTTTTAAAATTTCATCACTGAGGAAATTCCTTTTGAGGAAATTTCTCACTGATGACTAACTTACAGCGGAAATAGTAAAGGATCAGGGGTGCAAAGTTTCACTACAGCAGTTTTTCAGGATGAAGAATATGAAAACAGTTTGCATAGTATGCAGGCACGCAGAAAATAGATGAGGATGAACTTGCGTGAAGAATTTGGGGTTGAGGAATTTCAGAGAAAGTCTTTAGCAAATTCTTCAAACAGTGACAGTGTGAATCATCAACACATAATCTCAGGAATATAAAGAGTTGAGGAAATAGAACCCGTTTCACGGTGAAGACAATAGTTTATGATCCACTTCCAACTGCTGTGACAACTGTACATATGATTTGGAGCGGCTTGGTATTGAAACCAAAAGACACACAGTCCCGGGACACTGAGTCCCTACCATATTAACCTTGGGCTAAGAACACACAGTCCTCGCCCAACACTCGTGGTAAGTCTTCAGGGCAGACTTCCAAACCCTCACAAACTTGGTCACCCGGCGATCCACAATTGACTACTGGATTCCTCTAAACCATGACGCCTAACCGTCTGGAGGATGCACAGTCCTCAAAGATAAAAGGCTTCAGTCCCACACAGGAACAACTTCTTCAGTGATGCTCAATCACTTGATTCTCGGTTTGTGGTTTGGTGTTTGGGGTATTTCCTCACTGATGAATTACTCTCGAAGACTCTGGGGAATTTGGGTTGCTCTTATGACAAGTGTCAGTTTCTAACGGAGCAGCCAACCAGCTAATGGTTGTGGGGGGGGGGGCTATTTATAGCCTGGGAGCATCCCAACATGATTTGACATTAATGCCCTTAAATAATATGACCGTTGGTATGGATAAGACCAATGATGTGGTGTGGCTATCGATAACGGTCGGGACCCTCAACTGTGAGAGTCCTCATGTCACTCTAATTCCTCACTTGAGGCTTTTGGTAGGATTAGGCTTGGGTTGAGCATCATGAAGAAATTCATTCCAATGTGTTACAGCGACCCCCTTTAACAGTACGGTGTTCCTATTACTCAAGTGTGAAGAAAACAAAACAGAAAGAGTAAATCTTCATGCTTCAAAGTCTTCAAATTGATTTTCTCCAGGACACACCGAATTCCTCAATTTCAATATCTTCATGAGGAATATCAATTTCATTGCAAATTCTTCGCGATTCAAATCTTCAGCTTCAGTCCAATTTCTTCAACCGAAGATGTACATTTTTAGGGGTCTATATTCATCGAATATTTCAAACTCCTCAGCGACTTATAGATCATGTGTACACTCAAGAACACCTTAGATACTTAACCTATAAGTCTTCAAACCACCAAAATCACTAAGGGGCACTAGATGCACTTACAGGTGGTTTCGTGACCACACTTTTGACCTGCAGCAACGACACTATGCCATGGAATTTGTCTTGTATCTTGTGTCTAACCTCGGCAAAGCACCACCGCGCCCCAGGGATTCCCTCCAGGCCTCCCATGCCCCCTCATCGCACCAGCAAGCTTCCAATGCTCCTCAAGCGTGCGTGGTCTCCACGTCGATAATACGTTAGGCGCACTCGAGCTCATGTCGTTGTCCCCTCTTTCTTTATCCTTCCCTCAATCCTTCTGGGTACCCCTAGTCCACCATTCTCTCCTCCGTGAACTCCTCATACTACCCACAACTCTTCTGCTACCCTTTAATTCAACCCCGCGGCCGAATCCATCCGCCGGACGCCGTTGAAATTTGAGCCTCTCACATACTCCCTCACTCTCTAGACCACACTAGGGCACCCTAGGTTTCGCATCGTTCCCTTCCCCAACCCCAAGATATCATGTCCTTGACCGTGCCACATTGTCCGAACTCGCTGTATCTGATGTCCGTCGCCATCATGGACGACACTCCAACGGTCCTCGATATTCCTGCGGTGCGGGGATGCAAGCGCCTCATCCTCCCGAACACGTCGTTGACCGGGCGGTCGCCGAAGGTGGCCTCAACCGCCAGAGAGGTCACCAGCGAGCGCTCGGCCTCACCTCCTCTGCCTCTCCCTGCTCGATAAGGAGGTGGGGGAAGTACCCGACAGGCGGGTCGCACATGTCAGCGACCGACCAGCAGGGCCCCACTGTTTAAGTGAAACGGATCCAACCGGTGACCGTTTTCATATGACGAAGGCATATCCCCAGGAGTATGTCTTCAACGTTACCACTTTCCCCACCACGCCGAGCCACTGGGCCAGCCGAATTCCTATCCAGCAGCCTTGGCGCATGTTAGCCTAATTGGTAATGTCTTTTCTCCTTTTCTATATTTCGGTCAAGTTCAAAAAATCCTAAAGAATCCATTTGACCTCCAAATTGAATGATTAAAATTCCTATAATCTTCTAAATATTCCAACTATCATTTGACATAACTTCCACAATTTTTGTCCACAAGTTTTTCCCCTCTTCAAGTTTGAACTACTTATGGCCCACTTTGCAAAATTTCTAGAGCATCCAAATCAAGTCCAAATGGAGTGATCCGAATTCCTAGGTGTTTATTAAACCATCTCCTATTTATCTAGCCAGGGTCAACATTTTTCCTATGCTATTTCCTGGTTGGACCAAATGAATAGCTCCCTTCTTCATTATTCCATATTAGTAAATTCGTAAAAAAATCATCCCAACTCCAAATCCAGTCAAACAACTTCCTAAAATCTTCTAAAATCATGCCCTATTAAATGGGTGCATTCACACATTTTTATTAAAATAATTTATATAGACTTCTTATAGGATCGTCATCTCCTCCATTTTCCCCATTCCAAAAGCCTCATTGATCCAACTCGAGTACAACCACTTTAGATATATTTCTTATGACGAGAGATATCCAGGAAAATAAAAATCCAATATATAGAGCACTTTTATTTTATGCTTGTTGTGTTTCTTATTGTGGTTGTTTCCGACGGTAGTTGACGAAGTAGATGAAGTGCTTGGAGTTGGACGAGTCATTTGGGAAGAACTCAAAGACTTTGCCGCGCCACGCAAGCAGCCCTTTTACCACGTTTAATATAATATTTTATGCATGGCCTATGGCACTTCAATACGCTGCATTCAATCATGATGAATCGATGACCATCGTGGTGGGTTACCTTTGTTCCTTTCCTCGTCGATACTTTGTTCGTGCATGGGCCTACCTTCCTATCAGGGTTCCTAGGTGGGAAGTAGTTAGGATTGTTAGTAGTTGTTACGCAAGTGGGATGGGAATATGAATGGTGTCGGAAAGGAAATGATTACAAAGATCCGTCAAAAAACCCATTGGGTGCCACTAATGCCTAAGAGAGATGATGTTGAGCTAGATAACCACTTGACAAAGAAATGGTTGACTAGAGCAAGTTGTGTGTGTGTTTTGGAAAACAGATTAGTTTAAGATTTGTCAATCATCCCAACCTTACATGTGCGACTAGGATACCCCTTTATGGGACGGGGCTTTCTTGATTACCTTGGTCCATGCTAGTAGAGAGCCCACATTATTAGTGGTGTGAGGGTTAGAGTTACCCTCTCGATACGGGGTCATGCCACGTAGGGTGACCATGGGCTATTTTCACAGACATCGGGCATACTGTTGTGTCCCCTAAGGGATGGTATGATCTTTAGTGAGGCTCGTATGATGTACATCATGACGACATGGGCCAACGAGAGGACTCTTTGTAAATGTCGCCAAGGGAAAGGCATTGTTCCGATGCTTACCTCGGGTATTAATACACCGTGAGTTGTGGACGACACGGAAGTTCCCCAAGTCTTGTGGGTACAGCGCTCAACCTCCGTAGAGTGTAAAACAATTCGAATAGCCGTGTCCATGGTCAAGGATAGTTGGGTGGTGTTTCTTAAACTACATCCACATGTTTTCACAAAACTTGGTGTGTGTGAGAGAGAGAGAGAGAAAGATGATACTTCAGATAAGTCAGATGACTTGAAATGATGATTGAACATGAGATATTCAACCCCTTCTTATACTGATATCTGTAACTTGTTCATAAGGATACGTGCAACCTGTTGATGCATGGTTTTACAAGTTGATTGATCATGTCATTGCACTCAAAACTAACTTTCTACAGCTTACCTACTTAGTTTTGTATCATGCATTGTTATTGCCTTGTTCCAAACATGGGTTGCTTGAGAGTACATTCAAAGTACTCATTGGCTTGCTATTGGGTATTAATTGTCCAGGCATGGAAGAGCAGGAATGTAGCCAAGAGTTTGTTGGTGATGAACATGCGAACTAGGACGCTTGCCAGTCGGAATGCATGTAGGGTTAAGGCAGATGGCATGGGTTCACGCTATTATTGAATATATCCGCTGCAAATATATGCAGACTTGTCCATGAAGGCCATATTTGACTAGAATAATACGTAATTGATGTAAGACTCTAGTTATTCAGTTTTTGTGTGTGCAAGGAGCATTGATCTGTAGGATCACTGTGCATATTCATTCGATGATCATGAGATATGACTCGGGATCCCCACAATGCTGGTATCAGAGCCATCCGAACCATATGATTCCCTTAATTAGCAGGGACGTTAGTTAGGACAAACTATTTTAATAGAGCTTTCAAAATCACTTACAAAACCTTTATATTTCTCACCACTTCTAAGTTTTCAAAGGAGGCAATGATTTTTGCCTTAGCTCTTCCACCCTTGTTCCTTTGACTCTCCTCATCTGCTTTCTCAAAACTTTGCAAATGGTCGCTAGTGCCCTTAGGCCTCTAACCACTGGATTCCTTGAAATCCTCGTGGGTAACTTGAAAGGAAGTGACCATGCCGTACAATCACCCACATATTTGGAAGACAAGATTGGAAACGCTATGACAAGACGACACCAATAGAAGCTAGGAATAAGAACATCAAGATACATATAACGGTGGCACCATCGACACTGTCCCATAGTGATGCAAACTTGGCCCATGATTTTTAGAACATAATATATGAAAGATCATGATATACATCGCTAATAGAGAAACTCTGTCCTTACCATTATTGTGTCCACAACCACCGGTAGATGATAACCTCACCATTTTGTCTGCCTCACCATAGTGAGCAGCAACACGGTTCTCTTAACCCCCCTCTCTTGGTGTCGATATTGTCCTCAACATAACCAACATGTCACAACTCTATCATGCCTTGTCGATGTCAAAGCATGAAGGATCGTCCACTCGGAACTCTAGACGCCTCGGGAGAGAAGGAGACAATGACGGGATTACGAAGACAACAGAATACCCTGTCAATGATAGCCGTGAGGAACCACATACGCTGTTAGCTTACCAGAGAGAATTCATCAAATAATCTTCAGGATCAACATGGATCGTTTCGACGAACAACGACCAGAGACATAGAGACACCCGAAGAAGACCCAGAAGACTGAGCTGACTCCTCTCTAAGACACGAAGCAAGTACGACTACTGAGTTTGAGAACCCCTTGGGTAGGATAAGTCGTGTATCCCTATGCTAAGTAAAGTCTGTGTGATGGTTCCAATGGAACATGTGTTGGCTTTTGTTTGATTTTTTGTGCTTTGATATAAGTCACTCTTTTTCCTTTGGCAACAAATACACGACTAGATCAGCTACCTTGTCTTGATGTTTGTGGCTGGCGTTTTCAGCACTTGTTTGATTGGACTTGCACTATACTACTCTTTTTGGCACCTCCTCTATATTCTACTTTCCCTCTCCCCATCCCATCCACTAAAGACCAGCAAGACAAGATGTACCAAGGATCCACCACTAGAAATGGAGATTCTGACTGCAACATACTCAACCAAGTACAACCTCGAAGAGCTATGCTTTTACTTCAAGATTGGAAACCCCTCCCTAGACCAACTTAGACCTCACAAGCTACCCCATCTCAAACCTCCATTCATGTGCTTAATACACGTATTCGCGATAGCACGTGTTAAGCTTCAGTTACCCCTGCTCAGCGCAAGGTTCATTATGGGACAAGTGATCATAGTGAACAACACATTTGATCCTTAAGCCAACACTAGAACTTTGATGCCATAGGGAAATTGGTTGAGGATATATGACTATGATACAAGTGATTTGATATTACTATAATAGGTGTCTTGAGGATATGGCTAAGACTCTTTGGTGGATTACGACATTTTCATAGTGATGAGTGAACTTGGCGGATAAAATTTGGTAGAGTAGCATGACTTACTTCTCCTTTGAGTAAATTGGATTTAGTAGGACAACTCGGGATCACACATTGAAAATTATTGGTGGTACGATAACTTGATTCTCACAAGTAGTGGTCATGAATTGATGATGCTCTAGTAGTGGATTGAAGGAACCCGTAGGAATTCTCGTCGGACCCGAGACTAGGATATGAATAGGTAATCCTAATAGAGTGTTGATGATAAATGAGACCACATGGTTTGGACTAATTTGGTTTTAGTCCAACGATTTTCATCATGATACCATGTTTGTCAGTGGATATTAACTAGAAGTAATTGGATGATGTAAGGGATGATTTAAGAATCTACATAAGCTTGAACTTGGAGTTTAGTTGACCATGATATTAGGGTTGGTGGATATACTATGATAATAGTCCTTGCAATGATTTGTGGATTATAGGAACTCTAGGAAACTATGTAGAACACCATCGACATTGGATTTGTAGGAGTACTGAACATTGTAATGAATGATGGAATTTAAGGACCACTTGATTGGATTTGTAGGAAGTAAACGAGTTCTTGGATTGGTACATTATGTGTTTCCCTGGTATAGGAATACATCACCTTATCCCTTGCATAACTTAACTGAGCACTTGGATTTGTAGTGTCTTAATCTAGCCTAGCGGCTTGTATACTTTCAAGAGGATTTTTACATAGGTATACTTGTGAGTTTCCTATAGTATACTTATGATATTTTGGTTTAGTCCTTCTCTCAAACCTTGGAATTGGATAGCATAAGAGATGTGGAAGTTGACTTATATGAGATGGTATTTTTGATAATATTGGATGATTTTGATCGAAAAATAGGTAGCACTACAGGAATCTGAGAATTTGTCATCTGCCATGGCTGACGGCAAAGGGGAGAACCACGAACGGCAAAGGCTTTGTCGTCCGTCAACCGACGGCAAAATAGACGGCAAAAAAATATCCGGTGAAGAGGTTCTTTGTCGTCTACTTTTGTAAGGCGGACGGCAAAGAATCTTTGCCATGAGGGGGCAGATGGCAAACTAAATGGGATGGCAGCTCCACAGACGGTCCCGTTAAGTGTTAACGGCAGGCCTCCCCTCTTTGTCGTCTGCCCCCCCCCCCTTTGCCATGAGGGGGCTGACGGCAAAGGAGGGACCCAGCCCCTCTCTCTCTCTCCCCTCTTTGTCGTCTGCCCCCCCTTTGCCATGAGGGGGCTGACGGCAAAGGGGGGACCCAGCACCTCTCTCTCTCTCCCCTCTTAGTCGTCTGCCCTCACCCCTTTGCCATGAGGGTACTGACGACAAAGGGGGGACCCATCCCCTCTCTCTCCCCTCTTTGCCATCTGCCCTCGCCCCTTTGCCACGAGGGGGCTGACGGAAAAGGGGGGACCCAGCCCCTCTATCTCCCCTCTTTCCCGTCTGCCCTCACCCCTTTGCCATGAGGGGGCAGAAGGCAAAGGCTGAAAACAACCCCTTTTTATTTTATTTCCTATTATATCCAGCAATTTTCACGATAATCAGGATATATATATATATATTTGACAAAAATAAATTTGTTTCCGTATTCATAACCATATTAAAATAACTTTCATCCATAGTACATACATATTATGCAAGTTGCATCCGTACCAAACCATATATTACACCAGATTCATCCATGCATACAAAGTTTCATATATATCCATATACTACAATAGTTTCAATACAAGCTTCCGTGAAGACATGGTACAAGAAATCATATTCAAGCATTCCATCAATATAATCCAAGCTTCCCGTGAAGTGAATGTAATCTGCAAAATGACCAATAAGAAAGTTAGAAGAAGAATACTAGAAGAAGAACTATATATAGGTTATTTCGGAGAGAACTTAGCTAAGTATAGGCCATTTAATAGCTAAGTTAGGTGGAATAGGTCATCTTGGAGCTACATAGCCTTACTATGTTATTTAGGAGAGAACATAGCTGAGTATAGGTCATTCTAGAGCTAACTTGGATAAAATATGTCATTTTGTAGCCAACTATGATTATTAATCCATTTTGACCTTATTATGTCATTTTGGAGCTAAATTAGTTATTTTAATGAGCTAACCAAGGTTCTTATGAATTTTTTACCTAATTATATCATTTTGTAGGATAATTAGCCAATTTAGTCTTTGTTGGATGTGTCTAAGCTACGTAGAAGAAGAGAAAGAGAAGAAGCAAGAAGAGAAGAAGAAGGAGAAGTAAAAGAAGAAGGAGGAGGAGGAGGAGAAGGAGAAGGAAGAGGAGAAGAAGAAGAAAAGAAGAAGGACAAGAAGAAGGAGAAGAAGGAGAAGGAGCTTCTCTCCTCCTTCTCCTTCTTCTCCTTCTTCTTCCTCCTTCTCCTTCTCCTTCTTCTTCTCTTCTCCTTCTCTTCTTCTTCTTCTTCCTTCTTTTCATTTTTCCTCTTTCTTCTCCTCTTGTCTCCTTTTTCGGGCTAAATTAGCTAATCATACCTTTTTAGAGCTAATTATATCATTTTGGAGGATAATTATCTAAGTATATGTCATTTTTATTAAATAGACCATTTTGGAGCTAACTAAACTAATTATGTCATTTAGGTGGAAGCCTAGCAAACTAAAGGTCATTTCGGAGCCAACTTGGGTAAAATAAGTCATTCCGGAGCAAACTATGCTTATTAAGCCATTTTGTATCTAGCTGAGCTAATTATCGGCCATTTCATACCTAAGTTAGGGGGAATAGGTCATCTTGGAGCTACGTAAGCCTTATTATGTCATTTAGGAGAGAACTTAGCTAACTATAGGTCATTTTTTAGTAAATAGCTCATTTTGGAGCTAACTAATCTAATTATGTCAGTTAGGTGGAAGCCAAGCTAACTATATGTTGTTTGGGAGCTAACTTGGGTTAAATATGTCATTTTGGAGCTAACTATGCTTACTAAACCATATTGGAGCTAAATTGGCTAATTATATCATTTAGGTGGAAGCCAAGCTAAGTGTATAATATTCCTTAGCTAATCAAGGTTCTTATGCCATTTTGAGCTTATTATTTCATTTTTGAGGTAAATTGGTAATTTCAATGAGCTAACCAAGGTTCTTATGATGTTTTCACCTAACTTTGCTAATTATGTCATTTTGTAGGATAATTAGCCAATTTAGTCTTTGTTGTATGAGTCTAAGCTACGTAGAAGAAGAGAAAGAGAAGAACCAAGAAGCGAAGAAGAAGGAGAACTAAAAGAAGAAGAAGGAGAAAAGAAGAAGGACAAGAAGAAGGACAAGGAGCTTCTCTCCTCCTCCTTCTTCTTCTTCTTCTTCCTCCTTCTCCTTCTCCTTCTTCTTCTCCTCTGCTTCTCTTCTTCTCCTTCTTCTTCCTTCTTTTCATTTTTCCTCTTTCTTCTCCTCTTGTCCCCTTCTTCGGGCTAAATTAGCTAATTATGCCTTTTTGGAGCTAATTATGTCATTTTGGAGGATAATTAGCTAAGTATATATCATTTTTATTAAATAGACCATTTTGGAGCTAACTTAGCTAATTATGTCACTTAGGTGGAAGCCTAGCTAACTATAGGTCATTTCGGAGCTAACTTGGGTAAAATAGGTCATTTCGAAGCAAACTATGCTTATTAAGCCATTTTGGATCTAGCTAAGCCAATTATAGGACATTTAATACCTATGTTAGGGGGAATAGGTCATCTTGGAGCTAAGTTAGCCTTATTATGTCATTTAGGAGAGAACTTAGCTAACTATAGGTCATTTTTTATTAAATAGGTCATTTTGGACCTATCTAAGCTAATTATGTCAGTTAGGTGGAAGCCAAGCTAACTATATGTCGCTTTGGAGCTAACTTGGGTTAAATATGTCATTTTGGAGCTAACTATGCTTATTAAGCCATATTGGAGCTAAACTAGCTAATTTTATCATTTATGTGGAAGCCAAGGTAAGTATATAATATTCATGAGCTAACCAAGGTTCTTATGCCATTTTGAGCTTATTATTTCATTTTCGAGCTAAATTGGTCATTTTAATGAGCTAACCAAGGTTCTTATGATGTTTTCACCTAACTAAGCTAATTATGTCAATTTGTAGGATAATTAGCCAATTTAGTCTTTGTTGGATGAGTCTAAGCTACTTAGAAGAAGATAAAGAGAAGAAGCAAGAAGAGAAGAAGAACGACAAGTAAAGGAAGAAGAATGGGGAGGAGGAGAAGTAGGAGGAGAAGGAGAAGGAAGAGGAGAAGAAGATGAAAAGAAGAAGGACAAGAAGAAGGAGAAGAAGGAGGAGAACAAGGAGAAGGAGCTTCTCTCCTCCTTCTCCTTCTTCTCCTTCTTCTTCCTCCTATTCCTTCTTCTTCTCTTCTCCTTCTCTTCTTCTTCTTCCTTCTTTTCATTTTTCCTATTTCTTCTTCTCTTGTCCCCTTCTTCGGGCTAAATTAGATAATTATGCCTTTATGGAGCTAATTATGTCATTTAGTAGGATAATTAGCTAAGTATATGTCATTTTTAGTAAATAGACCATTTTGGAGCTAAGTAAGCTAATTATGTCATTTAGGTGGAAGCCTAGCTAACTATAGGTCATTTCGGAGCTAACTTGGGTAAAATAGGTCATTCCGGAGCAAACTATGCTTATTAAGCCATTTTGGATCTAGCTAAGCTAATTATAGGCCATTTAATACCTAAGTTAGGGGGAATAGGTCATCTTGGAGCTACGTAAGCCTTATTATGTCATTTAGGAGAGAACTTAGCTAACTATAGGTCATTTTTTAGTAAATAGGTCATTTTGGAGCTAACTAAGCTAATTATGTCATTTAGGTGGAAGCCAAGCTAACTATATGTCATTTTGGAGCTAACTTGGGTTCAATATATCATTTTGGAGCTAACTATGCTTATTAAGCCATATGGGACCATTATGCGGTTGTTCAACAAAACACTAGAAATAACATACCATTATCATCATCACGGGGGTGAAGCACGGTGGCTCTCGCTTGTTTCACCTGGAGAGAGGCTCCACTGTAGAAGCGTCGTGCGATGTGTTTCGGGAGATATTCTGCACCAAACATCGTTTGCAATGTGTCGTTAGCATGAGGACACTCTTAAGATCACTGCACTGAAATGAAACTCACCGTCCTCGCCATGTTAATGACTAGCAGCGCCGGAGGGACTTGGCCGGTCTTCTCGCACATTGACTGTACATTTGGTTTCGACAAGTCAAACTTTTTAGTTATTAATGAAACGGACATTAAAATGCAATATTTGAAATAATATGAAGAAGAAACTTACCATGAAGAGCTCGTACATGGCCCTGTTAGACGAATCATTCTGTGCCCTCTCCACCTCCACTAATGTAGTCGTCCTCTCCTCCAGCTCCCTCATGTCCTTATCCTTCTCCGCCAAAACCTCGTGCATGGCCTCTCTCTCTCTTTCAGAATAGCATCCTGCAACACAACTCATTGTTAGCATTGTAATCATATTGGTTCCAACGCACAACATAATGCGGAAAGATAGTTGAGTCCATTAAACTAACCTCGATGGCGAGCTCGACTGGCTGTGGACGAGGTGTTATCTCAGGACAAGAGCTTGTTTGGCGGGCCTTTATCTGTCGGAGAGTGCTAGGACAACGTATAAGGCCGTCTCCAATGTCGATCGAGCCATGGGGCCTCCCGTTGCTAGCTATCATCACCAGCTCTGGATCAATAGGCCCCTCGCTCGGGTTAAAGTCCTCCCCTTTCCTCGCCTTCCCGTGATCTCTATACTTCACGAGCTTGTGGTGGGAGGAGATGTTGGTGAAGTTTTCTGGATGCTCGAGGTCAGACTCAGAGAATGGCTTGACCTTCTTGTACGACGCAGTATGGGCCATCGCATACAGGTCGTACATCTGTGGCACCTCCGTCTTATTGTGACGCGCCTAAAAGAGAGAGAGAGGAAAATTGTATTAGTAAAGGGCTCAAGATAGCATTAAGAATGAATTGCATGAGGCTTGAAGCAAACCACATAACTAATTCTCGCCAAATTGGATTAACTTGACGCTCCCTTGATGGTGTGCCACACCAACAATTTTGCCACGCCTCTCCTTGGCGTTGTTGTGGCTGGCCTCCCACGTTTTGGAGCACCACTGATCCACCAAGGTCTCCCAACAATCCATATTATCCACACACCATCTCGGGGGCACCTAAGTTAATAAAGAGAAATTTGAGCGCGTAAGAACCAAATCAAGGAAACTAACTACAAAGCCTTAATAATATGTAATTACCTTCATGTAATGCTCCTTCTCCATCTTAGAATCACGGCACTTCGCCTTGTCCTTCCTAATACGCCATGAGGCATAGTAGTCTCAAACAGCCTACACCCGAGCCTCGTGTCGGAATTTTTGAAGTAGGTGGCGACATTCGGTTTCGATAACCTTTGCCGCGTCCTCCTCGTATCCGTCCTCACACCTGTAGTAGGTTTGCAAACGCGACAACACCAATTAGTATAATAACTAGCAATCGTTGATTTATAAATGTGTGAAGGAGAAATTACCGAGAACTGTTGGATCACCATGTCGGCCCTCGTGTGGCACAAAACACCATCGATCTCCACCTCCGGCGGGGCCGGGGCACCTAAGTAGTGCTCCCACGTCATTCGTACCTCTCGCTCCCGGCCGGGCAACGTAACAAACCCTGGGAAGTTTTGATGGAAAAGCACACCAAGGACGATGTTGGGCTTGCGGACACCCTTGGCAACAACCCAACCACTGCAGTATGACAAATTAAAGCCAAAACATTAGATATTTGAGAAAAAGTGAAGGTAAAAGGTTAAATAAGAGTAAATTAACTTACTTGTCCCTATTTGACTTAATCGACCACCTCTGCTCACGGGTCGTCGGCACGAGCGGGAGCCCCGAAATACCACGTTGGTAGACGGTATCCCCCTCACCCAGCTCCTCGTCGCTATCAGAATGGCCACTTGGCTCAGCCCAGGTATCCCACTAGGTCTCTAGGGACGTACCCTCATCCCTGCTTTGCTCTGGAGTCGCCTGGAATGAAGCCTCTGGGACACGAGTCTCGTGGGTCGAAGGCTCGTCGACCCGAGGCTCGTGAATCGGAGACCGTGTACCCTCCACCTCGGACGAATCCACCCTAGAAGTCCTGTGCTCAGGTGAATCAGCTTCTGGTGGTGATGGAGACCGTGGAGCCTCCACCTCAGAAGGCGTGGCAGCCACCGCCCTACCTCTCATGCGCCCACGTGTACCTTTAGTACAACATAAATACCAACATGAGTAATAAAGTGTATATAAATACCAACATGCATACAACATTAGTACAACATAAATACCAACATGAGTACAACGTGTACCTTTAGTACCTCTCGGCTTCGCGGGGGGTCGACCTCCTCTCACGGGGGGCGCTCCATGCAGAGTAGAGGGCAACACTCTCCGAAGAGGCGAGGCAGGAATGGAAGTACCCATCCCACCACCTGCCAACGAAGAAGGAGCCGCGGAGTGCTTTCGACCCTTTACCACCATCTTTCAACACCTGTCATGACAAAGAGTAAATGAAATTAGTACAACATAAATACCAACATGAGTAATAAAATGTATATAATTTAAGTGTATCATCGTCATAAATACCAACATGACTAATAAAAATTGAATACCTAACATGAACTCAAAATTTATATATAGTAATAGTTGAATACCAGAGATGAACTAATAACAATCATACTCGTCTATATATGCTTCGGGGTCAATAAATGCATCATGATCATCGCTATCATCAATAAATGCATGATCATCATCACTATCAGGAAGAACATGTGGAAGGCCACCATTATGTAATCGGTCAAGAAGTGAGAGGTCAGCCGTAGCAGTAACCTCTTCTTCTTCTAGCTCTTCCTGTTCGGGCTCAGGGGTTAAAATGGATTCACTGTCGCTGTCTACTTCAATGTTCTGGGGTGAAGTAGAGCGGTTGTTGAAACATTTCTTGGACATACGTATTTATTGGAAGAATACTCCTTCATATGTGTCTGGGTTAATGTGAGGTTCGTAATCCTCTTCATTAAGGGTAGGTGGTCTAAAATGTGGTGGCACTTCATAAACTACATCCCAACCTTTGAGATTTGGATCAGTTTGGCACGCCCACAGTAGATAGAAAACTTGTGTCGCCTGTTGAGCCGTAATATAGACATCGGGAACATCTAAGTGGGTGTTTTGGTTTATTTCAACTAGTCCTATATGTTCATGAGTCCTTCTAGCCTCCCTTGGCTCAAACCAATAACATTTGAAGACTATGACGGTCGGTGGGTTTTCACCATAGAATAGAAGTTCATAAATTGCTTCAACTCTTCCATAATATTCGGTCCCTCCTTCGCCGATAGCAGAGACCGAACAATTTGTAGTATTTAGGTCGGGCATAGATAGAACATTGCCAAAGGTACAAAAGTGATACCCGTTGATGTTGTATTTGTCAAATGAACGGACCTAATAGTCAAAACCATCAGCGACTTGTCTCAACTCGGTGTCCATAGACTTTGCATCTTCCTACAAGTTTAATACGAAAGAATGGATGCATTAGCCGCAAATTAGACCAAGAAATCAAATGGGCCGTTAATGGTAATTAATTACCCTTTGTTTTAACCAAGAGACGAAACCGGGATAGTCACATCCATGCTTTGCGAGAAGCTCATACTCTTCGACGGAATCCTTTTCGATGACCGCTCCATCCGAGAATTCGGCGACGTATCGACTATATGAAATATCCAGGAATAAGAGTAGTTCAAAGGAATTAGAAGTTGCGGAACAATAATTTACCGAGAACTTACTCGATGTACGGCCGCACTTCTGTTAGGTTGGTGAAGATATACAATGAAATCGTCCGCCATTCTTCGACATCCAATGATTTCCCTTTCGAAGCACCGGATGGTGCGAGCTTAGCTTTGAATAGGCTGAGGTTGGATCAAACTTTTTTTGGATCACCATCATTGTACCGAGGCTTCGGGTTATGCAAATGATGATTTTTGGCTTCGTAGTGTGCTGTCACGAAGTTTGCCGCCTCCTCACTAATGAATGCCTCGGCCATCAATGCTTCAATTCTACGTTTAGTTTTACACTTAGCTCGAAGCGTCTTCTACATCCTCTCAGTTGAGTAGCACCATCGATTCTGAACGGGTCCCCCCATTCGTGCCTCAGTCGGGAGATGAAAAATCAAATGCTGCATTGGATTAAAGAAGCCCGGTGGAAAGATCTTTTCTAATTTGCAGATCAACTCCGCCGCCAACTCTTCCATTTCATCTAGCACTCCAGGCGATAGTTCTTTCGCACAAAGAGAACGGAAGAAATAGCTCAGCTTTGCCAGTACTAGCCATTCATCCTGAGGGATAAAGCCACGCAACATCACCGGCATTACCCGCTCAATCCATATGTGCCAATCATGAACCGTGAGACCAAATATTTTCAAATTCTCAAGACTCGCTCCCCTCTTTAGATTCCCAGCATACCCATCGGGGAACATCAACCGCATTTCACCCACAATAGCATTTCCCTCATAGCTGGCCTTTCAAGATTGAACCATGCCTTTGGCTTCGCTATGCTTTGCTTTCCTTTCCGTTGTCGCAAGTTTTGCAACGGTCTATCACATAGAGCCTCTAGGTCAATTCTAGCCTTAGTATTATCTTTTGACTTCCCCTCTATGCCGAACAATGTACAAAAATGGCCTCCGCAATATTCTTTTCAGTGTGCATCACGTCGATGTTGTGTGGGAAAGGAGGTCTTTGAATTAAGGCAGATCCCATAAGCATGACTCGTGAGTCGAGGCTTGTTCCGTATTATACCCTCTGAAGTATCCTGGACGCAAAGGATCAGGCTCGAGAGTGTTTAAGTGATCAATGGTCTGTTGGCCTGTCAACGCAGCTGGCGCAGTGTTTTTGACATATCTACCTTTGATGAAATTCTTCTTGTCTTTTCTGGACTTAGGGTGAGGATCCAGGAATTTTCTATGCATGTCGAAGCAAGAAAACTTGCGACCAGCCTACAACCAACGGAACTGAAGGGCTGCCTTGCATGTGGTGCACGGGAACCTTCCATGCACACACCATCTAGCGAATAACGCAAACGCCGGATAATCATGTGTCAAGTACATGTACCACACATGCATTTTGAAATTTGTTTTGGTCGCCGTGTCGTAGGTCTGGATCCCATTATCCCAGGCTTCTTGCAAATAATCCTTAAGCGGCTGCATGTACACATTCATATACTTCCCCGGATAGTTGGGCCCTGGAATTATCAACGTCAGGAAAATGTTCTTTCTTTTCATAATCTCTCCGGGTGGAAAATTGAGTGGAATGACAAATACAGGCCAACAACTATATTGTGTTGCCGTCATACCATACACATTGTATCCATCCATACTGATGGAAACTCTAGGATGCCTTGGTTCTTCCAATTTATCCTTATGTAATGCATAGAAGTGCCTCCACACAAAACCATGTGAAGTGTGTACCAGCATCTTGTTCCCATTCGCATCTAGTTCGGTTCTTTTGCCTAATTTGTGCCATGTCATGTGTCTGGACGTCTCTTCGACCATGAAAATATGTTGAACTCTTGGTACGATTGGCAGATACCGAAGAACACTAATGAGGATTTTGCTTTGATTCTTCTCATCCATACCGTTGTCTACCACAATATACCTGGAAAAATTGCAAATGGGGCAATAGTTCAAGGCAGCATACTCAAGCCTAAATAAGGCACATCCATTCTCACATGCATGTATCTTCTCATAGGGCATCTTAAGTAAACGGAGGATTTTCTCTTACTGGTACATTTTTGCAGGCAGTACATGGCCTTTGGATAGTAAGCGTCCAAATATCGTCATCATCGCGTCGTAGCATTCTCTGGCTAGGTTGAATTGAGCCTTCCGAGCCATTACTTGCGCGATGGCATCCAGCTGACAAAGCTCGGTATGCTCGTGGAGAGGACGTTTTGAAGACTCCAACATTTCATAGAAGGCCTTTGCAGATTCCTCCATCTCATCGTCCGAATCCCGAGCATCATCAAAGTCTTGAACCATGTCTTCGATCCCGGTACCATGCTCGTCGGTGCAACGACGAATCACCTCAGGTCTGGCACGTTGGTCAGACTCACCATGAAAAGTCCAGACCATATAATCAGGCATAAAACCCCACTTCTACAGGTGTTTACCCATTTCAAAGTTTGTCTGCTTTTTCTAGTTGTCGCAGTTGGGACAGGGGCACCATGTTTTTTACTGGCCATTTGCAAATGTGGCTCTCACAAACCCCCTAGTTTTTGTTAACCATTCATTGGTCATGTCTTTCTAACTAGGGTGACCAGTGTACATCCAAGCATGATCACTGATGTTTCCTACCTACCTATGGGCGCACAAGAAATAAATATATAATTCATCATCTATATTCATCCGCTAATCAAGTTTGTCAGTTGTATTGCGTCCTTGCAACCTACACGGTAATAGGTAAAGATAGGTCCTAATCCCACCCGAGTATGTGTAGATTGGGTTCGTTTTCCCATGCTCTACTCCAGATGCGACGCAAAATTTCGGCAGCACCTCCCCGCTGTTCTCCTGATACATGTCTCAGAAATAAGCAGAGAGGATGTGTACCCGGAGAACAACAGGGAGGCACTGACGAAATTCCGCATGGGATCCGGAGCACAGCATACGGGAAAATGAACCCAATCTACACATAGTGAGGTTGTCCATGGATAACGTTGGACAATTCAAAAGGATGGCGGTTATAAATACGCAAAGACATGCATATTTATAGATGTTGCCCTTTCGAACGGGAGACACATACTGGTCATGCATACTCATGATTGAAGAAATCTATACGTAGCAAGTTTCATCGGCACGAATTCTGGAATAGAGCAAATTAAGGGGGTATGAGGAGAAGTCATTTGTGCTCACCAACAAACGCAGGGGCGTAGCTCGTCCAACGCACGTGGAGGTCGTTGAACAACTGCACATTGAAATTCACACGATCAACACAAATATGATGTTTTTATAATTAACATAATCGGAAAATATGTGGCCTAACTCGGAAAATATGTGGCCTAACTCGGAAAATACAAGGTCGGTGGTGTCGGGTGTCGGTGGCGCCGGGGGTCGGGGGTTAGTGTCGTCGGGGGTCGACGGTCACTGGCGTCGGGGTTGGGGTCTTTTCGGTCAACAAGAGGCCGGACAGCTGTCGGGGGTCGGGGGTCGAGGGTCAGTGGCGTCGGGCGTCGGGGGCCGAGGGTCAGGGGTCGATGGTCGGGGGTCGATGGTAGGGGGTTGATGGTCAATGGTGTCGGGTGTCAAGGGTCGGGGGTCGATGGTCGGGGGTCGATGGTCAGTGGCGTCGGGGGTCGACGGTCAGTGGAGTCGGGGGTCGAGGGTCGAGGGTCAGTGGCGTCGGGCGTCAGGGGTCGGGGGTCGAGGGTAAGTGCCGGGGTGCCGGGGTTCCTTTTTCCTCTTCTTTCTTCTTCTCGTCTCTCTTCTTTTTCCTATACTTATTATTATTATTATTATTATTCTTTTTTCTCCTCCTCGTCCTCCTCCTCTTCTTCTTTTTCTTCTTTTTTTTCTCTTTCTCCTACTCTCCTCTTTCTTCTTCTTCTTCTTCTTCTTTTTTCTTCTCAGTTTTTTCTTTTCTATCTATTTTTTCTATCTACTTTATTCTGCCTATAATAAACTAAGTACACCCTTGCGTTAGAGGTGTCACGCAAGTTCGTGGTAGTGTTGCACCGTCATCCTCGTAGTTAGCAGCTGCTTCCTGACCCCTTTGGAAGGGTCATGGAAGGCAATGGGCCATTTGGCATGTGGCTTCGGGAAGACAGTTGCTGCTATGGACCCGCCTAGGTGGCGGTCAGTCTCTCCCACGACACTGACGTGCTCCTGATGCGGGGTGGAAGAAAGTTACCCGCTCCCGTGGCCTGGGGCCAGGGCATCTTGTTCAATTCAAGTTTGATGGAGCCGCCACTCTTTCCGTGAAGTTCTTCGGGACCTCCGGCAGCCGGCTGGAGTGGTAAGCAGAAAGCTCGACGGCAGCGACCTTGACTCCTCCAATGAGAGTGATGACGGCAATAACTCCCCAAATGCCAAGAACGAGGGCGACGAATCTGAGTAGACGTGACGATGCCATAACTAGATTTTGAAGAAGGGTCATGATACGTCTCCAACGTATCTATAATTTTTGTTGGTTCCATGCTATTATCTTGTCAAACTTCGGATGTTTTGTATGACTTTTATATCCTTTTTGGGACTAACTTATTAACTCAGTGCCAAGCGCTAGTTCCTATTTTTCTGTGTTTTTGACCCCTTTCAGAGGAGAATTTTAAACGGTGTCCAAACAGAATAAAACTTATGAAAAGATTATTTTCGGAACAGAAGATACGCAGGGGACGCGAGAACCATGGCAAAGGCCACCAGGGGAGGCCACAAGCCCCCTAGGCGCGACCAGGAGGCCCGCGCGTAGCAGGCTTGTGGGCCCCCTGTGGCTCGTCTTCCCTACCTCTTCCGCCTATAAATTCCCCAAAAATCCAAAACTATCCGAGAGATCCACGAAAATACTTTTCCGCCGCCGCAAGCTTCTGTCTCCGCAAGATCCCATCTGGGGCACGTTCTGGTGCCCTTCCGGACGGGGATTCGGATACAGAGGGCTTCTTCATCAACACCATGACCTCTCCGATGATGCATGAGTATTTCACCATAGACCTTCGGGTCCATAACTAGCAGCTAGATGGCTTCTTCTCTCTCTTGGATATTCAATACAGAGTTCTCCATGATCTTCATGGAGATCTATCCGATGTAATCTTCTTTTGTAGTGTGTTTGTCAAGATCCGATGAATTGTGGATTTTTGATCAGATTATCTATGAATCTTATTTGAGTTTCTTCTGATCTCTTATATGCGTGATTTCATATCCTTGTAATTCTCTTCGAGTTGTGGGTTTTGTTTGGCCAACTTGATCTATGATTCTTGCATTGGGAGAAGTGCTTGGTTTTGGGTTCATACCATGCGGTGACCTCACCCAGTGAGAGAAGGGGTAGCGAGGCACGCATCATGTTGTTGCCATCAAGGGTAAAAAGATGGGGTTTACATCATTGGTTTGAGTTTATCCCTCTACATCATGTCATCTTGCTTAAGGCGTTACTCTGTTTGTCATGAACTCAGTACACTAGATGCATGCTGGATAGCGGTCGATGTGTGGAGTAATAGTAGTAGATGCAGAAAGAATCGGTCTACTTGTCTCGGACGTGATGCCTATATGTATGATCATTGCCTTAGATATCGTCATGACTTTGCGTGGTTTTATCAATTGCTCGACAGTAATTTGTTCACCCACCGTAATATTTGCTACTTTGAGAGAAGCCTCTAGTGAACACTATGGCCCCCGGTTCTACTCCACATCATATTTTCAGCCTTAAACTTTTACTTCGTTGCACTTTCCGCCTTCAGATCTCACTTTGCAATCAATCTTGAAGGGATTGACAACCCCTTTATAGCTTTGGGTGCAAGCTCGTTTGTGTTTGCGCATGTACTATGGACACTTGGCATGATTCTCCAACTGGATTGATACCTTGGTTCTCAAACTGAGGGAAATACTTACTGCTCCTGAGCTGCATCACCCTTTCCGCTTCAAGGGAAAAACCAACGCAAGTTCAAGAGGCTGCAGAAGGATATCTGGCACCGTTACCGGGGAGGATCAAGTCAAAGAATCGTCTCCCGTGAACGTGTCAATCTCTGGCACCGGGGATTATACTAAGTGAAGCTCATCCAAGTAAGTGTCGCAAACTCATCTTTTACATTTACTTTTTTGCCTCTCGTTTTCCTCTCCCCCACTTCTGAAAACAAAAATTTACAAAAATATTTGCCTTTTTCGTTCGCCCTTTTCTCTCATTTGCTTTCTGTTCGCTTGTGTGCTTGTTTGCTTGCTGAAGTCACCATGACTGAAAACACCATACTTTGTGACTTCTCGAATACTAATAATAATGATTTTATTAGTACTCCGATTGCTCCCGCCACTAGTGCGAAATCATACGAAATCAATGTTGCTTTGCTGAATCTTGTTATGAAAGAGCAATTCTTCGGCCTTCCTAGTGAAGATGCCGCATCCCATCTTAATACCTTCATTGAGCTTTGCGATATGAAAAGGAAGAAATATGTGGATAATGATGTGATTAAATTGAAGCCTTTTCCGTTCTTTTTGCAAGATCGAGCAAAAACTTGGTTTTCATCTTTGCCCAAAAATAGTATTGATTCTTGAAACAAGTGCAAAGATGCATATATATCCAAGTATTTTCCGCCGGCTAAGATTATCTCTCTCCATAATGATATCATGAATTTTAAGCAGCTTGATCATGAACATGTTGCACAATCTTGGGAGAGAATGAAATTGATTATTAGAAATTGTCCCGCTCATGGCTTGAGTCTTTGGATGATTATACAAATCTTCTACGCTGGTTTGAATTTCGCTTCTAGAAATATCTTGGACTCCGCCTCAGGTGGAACGTTCCTGTAAATCACATTAGGAGAAGCCACAAAACTCCTACACAATATCATGACAAACTACTCTCAGTGGCACACTGAAAGGTCACCTACTAGTAAGAAGGTACACGCTATAGAAGAAATTAACTCATTGAGTGCTAAGATGGATGAGTTAATGAAATTGGTTGCTAGTAAATGTGCTCCTTTAGATCCTAATGATATCCCCTGGTCTTCCTTGATTGAGAGTAGCAATGCGATATTGGACGTTAATTTTGTTGGTAGGAATAATTTTGGCAACAACAATGCTTTTAGAGGAAACTACGTTCCTAGGCCTTTTCCTAGTAATCCCTCTAATAACTTTGGCAACTCCTACAACAATACTCATGGAAATTACAACAAATTACCCTCTGATCTAGAGAGTAATATCAAAGAGTTTATCAACTCGCAAAAGAATTTTCAATGCGTCCATAGAGGAAAAACTACTCAAAATTGATGATTTTGCTAGGAGCGTTGATAGAATGTCTAGTGATATTGATGCTTTGAAAGTTAGATGTGCTCCTACCAAGATCAATATGGATGAAACTTTGAAAGCTATGCGTGTTTCCACGAATGATAGCAAAGAAAGAATCACCCAAATTCGTGCTAGACATGAATGGCTTAAATAGGCGTATTCTCGTGATAAGAATCACGAAGATCTTAAAGTCCTTGGTGTGACTCCCATTGAATCCTTGTTTTCTTGTGTCAAACCTAATGATGATGGGGCTGGATATGAATGCACTTTGGTTGAAAAACTCCCCAATGATTCGGAGTCTATCTATATTGATGCTAAAAGCATTGAAAGTGGAGTAGAAGATATCAAAACTTTGAGTAGCAATGAAACTACTACTTTGGATTTCAAGGAATTCAATTATGATAGTTGCTCCTTGATTGAATGCATTTTATTGATGCAATCTGTGCTAAACTCTCCACATGATTATAGCAAAAACAAAGCCTTTACCGATCATATCGTCAATGCTATGATAAAATCTCTTGAAGAGAAACTTGAGTTGGAAGTTTCTATTCCTAGAAAGCTTCATGATGAGTGGGAACCTACTATCAAAATCAAAATAAAAAACTATGAATGCAATGCTTTGTGTGATTTGGGTGCTAGTGTTTCCGCGATTCCAAAGTCTTTATGTGATGTTCTAGGCTTTAATGAGATTGAGGAGTGCTCTCTTAATTTGCATCTTGCGGATTCTACTGTCAAGAAACCCATGGGAAGGATCAATGATGTTCTTATTATTGCAAATAGGTACTATGTACCCGTGGATTTCATTGTGCTTGATATTGATTGCAATCCTACAGGCCCTATCATTCTTGGTAGACCTTTCCTAAGGACTATTCCTGCTATCATCGATATGAAGGAAGGGAATATTAGGTTTCAATTTCCTTTAAAGAAGGGCATGGAGCACTTTCCTAGAAAGAAAATAAGATTGCCTTATGAATCCATGATGAGGGCTACTTATGGTTTGAGTACCAAAGACGACGATACGTGATTCCATCACCTTATGCCTAGCTAATGGCGTTAAACAATAGCGCTTGTTGGGAGGCAACCCAATGAATTTATATTTTTCTTTCTCTTTTGTTGCGTCCACACCATCATAATGCTGTTATGATTGTGTTTTTTGTGTTTCTTTTTGTGTTTGAGCCAAGCAAAACTTTTATGACTAGTTTGGTGTTGGTTGTTTGATCCTGCTGGAAAAAGACAGAAACTTTTCGCTCGCGAAATTATTTTTCATTTTTATCTAGAATGAGCTTGTGAGTTGATTCTTTTTGCCACTGGTTGATATGCCTTTTTCCCAGACTATCGTAATTGTTCAGAATTGTTGAGGTACCATAAGTATACAAAGTATACAGATTGCTACAGACTGGTCTGTTTTTGACAGATTCTGTTTTTGGTGTGATGGTTGCTTGTTTTGATGAAACTATGGATAGTATCGGTGGGTACTAGCCATGGAAAAGTGAGAATACAGTAATGTAACACCAATATAAATAGAAATCAAGATTGCTACAGGACGCAAAGAGGTGGTAGTTTGTTTTCTTATGCTAATGATATCACGAGTTTCTGTTTAAGTTTTGTGTTGTGAAGTTTTCAAGTTTTGGGTGATGTTCTCATGGAAAAAGGGATAAAGAGTGGAAAGAACTCAAGCTTGGGGATTCCCAAGGCATCCCAAGCCAAATTCAAGGACACTAAAAAGCCTAAGCTTGGGGATGCCCCGGGAAGGCATCCCCTCTTTCGTCTTCAATCCATCGGTAACATTACTTGGAGCTATATTTTTAGTCACCACATGATATGTGCTTTTCTTAGAGCGTGTTGTATCGTAGGAGTCTTTTCTTTTTTTGTGTCACAATAATCCTTCCTGTACACCTTTTTAGAGAGACACGCACTCATCGTGATTTTGCTAGAATACTCATTGTGCTTCATTTATATCTTTTGAGCTAGACAATTTTGCTCTATGTGCTTCACTTAGATCTTGTAGAGCACGGCGGTGCATAACTTGGTAGTTGGCTTGTGCTATGAAAGTAGTCCCAAAGGTGATAGGTACCCAAAGAGGATACAATAAAACTTCCATCTTCATGTGCATTGAGTAGAAAGAGAAGTTTGATTCCTCTCAATTAGTTCTGAGACGTGGATTTGGTAATATTAAGAGTTATGTTATTAGGGTGTTGTGAATCTAGAAATACTTGTGTTCAAGCTAGTGATTCCCGTACCATGCACGTATGGTCAACCGCTATGTTAGGAAGTCGGAGCATAATTGATCTATTGATTGTCATCCTTTGTGTTGCGGTCGGGATCGCGCGATGGTTAACACCTACCAACCCTTCCCCTAGGAGTATGCGTTTAGCACTTTGTTTCGACTACTAATAAAAACTTTCGCAACAAGTACGTGTGTTTTTCACGACTAATGTGAGTCCATGGTATAGATGCACTTTCACCTTCCACCTTTGCTAGCCTCTCTAGTGCCATGCAATTTTCGTCGGTGCACAAACCCATCATATGCCTTCCTCAAAACAGCCACCATACCTACCTACTATGGCATTTTCATAGCCATTCCGAGATATATTGCCATGCAACTCCCACTGTTCCGTCTCATGACTTGTGTTGTCACTCTCATATTTCCATTGCATGATCGTAAGATAGCTAGCGAGATGTTTCAACGTCATACGCCAAGCTAGATCGTTGCACATCCCGGTACACTGCCGGAGTCATTCCCTATAGAGTCATCATCGTTCTTTGATCTGTGAGTAAATAAAAGTGTGATGATCACCATTATTCAAGCATTGTCCCATGTGAGAAAAAAAGAGGCAAAAGTTGCCCACAAAAAAAGAAGAAGAGAGATATGGAAACAGGCCAAAGAGCCCAAACAAAAAAAAGAGAAAAAGAGAGAAGGGACAATGCTACTATCTCTTTCCACACTTGTGCTTCATAATAGCACCATGTTCTTCATGATTGAGAGTCTCTTGTTTTATGCTAGTGGTAATCTTTCTTATATAACTCGGCTTGTATATTCCAACGATGGGCTTCCTCAAAATTGCCCTAGGTCTTCAAGAGCAAGCAAGCTGGATGCACACCCACTAGTTCTCCTTTTGAGCTTTCACATACTTATAGCTCTAGTGCATCCATTGCATGGTAATCCCTACTCTTTCACATTCATATCTATTGATGGGCATCTCCATATCCCTTTGATGCGCCGAGTCAATGTGACCATCTCCTCCTTTTTGTCTCACAACCTCCACCACACTCTATTCCACCTATAGTGCTATATCCATGGCTCACGCTCATGTATTGCATTAGAGTTGAAAAAGGTTTGTGAAAGTAAGAGTGCGAAAACAATTACTTGGCCAATACCGGGGTTGTGCATGATTTAAATTAGTTGTGTGGGGATGACGGAGCATAGCCAGACTCTACTATTCTCCAGGGATAACTTTCTTTGGCCTTGCTATTTCGGAAGTTCATGATTACCTTGCTAGTTTGCTTGAAGTATTATTGTTCTCATGTCAATAGCAAACTATTGTTTTGAATATTAAGGATCTGAACATTCATGTCACATGAAAGCAGTTACAAAGGATAACTATGCTAGGTATCATTCCACATAAGAAATTCAGTCTTTATCAGTTCCCTACTTGAGGACGAGCAAGAGTTAAGCTTGGGGATGCTTGATACGTCTCCAACGTATCTATAATTTTTGTTGGTTCCATGCTATTATCTTGTCAAACTTTGGATGTTTTGTATGCATTTAATATCTTTTTTGGGACTAACTTATTAACTCAGTGTCAAGTGCCAGTTCCTGTTTTTTCCGTGTTTTTGACCCCTTTCAGAGGAGAATTTTAAACGGTGTCCAAACGGAATAAAACTTCCGAAAAGATTTTTTCTGGAACAGAAGATATGCAGGGGAAGTGAGAACCAAGGTAGAGGCCACCACGGGAGGCCACAGAAGATATGCAGGGGACATGAGAACCAAGGCAGAGGCCACCACGGAATAAAACGGCCGCGCCTAGTAGGCTTGTGGACCCCCTGTGGCTCGTCTGCCCTACCTGTTGCGCCTATAAATTCCCGAAAAATATAAAACTGCGCGAGAGATCCACGAAAATACTTTTCCACCGCCGCAAGCTTCTGTCTCCGCAAGATCCCATCTGGGGCACGTTCTGGTGCCCTGTCGGAGGGGGATTCGGATACGGAGGGCTTCTTCATCAACACCATGACCTCTCGGATGATGCGTGAGTAGTTCACCATAGACCTTCGGGTCCATAGCTAGTAGCTATATGGCTTCTTCTCTCTCTTGGATCTTCAATACAAAGTTCTCCATGATCTTCATGGCGATCTATCCGATGTAATCTTCTTTTGCGGTATGTTTGTCGAGATCCGATGAATTGTGGATTTATGATCAGATTATCTATGAATCTTATTTGATTTTCTTCTGATCTCTTATATTCATGATTTCATATCCTTGTAATTCTCTTCGAGTTGAGGGTTTTGTTTGGCCAACTTGATCTATGATTCTAGCAATGAGAGAAGTGCTTGGTTTTGGGTTCATACCATGCGGTGACCTCACCCAGTGACAGAAGGGGTAGCGAGGCACGCATCGTGTTGTTGCCATCAAGGGTAAAAAGATGGGGTTTACATCATTGGTTTGAGTTTATCCCTCTACATCATGTCATCTAGCTTAAGACCTTACTCTGTTCGTCATGAACTCAATACACCATATGCATGCTGGATACCGGTCGATGTGTGGAGTAATAGTCGTAGATGCAGAAAGTATCGGTCTACTTGTCTCGGACGTGATGCCTATATGTATGATCATTGCCTTAGATATCATCATGACTTTGCGCGGTTCTATCAATTGCTCTACAATAATTTGTTCACCCACCGTAATATTTGCTATTTTGAGAGAGGCCTCTTGTGAACACTATGGCCCTCGGGTCTACTTCACATCATATTTTCAGCCTTACACTTTTACTTCGTTGCACTTTTCGCCTTCAGATCTCACTTTGCAATAAATCTTGAAGGGATTGACAATCCCTTTATAGCGTTGGGTGCAAGCTCGTTTGTGTTTGCATAGGTACTCTGGACACTTGGCTTGATTCTCCTACTGGATTGATACCTTGGTTCTCAAACTGAGGGAAATACTTACTGCTCCTGTGCTGCATCACCCTTTCCTCTTCAAGGGAATAACCAACGCAAGCTCAAGAGGCTGCAGGTGACGCCTTGGCTTGGCGTGTCCGGACGTGGTGCTCGATCCAGAAAACCTCATTTCCAGATTAATCGCCACATCATAGTGGCAGATCTCATTTTGTGTTTAGATTGTTCCCAATGTAACCTTGCGAGGGTTAAAAGAAAAACGATTGGGAACACCAACTAAATATTTATTTCATGTTATGTTTGCTGAAATGAAAGGTTGATTTCCCTTATGCACAGTTCCCACTTGAATATTTTCGATACATATGCTTTCCAGAAATGCCCGTCGGCATGTGCATCCTTGCCGCAAGCGCTTTAGGAACGGTTCCTTAGCATCTGGCCAAGATGCTGCTGCTGGCTAGACCACCTTGTTGTCCTTGTCGTGGCAAGTTGGGTTGTTGAGAACACTTGAAACAACAAAGAGCACAGACAAATTCATCAAGGGACCTTCGCGTGCAGCTTTTCGCATACAAATGGAATCGTTCGAGGGGAAATATCTTACAACAAAGAAATTCTTAAAACTTTTTGTGACTTAGCTTTTCCTTTGTTTTGTTCCTTGCCGCTAGGTGACCGTCTTTGAACATATTTGTAGCTGTCCATACTATCACTCCCCGTGGGAAGAGTTGCATGCAAGGGCCCCTTCTTCCATTTGAGAAAAAGAAAGAAGAGAAAATGGAACAGGCTAGGAACCTTGGCGGTTCAACGGGTCAACTTATGCAAGTTAAAAGTGATCACAACATTTCATGCAGTATACAAAAGATTAATATGTACTTTGACAAGATGTTGTAGGACACTTAGCTTTATTGACTATGCACATAGTCTTCGTCTGGCTTTGTACAAAGGATTGCATGCCTTGCCTGGTAGACTTGTTCAAAAGAAAATGTTGGGTGGCTCGACAGTCGTGCCTTACTAGTAGCACTTAGAAAGTCGCTCGATATTTCACGAGGTTTGCACCTAGATGCCATCTCCAGTCCCTAGGCGGGCTACACCAGCCTAGCAACACGTACTACCCGGTAAGTGCTAGGCGATCTTGTTTTTCTTTCTACCGGCGGCAAAGGTCTCTGGTAACTCGTCGACGGGCATGCTCTGCTCTATCACTCGCTTGCCATAATCCATGCCACAGGCCTTGTAGGAACCCTTGTTCTTCTTCCACCCAGGAGCTTTCGCGGCAGGAGCAAGTGCCTTTTCGGCAGATGCTGCCACTGCCACCCGATAGAGCTTGTGGACACAAAGAACTACGTTCTTGTTGCTAGCATGAATAGCGATGGTGCTCATTAGTCGTGCCATTTTTATTGTATTGTATGCGTGGTGAGACGCAGCCATGAACTTTTCCAGCGTTGGTTGGCCCAAGATCACGTTGTACGACAGTGACATCTTCACGACATCAAAGACAACCTTCTATGTTCTGAAGTTCAACTCGCTTCTGAATGTCACCGGCAGAGTAATTTTCCTTTGGGCTGAGATTTTTCTGGGTTGACCCCTTGGAAGGACCCTTTTACTTTGAGGTCTGTGTCGGGCATCTGCAGTGCATGATCACGTCAGACGATATTAGATTCAACCTAGCCCCACTGTCGACCAACTTCGTCGTGACTTTGAGGTTGCCGATTGTTGGTGACACCAACAACGACACACAACCGATAACTATGACGCGATCAGGGTGATCCTTTGCATCGAAGATGATAGGAGTGTTGGACCACTTGAGAGGTTTCTTTGCCTCTGCCACTGGTTCTGATGCGCTGAACTCACGGACCCATTGCTTGAGCTACCGGTGGGAGGAGTGCAAAGATGCACCTCCGTCAACACACATAGCATCTATCGCCTTCTTCGATTCTTGGTCACCAGATCCCGCTTCATATTCATAATCATCATCATCCTCGTCATCAGATTTCTTTTATCGGCCTCTAGCAAGTTATCCTTTTGCTGCTTGGCCTTGCTAAAGTGACCTCCATGGCCACCGCGGTTTTTCTTGCCAGAATCTGGAGGACCGTCTTGGCCTTTCTCCTTGTTGCGCCTTTCATACTGTTTCTTTTGTTTCTCAGCAAGTTGTTCTACTTGGACACGGAATTCGGTGATGTCATGGCCCTTGGTGAGGTGGATCTTGCAGTATGACCTACCGTTTTTTTCTCCTGTCGTGGCCTAATCGTCATTGTCGGATAGACGCCGCTTCTCCATATAAAGAAGAGCGTCATGCAGACTCTGCATAGCACTGGTTGCAGCATTGAGCAGATTAGTCGGTAGCATTGGCCTACCCGGCACATGCACCCTCCTCTCAATATCCTTAGATATTGGTGGCCCGTCCTGAGCACGGATCGTACTCGGTGCCGGCTGGCTCGCTCCCTTGTTAGTTTTTCTTTTCCGTCCCTTCTGCTTCTTCTGCCGTAATGGGGTCGAGTTCTGCTCAGAGACCACCTTCTTGAGTGTGTTGGGGCTGATAATATTTCGCACCTCGACTATTTGAGTCTCGATGAAGGCAAGAGCTGGAGGTGTCTCCTGATAACTGAACAGCCGACGCCTGTTGAAATTGGGTTTCTCCGCGGTACCAGCTAGATCGCCATCGTCTTTTCTAGGGTTGGGTTCTTGAGAAGGAGGACCTAACAAGTCGTCATCATCACCGTACCCATGTTCGTTGATGTACTTATCGACGTTGGAAATTGTATCATCGTCGTCGTCTGAATCCTGTCCGATATGCATGTTCGTATCAGCTGACGGCGGTAGCATTGCGGCGGTCTTGCCATGGCTTGGCATAGACACGACTGGCGGTGTTGTCTGTTGGGTGGTGTCCACCGCCCCCAAACGAATCTGGCTCTTCGGCCAAAGCATGGACCAGTTTAAGCAGGCACTTAGGGTCATCACATCATCTTCGTCGGCCCCAGCGGGTCTATACGGAGGTAACAACTCGTCGCAGCCCCGCAGCACCCGAACTAGTTGAACCCTATACACGGTGGGTGGCATCGGATTACCGTGGAACACGGGGTTGCCCGGTTCAACGATTTTGGCCTTGGCGACATCGATCAACTCGCCGTCCACGAAGTGCAGGAGAGTGCATGGAACATTAGCGGCGCCCTGCGAAAACATGTAGGGCGTCAGGGATGCCCAGTCAAAAAGGCAAGGAGATGAAGTCATCGGCCGAGGCTTATAGTTACCGTGATGGCGTCGAGCTCGGCTAATGTCGAGGCACCGCCAACGGCGGCCATGCAAGTGACGGAGGGGCCGCTTGATGCTGAGGTGCCGGTCGGCGTATTCTTCCCACACACGGGTGCATTAACCTCCAATTCCGGCGCCGACGCTGGAGGCACCTACAATGGTGCCTCCGCTAGAGACACCGATGCCGGCGTGTTGTGCGAGTTGTTGCCCATGAAAAGCTGGGAATCGGGGGCGGCCCGTGTTGGCCGCTCGCAATCCACCCCCGCAGCCCCTCAAGCAAGGAAGGCATAATGGAGGTGATCGTCACTCCAAGTTGGTCTCGCACTTGCTCTTGGACTATCTCCGGAATCCGCGCCACTTGTGCCTTGAGTTCTTTAACCTCGCGCTCCTGGCTTTCCGAGATGGTCTTTATGTCCTTTCGCCCAGCCTTATAGTATTCCGACCATTTCGTGGACAAGCCTTCGTCGGCCACACGACCAGCTGACGATGGCTTACTGAGCTTATCCTTGTGTTTCATTACGTTCAACGCCCTATTTAAAGTGTTGTCCCAAGGGGCAGACGGGGAGCTCGGAGACACCGCGCTACTGCTTTCAATTGCCTACGGAAGGAACGTGAACCATTTAGAAATTTGGCTTCATTAATTAGAATGCAACCATATGGAGCTAATTACGCGGGGGTGTATTCCTTACCAGAACACGCTCAAGCTCCTTCACCTTCGGTTCCGTGGTAAGCTCCTTTGTTACCGGGTCCACCTTGTACCGGGCCCTGACATACTTCCTGGTCTGCTTTTTAGGGTATTTATCTAAGAGGAGCGGTAGGCCTTGCTCGGCACGCTCCACGTCCTCCTTGTCCCATTTAGGTTCCGCCACTCTGTAACCGCCGGGACCGAGTTTGTGGACCCCTAAGTTTAAGTCCCGCATATCTTTCCCCCAGTGACATGGTTCCGCGGATGCGTTGCTCTCGCACTTTATCTTGAACTCCGGGTAGTCAGCTTCGCTGATCGAAGGATTTGTCTCCTTGATCTTCTCATAACTATCACCTCTTAGAATCCTTCTCTTCACCGAGGCTCTCCAAGTAGCCAGGGCCGTGCTCATCTTCGTGAGGGCGGCACTGTTCACTTTATTCCCTCCAAGGCATGTGTTTGTGACGTCACCGGGGAACTTGTATCATTCGTGCAACTTCGTGAAGAGGAGGTTGCGCAAATTCGCTCGGCCTTGATGCCTTCGGTTCTCGGTGTTGATCGAGACGGTGCTCCGGAGAATGCACCCGAGTTGTCCCGCGTACCCAGCAACTAATTCTTTGGGCGCCGTTGGATGCCCACTGGAGGACACTTCAGTAAATTCGTCCCTGACGGTGCCGAGCACATTTGGGCGCCAGTTCTTCCGTTGCTTCTTCGGTTGGCTGCCATCTGTGCGTTCGCTCCCATCACCAGTGGTGGCATCCCGGGCGGCACCATCAGTGGTGTCATCTCGGACGCCACTAGGGGTTGTGTAGTCGTGATCGGTGTCTTCAGCACCGTCCTCATAGCGGTGAGGTTCTTCCTCCAGCTCCTGGGACAGCTCCCAGAATGGCTTGCCCGAACCGCCGGCCTCAGGGGTTGTTGGCCATGTTCACTCTAAAGAGGAAAAAAGGCTACTAGAGTTATTGCATGGGGTTGAATTATCACCAACTATAATTCCACCGTATCCAATTTTACTTTTCTTTTAATCCATAGGATCGCAAAACGTGACACACGAGAAGTTCCAACGTATCCATACCAAAAAGTAGTAATAGTCAGTGTTTCATTTTCAGGGCCCTTTTAGTGAAGCAAAAGAAAAGAAAAATAATGTGCTAATGAGTTACTTATTCAATATTGTTTCACAAGCTTAACAATGAGCTTCCCCGCAAATAAAGGTCAACAATTCACTATCCCACCATTTAGCAATAACACTAATCATGAGTCATGAACTCATGATCCACCTACTGCATTGTTATCTACTCCGTATGTAAAGAAATATAAAAGCCTTTAGATCATCAAAATAGTTTTCTAAACATGCTTACATTTTTAAACAGAGGGAGTAGCACACAAAGCAAGGATAACTAGATAATACTAATCCAGTAGTGTGGTAGTATTGATAATGTCATGTAATCTAACATTTGAATAGATCGTTTTGGACCAATTTCACTCACATAAAAAATAAACATAAGAATTAAAAAGAAATAAGCTCTATTTTTAAGAAAGGATAAGGATTTTGTTTCGGTTGAGAATCGGGCACCTTCTAAGTCAATAAAATTGGGCATGACCTTTGCTAATTTTCTTGACCTAGGAGTGCCCAATTGTCAACCGAAACGGAAATTAATCTACGTTTCAGGAGAAAGGGGTAACAAATATGAGTCAGCGGTTCCATCAAGCTCATATAGGATTCCAGTATGTAAATTCTGAAACATCATGATTTTCTAGTTTTCATCAAACATCATGACAGTCATACCTCAAGCACAACACATGTAATAAAGTTGATTACACAAAATACAAGATCCAAATCACAGCATATGTGAAAATAGAAATGAAGATAAAAAACAATAATTTCATGGAGAAAAATAGGCTACTATACTTCTTAGCTAGGGTAAGATCGCATGCATCTTCTCCATTAATTAAACAAAACATAAGAAAACTCCTGTACTCCTCGGCTTGCTTCGCCACCGACAACCTCCTCTACTCCTCCCACACCTAGTCCTTCTCCGCATGTCATGACACAACATTCCACTCCTCCCACTCTCTGATGTCCTCTGGGCACAGGAGAAGACTTTGGAGAACTCCAAGTACTTCTGTCTTGCAACCATTCATAATTGTAGTTGATTTCTGTTGTGGAACGTCGCATGGGAATCAAAAAATTTCCTACGCGCATGAAGACCTATCATGGTGATGTCCATCTACGAGAGGGGATTTCTGATCTACGTACCCTTGTAGATCGCATAGCAGAAGTGTTAAGAAACGCAGTTGATGTAGTGGAACGTCCTCGCGTCCCTCGATCCGCCCCGCGAACCGTCCCACGAACCGTCCCGCGATCCGTCCCACGATGCGCTCCGATCTAGTGCTGAACGGACGGCACCCTCCGTGTTCAGCACACGTACAGCTCGACGATGATCTCGGCCTTCTTGATCCAGCAAGAGAGACGGAGAGGTAGATGAGTTCTCCGGCAGCGTGACGGCGCTCTGGAGGTTGGTGGTGATCTAATCTCAGCAGGCCTCCGCCCGAGCTCCGTAGAAACACGATCAAGAGGTAAAATCGTGGAGGTATGTGGTCGGGCTGCCATGGCAAAAGTTGTCTCAAATCAGCCCTAAAACCTCACTATATATAGGAGGGAGGGAGGGGAGGAGGCAGCCTCAAAACCTAAAGGTTTGGCCGAAATTGGAGGTGGAGGAGTCCTACTCCAATCCTACTTGGCGTAGGATTCCACCTTCCCACTTGGAAACTCTTTCCACCTTGTGTTTTTCCTTCTCAAACCTTATGGGCCTTAGTGGGAACTTATTCCAGCCCACTAGGGGATGGTTTATCTCTGCCCATAGCCCATGAGAACCCTTGGGGCGTGACACCCCTCTTGATGGTCCCCGGCACCCGTCCCGGCACTCCCAGTACACTACCGATGAGCCCGAAACTTTTCCGGTAATGCAGGAAAACCTTCCGGTAACCAAATGAAGTCATCCTATATATCAATCTTTGTTTCCGGACAATTCCGGAAACCCTCGTGACGTCCGTGATCTCATCCGGGACTCCGAACAACATTTGGTAACCAACCATATAACTCAAATACGCATAAAACAACGTCGAACCTTAAGTGTGCAGACCCTGCGGGTTCGAGAACTATGTAGACATGATCGGAGAGACTCCTCGATCAATATCCTATAGCGGGTCCTGGATGCCCATATTGGATCCTACATATTCTATGAAGATCTTATCGTTTGAACCTCAGTGCCAAGGATTCATATAATCATGTATGTCATTCCCTTTGTCCTTCGGTATGTTACTTGCGTGAGATTTGATCGTCAGTATCCGCATACCTATTTCAATATCGTTTACCGACAAGTCTCTTTACTCGTTCCGTAATACAAGATCGCGCAACTTACACTAAGTCACATTGCTTGCAAGGCTTGTGTGTGATGTTGTATTACCGAGTGGGCCCCGAGATACCTCTCCGTCATACGGAGTGACAAATCCCAGTCTTGATCCATACTAACTCAACGAACACCTTCGGTGATACCTGTAGAGCATCTTTATAGTCACCCAGTTACGTTGCGACGTTTGATACACACAAAGCATTCCTCCGATGTCAGTGACTTATCTGATCTCATGGTCATAGGAACAAATACTTGACACGCAGAAAATAGTAGCAACAAAATGACACGATCAACATGCTACGTCTATTAGTTTGGGTCTAGTCCATCACATGATTCTCCTAATGATGTGATCCCGTTATCAAGTAACAATACTTGCCTATGGCCAGGAAACCTTGACCATCTTTGATCAACGAGCTAGTCAACTAGAGGCTTACTAGGGATAGTGTTTTGTCTATGTATCCACACAAATATTGTGTTTCCAATCAATACAATTATAGCATGGATAATAAACGATTATCATGAACAAAGAAATATAATAATAACTAATTATTATTGCCTCTAGGGCATATTTACAACAGTCTCCCACTTGCACTAGAGTGAGTAATCTAGTTCACATCACCATGTGATTTCAACGAATCCAACACCCATATAGTTCTGGGGTCTGATCACGTCTTGCTCGTGAGAGAGGTTTTAGTCAACGGTTCTGAAACTTTCAGATCCGTGCGTTCTTTACAAATCTTTATGTCATCTTATAGATGCTGCTACTATGTGTTATTCGAAAATGCTCCAAATATCTACTCTACTATACGAATCTGTTTCACTACTCATAGTTATTCGGATTAGTGTCAAAGCTTGCATCGACGTAACCCTTTACGACGAACTCTTTAACCACCTCCATAATCGAGAAAAATTCCTTAGTCTATTTAGTTACTAAGGATAACTTTGACCGCTGATCAGTGATTCAATCCTGGATCACTGTGTGTACCTCTTAACAGACTTGCTGCAAGGCACACATCAGGTGCGGTACTTAGCATGGCATACTTTAGAGTCTACGGCTAAGGCATAGAAGACGACCTTCGTCTATTCTCTTTATTCTGTCGTGGTCGGGTTTTGAGTCTTACTCAAATTCACACCTTACAACACAGTCAAGAACTCCTTCTTTGCTGATCTATTTCGAATTCCTTCAAAAACTTGTCAAGGCATGCATCTTGTTGAAACTTGTATTAAGCATTTTGATCTATCTCCATAGATCTTGATGATCAACGTTCAAGTATCTCAATCCAGGTATTCCTTTATAAAACTCCTTTCAAACAACCTTTTGTGCTTCACAGAAATTCTACATTACTTCTGATAAACAATATTTCAACCACATATACTTATCAGAAATTCTATAGTGCTCCCACTCACTTCTTTGGAAATACAAGTTTCTCATAAACCTTGTACAAACCCAAAATCTTTGATCACCTCATCAAAGTGTATATTCCAACTCCGAGATGCTTGCACCAGTCCATTGAAGGATCGCTGGAGCTTGCATACTTGTTAGTATCTTTAGGCTCGACAAAACCTCCTGGTTGTATCGCATACAATGTTTCCTCAAGGAAACCGTCGAGGAAACAATGTTTTCACATCCTATGTGCAATATTTCATAAATAATGCAGCAACTACTAACATAATTCTAACAGATTTTCAGCATCGCTAGGAGTGAGAAAGTCTCATCATAGTCAACTGTTTGATCTTGTCGGAAACATCTTTGCGACAAGTCGAGCTTTTCTTAATAGTGACTTATCACCATCATCGTCTGTCTTCCTTTTAAAGATCCATCTTTACTCAATAGTCCTATGACCATCAAGTAGTTCTTCCAAAGTCAACACTTTGTTTTCATACATGGATCCTCTCTCGGATTTCATGGCTTCCAGCCATTTGTCGGAATCCGGGCCCACCATTGCTTTCTCCATAACTCGTAGGTTCACTGTTGCTCAACAACATGACCTCCAAGATAGGGTTACCGTACCACTCTGCAGTAGTACGCGACCTTGTCAACCTACGAGGTTTGTAGTAACTTGATCCGATGCTCGATGATCACCATCATCAGCTTTCACTTCAATTGGTGTAGGCGCCACATGAACAACTTCCTGCGCCCTGCTACACACTGGTTGAAGTGATGGTTCAGTAACCTTATCAAGTTCTACCACCCTCCCACTCAATTCTTTCGAGAGAAACCTTTCCTCGAGAAAGAACCCATTTCTAGAAACAAACACTTTGCTTCCGGATCTGAGATAGGAGATGTACCCAACTGTTTTGGATATCCTATGAAGATGCATTTATCCGCTTTGGGTTCGAGCTTATCAGATTGAAACTTTTTCACATAAGTGTCGAAGCCCCAAACTTTCAAGAAACGACAGTTTAGATTTCTCTAAACCTCAGTCTATACTGTGTCATCTCAATGGAGATACGTGGTGCCCTATTTAAAATGAATGCGGTTGTCTCTAATGCATAACCCATAAACGATAGTGGTAATTCGATAAGAGACATCATAGAATGCACCATACCAAATAGTGCGTGGCTATGATGTTCAGACACATCATCACACTATGATGTTCCAGGTGGCATGAACTGTGAAACAATTCCCACATTGTCTTAACTGCGTACCAAAACTCGTAACTCAGGTGTTCATTTCTATGATCATATCGTAGACAGTTTATCCTCTTGTTACGACGAACTTCACTCCGGAACAGAATTGAACTTTTCAATATTTCAGACTTGTGATTCATTAAGTAAATACTCTAGCATCTACTCAAATCGTCATTGAAGTAAGAACATAATGATATCCACTGCGTGCCTCAGCACCCATTGGACTGCATACATCAAAATGTATCACTTCCAACAAGTTACTATCTTGTTTCATCTCAATGAAAACAAGGCCTTGCTCATGTGGTATGATTTGCATGTCACTAGTGATTCAAAATCAAGTGAGTATAAAGATCCATCAGCATGGAGCCTCTTCGCGCAATTTATACCAACATGACTCAAGAGGCAGTGCCACAAGTAAGTGGTACTATCATCATTACCTCGTATCTTTTGGCACCAATATTATGAACATGTGTAACACTACGATCGAGATACAATAAACCATTGAAGGTGATTATGCAAGCAAATAGAGTAACCATTATTCTCTTTAAATGAATAATCGCATTGCAGAAAACACGATCCAATCATGTTCATCCTTAACGCAAGCACCAAATAACAATTATTTCGGTTTAACACCAATCCCGGTGGTAGAGGGAGCATCCGACGTTTTGATCATATCAATCTTGGAAACACTTCCAATACGTATCGTCACCTCGCCTTTAGCTAGTCTCCGTTTATGCCGCAACTATCATTTCGTGTTACTAATCACTTAGCAACCGAACCGGTATCCAATAACCTCATGCTACTAGGAGTACTAGTAAAGTACACATCAACATCATGTATATCAAATATACTTCTTTCGACTTTTGCCAGCCTTCTTATCTACCAAGTATCTAGAGTTGCTCCGCCTCAGTGACTGTTCCCCTCATTAAAGAAGCACTTAGTCTCGGGTTTGGGTTTAATCTTGGGTCTCTTCATTAGTGCAGCAACTGTTTTGCCGTTTCACGAAGTATCCCTTCTAGCCCTTGCCTTTCTTGAAACTTAGTGGTTTTAAAAACCATCAACTATTGATGCTCCTTCTTGATTTCTACTTTCGTAGTGTCAAACATCGAGAATCGCTCAAGGATCATTGTATCTATCCTTGATATGTTATAGTTCATCATGAAGCTCTCACAGCTTGGTGGCAGTGACTTTGGAGAACCATCACTATCTCATCTGGAAGATTAACTCCGACTTGATTCAAGCGCTTGTCGCACTCAGACAATCTGAGCACGCTCAACAATTGAGCTTTTCTCCTTTACTTTGTGGACAAATAATCTTGTCGGAGGTCTCGTACCTCTTAACAAGGGTACAAGCATGAAATCACAATTTCATCTCTTTAGAACATCACTTATGTTCCGTGACGTTTCAAAACGTCTTCGGCGCCTTGCTTCTAAGCCATTAAGTATTTTGCACTGAACTATCGTGTAGTCATCAGAAACGTGTATGTCGGATGTTCACATCATCCACAGACGACGCTCGAGGTGCAGCACACCGAGTCGTGCATTAAGGACATACTCGTTCTGCGCAGCAACGAGGACAATCCTCGGTTTTACAGACTCAGTCTGCAAAGTTTGCTACTATCAAATTTCAACTAAATTTTCTCTAGGAACATATAAAAACAGTAGAGCTATAGCGCAAGCTACATCGTAATTCGCAAAGACCATTAGACTATGTTCATGACAATTAGTTCAATTAATTATATTACTTAAGAACTCCCACTCAAAAAGTACATCTCTCTAGTCATTTGAGTGGTACATGATCCAAATCCACTATCTCAAGTCCGATCATCACGTGAGTCGAGAATAGTTTCAGTGGTAAGCATCTCTATGCTAATCATATCAACTATACGATTCATGCTCGACCTTTCGGTCTCATGTGTTCCACGTGTGCAACTGTTTTGCACCCGTTGTATGTGAACGTTGAGTCTATCACACCCGATCATCACGTGGTGTCTCGAAACGAAGAACTGTCGCAACGGTGCACAGTCGGGGGGAACACAATTTCGTCTTGAAATTTTAGTGAGAGATCACCTCATAATGCTACCGTCGTTCTAAGCAAGATAAGGTGCATAAAGAATTAACATCACATGCAATTCATAAGTGACATGATATGGCCATCATCATGTGCTTCTTGATCTCCATCACCAAAGCACCGGCACGATCTTCTTGTCACCGGCGTCCCACCATGATCTCCATCAACGTGTCGCCATCGGGGTTGTCGTGCTACTCATGCTATTACTACTAAAGCTACGTCCTAGCAATATAGTAAACACATCTGCAAGCACAAACGTTAGTTTAAAGACAACCCTATGGCTCCTGCCGGTTGTCGTACCATCGACGTGCAAGTCGATATTAACTATTACAACATGATCATCTCATACATCCAATATATCACATCACATCGTTGGCCATATCACATCAAAAGCATACCTTGCAAAAACAAGTTAGACGTCCTCTAATTGTTGTTGCATGTTTTACGTGGTGACCATGGGTATCTAGTAGGATCGCATCTCAATTACGCAAACACCACAACGGAGATATATGAATTGCTATTTAACCTCATCCAAGGACCTCCTCGGTCAAATCCGATTCAACTAAAGTTGGAGAAACCGACACTCGCCGGTCATCTTTGAGCAACGGAGTTACTCGTAGCGATGAAACCAGTCTCTCGTAAGCGTACGAGTAATGTCGGTCCGAGCCGCTTCAATCCAACAATACCGCGGAATAAAGAAAAGACTAAGGAGGGCAGCAAGACACACATCACCGCCCACAAAAACTTTTGTGTTCTACTCGAGATTACATATACGCATGAACCTAGCTCATGATGCCACTGTTGGGGAACGTCGCATGGGAAACAAAAAATTTCCTACGCGCACGAAGACCTATCATGGTGATGTCCATCTACGAGAGGGGATTTCCGATCTACGTACCATTGTAGATAGCACAACAGAAGCGTTAAGAAACGCGGTTGATGTAGTAGAACGTCCTCACGTCCCTCGACCTACCCCGCGAACCGTCCCGCAATCTGTCCCACGATCCGCTCCGATCTAGTGCCGAACGGACATCACCTCCGCGTTCAGCACACGTACAGTTCGACGATGATCTCGGCCTTCTTGATCCAGCAAGAGAGACAGAGAGGTAGATGAGTTCTCCGGCAAAGTGACGGCGCTCCGGACGTTGGTGGTGATTTAATCTCAGCAGGGCTCCGCCTGAGCTCCGCAGAAACGCGATCTAGAGGTAAAACCATGGAGGTATGTGGTCGGGCTGCCGTGGCAAAAGTTGTCTCAAATCAGCCCTAAAACTACACTATATATAGGAGGGAGGGAGGGGTGGAGGCAGCCTCAAAACCTAATGGTTTGGCCGAAATTGGAGGTGGAGGAGTCCTACTCCAATCCTACTTGGAGTAGGATTCCACCTTCCCACTTGGAAACTCTTTCCACCTTGTGTTTTTTCCTTCTCAAACCTTATGGGCCTCAGTGGGAACTTATTCCAGCCCACTAGGGGCTGGTTTATCTCTTCCCATAGCCCATGAGACCCGTTGGGGCGTGACACCCCTCCTGATGGTCCCCGGCACCCCTCCCGGCACTCCCAGTACACTACCGATGAGTCCGAAACTTTTCCGGTAATGCACGAATACGTTCCGGTAACCGAATGAGGTCATTCTATATATCAATCTTCGTTTCCGGACCATTCCGGAAACCCTCGTGACGTCCGTGATCTCATCCGGGACTCCGAACAACATTCGGTAACCAACCATATAACTCAAATACGCATAAAACAACGTCGAACCTTAAGTGTGCAGACCCTGCGGGTTCGAGAACTATGTAGACATGACCCGAGAGACTCCTCGGTCAATATCCAATAGCGGGACCTGGATGCCCATATTGGATCCTACATATTCTACGAAGATCTTATCATTTGAACCTCAGTGCCAAGGATTCATATAATCCCGGATGTCATTCCCTTTGTCCTTCGGTATGTTACTTGCCTGAGATTCGATCGTCAGTATCCCCATACCTATTTCAATCTTTTTACCGACAAGTCTCTTTACTCGTTCCGTAATACAAGATCCCGCAACTTACACTAAGTTACATTGCTTGCAAGCCTTGTGTGTGATGTTGTATTACCGAGTGGGCCCCGAGATACCTCTCCGTCATACGGAGTGACAAATCCCAGTCTTGATCCATACTAACTGAACGGACACCTTCGGAGATACGTGTAGAGCATCTTTATAGTCACCCAGTTACGTTGCGACGTTTGATACACACAAAGCATTCCTCCGGTGTCAGTGAGTTATATGATCTCATGGTCATAGGAACAAATACTTGACACGCAGAAAACAGTAGCAACAAAATGACACGATGAACATGCTACGTCTATTAGTTTGGGTCTAGTCCATCACATGATTCTCCTAATGATGTGATCCTGTTATCAAGTAACAATACTTGCCTATGGCCAGGAAACCTTGACCATCTTTGATCAACTAGCTAGTCAACTAGAGGCTTACTAGGGTCAGTGTTTTGTCTATGTATCCATACAAGTATTGTGTTTCCAATCAATACAATTATAGCATGGATAATAAACGATTATCATGAACAAAGAAATATAATAAAACTAATTATTTTTGCCTCTAGGGCATATTTCCAACAATTTCTGCCCTGACATGCAACATGTGTTTTCAATTATGTAGGCTAGAATGGTAGCAAAAATGCTATATGCGCACCACTATAAGGTAATATTTCGCAAGATCGAAAGGACAATATGATCAAAGGTATGGGAAAAGCGGCTGGTTATGTACTCCAACAAGCTTGGTAACTTATCTGTGCAGGGTAATGGATGGATAATCTATATACAGTAAGCCTAAAACGAAAGGTGGAGTTCACATGCATAAGATGAACTGTAACATATAACAGCCTCTGGATACATTATTTTTTCCTTTGCCAATCCAGCAATTAAAGCTGGGCAGCAAAGAGCCCGTCTTAAGTAGGAAAAGAATACACTATCGGACATAAAGGTACATGAGAGTCTACAGATTTCAAAGAAATGAAAGAATCCATAGTGTTGTTTAACTACTAGTACCACCATTTACCATCGCCGACCAAAAATATAAAGCCAAGCAGTAAAATCTAAAGACAAGGAGTAAACTGTGGTATCCTACACAACATTTCGAACCAAATCTCGAATTGTATATTCAGTTGCCACAGTGAAAGGGGCAAAAACAATTAACTGAAAGCAAGCCTACAACTTCCCAACGGTTCTAATTCACCAAGTTCAAGCAATTACATACATCACCAAGGAAAAAAGAGAAAACCCTAAACCACTACCACGGGTCAACCTGGACAGAATGAAGAGGGAGAATGACCTAAATCGAGTCCATATATGCTGGTTGGGTTTTGTTTTCCATTTTATGATGGTGGGGTTGTGTGTGCCCACATATGCCCCCTTGCTGGCTACTGCCCTTTTTTAAAGCTCCGTGGAAAATGCATATGGTAACAATCCACCAACCACATGAGCAATTCACCAAGAAATCGGCAGTTCATCACTTCGTCTAATCTACAAGAAGAAAAATGCAGAGAGGGGGCTGGGGGTGATGAGATAGCACTGTATACCCTGTTGTTGTCGATATCCGGCGAGACGGGCGGGGTATCAGAGAGGGAGCCGCCGCCGTTGAGGGGGCCACTGCCGTTGAGGGGGCCGCTGCTGTGGAGGGAGGAGGGAGTCCCCGGCGGCGCAGTCCCCGTGGAGGAGGAGGAGGGAGTCCCTGGTGGCGCATTCCCCATGGAGGAGGAGGAGGGAGTCCCCGGCGGTGCAGTCCCCGTGGAGGAGGAGGAGGGAGTCACCGGCGGCGGCGGCGCAGTTCCAGCAAGATCAAGGAGAGGTGGGGGGAGAAATGACGGGCGCTGTGGGGAGATTAGGGGAGGGGGAATGAATTCGTATAGTGGGGGAAGGTTAGCAATGGCGCACCATTTAGGGGTGCGCCATAATTAAGGTGATAGCAATGGCGCACCTTGTAGTGGTGCGCCATAAGTAAGGTGATAGCAATGGCGCACCTTCTAGTGGTGCGCCATAAGTAAGGTGATAACAATGGCACACCTTTCCCTGGTGCGCCATGACTAACTTTTTTTTTTTAGTTGGATGCATGTAATAGTTTCGCCGCCTACCTAGTATACTTTTTATTTACTTCATCTATTTTCTTACTAAGAACTATGTACGAGCAAGAACTATGTCCTTTGGGACATATTCTTCTATGTATTTGTAGGTTTGGTCCACATTCGAATGTTGATCTACGTAGTAGAATCCTTTGTATGGATTTGGTTGGATGTTTGAGGACTACAACCATGCGTGAGGACAAATAAAGGGTGGATACATAATGAAAAGAGCGAATCACTCATTTCCACTTGTTTAGCCAAACGAGCGAATGTGTTTTACGAGTAGCCCGAGGAAAGCATGTTTTACACCTAACCCATCCATAAAGTTCACAGAGAGAGACAATTACAAAAAATCAAGTTATGAGGTGATATCCCATTGTACAAAGATTTAGAATTACATGACATGGTTGAAATCAAGTGACGTGAAATAATAGTCATCAAAGATTGAGCTTGCCACTGACAGACCCACGCGGCCGACACGTCGTGATTCGATCTTAGCTATCTTTTCACAATGATCTTCTTGCCCTTCTTTCTCGCGGTTGAATAATTTATCCCCGGAACCCCTTGAATTCTTCTCTTTAACGGACGTCCTTTAGGTAGGGTGGTCCTGCTTCTTCTTGTGTTGTGTGCTACTTCCTCGTCGTCGTCATCTTCCATCTTCAGGTCGTAGTACTTGTCGAAGTCTTGCTCATTGGCGACTCCATCCATTCCCATGATGTTCCTTTTGCATCTCCTCACGACAACACGACTGGGCTTTGACGGGTCGGTAATGAAGAAGCATTGGTCCACTTGGCAAGACAGTACCCATGGCTCATTTTTCGCGGTGACGTTTGCATCCGCGGTCTTCGATTTGGCTTCGTATATAACCATGGTGGTGAAATACCGTTCTTCTTTTAGGACGCTCTTGGCCAAGCTGAGACGGAACATCGGAACCTTCTCTCAAGTGTAGCTCAGCTCCCAGATCTCCTCGATCCTTCTGTAGTATATGTCCTTGTCGTTACCGTTGTAGGATTCCATTGTTACCCCGGAGTTCTGATAATCACTCTTCATGTCCTTTTCCTCGGTGTAGAATGTGTAGACGTTGATATCGTACGCCTCATAGGTCATCAGGTTGTGCTCAGCGCCCTGTGACAAGGCGAATATGAGTTTTTATTCCATGGAAGAATCCTCGTGTAAAGGGTACGACAGAAGCTTGTCCTTGGACCATCGCGTGAAATATGAGTTGTGCTCTTTGATTATATCTCCATCCGTCCTCTGTTGGCCTCTGTCATTGTACGTCTTCTCAATAAAGGTTTTTTGCTCTACCACCCAAGGATCGACCACGTCTATGTGTTGTAGCGCGACTAGGTTTGCTCTTTCAAAGTCGGTGATTCGACCCTTGAAGTCGACATGCATTTTGCGGCGACCCTCGCGGTGACCCCATCCAGTGAGCTGCCGAGGTGCGTGTTGACGGGTACACCAACGGGGTTCTCGATGCCTAGATAATTCGTGCAAAAGGAGATGCACTCTTCGGTCAGAAAGACTTGGGCTATGTTTCCATCTAGACGTGCCCTGTTGCGAACGTATCCTTTGATGACACCATTCATCCTTTCAAACGGCATCATGCTATGCAGGAACATCGGCCCGAGTTGGATGATATCCTCCACGATATGGACCAGCAGATGCACCATAACGTTGAACAATGCGGGCGGGAAGTATATCTCAAGCTCGCATAGTATCACCACGATCTCTTCGTGTAGCCTTTTGAGTTGCCTCACGCCAACCGACTTTCGAGAGATGACGTCGAAAAAGTTACATAGGCCAAATAGCGTTTCACGGACGTGAGCGTCCATGATCCCACGGATTGCAACTGGAAGTATCTGCGTCATCAGCACGTGACAATCGTGAGACTTCATCCCGCTGAACTTCTCCTTCGCTGAGTCTATGTATCTGCTTATCTTCCCCGCGTAACCGTAAGGAAGTTTTACTCCTACGAGGCAGGTGAAAAACTGATCGATCTCCTTCTGACTTAGAGTGAAGCACGCGGGAGGGCAGTCATATTCGATCTTCTTGGCCTTTTTTCCCTTGTGACGACTTTCCGTGTCCTTCGCCTCATCATCATCATCATCATCATTAGGGCATTTTCCGTGAAGCTCCTCCCTGATAGCCATTGATTGCAAGTATGCCCTTGCTTTCGGCCCATCTTTGGTCCTCTCTGGCATGTTGAGCAGGGTACCAAGGAGACTCTCGCACACGTTCTTCGTGATATGCATGACATCAAGGCTGTGAGGCACACGGAGGATCTTCCAGTACGGCAAGACCCAGAAAACAGACCTCGTTTTCCATACCTTCAGAAGCGGCTCTGGCGCCTTTCGTTTCTTTCCGGACGGTGGGCACTCTTTACAATTTTTAACAGCTCGTCTATTTCCTCGCCGCTCCTCGTACGTGGGGGTCTTCGGGGTTCAGTTTCAGCATCGAACAGGTCCTTGCATTTTCTCCATGAGTCATCGTCGCGAAGCCACCTTCGATGTCCCATGAACACGGTTTTCGAAGACTCGGGATCTCTATCTAGCTGGCAATACGTTGTGTGATCCATGCACCTGATGCATGCAAAAAATTCGTGGACCACCAGCCTCGCGACATAACCATAACCGAGATAGTCGTGCACCGTCATGAGAAGTGTGGCTCTAATAGGGAAATATTGTTTTGCTGCCGCATCCCACGTATTGGCTGGCATTTTCCACAGCATGTCTAGCTTCTCTTTTAGCAGCCCCAGATACAGATTGATGTCGTTCCCTGGTTGTTTTGGCCCTTCAATTAGCATACTCATGTGAATGTACTTTCTCTTCATGCACATCCAGGGGGGAAGGTTGTACATCCACACAAACACCGGCCAGGTGCTATGTGTGCTTCTCTGGCTGCCAAACGGATTGACTCCATCTGTGCTCGCGCCCAGCATGATGTTCCTTCGATCGTCCCCAAATTCTGGGTGTTCGAAGTTCAATGCTTGCCACTGGCTCGCATCCTTAGGGTGACTCAGCATCTTGTCTTTTTTATCTATCTCTGGATCATTTCCGTCATCTTCTCGCTTCTTCTCCTCCCTATCCACATGCCAACGTAGGAGCTCTGCTTGCTTAGGGTCCGTGAAATACCGCTGCAGACGAGGAGTGATCGGAAAGTACCACACCACTTTTCGAGGAGCTTTCTTCCTCTTCTTGTATCGAGTGACGCCGCACACCGGACGTATGGTAGACTCCGCATGCTCGTCCCGATAAATGATGGAATCATTCATGCACACATGGTATTTCACGTGCGGTAAATCTAGAGGACATACGATTTTCTTCGCCTCCTCGAAACTGTTCGGGCACTTGTTCCCCATGGGAAGACGTTCGTGCCGGAATGACATGTTCTCGTCGAAGCATGTGTCGGTCATTTTGTGTTTTACCTTCATCTCCAGAACCATGAGCGTTACTTTCAGGCGGGTATCCTCGGGCCTCCATCCTTCATACAATGGAGTAACTGCATCTATCTCCAGTTGATCCAGCTTGGCTTTCTCTCGGGCGGCAGCTCTTACGTTACCCGTCTGCTTGAGAAGCAGCTCTTGAATATGAGGGTCCTGCACCCAGCCCATCGATGGTCCATCGTCGTCTGCTCGGCATCTTGATCTTCATGATCATGCCCTTTGTCTTGATCTTCCTCATCATCATGTCCGACATCTTCTACATGATGACTCTATCCTGCATCTACTTCGTGATCATGTCCTGGAGATTCTTCGTCTTCTCGCCCGCCCTCGCCGCTATTGTCTTGCAGCCCTCCCTTTTTTCTTGCCCGGCCCCCATAGGCGACTTCATAATCATCTTCATCACGTTACCACCAATAGCCATCCATGAAACCACACACGAGCAGGTGGTCCCGCACCTGTCTAGAATCCGGGTCCATAAGGCTCTTCAGCTTGCATCTTCGACACGGACATCTTATCTCTGTCTCGTTCTTTTGAAGCATCTCGGCCTTCACGGAGCTCAAAAACCTATTCACGATGCCTTCGGTCATCGTGCGGAACTTGGTCACCTGCGGGGTAGGGCAAAATGATATGTTAGAACCCAAAAAAATTTGGCATGACTTTGCCTAAAAATAAGACCAAAAAGAATGCATAGTGCCAAATTCTTGCCGAAACAGAAATGAATCAACATTCCGGCAAAATATTGGCAACTATCGCATTTCAAATACATGTACCTGCAAACACAAACATATGCAACACCCCAAAAATACGTAGATCTAGGCCATAAAAAGTGTGTACAAGTTGGAGGGAGAAAAAAGTAGATCTAAAACATAGACAAAGCTTCCCCTTACTTACCGATCAAAAAAAGGAAATATAACCACTTAATTTGGGTGAATCTATGGTGCAAATGAGGTGACGAGGAGGAGGCAGCCGAGACCAACAAGGTTGGTAGAGGTGGAGAGAGTGAAGTGGGGGGAAGTGAGTGTGAAGTGGGGCTGTCAAAAATATCTACTCCTCCCAGGTTACTAATGGCGCACCTTGTAAGAATGCGCCATTAGTAGTTTTGAAAAAAAAAACAGAAAAAAATGTTAGTAGTGGCGCACCATGGATGTCGCGCGCCACTGATAAGTGTAGGAAAAGGTGTGGGGCCAGGACAAAGATAGTAATGGCGCACCACACACAAGGTGCGCCATTAGTAATATGGACATTAATGGTGCACCAGTATGTGGTGCGCCACTGCTATATAGCAGTGGCGTACCACATACATGGTGCGCCATTAATGTCCATTTTAGCTATAGACCTTTTTTTAGTAGTGTTGGGTTTGAGCGCCAACGGGAGGTACTTGGCGAACACTTTCTCATCACATCCCCTGACAAGATGTACTATGATGGTATAGATGTCGACGAACTTTGAAGGGTTGATCTTGCTGTCGTAATTATCTATAAGTTCGGGCTTAAAGGCCCGGCTAGCGGGCCAGCACACTTGCTGCAGCTCGCGGGTGAACACTAGGCAACCTACCTCATAGGTTAGGTTGTCGGGTATCCCAAGCACAGGATCATCGACAGCTGGGTTTGAACGGCTGTTCTGTTAGCACTACATCTCCCGTCGCCTCTCGATGGTGGTGAGGGCGTCCTCCTTGGGCTTGTCATTGAAGACTAGACACTAGTTTTGCTTTTGTTGTAGGTCTGTCGATGCGTAGGACATTTTGTCATGTGCGACGGTCCGGCATGATGGTTGTTGTTGCTGTGGGGACGACTACACTACGGGTGCTCCGCCTGCGTCACGTTTGGGATAGTATCTTGCTAGAGCAGCATGGCGCACTCATGAGGGACTCGCCACCTCTGGCTTGTTGCAATCCGTGAAGCTTAGCAGGCTCTATATGGTCACCCTCCAGTCTTCCATCTTCTTTGGTGCAGGTGCGAAGTTCAGCAAGAGTTGGCCCCGCGCTAAACATCCTCCAAAGTCTTGGGCATGGGAAAGTGTGAGGCAGGCGTGGTGCTCTTACTCATGACGATGTCAAGAGGAGCGCTCTCCCGTCCTATCACACGTTGTCCATTCCCACAAGCAGGTTGACGATGGGATTGGACCTACGCGTCCTGAGAACAATGCGCAGGGGTCTTGTCTACATGCCACCTAGTGTCGTCGTCCCGCGGGTGCTAGTCGCGCTTTTCTCGTGTGGGGTGTTGTGAAGGTCCCGCCATACAGTTTCCACCGCGACATTTTCTCCGGACGCTGCCAGTGCATCTCGTGTCGCCACGCCTCTAGGGTCCAGGCCGCGCCTTGCAGAACTCCATGCGGTGTTGTGGTGGCTCTCACCAGTATGGTGACCATGATGGTCGCCCCCCTGTGCATCGCATATAGCTGCTTGTGAGGGCAGGTTGGACAAAGACATGATGGCCGCCAACGTGCCCTTGGACTTTTAGGGAGCCATGGGCATTGATGAAAATGCTGATGAAGACACATAGAAGTTGGTGAAGGTTCGCGCACGTGAACCCTACCTGGTGCGCCGAATGTGTCGGGGTACGACAATCTATGGTACTTGTGAGGCCCCTTTTTGGTTCAACTATAGAGATCCACGGGCACCAAGAGCATCACCAATTCGTTCAATCCTAACATTTAGACAGATTCAGGACTCTCGGGAGCATAAAATCCTATGTCCTCTGTGTTGTGGATTATACAAGTACAAGAGTGCAACAACCCGCCAAGAATACTCAAGGTGTGTGTCTACGCGTGTAAATGGACAAAGTATTGACCCTTGTACTGGTAGCCTTGGACCTCCTTTATAGAACAAGGAGGTACCACAGTGGGTAAAATGTTCATTACATGGGGTAAACAGTGGATACTATAGCTGCCAAAACAACTGACCAGAGCTACAATGGGAAATACCAGGCCCTGATGGATTAGGACATGCACATTAATTTCTCCGTGAGGTGTCATGCTGGCGACGTCTCCCGGTAAGGATCTCCTCTCCTTCTATACCATTCGCGCACCTACCTCCTATTATTTTGCCACACCATGCGAAGGGTCCCACTAAAGCTACTATAATTCCCTTGAGTCGCCACGTGATCCTGACAAGGCTTACCGAACCGCCTGCCCTCTCGACACCTCGTTGATGTTGACAATCATGATGATGAGGTGGAGCGGCTAAGAGGTAGTGGGGGCCTTGCTCGGCATGGTGGCTGCCACGTCTTCTGCCTTGTCGGTGTCTTGGTCTTGATTACTAGAGCTATCTTGGGTGCATCGTCTCCTGGCAAGACTTGCCGGGAAGTAGGCCTGTATGATGTGTTCACCAGTCAAGGTACTAAGGGACCCATCCGTTAGTACACCGAGAACGACGGGTGGCACCATGGTGAAAATGCGTTGGTGTCGTCTGACGGAGCATCATCACCACCCCATGAGAATCCCAGCTGCAGGATTATGCAACTCGTGAAGCGCAACGTCTATGTGTTACTTGACAGGCGTTGTGAGCATCAGAACCACAGTCTTCAGGACGTCATGGTTGCTAGTTGCCAAAACCGTGGCGCCCTTGCGCGCTAATGGCACTCCCTCTGCTAGTGGCGGATACCACGCCTTTAGCCATGAACTGCACCGCATGGTGTGGCCCACACCGCTCGAGCCAGAGCTGCCCCCATGCTATGAAGACACCCCAAACACCACAGAGTTCCATTAGCTCTATGACATCGGCATCGAGTCCTTTGGCGATGATGACAAAGTTATGGAAATCTTGTTCCTCATGGCTCTCAAGGACGCGACACGCTTGTGGCTAATGAACCTCTCCGAGCGCTCCATCTCTTCATGGTCTGAGCTATGCATACAGATTGTCTCCAATTTCAACGGCACGTACGAGTGTCCCCTCTCCGTGAACAATCTATGTGTAGTGTGCCAAAAACCACGCGATACACATCGAAAATACATGAAGCACTTCATTCAAGTGTTCAACAAGATCTCCAGGGCCTTCAATGCCGCCATTATTTATGTGTTCTCCGCGGCATCACGGACATCAAGATGCGTGAGAAGCTTGCCATCAATGTCAAGCTCGATACCATGGCTACACTCTTCAGCCTCGTCGACAAGTGCGCCAAGGCTGAAGAGGGTCGCTTCTTCACCCACAATGACCCAAACATTGTCACCTACGCTGCAATGGACAAGAGCAAGGACGTCAACCGCAAGGTCCCCACTGTGATTTAGGCGCAGCGTGAGAAGAAGCGTGAGCATGACCACAGTGGGCTCAGGTTGCCTTGCAAGTAGGGGCAGCGCTTCCGCCTCAATCGCAACAGACATGGCATAGGTCATGTCAGTGACCGCTGTCGAAACCCGCTATAGAGACCATAGCAACAACGACAGTGGCAGCGACCGCAAAAACAATCGTCAAGGCTGGTGGGACCATCCACGGCGCACTGACCCTCAGGCCAATGACATTCCTCTGTGCCCCAACATAAAGGATAATAACCTACCCGATGAGGACGTTGGGGCTACTAGGAGCCTCATGAGATGACATGCATCCTTGGTAGATCTTAGGCTCCCGCCTCCAACCGCCACCTCAAGAAGTTCTCCCGTGAGGTGAACGTCGTTCCCCCGGTTTCCGAGGCCACAAGGTCCGTCAAGTGGTCAGAGTACGTGCTCACCTTCGACTCCAAGGACCACCCCAAGTCCGCAAGGGCGATGGGAAGCATCCCCATCACTCCCACCATCAACAACGTAGGCATCACTAAGACAATCATCGACGAAGGTGTAGGCCTCAACATGACCACCATTGACACGTTCAAGCACCATCAACTGCCTTACAAGCATTTCATGCCCATGAAGCCATTCTCCGATGTGACCGATGGATCTACTCTTACTCAAGGGAAAGTTTGGCTTCTAGTCACCTTCGGCACCCCAGAAGCTACCACACGAAGTTTTTCGACTTTGACGTGGATCGCATTGCCTGCCCTACAACACCATATTTGGCCACCCAGATCTCGCCAATTTCATGGCCCTCAACTACCACGCTTACAACAATGTCAAGATGTTGGGCTAAGGAGGTGTATCACCGTAGACCGGGATTAGAAGGAGGTCGTGCGCTCCATCGAGCACTCCTATCCCACAAACGAAGACGTCGTCGTGCCCTTGAGGCTGCGCCCGCCAAGAAGCCATTGTTCTCTCGAGAACGGGCCGAGACAAAGAAAGTGTCGCTAGACAATAGTGGCTCCAGCCCACGATTACCACCAGCAACAACCTCTCCTTCAAATAGGAAGGCGAGCTCGTCGCCTTCCTACAGGAAGGCACCTGGCAAACCTCTCGATGATCAAGATGTGGCCCTCAACACTTCATGCCTCGTCGAGAACCTGGACTACTTCATGAGCACGATGCTGCGAGGTCCACCTGAGCGATACCCCATGCAGAAGAAACACCACAGGGCATGTGGCAGAATAGAATGTCGAGCTACAACCTTTTGAGCTGGAGTTCCTCGACACAAGGACAATCAACAACGCGACATTGGCTGACTTCCCGACAGAATGGACGGATCAACGTCAAGATGATCCTCTCGGAGCATAGTCCCTCCTGCCTGTGGAGGATGCCTTCGAAGGCCGGACATGCACTTTGATTGGGCCTTTTCCCAGGAGGGCGCCAACCATAGACAAGCTCTACTATGCGGTGCAACTATGCTTCAAGCCCGACTACGAGGTCTCCAACAATATCATGGAGTATGAAGGCCTCAAGGCTCCTATTGAGCTTGGTGTCAAGCGAATACTCATAAAGGGCAACACTTAGCTGCTCGTCAAGTTCTCCAACAAGAGTTGTTCTACTTGGTGTGCCTTTCATACTCTTGCTTCTGTTTCTCAGCAAGCTGTTCTACTTGGCCATGAAATTCAGTGATGTCTGGCCCTTGGTGAGGTGGATCTTGCTGTATGGCTTGCCGGCTAGTTGTCCCTCCTCGACCTCATCATCTCTGGACTAGGTGGTAGCCTCCTTGACGGATCCTTAAGACTTAGCCTTATTATCGGTGTTGGATTTGTGGGACCCTTCGATGGCCATGACTGCCTTGCCCTAGCGCTTACAAATGTGCTCTCGACCCTTTCCCTTGGAGGCGGACGTGTCTTCGTCGTTGGAATTGACCTATGCACCAGCACCTTCTCCGGGGAGCGTTTTTCCTTCTTCACCACACGCACATTTGTCAACTAGGGCATAGAGTCCTGCAACATCCTACACCTTATTGATGCTCATCTCCTCTCACATCCACCGGTTGTTCATGTTCGTATGGAACGTGGCAATCACCACGGCAGCTTGGATGTCGGGGATGTTGTGCTGCACATGGCTGAACTTCTATATGTACTTGCGGAGGGATTCACCACCTTTCTAGGGAAGCACATGCAGGGCGCTAGGCTATCCTGGGAGTTTGTGGCCCCCATGGTATGCACCCAAAAATTGATCGCACAAATCCTTCCAAGAACAAATGGATCCATCCGGGAAGTTCATCAACCAACTCCTCACACTGGGTTTGAGCGCCAATGGGAGGTAGTTGGTGAACATTTTCTCATTGCGACCCCCAACAGCCTGTACTGTGATGTTGTATATGTCGAGGACCTCTGAAAGGCTGATCTTGTTCTCTTACTTGTCTGGAAATTCGGGCTTGAAGGCCCAGCTAGCGGGCCAGCGGACTTGTCGCTAGACGGTCGTGGCTCTCGGCCCACGGTTACCATCGGCAATGAAGTCTCCTCCAAATAGGAAGGCGAGCTCATGAACTTCCTCCAAGAAGCCACCTTATGAACCTCCTAATGATCAAGTTGTGGCCCTCAACACTTCACGTTTGGTCGAGCACCCGGACTACTTCATGAGTACGATGCTGCGAGATGCGTGCGAGCGATACCACATGTAGAAGAAGCTAATCCTAAAGCTACTCATTGCCTCAAGGAAACTTCAACACTATTTCTAGGGTCATCCGGTCAAGGTCATCATGTCCTACCCCCTAGAGTAGGTACTTCACAGCCCCGACACCACAGGGTATGTGGTAGAATGGAATATCAAGCTACAACCTTTTGAGATGGAGTTCCTCACCACAAGGACAATCAAGGGTGCGACATTTGCTGAGTTCCTGATAGAATGGACGGTTTTGCGTCAAGATGAGACTCATGGAGCAGAGTCCCTTCTGCCTATGGAGAACGCCCCCAAAGGCCGGACCATGCACTTTGATGGGACCTTCTCCTAGTAGGGCTCTGGGCCTGGCGTGTTCTTTACCACCCCAACTAGGGACAAGCTTTACTATTGGGTGCAACTCTGCTTTAGGCACAACTACAAGGTCTCCTACAACATCATGGAGTATGAATACCTCATTGACGGCCTCAAGGATGCTATTACACTTGGTGTCAAGCGCACACTCATAAAGGGCGACTCTCAGCTGCTCGTCTACTTCTCCAACACGAGCTACATACCCAAGGATGAGCACATGGCGGACTACCTCGAAGAGGTGCATAAACTAGAGAAGCGTTTCCTGGACATGGATCTCTAGCATATTCCATGCAAGAGCAATCAAGAAGTCAACGACATTGCCAAGAGGGCATCTTGCTATAAGCCTCAGGGCCCGACATTTTTGAGGAACGACTCTTCAAGTTGTCTACCACGCGACTAGGTGCCAGCACCATGGCACCTCATGAAGAGCTACTTCCCACGCCTTCCACAAGTGCACACAAACATGATCAATTGCTTGAATGGACATGCATCATAAGCTAGATGGTATTCAGAAGCATAGGTCACATATACCAACATATCTGTTGAGGGTTGAACACCACAGGTTCACCCTATGTGCCAAGTCACCGAACTTGTCATATCATCTTTCTCAGATAACAACTTTAAACACACACACACTCACACTTGGTTTATGCGAAAACGACTGGACGTAGTTTCAGCTACAGCACCCAACTGTCCTTGACCATGGACACGACTATTCAAATAGTTTTACACTCTACATAGGTTCTACGTTGTATCCACGAGATCCAGGAAACTTTCGTGTCATCCACGACTCGCGGTATATAACGTACCCGAGGTATGTAACCGATCATTGCCTTCCCCCTGACGCCACTAGAAAAAGAGTCCACTCGATTGGTAATGAGCCCACATGATGTAAGTCTTACAAGCACCAACTATGTACCGTATCATCCATGCGGAGACAAACGTTGTTCCCGAAACACATAAAAACGGCATAGTCGACCTACCTGGTATGACCCCGTCACGAGAGTGACCACATATCACTCCCGGCACTAGTAATGTGGCCTCTTTGCTAGCACTGACGAAAGAAATCAACAAAGCCCCGTCCCATAAAGGGGTATCGTGGTCGCACATGTAAGGTTGGGATGATCGACATATCATAAATATAATCCCATTACCGAAACCACTGAAACAAAAATTTCCGGTGCACCACTTCCTTCACAAGTGGTCACCCAACTCAACATCATCACCCTCGGGCATTAGTGGCACCCGACTGGGTTTTTGTAAAAACTTTGATATCAACTTTGTGTTACTATCATCATGCACATGCTCTTTCTATGCATAGCACTAGTATCTACTTGTAAACATATTATCATGGTGAGTACTCGATGCACATGCTCAATGCAAGTGCTCGAGTGGAGCTATCGAAAACACCAAGATGGGTGCACCGATTAATCTTAACTATATGCATCAGGATAGAGTAACCAATATGCCATGCATAAAATATTTTCTCAGTCATGGTCAAATGGTTGCTTGCCTTACTCACATAAGTCTTTGGGGTCTTCGAGGTCTACCAGGCCAACTCTGAGTATTCCGTTACTCCGTCAACTATCGTTGGAAACATTGAACGTAAGCCACACACCAAGGAGAAACAAAGGTGCTACATAAATAGGAGTTTTATTTTTCTTGAACCTCTCTGGTCCTAATAAAAATACCTGAGGCTTGCTGTGGGAGATTTGGACCACCAGGGAATTTTGAATGGACGAAGGGAGGAATGGGTGATCCTTAAAGAAGCCTATAGCAAACATTGTGATAAAAATGAGTGGAGGCACTCATTTAATAGAGCATAATTTTAGTAACACATAGGAAGTTATTTCACTGGGTTTGGAGTTGGTATGAATATTCTAGTGATTATCTAACATTGGATAAATAGCAAGAAGGAGCTATTTATTTAGTGCAAGAGAGACATGCCAGATAAAAATGTTGACTAATGCTTCAAAAATAGTGCATGATGTTAGAAGACTCTGAAAATTGGATTCACTCCATTTGGAGTTTATTTGAATCGTCTATGATTTTTGCAAGGTGTTGTTTACAATATTCAAATGGGCATTTGAATATTAACCCCATAGAAAAATATTCTAGGAAAATGTGCAATGCACATATCTGGATAGATCTTGAATTTAGGAACCTGTAGAAATTTGAATCAATCAAATTGGAGTCCATATGAATTTATTCTCGATTTCTGAACCTGCCCAACAAAAGAAAAAGGAGAAGTCCATACCACCAGCAAAAGGGTGCTCAGTGTGCAGGATAGGCAGTTGGGCCAGCCGAGTGGCTCGGGTTGGCTAATGGGCAGCCATTCCGTAGGCGCCCTACGGGGGGGGGATCCCCATAGGAAGACGGGATCCGCGAGGGGTGCCTCCACTTATGGGGCTAGGCCCGACCGCTGTTTCGCTGACAGGGGGGCCCGTCGGTCGGGTCTTTCTTCTTCCTCCCACTCGGGCAGGTAGGAGTAGAGGAGGGCGAGGCAGCAGCGCTGGCCCCGGTGCCTCCGACTATCTCCGGCCGAGGCGAGCGCACCGGTGGGCTCAGGTGGGCCGTACCGCGCCCATTACCATGCTCGGGGCCTCCAAGGAGCGCCGCAATGGTGCCAGTGACGATGGCAACGGAGAGGCCTTCGGCCCTCACTGGGTTCGGGCACACGGAGCATTGGGAGGAATTGGAGGTGATGGGGAGGCTCGGTGGCGCCTAGGAGAGAACGCCGGAGAGCCTAGGGTGCAATGGGAAGCCCGGGGAATGCGGATTTTGGTTGTAGCCGACGGAAGGGCTTTGGCCATGAGGATGGATGGAGGGCATGAGAGGGAGAGTGGGGAGCTCTTGGGGGTTTCAGGGAGAGGGGGAGGGAGGTATAAGGCAGCAGAGACCCGGGGGAGCAGATAAAGCGGAGGGGGCGACGAGAAGGATCTCGGGAGCTCTTGGTGCACTCTGGGCACGGGAGGGCACGCGTCCCTGGTGCGTTTGGAGGCTAGCCAGCATCAAGAAGGGCTTGGACTGGTCAGGGGGAGTGCCCTGGCAAGCTGGTACATGCGGTCGCTGATCGACCTGAGCTGCTGCAAGAGTGGTATTTTGGTATGGAAGGACCACACTACTGCAAAGTCTCAGTTCAAGGCTACCACTCCAAGCCCTCGCGGAGACAAAGTCTAGCTAGCAGTTCTAGTTCAAAGCTACCACTCTACCAGAAATCAAGTTTGAGATGTGTTGCTCATATTTCCAACATGAGCATGCTATATTTTGATTTGAATTGATGCACTAGCATGCTAGAGATTCCCTGGAAGAATGTGGGGGCTTTGGCTTAAGCACATATATAGCAAGAGGGGTAAAACAGTGCTGCCAAGGTAGAAATTGAGAGGTAAATACATGGTGTGATCCTCCAATAATTGACTAGTGGCCATGGAAAGGTTACTCGAGCTAAAACGTAAATAGGGGACGCTATGGTAAAAATTTAAGCTCAAGGGAAATAGTTGAAGGGGCCAAAGCATCAACTTTGGTGAATGCACACAAGGTGTTTGATGAAGGTTAGGGCTACCAGATGGATTGCAATTGATATGAAACTTAAGTGGATCACATAATAGATCAAAATAAGCTTGGGAACCAAATTTGGGATTTGGTGGAGAAGGTTTCCAATGTAGACTTGAAAAACCCAAGAAATCGGCAGAAATGACTTTCAGCCTACAAAACCATGCAAATAAATTCCCACAAATCCACAACTTGGCGTGGGGGCATTATTTGAGCATTAAGCCATGCCCAAAATTTTTGGGATCAATAATAGAAACTTCATAATGTAAAGTTTCCCAAGGTCAGAAACTAACAAAGAGGGTTTTGAGGGCCTTGGGAAATGTTCTTCTATTCTCCTTAATACAACACTTGGTGTGGATCCATTATTGGAGTATCAAAACATTTACACTAAGTTTGAGCACAATTGGGGACACTTGGCAATATAGAGTTTCTTAAATTTGGATCTGGGCAGATAGGGTTTTAGAATAATTAAGTGAACCAAACCAACTTGGATTCAGATGAAACTTGGCAAGATCATCACTTATATCATATGTGACATGCTAGAATTTTACAGGAATTTATGGAGAATATTTCTTATAGAAATATTCCAAAATCTTGAAATAGGCAGGAAGGGTTTTGATGGGTTTTGCCCAATATTTTGCACCTGACCATGTGTTAAAACACATCTATATGGAATATATATGTCGAGTGAGTTTCGCTAAATTCTGTCTATTATTTTGAAAACAATAAAAATAACTTTCCTTCACAAGGGACCATTTCTAGGCTCTTAGAAGGGTATTTAAATAAAATAGTAAAATAACTACTAAAATAATAATATTGTGGTTTTAAGAATACATTTTGATAATGGATTTTAAATCAAATAATTTGTGCAAAGTAACTTCCCTAATTTGAGGACTTGTAGTACAAATCCCAACTAAGGGGTTTTTGAAAGCTTAAATCAAGGAAATGGTTTTTGGTGAAAATAAGGATTGGTAAAAATAGTTTTTGGTCCTACACACATGGCATGATCATTACGCAAGGGTTTGGGTCTAGGAGCCGAGATTGGAGAGTAGCAGGAACATTGATTCAAATACAAGCAACAAGCAAGCAAGCAACAATCACATCAAGCATCACAAGCATTCATAAAAAATTAGTAGGTCCTAATTTTTGAAATAAGTAAATTTAGTCACGAGAGATAAACATAGGGTGTTACAGACCGTACCCCTTAAGAAAATCTCGTCCCCGAGATTTTTAGGCTAGGTGTTGAAGAGATACAAGATCTTGGGTCGAAGGCAGTCTTCATGACCCCATGTTGCTTTTGTGGGTCTTGAGTTGCTTGATGATACAGCTTTGAATGCTTCACACGTCCTTGTCTGACCGTGAGAGGGTTCGGGCAATAAGTTAGGCTTGACTGAGGGTCAAGGTCTTGGTGCACTAAGTCCGTTCAAGGTCCAGGCTTGCAAGTGCATTCCAAAGTCGGAATACGTGGCAAGATAGTGTGTGTGGGTTGCTGGTCCTCGGGCTGCTCATGCGGGTTAGTGAAATCTAGATGCCTCATGTTAGAACATAAGGGTCAAGGTCTTCGCGTAGCTCCCTGCCGGTGGGGAAGTCCTTGACTCCCTTAAGGCAGGTGAGCTACGGTGGCAGGTGCTCTTCATCCTCGTAGATTTTGTAGTGGGTCTTCGAAGGCTTCTCGTGAAAGGGTCCGGGTTGGGTCTCGCCCATGAGTCTAAGCTTGGAGACTCAGTTTTCCTAATGGGTTCTACCGTCTCAGATGGTTCACGAGGGGTTCTGGATGAGCTGGCTACCCAAGAGCATAGACCAGCCATCCACTCCCAAGGTTTGTGGCTCGGCAAGCGGGTGAATCACCTTTAGCGGGTTTTCACCATGATCCAATTAGGACTCTCGTCCTTTGTTTGGACCAAGAACAAGCTCTCTGGTTTCTCTCGTTGTCCAAAGGCTTCATCGTCTTGGTTGCCGATGCATCTTGACATAGTTGATGTAGTCGGTGAAGGAGCGGTGGTTGACTTAGGTAGGATAGAATCCCGCTATCTCGTGGTTTCTTCTAGAAACCCATTCTCTTGAGATAACACCTTATCCTCGAGAGGCATAGTGATCGGCGTTCCCGGGGCTCGTCCAAACAGGACTAAGGTGCCCTTCTTCTTCTTGGGGTGAATAAGCATGTCATCCCTAAGGATAACAACATGCTTTCCCCAAGGGTCACATAAGCGTAGTGCTCATGAGACAGGTGAGGAGAGTAGAGACTCGCTATGGGTGGTCACTAGCCGGTGGGTTTGTGATCCAACATGATCTGGTACCTCATACCGATGTTTGTCATAAACATGATGGTGGTGGTTGGGTGGGGTACTGGCCATATTCCAACGACTTGAGTCGTTTCTTATGGTCATATTCCGACCATCTTATGGCTCGGTGAAGCTTTGGGGTTTCGAGGAACTTAGGACGTGAGTGAACATCTATCATCTTATCGTAAGCACATACCTTAGATGCCAATAGTCTGACCTCTATCTCCGGACAATATCACCCTATATCATCGAAAACACTATCTCACATAATTTATCTCCACATCACTCATGCTAGTCAACTCCGGGGTCTGTGGGAAGACCTTATCCCAAATCTCATAGGTAGGCTGTAACTATGTTACACATGCACCCGTACGTAAAAATCCTCGAGAGAGCATACAAGCTCATATGCTTGAATTAAGACACCACAAATCCAAATGTCCATCTAGATCATCCAATGGATAGGGTACTGCATTTCTATCTGAAGGAAACACGTAGTATACCAATCAAAGATCTTATTTCCTTTCTACGAATCCGATCAAGTGGTCAATCAATCCGGTCGATCATCACTGCACCCATCACTCCTACAACTCCAATACCGTTCAGGTTCTACATGATCACTTAGAGTCCTCATGTTCCACATATTATCGCCAGGATTACGTCATAGTGTATCCACCAACTTTCAATATCACTGCCAGTTAATCTCCAAGGCCACGCTTATAATGGTTCGTAAGTTATTTCTATAGCTCCAATTACGTGTACTTGTTATCCACCGAGAAACATGGTATCATGATCGATATCGTCAGGTTAAATCCAATTTACTCCGAACCATGTGGCCTCATACATCCTTCATACTCCATCAAGGTTACCTATTTAACCCGAATCTCCAGTCCAATAAGAACTCTTACTCGATACTCCAAGTTATTATGGTAAAATCATCAAACCATGTCAACAACTTGATAAAGTCAATTATACCACCAAGAATTATTGCTCATGGTCATAATCGTCCTATTGAATCCAAGCTTACTCCATGAACATGTAGGTTATGCTACTATATAAACTTGTTCCACCAAGTTCACCTACCTTTATAAGGGTGTTACGATCCACCAAGATAGTCTAGACATATCCTCAAGACACCTATCATCATCACAACAACCTTAGTCTAATACTCTTATATCCGAGAACAGTACTTCTTATGGCATGAGGGTTATGGTGCTAGCTTAAGAATGAAGGATATTCGTTCACCGTGGTCACTTGTTCCATAAAGAACCCTGTAACACCCTCTGTTTAGGTTTCGTGACTAATTAACTTATTTCAAAATTTAGGACCAATTAATGTTCTTTTGTGAATGCTTGTGATGCTTGAAGTGAGTATTGTTTGGTTGTTTGCTTGTATACTTGTGTTTGATTCTCAATAATTCTTGTTAGTCTCCACACTCACCTCCTTAGCCCAAAACTCCTACCTAATGATCGTGCCATGTGTTTAGGACCAGCAACTATTCTTACCAAATATTATTTTCACCAAAAATCATTTATTTGAATTAAGATTTCAAACCCCTAAGATGAAATTGTACTACAAGTCCTCAAATTAGGGAATTTATTTTGCACCAATTATTTTATTAAAAATCCATTATCAAAATACCTTCCCAAAACCACAATATTATTATTTTAAAAGTTATTCTTCTATTTTATTTAAATGCCTTCCTATGGGGCCAGAAATGGTCTCTTACGAGGAAAGTTGTTTTTATTGCTTTCAAAATATTTAACAAAATATAGGGAAACCCACTGGACATATATATTCCATATATATGAGTTTAAACACATGATCATGTTCAAAATATTGGGCAAACCCCTTCAAAACCCTTCCTGCCCATTTCAAGTTGTTGGAATATTTCAATAAGAAATATTCCCAATAAACTCTAGTAAAGTTCCATCATGTCACCTATGATATGTTTGATGATCTTGCCAAGTTTCATCTCAATCCAAGTTGATTTTACTCCCCTAATTATTCTAAAACCCTATCTGTCCAGATCCATATTTGAGCAACTCTACATTGTAAAGTGTCTTCAATTGTGCTCGAATTTGGTGGACTTGTTCTTATACTACAATAATGCATCCACACCAAGTGGTGTATCAAGGATAATAGAAGAACTTGTCCCAAGACCCTCAAAACCCTGTGTGTTGATTTCTAACTCTGGGAAACTTCACATTATAAAGTTTCTCCATTTGACCCCAAACTTTTTTTGCATGCCTTAATACTCGAATAATGCCCCCACACCAAATATTGGATTTGTGGGAATTCATTTGAATGGTTTTGTAAGCAGAAAGCCATTTCTGCCCATTTCATGGGTTTTCCAAGTCTACATTGGAAACCTACTCCACCAAATCCCAAATTTGGTGTACAACCTTATTTTCATCTATTACTTCATCATGTTAAGTTTCATATCCATTGAAGTCCATCTGGTTGCTCTGCCACTCATCAAACACCTTGTGTGCATTCACTTTACTCGCTACTTTGGCCCCTTCCACATTTACCCTTGAGCTCAACTTTCTACCGTAGCTTCATATAGTTACATTTTACCTCGAGTAACATTTACATGGCCACTGGTCAATTATTGGAGAGAGGCTCTATGTAACTATTCCTCATTTTACCCCTTGGAATCACCATTTCTACCCCTCTTGCCCCTCTTCTGCTTAAGCCAAGGCCACCTCATTCTTCCAGGGCATCCCTAGCTTGCTAATGCACCATTTCATAGCAAAATATAGTATGGTCATGTGGGAAATATGAGCAATCCATCTGAAACTTCATTTCTGGCTGAAATGTTGCCTTGTACAGCAGGTACTATCTACTTTCCTCCTCTTGAGCTGAAACTTTGCAGTCGTGTAGTCTTTCCATATCAGGTGCTCCAAGACATGGTTTCACCCCAAGGTTTTCCCTTTGGAAACCACTTTTGCCAGCCCTTAGTTTCCTGTTGGAATGTTAACCTCAGTCAAAACCAGTTCAAACCAGCCCGAGATGCAACCAAATTCCTGAGTCTCCTTCCAGCATGTGTGCCCTACATGCTGTACATATTTGACTGGTCTTAGCAGCCCTGTGGACACGAGTGGCCATGGTGACCGCGTTGGCAACATGCAGTAATGGTGCTCTTCACCATTTCTTCGTACTGCACCTCAGGTCCCTCAATGGCCGCGTGTCCCAGCGCGCCATGGCACTCCTCTTCACCAGTCCAACCCATCATGACGACTATAAGCGGCCAAATATCCATTGGCACGGGTGCTCTCGCCGTGCACCGAAGCTCCAAGAGCTCACGAAATCTCTCTTTCTCTTACCCTCTTATTCCCTCTTCCCCGAGCCCTCTACGGCGCCCCCCGGATCCTCCTCTCTCCCCCGAATGCCCTTGTGCCCCTAATCTCACTCTCGTGCCTTCATTTCCCCTTCCATGGCCGAAGGAGCTCCGACAGCCTCGGCTCCAAGTCGGGCACGTTGGGCGTCCCCTCTCCCTCTGAGCCGCACCATGAGGCTCCCCTAGCATCTGTGAGCCTCCCCCCGTAGCTCCCCTTCTTCTGTTGCGGTCATGGCATCGTTCCTCCCTCACCGATGGCCACACCTGTCCTGGTAGGAGCTGGCCGCAACCAGATCCTCTCTGGAGTCCGCGGTGCCCCCCTCTCCTCGTCGTTGCCTTCCCCTAGGGCTCTGGGAGGCCAGGCCTCGTCGGACGCACCATAGAACGCTGGCTCGAGCGACGCCGGTGCCCCTCTGCTCGTCTCAAGTCGACAGAGGCGGGAGGAGGAAGAAGAATCTGCCAGCGGGCACCATGTCCTCTCGGCCCACCCATTAGCCTAAGCTGGAGCCACGCGACCCCACTACCAGGTTAAGTGGAGGCGGGGTTTGGTGAAAAATCGCCTTCCCCGACGAGAGGCTCATTCATGGCAATACTCTTCCATCGTGGCCCTTCACTAGTGCGACCGTGCTGATGGGCTGGCCCATCTATCTATTAGTCGCCCTGAGCACTTAATAGCATACCTGGTAGCCCTTTTCTCTGTTGTTTTTCTTTTATGAGTAATCTTCAAAAATCAATAACAAATCAAGGGCTATCCTAATATTTGCTTTGCATATTTTTCCAAGCAACCTTTCTGTGGTGTTTTTATTTAAATCCAAATCTGGATAATTGAAACCCCACCTTGTGAAATTCCTAGTGGATCCAAATCAGCTCCAAATGGAGTGATTCCAATTTCCACAGACTTAGTATATCATGCCCCATTTTTGAAGCCTTGGTCAACATTTTTATCCGGATTTATTCTGTTGCATTAAATAAGTAGCTTCCTATTGCATTTTATCTAGTATTAGAAAATCCATAGAATATTCATTTCAACTCCAAATCCAGTGAAACAACTTCCTAAATATTTATACAATTTTTCTCTATTAAATGAGTGCCTCCACTCATTTTTATCATGATATTTTCAGTAGACTTCTTTTAATATCACCTATTCCTCCTTTCGTACATTCAAAAATCCTGATGGCCCAACTCTCCTCTAGCAAGCTTCAGTTCTTTTTCTTATGACCAGAGAGGTCCATCAAAAATATAACTTCTATTTTTGTAGCACTTTTATTTCTGCCTACTGTGTGGCTTACCGTGGTTGTTTCCGATGATAGTTGACGAGTAGATGGAATACTCAGTGTTGGATCGGAAGACCTCGAAGACCCCGAGGACTTATGTGAGAAAAGGCAAGCAATCCTTTGACCATGACTGAGCATATGTTATATTGCATGCTAGTGTAGCAAGTATTTCCATTGCATGTGATCTTAAGTATTCGGTAAATCACTGAAGTGATGCTACCAAAGGCTCCTTCGGAGCACTTGCATTTTGAGCATGATCCTACCACCTATGAGGGTCACTCTAATATCATGTTGACAAGTAGAGCTAAGCATAGTAGCATGAGCATGTTGTTGGTATAAATCAAAGATTTTTGAAAACCTCGTCGGGTGCCACTAAGGCCCGAGGGTGATGATGAGTTAGTTGGCCACTGTTGGTGAAGTGGTGCACCGGGTATTTGTGTATGTGTGGTTTCAGAAATGGGATTAGATTTATGATGTGTCAACCGTCCCAACCTTACATGTACGACCACGTTACCCCTTTATGGGACGGGGCTGTGTTGATTACTCTGGTAGGTGCTAGCAAAGAGCCACATTACTAGTGGCGGGAGTGATGTGTGGTCAATCTCGTGATGGGGTCGTGCCAGGTAGGGCGACTATGCCGTGTTTACGTGTTCCACGCACACCGTTGGTCCGCGCATTGTTGATACTGTCCAGAGCCGGTGCTCGTAAGACGTACTACATCTGGGCTGGGTACCAATTGAGTGGATCTCTTTGTCTAGTATCGTCAGGGGAAAGGCATTGATCGGGTACTTACCTCGGGTATGTTAGATACCGCGAGTCGGGGATGACACGAAAGTTTCCAGGATCTCGTGGGTCCAGCGTACTAACTCTGCAGACTGTAAAACTATTCGAATAGTCGTGTTCACGATCAAGGACAGTTGGGTAATCCTGCTTAAACTACGTCAAGTTGTTTCCGCATAAACCAAGTGTGTGTGAGTGTGTGGTAAATGAAGTTAATATGAAAGAGTTCATATGACCAAGTTTGGTGGCTTGACATATAGGGTGAACCCAGAGTGTTCAGCCCTCGACAGTTATATTGGTATCTATAACCTGTTCTTCAAATAACATTTAACTTATGTTGCGTACCCATGATCATGTTTATTTACAACCAAGTTGTTATCCACCAGATGCATATTATTGTTATCCTTCACTTGCATTGTTCATATCATGGGCTGTTGTGAGTACATTCAAAGTACTCATTGGCTTGCAACTGGTTATTTCATTGACCAGGTATGAGAGAACAGGATATGGTGAAGAGTAACTTGATGACGTTCCTGCGAGCTAGGACACTTCTCGGTGAGAATGCCTGTAGGTTAGGCGGGTGGCATGGGTTCACGCTTTCGGCCAATATTTCCGCTATTGGTCTAGTTTGATGTGTTGGCCCTCAAGGCCCTATGTATTTAAGACTTGACCGATAAGGTCATTTATTGTATCAAACAATATGTACGGATGTAAGACTCTTAATATTCAGTATATGTGTGTTCGGTGAGCATTGATCTCCGGGATCACTGAGCATGTTCATTCGGCGATCTCGAATCGTATGTCGGGGTCCCCACAGAGCTGGTATTAGAGCCATCCTGACTGTAGGAAGCCCTTAGTTAGCACGAGCGTTAGTTAGGATAAAAATTGCTTTCCAGAATACTTCCAAAAGTACTTACAAACCTTTATCTTACTCACATCTCCTAAATTTTCAAAGGAAGCAAGGTTTTTGCCTTAGCACTCCCACTCTTATTTTCTTGACATCCTTCATATGCATCTTCAAAACTTCAAATAGTCGCTAGCACGCTTATGCCTGACCATGGGATTTCTTACAATCCTCTTGGGAAACTTGTAAGGAAGCAATCATTCCAAGGAACCACCCATGTACTAAAGGACAAGGATGACAACACTACGATCAGAAGACACCAACAGAGGCACCTCCAAGAAGAACAAGGGCATCGAGGTTTAGAAGATGGCGACACCCTCGGCACTGATCCAGAGTGATGCCACCTTCACTTATGATGATTAGGACGTAATATGTGTAAGACCATGATCTGCATCGCCAAGAGAGCTACCCTGTTAACATTAAGGTTGTGTCGACCACCATCGGTGGACGAGAACCTCGCCATTTGGTCCGCCTCACCTTAGTGAGCAGGAAAACGGTTCTCCTCATCCCCCGCTCTAGGTGTCGATATCGCGATCAGTATGACTGACGGCTCGGAACTCTATCATACCTTGCAAATATCATTGCATGAAGTTGTCCACTTGGAACTCTCGAAGCCTCAGAAGACAAGGAGACAATGACAAGATTATGAAGACAACAGAAGACCCTGTCAATGACAGCCATGAAGAACCACCTTCGTCAGCAACTCCCCAGACGAGAAGATATCAAGAGCTCTTTCCAACTCAATTGAGTCGCTTCGGCGAGCAACAACAAGAGGCGTGACAACACCATGAGAAGGTCCAGAAGACTTAGCGGACTCCTCCCCAGAGCAGGAAGCAAGCATGACTGCCGAGTCCGAGAACCCCTTGAGTAGGAAGAGTCGTAAATCCCTTATGCGAAGTCGAGTCCTTGAAATGGTTCAGATGAACCATGTTGTATGATGTTGTTTTGTTGTTTGTGTTTTGATATAAGTTGCACTTTTTATTAAGCAACAAGCACGCGGTTATATCACATGTCTTATCTTGATGTTCGAAATGATTTTTGTCACTTGTTTGAGTTGACTTTCCAACACATGTTTGATTGCACTCGCACTGTAGCACCCCTTAGGCACTCCCCTCTGTGCTACTCTCTATCTCTCTCTCTTTCACCACTCTGGACAACTGAAGACTAGCAAGACAAGATGCACCAAGGATCCACTTCGACGAAGGGATGACACTGAAGACACTGACTATATCATGCTTAACAATACGCAACCCGTAGGAGTTATGCTTTTCCCTCAAGATCGGAAACCCTCTCTAGACCAAACTAACCTCCACAAGACTTTCGGGATCAATGTTCTGGTCACGTGTCTAAAACACGGAACTGCCAGAACAACTTTAGATCCCTGATAAACCCCGCTTAGCACCTGGTTCTTTAAGGAATAAGTGATCACAGTGAACAAGTATCCTTTATTCTTAAGCTAGCACCATAACCCTGATGCCATAAAAATAACAGTTCTCGGATAAGAGAGTATTAGACTAAAGATTGGTGTGATGATGATAGTTGTCTGGAGGATATAGCTAGACTATCTTGGTGGATCGTAAGACCCTTATAAAGGTAGGTGAATTTGGTGGAACAAGTTGATATAGTAGCATAACCTACATGTTCTTGGAGTATGTTTGGATTCACTATGACGATTTTGATCGGGAGAAATAATTCTTGGGTGTATAAATGACTTTAGCAAGTAATTGACGTGGTGTGATGATTTTACCATGATGACTTAGAGTATCGAGTAAGAGTTCTTATTGGACAAGAGTCTTGGATTTAAATAGGTAATCTTAATAGAGTATCAATGATGACAGAGACCACATGGTTCGGAGTAAATTGGATTTAGCCCGATAATCTCGATCGTGATACCATGTTTCTCGGTGGATACTGAGTGCATATACTTGGAGTTGTCAAATTGATTTACGAACCTATGTGAATTGGCCTTGGAGATTAGATTCCCATGATATTGAAGTTGGTGGATATACTATCACGTAATCCTTGCAGTAATATTTGAGTTATGACGACTCTAAGTGATCATGTAAAACCCCATCAATATCGGATTTGTAGGAGTAATGGGTCCAGTGGTGATAGACAGGATTAATGGACCACTTGATCGGATTAGTAGAAAGGAAACCAAATCTTGATTGGAATACTACGTGTTTCCTTAATATAGAAATGATGTACCCTGTCCATTGGATGATCGAGCTGGACATTCGGATTTGTAGCATCCTAGTTCGAGCTTAGCAGCTTGTATGCTTCCACGAGTGTCCCGCTTAGGGACACATGTGCAATGTATGTTGTTTGATACTTGTAGTGTTTGGGTTTAGTTCTTTCCTCAATCCTCGTGTTGACTAGCATGAGTGGTGTGGAGTTAACCCATGTGAGGTGGTATCTTTGATGAGTTAGGCTGATGTCATCCCGAGTTAGATGTCGGATTATTGGCATCTAAGGAATGTGCTGAGAGATGAGATGATAACTGTTCACCCACATCCTAAGTTCCTTGAGACCCCAAAGCTTCGGCCACCCATAAGGTGGTTGGATTACAACCATAGGAAAACGACTCTAATTCGTTGGAACATGGCCAGTACTCCGGCCGGCCACCACCCATTGTGTCTATGTCGAACATGGGCATGAAGGACTAGGTCATGTTGGACCACAAACCCCTCGGCCAGCAACCACCCATAACAAGTCCCCGTTCTCCTCACCTGACTCATGAGCACTGTGCTTATGTCATGCTTGGGGAAATATGTTGTCACCCTCGCGGATGACATACTTATTCACCCAATAAGAGGAAGAACACCTTAGTCCTGTTCGGCGAGCCCCAGGAACACCGATCACTATACCTCTCGAGGGTACAGTTATATCTCGAGAAGGTGGGATTCTGGAAGCAACCTCAAGACAGCGAAAGTCTATCCTACACAAGACAAGACGAAGAACCGCCATGGTTGGGAAGCCACGACAATGACGAAGAAGCAGAAGACGTCAACAACCGATCCTGCACCGACTACATCCACGATGTCAAGAAACCTCGATGAATCAAGACGATGAAGCCCTTGGACAGTGAGAGAAATCGTAGGGCCTCTTCTTGGTCCAAACCAAGGACGAGAGTCCTAATTGGGTCATGGTGAAAACCTACTAAAAATGATTCACCCGCTTACCAAGCCGTAGACCTTGGGATTGGATGACTAGTCTGTACTCTTGGGTAGCAAGCCCATCCAGAACCCCTCGCGAACCAACCCCGAAGGTAGGCCCGTCCTGAACACTGAGTCCCTGAGCTTAAGACTCATGGGAAAGACCCAACGCATACGCTTTCGTGAGAAGCCTTCGACGACCACTACCACACCCTCGAAGATGTAAACCACCCGCGACCATAGCTTGCCTTCCTTAAGGGAGTCAAGGACTTCCCCAATAGCAGGGAGCTATGCAAATGCCTTGACCCTTATGTTCTAACACGAGACATCTAGATGTCACAAACCGGCATGCGAAGCCCCAGGAACAGGACCCAAACACACTATCTTGCCACGTATTCCTATCTTGGAATGCACTTGCAAGCCAGAATCTTGCATGAACTTAGTTCACCAAGCCCTCGACCATCAGTCAAGCCTAACTTATTGCCAGATCCGGCTCAATCGGGCAAGGATGTGTGGAGCATTCGAAGTTGTATCATCAACACCTCAAGACCCACAACAGCAACATGGGGACGTGAAGACTACCTCTGATACAAGATTTTGTATCTCTCCAACCCCTAGCCTAGAAATATCTGGGACAAGAATTTCTTAGGGGGGTAAGGTATGTAACACCCTGTGTTTAGCTTTCCTGACTAATTAACTTATTTCAAAAATTAGGACCAATTAAAAAAAATTGTGAATGCTTATGATGCTTGAAGTGACTATTGTTTGCTTGCTTGCTTGTATGCTTGTGTTCGATTCTCAATAATTCTTGTTACTCTCCAGACTCACCTCCTTAGCCCAAAACTCCTGCCTAATAATCATGCCATGTGTTTAGCACCAGCAACTGTTCTTACCAAATATTATTTTCACCAAAAATCATTTCTTTGAATGAAGCTTTCAAACTCCTAAGATGAAATTGTACTACAAGTCCTCAAATTAGGGAATTTATTTTGCACCAATTATTTTATTTAAAACCCATTATCAAAATAAAATCCCAAAACCACAACATTATTATTTTAAAATTTATTCTTCTATTTTATTTAAATGCCTTCTTGTGGGGCCAGAAATGGTCCCTTATGAAGGAAAGTTTTTTTTATTGCTTTCAAAATATTTAAGAAATTTTAGGGAAACTCAGTGGACATATATATTCCATATATATGAGTTTCAACACATGGTCATGTTGAAAATATTGCGCAAACCACTTCAAAACACCTCCTGCCATTTGAAGCTTTTGGAATATTTCTATAAGAAATATTATTAATAAATTCCAGTAAAATTCCAGCATGTCACCTATGATATGTTTGATGATCTTGCCAAGTGTCATCTCAATGCAAGTTGATTTGACTCCCCTAATTATTCTAAAACCCTATGTGTCCAGATCCAAAATTTAGCAACTATACATTGTCAAGTGTCTTCAATTGTACTCAAATTTGGTGGACATGTTCTTATAATCCAGTAATGCATCCACACCAAGTGGTGCATCAAGGATAATAGAAGAACTTGTCCGAAGACCCTCAAAATACTGTTTGTTGATTTCTGACTCTAGGAAACTTTACATTATAAAGTTTTTCCATTTGATCCCAAACTTTTTGTGGATGCCTTAATGCTCAAATAATGCTCCCACACAAAATATTGGATTTGTGGGAATTGATTTGAATGGTTTTGTAAGCAGAAAACCATTTCTGCCCATTTCATAGGTTTTCCAAGTCTACATTGGAAACCTTCTCCACCAAATCCCAAATTTGATGTACACGCTTATTTTCATCTATTATTTGATCCTCTTAAGTTTCATATCCATTGAAGTCCATCTGGTTGGACCGCCACTCATCAAAGACCTTGTGTGGATACACTTTATTGGCTGCTTTGGCCCCTTCCACTTTTACCCTTGAGGTCAACTTTCTACCACAGCTCCCTATAGTTACATTTTACCTTCAGTAACAGTTCCATGGCCACTCGTCAATTATTGGAGAGAGGCTCGATGTAACTATTCCTCATTTTACCCCTTGGAATCACTATTTCTACCCATCTTGCCCCACTTCTGCTTAAGCCAAGGCCCCCTCATTCTTCCAGGGCATCGCTAGCATGCTAATCCACCATTTCATTGCAAAATATAGTATGATCATCTGGGAAATATGAGCAGCCCATCAGAAACTTCATTTCTGGCTGAATTGTAGCCCTGTACAACAAGTACTAGCTACTTTTGTCCTCTTGAGCTAAAACTTTGCAGTGGTGTAGTCCTTCCATATCAGGTGCTCCAGGACATGGTTTCACCCCAAGGTTTTCCCTTTGGAAGCCACTTTTGCCAGCCCTTAGTTTCCTGCTGGAATGTTAACCTTAGTCAAAACTTTTCAAACCAGCCCTAGATGCAACCAAATTCCTGAGCCTCCTTCTAGCATGTGTGCCCTACATGCTGGACATATTTGACTGGTCTTAGCAGCCCTGTGGACATGAGTGGCCATGGTGACCGCGCTGGCAACATGCAGAAACGGTGCTCCGCACCATTTCTTTGTCTTGCAGCTCAGGTCACTCAATGGCCGCGTGTCCCAGTGCGCCAGGGCACTCCTCTAGACCAGTCCAACCCATCCCTACGCCTAGAAGCGGCCCAATATCCCCTGGCACGCGTGTTCTCGCCGTGCACCGAAGCTCCAAGAGCTCCCGAGCTCTCTCCTTCTCTTCCCCTCTTATTCCCTCTACCCCGAGCCCTCTCTGGCTCCCCCAGATCCTCCTCTCTCCCGTGAATGCCCGTGTGCCCCCAATCTCGCTCACGTGCGTTCGTTTCTCCTGCCATGGCTGAAGGAGCTCTGGCAGCCTCGGCTCCAATTCGGGCGCGTTGGGTGTCCCCTCCCCCTCTGAGCTGCACCATGGGGTTCCCCTAGCATCCGTGAGCCTCCCCCCGCAGCTCCCCTTCCTCCGTTGTGGTCATGGCATCGTGCCTCCATCGCTGATGGCCACATCTATGCAGGCAGGAGCTGGCCGCAACCAGATCCTGTTTGGAGTGCGCGGCGCCCCCCTCTCCTGGTCGTCGCCTTCCCCTGGGCTCCAGGAGGTCGGGCCTCGCCGGACGCAGTGTAGGATGCTGGCTCGAGCGGCGTCGGCGCCCCTCTACTCGTCTTTAGTCGACAGAGGCAGGAAGAGGAAGAAGAATCTGCCAGCAGGCCCCATGTCCACTCGGCAAACGTGTCAGCCTAAGCCGCAGCCACACGACCCCACTAAGTGGAGGCAGAGTTTGGTGAAAAACCGCCTTCCCCGACGGGAGGCGCATTCATGGAAATATGCTTCCACCGTGGCCCTTCGCTAGTGCGACCGTGCTGCTGGATCGGCCCATGTGTCTATTAGTCGCCCTGAGCGCTTAATAGCATTCCTGGTAGCCCTTTTCTCTGTTGATTTTCTTTTATCATTAATCTTCAAAAATCAATAGCAAATTCATTCTAACTCCAATTTGATTGATTCAAATTCCTGCAGGTTCCTAAAATCAAGGGCTATCTGAATATGTGCTTTGCACATTTTTCCAAGCAACCTTTATGTAATGTTTTTATTTAAATCCAAATCTGGATAATTTAAACCCCACCTTGTGAAATTCCTAGAGGATCCAAATCACCTCCAAATGGAGTGATTCCAATTTCCAGAGACTTATTATATCATGCCCCATTTTTCATGCCTTGGTCAACATTTTTATCAGGCTTTACTCTGTTGTATTAAATAAATAGCTTCCTATTGCTATTTATCTAGTATTAGAAAATCCGTAGAATATTCATTTGAACTCCAAATCCAGTGAAATAACTCCCTATATATTTCTACAATTATTATCTATTAAATGACTGCCTCCACTCATTTTTATCATGATATTTTCTATAGACTTATTTTAATATAACCTATTCCTCCTTTCATCCATTCAAAAATCCCTGATGTTCCAACTCTCCTCTAGCAAGTTTCAGGTATTTTTCTTATGACCAGAGAGGTCCGACAAAAATATAACTTCTATTTTTGTAGCACTTTTATTTCTGCCTACTGTGTGGCTTACCGTTGTTGTTTCTGACGATAGTTGACGGGTAGATGGAATACTCGGAGTTGGATCGGAAGACCTCGAAGACCCCGAGGACTTATGTGAGCAAAGGCAAGCAGCCCTTTGACCATGACTGAGCATATGTTATATTGCATGCTAGTGTAGCAAGTATTTCCATTGAATGTGATCTTAAGTATTCGGTAAATCATTGAAGTGATGTTACAGAAGGCTCCTCCGCAGCACTTGTATTTTGAGCATGATCCAACCACCTATGAGGGTCACGCTAATATCATGTTGACAAGTAGAGCTAAGCATAGTAGCATGAGCATGTTGTTGGTATAAATCAAAGATTTATGATAACCCCGTCGGGTGGCACTAAGGCCCGAGGGTGATGATGAGTAAGTGGCCACCGTTGGTGAAGTGGTGCACTGGGTATTTTTGTGTGTATGGCTTCGGAAATGGGATTAGATTTATGATGTGTCGACCGTCCCAACCTTACATGTACGACCATAGGGACGGGGTTGTGGGTTGATTACTCTGGTCGATGCTAGCAAAGAGCCACATTACCAGTGCCGGGAGTGATGTGTGGTCACTTTCGTGATGGGGTCGTGCCAGGTAAGGCGACTATGCCGTTTTTATGTGTTCCAGGCACACCGTTGGTCCCTGCATGGTTGATATTGTCCAGAGTTGGTGCTCGTAATACGTACAACATGTGGGCTGGGTACCAATCGAGTGGATCTCGTTGTCTAGTATCGTCAAGGGAAAGGCATTGATCGGGTACTTACCTCGGGTATGTTATATACCGCGAGTCGAGGATGATACTAAAGTTTCCCGGATCTCATGTGTCCAGCGTACTACCTCTGCATAGTGTAAAACTATTCGAATAGCCGTGTCCACGGTCAAGGATAGTTGGGTAATCCTTCTTAAACTAGATCCAGTCATTTCCGCATAAACCAAGTGTGTGTGAGTGTGTGGTAAATGAAGTTAACATGAAAGAGTTGATATGACCAAGTTTGGTGACTTGGCATATAGGGTGAACCCAGAGTGTTCAGCGCTCGACAGATATATTGGTATCTGTAACATGTTCTTCAAATAAAATTTAACTTAAGTTGCACACCCATGATCATGTTTATTTACAACCAAGTTGTTATCCACCAGATGCATATTATTGTTATCCTTCACTTGCATTGTTCATATCATGGGCCGTTGCAAGTACATTCAAAGTACTCATTGGCTTTCCACTGGTTATTTCATTGACCAGGTATGAGAGAACATGATATGGTGAAGAGTAACTTCATGACGTTCCTGCGAGCTAGGACACTTCCCGGTCAGAATGCATGTAGGTTAGGCGGATGGCATGGGTTCACGCTTTCGACCAATATTTCCGCTATTGGTCCAGTTTGATGTGTTGGCCCTCAAGCCCCTATGTATGTAAGACGTGACTGATAAGGTCATTTAGTATCAAACTGTATATACAGATGTAAGACTCTTAATATTCACTATATGTGTGTTCAGTGAGCACTGATCTTTCGGATCACTGAGCACGTTCATTCTTCGATCTCGACTCGTAAGTCGGGGTCCCCACAAACCCAGTGCTCAGCAGGGGTTTATCGGGGCTCGACGGGTGTTCTGGCAAATCCATGTAATAGACACGTGAACAGAAATTTGAGCCGGTAAGTCTTGTGGAGGTCAGGCTGGGGTAGGGATGGATCTCCTTTCCCAAGGGAAAGCATAACCTCTATAGGTTCTGCCTGGTTGAGCACGTTGCCGTCGGAGTCTTCCGTGCCAGTTGTATGTCGCGGTGGATCCTTGGTGCATCTTGTCTTGCTGGCCTCCAGTTGTCGAGAAGGGTGGGGGAGAGGGAGAAAGTAGCATAAAGGGGAGTGCAGAAGAGAGCGGTATACTGCAAGTTCAATCAAACAAGTACTGAAAAGTCAACTTCAAACATCAAGATGAGGCAGGTGATATAACTGCGTGCTTGTCACCTAGAGCAAAAGCGCGACACATATCAACTCACAAACAATAAACAAGCAACACACAACATGGTTCCATCTGAACCATTTCATGGACTCGACTTCGCATAGGGGATTCACAACCAATCCTACCCTAGGGTTCTCGGACCCGATAGTCGTGCTTGCTTCGTGCTCCCAAGAGGAGTACGGTCAGTCTTCTGGACCTTCTCATGGTGTTGGCATGTCTCTTGTTGTTGTTTGTCGAAACGACTCAGGTTGGGCTAAAAGATTTCTAGATGACTTCTCGTCTGGTGAGCTGCCGAGGAGGGTGATTCTTCATGGTTGTCATTGACACGGTCTTCTGTTATCTTTCTAATCTTGTCATTGTCTTCTTGTCTTCCAAGACGTCAAGTGCTCCTAGTGGACAACCTTTATGCAATGACGTTGGCAAGGCATGGTAATGTTCCAACCCGTTAGTCACGTTGATCACAATATCGACACCTAGAGCGGGAGATGAACAGAACCGTTTTCCTGCTCACTAAGGTGAGGTCGACCAAATGGCGAGGTTCTTATCCACCGGTGGTGGTCGACACAACCTGATCATCGTAGGTGAAGGTGGCATCACTTTGGAACAGTGCTAAGGGTGTTGCCATCTTCTGGGTCTCGATGTCCTTGTTCCTCATGGAGGTACTTCTGTTGGTGTCGTCTGGTCGTAGCGTTGTCATCCTTGTCCTCGAAGTTTGTGGGTGGTCACTTGGAAAGGTTGCTTCCTTCCGAGTTACCCACGAGGATCTTTGTAATCCCGTGGTCAGGCATAAGGGTGCTAGCAGCCATTTATAAGTTTTGAAGAAGCAGACGAGGAGTGTCAAGAGAATAAGAGTGGAAGTGCTAAGGCAAAAACCTTGCTTCCTTTGAAAATCTAGGAGAGGTGAAAAAGATACAGGTCTTGCAAGTACTTTCAAAAGGTCTGGAAATCAACTTTGTCCAAACTAACGTTCGTACACTCACGATGGCACTGATGCCAGCTCTGTGGGGACCCCGACTTACGAGTCGAGATTGTCGAATGAACGTGCTCACTGATCCCAGAGATCAATGCTCACCGAACACACAAAAAATAAACAACAAGAGTCTTACATCCATACATACCGTTTGATACAGTAAATGACCTTTGCGGTCAAGTCTTACATATATAGGGCCTTGAGGGCCAACACACCAAACTTGACCAATAGCGGAAATATTGGTCGAAAGCGTGAACCCATGCCATCAACCTTAACCTACACGCATTATGACTGGGAAGCGTCCTAGATCGCAGGAACGTCACCAAAGTGCTCTTCACCATTTCCTGTTCTCTCATACCTGGTCAATGAAATAACACGTGGCAAGCCAATGAGTACATTGAATGTACTCGAAAACAACCCATGATATGGATAACGAAGTTGGTACGATAATAAATTAATATGCAGCCTTTGCGGAAAGTGGGTTTTTATTATAAATAAACATGATCAATTGCTTTAATGGACATGGATCATAAGCTAGATGGTATTCAGAAGAACAGGTCACAGATATCAACATATTTGCTGAGGGTTGAACACCACAGGTTCACCCTATGTGCCAAGTCACCGAACTTGGCATATCATCTTTCTCAGATGACACCTTTAAACACACACACTCACACTTGGTTTATGCGGCAATGACTAGACTTAGTTTAAGCAGCACAACCCAACTTTCCTTGACCGTGGACACGGCTATTCGAATAGTTTTACACTCTACACAGGTTGTACACTGTAACCACAAGACCCGACAAACTTCCTTGTCATCCATGACTCGCGGTATATAGCAGACCCAAAGTAAGTACCCGGTCATTGCCTTTCCCCTAACGACACTAGACAAAGAGACCACTCGATTGGTACCCAGCCCACATGATGTACATCTTATGAGCACCAACTGTGGACCATATCATCCATGCGCGGACCAACGGTGCGCCTGGAACACGTAAAAACGGCATAGCCGACCTACCTGGTACAACCAAGTCACAAGAGCAACCACATATCACTCCCGCCACTAGTAATGTGGCCTCTTTGCTACCACCGACCGAAGTAATCAACAAATCTCCGTCCCATGAAGGGGTATCATGGTCGCACATGTAAGGTTGAGACGGTCGACACATCATAAATCTAATCCCATTTTTGAAGCCACTCACACAAAAACTTTCCGGTGCACCACTTACTTCACAAGTGGTCACCCAACTCAACATCATCACCCTCGGGCATTAGTGGCACCCGACGGGGTTTTCGTAAAACCTTTGATATCAACTCTGAGTTACCATCATCATGCACATGCTCTTTCCATGTGTAGTACCACTGTCTACTTGTCAACATATTATCAGCATGACCCTCATAGATGGTAGGGTCATGCTCAATGCAAGTGCTCAAGTGGAGCCATCGAAAACACCATGCTCGGTGCACCGATTAATCTCAACTATATGCATTGGGATGGAGTAACCAATATGCCATGCATAAAATATTTTCTCAGTCATGGTCAAAGGTTGCTTGCCTTGCTCACCTAAATCCTCGGGGTCTTCGAGGTCTTCCGGTCCAACTCCGAGTATTCCTTCTAACCCGTCAACTATCGTCGAAAAAAAACAAAGTAAGACAACAACAAGGAGAAACAAAGGTTCTCCATAAATAGGAGTTTTATTTTTCTTGGACCTCTCTGGTCATAAGAAAAATACCCGAGGCTTGCTCTAGGAGATTTGGACCACGAGGGAATTTTGAATGGATGAAGGGCGGAATAGGTGATCATTAAAGAAGTCTGCAGAAGATATTCTGTTAAAAAAGAGTGGAGGCACAACATTTAGGAAGTTGTTTCACTGGATTTGGAGTTGGTATGAGTATTCTAGGGATTTTCTAACATTGGATAAATAGCAAAAAGGAGCCATTCATTTAGTGCACCAGAGACATGCCAGATAAAAATGTTGACTACTGCTTCAAAAATAATGCACATATCTGGATAGATCTTGAATTTAGGAACCTATAGAAATTTGAATCAATAGAATTGGAGTCTATATGAATTTCTTTTGGAGTTTTGAACTTGCCCAACAAAAGAAAAAGGGTAAGTCCATACCACCAGCAAAAGGGCGCTCACTGCACAGGATAGGCAGTAGGGCCGGCCAAGTGGCTCGGGCTGGACAGGGGGCAGCCAGGCCGAAGGCGCCCTGCAGGGGGGGCTTTCCCCACAGAAAGACGGGATCCGTGAGGGGCGCCTCCAATTATGGGGCTGGGCCCGCTGCCGTTTTTCTCACAGGGGGGCCGCCGGTCGGGTCTTTCTTCTTCCTCCCGCTCGAACTGGGAGGAGCAGAGGAGGGCGAGCCAGCAGCTCTGGCCCCGGTGCCTCCAGCCATCTCCGGACGAGGCGAGCACACCGGCAGGATCGGGGAGCTGCACCGCGCCCAGTACCATGCTTGGGGCCTGCAGGGAGCGCCACAATGATGCCGGCGATGATGGCCGCGGAGAGCCTAGGGGGAGAGGGGAAGCCCGGAGAATGCAGATTTTGGCTGCAGCCAATGAAGAGGCTTTAGCAATGAGGATAGATGGAGGGCACAAGAGGGAGAGTGGGGAGCTCTAGGGGGTTCCAGGGAGAGGGGGAAGGTGGTAGAAGGCAGCAGCGACACGGGGGAGCGGCTAATGCGGAGGGGGGTCTGGGAACAGGAGGGCACGCGTCCCTGGTCTGTTTGTAGGCTAGCCAACGTCGGGGCGGGCTTAGACTGGTCAAGGGGAATGCCCTCGCGTGCTGGGACACACGACCGCTGATGGACCCGAGCTACAGCAAGAGGCCATGGTGCAGAGCATCGTTTTTGCATGCCAACAGGGTGGTAACCATGCCATATCGTGTCCACAACCACCTTTTGGCTAGGCCAAGGTGGCAAGAATCCAAGGCATGCGTGCCATGAAGCACTGGTGTAGTTTGGACCCAGATGGAGTTAGTTTGAATTGGTGTTGACTGTAGTTAAATTTGCAGCAGCAAACTTAAGGTTGGAAATGAGGGTGCTTACTGGATAATTCTGGGAATGAAACTATGTCTAGCAGTATTTGGTATGGAAGGACTACAGTACTGCAAAGTCTAAGATCAAGGGGAGGTGTCTAGCTAGCACTTGTAGTCCAAAGCTACCATTCTGCCAGAAATCAAGTTTCAAATGTGCTGCTTATATTTCCCACATGAGCATGCTATATTTTGATTTGAATTGATGCATTAGCATGCTATAGATGCCTTGGAAGAATGTGGGGGCTTTAGCTTAAGCAAAAGTATAGCAAGAGGGGTAAAACAGTGCTGCCGAGGTAGAAATTGAGAGGTAGATACATGGAGTCATCCTCGAATAATTGACTAGTGGTCATGGAAAGGTTAGTGGAGGTAAAAGGTAACTAGGGAAGGCTGTGGTAAAAATATAAGCCCAAGGTAAATAGTAGAAGGGGCCAAAGTAGCAAGTTTAGTGTTGCAGACATGGTGTTTGATGGAGGTTAGGCCTACCAGATGGATTCCAATCGATATGAAACTTTTGAGGATATCATAATGGATCAAAATAAGCTTGGACACCAAATCTAGGTTTCCAATGTAGACTTCGAAAACCCATGAAATGGGAAGAAATGACTTTCTGCCTACAAAACCATGCAAATAAATTCCCACAAATCCAAACCTTTGTGTGGGGGCATTATTTGAGCATTAAAGCATGCCCAAAAAGTTTGGGATCAATTAAAGAAAATTTATAATGTAAAGTTTCCCAAGGTCAGAAATCAACATAGATGGTTTTGAGGGCCTTGGTACAAGTTCTTCTATTCTCCTTAATGCCCCACTTGGTGTGGATGCATTATTGCAGTACCAGAACATTTACACAAGGTTTGAGAACAATTGGGGACACTTGGCAATGTAGAGTTGCTCAAATTTGGATATGGACGCTTTTAGAATAATTAAGTGAACCAAATCAACTTGGATTGAGATGAAACTTGGCAAGATCATCAAATATATCATATGTGGCATGCTAAAATTTTAGAGGAATTTATGGAGAATAGAAATATTCCAAAAGCTTGAAATAACCAGAAAGGGTTTTGAGGGGTTTTGCCCAATATTTTTAACATGACCATGTGTTGAAACTCATATATATGGAATATATATGTCCACTAAGTTTTCCTAAATTTTCTCAAATGTTTTGAAAACAATAAAAATAACTTTCCTTCATAAGGGACCATTTCTAGGCTCTTAGAAGGATATTTAAATAAAATAGTAAAATAACCATTAAAATAGTAATATTGTGGTTTTGGGAATACATTTTGATAACGGATTTTAAATAAAATAATTTGTTAAAAATAACTTCCCTAATTTGAGGACTTGTAGTACAAATCCCAACTCATGGGGTTTTGAAAACTTAAATCAAGGAAATGCTTTTTGGTGAAAATAAGGATTGGTAAAAATAGTATTTGGTCCTACACACATGGAATGATCATTAGGCAAGGTTTTAGGTCAAGGAGATGAGTTTGGAGAGTAGTAGGAACATTGATTCAAATACAAGCAACAGCTAAGCAGGCAACAATCACATCAAGCCTCACAAGCATTCATAAAAAAATAATTGGTCCTAATTTTTGAATTAATTCAATTTAGTCAGGAGAGTTAAACACATGGTGCTACATGCCAAATATATAAATAGTGAATACTAGAACTGAGAGGTGACGATGGAAGCCATGACCGGTGATGTAGCTGAAAGATACTATAGAAGGGTGGAAGAGATCCGGGAGCGTGACTACTCTAGAGTGGACAATGTGACGACGTACCTTGTGAGATGGGCTAAGAACGTACAAAGAGAAAACCGACATTTTACTACTATGTGTATACCCAACGCCAATGGCGCTACCGTGAACGCCACCACCAAAAATGATACATGGGTACATGCTAAGCACGTGACACAATGCATATTCATAACAGACCCTCACAATCCCAACTATGTAGTCATGAGGAGACGCAAAAGGAGCATCGCTAGAATGGATGGACTCGCCAATGAGGAGGACTACAACTAGTACGGTGACTCGATAAGGGATGATGATCATGACGATGAACCATACATAAAAAGAAGAAGTAGGACAACATTACCTAGGAAAGATGATACTCCCGAGAAAAGGAAAAGTCATAACAAGGGGCTCAATTGTTTCACAAAGAACAAAATAGGAAATAAGAAGCTCAGTCTCAAGCGTCGTAGCCCACACACTAATTAACAAACTATCGTAATTTGTGTGTACCTATTTTGTATAAGTTTATAACACCGCATGATGTAATATATATGACGCACTAATTATGATTTGGAGGTGCTCATATTGCGAGGTGATCATTCAGCGGGTCGGGCAGGAGTGTTATTACCGCACAATTAAACAACCATAACCGTAAACACATCTGCAACTTAGAACAAGGAAACGAAAAAGGAAAGAGATAAAGAAAAAAAGTACAAATATAGAGAAAAAGGAAAAAACAAAAACATAAAGAAAGATAAAAAGAAAAAAAGAAAAAAGAAAAAAATAAAAAATAAAAAGAATAAAAAGAAAAAGAAAAAGACAAAGGGAAAGAATAACACATGCGTGTGTTGGTATCAAACACCCTATAGCTATCTTAGCTATCGAGCTTGTTCCACAACCGCGCTATAGCTACCTTAGCGATGGCACTTTGTCCTAAGACGCCTTATAGCTAGGTTCGCTATAGCCACCCAGGCGCCGTTCTTCCCCATTTTCCTCCCCATATCCCACTCTCCCTCTCTCTCTCTCTCACATATTCTCGATCATCACTCTCTCTCCTAGCGTCGCCGCCTCGACATCACCTCGGACGACCCTAGAAACCTCCATCCCGGCAACCCCGACTCCGACATCGTCCCCGACCACTTTGCCCCGACGACCCTAACACTGTCAAACCCTCTCTCGAATTCGTCCCAGAACTTTGACGACCCCGACATCCCCGTCCTCGTTCTACACCGACTTTTGTCCCTCACATCCCCACCCTCCTCCACCCGTCTCCGTCTCTTGTGAGCACCCTCTCCGTTCCCTTGCTTGCTAGGGTTTTGGTTGATTGGGAATGGTCAGCCTAATTATTTTGATGCCAAAATTCAGTTAAGGTTCTTGTAGGGTTTAAAATTACTTCTTTCTTGCCAGGCTTGTTGGCTCTTGTAGGGTTGAAAAATCAGCCTAATTGTGTAAAAAAAATTAGGGTTACAAAAAAATGCAGTTAATTAGATAGAGAAACAGAAAACTAGGGTTCTTGTAGGGTTGAAAACATTCAGTTAATTACATAGTTAATTAGGTAGTAGAAAAAATGAATTGTTTTCCTCCCCAAATGCAAATGAGATGCTTGATACCCAAATGAAAATGAGGCAAATGAAAATATAAGTGAAACTAAATGAGGGAAAAGAAAACTAAAATGAAAATGGAAATGAGATACTAGGTCGTTATCTATATATCTATGTGTGTCTAAAACTGATCTTGTGAATGCTTGACACACACGTAGATCATCGATGTACGTGTAGACGATGCCGAGAATATCATTGACATGACACCTCACACGCATCCTCAACAAGCATCTAGTGATTATCCCAAAACCCACACTATAGTTGTTGATAAAATGTGGGACATATCGAGTGTTCCCGGATAAGGCCAATCTTGTTTGCAAGGAATGTTGATACAATGTGTTGCGGGCCTGAGTTCCTTCTTGTTTGCAGGGAAATCGATTCCGAGTGGCCTATGTGTTGCTGGAGTGTTGATTCATTTCCGTTCCGTAAAATTTCACGTGCTTGATATGTGCCATTTTAGAATAGGTCATGCCGAAATTTTCTTTGAATTTTGACATTACCTCTGCTTCAAAGTAGACACATCGTTTGCTCGAGATTTGCCGGGACGGGAATGGAACAACATCCACTCGAAACAGAGGCCATTTCTGCAAGAGTCATTATTCATTTTATTATATAAAGCTTGATAATTAAACGTCTAGATTGAACCTAGGAAACATGGCCGACAATGATGAGGCCTTAGGTTCTCACACCCAATAAGGAGAAGCAGGATACGCCTCTATCTCGTCTATAATTTTTGATTGCATCATGCCAATATTGTACAATTCTCATATACTTCTGGAAAAATTTATATTATTTTTGGCACTAACTTACTTACGTACTGCCCAGTTCCAGTTCCTGTTTTGTGTGTGTTTTTTGTTACTCAGAAATTCCATATTAAAGGAAGTCCAAACTCGATAAAATTTTATGGATTTTCTTTTGTAATATATGTGAATTTTGCGAGTCGGAATCAACACAAGACGATGCGTGAGAGCCCCACAAGCCAACAGGGCACGGCCTGGGGGGGCCCTGATGGCTTGTGGCCAGTCGTTAAGTTTGTTGAGTCTCTCCTTATGGCACAAGAAATATGTTTCCCTGATAAAAATCCCCTCAAGATTTCAGCCCGATCGAAGTTATGGAACTCCCGATGTTTAAGAAACGATGAAGGGCCAGAAAATAGAAACAAAAATAGGAGAGAAACAGAACGAGAGAGATCCCACATCGGAGGGGCTGCTGCCCTCCGCGAGCCATCGCGACAATGGACCAGAGGGGAACCATCCTCCCACCTAGCAAGGAGGCCAAGGAAAAATACAAACGAGGGAGCTCTCTCCCCTCTCTCCCGGTGGCGCCAGAGCACCACTGGGGCAACCATCGTGCCGGTGATCTACACCAACAACTTCGCCACTGTCATCACCACCACAATCACCTTCCCTCATCTATCTATAGCGATCCACTCCCCCGTATCCCGCTGTGCCCCCTAGTTGAACATGGTGCTTAATGCTATATATTATTATCCTATGATATGTGGCTATCCTATGATATTTGAGTAGTTCTTTTTTATCCGATGGGTTGATTCATGAACTTGAATGATTTGAGTTGCGTGGTCTATATTGGTGCTGTTCCAAGGTGCATTCCGTGAGGCGAACATGTGAAAAATTGAAAAAGGAGGGTGTGCAATATGTTCACGATTCGCTTATAGTGGGTTGGGAGTGACGAAAACACCAACCCGAGTAAGGAAGTTATTTGCGTATGGGTGTAAAGGGGACTTGATGTTTAATGTTATGGTTGGGTTTTACCTTAATGATCTTTAGTAGTTGCGGATGATTGCTAGAGTTCCAATCATAAGTGAATATGATGGAAGTACGAAAGGTACATTAGCTCATGCCTCTCCCTCATTTAAAACTGCAATAATGTTTACTGGTGTGATAACCAATGGCCTAGGACAACCTCGCAAATCGTATCACCACTTTTCCCACTCGCTATATTTACTTTATTGTTGTTTTATCTAAACAACCCCTAAATTTTTATTACATGCTCTTTATTTTCTTGCAAAACTATCTATTAAACCTTCTAAGTACTTCTAGTTTCTTTCCCACAAAGTAGTTACATACTTGTTCTAGTTAAAGTAAGCGTTAGCGTGAATAGACTTGTATCGGTGGTTGATAGAACTTGAGAGAATATTAATTCTACCTTTGGCTCCTCGTTCGGTTGGACACTCTTACTCATCAAAAAAGGCTACAAACGAACTGCTACACTTGTGGATTATCAAATCACATGGTTATCTCAACTATCTGGCGAGACAGGAGAACCAAGCGCTCGAGGTCCCGCTTCTCATGAAGGACGATGGTGATGGTGCCGACGCCGACGACATCGATGCCACCAACACCGACACTAAGATGGAGATGGCCACCGATGATGTGGCTAAAGATATCATGGAAGGTGATACCTCCCAAACCAATGAAGGAAACAAAGCAAGGGGGGAAGGAAAGAAGGCAAGGAGGACATGATGCCCAAATCAAGGCACGGGAAGACTAGTGATCACGGTGGTGCATGAAGGCGAGCTCGAGCCAACACATCCGCGGGACATGGCAGGGATGGACGACAACCAACTAGATTGCATCTACAGGATAACACTAATATCAACGATCCGAAAATATAGATGAATGAACCTTTGCAACACCTTGTCCTAACTTGGTTGCACGCAAGATTACTCTCCCGTCATAATGAATAGGTCGACCCGTGGGATGATCCTCCCATGAAGAAAATAAACAACAAAGCCCAATGAAACTTCAGCAACATAGTGATCGCCTAGAAAACAAGGATGAAATAGGCGATTGAATTAGACCATCAAACCTACACCCAGATTAAACAAGACAATCCGACAATTTCGGAATTGGTCTTTGAAAAGTTCAAGGCTACTTGCGCTAACAAAGTTGCCAAGGCCGGGTCGGAGAAAGGAAAGAAGCTTTAGGCAAGGAACATGGGGAACCACTGCCTCGGTAGTCTTGGTTACACTGGCAAGAAGCCCATGTGGGCTAAGGAGGAGACGGAACGTGAACATTTGGGGCTCCTAGACCCCTTGCGGAGTTCACCGACCAGCAGGAGCATGACTTCATCAGGGCCCAGTTCGTGTGGGACCCTACAAAAAAGGAATTTTACACGGACAAGCCAACGAGGGAATTGATGATAATACAGGTAATTACATTTTACCACCTTATATTAGCTTCTGATCAAGTTGACTATGTTCTAGTCACATTCGTAATTAATGCACGCTCACTTTGCATAGAGAAACACAAGCTTGCAGCCGAAAGCGATTCTTCGACTCAGTCATTGCTGAAGTACAAGTGGTACACCCCTTTCAAATGAACCATTAACATAATGGTGGGACACACGGTGGATAGGCGGCCACAATATGGATTTGTGCATGCCGCCAAAGACGGTGCAACATGAAGTACTACTATAGGGAGGACGTCCAGGCCGAAAAGCAGAGATAGAAGTTAATTCAAGTCACTATAAACAAGAGTGTGGCGTAGGCGATCAAGAAAAACAAAGATAAAACCATAGCTCATCCAACCTGGGAAACGCTAACTGCTTGTAGAAATAATGTGGCAGCTGCGTTGAACTACTTGATTCCAACTATGGTGAATTGGGTGCAAAAAATCCACACTGCCCCAACTGATTTTGCCGTGCCGAGCTTCACCCGGAGTAACTCGTTCAACTTCACACCCGCACTCATACCTGCTAAGGTGAGTGCATCCACACCTACTCTAGCAGCACCTGCTCCCGCACATACACCCTCTAATAGCAGCCCATCATCTGTCTCTGGCTTGAATGTCGGACCGTCAAAATTGGCCAAGCTTAAGGCCCTCATGGTATATTCATGTCGCATGCTCCTGAACATAACAAATTAATCTTCAGTTCCCATTTCCTTAAGGATCTCTGACATCGCAAACTTGTATTTGTAGGCCAACTCCATTACGTGCATCCTTCTCTACTACATGAACGGCTGGTTGGTGGATGTGGAGGAGGCTACTGTAATCAAGCCCTAGGATCGCTTGTTCCACAACCGGCGGATGCCCGATAGTGCCTTAAGAGTCTATGTTGCTAGTGTGAAATAGGGATATGAAAGTTCATATCTTCCCATACCAATCAGTGGAGAGGAGGACAAGACACCAACGCAACTTGGCGAATCCAAAAATTGGGCGATCATGTGGCTAAAGAATCTTCTTCATTTCGAGGTGGACGGGAGCACACCAACGGGACCTGAGCAAGGTATGACCACAACCCTGCCTACACAATTAGGACCACCATGAGTGCTACTGGGTGAAGGCGAGCGACACGAGGAAGGGGGTCCAACCGTTGTGGTGGCTTATGACGTTGCTCACATGCATGAGGATATGAATCATGACATGGAGGATGAGGACCCTCTCCGGTCGCCACGTGAGAACAAATCAATGGGCTTGCTGTCGCAGACCCATACTACATGCATGAGGTCTTCTTATTAGTTGACGAAGCCAACTGTAAATATGCGGCGGAGTACATCAAAGAGTTCATGCTCAATAATAAGGACAAGGAATCAATTCTCGTACCTTATCAACCCGCGTAAGTAATCCGTGGATAGCCACTATAGCACATACATCCTTTTGTGTATTTCAATGATTACTTTGCACGCATTGAGGCTCACTTGATCGTGTATTTATTTTGCGAAGCGACAAGGGAACCATTCTCATCGTTCTTTACCTGCATTGCTCTCTTGCTCTGTATTTGGACCCGTCCATGATTACAAAGAAGAAAGATTTCACAGACATCAAGTATGTTCTGGCTAGAGCTCTCCTAGGCTTCCACACGCATGGTGGCAACATTCAATTCAAGAACACCTCTAGGGGAATGGTGTATTTTGGCCATATGATATACTTCTGTTGTGTTCGATGATCGACAATAGGTAAAAAGGATGGATTATACGTCATCCATATAATGCTAGAGTATAGAAGGGATCGGCAGACACTTTGCATGACATCTTGATCTGATGCCCATCTCAAGAGATGGGCGGAAGCCTTGGGAACCATACCGGATCATGAACTATGAAATGAATTGTACCGCATCCAGCAGGAAATTCCGTCGATCATCATCAAAGATGTCGTCGAAGAGAATGGGATGTTCTACCGCGGCCCAATATCACGGGCTGACGTTTGAACCCGCATAGCCCTACTATGTCAGGACAACAGGCCTGTCATGAAGCTTGGGTGCATCCTACCGGATATGGCCGAATGTGATGAGTGCATTTCTCAAATGAAAACACTTTTTCCATTTAGTTGTTACTTTCTCTACAACAAAAACTTTGAATTTTTTGTACTACGTAACTATTAGATGTAAACGCTACCACACTCTAGTTAGTTAGTTTGGGTACAATGAATTTGTGTTAACTATGTTTATGTTGATTCTATTTTCTAACTCTTTATGTGTGTAGAATGATGTCGTATATTATGCGTTGAATTCATTAATGATATATGCATCTCTAACAGGTATATAGATCATCGATAGTGAGGTGGTATGCTTTGTACATAGGGAGGGTTCCGGTAGTGTATGGGGGTGGCCAGAGTGTTAGTCCCAAGTGTATCGCTTCCCGGGTAGCAGCCAGAAAGGGTTTGGTATCATAAGCGAAGCAGAAGCTAGTTAATTGATGTGTACACTAATGCAAGAGGGAAATCAGGACCGACACCTCATGACCTACTACATATTTCTGGTTTTGCTCATCGGGATCGCCTTTCTATCCTATGTGATCATATCATAGCTAGGTCATATAGATGATGAAGCATGAGTGTGACCATGGGTAGTTGCATGTATTCGATACTTGAAATAACCTATATGTATATTTCAACACATGTACGTGTTCGACCAGGAGTGATGATGATGATATGAGATGAAAGACCTCGTTATATTCATTGATGTCGATGATTAGACATTTTGGTATCATATTTGTTTCAATGAATATGCATGTTGTTATTGTATAGAAGCTGTATTTGTTTATATATAGAGAGAAACCCCAAAAAATAGCATACGACAGTAGTAGTGGCGCTCGGCATAGGATTACCAGCAGTGTGGGTTTAACAATAGTGCTACCAGCCTACACGCTTTGTGGATAGTTAGAAGTAGCACTTATACAAGGAGCGCTAATGATATGTAACTTTACTAGTAGCATTGGTAAAGAGGCGCGCCACTGCTAAAAGTTAGTTGTAGAACCGTAGCAGTAGCATAACTTCCCGTGCTACTCGTAGCTAAAAATCCCGCGCTACTACTAGGGTTTACCCTAGTAGTGCCTTATCACGGTAGTTCATCGATGATTATGTCTAAAACCACCTGTATGGTAAAAAGGCAAGGAAGGTATTCATACAACACCCACAGTATAATCTTGGAGTGTTCCTCAAGAAGTTGCGAGGATCTTCAACATCATTGAAGTCTCAATATCCACCTTCCGCCGCAACAGTTTTCTGGAGGAGACTCATCCATCTATTTACCATCTATGATGATACTTTCCAAAGTTTTTAGATGTTGCATTTGAAACTTTGTCCTGTTGTGTAATTGGGTCGCTCGGTAGTATATGCATATATCATGTTGTACCCTCATGTAATTCAATTATGAAATCCTAGTTGTCGTAATACGAATAATATATATATATATTGTATGCTTGATATGAAGTGTTAATTTTGTTAATAAATGGATTGTAAATAATAGATCAATTAGTTTGTTTATTGGGGTTCCTATTGCAAACAGTTTCTAAGGCAACACCATGGGCGATGACCTCAATAAACCCACACAGTTTCTAGAAAGTTGACGTGTATCAGTGAACAATCACAGATGACTTCCGGTCGAGAACCAGGTGTATTAGGCTGCCCTATCACAAACATTTTCACATAACAAGTGTGTGTGATGGACAACCCTATGCCAAACAGTTTCAGCTACGCACCCTGAGTGATGTATTGAATAAAGTAATTGACAGAATTATAACTATTTATGTGATGGCCAACCCTATCACAGACGAAGTTATGGGGAAAATTTTGTGTTATTTGCAATACGAATGGATACATATCTTTCGGATTCCCTGTGTGGGATGCTAAGCACATCTCACACTGCTTTTGTAATATATCTGTTTGTGATGGTCCTCCCAATCGAACACACCTTATTTCTGTGTGGCATGTGTGACCGGATGGAGGCATCATCGACGAGTTTTCAATGTCTTATGGGATAAGCCCCCTATCACCAACACACGCAATGTGATGGTTTAAAATTGTGTTGTGGAAAGGGGCTAAAAACCGTTTGTATAGGACGTGGCTGCACTAGTGCATAACACATACTGAATACATTACCTCATCCTACTATAATCATCACCAGAGGTGGTCCAAGTTGATGTGACTTTGGGGTCTATGGATCATAACACATAGTAGGTGCATACAAGTTGTAGAACAGGATCTAAAATACTCTCATATTCATGGAAACATAATATTTTCTAATTCGAACTCATGACACTCGGTCCTAGTGAGAAGCATTAAGCATAGTAAATTCATGGAAATGCCAATCTCCGAACATTGTGGATACTAGGGATCAAGCCATAACAAATTGAATAGATTATATGACAAATCTCGTCCACCTCCATCACCATCTAGCAAGGCTAGAAAGGAATTACTCACCCCCGGTGTTGTGCATCATGGAATTGTTGATGTAGAAGGGTTCAAGATGACGATGGTGACGTATCCCCCTCTTTGGAGCCCAGATTGGACTCTAGTTCGTCCATCCCAGAGAAGAACATGAGGTAGCAGCGGCTCCATATTGTAAAAATAATACTGGATAAAACGGACCTTATGTGACCAGAGGTAGGGCTAACAAATTTCGCAAGGGCCTACAAGCCCAGATGGCGCACCCTAGGAGGGCACCACCTAATCTTGTGTATTTCTGGTGGCCCCCCTTCGATAGTTCCTTTAGCAGTGTATTTTATATATTTTAGAAACATTCTCCGTAAAATTTCGTCCAATTCTGAGAACTTCTATTTCTGCACAAAAATAACACGCATGTAGTTCTTTTGAAAACAGCGGTAATCCTTGTTAGTTTCACTCAAAGCATGCAAATTAGAGTCGAAAACAAGAGCAAAATTTAGTTTGGGACAGATCATTTCCCCCAAGCTTAACTCATTGCTTGTCATCAAGCAATTTAGTTGACAAACTAAAAGTGATAAGGAAAAACTTTCAAAAATTCTTTTGTTATTGTTTCCATATGTAACCTTAGTTAGTAATCAAGTTTTCAGCACAAGTCATGAAATAGACATACAAATGATAACACTTAGAAACCATGCTTACTCAGATCAATGATGATATCAGCTAGCGAGCAATAATACTATATCTCAAATACCAATAATTTTTCAAAATAACTATGATGTAATATAATAAAATGGTATCTCGCTATCCCCTTCTGTGACCGTAAAACATGAATACAGAGCACCTCTAAACTTCAAGTAATGGCCAAACACTGTAACTGAGCGTAGAAGTGATTTGGTCATGCTCACATCCAACATTAACTAGACCCAATGAATAAAAATTACAATACTGTTTCAAGACTAGTCCTTCGAATAAGAAGGTGACGACTTAAATAAAAAAGAAAATATCATAAAATTAAATAGCACTAAAGTAAATAGAATGACCCTTCACAAAGGGAAGCTTGGATTTACATAGGTGCCACAACTCAAAGTATAAAACCGAGGGGAATATAATTTTGGGTGGTGTGTTTTTCTTATCAACGCGATGGAAAAGGATTTCGGTATACTCCTTGCTAAACACATTAACAGTGGTTCCCAAACAAAATGAAAATTTTAATCCCCCTCCACGAATCAAACACATTCCATGGCTAGCCGAAGCCTCGAGTGCCCTCCAAACAATCAAAGTTACCCGAGGAGTTCTTGTTTATTTATTTTGGTGTTATGGAGGAATGGGCATCCTTTTAGTAGCATCTCTCATGCTGGATGAGTGAATAAGCTATTGTCGTGAGAATAACCTCCTTAGCACGGAAGATACAAGCGGCCCCATCACTCCTTGACCGGTACAAGCACACAAAACAGATGTTTAATTATTTGAAGATTTTAAAGTTGGCACACACAAATATACTTGGAACAACAGGGTAATAACGGATATATATGCACAGGCTGGAAAAAGGTTGGTGTAATGGATTTGTATGGAAAAGTAGTATTCCCACTTAGTAGACGCAAAGACTAGCAGATAGATTAGGAAGCAACCTGCTAGAGAGCGACAATGGTCATAGTCATGCATTGAGAATAATTAACATCTGAGCACGAGCATGAGTAGGATATAATCATTCTAAAATAACATAAAGGCTTTATTGATTTGAATATATTACATGCCTTCAACATTAGGATATAAACACTCTAAAATATCATAAAGGCTTTATTGTTTTGAATATATTACATGCCTTCAACATGCGCCAAGTCAGCCCACTTGAACAGTTTAGAGGAGGATACCATGATAACATACTACATCATAATCATCTTAATGCATGTTGACATACATGATAAAATAGTAGACACTCCTAGATACTTAAGCATGAGGAGCAACCATAATCTCTAATTATCATCACAAATATGTTTACTCATGATATATTTAATCGAGAATTACGAGATGAACATATTTACAAAACACAAAAACGAGAAGGGTTCACACCATCTTTTCTTCATCACGACCACTTCATCAAATTCTCATCATAATTGCCTTTCACTTGCATGCTTGAATGATATGATAGTAATGTTAGTGCTAGAGTTTCATGGACTAAGCTGGAATCGGAAAACTTTATTCAAAGGAGAGGACACATTACTTCAGGAATGTAACAGCCTGGAACTGACGCTCCAGAAGATTTCCCTTTTATTCCGTTTTCGTCTTGTGAATATTTTGTTAGTCACATTCATCATCGCATCATGTACATCATCTGCATTGTATCGGCACTCTATTGCCGTCATTTTTCAAAACTTGCATCCATTGTTAATTTTTGGTTCTCTCCGTTTTGTCATCGAGTGTTTCAAGACCAACCACACACACGCGCGTCTGCGGCACCACTAATATTTTGTTTTTAAAAGTGTGTATATAACTTTCTCGGATTGGGTTGAAAGTTTCATGCAGCCTTATTTAGTTGTAGGTATACAACTTGCCAAATTTCGTCGAAATCATGGGTCATTTGGTGCCCCAACGGATAACTGTATAGCGGCACTAGCCAGTAAATTGTTGCACACTTCGGTGCTTAAAAAATTCATGTCATGGGCCAAACCCTCCCAATGACCCCACACTACGCAACCTAGACTAGCCTAAGCCCACTTCGATCGGAGCTGTCGGATCGAGATTATAGGGTCCCAAATTGGATGAAAAATCCATATCCCTAGCCCCTAGCTTTAAAATAAAGGCCACCCCATCCAAATCGGCCGCTCTGCCCCAAGCCAGCCACTGTGCTCCGCCGTCGGATCAAGTGCCACCGGCCACCCTGGTCCCCGCCCGCGTCACCCTTCCTCTCCTTCTCCTCCCTCTCCCTCACGCCCTCTCTCCCTATCTCTCGCAGGAGCCCGCCATGGAAAGGAACTAGGAGCCTGCCACCGGCCTTGAAGCCCAGCCGCCACCGGAAACCACCGGATCTGTTCCTCGTTCATTGTCCCTGGCCCCGACCACCTCGCCCCATGGCCGGCCCACCCTTCCGCTGTCGCCCTATGATCGGGCATGAGTTGAGGGACAGTGGGAGCCACTCGCCCTTTGTGGGACGCCCCTCCCACGCGCCTTCAGCCCAGCTCCATCGCCCCAACCCGGCCCAGCCCCGCCTTGCGTCACGCTGCGCCTCCCTCACTTGACCCGATAGTGCCCCGAGGCCCAACCACTATGTGAGCATCACCATGCTATCCAGCACTCTGGGCACTCTATTGAATGTTGTGCCTATGTGATGTGTTGGGTCCTGCGGTGATTCGGCTCGTGCACTGTTTTTCCTAGCGAATTATCCATTAACCCAAGAGTTGCATATTTCAGAAAAAAGTTATCATTGTAAACTATTAATAATTAAATAATCGTGTGTCGGATTTAAATAATTTCAACATAAAAAATGCTTATAATTTTGTGTAGTTTCACAATTACCAACTCTCAGTGTGTTAAAAATGTTTAACTTGTTGTTTTAATTAATTTTCATAAATGCCATGTTAGAAATGGTTTGTCTCACAATTAAATTAATCATAGCTCCGATTAAAATAATCCACATATGTAACTTGACTAGAAAATGGTTTAGAACAACATGGTATCATTTATTTTGTTGTTTCACAACTATAAAATAGTGTTATAGGTAGAATAGTACTGAATCTTAATTTGCACATGGGGACCTTCCAGAATTGTTGTTCGTTGTTCCGGCCCCATTTAAACTTGCCTAGAATTCCATGTAGTTTCATAATATCTTGCGCATCCATGCTTTAACCTGTTGTGGTTGTCATTGCATGCATTTCGCATCCATGTCATATTATCTTGTGATGAACATATGTTTTAAACCGTAGCTCCGTTTTAAATTATCTATATATGTAAAAAGGCTAGAATGACGTGTAGAATCACATGGTTTGCTTTATTTTGCTGTTTAATAAATATAAAACATGTATAGTTCAGATCTGGACCAATTTCTAAAATAACATGTGGGGTCATTTCGGAAATGCTAGATGTTGTTTCCGACCACATTTAATATGCCTAGGTAGGTAGTTTATTTGTGCTTCACTTCTTACCATGTTTAACAACATTTAATATTGTTGTGTACCTAAATGGGAGTGAACTAAGTAATTCAAATATGGAGTTTCATCAATATGCAACGAGTTGCATATTGAGCTTCATTTAATGTGCAATAATAAATTGTTGTGATTTGCCATGCGTTTCATATTAAACCGGTCATGCATTCTATGTGCTTGTGTATCATGTCATGCATATGTTTTGATGTTTATCATGTGTTGATTGTTTGTTGCCCGATCGTTTTTATCGACAGAGTTCTGAACCGCTTCAGAGTGTGAGGACCTGCTCGACTACGTTGGTTCGTCTGCTTCACGGATTCTTTCTTCTCCCAAGAAGGATCACACGCACAATGCTCATTTATGTTGATACCATTACTATCATTGACATGCTAGTTTTCTTGTTTCTATCGCTTTGTCTCGATGCCTACTACTTAAATGTCAGCCTCCCAACATTGCCATGAAAAGCCAATAACCCCTCCACAACCCAACAAACCTTTTTTGGCTATGTTACCGCTTGCTCAGCCTTCTTATAGCGTTCCTAGTTCCAGGTGCAGTTTCTTCCATGTGAAAACATGGGTTCCTTGTTATATCACCATATAGTTGCTATTTAATTTTATGAACCTATATACTTGGTAAAAAGTGGAAGGGTTGATCTTCTAGCTTGGTGTTTTATTCCATCTTTGCCGCACTAGCTACTTGTGTACCGGTGTTATGTTCCATAATTGAGCGCTCCTAACATGCTCGGGATGTTATGGGACCCCCTTGATTTTGGTTTTGGGACAAAAATCTTCTTGCAAGGCTCAACATTTGTACTGTATTTTCCCAACACAATAGTACTGAACACCGTTAGTAACGCATAGGGAGTTAGCGCTACCTGTGGATTAGTTTAACATAATATAGGGGGGTCAGTGCTGATAGTGTTGGTCCCAAACAAAGCCACTTGTGGGGCCACCTGGGGAATCTCGATGGATTTCTATCTGGCCATCGTACGTACTGCTCATCTAGTCTGCCCTGAAAACGAGATATGCGGCTCCTATCGGGATTGTCGGCACATCTGGCGGCCTTGCTGGATTTGTGTTACCCTTATCGAACGTCTTGTGTGAGGGATACCGAGGATAGTTTGGGCTATCTCGAGGTTGAGGTTTTCCACCAGGAATCTGAGGAGATGACTGGTTTTCCGTGGTCGAGGTTTCCGACGCACCTTGTGCTAGTTTGTGATGGACTAGTTGGAGCACCCCTGCAAGGTTATATCTCTCGGAAAGCAGTGCCCGCGGTTATGTGGCAACTTGGAAACTTGGTTTAACACCCGGTCATATCAAATGTGAAGTAAACTTAATTAAACTTACCAACAGTGTGCGTAACCGAGACCGTCTCTTCTCATGAGTTCTGCATCCGTAAGAGGACACGGTGGGGTTATGTTTGACGTAAGTAGGTGTCGGGGAAATCGACACCTATGGGAAGCTCGAAGGGTCCCTCGATCGTTTGGAGGAGGGAGAGAGGTGGGGCCGAGAGCGGAGCTAGCGATCAACACCGGCAAGGTCGTTTACCCAGGTTCGGGCCGCTGAGCGCATAAAACCCTACTCCTTCTTAGTTTGTATTGGGGGATTATTGTAGGGTGATTTGCTACAGTAACTTAGCTGGTGATTAGGGAGTCTCAAATCCCAAAAAGTCTAACATCTAGAGAATGAGCCTTGGGCCTCCATTTATAGGCAACGGGTCACCAACATTGTGCTCATGGGTTGCATAGTGAATAGGTTCACCGCTTATCTTCTACAGTGGTGTCAGGGACAGTAAATTCCTTGTCTGACCCTTGACCTGCAGCAAGGTGGTCGCAACACATACCCAGGTGGATTGACACCTGGGTCTTACACTGGTGCATGCGGGATGCGCTGGAGCGGTTGGACTGTGGTAGAAACAGGGGAGGACACCTGGCGAGCGAAAGGAGCTTGCTCGCCTGGCGTCCCTGTCGGAGGACTTGATTATCTTCCCGGCAAGGAGGGCTTACCGGGGGCTTGAACATCTTCCCGACAAGGAGGGCTTGCCAGGGCCTTGCCAATCTTTGCGAGTCTTCCCGGCCACCGCGGTCTTGCGAATCCTTGGGAGTCTTCCTGGCAAGGAGGGCTTGCCGAGGACTTTCAAATCTTCCTGGCAAGGGGGGCTTGTCGAGGCCTTGTATCTGGAACTCTTGTACTCTACGCCCTTGGAGAGGGGGAGTGGCTTTGGTGGGTCTTGGTTTATCTTCCTGCCGGTCTTCCTCGTGTGTTGCTGTCAGGGGAGTTGCGGTGCTCGTGCACAAGTCTGGAGCAGAAGGGACCCCAGTCTCTAGTGCACCGACAGGAGCCCCCGGGCTTAGGCCATGCACGCGCGTGGGGCGTTGATGGGCCAGGCCCAAAGTGGTGCATGGGCTTCCATAACAGGGTACTCTGTAGCTTTGTAGCCGTTGTGAGCGGCACTTCCCCACGTCGTGCATCGAGCACACGAGGTGGAGAAGTGTGCGCATAGTGGCCTCCCTAACTCCCGAAGAATTACTTCCACGCGTGAGGCATGCACAATAACGGTCAGGCAAGTGGTGTCCGTAGCCTTGAAGGACACAGTCACGGCACGGCCCGCCCCCGCATGCATTGGTGCAGTAGGGTGGTTCACTATTCGCCCGTGATCATGGGTGATTGGGCGAAAGGGGCGGCAGTTTTTGGAGTGAGGAGAGCTAGCGCCCTTGCCTCGCCCTATAAATTAGGCAGTTTGTGAGGGGGTCTTGCTCATCCATCCATCGGCCGACAGGGCGGCAAGAGGTTCCCATTCGGATCGTGCCACAGCTTGAGATGCCGCAACTACGGAGGACGACACGAGCGCCCGAGGAGGCGGAGGGGCGAGGGGCCGCGGTCGTCGCGGAGGCCGTGGACGGGGAAGGCCGAGTGCTACTCAAGAATCTCCGTCTTCTCCCCCAGCGCCGGCTTCTCCTTTGTGGAGCGGGCACTCGGACAGGACGGCACTGGAGTTCGTCATGGAGCTGCACGGCGTCCCTCGGGGCCATCTGCACCTCCCTCGCCCTTTTGCTAGGGCGATGGAGGCCGCCATGCCTCCCGTCTTGTGGTTGCGGGCCTACGGTTGCTCCCACGGCGCTATGCGGGTGCACGTGGAGTACCCGAAATGCTGCTCCATGTTGCTCGGGCGGGGCTGGAAAGCCTTCGCCCGTACCCACAACATCGAGGATGTTCATGTCCTCTGCTTCAAGCTAGCGGAGGATAATATGCTATCCATCAAGTTTTTTGGGCGCTCAGGTGTGCGTCTCGGCTGCTGCGAAGAGATCTCGAGCAGCGCCGATTGACCCTCCTCGAGCGATAGTGACGAGGAGGACATCGGTGGCAGTGGCGCTCTTGGCACGTCAGGATCTCGGGGGCTCAAGTCGGAGTACGACTCCCCGATCTCTGACCGACCGACGGCCATGCTGCCGAGGCCCGGTCACGCCTCTCCCCGCACGGCAGGGTTACCTTGCCTGAGCCAGCATTGACGCTCATCTTTGAGGAGGCGTGATTGCGGGTTTCGGCTTCTTCATCCCTTCTGGTCGCCCTGTCCTCCGCTCCCGTTCTCCTCTAGGCAGTGCTGGTCCTGGAGAAACTAGCCTGGGTTGCACCGGGGGGCGTCCTACCTTTTGTCTTCTTGAACTTCTGTCCGCCAAGCATGTCCCTCCACAAAAGACAGTATCATAGGTTAGAATAGTAAAAATCATCCATGTAATGTGTCTGAGTTTGTCTCAACCAGAGGACTGAAATGTTGTTTCCTTTGCGTCTGATCTTCTCTTTCCATGATACACCCTTTGCATTTTCCGGAAGCTTGCCGGCATGACTAGTCCTACCACTAGTGCTTTAACGAACGGGTCCTTAGGAGTTCGTCGGAGGGGTCGTTACCGGCAAGGCTCCTTGCCGCACTCAGTCCAACCGTTAGATCGTCGAGAGCGGCTAGGGGTCAAATAAGGCATTGCGTAGCCACTTGGTCTGCTGAACAGGTTCTAAACAGTGTGAAGGTGCTCTGTGGCCATTCAGGTCGTTCAACTAGTTCGAAACAGAGCCAAGGTGCACTGATCCTCACAAGGTTCCATCTACGCGCAAGTTTCTCAAACAAATTTTGGGATCTCCAGAAAGGAAACAACCTATCTATTCTGAAATTTCATCTAGAATATCTATCACTTATCTGTTGTGCTACGACACTTCTTGCTGCGGTGTTTGGGTCCTTTGTCGGGGCCTCGGATCTCTGGCAAGCAGGAGGTTACACTCTCTTGGAAAATTCCCCTCCGGCAAGGTCCTTGACTATCGTACAGAAGGGGGTTTCCGGAGTATAACTCCTTTTCCTGTTTTACAAGGACGTGCTGGCGCAGCCCCCGAGCCCATCTTCAGCGGCGATGCGATGCTTCCAAGGGGGAAAGTGTGTCCGCTAGAGTGCATGCCTGGGCTTTGGGGACTGTTGGCGCATCCTCAACGGATATGCATCACTCCGCGGAGGTGCATCCGCCGGAGTATACATCGGAGGCCTCGCCGAAGCCCCAGGCACATCCTTGACAGCAGCGCACTGTCCTGAAGTGGCGTATCAACCTGACGCCCTTGAGCTCAAGGTCTTCGCCTACCTGGCCCGCGCTGGCGCAGCGAAGCGCTCACGCAGGTGTTAGGAGGCCATGGCGAAGTAGAGCGACCATCGGTGTGCCCTGCTTTGGGGAACCATAGTGGTGTGTTCAACCTCCCAAGATCTGGTGCGAAGCTTGCTCGAATCCGCCAAAAAGATCTCAACCAACTCCCCCTACCTGGCGCGCCAAATATGTCGTGGAAATTGACACCTATGGGAAGCTCGAAGGGTCCCTTGATCGTTCAGCGGAGGGACAGAGGAGGCGCCGAGAGCGGAGCAAGCTATCAACACCGGAAAGGTTGTTTACCCAGGTTCGGGCCGCTTGGTGCGTAAAACCCTACTCCTGCTTAGTTTGTATTGGGGGCTTACTATAGGGTGATTTGCTGCAGTAACTTAGCTGGTGATTAGGTAGTCTCAAATCCCAAAATGTCTAACCTCTAGAGAATGAGCCTTGGGCCTCCTTTTATAGGCGAGCGATCACCAACATTGTGCTCACGGGTCGCATTGTGAACAGGGTTCACCGCTTATCTTCTAAGGTGGTATCAGGGGTAGTAAATTCCTTGTATGACCCCTGACCTGCATTGAGGTAGTCGCGACACGTACCCAGGTGGATCGACACCTGGGTCTTGCGCTGGTGGACGAGGGATGCGTTGGAGCGGTTGGACTGTGGTAGAAACAGGGTAGGACACCTGGCGAGCGAAAGGAGCTTGCTGGCCTGGCGCCCGTGGTGGAGGATTTGATTATCTTCCCAGCAAGGAGGGCTTGCCGGGGGCTTGAACATATTCCTGGCAAGGAGGGCTTGACGGGGCCTTTCCAATCTTTGCGAGTCTTCCCGGCAAGGAGGGCTCGGCGGGGTCTTGCGAATCCTTCGGTGTCTTCCCGGCAAGGAGGGCTTGCCAGGGCCTTGCGAATCTTCCCGACAAGGGGGGCTTGTGAGGGCCTTGTATCTGGAGCTCTTGTACTATATGCGCTTGTAGAGGGGGCGTGGTTTCGGTGGGTCTTTATTTGTCTTCTTACCGGTCTTCCTCGTGCGCTGCTGCTAGGGGCGTCGCTGGTGCCCGTGCACAAGTCTAGGACACAAGGGACCCAGTCTCTAGTGCACCGACAGTAGGTGTTTAGGATCACTTTGAGATCATTATTAGTTCTCGTCTGTTTATGCATAGATCATCCCCCTACTATTCTTGTAGTCGTAAGTTAGCCACTCAAATAAATGCTTAGTTGCTTGCTACAGCCTAACCACTTAATCATACCTCACCCATTAAGCTTTGCTAGTCTTGATACCTTTGGAAATGATATTATTGGGTCCCTGTGGCTCCCAAATTACTACAACATCAGTTGTAGGTACAGGTAAAGAGGTACTTTGACGTGAGCGCGATGATTGTTCTATTTGGAGTTGTTTCTTCTTATTCTTCATCAATCTAGGATGGGTTTTAGGCCGGCAGCCTCGGCTAGCAAGGATGTGCGTCGTTCTTTTACAGTTTGATTTTTTCCATAGTCGGACCCTTCTCTTCTACATGGTGATTGAATATATTGTTGTATTGTGTTGTTCATGTCGTGGCTTGTGGAGAGTCTAAGCCAATTCCATATACTCATCTCTTCTGTACATGTGCTTGTAATGATATACATTCTTGCACGATGACGAGATGCGCTTCTATCCCTGTCGATGCCCTTAAGCCAAAATAAGGATAGGATCGCATCTTCGCCATTACAAGGAAGACCCTAGGATGACACATGCATCTCAGACCATTCAAACAAACTGTCTGTGATGCAAGAATCGCAAACGGTATAGTTCAAAGGCCATCAACAATGACACAGATTTAATGCAATGGCTGGACCACTAGGCACAATTCACATGAGACTTGCATGTGCGATACTGTGGGGACCAAGACTCATAAGTCGTGATCACCAAATGTACGAGGACAGTGATCCCAAAGATCAATGCTCACTCAACACACAAAAACTTAATAGCAAGAGTCTTACATCCATTACGTATCATTTTAATCGAATATGGCCTCCATGTCCAAGTATGCATATATTTTGCATCGGAGATATTTATCAATAGTATGAACCAATGCCATCTTCCTTAACCCTACATGCATTCTGACTCAGAAGCATCCTAGATCGCACGTACGTTACCAAGGTAATCTTCATCATATCCTCTTTTCTCATGCGTGACGAATAAAATAACCAGTGGCAAGCCAATGAGTGCTTTGAATGTACTCGCAAGCAACCCATGTTTGGAACAAGGCATTAATTATGCATGACATAGCACTAATAGGTATGTTATAGAGAGCTAATTTCGAGTGTAATGTCATGATGAATATCTTATGAAGGCATGCATCATGGGGTAACTGAGACCCATATGAATAAGTTAAAATGTCAATATAAACAGGGGTAGAACATCTCATGTTGTATCACCAGGTCAAGTAATTCGAGTTACCTCAAATATCCGGCCATCGTACATACTGCTCATCTAGTTTTGTAACAATCTTTGTAGCCCAAGAGTGGTCATCCAACTATCATTGACCGTGGACACGGCTATTCGAATAGTTTTACACTCTCTAGAGATTGCACACTTTACCCAGAAGACTTGAGAAACTTCCGTGTCAATCCACGATTCGTTGTATTTTTCGTGCCCGAGGTAACTAATGCCTTTACTATAAAGATACTAACCAAGAGTCCACTCATTGGTGCCATCCCTCGTGATGTACATCACAAGTATTATCCACGAGGGCAGGCAACAGTGTGCCTAGTGTCTGTGAAAACAGCCCATGGCTGTCCTTCCCGGCACAACCCCGTATCGAGAGTGACCATGTCACTCCCGCAACTAGTAATGCAGGCTCTTAGCTAGTACCTACCACGGTAATCAACAAAGCCCCATCCCACAATGGGGTATCATGGTCGTACATGTAAGGTAGGAGTTATGGTCAAACTTAAACTAATATGTTTTCGAAGACAACACACTCACTTGCCTTGGTACATCACTTCTTTGTCAAGTGGTTACCTAGCTCAACACCATCTCCCTCGGGCATTAGTGGCACCCGACGGGGTTTTTGAAAGATCTTTGAAAACACCGTTGTTTCTAACACCATGAATAATCCCATCACATTTGTGTAGGAACTACATAGCATTTGTTCTACTTCCCAGCCGCATAACCCTCATAGGAAGGTAGGATCATGCTTAGTGCAAGTACCAACAAGGACTTACAGGAGACAACCCACCAAGGTGGTCACAGATTATACATGACTGAAATGAAACAAAGTAAAGTTCCATATTACATGCATAAATATGGTTTCAAGACATGGTAAAGGGGTTCCTTGCTTGGTGCAGCAAAGTCTTCGAGGTCTTCACCAGCTTCTAGTCCAACTCCGAGCACTTCGTCTACTTCATCAACTATCATCGGAAACACCCACAATAAGCAACACAACAAGCAGAAAATAAAAGTACTCTCTAAATAGGAGTTTATTTTTCTTGAAAAATTCTAGTCTCAATAAAAATACCTAAAATTTATTCTAATGGATTTGGATCACTCGAGATTTATGAATAGCAGAAATGGATGAACTCATGACAATCGAATCTCGGGCAAGTAACATACCGACGGACAAAGGGAATGACAAACAGGATTATATGAATCCTTGACACCGAGGTTCAACCGATAAGATCTTCGAAGAATATGTAGGATCCAAAATGGGCATCCAGGTCCCGCTATTAGATATTGACCGAGGAGTGTCTCGGGTCATGTCTACATAGTTCTCGAACCCACAGGGTCTGCACACTTAAGGTTTGATAATGTTTAAGTATAGTTGAGTTATATGTGTGGTTTCCGAATATTGTTTGGAGTCTCGGATTAGATCACGGATGTCACGAGGGTTTCTCGAATGGTCTGGAAAAGAAGATTGATATATAGGATGGTTTCATTTGGTCACTGGAATGTTTTGGGCAATTCCAGCAGTGTCCCGGGAGTGATGAATGGGTTCCGGATGTTTACTGGGAGGGGCCCACCCACCCAGGAGTGAGCCCAAGGCCCTAGGGTGGCGCACCAAGTCCTTAGTGGGCTGGTGGAGTCAGCCTAAGAGGGCTATGGTGCCACATGTAAAATACCAAAGGAAAAGAAGAAAAAAAGGAAAGAGGGAGGTGGGAAGGAAGAGGAGGACTCCTCCTTCCCAAACCGAAATGGAGGAGGATTCCTCCTCCTCCCTAGCGGCCGGCGCACCCTTGGGGCCCTTGTGCCCCAAGGCTAGACCCTCCCCTCCTCCTATATATATTGGTGGTTTAGGGCTTTTTGAGACACAACTTTGCCACGTGCAACTCTAGCCTATTACACATCGTTTTACCTCTAGATCGAATTTCTGGAGAGCTTGGGCAGAGCCCTGCATGAGTAGATCATCACCACCGCCGGAGTGTCGTCACGCTGCCGGAGAACACATCTACTTCTTTGTCTTGCTTGCTGGATCAAGAAGGCCGATATCATCGTCGAGCTGTATGTGTGCTGAATGCGGAGGGGCCGTCCGTTCGGCGCTAGATCGGAACCGTTCGTGGGACGGATCGTGGGACGACGGTGATTTGAATCACAAAGTTGTACCGCTACATCAACCGTGTTTCTTAATGCTTCCCGGTGAGCGATCTACAAGGGTACGTAGATCTAATCTCCTCTCGTAGATGGACTTCACCATGATAGGTCTTCGTGTGCGTAGGCAAATTTTTGTTTCCCATGCAACGTTCCCCAACAGTGGCATCATGAGCTAGGTGCATGGTTAGATGTTATATCGAGTAGAACACAAAAGGGTTTGTGGATGGTGATGTTCGATTTGCTGCCCTCCTTAGTCTTTTCTCGATTCGGCGGTATTTTTGGATTGAAGCGGCCCGGACCAACATAACTCGTACGCTTACGAGAGACTCGTTTCATCGACTCACATGCAACCTCGTTGCATAAAAATTACTGGTTGGTGCCTGTTTCTTCAACTTTACTTGAATTGGTTTTGACCGAGGCGGTCCTTGTAGAGAGGTTAAATAGCAATTTGCACATCTCCGTTGTGGTTTTTGCGTAAGTAAGATGCGATCATACTAGATACCCATAGCAGCCACGTAAGACATGCAACAACAAATTAGAGGACGTCTAACTTGTTTTGTAGGGTATGCTTGTGATATGATATGGCCAATGATGTGATGTGATATATTGGATGTATGAGATGATCATGTTGTAATAGTTATTATCAACTTGCACGTCGATGCTATGGCAACCGGCAGGAGCCATAGGGTTGTCTTTAAACTAATGTTTGTGTTTGCAGATGCATTTACTATACTGCTAGGTCGTAGCTTTAGTAGTAATAGCATAGATAGCATGACAATCTCTATGGAGACACATTGATGGAGATCATGATGATGGAGAACATGGTGTGGTGCTGGTGACAAGAAGATCATATCGGTGCTTTGGTAATGGAGATCAAGAAGCACAAGATGATGGCCATATCATGTCACTTATGAATTGCATGTGATGTTAATCCTTTTATGCACCTTATTTTTCTTAGAACGACGGTAGCATTATAAAGTGATTTCTCGCTAAAATTTCAAGAAGAAATTTTGTTCTCCCCGACTGTGCACCGTTACGACAGTTCATCGTTTCGAGAGACCACGTGATGATCGGGTCTGATAGACTCAAGATTCACATACAACGGGTGCAAAACAGTTGCGCATGCGGAACACTCGGGTTAAACTTGAAGAGCCTAGCATGTGCAGACATGGCCTCGGAACACATGAGACCAAAAGGTCGAGCATGAATACAGTTGATATGATTAGCATAGACATGCTTACCACTGAAACTATTCTCCACTCACGTGATGATCGGACTTGAGTTAGTGAATTTGGATCATGAACCACTCAAATGACTAGAAACATGTACTTTTTGAGTGGGAGTTTATTAGTAATTTGATTAATTAACCTCTAATTATCTTAAACATAGTCTAAGTCCTCTATGCAATATTTGTGTTGTAGATCAATGGCTCATGCAAAAGTCACCATGGATTTTAATACGTTCCTAGAGAAAGCTAAGTTGAAAGATCATGGAAGCAACTTTGTAGACTGGGATCGTAATCTTATGTTGCGCCTCAAGCTGGGAAGAAGGATTATGTCCTTAATTCTCCGCTAGGAGATGAACCACCCACTACGGCTGACCAAGATGTTAAGAATTTTTGGTTAACACGTCAGGAGGACTACTCAGTAGTTCAATGTGCGGTATTGTATGGCTTAGAGCCGGGACTTCAACGTCTCTTTGAGCGTCATGTAGCATATGAGATGTTCCAGGAGTTGAAGTTTATCTTTCAGAAGAACGCCCGGATCGAGAGGTATGAGACCTCCTATAAATTCTATGCTTGCGAGATGGAGGAGAATTCGTCTATGAGTGAACATGTCCTCAAAATGTGTGGGTACTCAAACCGTCTAGCTGAGCTAGGGATTGAACTCCCGAAAGAAGATATCACTGACAAAATTCTTCAATCACTGCCCCCAAGCTACAAGAGCTTTGTGTTGAACTACAACATGCAAGGGATGAACAAGTCACTCGGTGAGTTATTCGCGATGCTAAAAGTCGTAGAGTCAGAACTCCAGAAAGAGCATCAAGTGTTGATGGTCAATAAGACCACTAGTTTCCAGAGAAACGACAGAGGCAAGAAGCGTAACTCCAAGAAGAGCGGCAAGCCTGTTGCCAATCCAACGAAGAAACCCAAGGCTGGACCTAATCCTGAAACACAGTGTTATTATTGCAAGGGACTGGGTCACTGGAAGCGCAACTGCCCCAAGTAGTTGGCTGATAAGAAGGTGGCCAAGGAAAAATCAGGTATATTCGATATACATGTTATTGATGTGTACTTAACCAACTCTAGTAGTAGTGCCTGTGTATTCGATACCGGTTCTGTTTCTCATATTTGCAACTCAAAGCAGGGACTGTGGAATAAACGAAGGCTGGCGAAAGATGAAGTGACGATGCGCGTGGAAAATGGTTCCAAGGTTGATGCAATCGCCGTCGGCACAGTTTCACTTCACTACCATCAGGATTAGTTATGAACTTAAATAATTGTTATTTAGTGCCTTCGTTAAGCATGAAAATTATATCTGGATCTTGTTTATTGCGAGACGGCTACTCGTTTAAGTTAGAGAATAATGGTTGTTCTATTTTGATGAGTAATATGTTTTATGGTCATGCACCCAATCAGAGAGGATTGTTCATATTGAATCTTCATAGCGATGATACACATATACATAAAATTGAGACCAAAAGATGTAGAGTTAACAATGATAGCGCCATGTTTTTGTGGCACTGCCGCTTAGGTCATATTGATGTAAAGCGCATGAAGAAACTCCATTCCGATGGGCTTTTGGAGTCACTTGATTTTGAATCACTTGACACGTGCGATCCATGTCTCATGGGCAAGATGACTAACACTGCGTTCGGAAATCATACGTACCGATGTGTGCGGTCCGATGAATGTGGAGGCGCACGGCGGATATCGTTATTTTCTCACCTTCACTGACAATTTGAGTAGGTATGGATATATCAACTTGATGAAGCACAAGTCTGAAACGTTTGAGAAGTTCAAGCAATTTCAGAGTGAAGTTGAAAATCGTCGTAACAAGAAGATCAAGTTCCTACGGTCTGATCGTGAGTGTGAATATCTGAGTTTCGAGTTTAGTGCTCACTTAAGACAATGTGGAATTGTTTCACAGTTGACACCGCCTGGAACACCACAGCGTAATGGCGTGTCCGAACATCGTAATCGTACTTTGTTAGAAATGGTGTGATCTATGATGTCTCTTACCGATTTGCCGTTATCGTTTTGGGGCTATGCGTTAGAGACAGCTGCATTCACTTTAAATAGGGCACCATCAAAATCCGTTGAGATGACACCATACGAACTGTGGTATGACAAAAGACCGAAGTTGTCGTTTCTTAAAGTTTGGGGATGTGATGCTTATGTCAAAAAGCTTCATCTTAAAAAGCTAGAACCCAAAGCGGAAAAGTGTGTCTTCATAGGTTACCCAAAGGAGACAGTTGGGTACACCTTCTATCTCAAATCCGAGGGAAAAGTGTTTGTTGCTAAAAATGGAGCTTTTCTTGAGAAGGAGTTTCTCTCGAAAGAATTGAGTGGGAGGAAGATAGAACTTGATGAGGTTGTCGAACCTCTAGTCCCTCTAGATGGTGGCGCAGGGCAAGGGGAAACCACTGTCGAAGCGACACCAGTTGAGGACGAAGTTAATGATGATGGTCATGAAACTTCCGATCAAGTTCCTATCGGACCTTGCAGGTCGACAAGATCATGTACTACTCCTGAGTGGTACGGTAATCCTGTCTTATCAATCATGTTGTTAGAAAACAATGAACATGCGAATTATGAAGAAGCAATGGTGGGCCTGGATTCCAACAAATGGCTGGACGCCATGAAGTCTGAGATAGGATCTATGTATGAAAACAAAGTGTGGACTTTGGAAGTATTACCTGAAGGCCGCAAGGCTATTCAGAACAAATGGATCTTTAAGAAGAAGATGAACGCAGAGGGTAATGTAACCGTTTATAATGCTCGACTTATGGCAAAGGGTTTTTCACAAGTTCAAGGAGTTGACTATGATGAGACATTCTCATCGGTAGCGATGCTTAAGTCCGTCCGAAACATGCTAGCAATAGCTGCATTTTTTGATTATGAAATCTGCCAGATGGATATCAAAACGGCGTTCCTTAACGGTTTTCTGAAGGAAGAGTTGTATATGATGCAACCCGAAGGTTTTGTCAATCCAAAGAATGCTAACAAAGTGTGCAAGCTCCAGCGATCAATTTATGGACTGGTGCAAGCATCTCGGAGTTGGAATAAACGCTTTGATGAGGTGATCAAAGCAATTGGGTTTATACAAGTGGCCGGAGAATCTTGTATTTACAAGAAAGTGAGTGGGAGCTCTGTGGCGTTTCCAATATTATCTGTGGATGACATATTGCTGATTGGAAACAACGTGGAGTTTTTGGAGAGTGTAAAGGATTACTTGAATAAAAGTTTCTCTATGAAGAACCTAGGAGATGCTACTTACATTCTTGGCATTAAGATCTATAGGGATAGATCGAGACACTTGATAGGACTTTCAGAAAGCACATACCTTGATAAAGTGTTGAAGAAGTTCAAAATTGAATTGTCCAAGAGAGGGTTCTTGCCAGTATTACAAGGTATAAAATTGAGTAAGACTGAGTGCCCAGCAACTGCGGAATATAGAGAACAAATGTGTTCCGTCCCCTATGCTTCAGCCATAGGTTCTAACATGTATGCAATGTTGTGCACTAGACCAAACGTCAGCTTGGCCATAAGTATGGCAGGCAGGTTTCAGAGTAATATAGGAGTGGATCACTAGAATATTCCGAAGTACCTGAAAAGGACTAAGGAAATGTTTCTCGTTTATGGAGGTGACGAAGAGCTCGTCGTAAAGGGTTACGTCGATGCAAGCTTTGACACTCATCTGGATGACTCTAAGTCTCAAACGGGATATGTATTTATTCTTAATGGGGGTGTGGTAAGCTGGTGCAGTTCCAAGAAAAGCGTCGTAGCATATTCTACATGTGAAGTGGAGTACATGGCTCCCTCAGAGGCAACAAAGGAGGGTGTCTGGATGAAGCAGTTCATGATGGATCTTGGAGTTTTGCCGAGCGCACTAAATCCAATAAGTTTGTTATGTGATAACACTGGTGCCATTGCTTTAGCAAAGGAACCAAGGTTTCACAAGAAGACTAGACACATCAAACGACGCTTCAACCTCATCCGCGACTACGTCGAAGGAGAGGACGTGAATATTTGCAAAGTGCACACAGATCTGAATGTAGCAGACCCGCTGACTAAGCCTCTTCCACGGGCAAAACATGATCAACACCAGAACTGTATGTGTGTTAGACTTATTACAATGTAAATCGCATGGCGATGTGAGGACTAGATTACTGACTCTAGTGGAAGTGGGAGACTGTTGGAAATATGCCCTAGAGGCAATGATAAATAGTTATTATTATATTTCATGTTACAAGATAATCGTTTATTATCCATGCTATAATTGTATTGAATGAAAACATAGATACCTATGTGGATACATAGACAAAACAATGTCCCTAGGAAGCCTCTAGTTGGCAAGCCACTTGATAAAGGATAGTCAAGGTTTTCTGACTATATGCAAGTGTTGTCACTTGATAACTGGATTAGATCATTAGGAGAATCATGTGATGTATTAGACCCAAACTATGAACGTAGCATATTGTTCTTGTCATTTTGTTGCTATTGTTTTCTGCGTGTCAAATATTTATTCCTATGACAATGAGATCGTATAACTAACTGGCACGGGAGGAATACCTTGGGTGTATCAAACGTCGCAACGTAACTGGTTGGCTATAAAGGTGCTCTACAGGTATCTCCGAAGGCGTCCATTGAGTTAGTATGCATCAAGACTGGGATTTGTCACTCCGTGTGACGGAGAGGTATCTTGGGGCCCACTCAGTAATTCAACATCACACACAAGCCTTGCAAGCAATGTGACTAAGTGTAAGTCACGGGATCTTGTATTACAGAACGAGTAAAGAGACTTGCCAGTAATGAGATTGAAATAGGTATGGGGATACCGATGATCGAATCTCGGGCAAGTAACATACCGAAGGACAAAGGGAATGACATACGAGATTATATGGATCCTTGACACCGAGGTTCAACCGATGAGATCTTCGGAGAATATGTAGGATCCAATATGGGAATCCAGGTCCCGCTATTGGATATTGACCGAGGAGTGTCTCGGGTCATGTCTACATGTTTCTCGAACCCACAGGGTCTGCACACTTAAGGTTGGATGATGTTTTAGTATAGTTGAGTTATATTTTTGGTTTCCGAATGTTATTCGGAGTCCCGGATGAAATCACGGATGTCACGAGGGTTTCTGGAATGGTCCGGAAATGAAGATTGATATATAGGATGGTTTCATTTGGTCACCGGAAAGTTTTGGGCAATTCCGGTAGTGTACGAGGAGTGTCAAATGGGTTACGGATGTTTACCGGGAAGGGCGCACCCACCCGGGCGTGAGCCCAAGGTCCTATGGTGGCGCACCAAGTCCTTAGTGGGCGGGTGGATTCATCCCAAGAGGGCTATGGCGCCACATGTAAAATACCAAAGGAAAAGAAGAAGAAAAAGGAAAGAGGGGGTGGGAAGGAAGAGGAGGACTGCTCCTTCCCAAACCGAATTGGAGGAGGAGTCCTCCTCCTCCCTGGCGGCCAATGCACCCTTGGGGACCTTGTGCCCCAAGGCTATCCCCTCCCCTTCTCCTATATATATTGGTGGTTTAGGGCTTTTTGAGACACAACTTTGCCACGTGCAACTCTAGCCTATTCCACATAGTTTTACCTCTAGATCGGATTTCTGCGGAGCTCGGGCGGAACCCTGCAGGAGTATATCATCACCACCACCGGAGCTTTGTCACGCTGCCGACGAACTCATCTACTTCTCCGTCTTGCTTGTTGGATCAAGAAGGCCAAGATCATCGAGCTGTACGTGTGTTGAACGTGGAGGTGTCGTCCGTTCGGCGCTAGCTCGGAACCGTTCGTGGGACGGATCATGGGACGACGGTGATTTGAATCACGAAGCTGTACCACTACATCAACCGCGTTTCTTAACGCTTCCCGCTGAGCGATCTACAAGGGTACGTAGATCTAATATCCTCTTGTAGATGGACATCACCATGATAGGTCTTCGTCTGTGTAGGAATTTTTTTGTTTCCCATGCAACGTTCCCCAACATGTATAACCCATGAACTCAACATTAGTCATAAAGAGCTCACATACTTATTACAAAATCTTATTAGTTATCAAAGCAAAGTATTGGACGCATGCTCCTTGGGGAAAGGTTGGTAGGAGTTAACCATCGCGCGATCCTGACCTCCACCCAAAGGTTGACAATCATTAAACAAATCATGCTCCGACTTCATCACATAATGGTTCATTGTACGTGCATGCTACGGGAATCACAAACTTTAACACAAGTATTTCCTCCAATTCACAATTAGTTACTAGCATGACTCTCATATTACCATCTTGATATCTCAAAACTATATGCAAGGAATCAAACTTCTCATCATATTCAATGCACTTAATATGAAAGTTTTTTATTATATCCCTCTTGGATGCCTATTATATTAGGACTAAATTAATAACCTAAACCAATTACCATGATGTTTAAAAGACTCTCAAAATAATATATGTGAGGTATGAGAGTGATTTAAGTGATATAAGTGAAGCAGATATACTATTCTAAGAAATTCACGATTTAGAGTGACTCTCTTAAAATATGTGTGCATCAAGGATGATTGTGGAAAACTAAAAATTAAAGACTCATATCATACAAGACACTCCAAGAAAAACACATATCATGTGGTGAATAAAAATATAACCTCAAGTAAATTTATCGATGGATTGAAGACAAAAGAGGGGATGCCTTCTGGGGCATCCCCAAGGTTAGGCTCTTTGGTATCCTTGACTTTGGATTGGGGTTCCTTGGGAATCCCGAAGCTTAGGCTCGTGCCACTCCTTATTCCATAGTCCATCAAACTTCACCCAAAACTTCACAACACAAAACTCAACACAAAACTCATGAGATTCGTTAGTATAAGAAAAATAAATCAGCACTTTGGGTAAAGTTCTGAACTCATTCTTTATTTATATTGGTGTAATATTTACTGTATTCCAACATCTCCATTGTTCATACCCCCCGATACAACCCATAGATTCATCAAAATAAGCAAATAACACAAAGAAAACAGAATCTGTCAAAAACAGAACAGTCTGTAGCAATCTATTACTTTGAATACTTCTGTAACTCCAAAAAATCTGAAAAAATAATAAAATCAGGTATATTTGTATATTAATATTTTTTAAAAACTTCAGATCCGAATCACATTCTAGTGAATTTAAAAAATTCCTGGACTGAGAGCAAAAGTTTCTGTTTTTCAGCAAATCAAATCACAAACAGCGTAGACCGTCCCAAAGGTCTTACTTGGCTCAAACACTAATTGAAACAAGAAAACACAATTACTACAGAGGTAATAATGTGTGAATCAAAAATAGAAGCAAAATAAAATCATAAAAGTAAAATTGGGTTGCCTCCAAACAAGTGCTATTGTTTAACGCCCCTAGCTAGGCATAACGATTTCAATGATGCTCACATAAAAAGTAGTAATTGAGATATGCAAAAGAGCATCATGAATAGCATGAAAAACACATTTAAGTGTAAACCCACTTCCTATGCATAGGGATTTTGTGAGAAAAAAACTTATGGGAACAAGAATAACTAGCATAGAAAGGCAAAACAAGCATAACTTCAAAACATTAAACACATAGAGAGGAAACTTGATATTATTTCAATTCCTAGAAGCATATGTTGCCCCTCATAATAAATTTCAGTAGCATCATGAAGGAATTCAATAATATAACTATCATATAAGATTTTCTATTCATGATCCACATGCATGCAAATTTTACACTCTTCCAAAATAGTTGGATTATCATTAACTAATGCCATGACCTCTCCGAACCCACTTTTATCAAAAAATTCATAAGATTGAACACTCTCCAAAATAGTGGGATAAATAATGCCTAAAGTTGACACTCTTCCATGCCCACGTTATATAATATTGCAAACCCTATTATCAATAACATATTCATCCTGAGGATTAAATAAATTTTCAAGATCATAAGAAGCATCACCCCAATCATGATCATTACAATGGGTAGTGGACATGACAAAACTATAATCCCCAAGCTTGTATTTTTGCATATCATTAACATAATTGACATTAATAGAATTTATAGTAACGTCAATGTAATCATGCTTTTCAATCAAGGAGCTATCATGAACCACTTTATATATTTCTTCTTTCAACACCTCATCAAAATTTTCAGATTCATGATTTTCAAACAAAACTTCATAGAGATAATCAAGTGCACTTAACTCACTAGCAACTGGTTCATCATATTTTGGCCTTTTGAAAAGATTAGCAAGTGGATGAGGAACCATATAAATAGATTTTTTATCAAGCGAAGATGCAAGCAAATAGAAGGCACATGGCACCACAAGAAAAAATAGAAAACAAGCAAAGAGGCAAACGGAAAAGAGGGCGAATAAAACGACAAATTTCTAGGAAGTGGGGGGAGAGGAAAACGATAAGCAAATGTAAAATAAAGTAAATGCAAGAGATGAGTTTGTGATTGGTACTTGGTAGGCTTGATCGTGCCCGAAATCCTTCTTGGTACTTCTTGAGCTTGCGTTGGTTCTCCCTTAAAGAGGTAAGGGTGATGTATCAAAGTAGATAAGTATTACCCTCAGTTTGTTGAGAACCAAGGTATCAATACAGTAGGAGGAACAAGCAAGGCCCCAATCTTATCACCTACACAAACAATCAAACACTTGCACCCAACACTAAAAAGGGGTTGTTAATCCCTTCATGGTTATTTGCAAGGATGATATGTGGTAGAGATAGATATAAAAGATTGCTAGAACTAAATGTAAAAAACTAAATAAATGGCAGCAATATATTTTTGATATTTTTTGGTTTATAGATATCAAAGTATAATATGGAAAATAGACCCCGGGGCCATAGGTTTCACTAGAGGCTTCTCTCATGAAGGAAAATAATACGGTGGGTGAACAAATTACTGTCGAGCAATTGATAGAAAAGTGAATAATTATGAAGATATCGAAGGCAATGATTATGGATATAGCCATCACGTCCGTGTCAACTAGACCGAAATGATTCTGTATCTACTACTATTACTCAACACATCGACTGACTCTTGCTTGGATCTAGAGTATTAAGTTCATGAAGAACAGAGTAACGCATTAGGTCAGATGACATGATGTAGAGGGATAAACTCAAGTAATATGATGAAAGCCCCATCATTTTATCATTGATGGCAACAATGCAATACTTGCCTTGCTACCCCTACTTCGTCACTGGGTGAGGACACCGTAAGATTGAACCCAAAACTAAGCACTTCTCCCATTGCAAGAATTACCAATCTAGTTGGCCAAACCAAACCAATAACTCGAAGAGACTTGTTAAGATATGAAATCATGCATACAAGAATTCAAGAAGATTCAAATAATATTCATAGATAATCTCAACATAAACCGACAATTCATCGGATCTCGACAAACAGACCACCAAAGAGTATTACATCGGATAGATCTCCATCAAGATCATGACGAACATGGTATTTAAGAACAAAGAGAGAGAAAAAGCCATCTAGCTACTAGCTATGGACCCGTAGGTCTGTGATGAACTACTCACGCATCATCTCAGAGGCAATGGAGTTGATGTAGATGCTCTCCGTGATCGATTCCCCCTCTGGCAGATTACCGAAAAAGGCTCCCTGCTTGGATCTCACGGGAACAGACGCTCTCGTGTCGTTCTGGTATTGGGGGAATATTTTGGAATTTATGGGACGAAGATTAGGTTTAGGAGGCCTGTAGGGGGCCCACAAGCCAGGGGGCGCCCCCTCCTAGGGAGCCCTTTGCAACCTTGTCATCTCCCGGCAGGTCTCCTGCCCCCTTCTCCATGTATGGCAGGTTTCTTCTCGTCCAAGAAAAATCATTTCGGGTTTTTTATATTTGTTTGGACTTCGTGTAATATTCCTTATCTACAATACTAAAAATATGGAAAAAATATAAACTAGCACTAGGATCTATGTTAAATAGGTTAGTCCCAAAAATAATATAAAATAGAATATTAATGCATATAAAATATCCAAAATAGATAAAATAATAGCATGGAACAATAAAAAATTATAGTATGTTGGAGATGTATCTAGCCATCACCTTTTCCCTTCCCTCCCCTCCGCCCTCCCCCATCCTCTCTTCCTTTCACTTTCCCTTAGCTCCCACCTCCTCTCCCCCTTACTTTGCTTCTTCCTCACTACTTCTCCCCCATTACTATATTTCTTCTACCTCTCTTTCTCTCTCTTTATTGCTTACAACTAACTACACCACCTCCATTAATGCAACTCCTTTCTCTTCCCCCCATCACTAGTTAGGGTTATCTCCTTCCCCAACTAGCCAGATCTACTCATTTAATGAAGTGACCTAAGTACATCCCTAACTAGATATAGCCATGTGAAGAAGTAAGCTTTGTCCACTTTTGATCATTCCCTAGGTGTGCGTGGCGACACCGATCGACACATCATCATCACCGTGCTCGATCTCAAGATATGTGATTAAAAATTTGTAGTTCTACAAGAATGGAAATATGTGTATGTGTGCGATATGACATAATCGGGCGATATGATGGAAATTGTGTGTGGTATGAGTAGCCACCAAATTGTGCTTGAGTTGCGTGTGTTTTGCCGAAATGTCAATTTATTTCCTTTTTGGCAAATCTCGGGCAAACACTATATGTCCTATTTTTAGGGAAGGTCACGCAGAATTTTTGTATGACTTTGATGCATGCATGCATTTTTATAATAAATTTGTTTATTACTAAACAAACGTTCATGATGGTCAGTGGAACGATGCTGGAAAGGTGGTTGCGGTCGGCGGTGTAGGACATGAATGAAAATAACCGGACACATATTTTATGTATGTGTCGAAGATGCGAAGGAGGAGTTTGGCTCGACCCCTATGAGGATGGTCGTTTGATGAAGCACCTACTCATGACTGGTTTCATGGATGGCTATACTCGTTGGATAATTGAAGATGATGATGAGGAGGACGACGCCGACGGGGAAGCCAATGACGACATGGGGCAAGACGAAGAGATGGCCAATAATGGAGGCCGAGAAGGGGCTGGACATGGCAGCGGGGAAGAGGCTGGATATGGCCGCGAAGAAGAGGCCCAACATGGCAGTAGAGAAAGCATGGACTACACGCTACAGACTTCGTCTCTACTAAGTTCAATTGTGCGAGACCCTCATGTTTGAGACCTGCTTCGCAAGGAGACGAGTACTGACAGAGTTGCTTTTAGGGAGGAGGCCAAGCTGGAGCAACTGGTGGTAGACTCGAACACTCCATTGTATGATGGTTGCGATCCCGAGGTGACCCACTTGAGTTTCACGATCGAACCTCTGAAGAACAAAGCTAAAAAAATGGACCAACACTAGCCTGGATGAGCTTCTGAAGTACCTAAAGGATGATCTTCCTGCGGGGAATCTATGTCCTACTATTGTGGATGAGGCCAAGAAGATCGTGTGCCCTCTTGACCCGCCGCACATTAGATAGCGTGCATGCATCATCAATTGCATCATTTATTAGAAGCAGTATGCAGAAAAAAACAGCTGTCCCATGGGCAACGCTTCTCGATATAAGAAGACCGGATAGAAATTTCCACAAAAAGTTGTATGGCATTTACGGATCACTCCCCGTCTCCAATTTTATTTTGTAGATGCCAATGAAGAAAAGGTCATGCGTTGGCACGCGTAGAGGAAACACACCCGATGATGGAGATGATCCGAAGCTGAGACACCTTGTAGATCAAAGCAAGTGGAGAGTGTTCAACAACGAATATTGATATTTCGCGTGTGATTCAAGGAACATCATGCTTGGTGCGTGTACCGATGGCATCAATCCGTTTGTCAACCAGAAGACTAACTATAGCACATGGCCCGTATTTTTATGGATGTACAACATCCCCCCTGGTTGCGCATGAAGTCGAAGTACATACAGATGAGCATGCTGATTCAAGGGCCAAAACAACCGGGAAATAATATTAATCTGTATCTAGGTGTACTTCAAGAGGAGTTAGACACGTTATGGAAAACACCAGCCAAGACATAGGTCGCCAGAAAAGGAGAGTATTTCAATATGAGAGTTGTGCTGATCACGATGGTGCACGACTATCTTGGTTATGGATATGTCGCAGGCCTGGTGTGCCACAGATATTGCGGGTGCATGCGGTGTATGGATGATACGACATCTTAGTAGCTAATGTCAATGAAAGAAGGCGGGTGTGGTGTTCATGGGGCATCGAAGATGGCTCGGGAAGGACGACCCGTGGAGAAACCATGGAGATCTATTCAATGGTGAGGCTGAGAATCGAGGACCTCCACGTAAGCGGAGCGGCGCCAAAATCAATGAGCTATTGAAAAACTAGGAACATTGCCCCGCTCTAGGAAAGACGATGAAAGAGGCGTGAGAGCTACTACTGAAGTTATGGAGGACAAGGTTTGTTTTCTGGGATTTGGAGTACTACCAAAAACTCGACACAACTATTTTCCTTGATCAAATGCATATCTGTAGGAATGTCCTTGAGAGATTTATTGCGACACTGGTGAACATGCCAGATAATACCAAGGATGGGTCAGAGGCAAGAAAAGACTTAAAAGACTCGAATATCAGGGCAGATCTGCACATGTCACCCCATAAAAATTCAGAGGAGTCATAGACGGAGATGGAGGCGAGACAGAAGTAGTGCAAAAAAGTGAGGAAATAGGATTATTGCCCCCCTTCTTGCTTCATATTAAGTCCGGATGAGATCGATCAAGTCTTCAAGTTCCTTACTGGAATCCAAGTTAATTCCGGTTACTATGGAAAGTTGAGCAGATTTCTAGACACAAAGAAGAAAAGGTTCAGCGGGATGAAGTCCCATGACAGTCATGCGATGATGATGCCGACACTAGTTGTTACCCTTAGAGGGATAATGGACAAGCACGTCCATGACATGCTTATTTGTTTCTGCAACTTTTTTGATATTATCTCTCGAAGTCAATTAGTGTGAAGCAGCTCCGAAGGCTATAGGAATAGATCATTGTGATACCAAATGAGCTTGAGATGTACTCCCCTCCCCCCTGTGTTCTTTGACGTCATGTTGCATGTATGTGTCCACATTATGGATGACATAATAGACATGGGGTCGTCATTCCTACACAACATGATGCCGTTCAAGAGGATGAATGGGGTCATCAAATGATTCATTCGTAACATGTCCCGTCCGAGCATCGTCCAGGGCTTCCTGACACAAGAGTCCATCTCTTTCTACGAGAATTATCTATATGGCGGAGAACGGCCTGGTGTTGGTTTGCCTGTTAAGAAGCACCTTAGGAGGCTCGAAGGAGAAGGTCACTCCAACGGTCGCACAGAACTGCATGTGGCCTACTCAGATTGACGTAACGACTTTGATGGAGCAAACTTAGTAGTGCTACAGCACCTAGATGCGTTAGCTCCTTTGGTGACACTGCACAAAGAAACCATCACAAAGAAGTATCATGACCGAGGGCTATTCACGACGAACGCCGAAGTTACTAGAGAACACAACTCCACTTTCAAGTATTGGTTCAAAGAACATATTCTTGCTAATCCCCCAGAAGCGGGGGTCTAAGGACGGATTTCTCATATACGTCTTAGCACAAGGCCCCGCGGCCAACCTCATGACTTATCAGACTTGCGATATCAATGGATACACGTTCTACATGGAGGCCAAAGATATGAACAGTGATCTTAAGAACTCAACGGCGATCACAATTGAATACATGACCGATGACAACGCCGCAACTGAGAGATCCTATGGAAGGGTCAAGGTGATCTGGGAGCTTGACTACTCTAGATTGTGCGGTGCGATGATGTTTCGTGCCAGATGGGCTGAAGATGTCGAAAGAGAAAACCGGTATTTCACTACCATGTCTATACCCAACGCCTAGAGTGCTACCGTGAACGTCGTCGCAAAAAGCGAGCCATGGGTACACGCTAAGAACGTGACACAATGCTTCTTCATAACCGACCCGGGGAATCCCAACCGTGTTGTCGTGAGGAGAGGCAAAAGGTGTTCGAATTATGCCCTAGAGGCAATAATAAATATAGTTATTATTATAATTCCTGTATCAAGATAATCGTTTATTATCCATGCTATAATTGTATTGAATGAAGACTTATATACATGTGTGGATACATAGACCAAACACTGTCCCTAGCAAGGCTCTAGTTGGCTAGCCAGTTGATCAAAGATAGTCAGGGTCTTCTGATTATATACAAGGTGTTGTTGCTTGATAACTGGATCACGTCATTAGGAGAATCACGTGATGGACTAGACCCAAACTAATAGACGTAGCATGTTGATCGTGTCATTTTGTTGCTACTGTTTTCTACATGACCAATATTTGTTCCTATGACCATGAGATACAATAACTCACTGACACCGGAGGAATGCTTTGTGTGTATCAAACGTCGCAACGTAACTGGGTGACTATAAAGATGCTCTACAGGTATCTCCGAAGGTGTTCGTTGAGTTAGTATGGATCGAGACTGGGATTTGTCACTCCGTGTCACGGAGAGGTATCTCGGGGCCCACTCGGTAATATAACATCACACACAAGCCTTCCAAGCAATGTGACTTAGTGTAAGTTGCGGGATCTTGTATTACAGAACGAGTAAAGAGACTTGCCGGTAAATGAGATTGAAATAGGCATACGGATACTGACGATCGAATCTCGGGCAAGTAACATACCGAAGGACAAAGGGAATAACATACGGGATTATATGAATCCTTGGCACTGAGGTTCAAACGATAAGATCTTCGTAGAATATGTGGGATCCAATATGGGCATCCAGGTCCCGCTATTGGATATTGACCGAGGAGTCACTCGGGTCATGTCTACATAGTTCTCGAACCCGCAGGGTCTACACACTTAAGGTTCGACGTTGTTTTATGCGTATTTGAGTTATATGGTTGGTTACCGAATGTTGTTTGGAGTCCCGGGTGAGATCACGGACGTCACGAGGGTTTCCGGAATGGTCCGGAAATGAAGACTGATATATAGGATGACCTCATTTGATTACCGGAAGGTTTTCGGAGTTACCGGGAATGTACCGGGAATGACGAATGGGTTCCGGATGTTCACGGGGGGGGGGGGGCAACCCACCCCGGGGAAGCCCATAGGCCTTGGGGGTGGCGCACCAGCCCTTGGTGGTACGGTGGGACAGCCCAAGAGGGACCTATGTGCCAAGGATAGAAAATAGAAGAGAAATGTAAAAAAAGGAGTTGGGAAAGGAGAGAAGGACTCCACTTTCCAATCCTAGTTGGACTAGGATTGGAGGAGGACTCCTCCTCCCTTGGTGGCGCAGCCCTTGGGGCTCCTTGAGCCTCAAGGAAATCCTTCCCTCCCTCCTCCGATATATATGGAGCAATTAGGGATGATTTGAGACAATTTTTCCAAGGCAGCCCGACCACATAACTCCACGGTTTTACCTCTAGATCGCGTTTCTGTGGAGCTCGGGCGGAGCCCTGCCGATATTAGATCATCACCAACCTCCGGAGCGCCGTCACGCTGCCGGAGAACTCTTCTACCTCTCCGTCTCTCTTGCTGGATCAAGAAGGCCGAGATCATCGTCGAGCTGTACGTGTGTTGAACGCGGAGGTGCCATCCGTTCGGCACTAGATCATGGGACGGATCGCGGGACGGTTCGTGGGACGGTTCGCGGGGCGGATCGAGGGACGTGAGGACGTTCCACTACATCAACCGCGTTCACTAACGCTTCTGCTGTGCGATCTACAAGGGTACGTAGATTGGAAATCCCCTCTCGTAGATGGACATCACCATGATAGGTCTTCGTGCGCGTAGGAAATTTTTTGTTTCCCATGCGACGTTCCCCAACAGTGGTATCAGAGCTAGGTACATGCGTAGATGTCTTCTCAAGTAGAACACCAAAGTTTTTGTGGGCGGTGATGTGCGTTTTGCTACCCTCCTTAGTCTTTTCTTGATTCCGCGGTATTGTTGGATTGAAGCGGCTTGGACCGACATTACTCGTACGCTTACGAGAGACTGGTTTCATCGCTATGAGTAACACCCTTGCTCAAAGATGACTGGCAAGTGTCGGTTTCTCCAACTTTAGTTGAATCGGATTTGACCGAGGAGGTCCTTGTATAAGGTTAAATAGCAATTCATATATCTCCGTTGTGGTGTTTGCGTAAGTAAGATGCGATCCTACTAGATACCTATGGTCACCACGTAAAACATGCAACAACAAAATTAGAGGACGTCTAACTTGTATTTGCAGGGTATGCTTGTGATGTGATATGGCCAACGATGTGATGTGATATATTGGATGTATGAGATGATCATGTTGTAATAGATAAAATCGACTTGCACGTCGATAGTACAGCAACCGGCAGGAGCCATAGGGTTGTCTTTAAACTAACGTTTGTGCTTGCAGATGCGTTTACTATTTTGCTAGGATGTAGCTTTAGTAGTAATAGCATGAGTAGCACGACAACCCCGATGGTGACACGTTGATGGAGATCATGGTGTGGCGCCAGTGACAAGAAGATCGTGCCGGTGCTTTGGTGATGGAGATCAAGGAGCACGTGATGATGGCCATATCATGTCACTTATGAATTGCATGTGATGTTAATCCTTTTATGCACCTTATTTTGCTTAGAACGATGGTAGCATTATGAGGTGATCTCTCACTAAAATTTCAAGACGAAATTGTCTTCTACCCGACTGTGCACCGTTGCTACAGTTCGTCGTTTCGAGACACCACGTGATGATCGGGTGTGATAGACTCAACGTTCACATACAACGGGTGCAAAACAGTTGCACACGCAGAACACTCGGGTTAAGCTTGACGAGCCTAGCATGTACAGACATGGCCTCGGAACACATGAGACCGAAAGTTCGATCATGAATCATATAGTTGATATGATTAGCATAGGGATGCTTACCACTGGAACTATACACAACTCACGTGATGATCGGACTTGACCTAGTGTAAGTGGGTCATGAACCACTCAAATGACTAGAGAGATGTACTTTTTGAGTGGGAGTTTAGCAAGTAATTTAATTAAGTTAAACTCTAATTATCTTGAACATAGTATAAGTCCACTTTGAATATATTTGTGTTGTAGATCATGGCTCACGCAACAGTCACCCTGAATTTTAATACGTTCCTAGAGAAAGCTAAGTTGAAAGATGATGGAAGCAACTTTGTAGACTGGGCTCGTAATCTTAAGTTGATCGTACAAGCTGGGAAGAAGGATTATGTCCATAATGCTGCGCTAGGAGATGAATCACCCGCTACGGCTGACCACGATGTTAAGAACCCTTGGTTAACACGTAAGGAGGACTACTCAGTAGTTCAATGTGCAGTCTTGTATGGCTTAGAACCGGGACTTCAACGTCGCTTTGAGCGTCATGGAGCATATGAGATGTTCCAGGAGTTGAAGTTTATCTTTCAGAAGAACGCCCGGATCGAGAGGTATGAGACCTCCGATAAATTCTATGCTTGCAAGATGGAGGAGAATTCGTCTGTCAGTGAACATGTGCTCAAAATGTCTGGGTACTCAAACCGTCTAGCTGAGCTGGGGATTGAACTCCCGCAAGAGGCTATCACTGACAGAATTGTTCAATCACTGCCGCCAAGCTATAAGGGCTTTGTGTTGAACTACAACATGCAAGGGATGAACAAGTCACCCGGCGAGTTGTTTGCGATGCTGAAAGTCGCAGAGTCTGAACTCCGTAAAGAGCATCAAGTGTTGATGGTGAATAAGACCACTAGTTTCAAGAGAAACGGCAAAGGCAAAAAGGGTAATTCAAAGAAGAGCGGCAAGCCTGTTGCCAATCTGATGAAGAAACCCAAAGCTGGACCTAAGCCTGAAACAGAGTGCTACTATTGCAAGGGTATGGGTCACTGGAAGCGCAAGTGCCCCAAGTATGTGGCTGATAAGAAGGCGGCCAAAGAAAAATCAGGTATATTTGATATACATGTTATTGATGTGTACTTAACCGGCTCTCGTAGTAGTGCCTGGGTATTCGATACCGGTTCTGTTGCTCATATTTGCAACTCGAAACAGGAACTTCGGAATAGGCGAAGGTTGGCGAAAGATGAAGTGACGATGCGCGTAGGAAATGGTTCCAAGGTTGATGCAATCGCCGTCGGCACAGTTTCACTTCAGTTACCATCGGGATTAGTTATGAACTTGAATAATTGTTATTTAGTGCCTACGTTGAGCATGAACGTTATATCTGGATCTTGTTTATTGCGAGACGGTTACTCTGTTAAGTCAGAGAATAATGGTTGTTCTATTTCTATGAGTAACATCTTTTATTGTCATGCACCCAATGTGAGAGGATTGTTCATATTGAATCTTGATAGTGATACTCATATACATAACATTGAGACCAAAAGAATTAGAGTTAACAACGATAGCGCCATGTTTTTGTGGCACTGCCGCTTAGGTCATATTGGTGTATACCGATGGACTTTTGGAGTCACTTGACTTTGATTCACTTGACACGTGCGAACCATGCCTCATGGGCAATATGACTAAAACTCCATTCTCCGGAACAATGGAGCGTGCCAGTGACTTGCTGGAAATCATACATACCGATGTGTGCGGTCCGATGAGCGTGGAGGCACGCGGCGGATATCGTTATTTTCTCACCTTCACTAACGATTTGAGTAGATATGGTTATGTCTACTTAATGAAGCACAAGTCTGAAACATTTGAAAAGTTCAAGCAATTTCAGAGTGAAGTTGAAAATCATCGTAACAAGAAGATCAAGTTCCTACGGTCTGTTCGTAGGGGTGAATATCTGAGTTTCGAGTTTTGTGCTCACTTAAGACAATGTGGAATTGTTTCACAGTTGACACCGTGTGGAACACCACAGCGTAATGGTGTGTCCGAACATCGTAATCGTACTTTATTAGAAATACTGCGATCTATGATGTCTCTTACCGATTTGCCGTTATCGTTTTGGGGTTATGCATTAGACACAACTGCATTCACTTTAAATAGGGCACCATCAAAATCCGTTGAGACGACACCATATGAACTGTGGTATGGCAAAAGGCCAAAGTTATCGTTTCTTAAAGTTTGGGGATGTGATGCTTATGTCAAAAAGCTTCAGCCTAAAAAGCTGGAACCCAAAGCGGAAAAGTGCGTCTTCATAGGTTACCCAAAAGAGACAGTTGGGTACACCTTCTATCTCAAATCCGAGGGCAAAGTGTTTGTTGCTAAAAACCGAGCTTTTCTCGAGAAGGAGTTTTTCTCGAGAGAATTGAGTGGGGGGAAGATAGAACTTGATGAGGTTGTGGAACTTCTCATCCCTTTGGATGGTGGGTAGGGCAAGGGGAAACCCCTGTTGTTGCGACGCCGGTTGGGGAGGAAGTTAATGATGATGATCATGAAACTCCGGTTCAAGTTCCTATCGAATCACGCAGGTCGACAAGACCACGTGCTGCTCCAGATTGGTACGGTAATCCCGTTTTGTCAATCATGTTGTTAGACAACAATGAACCTGCAAATTATGAAGAAGCAATGGTGGGCCCAGATTCCAACAAATGGCTGGAGGCCATGAAGTCCGAGATAGGATCCATGTATGAAAACAAAGTGTGGACTTTGAAGGTACTACCTGAGGGCCGCAAGGCCATTCGGAACAAATGGATCTTTAAGAAGAAGACGGACGCTGACGGCAATGTGACCGTTTATAAAGCTCGACTTGTGGCAAAGGGTTTTTCACAAGTTCATGGAGTTGACTACGATGAGACATTCTCACCCGTAGCGATGCTTAAGTCCGTCAGAATCATGTTAGCAATAGCTGCATTTTTCGATTATGAAATCTGGCAGATGGATGTCAAAACGGCGTTCCTTAACGGTTTCCTTAAGGAAGAGTTGTATATGATGCAACCCGAAGGTTTTGTCGATCCTAAGAATGCTAACAAGGTGTGCAAGCTCCAGCGATCCATTTATGGAATGGTACAAGCATCTCGGAGTTGGAACAAACGCTTTGATGAGGTGATCAAAGCATTTGGGTTTATACAAGTGGTTGGAGAATCTTGTATTTATAAGAAAGTGAGTGGGAGCGCTGTGGCGTTTCTAATATTATATGTGGATGACATATTGCTGATTGGAAACAACGTAGAGTTTTTGGAGAGCATAAAGGATTACTTGAATAAAAGTTTCTCTATGAAGGACCTAGGAGAAGCTGCTTACATTCTAGGCATTAAATCTACAGGGATAGATCGAAACGCCTGATAGGACTTTCACAAAGCACATACCTTGATAAAGTTTTGAAGAGGATCAAAATGGAACAGTCCAAGAAAGGGTTCTTGCCGGTTTTACAAGGTACGAGATTGAGTAAGACTCAGTGCCCAACAACTGATAAGGATAGAGAGCATATGAGCACCGTCCCCTATGCTTCAGCCATAGGTTCTATCATGTATGCAATGCTGTGCACAAGACCGGACGTTAGCCTGGTCATAAGTATGGCAGGTAGGTTCCAGAGTAATCCAGGAGTGGATCACTGGACGGCGGTCAAGAATATCCTGAAGTACCTGAAAAGGATTAAGGAGATGTTTCTCGTGTATGGAGGTGACGAAGAGCTCGCCGTAAAGGGTTACGTCGATGCAAGCTTTGACACAGTTCCGGACGACTCTAAGTCGCAGACTGGATACGTATTTATTCTTAATGGGGGTGCGGTAAGCTGGTGCAGTTCCAAGCAAAGCGTTGTAGCTGATTCTACATGTGAAGCAGAGTACATGGCTGCCTTGGAGGCGGCTAAGGAGGGTGTCTGGATGAAGCAGTTCATGACGGATCTTGGAGTGGTGCCAAGCGCACTGAATCCAATAACCTTGTTCTGTGACAACACGGGTGCCATTGCCTTAGCAAAGGAACCACGGTTTCACAAGAAGACCAGACACATCAAACGACGCTTCAACCTCATCCGCGACTACGTTGAAGGGGAGGACGTAAATATATGCAAAGTGCACATGGATCTAAATGTAGCAGACCCGCTGACTAAACTTCTTCCACGGGCAAAGCATGATCAACAACAGAACTGTATGGGTGTTAGATTTATTACAATGTAATTCGCATGATGATGTGAGGGCTAGATTATTGACTCTAGTGCAAGTGGGAGACTGTTGGAATTATGCCCTAGAGGCAATAATAAATATTGTTATTATTATAATTCCTGTATCAATCTAATCTTTTATTATCCATGCTATAATTGTATTGAATGAAGACTTATATACATGTGTGGATACATAGACAAAACACTGTCCCTAGCAAGCCTCTAGTTGGCTAGCTAGTTGATCAAAGATAGTCAGGGTCTTCTGATTATATACAAGGTGTTCTTGCTTGATAACTGGATCACGTCATTAGGAGAATCACATGATGGACTAGACCCAAACTAATAGACGTAGCATGTTGATCGTATCATTTTGTTGCTGCTGTTTTCTGCGTGTCAAGTATTTGTTCCTATGACCATGAGATCATATAACTCACTGACACCGGAGGAATGCTTTGTGTGTATCAAACGTCGCAACGTAACTGGGTGACTACAAAGATGCTCTACAGGTATCTCCGAAGGTGTTCGTTGAGTTAGTATGGACCCAGACTCGGATTTGTCACTCCGTGTGAGGGAGAGGTATCTCGGGGCCCACTCGGTAATACAACATCACACAAGCCTTGCAAGCAATGTGACTTAGTGTAAGTTGCGGGATCTTGTATTACGAAACGAGTAAAGAGCCTTGCCGGTAAACGAGATTGAAATAGGTATACGGATACTGACGATCGAATCTCGGGCAAGTAACATACCGAAGGACAAAGGGAATGACATACGGGATTATATGAATCCTTGGCACTGACGTTCAAACGATAAGATCTTCATAGAATATGTGGGATCCAATATGGGCATCCATGTCCCGCTATTGGATATTGACCGAGGAGTCACTCGGGTCATGTCTACATAGTTCTCGAACGCACAGGGTCTGCACACTTAAGGTTCGACGTTGTTTTATGCGTATTTGAGTTATATGGTTGCTTACCGAATGTTGTTCGGAGTCCCAGATGAGATCACGGATGTCACGAGGGTTTCCGGAATGGTCCGGAAACGAAGATTGATATATAGGATGACCTCATTTGATTACCGGAAGGTTTTCGGAGTTACCGGGATTGTACCGGGAATGACGAATGGGTTCCGGATGTTCACCGGGGGGGCAACCCACCCCGGGGAAGCCCATAGGCCTTGGGGGTGGCGCACCAGCCCTTGGTGGGCTGGTGGGACAGCCCAAGAGGGCCCATTGCGCCAAGGATAGAAAATCAAAGAGAAAAGAAAAAAAAGGAGGTGGGAAAGGAGAGAAGGACTCCACTTTCCAATCCTAGTTGGACTAGGATTGGAGGAGGACTCCTCCTCCCTTGGTGGCCCAGCCCTTGGGGCTCCTTGAGCCTCAAGGCAAGCCTCCCCTCCCTCCTCCAATATATATGGAGCAATTAGGGCTGATTTGAGACAACTTTTCCAAGGCAGCCCGACCACATAACTCCACGGTTTTACCTCTAGATCGTGTTTCTGCGGAGCTCGGGCGGAGCCCTGCCGAGATTAGATCATCACCAACCTGTGGAGCGCCGTCACGCTGCCAGAGAACTCTTCTACCTCTCCGTCTCTCTTGCTGGATCAAGAAGGCCGAGATCATCATCGAGCTGTACGTGTGCTGAACGTGGAGGTGCCGTCCGTTCGGCACTAGAACGTGGGACGGATCGCGGGACGGTTCGCGGGGCGGATAGAGGGACGTGAGGACGTTCCACTACATCAACCGCATTCACTAACGCTTCTGCTGTGCGATCTACAAGGGTATGCAGATTGGAAATCCCCTCTCGTAGATGGACATCACCATGATAGGTCTTCGTGCGCGTAGGAAATTTTTTGTTTCCCATGCGACGTTCCCCAACAAAAGGAACATCAATGGAATGGATGGAGAACACTACGACCAGTATGGCAACCCGATGAGGGAAGATGACGATGATGATGAAGCATACACCAGAAGAAGAATCAATACTACATTACCTAAGAAATATCATGCTCCATGGGAAGTAAAAGTCACAACAAGGGGCTCAATTATTCGCCAATGAACAAGAAGGGAAAGAAGGTCACCAAAAAATAAAAAGGTCGGCAATGAGAAACCATGCATCATATATATATATATATATATGTGTATGTATGTATGTATGTATGTATTTAAATTGTGTACGCACTTACTCGTTATCTATGAAATGATGTGTAATATATATCGTCTTAGTTATACACATTAATGTATCCCTATCCTACCATGCACATATGGTTCCGGCTAGCTCAGTCCACTTTCGGAGGAGAAAAAGAAAAAGTAAACCAAAAGGAAAATAAAACAACATGAAAAAGGAATAGAATAGTAAATAAAAAGAAACATAAAAAGGAAAAGAAAACAACATATCGAAAAGGAATAGAATAGTAAACGAAAGAAATAGAAAAAGGAGAAAGATAGCTACCTAGGATAGCCTTAGCGCGTTTCTGAGGCAGCGCCCTATAGCTACCAACTTACCGATAGCGCGTTTCGGGCTCATGCGATATAGCTACCTAGGATAGGAGTAGCACGTTTCGGCTTCACGCACAATAGCTACGTACCTAGGATAGTAGTAGCGCGGTTCTGGAAACCGCGCTATAGCTAAGATAGCCATAGCACTTGTTGCATACCCGTGCTACAACTATCTTGTAACGACTACGATGCGGTACTTCCTTATTTGGGGGCGAGGCCTCAAAAGGGGAAAGAGGCGCGTCTAAGCGTTTCACAAGCAACATAAACATTGCAATACATAATACATGGAAGAGTAATAAGATTTGCTTACACTCGCCACAAGCTAAATTATAGAGTCACACAGTCATACATTATTCAAATGGAAAACAAGGTCCGACTAGGACAATATAAACGATAAAATACAATGCTATCCCGCCTTGCTAGTCCCACGATCACGACCAAGTGCCTCTAATCCTTGGGATACATCATGTACATCCGGCCACTATCCTCGTCTTAATCTCTTTAGCATCAAATGAACCTGCCTCTGCTCACCTGTACTTGTGGGTGGTTGTAGTATACTGTGAGCCACAAGGACTCAGCAATCTCAGGACCTTGGTATCGAATCTAACTAAGTTATTAGGTGAGATTGGGGTATGTGTTTGAGTTTGCGGCTACCTAAGCATTTATGGTGGCTAACTTACGATGAACAGAATTAAGTTATGGTGGTCTACGCAAGACGTTCGTTAACTAAGAATAATTACTAAGTGATCCTGAACATCTATCTACGCCAGTCATAACCCCACTATGTTCTCGGTCAGAGAAGGAACCTTGAAGGAGACAGTCACGGTTACGCACACAGTTGGCAGGTTTTAATTAAGTTAGTTCAAGTTATCTAGAACCGGATGTTCACAAAATATCCATGATTGCCACAGAACTGCGGGCACGACTTTCCGAAACATTTAACCCTGCAGGGGTGCTCCAACTAATCCATCACAAATTACCACAGACCGCATAGTAATCCTCGACCACGAAACTCGCGATCTCGTCGAATTCCTTAGAGGAAAACCTAAACTCTGAGAAGAACCCAAACTCTCACCGGAATCCCAATGCACAAGATATATCGTCAAGGTAAGACAAGTCCAGCAAGACCTCCCGACGTGTTGACGAACCTGATAGGAGCCACGTATCTCGTTCTCAGGACATGACGGATGAGCTATGGTTACCATGCGAAAACACTGAGTTCCCCGAGGGAGCCTTAATAAGCTGCTCTGGGTTGGACCAACACTCATGAGGAGCACTGGCCCGAGTTGTTGTTTAGTCTCCTCGGGATAATTAATCCCTATATATGCTTTTTATTATTAAGTTGTTAGCATATTAAAACAAAAGTTGGGACTTGTGAGACAAGCCTTAACACTAAACGATTTACCAAGGGGGTCCCCATAACAACCCCGAACGTGTTAGGAGCGCTCAGTTATGGAATAAAGTACCGATAGTCAAAACTAAGGTGACAACAACGGAACGAATCACCCGGCAAAAGACTAGGCCTTCCGCTACTAACCAGGTCTATAGGTGCATTAATAAAATAGAATGTAATTAAGATGATATGAAATGCCCATGTTATCACATGGCCAGCTTGCACCTGGAACTAGCAACGCTAATAAAAGGGTTCAGCAAGCCCAACCTAGCCGAACAATATTTGCTAGGAGAGGGAAGTGTTAGCGGTCTCCTGGCAATGTTTGATGGCCTATATATCAGGTGGTAGGCAGCGGAGTATAACCATGGAAACAAATCAACTAAGCATAACAAAGCTAGAAATGGTGTCAAGGTCACGATCATCTTGCCTGCAAAATCTTCAGAGTGGAACTGTTCCTGATCTTCCTGCACGAGCTCGCCGGACTCCTCGAACTCGTTTGCAGACCCAATAGCTACCCAAAAGAAATAATCATCCAATAAACACCAGCAAGTGATCATGCGACAAAAAGTACGATGGATGTATGCACACACTTCAAAATTTGCACAGAACTAAACCTACTCAAATGACAAAGTGCCACCTCATCACAAATGACACTTTTGCAGAACTGCTCAAAGCTGAAATCCAGTGCCACCATTGGATTCCTCGGGTTTTCCTACCCCAAATCGATATATCATACTGCTATATATGCATGCAGAAAAACACCATAAAACAGTAAACAAAATATAACCAGAATCAAACTCTACTCTTCTAAAGAACAGGGGCTATTCTTGCACTGCCAGATTTGTTGTAAACCAGATTAGGCAATTATATTCCATTTCTTGACTATTCCCAAAATGGGATTATCACATCAACAGAAATAACTAAAATACCACAATTTATTGATAGGGGGGCCACTGGTCATATGCACCATGGACCCCAGGTGCATATGGTGCATATGACCGGTGGGCCCTCGGCCCACTTGTCAGTGGCACTACACACAACAATCAACAGGAAATAAAAAGGGGTCTGGTGGGGGTCAAACCCACAACCTCACCCACACACACAACACACACTACCACTAGGCTACACTTTGTTAGCTCAACTAACTGAGGAGCGAAACCACCTATACTGGCTATACTTCCGAGCACAACTGAGAGAAAACCTATGAAAACAAAATGGGAGAGGTCAGGGATCAAACCCTGGACCTATTGCACGACGGTGCGCTCTGTTGCCACTTCTTGATAGAACAAAGGCACAAGCATCTTTTCTGCTCACAAACCACAGGAACGCAAAACACGGAATAAAATCGGGTGCGCTAGTATCGAACCCATGACGTCAGGGTCACAACGGAAGTATCGTACCAGTCGGGCTAGCGAGGTGGATCTTCTTTGTCATGGGTACTAACCTAGGTATAACAGGAAAGGGGGGGCTCTCCTCTGCTTAGCAGAGAACGACAGCGACGACACACACTGGAAACTCGCGCACATGCGCCGGCGCTACGCTGGGAGCTACCCTATGTGATACTACGCGTGCAGGGAGAATGACGCCATTATGCAGAGGGGTTGCTGTTGGCTTTTCGCCCTCACGATCGTACACACGATTACCCTGCAGCTGGACTAGTCGTGTACGTGCAACTTGGCTCAACGTATACGAACTAGTTGTAGCACTCGATATCTCACCGGCGCTTACGCAAACACCGGGACCAGAACACACGCACGCGAACGCAGCAATACGAAGATGGCCAGAGGCACGTGTCGTGCCTCGTAAATATCTCTTTATTGCTTTTCTCGTTTTTCTGATACAAATCTCGCGCACCCTGCCTGCGTTTATATAGGTATACGCAGCAGACAAATCTCTAACACAAGCACATACTCGTACTCCAACTTTAACTCCGACTACTACTCTACTCGAAATGAGATGCCAAGTCCAACCCGACAACTTAACTTTCCTATCTTGCTCACGTGAGCACACAAACCCAAATAGTTTCCTAGCCGAATAAAGCGGCAAGCTGATCAAACAACTAGCCCTAATCAGTATACGTTTGGATTACTTCAACATTCACCCCCTAATCCAAACACTCGACTCATCGACTTTGAACCAACATATCACCTCGATTACCAGCCCCCGCGTCACATCTTAGCGTGCTACATGCAGACTAAACACATAGCCTCTTATGAAGGAACTCAACTTAACTGGTGCGCATCCATCTTCACGTTGGCCTTCGTGTTCTCGCCGAGACACACTAACGACTCAAACAAAAACAAAAAACTAAAGACACGACTCTTTTTTTTGTTTTTTTCCCGACGCAGCTTCTTCATCAAAGTAACCCTAGGCCGTCATCCACGTCAACTTTAGCAAGTTGCAGAATCTCGAGCTCCTTCTTTGCCTCCTTTCGCGTCTTAGGACACTCTCGAGAATAGTGTCCATAGTCCTGACAATTGTAGCAACGAACTTTAGATTTGTCGAACTTCCGGTACTTCTGCTTATTACGCAAGAACATCAACTGCTCCTCTTATTGGTCGCGTTCACGTCCCTTCAACGTCAACTTATAGGTCTTTAGCCGCCCGATCACCTCCATCATCGACATCTTCGTCACATCGCCCCACTGCTCGATGGTGCCAACTATCGGTAAAAACTTGTCGGGAACGGCTCGTAGTAATTTCTCCACAACCGCGATGTCTTCCATCTTTGACCCGAGAGCTCGCATCTCATTAACCAGGGAGGTTAGTTTAACGCAAATTCACCAACCCCTTCTGACGCCTTCATGCTCGTCCTCTCGAACTCCCTCCTTAGAGCTTGAACACGTGCCTTCTTGACACGATCATCTCCAGCATGCATCTCCTTGAGCGCTTGCCAAGCTTCCTTTGCCGTCTCTTTCTCCGATATAGACATGAGAACGGCATCAGACACACCTTGGGCTATGATGGCGAAAGCCTCTTGGTCCTTTGTCTCTTCGACCGCGCCTTCACCTTCCACCGCTGCCCAAACTCCACGCGCACGCATGAAGATCTTCATCTTCGCAGCCCACACCCCATAATTGTCACCCTCAAGCATGGGGTACCGGATGGTCACACCACCACCACTCGCCTTCGAAGTGGACATGATCCTCTTCTTCGATTATCCGTCGTCCGTGACACAACTTGACGGCGACGACAACTCCACCGTGACGCAACTTGACGGCGAAGCCTCCACACCTTGCTCTAGATACCAATTGTTGGCTTTTCGCCCTCAGGATCGAACACACGATCACCCTGCAGCTGGACTAGTCGTGTACGTGCAACTCGGCTCAATGTATATGAACTAGTTCTAGCACTCGATATCTCACCGGCGCTTACGCAAACACCGGGACCAAAACACACGCACGCGAACGCAGCAATACGAAGATGGCCAGAGGCACGTGTCGTGCCTCGTAAATATCTCTTTATTGCTTTTCTCGTTTTTCTGTTACAAATCTCACGCACCGTGCCTGCGTTTATGTAGGTATACGCAGCAGACAAATCTCTAACACAAGCACATACTCGTACTCCAACTTTAACTCCGACTACTACTCTACTCGGAATGAGATGCCAAGTCCAACCCGACAACTTAACTTTCCTATCTTGCTCACGTGAGCACACAAACCCAAATAGTTTCCTAGCCGAATAAAATGGCAAGCTGATCAAACTACTAGTCCTAATCAGTATACGTTTGGATTACTTCAACAGTTGCACCCATGAACGTGTGCACGCGCAAGCAACAACAAGCAGTGGCTGCGGCTATGTCAACCTGCTGGTGCAACTCCGGTGGGCATCAAGCTTACGGCTCTGATGCTGCTGATAGAGAGGGGGAGCCCAAGAGAGCGGGGGCGCGGCTCACCTAGGGGCAAAAAGAAGTGGTGCCGCGCGACGAGGAGGAGGAAGCAACAACGAGGTGCTGCCGAGGAGGTCTGCCGGAGTAGCCGCTGTAGAGGACGTCCGGGACGTCATGGACTAAGCCTCGACGCTGGATCTTCTCGAAAATGGAACGCCCCACGTGTGCTCTTGCTCCTGGCAGGGTCGGGGAGGAGGAAGACGTGGCCCTACACCGACGACGAGCTCGGGGTGAAGCCTCCCATGGCGACTCGGTGCTCTGTTGGTCTCCCTGAAGGCGCGAGGGGAGATGGATGGGCGAAGGCAAGGAGAGGGGAAGGAGAAGCTTTATGGCTCAAACCACGACGCACAGGGCCGTCGATCGAGGAGGAAAATCGACCTGGTGGCTCTGCATGGATCGTACAAAGGTGACGTCGGGAGCAGGAAGAGGGGCGTGCTTCTGGGCCTAGACGAAACCAAACTAACATGGGCCTGGCTCTCTCTCTCAGTTAAAATGGCTTAGCAAAAAAACATAACAAGTAGTTAAAAATAAATCACAGGGCTAAAAGGAAAAGGCTTGAAACAAAATAAAAATATATGTGGTCTTCTAAAATCATGCCACAATTTGTAATAATAAATTGGGCAATTTTGGAAGAGTAAAATAAAAACCTTTTATTTAAAATGAGGCTTTGTTTTTAAAAATAAAAATAAAACCATATGGGTTGCCTCCATAATTTACAAGAAGTATTTTAGAAAAGGAGGAACTTTTAGAATGGGCCAAAACAGCAACCTTTAAATGTGCCTCAAGAAATGGAAAGAAAGGAGTTTTAAAACCATGGTGCAACAAGAGGTTTTAAGAGCTTGATCTTGTTGCACCCAATCACATAGCAAACACCAAGGCACCTCACACCATGCACTTCACACTTCATACTAAGGTGCCACAAGCAACACAAAACAAGTACAAGAGCAAGAATTTATGATATGCATGATGCGAGTTGCCACATAAAATGACAACACAATTAACTCAAACCACTTGATCATCATAACAAGGTTGCCTTACAGGGGAAGAGATTACAAGAGGGGTAACGAATGCACTTAGGATGTCACAACTCTACCACACTACAAGAGTATCTCGACCCGAGATCTAGGACTCGAAGAATTCTGGGTACTCGGAAAGGAGGTGGTCCTCACGTTGCCAAGTGGCCTCTTTATCATAATGATGTGACCATTGCACTTTGAGGACCTTGATTGAATTATTGCGGGTCTTGCACTCGGTCTCTTCAAGAATTGCGATAGGATGCTCATGGTAGGATAGGTCGGGTTGGAGATTGATATCTTGGAGGTCAACTGTGCACTCGGGAGTCTTGAAGCATCGCCGGAGCTGAGAGACGTGGAACACATCATGCACATTGGAGAAGTTGAATGGAAGCTCTAACTGATATGCAAGGTGATCTCTCTTGCCAACAACTTTGAAAGGACCAACAAAGCGAGGAGCAAGCTTTCCTTTGATGCTGAAGCACTGAGTGCCCTTCATGGGAGACACTTTGAGATACACAAAATCATCGAGCTAAAAAATCATGTCATGATGCTTGCTATCACAGTAGCTCTTCTGACGGGACTGAGCTGCTTTGAGATTATCCTGAATGACACGGCACATTTCTTCTGCTTTAGCAATCATGTCATTCCCAAGAATCTGACGCTCACCAGTCTCTGACCAATTGAGCGGGGTACGACACTTCCTGCCATATAGAATCTTAAATGGAGCCTTGCCTGAGCTTGCTTGAAAGCTGTTGTTGTATGAGAACTCAGAAAACGATAGGCAATCTTCCCATTTCATGCCAAAAGAAATCACACAAGCTCTGAGCATATCTTCAAGGATCTGGTTGACTCTCTCAACTTGACCAGTTGTCTCAGGATGGAAAGTTGTACTAAAATGGATCTTAGTACCCATCGCAGTCTAAAAGGAGTCCTATAACTTGGAAGTAAAGATGCTTCCATGATCTGAAGAAATGAGCATAGGAACACCGTGCAAAGAGACTATCCTTGACGTATACAACTCTGCAAGCTCATCTACGGAAATAGATTCTTCGACCGGGAGGAAACGAGCAACTTTGGTCAACTTGTGGATGACGACGAACATGGCATCGTTGCCTCTCTTGGACTTCGAAAACCACTAATAAAATCCATTTCCACATGATTGAATTTCCACTCGGGTATGAGCAAGGGATGAAGGTGGCCTGCTGGATGTTGATGCTCCGCCTTCACTCTGCGACACACATCGCACTCGTTCACAAACTAAGCAATTTCACATTTCATAGGAGTCTACCAGAAGGTATGCTTCAGACCCTGATACAATTTGGAGCTTCCTCGATGTATCGAGAGCAGGGGATTATGGGCTTCATCCATGAAAACTTTCATGAGCTCCCCTTTCAGAATGACAAGGCGGTCCTCAAAGAACAAGGTATCTCTGTCATCAACACGGAAGAACTTATATTTTGGAATGCTTTTTGCCAAGCCAATCTTCACTTTCTTCACCATAGAATCAAGAAGTTGAGCTTGGCGAATTTGGTCTTCCAACGTAGGAGAAATCTGGAGATTAGCAAGAAATACCTAAGGTACTATCTAAAGGTTGAGCTTCCTGAAAGATTCACAAAGATCGGGCTGGAGAGGCTTCAGGATGAGATTGTTTTAGTAAGCATTTCTGCTCAAAGAATATGTAATGACATTTGCTTTGCCTCGAGTTAAGTCAATGCTCGGATTATAATCTTGGATCATTTCCGCCCAACGAGTTTGCCGAAGATTGAGACTAGGTTGGCTGAAGATGTATTTGGGACACTTGTGATCGATGTAGACTTCAACCTGTCTTCCCAACAAGAGGTGTCTCCAAGTCATCAAAGCATGGACCACTCCCGCCAACCAAAGATCATGAGTGGGATAGTTCTTCTCACTTGGCTTCAACTGCCTCGAGGTATAACCTACCACTTTCTTCTCTTGCATCAGAACTGCACCAAGACCTTGGAGAGAGGCATCACACAACACTTGATGAGGCTTGGAATCATCAGGAGGAGTCAAGACTGGAGTTGAGGTGAGCATTTCTTTCAGTGTATCGAAAGCCAATTGACACTATGGAGACCAGACAAACTTCACACACTTCTAAAGAAGGTTGGACAGAGGCTTCGCAATCTTGGAGAAGTTCTCAACGAACCTTCTGGAATAGCTTGAAAGCCCGAGAAAGATTCAAAGCTGCTTCACCTTCTCAGGAGGTTCCCACTCAACAATGTCCTGTACCTTTGTAGGATCAACTTTGATGCCCTCGGCAGAGATGATGTGCCCAAGGTACATAACTTCCTTCAACCAGAATTCACATTTGGAAAACTTAGCATAGAACTTATGCTCTCTAAGATTATGAAGCACAAGCCGGAGATGTTCTTCATGCTCTTCCTCTGTTTCAGAAAAGGCTAGAATTTCATCAAGATACACCAAGACAAATTTATTCTTGAATGGGGAGAAGATATAATTCATCATCCGAGAGAAGTTCGGATGAGCATTGGCAAGACCAAAATACATCACTGTGTACTCATAAGAGCCAAAGCTTGTCCTGAAAGCAGTCTTGGGAATATGTTCTTCACGAATGTGGATCTAATGATAGCCCATTCTGAGATCAAGCTTAGAGAAATTCTTGGCCCCTTTCAATTGCTCGAACAATTCATTGATGTTAGGAAGTGGATACTTGTTCCTTATTGTCTTCTTATTCAATGGACGGTAATCAATACAGAGTCGGTCCGTGCCATCCTTCTTCTTGACAAACAGAACAACACAACCCCAAGGAGATGAACTTGGTCTGATCTGACCGAGACGTTCTTGCCCATCAAGCTGCTTATATAACTCTTTCAGGTCCTCGAGACCAAGTTTATACGGACACTTCCACACCGGTTCCGTTCCACCTTCAAGTTCAATAACAAACTCAACGGGCCGGTGTGGTGGCATTCCTAGCAATTCTTTAGGAAAGACATCTTCATATTCACAAACCACTGGAACTTGAGAAATGGGATAAATTTCACCCTTCTCATTGAGGGAAAAGAGAAGGACCGTGTCATCGCCAGCAACGAAGATAATCACGTCCTTCGAAGGATGAGCCAACTTGACTTCTTTTGCTTCACAATCAATATACGCCATGTTCATCGCCATCAAATCCATGCCAAGGATCAGTTCAATACCCGAATGGCCAAGGACAATTGGAGAAGCCAGGAAGGAATAGCTACCCATCTTAAGAGAGACATCATGAACGACCTTATGAGAACTCATCCGCATGCCCAGGAATTCCACACGAAACGTCTCTTTCAAAATCTCCAAAGAAAAATCATGCTTGTTCACAAATGGCTTAGACATGAAACAATGTGATGCACGAGAATCAAATAAAACCTTTGTTGGAAAAGTATTAACCAAGAGATTACACATGATCACATCTGAGGTGTTCTCTGCTTCAACTGTATTCATCATGTTCACCCTTGCTGATCTAGGATTATGTTTCACCACTGCATTGCTTGGAGGCCTCAATGGAGGAGGAGGAGGAAAACGCTGCTGGGTGGTGCACTTGTTAGAGTAATGGGCCTCCTGACCACACTTGTGACAAGTCACCTCTGACAGCGGACAGAATTGCACTTGAGGATTCCCTTCCTTCTGCTGTTTATACCTTTGCTGGAAAGCTAGGTTGGGTGGGTGGGAAAAACCATGACCACTCGACTGCTTGAACTGCTGGGGCTGGCGAGAAGGAGGAGAAATCCAGTATCAATGTTGCTTCTGAACCACTTGAGTTGAGGAAGAGGAACTGGAGTCTCTGAAGCGCTTCCTTGAGTTCTTAACTTTTAGCAAGGCCGCCTTAGCCATGAGAGCCAAGTTATAGAATTGGTCAAATTCGATAGGATCGTGCAAGGCAAGGGCCAGCTGCAAGTCTTCCTTGAGACCGCCATGGAACTGATAAATCTTGCTCTTCTGCTCTAGAATGTCTTATTTAGCATAACGAGCCAGCTCCTGGAACTCCACATTGTAGTTGTACATAGACGAACTCCCTTGCTTCAAGCGCCTGAATTTCTCACGAATCTATTCCAAAAAACTTGTTGGAATATAGTGAGCCCTGAAATCCCTGCATAAATCATCCCAGCTGATCACTATGTCGCCTCTCGAATCCTTCAATTGCTGCCACCATTCTTGTGCCTGCCCCTTGAGGTGAAATGTTGCAAACTTGACAAAGTCCTCTGGTCGTACATTACTGCACTCGAATTTCTTGTTCATGTCATGAATCCAATCCTCCGCATCGAACGACTAGTCACAGGAGGTGAAGGACTTCGGCTTGTTCGCGAGGAACTGATTCAGAGATACAAATTGAGGCAGAGGCGCTGGTGGAGGGTCAGCATTCTCATGACTTGGATTCTGGCGAGTTGGTGGAGCCATCCTGGAGACGGACAACAACGTTAGACTAGAGATGAAAATTCAAAGATTAAGCTGATTCAATGGACAGAAATATCTGAACAAGAATATTTGCAAATGCACTCGAACTATAATTAGTAAGAATGCTTCCACAAAATATTTGCCGACAACATTTGATTCAGAGCCACTTGTAAATGCCAAGTATGATTTAGGATTGCTCGAAATAAATGTATAATTCCAACATACATCTGGTGATAGAATTCCTAAGTTACTAATGGAATTCCCACCTAAGAACTTCTGAAATTTCTGGTCACGCAATCTGGTCCACGGATACAAGGAGAAATTCATCAATCAACTCCTATACTAACCCGTCCAGTGTATCACATCTGTCAACACATAACCAGAATCTCGGAACCTCATCTATCTCAGACTCTTGTAATCACAATGATAGTAAGTGTGGCGATACATCCGGACCTATATGCACCATTACTGGAGAAGCCAGACTCCTCTCGCCACTACTAGTATAGAAGCAATTTCAAACATCCTCCCTCCTGAGATACTAAGAAATCTGAATCACAACGATGTTCTCAACAATCCCCTCGAGCTCAACTCCCCGGAATAACATCAACATAGTAGGAGGCACCAAGATAGAAATCCGTCACATTTGTATCATATAGATTCCAAAATATCCGCGTGATCCTAAAATTTTTTTGAGCAAGAATAGGAGTAGAATTAAATATTTCTTAAGTCGTGAACCTCACCAGAGCATAAAAGAGGAGAAAAAAACCTACTGTCTGATATAACTAGGACTCCAAATAGTTTTCACTATACTCGACTCGGCCATGTCCGATCAATCAAAGGTTCCTATGATCGTAAGGCTCTGATTACCAACTTGTAACAACTATGATGGGACACTTTTCTCATTTGGGGGCAATGCCTCAAAAGAGGAAAGAGGCGCATCTAAGCATTTCGCAACCAGGATAAATCTTGCAATACATAATACATGGAAGAGTAATAAGATTTGGCTTACACTCGCCACAAGCTAAATTATAGAGTCACACATGTTGGAAATATGCCCTAGAGGCAATAATAAATTAGTTATTATTATATTTCTTTGTTCATGATAATCTTTTATTATCCATGCTATAATTGTATTGATTGGAAACACAATACTTGTGTGGATACATAGACAAAACATTGTCCCTAGTAAGCCTCTAGTTGACTAGCTCGTTGATCAAAGATGCTCAAGGTTTCCTGATCATACGCAAGTGTTGTCACTTGATAACAGGATCATATCATTAGGAGAATCATGTGATGGACTAGACCCAAACTAATGAACGTAGCATGTTGATCGTGTCATTTTGTTGCTACTATTTATCTGCTTGTCAAGTATTTATTCCTATGACCATGAGATCATATAACTCACTGACACCGGAGGAATGCCTTGTGTGTATCAAATGTTACAACGTAACTGGGTGACTATAAAGGTGCTCTACAGGTATCTCCGAAGGTGTCCGTTGAGTCAGTATGGATCAAGACTGGGATTTGTCACTCCATGTGACGGAGAGGTATCTCGGGGCCCACTCGGTAATACAACATCACACACAAGCCTTGCAAGCAATGTGACTTAGTGTAAGTCATGGGATCTTGTATTACGGAACGAGTAAAGAGACTTGTCGGTAAACGAGATTGAAATAGGTATGCGGATACCTACGATCGAATCTCGGGCAAGTAACATACCGAAGGACAATGGGAATGACATACGGGATTATATGAATCCTTGGCACTGAGGTTCAACCGATAAAGATCTTTGGAATATGCAGGATCCAATATGGGCATCTAGGTTCCTCTCATGGATATTGACCGGGGAGTCCCTCGGGTCATGTCTACATAGTTCTCGAACCCGCAAGGTCTGCACACTTAAGGTTCGACGATGTTTTATGCGTATTTGAGTTATATGGTTGGTTAACGAATGTTGTTCGGAGTCCCGGATGGGATCACGGACATCACGAGGGTTTCCGGAATGGTCCGGAGACGAAGATTGATATATAGGATGACCTCATTTGGTTACCGGAAAGTTTTCGGGCATTACCGGAAAAGTTTCAGGCTCATCGGTAGTGTACCGGGAGTGCCGGGAGGGGGTGCCGGGGACCATCGGGAGGGGTGTCACGCCCCAAGGGGTCTCATGGGCTATGGGAATAGATAAACCAGCCCCTAGTGGGCTGGAATAAGTTCCCACTAAGGCCCATAAGGTTTGAGAAAGAAAAAACACAAGGTGGAAAGAGTTTCCAAGTGGGAAGGTGCAATCCTACTCCAAGTAGGATTGGAGAAGGACTCCTCCACCTCTAATTTCGGCCAAACCTTGAGGGTTTGAGGCTGCCTCGTCCCCTCCCTCCCTCCTATATATACTAGAGGTATTGAGGGTTTTTGAGTCACAACTTTGCCACGGCAGCCCGACTACATACCTCCACGGTTTTTCCTCTAAATCATATTTCTGCGGAGCTCGGGCGGAGCCCTGCTGGGATAGATCACCACCAACCTCCGGCGCACCGTCACGCTACCGGAGAACTCATCTACCTGTCCGTCTCTCTTGCTGGAACAAGAAGGCCGAGATCATCGTCGAGCTGTACGTGTGCTGAACGCGGAGGTGCCGTCTGTTCGGCACTAGATCGGAACGGATCGTGAGATGGATTGCAAGACGGTTCGTGCAACGGATCGCGAGATGGTTCGTGGGACAAATCGCGGGACAGATCGTGGGACGGATCGTGGGACGGTTCGCGGGGCGGATCGAGGGATGTGAGGACGTTCCACTACATCCACCGCGTTTCTTAACGCTACCTGCTGTGCGATCTACAAGGGTACGTAGATCGGAAATCCCCTCTCGTAGATGAACATCACCATGATAGGTATTGCGTGTGCATAGGAAAATTTTGTTCCCCATGCGACCTTCCCCAACAATGGCATCATGAGCTAGGTTCATGCGTACATGTTATCTCGAGTAGAACACAAAAGTTTTTGTGGGCGGTGATATGCGATTTGCTGCCCTCCTTAGTCTTTTCTTCATTCCGCGGTATTGTTGGATCGAAGTGGCTCAGACCGACATTACTCGTACGCTTATCAGAGACTGGTTTCATCGCTACGAGCAACCCCGTTACGAGAGACTGGCGAGTGTCGGTTTCGCCAACTTTAGTTGAATCGGATTTGACCGAGGAGGTCCTTGGAGAGAGGTTAAATAGCAATTCATACATCTCCGTTGTGGTGTTTGCGTAAGTAAGATGCGATCCTACTAGATACCCATGGCAACCACGTAAAACATGCAACAACTATTAGAGGACGTCTAACTTGTGTTTGTAGGGTATGCTTGTGATGTGATATGGCCAACGACGTGATGTGATATATTGGATGTATGAGATGATCATGTTGTAATAGTTAATATCGACTTGCACGTCGATGGTACGACAACCGGCAGGAGCCATAGGGTTGTCTTTAAACTAACATTTGTGTTTGCAGATGTGTTTACTATATTGCTAGGACGTAGCTTTAGTAGTAATAGCATACCATACACGACAACCTCGATGGCGGCACGATGATGGAGATCATGATGATGGGGATCATGGTGTGGCGCTGGTGACAAGAAGATCGTACCGGTGCTTTGGTGTTGGAGATCAAGGAGCACTTGATGGTGGCCATATCATGTTACTTATGAATTTCATGTGATGTTAATCCTTTTATGCACCTTATTTTTCTTAGAACGACGGTAGCATTATGAGGTGAAATCTCACTAAAATTTCAAGACGAAATTGTGCTCTCCCCGACGGTGCACCGTTGCGACAGTTCATCGTTTCGAGACACCACGTGATGATCGGGTGTGATAGACTCAACGTTCACATACAACGGGTGCAAAACAGTTGCACACGCGGAACACTCGGGTTAAGCCTGACGAGCCTAGCATGTGCATACATGGCCTCGAAACACATGAGACCGAAAGGTCGAGCATGAATCATATAGTTGATATGATTAGCATAGAGATGCTTACCAGAGAAATTATTCTCGACTCACGTGATGATCGGACTTGAGATAGTGGATTTGGATCATGTACCACTCAAATGACTAGAGAGATGTACATTTTGAGTGGGAATTCTTAAGTAATATGATTAATTGAACTAACTGTCATGAACATAGTCTAATGGTCTTTGCGAATTACGATGCAGCTTGCGCTATAGCTCTACTGTTTTTATATGTTCCTAGAGAAAATTTAGTTGAAAGTTGATAGTAGAAAACTTTGCGGACTAAGTCTGTAAAACTGAGTATTATCCTCGTTGCTGCGCGGAAGGCTTATGTCCTTAATGCACCACTCGCTGTGTTGCACCTCAAGCGTCGTCTGTGGATGTTGTGAACATCCGACATACACGTTTCTGATGACTACGCGATAGTCCAGTGCAAAATACTTAATGGCTTAGAAGCAAGGCACAGAAGACGTTTTGAAACGTCACGGAACATAAGAGATGTTCTAAAGAGATGAAATTGAGATTTCAAGCTCGTGCCCTAGTTGAGAGGTATGAGACCTCCGACAAGATTCTTTGTCCACGAAGTGAAGAAGAAAAACTCAATCGTTGAGCATGTGCTCAAATTGTCTGAGTACTACAATCGCTTGAATCTAGTGGGAGTTAATCTTCCAGATGAGATGGTGATGGTTCTCCAAAGTCACTGCCACCAAGCTGTGAGAGCTTCGTGATGAACTATAAACATATCAAGGATAGATACAATGATCCTTGAGCGATTCGCAATGTTTGACACTAAGAAAGTATAAATCAAGAAGGAGCATCAATTGTTGATGGTTAGTAAAACCACTAGTTTCAAGAAGGGCAAGGGCTAGAAGGGATACTTCATGAAACAGAAAACCAGTTGCTGCTCTAATGAAGAACCCAAAATTGAACCCAAACCCGAGACTAAGTGCTTCTGTTATGAGGGAAACGGTCACTGAGGCGGAGCTACCCTAGATACTTGGTAGATAAGAAGGGTGGCAAAGTAGACAGAGGTATATTTGATATACATGATATTGATGTGTACTTTACTAGTACTCCTAGTAGCATAAGGGTATTGGATACCGGTTCGGTTGCTAAGTGATTAGTAACTTGAAATGAAAGCTACGGTATAAATGGAGACTAGCTAAAGGCGAGGTGACGATATGTGTTGGAAGTGTTTCCAAGGTTTATGTGATCAAATCATCGCACGCTCCCTCTATCATCGGGATTGGTGGTAAACCTAAATAATTGTTATTTAGTGTTTGCGTTGAGCATGAACATGATTTGATCGTGTTTATTGCAATACGATTATTCATTTAAAGAAAATAATGGTTACTCTATTTCCTTGAATAATCACATTCAATGGTTTGTTGAATCTTGATCTTAGTGTTACACATGTTCATGATATTGGTGCCAAAAGATACAAGGTAATGATGCTAGTACCACTTACTTGTGGCACTGCCACTTGAGTCATGTTGGTATAAATTGCATGAAGAGGCTCCATGCTGGTGGATCTTTATAATCACTTGATTATGAATCACTTGTGACATGCAAATCATACCACATGAGCAAGGCCTTGTTTTCACTGAGATGAAACAAGATAGTAACTTGTTGGAAGTAATACATTTTGATGTATGCAGTCCAATGGGTGCTGAGGCACGCAATGGATATCATTATGTTCTTACTTCAATGACGATTTGAGTAGATACAGGATTATTTACTTAATGAATTACAAGTGTGAAATATTGAAAAAGTTCAATTCTGTTTCAGAGTGAAGTTCGTCGTTACAAGAGGATAAATTGTCTATGATACGATCATAGAGATGAATATCTGAGTTGCGAGTTTTGGTACACAGTTAAGACAATGTGGAAGTTGTTTCGCGATTCATGCCATCAAGAACACCATGGTGTGATGGTATCATAGCCGCGACCTATTTGATATGGCACATACTATGATGTCTCTTATTGAATTACCACTATCGTTTATGGGTTATACATTAGAGACAACCGCATTCACTTTAAATAGGGCACCGCGTATTTCCATTGAGATGACACAGTATAGACTGAGGTTTAGAGAAATCTAAGCTGTTGTTTCTTGAAAGTTTGGGGCTTCGACACTTATGTGAAAAAGTTCCAGTCTGATAAGCTTGAACCCAAAGCGGATAAATGCATCTTCATAGGATATCCAAAACATTTGGGTGCATCTCCTATCTCAGATCCGGAAGCAAAGTGTTTGTTTCTAGAAAACGGGTCCTTTCTCGAGGAAAGGTTTCTATCAAAATAATTGAGTGGGAGGGTGGTAGAACTTGATGAGGTTATTGAACCATCACTTCAACTAGTGTGTAGCAGGGCGCAGGAAGTTGTTCCTGTGGCGCCTACACCAATTGAAGTGGAAGCTGATGATAGTGATCATTGAGCATCAGATCAAGTTACAACAGACCTCGTAGGTCGACAAGGTCACGTACTACTACAAAGTGGTACAGTAACCCTGTCTTGGAGGTCATGTTATTGAACAACAATGAACCTACGAGTTATGGAGAAGCAATGGTGGGCCCGGATTCCGACAAATGGCTGGAGGCCATGAAATCTGAGAGAGAATCCATGTATAAAACAAAGTGTAGACTTTGGAATAACTACTTGATGGTAGTAAGACTATTAAGTAAATATGGATCTTTAAAAGGAAGACATACGATGATGGTGATAAGTCACTAGTAAGAAAAGCTCGACTTGTCGCAAAGATGTTTTTGACAAGGTCAAAGAGTTGACTATGATGTGAATTTCTCACTCGTAGCGATGCTAAAAGTCTGTATGAATTATGTTAGTAGTTGCTGCATTATTTGTGAAATATTGCACACAGGAAGACAAAACATTGTTTCCTCGACGGTTTCCTTGAGGAAAGATTGTATGTAATACAATTAGAAGGTTTTGTCGATCCTAAGGATACTAACAAGTATGCAAGCTCCAGTGATCCTTTTATGGACTGGTGCAAGCATCTTGGAGTTGGAATATACGCTTTGATGAGATGATCAAAGCTTTTGGGTTTGTACAAGGTTTATGAGCAACTTGTATTTCCAAAGAAGTGAGTAGGAGCACTATAGAATTTCTGATAAGTATATGTGATTGACATATTTTTGATCGGAAGTAATGTAGAATCTCTGTAAAGCATAAAGGTTGTTTGAAAGGGTTATTTCAAAGGAAGACCTGGATACAGCTACTTAAACATTGAGCATCAAGATCTATGGAGATAGATCAAAAATGCTAAACAGAACTTTCAAATGAAATGCATGCCTTGACAAGTTTTTGAAGGAGTTCAAAATAGATCAGCAAAGAAGGAGTTCTTGGCTGTGTTGTAAGGTGCGAATATGAGTAAGACTCAAAAGCCCGACCACGGCAGAAGAAAGAGAAAGGACGAAGGTCGTACCCTATGCCTTAGCCATAGACTCTACAATATGACATGCTATGTACCACACCTGATGTGTGCCTTGCCACAGGTCTGCTAAGAGGTACAGAGAGTGATCCAGGATTGAATCACTGAAGAACGGTCAAAGTTATCCTTACTAACTAATAGACTAAGAAATTTTTCTCGATTATGGAGGTGGTTGAAGAGTTCGTCGTAAAGGGTTACGATGATGCAAGCTTTGACACTAATCCGAATAACTGTGAGTAGTAAAATGGGTTCGTATAGTAGAGTATATATTTGGAGTATTTCCGAATAGCACGTAGTAGCAGCATCTATAAGATGACATGAAGATTTGTAAAGCACACACGGATCTGAAAGATTCAGAACCGTGGACTAAAACCTCTCTCATGAGCAAGACGTGATCAGACCCCAGAACTATATGGGTGTCGGATTCGTTAAAATCACATGGTGATGTGAACTAGATTATTAACTCTAGTGCAAGTGGGAGAGTGTCGGAAATATGCCCTAGAGGCAATAACAAATTAGTTATTATTATATTTCTTGGTTCATGATAATCGTTCATTATCCATGCTATAATTGTATTGATTGAAAACATAATACTTGTGTGGATACATAGACAAAATATTGTCCCTAGTAAGCCTCTAGTTGACTAGCTCGTTGATCAACGATGGTCAAGGGTTCCTGACCATAGGCAAGTGTTGTCACTTGATAATGGGATCACATCATTAGGAGAATCATGTGATGGACTAGACCCAAACTAATGAACGTAGCATGTTGATCGTGTCATTTTGTTGCTACTGTTTTTCTGCTTGTCAAGTATTTATACCTATGACCATGAGATCATATAACTCACTGACACCGGAGGAATGCCTTGTGTGTATCTAACGTTACAACGTAACTGGGTGACTATAAAGGTGCTCTACAGGTATCTCCGAAGGTCTCTGTTGAGTTAGTATGGATCAAGACTGGGATTTGTCACTCCATGTGACGGAGAGGTATCTCGGGGCCCACTCGGTAATACAACATTACACACAAGCCTTGCAAGCAATGTGACTTAGTGTAAGTCAGGTGATCTTGTATTACGGAATGAGTAAAGAGACTTGCCGGTAAACGAGATTGAAATAGGTATGCGGATACCAACGATCGAATCTCGGGCAAGTAACATATCGACGGACAAAGGGAATGACATACATGATTATATGAATCCTAGGCACTGAGGTTCAACCGATAAAGATCTTCGGAATATGTGGGATCCAATATGGGCATCGAGGTCCCGCTATTGGATATTGACCGAGGAGTCCCTCGGGTCATGTCTACATACTTCTCGAACCCGCAGGGTCTGCACACTTAAGGTTCGACGATGTTTTATGCGTATTTGAGTTATATGGTTGGTTACCGAATATTGTTCGGAGTCCCGGATGGGATCACGGACGTCACGAGGGTTTCCAGAATGGTCCGGAGACGAAGATTGATATATAGGATGACCTCATTTGGTTACCGGAAAGTTTTCGGGCATTACCGGAAAAGTTTCAAGCTCATCGGTAGTGTACCGGGAGTGCCGGGAGGGGTGCCGGGGACCATCGGGAGTGGTGTCACGCCCCAAGGGGTCTCATGGGCTATGGGAAGAGAGAAACCAGCCCCAAGTAGGATTGGAGTAGGACTCCTCCACCTCCAATTTTGGCCAAACCTTGAGGGTTTGAGGCTGCCTCGTCCCCTCCCTCCCTCCTATATATACTACAGGTATTGAGAGTTTTTGAGACACAACTTTGCCACGGCAGCCCGACCACATACCTCCACGGTTTTTCCTCTAGATCGTATTTCTGTGGAGCTCGGGCGGAGCCCTGCTGGGATAGATCACCACCAACCTCTGCAGCGCCGTCACGGTGCCGGAGAACTCATCTACCTCTCCGCCTCTCCTGCTGGAGCAAGAAGGCCGAGATCATCGTCGAGCTGTACGTGTCCTCAACGTGGAGGTGCCATCTGTTCGGCACTAGATCGGAACGGATCGTGAGATGGACCACAAGACGGTTCGTGCAACGGATCGCGAGATGGTTCGTGGGACGGATCGCGGGACAGATCGTGGGACGGTTCACGGGGCGGATCGAGGGACGTGAGGACGTTCCACTACATCAACCGCGTTTCTTAACGCTTCGTGTTGTGCGATCTACAAGCGTACGTAGATCGGAAATCCCCTCTCGTAAATGAACATCACAATGATAGGTATTGCGTGTGCGTAGGAAATTTTTTGTTTCCCATGCGACGTTCCCCAACAACACAGTCATACATTATTCAAATGGAAAACAGGGTCCAACTACGGACAAGATAAACGACAAAAGCCAATGATATCCCACCTTGCTAGGCCCACGATCACGACCAATTCCCTCTAATCCTCGGGATACGTCACGTACATCTGGCCACTGTCCTCGTCAAACTCCCACTTGAGCTCTATAGCGTCGAATGAACCTGCCTATGCTTCACCTGTACCTGTGGGTGGTTGTAGTATACTATGAGCCACAAGGACTCGGTAATCTCATGACCTTGGTATCGAATCTAACAAGTTAAAAGGTGGGGTTGGGGTATGTGTTTGAGTTTGCAGCAGCCTAAGCATTTATGGTGGCTAACTTACGATGAACATAATTAAGTTATGGTGGTCTATGCAAGACGTTCGTTAACTAAGAATAATCACTAAGTGATCCTGAACACCTACCTACGCCAGTCAAAAGCCCACCGTGTTCTCGGTCAGAGAAGGTACCCCGAAGAAGACAATCACGATTACTCAAAGGAAAACCTCAATTGTAAGAAGAACCCAAGTCTCACTGGAATCCCAATGCACAAGTTATATCGTTCAGGTAAGACAAGTCGACGAACCCGATAGGAGCCGAGTATCTCATTCTCAGGGCACAACGGATGAGCTATGGCTACCACACCAAAACACCGAGTTTCCGGAGGGAGCGTTAATAAGCTGCTCTGGGTTTGACCAACACTCATGAGGAGTACTGGCCTGGGTTATTGCTTAGCCTACTCGGGGTAGTTATTCTCTATGCATTTATAATTAAGTTGTTAGCAAAAAAAACCAAAGTTGGGTCTTGCCAAACAAGCCTTAACACTAAATGATTTACCAAGGGGGTCCCCATAACTACCCCAAACATGTTAGGAGCACTTATTTATGGAATAAAGCAACGCTGGCCAAAACTAAGGCAGCAACAACGGAAGAAATCACCCAGCAAAAGGCTAGGTCTTCCGCTATTAACCAAGTATATTGGTGCATCAATTAAATAACATGTAATTAAGATGCTTTGAAATTCCCATGTTATCACATGGAGCAGCTTACACGTGCAACTGGCAACGCTTGTGAAAGGGTTCAGCAAGCCCAACCTAGCCAGAGAATATTTGCTAGGAGGGGGAAGTGTTAGGGGTTTCATGGCAATGTTTGATGGCCTATATATCAGGTGGTAGGCAGCGGAGTATAACAATGGAAACGAATCAACTAAGCATAACAAAGCTAGAAACGGTGTCAAGGTCACGATCATCTTGCTTGTGAAATCTTTAGAGTGGAACTATTCGTGATCTTCCTGCACCAACTCGCCGGACTTCTCGAAGTCGTTTCTAGACCGAGTAGATGCATGTATGTATGCACCCAAAAGAAACAATCACCCAATAAAAACCAATAAGTGATAATGCAAAAAACAATATGATGCATGTATGCACCGCACTAAACCTACTCAAATGACAAAGTGCCACCTAATCACAAATGGCACTTTTGCAGAACTGCTCAAAGATGAAATCGAGTGCCACCATTGGATTCATGGGGTTTTTCTACCCCAAATCCATATATCATACTACTATATATGCATGAAGAAAAACAACACAAAACAGTAAAGAAAATATAACCAGAATCCAACTCTAGTCATGTCAAAAACAGGGGCTGTTCTTGCACCTGCCAGATTTTGTGTAAACCAGATTAGGCAATTCCATTTCTGTACTATTCCAAAATTGGAATTATCACATCAACAGAAACAAAAAAATACCACAATTTATTGACAGGGGGCGACTGGTCATATGCACCTGGGACCCCTAGTGCATGACATGTGGGTCGTGGGCCCACTTGTTAGTGGCACCTACACACAACAATCAACAGGAAATAAAAAGGGGTCTGGTGGGGGTCGAACCCACCACCTCACCCACACAAATAAAATACCACAATTTATTGACAGGCGGGCGACTGGTCATATGCACCTGGGACCCCTAGTGCATGACATGTGGGTCGTTGGCCCACTTGTCAGTGGCACCTACACACAACAATCAACAGGAAATAAAAAGGGGTCTGGTGGCGGTCGAACCCACCACCTCACCCACACACACAACACATACTCCCACTAGGCTACACTCTGTTAGCGGAAGTAATAGAGGAGTGAAACCACCTATATTGGCTATAATGTTGCGCGCAACCGAGGGAAAACCTATGAAAATAATAAATGGGAGAGGTAAGGGCTCGAAGCCTGGACCTGCTGTGTCGCGGTGCGCTCTGTTGCACTGCTCTGCTATGGTGCGCGTGATAGTGCAGATGCACAAATGCACAAGCACCTACTCTACTCACATACCACAAGAACGCAAAACATAGAATAAAAGGGTGGCGCTGGATATCGAACCCATGACAGCACGCGCATCGTACCACTCGGGCTAGCGAGGTGGATCTGCTATGACACGGGTACTAACGTAGGTATAACAGGAAAGGGGCACTCTCCTCTGCTTAGTAGAGAACACCGGCGACGACGCACAATAGAACACTCACGCACATGCGCCCGCGCTAAGCTGTGAGCTACCCTATGCGATACTATGCGCGCAGGGAGAATCACACCACGATGCAGAGGGGTTGTGCCCATGCACGCGCGCACGCACAAGCGACAAGAAGCAGAGGTTGCAGCTATGTAAACCTGCCGGTGCAACTTTAGCAAGCATCGAGCTCACTGCTTTGACGCGGGTGACAGAGAGGGGGTGCAGGAGAGCGGGGTTGCGGCTCATATAGGGGCGGAGAGAAGTGGAGTCGCGCGACGAGGAGGAGGAAGCGACGACGAGGTGTTGTCGAAGTGGTCCGCCGGAGTATCCGCCGTAGAGGACGTCGGGGACGTCGGGGAAGGAGCCTCGGCACCGGATCTTCTCCAAAATGGAACGCCCGACGTGTCCTCTTGCTCCTGGCTGGGTCCGGGAGGAGGAAGATGTGGCCCTACGCCGGCGGTGAGCTCTGGCCGAAGCCTCCCATGGCGACGCGATGCTCTGGTGGTCTGCCTGATGGCGCGAGGGGAGAAGGAGGGGAGAAGGCGAGGGTTAGGGCAAGGAGAGGGGAAGGGGAAACTTTATGGCTCGAACACCGATGCACAGGGTCGTCGCTCGAGGCGCAAAATCGATCTGGTGGCTCTCCAGGTTTGTACAGAGGTGATGTCGGGAGGAGGAAGAGGGACATGCTTATGGGCCTGGTCCGAAACCAAACTGATATGGGCGTCTCTCTGTCTCTCTCTCTGTTAAAAGGGCTTAGCAAAAAACATAACATGTAGTTAAAAATAAAGGAACATTTACATATTTCCCCCTAATTTCGTCCCGACCTCATCTTTACCCCTAAATAAAAAAGTGCTCAACTATACCCCCCTTCCGTTAAGTGCGTTTATAGAAATACCCTTTCGTACATTTTCCGTCCAGTCAAAGGCCTTTGACCGTGGGTATAGAAAAAAGTAACGGTCAAAGGCCTTTGAGTGTACGAAAAATGTGCATAAGGGCATTTCTATAAGTGCACTTAAAGGAAGAGGGGCAAAGTTGAGGTCGAACCAAAATTACGGGAAAACATGGAATTGGCCCAAAAATAAATCAGAGGGCAAAAAGGAAAAGGCTTAAAACAAAATAAGAATATATGTGGTCTTCTAAAATCATGCCACAATTGCTAATAATAAATTTGGCAATTTTGGAAGAGTAAAAATTAAAACCTTTTATTTAAAATGAGGCTCTGTTTTGAAAAATAAAAATAAAACCATACGGGTTGCCTCCACAATTTACAAGAAGTATTTCAGAAAAGAAGGACTTTTAGAATGGGCCGAAACAATAACTTTTAAATCTGCCTCAAGAAATGGAAAGAAAGGAGTTTTAAAACCATGGTGCAACAAGAGGTTGTAAGAGCTTGATCTTGTTGCACCCAATAAAATAGCAAACACCAAGGAACCTCACACCATGCACTTCACAATTCATACCAAGGTGCCACGAGGAACACAAAACAAGAACAAGAGCAATAATTTATGCTTTGCGTGATGCCAGATGCAACATAAAATGATGAGACAATTAACTCAAACCACTTGATCATCCTAACAAGGTTGCATTACAGGGGAAGAGATTACTAGAGGGGGAAGGAATGCATTGGGGCTGTCACATATCTTGACATAACCCCCACTATGCTTCTTTCCTCTACCCCATTCCCCATTCGGTCCATCTCCCCCGACACTGCCGTCACCCTCCGTCACCGCCCACGCGCCCTCCATCACCCTCTATCGCGCCTCGTTGCTCTCCGTCTCCCTCGTCGCCCTCCGTCACACGCTCCACCATCTCCCCCGAGCTTCACGGTGCGCTTCCCCCTCCCCTCTGTTCTTCTCTATTGGTGGTAGTAGTAGTAGTGGTAGTATTAGAGACCGTGCTTTGGGGCATGAGGCAGGGGAGCGGTGGCGTCGTGCGTTACACGCAGAGGGGAGCGGCTGCGGTACGACGTCATAGTGGTTGCGGTGGCACGATGGCCGGCTCTCCAGGGGTGGTGCGGCTGCCAGAAATGATGATACAGGTTGGGAGTGCGGTTTATGGTTTCATCTGGACGAGGAAGATGAACCAGAGCCATTAGATTTGACCGAAAGCAATTGTTTTCAGGTACCTAACTCATTGGTGCCCCCTTACATATATTGTTTTGTATGCGTGAGTAGCGATCAAAATTGGCCATATCATACTCACAAAAATGTTTTGATATGTGTCATGCATGTCGATCATCATAGAAACTTGCACATAATGTCCCCTTGCAAGAAAAACTCGATAGAGTGGACTATGTGGTTCACAAAGTCAATTTTGAACACAAGGCTCGACATGGAACTACTTGTGATGTCAAGAGTAGTAGGATATTCTTGTTCCGGTGATATGATCTGAGTGAATAGTTTCTTTCTCAAAACACTTTTGTGTTGCTTTCATTTCAAGGGGATAGAATGCTATGAAGTGATATATGCATGTATCAGAGTTAGATAATAAAAAATATTTAGGATAGAAAGAGTGCTCCGCGGGATGCGTGGGTATCACTTAGGACGGAAAACCGATAGGATCAAATTTGAGTGTATGAAACGTAGGATTTAATTTAAAAAATGTCCTAGAATGATCTGAAACCCGAATTTGCTACTTTATTTTTTTAGTTAAAGGTATTGTTGCTATATGAACCCTATATGCAATTTGACAAGTGCTGAATTTAGTGTTGATGATGGATGACGATGTGCTAGTGCTCTAGGGTATATGAACCCTATGTGCAATTTTTTCTTCAAGTTCTATATAGGCTATTTAAAGAAAAAAAAACATAATTGATTAACACTAGTTCCAAATATTGTGAATAATAAAGACTTCTTGCATTTTTCTTCAACTTCTATATTTCTCTACCTGTTATATGCAAATTTGAAGTGGACATGTGATTTGGACATGTGATATTTGGAATTTGTAGATGTCATATTTGGACATGTCATATTTTGGACATGTGATATCTAGAAAAAGATGGTTATGTGCAGGGTATATGATCCGAGTGGCCTATGTTTCGCCGGAATGATAATTCATTTCTGTTCCAGAGAATTTTAGGCGCTTGATATGTTCACTTCTTAGCAAAGGTCGTGCTGAAATTTCCCGTGAATTTTGGCTTGACTTGTGCTAGAAAGTCAGCATATGGATTGTCGGGATTTGCTACGATGGGAATGAAACGGCATTCCAGCAAACCATAGACATTTTTTATAACATTTATCATTTTATTATAGTTTAAGAATTAAATGAGGAGACTTAATCGTAGGAAACATGTCGAACAACGAAAAAACCGGGCCTTCTGACCACGATGTTGACGAGATGGATTATGATGGTGAACATAACTACCTCGACTATTTCGCTGCTATGCACAGTCCAGGTTTGCAGGGCGGCCTCGATGATGGTACTAATGCCGACATCGACACCGATGGCACCGGCACCGACGGCGGCGTCGAGACCGGTGGGGAAGGTGTCGGCGAGGAAGGTACAAGCGGGGTAGTTACCGGCGACAAGAAGAAGTAGAAGAAGGAGAGGATACGAAAACCTAACAAACTCGACATTGAATGACTGGTCGTCACAAAGATGGCCCCTAGCAACTTTGAGCCATTAGAGACGGATGAACCTTGCAAGTGCTACAAGAACCAAGTCAGATGCATCTTAAGGGAAACCACGGGCATCAACGACGATGACTTAAGGGGTAAACAAAATTTGAAGCAATTGCTCCTAACGAAGCTGCACAAGAGATTCCAGTTCCTCGAGCGGGATGAAAATAAACTCCCGTGGGTGATCCTAACATGAAGTAGATTAACAATCACGCCATCGGCATGTTCAGCAATGATTTGGCCTCCTAGAAAGGGTGGGTGAAACGAGTTGTTCAAGTTAAGGATATCTTGTCCAAGATTCTTGATGAAAACCAACACTTACGAAAGAGGAGTTCCAAAAGTTCAAGGACCCTTCTGCTACCAAGGCAGCCAAGGCTGAGGCTGAGAAATTCAAGGCACTTCAACAAAGGAACAAGGGAACCAACACCTTAGAAGTTGTGGCCACCTTGGCAAAATTCCCATATGGGATAAGGAGGACGGGGAACGTGAAGCCGCGGATCTCCGAGACCCCTTCGTGAAGTTCACCGCCCCCTTGGAGCATGACATCATCAAGGGCCACTACAAGTGGGACAATGAAAATAAGGTTTTTTACACGGACCCACTGATGAGGAGAATGGAAAGAATCCTGGTAATTCTTATATTACCACACCTTACATTGAGGTTCTGATCAAGTCAGACTACACATTCGTAAAACGGTTCACATTCCTTTTCTAGGAGAAGCAACACAGTTTTGCAACTGAAAGCGAGTCTTCATCCATGAGGCCGGACACCCCTCTCAACCGAGCCATGAACGAACAGAAGGAAATCCCTTTGTACCAGCGGCCGCAATATTGACGTGAGAACGGCGCTCGAGATGGCGCCACATGGAAGGTATTTTACAACGAGGACCCAGAGGCCAAGAAGTAGAAAAAGAAGTTCGGTCAGGCAGACATCAACGATAATGTTAATCTTGCATTTGATAAGAAAGAAGTTGAGGACGCGATAAAAGTAGCTCTGGAGAAAAATGACTTGGTCGAGCACGCAGTTGTTGCAGCTGTAGATGCGTGTAGAAATGATTTCGCTACTAACTTGGTCCCAAGTATCATCAACTGGAACAAGGAGAATCCAAACAAGATGTCGCATGATTTTTCCATGTCCAACTTCGTTAGGAGAAACTCGCTGAACATCACAACCACAATATCATCTGCTCTCACAATTGCACCTGCACCCGCACCCGCACCCTCACCATCTCATAGCATCCTGTGTTGTGTCTCTGGTGTGCTAGACGGGCATTCGTCTTTGGAAGAGTAAGATTCCCTCACTGTAATTACACGTCGCACCAACATATATCTATTATATTACATTTTCCTTGCCTTTCAGATGTTTTATCCTGTAGACATGACTTTGCAGTCCGACGAAATCCCATGCACCGTACTCTACTAATCAAAGGCCAGAAGGTGGACGTGGGAAAGGGAGTGATAACGAAGCACTTGTAACACATGTTCCACGGCCAGCCGTTCCGCGTTGTCCAATTCAGTTTGAAATCGGGGCACGAGGATTTGCCACCTCCAGTACGGCTCGGGGGACAGGACGACAAGACCCTCATGCTGCTTGGATACTGCAAGTGTTGGATGCTCCTATGGCCGAAGAATATTCTTCATCTGGAGGCGGCCTAGGGCACACCAATAACCACACATCAACCAGAATGTATGAACACCACCACCCCGCCTATGGAAATAGCAGCACCTGTAGTGCCCGACGAGAGTGTCGGACGATGCGAGGAAGGGGGTGCAATAGTGGATGATGTACTCGCCCAAGTAGAACAAAGATTTGATGATGAGATGGACGAGGAAGGCCCTCTTACGTTCCTCAATTCAGCTGGCGATGACGGCGATGTAGAATTGATGAGTCAGCCATACGATCACTCGGGCTATCAGTATGTTGTTGAGGAGATGGATGATGTGCCCGAGAGGGAACTTCCTAGCAGGTTTGATGGCAAGAAGTCTCTCTTCATGCAATCCTCATAGGACACTCCTAAAGATGCTGCCTCAACGTAGGGTAATATAGCTGAGGGTCGTACAGTGCTTAGCCCGACAACACTGGGGCAGGGGTTAAGGAAGGGTCTGGAAGGTTAGCCCCGGAAAAAGGAGAGGAAGAGATCACCAAAGAAAGGCTTTTCTGCCTACAAACAAGCCACATCACAGAGCAGCCAGACGACGGATTTTGCAGAGCGTGTACCCGTCACATGTGCGGCCTTGGTTCATGTCGTGGGAGCGGCCATCCGACCGGCGAAACCACTAAAGGCCATATTAGGGGATCTCAAGATACTGCATGACTATGTGCTATCGACTGAGATAAGCCAACTAGGCTCGAAGCATCTAGGATATCCGACATACGTGGTTTGTGTGCGTGAAGTGGAGTGCTACATCGACACACGGCCCGCGGAGGTGTTCTTCCTACGTTTTGCCATATCTTCGAGATGTTTCTGAAAAGGCTCCTCGATTTTACAATTGTTCTCCTTTTTCCACTACATATGAACTCTGTCATGAAGAGAGAATAAATCTCATTAATAAGTGTGGTGGATCCATACTACATGAATGAGTCCTTCCTAAGTCTCGGTGACTTTGAGCGTAAAATTGCTAGGGAGTACCTCGAAAACTTCATGGTAAGTAATAAGGACCACGAATTTGTCCTCCTCCCTTATCCTCCAAAGCAAGTCAGTGACGGACAGCGCTTTCTTCCATGTCAATCAACCCTTCTCGCTCAAATGGAGAGGAATGAACGTGCCATCCTTATCGTTCTTTACCCTCGAGTCTCGCATGTCGTGTATTTGGACCCTACCAGAAACTACGAGAAGAAGGACTACAACCACATAATAAACATTCTATATGATGCTCTCCACGGCTTCAGCTTGAGGGGTGGCGACCTGTAGATAAGGAAACAAAGGAACTGCAATCAGGGTTTTGGGCATAAAATAACTTCTGCTGCATACATGTCCCGAAACCAAGCAGGAATGATGGATTCTACCTCCTCCCTCTCATGATGGAGTACAGAAGGGATCGCCAACAGCTTCACATGACAACCAGTAGTGATGATAACATCCACAAGTGGGTAGATGTGGGGACCACGACTTACACGTCGAGATCGCCGAATGGACGTGTATAGTGATGCTAGAGATATATGCTCAATGAACACACAGATACTGAATAACAAAAGTCTTACATCCAAAATTAACGTTTGATACAATGAAGGACAATCACGGTCAAGTCTTACATAGATAGGGCCAAGAAGGCCAATCACACCAACACAACTACTAGTGGAATACTTGGTAGTAAACGGGAACCCATGCCATCAGCCTTAACCAACACGCATTCTGACTGGGAAGCCTCCTAGTTTGCGTGCCCGTCTCTGATGACGAATTCTTCTACATATTCTGGCTCCTCCATGTCTGGTCAATCAAAACCAGTGGCAAGCCAATGAGTACATTGAATGTACTCGCAAACAGCCCATGATATGGATAATGTAGTTGGTATGATAATAAAGTAATATGCAGCCTTTGCGGAAAGCATGTTTTGATCTTAAATAAGCATGATCAATTGCTTGTATGGACGTGCGTCATAACTAGATGGTATTCATAAGAACAAGTCACAGATATCAACATATCTGTTGAGGGTTGAACACCAGAAATTCCCCCTATATGCCAAGTCACCAGACATGTCATATCATCTTACTGAGATAACAACTTTATACACACACACATGGTTTATGCAGAAACGATTGTACGTAGTTTAAGAAGGATTACCCAACTGTCCTTGACCATGGACGCGGCTATTCGAATAGTTTTACACTCTGCAGAGGTTGTACGATGTACCCACGAGAACCGGGAAACTTCCATGTCATCCACGACTCACGGTATATAACATACTCGAGGTAAGTACCCGATCATTGCCTTTCCCCTGAAGACACTAGACAAAGGGTCCACTCGTTTGTTACACAGCCCACATGATGTACGTCTTACGAGCACCAACTCAAAACTGTATCATCCATGCAGGGACCAACAGTGTGCCCGAAACATGTAAAAACGGCATAGTCGACCTACCTGGTACAACCCCATCATGGGAGTAACCATATCACTTCCGCAGGCTCTTTGTTAACACCGACCAAAGTAATCAACAAGGCCTAGACCATAAAGGGGTATCGTGGTCGCATATGTAAGGTTGGGACGGTCCACACATCATAAATATAATCCATTTCTGAAACCACTCACACAAAACCTTTCCGGTACACCACTTCTTTTGCAAGTGGTTATCTAGCTCAACACCATCACCCTTCGGCATTAGTGGCACCTGGAGGGGTTTTCAAAAAACCTTTGTTATCACCTCAGTGTCACCATCACTATACATATGCTCATCCTATGCATAGGACTACTACTACTCATCAACATGTTATCTTCGTGACCCTCATACGTGGTAGGGTCATGCTCAAATGCAAGAGCTCCACAAGAGCCATCGGGAACACCCTACCGAGGGGTTACCAACTATTTCATGATCATATGCACCGGAATAAAGTATTCAACAAGGCATGCATAAAAATGATTTCTCATACCTTGGCAAAGGGTTGCTTGCCTTCATCAGCTAGGTATGCGGGGACTTTGAGGTCTTCGGGTCCAAGTCCTTCGTCAAATGCGTGATCTATCATTGTAATAATAATAATAAGCACACTCGAAAACAGAGCACAAACTCATATTAAAAATGTTAACATATTCTGAGAAATTCTATCTTTAGTTTTAAAAATGTTTGTTTCTATTTTTGAAGTAGAAAGGTATTTTTAAAGTCTCATTAGCAGGAGCTAAAAATACCCAAACTAGGTATTTAATTAATGCTATACATAAAAGTCTTTACAAAAAATTTACACAACAGCACTAATAAATTCTACATATTTTAGGGGAATTATGGTGGAAAAATATTTGAATTAATTTAAATATTTATCCTGTAGAAATAATCTAAGACTCCAGATTTAAAAATAAAGAAAAGGGGCTCCGCCCTTGGCCCGGCTCGGCCAGCAGCCGGGCCGTCCCAACTGGCCAACCGGTCATCTAGCCAACCAGCCAGCCCACGCGCGTGAGCTATCTGGTTTAAACCTGACGCACGGCCCCCTCCGTTCAGGTGCAGAGAGGGGGAGAGGGGAAGAGACTTGCCAGCGACAGGTGGGACCCTCCTGTCGGGGTCGTCTTCCACCTCCAGACAGAGAGGAGGGTAGGAACGCCGGCGGCGGCTCCGATGTCCTCGTGTCCAAGTGAGCACAAAAATGGGCTTGTGGCGTCTCCGCCTACTTGGTAGGGGTCAAGGGACCGACGCGGAGGACCTGTGTCACCGGCGATGACGAGAACATGGCGGAGGAGTTTTGGTTTGCGGTGGAGATGGGTGTTCCGAGCAGGGATTAGCCCGAGGGAGTGGTGGAGTAGGTTCATGAGCTTGTCGTGGGCACGGGGGAAGTGAGAGGAGCTCGAGAGTGATCTTGTAGCCCAAGATCGAGGGAGCTCCGTCGCGGTGGCGCCTCGGTCGATCTCGAGCACCGGGCTCTCTTTGCTCAAGTGGGGGTGCTAGGGGCTCGATTGAAGGTTGGGAGGAGAGGAATTATGTGCTAGAAGGACGGGGGGTTATTTATAGGCTGGCAACGGGGCACTGAGAAGGGGAGTGTCGATGGTTTTTATCTTGCCTGCAGGAGAGGGAGAGAGGGCTCGGGGCTGAATCCACAGTTTATGGATGTGATTTAGGAATCTACGGACGCAACGGGAGGAGCGAGGGAAGTTGTGCAGACGTGTTGCGGGGTCGCGCCCTCCTAACCGAGTGGGGCGCGCGTGAGCACGCGTCGCTTGACTCAATGGAGAGGGGAAGAAAGGGGCCCTAAGGCTGCCCTGAGTCGGGTCGTTGTCAGGGGCGAGGTGAGACATCGTGGGGAGGTGAGAACCGGCTGGGGCTGGCCTCCCTAGCCTTGGGTGTTCCCTGTAGCACATCCAGAGCGCGGTTTTGACATGCCACGGCATGCTGGCGCGCTTTGGCCTTTTCTCGCGTGTCTGTGGGGTGGGTTAGATGCCCCTCGGTGCTAGGAATTGAGAAGATCAATGCTGGTCAAAGGGAGGTGCTTAAAGAGGCTCTGCCAGCATTGAACCAGGAGCTAAATTGGGGTTTTTGGCTACTCACTTTGATCCAAGGAGGGGCCACTCGTCTGTAGTTGAGGAGTGGTGCTCGCAAATTTGTCAGAATCGCGACTCAAGTCTTAAAATCTTACGATCTTACGATCCAAACTAGGCTCTCTGACTCTACGATTTTGCTCATAGAATCTAAGTTTCTACGATCCTGATAGCTATGATTCTACGATTCAGGATCCTTGCAACGGAGCTACGATCCGATTCAGAATCGCAATTCTGACAACTTTGGGTGCTGGCAGTCAATGCTAGGAGTTTGGAGAGAAGGGAGTGCGTGTGGAGAGTGCTAGATGATGATTACCCAATCTGGCTGAAGATGTTTGCTCTGTGTTTGGGCCAGCTAACCTTCACCAATGAGGTTGAAAGTTAACAGGATTGAGTTTTTGCCAAGATTAAGATGCTCTACCAAATTTGAGCTCCATTGGACAAGTTTGGCAAAGTAAACTTGAAAACACCCCCAAGTGCATAGTTTTGTCTTATTAAGAGGAAATGTGAGCAAATTAATCCACACAAATCCAAATCTTGGCAGGCTCTCCTCATTTGGGGCATTGAGCACTCGTGCAAAGTTTTAGGCCATTTGGACAAACTTTGTAATGTAGAGTTACTTCAAGCTGAATGTGGACAGGAAGGGTTTTAGGATTATTTGGTGAACCGAACTACCTTGGAATGAGGTGAAACTTGCCATGATCACCAAATATAGCTTGGGGGACATGCTAGAATTTTCTGGGAATTTATTGAGAATATTTCCTTTAGAAATATTTCAAAAGGTGAAAATAGACAGAATAAGTTTTCAAAGGTTTGCTCAAATATTTTGAACATAAATAGGGATTCAAAATCTTACATATGGAAAATATATGTCCTTGGAGTATCTCTAAATTTTGTCAGATTTTTCTAAGGTAGAAAAATAATTATCCACTTAGAAATATCATTTCTGGCCTTAGAAAGGACATGTAAATAAAATAGGAAAATATTTTATAAAATAATTATTTTATGATTTTGGAGAGTTATAATAGTGGTAGAATGAGAATACAATATTTGGGTGAAGGCACCCCCTTGAAATTACGGACTTGTAGTGCAAACCCCAAAGCAAAGTTTTGAATTAACAAAAATGAGAAAATGGATTTTTTTTATGGAAATATTATGTTATAAAAATTATTTTTAGATCCATACACTCAAGCATACATACAATCAATGACAATCATGGCACTCACAGCACTTTCTTAAAAAGTTTTAATTAAATCCAAATTTGAAAAGACTACATTTGAGGCAAAGTGAAAACATGGTGTGATAGACCTATCGCCCTTGAAAGAATCTCGTCCCCGAGATTCCTAAGCTTGGTGCTAAAAAGTTCCAGAAATTCAGATCCGAGATAGTCTTCATGTTCCCATGTTGCTTCTGCTTCGGTGTCGTTGCTCCACTCGACCTTGAAGTACTTGATGGTGTAGCTTTTGGTACAACGCTCGGCTTCGTCCAGGATGCGGATCGATCTCTTGCGGTATGTGAGGTGAGGCTAAAGGTCAATGGCTTGATGGTCGATCTCCTTATAATGATCTGGACGGTTCGGTGCTTGAAGGAACTTCTGAAGTTGTGACATGTGGAAGACGTTGTGCACAGCCGAAAGAACTAGGGGTAGCTCCATCTGGTAAGCAACTTCTGCACTCCTTGCGGTGATCTTAAAAGCTCCAATGTATCTTGGAGCAAGTTTCCCCTTAACGCGGAAACGCTTAGTCCCCTTAAGAGGTGTTCTGCGGAGGTACACATGGTCTCCGGGGTTGAGCTCCACTTCCCTGCGGTGGGAATCCGCATAGCTCTTTTGCCAGGACTTGGCAGCCTTTAGGTGCTCCCTGACAAGCTAACGTCCGTATATCACTTCAACCATTCACTTCATTATTCAACTTCACAGAGGAGATCTGGCTCGAAAATCAACCATTCACTAGTTTCGGACTAGTTGAGCAGAGTGTGGCACTAACATCCATATAGCACTTCAAATGGGGCCATATGGAGACTCGACTGATAGTTGTTGTTGTATGAGAACTCAGCGAAAGGCACACAATCTTCCCATTTGGTTCCATGTGCCAAGACACAAGCGTGCAGCATATCCTCTAGTATCTGATTTACTCGCTCCGTTTGTCCACCCGTATGTGGGTGGAAGGCAGTTTTGAACGAGAGCTTAGTTCCCAGAGCTTCTTGGAACTTCTTCCAGAATTTTGAGGTGAACAGTATGCCTCGGTCGGACACAATCTCCTTAGGAACTCCATGTACGCTCATAATACGCTCAATGTAGAGACTGGCTAGCTTGTCGCCACTATAAGCGGTGCCGACAGGAATGAAGTGTAAGACCTTGGTGAGGTGATCAACAATGACCCATATGGAGTCATGGCCTCTGCTGGATGTGGGTAGACCAGTGAGGAAGTCTATACCAACTTTATCCAACTTTCATTCGGGCATCTGGAGGGGTTGTAGCAGCCCAACAGGTCGTTGGTGCTCAGGTTTGACCCGCTGGCATACGTCGCACTTGGCAACATATGAAGCTAGTTCCCGCTTCATGCCATGCCACCGGAATCTTTCTCTGAGGTCTTGATACATCTTGGTCCCACCAGGTAGATTGAGTAGGGAGTGTCGTGGGCCTCTTGCAAGATGAAGTTCTTGAGTGTAGCCTTGTTGGGTACACATAAATGTTTCCCAAACCACACAACTCCTTGTTCATCCACTGAGAAACCTGGGGCCTTGCCTTCCTTGATCTTCTTCTTAATGCCTTTGATGCTCTCGTGTCCCTTCTGGGCCTCTTTAATGTCGTCTGCCAGAGTGGATTTGACATCGAGGTTAGCCATGAATCCTTGTTCGACCAGCTCTAACCTGAAGCTCTCCAGCTCTTCATACAGGGCGGGTAGCCTTTCCTTTATCATAACATTCAAGGTGCAAGCCATTCGGCTCAAGGCATCGGCCACCACGTTGGCCTTACCGGAGTGGTATTGAATGCTGAGGTCGTAGTATTTAACCGGTTCCAACCACCTTCGCTGCCTCATATTCAAATCATTTTGGGTAAAAATATACTTCACACTCTTGTGGCCGATGTATATTTCGCATCACTTCCCCAAGAGGTAATGCCGCCATGTCTTCAAGGCATGAACTACAATTGCCAACTCGAGATCATGAGTGGTGTAGTTTTCTTCATGCGGGCGCAGGTGCTGTGATAGATAAGCCATGACTCTGCCGACTTGCATGAGAATGCCACCGAGTCCGATTTTGAGGCATCACAGTATATCACAAACTCCTTGTTGATATATGGAGTGGCTAGTACCGAGGCAGTGGTCAGTCTCTTCTTCACTTCTTGGAAGCTTTCTTTGCACTCCGGTGTCCATTCGAATTTTTGCCCTTCTTCAAGAGGTGAGTCATTGGTCGGGTGATGCGGGACACCCTTCCACGAACTTGCAGTAGTATCCTTCGAGTCTGAGGAAGCTTCTGATTTCCTTCACATCGATTGGCAACTCCCAGTTGCTTACCGTAGTAATCTTGGCGGGATCAACTACCAATCCATCTGCCATCATGGTATGACCTAAGAATCCAACTTCGTGCAACCAGAATTAGCATTTGCTAAACTTGGCATAAAGTTGGTGCTCTCGAAGTATTTCCAACTCCAGCCTCAAGTGTTTCTCATGCTCTTCTTTGGATTTGGAGAAGATTCTTATGTCATCGATGAAGTCGACAACAAACTTATCCAAGTATTCCATGAAGACTTTGTTCATGAGGTACATGAAGTCTGATGGGGTATTGGTCAACCCAAACGACATGATTGTGCACTCGTACAGACCGTACCTGGTCACGAATGACTTCTTAGGTATGTCCTCGGGCCGACTCTTCAGTTGGTAGTACCCAGATCTGAGATCGATCTTGGAGAATACCTTGGCACCATTTAACTGGTCGAATATGTCTTAAATCTTGGGGAGTGGATACTTTTTCTTTATTGTGACTTCATTGAGGGAACGGTAATTGATGCAGAGCCTGATAGTCTCGTCCCTCTTGGATACAAATAGAACAGGTGATCCCCAAGGTGAGGCACTTGGACAGATGAATTCCTTCCTGAGTTGATCGGCCAACTGCTTCATCAACTCTGCCAGCTCCTCGGATCCTCCTATAGGGCTCATTATAGATAGGCCTTGACCCGGGCATCGGCTCAATGATGAACTTGATGTCTCCGTTAGGAGGCATCCCAGGCAGTTCATCTGGAAAAACGTCCGGCTATTCACATACCACTGGTACTCGGTCCAACTCTTCTTTCGGAAGGCAATTAACTTGAGGGACTTGAGTGGCGGTAAACTCAGGGATGTATTTGACTCTGACCCCTTGGCCACTTGTCATGGTAATAGCCCTCTTGGCGCCTTCCTATATGCTTTGGTGTCTGGCCAACCAATCCATACCAAGGATCACGTCCAAGCCATGCGACTTAAGGACGATGACATCTGGTCTTTCCCATCAATGCTGATCCCAACTCCTCTACATCCTAGGTTGGTCCTTAGCACTGCTCTCGGGGTATGTACTGCCATTTTCCCATTAAGAAGGGTAGGCTTCAAACCACTCTTTGCAGCAAACTTTCAGGTGACAAAAGAATGTGAAGCACCACAACCAAACAATAATGTTGCTGGGGTGGAGTTAACGAGGAACGTACCCAGAATGCAGTCCGGGTCTTCCTGGGCTTCCTTAGTGGAGATGTGATTCATGCGTCTCCTGCTGTGGTACTACTAGTTCTGGGGAACCTAATTCAAGTTTGGTGCTCCATGACCTTGTCCTTGATTTGCCGCATTGGGGGGCGGTGCATCGGTCTTCTTGTTGAGCCATTGCCTCGAGTAGTGTCCAGGCTGACCACATCCAAAGCAGGTGACCTGCCGTGGGATATTGGGCTTGCCCCCACTGTTGTTGGGCGAATTGATTGCCGGCTTGGGGTTGGCATGCTGCTGAGCCTGATAGTTAGAACAACTCTAGTAGACCCCGCATCCGTCCGGCCCGCAAAACATGTTTGCACTTCGTGGAAAAACGCCTTTGCGGGCCGGCGCGCCCGGCCCCGGATGCAGACCCCACATAACGGACCCGCAAAAAGCATATTCATGGAATATGCTTTTTTAGACCCCGCGCGGGCTGAAATGTCCCTCCCACCAACCGGGTTTCCCTTATATGCAGGGCACCGCAGCTGCGAGGGGGAAACCCGCGAATACGCGGGTTGGGGCCGAGATTTTGCCGCGCCCCGCAAAAATATTTGTGGGCCGGGACGGGATGCGGGGTATGATCGGGCTGGGTTTTTTGCCCCGACCTGCATTTTGGCGGTTATTTTTCGGGTCGGGCGAGATGCGGGGTGTGCTAGAGTTGCTCTTAGGCCATGCCAGGGCGGATTGCCACGGATGAGTGTTCTGGTTGCTGGAACCACCATTGCCCATCATCTTACGCTTGCGAGTATCATCCGTAGCACGACACTTATCTTCTAGCATGAGAGCCTTGTTTACAAGATCACAGAAGGCCCGACATTCACACACAACAAGTTGATATTGCAGCGTCTGCTCAAGTCCTTCCATTAAGCCGTCCACCTTAGTGGCTTTACTGCTCACATCTTCTGGCGCATACCTCGACAAGAGGTTGAACTTCTACATGTATTCCTTTACTGTGTTGCTTCCTTGCTTCACAACACGGAACTCTCGCTTCTTGATAGTCATCATTCCACGGGGAATGTGAGCAGCGCGGAACCCATTTTTGAAGACAACCCAAGTGATAGCCTGCGTGCCTTGCATAATCTGAAACCTTTCCCACCAAGCCCTGGTTGTGCCTACGAGACAGTGAGAACCATAAAGGACCTTCACACGATCGTCGGTGCACTTAACCAGCACGAGGAGGTCTTCAATGGTGCGGATCCAGTCATCGGAATTGAGGGGCTCAGTTGTCTCAGTAAATATTGGGGGAGTAATCCTCATGAATTCAGACGGAGTGGAGCGACCATTGCCATTTCCGCCATGTGGCGGGTTGTTCACTAGGGCCTGAGTTATCTGCTAGATGGCGGCGTTGTTGGCTTGGCGTTCCTCTCGGAGAGACCGGAGGAACTGAGCCATAGTCATGCTCTTCGGAGGAGGCGATGGTGGGGAATGTGGCCTTGCTGCTGCTCCTAGTGATCTCCAGCTTGGGCAGACCCACCGGCTCCTGGCTGCTGGCTAGACTCACCAGTCCTAGGGTTGCCAAAGGTACTGGTGCGAGTAGTAGTCACCATCTTGTTTGGAGCAGTCAGGTCAATACTCCGAAGTGGTCGAGAGGAAAGCATAAAGGGATGATGTGGCTATATAAGGGGGCTTTGGTATGGTGCAAGTGTGTCAAACAAGAAGGGTCGAAGAACCCTATGCAAATACATTAATTAAGATAGGGGATGCGGTCGCTTACATGTTGCCTAAGGAAAATGTGTGGCTTGCAATGAGACACAAACATAATGCACACACACTACAAGCATTCATCGTTTCATATGAACCATTATACGGACTCGACTTCACATGAAGACTCCTAACTTGTCCTAAGACATCCATCCTAAGCGACAGATTGCTCGGTCTCGTACACATGTTGTTCCGGGTCTTCCTCCTCATCCTCATCTGTGCGGGTATCATCTTCCTTCAGGTGTGTGGGGGGAAGGAAGAGGTCCATCACGAAGACATTTCGTCGGTGAAGCGGTGAGGAGTTCAGTGTATTCCTCGGTGGTCAGGTGATGACTCTCTATAGGAGAGGCCTTAAGTGGTGGTATTCCTCCTTGGAAGGCGATGGGAGATTACCCTCCGGGTGCTCCTTCTTTCTTAATCTTGCATGTCTTCATCTTCTCTAGGCGGACTAGATCCTTGACTTCATGAAGTTCTTGGGGAGCGTCACGGACTCCTTGATCAAAAAGTGAGCTAGACTGTCAGCAGAGAGGCCGAAGTACGTCTCAAACCTGAGTGGCATTCCTTCCTCTGGGGATGGGTTGAGTGTCCACCTCCCGTCAAGTCCATCCTTAACAAAAGGCAAGTGACGAGTAGCCGGCTTGTTGGCCATATCAGGGAGGAAACCACGGAGGTCCACGAGCGCCTCTTGTGATGCTGTCTCCATTGCCAATACGAGAGTCTCCATATGTGGTCCTTCAAAGAACCAATTAGTTGGGGAGTCGTTTGTCTTCACAATCACGTCCACGTGATATTCCATTGTGCTGGCATTGACCCAGTTCCCGTGGTAGAGAAAAACGGGCGTGCGGCATACTTGACACTTCTCCAACCTGTCTCCCAAGACTAGAGGAAAGCCAGTTTCCAGAAGCGTCTTAGGTACGACGGCCATCTACAAGGTTTTTAGGAGAGGGTTAGAAATTTGTGGGTGGTATGAAAATTTATTAGGGTATATAAAATCTTAAGTGTAAGGGCTGAGAGTTTTATTCGTCTCGTCTATCATCCATGCTACCTAAGGCTTCCTACACTCCGGATGGATTTGATACCATCTCTATGGGGACTCCGACTTACGCGTCAAGATCGCCGAATGCACGTGTACAGTGATCCCAGAGATCAATGCTCACTGAACACAGAGATACTAAATAACAAGAGTCTTACATCCAAAATTAACGTCTGATACAACAAAGGACCCTCACGGTCAAGTCTTACATAGATAGGGCCAAGAAGGCCAATCACACCAACACAACTACTAGCGGAATACTTGGTAGTGAACGGGAACCCATGCCATCAGCCTTAACCAACAGGAATTTTGACTTGGAAGCGTCCTAGTTAGTGTGTCCGTATTCGATGACGAAGTCTTCTGCATACTATATTTCCTCCAGGTCGGGTCACTAAAATAACCAGCGGCAAGACAATGAGTACATTGAATGTAGTCACAAACAACCCATGATATGGATAATGGAATTGGTACGAGAATAAAGTAATATGCAGCCTTTGCGGAAAGCAAGTTTCGATTGTAAATAGGCATGATCAATTGATGCATCATAACTAGATGGTATTCATAAGAACAGGTCACAGATATCAACATATCTGCTGAGGGTTGAACATCACAGATTCACCCTATATGCCAAGTCACTAGACTTGTCATTTCATCTTACTTCGATAACAACTTTATACATACATACATGGTTTATGCAGAAACGACTGGGTGTAGTTGAAGTAGGATTACCCAACTGTCCTTGACCATGGACACGACTATTTGAATAGTTTTACACTCTGAAGAGGTTGTACGCTTTACCCACGAGATCCGGGAAACTTCCGTGTCATCCACAACTCGCGGTATATAACATACCCGAGGTTAGTACGTGATCATTTCCTTTCCCCCGATGACATTATATATAGAGTCCACTCGATTGGTACCCATCCCACATAATGTATGTCTTACAAGCACCAACTCTAGACTGTATCATCCATGCGGTGACCAACGGTGTGCTCGGAACACAAAAAATGGCATAGTCGACCTACCTGGTAGGACCCCGTCACGAGAGTGACCATATCACTCCCGCCACTACTAATGTGGGCTCTTTGTTAGCACCAACCAAAGTAATCAACAAGGCCCCATCCCATAGAGGGGTATCGTGGTAGAACATGTAAGGTTGGGATGGTCGACCCATCATAAATCTAATCCATTTCCGGAACCTCTCACACAAGACCTTTCCGGTACACCACTTCTTTCTCAAGTGGTTATCCAACTCAACACCATCACCCTCACGCATTAGTGGCACCCGACGGGGTTTTCGAAAAACCTTTGATATCACCTCAGTGTTACCACCACCATGCATATGCTCATCCTATGTGTAGCACTACTACTACTCGTCAATATTTTACCTTCGTGAGCCTCATAGGTGGTAGGGTCATGCTCAAATGCAAGAGCTCCAAAGGAGCCATTGGGAACACCCTACTCAGGAGTTACCGACTACTTCATGATCATATCCATTGCAATAAAATATTCAACATGGCATGCATAAAAAATGTTTTCTCTAGCATGGTCAAACGGTGTCGGCATTCTGGGAATCGGGGTACCCAGACTTGCCTGCCTATAGCCGAAGGCTAGCCCACTTCATCGATAAAAGATTGACTCGCACGACACAACCTAGGACAAGGCCCTCGCGAGGGCCAACCCTCGCGAGGAGGAGCGACTTCAAGACCCGTAGGGGGCCTCCTCTGGACCCCTCCGGAGCGGTGGATATTCCGAGGCGAGGCCCGACCTCAGGAGTCAAGGCTGGCGTCGAGGGAGGACAGATGAGCAGCCGGGAGCAGGCAGCACAGTTTCACCTTTTGTGCAAAGACAGCAAAGGCGAACGCTAGTTCCCAAGTCTTCTTCAAAAGGTTTACTTTCTGGTGCAACAAGACCATGCCCGCCTGCCAGCGGGACGGGTGCCATCCCTGCGCCAACCTCTGCAGTGCTGGCAGCTACTTTGCAGGCGAAGACCACTTTTGATAGGGGAAGCATGTGCCCTTGTCCCCCTTCGAAATTGGTCGTTGTGGGATCCCTTCCCGCCGAAACGATATGGGGAGAGGACCCAGGCCTCCACTATAAATAGAAAGGGTAGGATACTTGGTAGAGGGATCAGTTCATTCTCACCCGGGAACAACACACAAGGCCAGCCGACCTCCGGAGGCTCGAGAGCACTGTACTAGTTCATCCACCAACCTCCGCGAGAGCCAATCCACCAAAAGGAGGAGTACGGTTTTACGCTTCGCAGCGGCCCGAACCTGGGTAAACTATTGTGTTCTGTGTTTTCCTCACCATCGAGTTAGTCCTTCGTCGTTTCCATCGAGTAGCGAGCTAGGCGAGGCTAAGCAGGGAGAGATCTTCGTACACGCCCCTGTGTTCGAATCCTTAGGGTGTTGCGGAGCCCGAAATCCGATATTTGGCACGCCAGGTAAGGGGCGTGTGAAGGTCTTCTCCTAGCTTCCTCCTTCTGTGGTCGCTGCTCCGATGGCCAGGGACCAACCAGCTTCTTCGAGCCTCATCAAGCTGGTCTTCGACCGCCACATCACCATGGCTAGAAGCACGCACACCGCATAGTGGTACTAGGCGGCTCGTACCAGATCGTCAATATCATTACCGCCGTTGCGGCCACACGTGCCACCGAGACACATGGTGGCTGGGCGGTGACCCAAGCACCCGCAGCGCACCGCATCAACTTGGGGGACCTCGGCGCACGCGACGCGTTGTAGATGGCAAGAGAGATGCTCGGCCAACGACCGAAACCAGGGGGCTTCGACGCCTGGGCGGACCACATCATGGAGCTGATCGCCATCGCCTAGAAGACCATCCAACCCGGTGCTTCTTCGATGCCACATGTGTCGGGCGCCGGGGCCTCGCACCGCGTGCCGGTCCCCGGGCCTGGAAGCATTGGGGCCCTACCTGCATTGGGCGGGGCCGAGAGAGATGCGCTCCCCACTGCCCTCCTCCTTTTCCAGACCCCAGCGACCGGTCCTGAGGCGCACCAGACCGACAACCACCAGGAGCGCGAGGAGAACGGCGGGACGACCAATGCACACACTAGTGCGCATCACCAAGACCAGGTCGGCCCTAGACAATCCGGGGCGGCTAGTCAGGATCACTCCCTCCGGCACAGCCAGCAGAGGGCGGAGGTGATGGCGCGAGCGAACTACGACAATGGAGGCATGCCGGGGCACCAAGGAGGGAATCAACACCGAGCGGTGTCGGGGCTGACAAACGGCAGCAATAGGAACAAGCGACTTCGCGCTGAGGCCTTTCGACGGAAGAACTCCGATCAATACTGCCGGGGGGATCCCCCTCCGCCACCAAGGGGGACCGCCACCGTCGTGCTGCTGAACGGCTTTGGAGGACGGGCGAGCACCTACATGGAGACGTATGTGCCGGAGTATGCGGCATCACCTGACCCTCCCGACGAGGAAGAGCTTCAGGCGTCCCCCCATGGGCGCATATCCCCCTCTGGAGTAAGGAACGCTTCAGGGCCCGTCCTTGAGCTGGGCCCAAGAGGCGCGGGCAAGGAGGCGCCCTCGAGCCGCGGGACATGGCACTAGCCGCCTTCCCCGCGGAAGAGCTACGCAGGGCCAAATCCCAGGCCTCGGGAGGACGAGTCGAGTGCAGCGACGAGACGCAAGTGGCACGGATCACCCGCGGCAACCATGATGCAGGCGTGGGTGCCGAGGGCCATGCCTCGTGAGGCTCTCCTCAAGCGCAAAGGAGCTATTCTAGGTAATTTTTTGGACATAATGCATTAGGAAGTGTCTGCTGACCGTAGGGACTTCGAATACTCATGGAATGCTTCTGCCCGTCGTATCATTGCACAATCTTTTATAATTTATGTTGCATCTTTGGGCGACCAGACACACTGCTTTGCTTGCATCTTTTGGCGATTTACCTCCGCTGTTCGGAGGCTCCGGCCTATACGCGTCGCCCTAACGTGGGGACTGGTGAAGCCCCGTGGCTCTCCAGGACCACAATCGACAGGATAAGATCAGAGTCGCTTGAGCATCAAAGGGGTCTCCTGAGCATCGCGCCTCAGGGGCCTTACCAGTCACAAGGCCACCTTCGACCCTTGATATCGTCCTAGGTTATCGGGTCTTTATCATGGGTAGCATGGCTTGACCCCGTAGCTGAGATCATTCACTCGGTGGAAAGCAGAGGCGGTCGGGAAATGTGCGGGACCGGGTCCTTGCAACGGAGAGCCGCTTGAACGTCAAAATCGGGATCATGAGCATCGCGCCTCAGGGGCCTTACCGGTCACAAGGCCACCTATCCCTCTTGACAACGTCCCCGGTTGTCCGGTCGTTATCAGGGGTGGCACGGCCTGACCCAATAGATACATCCATTCACTCGGTCACACGCGACGGCGGTCGGGAAATGTGCGGGACTGGATCCTAGCGACATAGAGCCGCTCGAACGTTAAAGGGGGCTCCTGAGCATCATGCCTCAGGAGCCTTACCGGTCAAAAAGCCACTAGACCACCCTGGTGCCGTCCAGGCTTGGTCGGTATCGGGGGATGTTGGGGCCTTACCTCGTGAGGCGGCTCACGACGGCAGGGAAATGTGCAGAACTGGGACTTGTCAACGTAGAGCCATAAAAGCCCATAACTGGCCTCCCGGGAAGGAGTACGCAGGATCTGCATCAACCCGTTGCACCTGTGCATCGTCATTCAATCCTTTCGGAACCTACTTCATCCCGCGACACTCTCGCGTAATAACAATCCGAGGATGTATATGCCGATGTCCCCCGGAGGACGCGCAAGGGGTCCACCCCACGCCTAGTGGAATACCTCTGCTCCGCGCTAGGTACAGATTGAGGAAATCAACACAGTCCACCAATGACTTCCGGAATCAGGCGCTTATGCCTCGAGGGTAGGGACACTCGCGAGGCCAAAGCGTCCTCGCGACCTCCCATATACACACCCACCCTGACACTCACGTCATAACGATCCGAGGCTGTATACGCCTAGGGCCCCGCAAGGACGCAAAGGGGTCCATCCCACGCCTAGTGGCATCCCTACGCTCCGCGTTGGGGAGAATACGAAGGCAATCAACATGGTCCATCAATGACCATGCTCGCAGCTGGCAAGGAAACCCATATAGTCCGCCAATGACTATGCCAGTGTGAGTGCCGGATGCAGCGTTTGCTGGCTTTTCTTGGATTTCGAACTATCTTCTGCTGAGTTTAAACTGGCCGATTTGAAAAGTTGGTTTTTCCAATCTCAATGCCCTACGTTTGGAAAACAGAAGGGGGGGAAACTTTCTCTAGTGTTTCTTATTTCACTAGCATTGAAAGCTCCCATCCCTAGGACGTGTTTGGAGATAACCGCTCCGCACCGCCCCTAGCAGTCAAGGAGCATGAATGCAAGGACTTGCCACCCAAGGGGCAAACGTTTTTTAGTAGTAAACCCTCGCTCGGGGGTCCGGACCGAAACTTGATACCACCACAAAGATTCTCAGGAGGCCTCAGGGACCAATGGGGCGATGAGCAAAGGAATGAAGTGCGGAATCGCTCGGGCGCCAAAAAGGGGGCTCGTGGGCACGCCTCAGGAGCCGTACCGGCTGTAATGCCACCATCCACAGTTGGCGCCGCCCGGGAGCCCCGGACGGCGTCTGGAGTGGCGGGCCCCGCCTTATAAAGCGCGAGCCTAACGGTGGTGGGGAGATGAGCGGGGTCGGGGCCTGATGACGCAGAGCAGCTTGAGTGTCAAGGGGGGCTCCTGAGCAGCACGCCTGAGGAGCCTTATTGGTCGCAAAGTCACTCGGCCCCCAAGGCGTCGGGGCTTTGCTAGTGAGGTGCAACCTTGGTAACGGGTTGCGCCTCATGGCGGGAGGGAAATGTGCGGCACCGGGACCTGCACACATAGAGTGATAAAATGGTCTTCACCTCGTCCCACCTATGAAACAGAAGCTGCACAGGAGGGACTACGCAAGGGACCGACACAAACCCACGAGCCAAGTTCCCCACAGGCCCAGATCGGCACCCTCTCGCTTTACGACAAATTAACAGTGAATTAAAAACATGCGCACTAACGAAGGGAGGCAGGGCCCAAGGATTGGACTGCAGCGAAGAACGAGGCCAATGGCCAAGCACGCGGCGACACGAGAGGTGCCTCGAGAGGGCAGGACCAGCTGAGGGTTCCGCTCCCCCCGTCGTCCCGAGCCACGGCTGGTGCAGCAACGGGTCCTAAGCTTCGCACCCCGGCCGCAATGACCACCGACATGCAAGCCATCAACTCAGGAGCATAGGGAAAAGGAGAACGACACACGTAATAACAGAAAAAGCTTAACGCCCGACAGGGTAGAATTCTTGATCCACTGTTACAGGAGTAGTTAAACGGAAGATAGGGACACTTAAGGGGAGGGGCTGCTGACGTCGCCCATGGCGCCTCCTGGCTCGGTGTTGAGAACCCCCTCCTCGCTCGAGGCGGGCACCTGGACGTATCGCTCCACCATGGTGTCCACATGCGGACGGACTTCGTCCCGTCGAAGATGGCAAGACTCAGCAGGCGTCGGATCGACGACGCGCCGAAGGTCGAGCTCCGGAGCGAGGCGACGCAAGTTGGAGAAGACATGCTTCAGGACAAGGCCCAGAAGCACTAGCCTCCTGCGCCTCCACGACCTCCTGGAAGAAGACGAGGTAGCCCCCGTCGCTCCTCACGTTAGGCAGCACCAGGGTCTCTCCGGCAAATCGGCGCGTCACGGCGGCCGACCGGCCGACGATGACCACAAATTGCAAGGCGCGATGGGATGCCATCAGCCGGGCGTATGATGCGTCGTCCTGAGCGGCCTCCACGGTGTCGGCCGCCTCCCGTACCTGCTGCTGCAGCGACGCTAGCTCTGCCTTGGCCTCCGCCTCGCCCTGGCGGCGGTGTGGAGGGCGGTGATACGTCTCCAACGTATCTATAATTTTTGATGGTTCCATGATATTATCTTGTCAAACTTTGGATGTTTTGTATGCCTTTTATATCTTTTTTGGAACAAACTTATTAACTCAGTGCCAACTGACAGTTCGTATTTTTTCTGTGTTTTTGACCATTTTCATAGGATAATATTAAACGGAGTCCAAACGGAATAAAACCACCGAAAAGATTTTTTTCTGGATCAGAAGATACGCAGGGGGCGTGACAACCAAGGCAGAGGCCACTAGGGGAGGCCACAAGCCCCCTAGGCGCGGCCAAAGCGGCCCCGCGCCTAGCAGGCTTGTGGGCCCCTTGTGGCTCGTCTGCCCTACCTCTTCCGCCTATAAATCCCTAAAAAATCCAAAACCACGAGAGAGATCCACAAAAATACTTTTCCGCCGCCGCAAGCTTCTGTCTCCGCAAGATCCCATCTAGGGCAAGTTCTCATGCCGTGCCAGAGGGAGGATTCGGATATGGAGGGCTTCTTCATCAACAACATGACCTCTCCGATGATGCGTGAGTAGTTCATCATAGACCTTCGGGTCCATAGCTAGTAGCTAGATGGCTTCTTCTCTCTCTTGGATCTCCAATACAAAGTTCTCCATGATCTTCATGGAGATCTATCCGATGTAATCATCTTTTGCGGTGTGTTTGTTGAGATCCGATGAATTGTGGATTTATGATCAGATTATCTATGAATCTTATTTGAGTTTCTTCTGATCTCTCTTATGCATGATTTCATATCCTTGTAATTCTCTTCGAGTTGTGGGTTTTGTTTGGCCAACTAGATCTATGATTCTTGCAATTGGAGAAGTGCTTGGTTTTGGGTTCATACCGTGCGGTGACCTCACCCAGTGACAAAAGGGGTAGCGAGGCACGGATCGTGTTGTTACCATCAAGGGTAAAAAAGATGGGGTTTATATCTATTGCATGAATTTATCCCTCTACATCATGTCATCTTGCTTAAGGCGTTACTCTGTTCATCATGAACTCAATACACTAGATGCTTGCTGGATAGTGGTCTATGTGTGGACTAATTGTAGTAGATGCAGACAGTATCGATCTACTTGTCTCGTACGTGATGCCTATATGTATGATCATTGCCTTAGATATCGTCATGACTTTGCGCGGTTCTATCAATTGCTCGACAGTAATTCATTCACCCACCGTAATATTTGCTATTTTGAGAGAAGCCTCTAGTGAACACTATCGCCCCCTGGTCTACTTCACATCATATTTTCAGCCTTACACTTTTACCTCGTTGCACTTTCTGCCTTCAGATCTCACCTTGCAATCAATCGTGAAGGGATTGACAACCCCTTTGTAGCGTTGGGTCCAAGTTTGCTGTTTTTGCGCAGGTACTTTGGAAACATGGCTTGATACTTGCTACGTCGACAGAAACCTTCTGTCGTCTCTTGAGCTTGTGTTGGTTTTCCCTTGAAGAGGAAAGGGTGATGCAGCACAGGAGCACTAAGTATTTCCCTCAGTTTGAGAACCAAGGTACCAATCGAGTAGGAGAATCTCGTCAAGTCCAGAGTACCTTCACAAACACAAAGAGCTTGCACCCAACGCTATAAAGGGGTTGTCAATCCCTTCAAGATTGATTGCAAAGTGAGATCTGAAGGCGGAAAGTGTAACAAAGAAAAAGTGTAAGGCTGAAAATATGGTGTGGAGTAGACCCGGGGGCCATAGTGTTCACTAGAGGCTTCTCTCAAAATAGCAAATATTACGGTGGGTGAACAAATTGCTGTCAAGCAATTGATAGAACCGCGCAAAGTCATGACGATATCTAAGGCAATGATCATACATATAGGCATCACGTCGGAGTGAAGTAGACCGACACTTTTTGCATCTACTACTATTACTCCACACATCCACCGCTATCCAGCATGCATCTAGTGTATTGAGTTCATGACAAACAAAGTAACGCCTTAAGCAAGATGACATTATGTAGAGGGATAAACTCAAACCAATGATGAAAACCCCATCTTTTTTCCCTTGATGGCAACAACACGATGTGTGCCTTGCTACCCCTTCTGTCACTGGGTGAGGTCACCGCACGGTATGAACCCAAAACCAAGCACTTCTCCCATTACAAGAATCATAGATCTAGTTGGCCAAACAAAACCCACAACTCGAATAGAATTACAAGGATATGAAATCATGCATAAGAGAGATCAGAAGAAACTCAAATAAGATTCATAGATAATCTGATCATAAATCCACAATTCATAGGATCTCGACAAACACACCCCAAAACAAGATTACATTGGATAGATCTCCATGAAGATCATGGAGAACTTTGTATTGAAGATCCAAGAGAGAGAAGAAGCCATCTAGCTACTAGCTATGGACTCGTAGGTCTATGGTGAACTACTCACGCATCATCGGAGAGGTCATGGTGTTGATGAAGAAGCCCTCCGTATCCGAATCCCCCCTCTGGCAGGGCACCAGAACGTGCCCCAGATGGGATATTGCGGAGACAGAAGCTTGCGGCGGCGGAAAAGTACTTTCGATGATCTCTTGATTTTTTCTGGGATTTTAGGGAATTTATAGGCGAAAGACCTGGGGCCGCGGCTAGGGGCTTGTGGGGTCCGTGGTGACCCCCTACCTTGATTCTAAGGCTTCCCGATCTTTTTCTGTTTCGGAAAAAATCTGTTTGGCATTTTCGTTCCATTTGGACTACGTTTAAAATCGTCATGTGAAAGGGGTCAAAAACATGGAAAAAACTGGAACTCGCACTTGGCACTGAGTTAATAAGGTAGTGTCAAAAAAGATATAAAAGGCATACAAAACATCCAAAGTTTGGCAGGATAATAGCATGAAACCATCAAAAATTATAGATACGTTGGAGACGTATCAAGCATCCCCAAGCTTAACTCCTGCTCGTCATCGAGTAGGGAAGTGATAAAGACTGAATTTTTGATGTGGAATGCTACCTAGCATAGTTGTCCTTTCAACTTCTTTCATGTGACATGAATGTTCAGATCCGTACGATTCAAAACAATAGTTTGCTTTTGACATGAAAACAATAATACTTCAAGCAAACTAGCAAGGTAATCATGAAATTTCAAAATAACAAGGCCAAGGAAAGTTATCCCTACAAAATCATATAGTCTGGCTATGCTCCATCATCCTCACACAACTAATGTAAATCATGCACAACCCCGGTATTGGCCAAGTAATTGTTTTCGCACTCTTACTTTCTCAAACCTTTTATAACTATCACGCAATACATGAGCGTGAGCCATGGATATAGCACTATAGGTGGAACAGAGTGTGGTCGTGGTTGTGAGACAAAAAGGAGGAGATGGTCACATTGACTCGGCGTATCAAAGGGCTATGGAGATGCCCATTAATAGATATCAATGTGAATGAGTAGGGATTTCCATACAAAGGATGCACTAGAGGTATAAGTATGTGAAAGCTCAAAAGGAGAGCTAGTGGGTGTGCATCCAACTTGCTTGCTCACGAAGACCTGGGGCAGTTTTGAGGAATCCCGTCATTGGAATATACTAGCCAAGTTAAATAATAAAGATTCCCACTAGCATATGGTAGTGACGAAACGAGAGACTCTCTTTTTTAATTATTTTTTTATTTGGGCTCTTAGGCCTCTCTTTTTTCTCCCTTTTTTGGGCTCTTTGGCCTCTTTTTTTTATTTCCTCACATGGGACAATGCTCTAATAATGATGATCATCACACTTTTATTTACTCACAACTCAAAGCTCAGAACGATAGTGACTCTATAGGAAATGCCTCCAGTAGTGTACCGGGATGTGCAACGATCTAGCTTGGCGTATGATGTTGAAACATCTAGCTAGATATCTTACGATCATGCAATGGCAGTATGAGAGTGACGGCACAAGTCATGAGATGGAACGGTGGGAGTTGCATGGCAATATATCTTGGAATGACTATGAAAATGTCATAATAGGTAGGTATGGTGGCTGTTTTGAGGAAGGTTTGTGCACCGGCAAAAGTTGTGCGGAACTAGAGAGGCTACCAATGGTGGAAGGTGAAAGTGCATCTATACCATGGACTCACCTTATTCATGAAGAACTCATATACTTATTGCGAAAGTTTTATTAGTAATCGAAACAAAGTGCTAAACGCATACTCCTAGGGGAAGGGTTGGTTGGTGTTAACCATCACGCGATCCTGACCTCAACACAAAGGATGACAATCAATAGATCAATTATGCTCCGACTTCCTAACATAGAGGTTCACCATACATGCATGCTACGGGAATCACTAACTTCAACACAAGTATTTCTACATTCACAACACCCTACTAACATAGCTCTTAATATTACCAAATCCACGTCTCAAAACTAATTGAGAGGAATCAAGACTTCTCTTTCTAATCAATGCAAATCAAGGTGGAGGTTTTTGTATCCTCTTTGGGTACCTACCACCTTTGGGACTACTTTCATAGCATAAGCCAACTACCAAGTCATGCACCGCCATGCTCTAAAATATATAAGTGAAGCACAAAGAGCAAAATTATCTAATTCAAAAGATATAAGTGAAGCACTATGAGCATTCTAGCAAAATCATGATGAGTGCATGTCTCTCTCTAAAGGTGTGGAGCAAGGATGATTGTGACACAACAAAAAGAAAAGACTCCTAAGATACAAGGCGCTCCAAGCAAAACACATATCATGTGGTGAATAAAAATATAGCTCCAAGTAACGTTATCGATGGATTAAAGACGAAAGAGGGGAGGCCTTCCCGGGGCATCCCCAAGCTTAGGCTTTTTGGTGTCCTTGAATTTGGCTTGGGATGCCTTGGGCATCCCCAAGCTTGAGCTCTTTCCACTCCTTATCTCTTTGTCCATAAGAACATCACCCAAAACATGAAAACTTCAAAACACAAAACTTAAACAGAAACTCGTGATAACATTAGCACAAGAAAACAAACTACCACCACTGTAGATACTGTAGCAATCTTGATTTCTATTTATATTGTTGTTGGGATACTGTATTATCACTTTTCCATGGCTAGTACCCCCCGATACTAACCATAGTTTCATCAAAACAAGCAACCAACTCAACAAAAACAGAATGTGTCAAAAACAGACCAGTCTGTAGAAATATGTATACTTCGTATACTTCTGTACCTCAAAAATTCTGAAAAATTACGACTGCCTGGGGAAAAGGCATATAAACAGGCAGAAAAAAGAATCAACTCAAAAACTCTTTCTGAATAAAAATGAAAAATCATCTTGTGAGAGAAAAGTTTCTGTCTTTTTCCAGCAGGATCAAACAACCATTACCAAGACTAGTCATAAAGGTTTTGCTTGGCTCAAACACAAAAAGAAACACAAAAAACGCAATCATAATAGAATTATGATGGTGTGGACACAACAAAACAGAAAGAAAAAGAAATAAATTCACTGGGTTGCCTCCCAACAAGCGCTATAGTTTAACGCCCTTAGCTAGGCATAAGGCGATAGAATCATGTATCGTCGTCTTTGGTGCTCAAACCATAAGTGGCCCTCATCATGGATTCATAAGGCAATATTATTTTGTTTCTAGGAAAATTCTCCATGTCCTTCTTTAAAGGAAATTGAAATCTAATATTCCCTTCCTTCATATCGATCATAGCATCGATAGTCCTTAGGAAACGTCTACCAAGAATAGTAGGGCATGTAGGATTGCAATCAATGTCAAGCACAATGAAATCCACAAGTACATAGTTCGTATTTGCACTAATAAGAACATCATTGATCCTTCCCATGGGTTTCTTGAAAGTAGAATCCGCAAGATGCAAATTAAGACAACACTCTTCAATCTCATTAAAACCCAGAACATCACATAAAGACTTTGGAATCGCGGAAACACTAGCACCCAAATCACACAAAGCATTGCATTCATAGTTTTTGATTTTGATTTTGATAGTTGGTTCCCACTCATCATGAAGCTTTCTAGGGGTAGGGACTTCCAATTCAAGTTTCTCTTCAAGAGATTTTATCATGGCTTCGACGATATGATCGGTAAAGGCCTTGTTTTGGCTATAAGCGTGTGGAGAGTTTAGCATTGATTGCATCAAGGAAATGCATTCAATCAAGGAGCAACTATCATAATTGAATTCCTTGAAATCCAAGGTAGTAATTTCATTACTACTCAAAGTTTTAATATCTTCTAGTCCACTTTCAATGCTTTTAGCATCAAGATAGATGGACTCCAAATCATTGGGGCGTTTTTCAACCAAAGTGGATTCATATCCAGCCCCATCATCATTAGGTTTGACACAAGAAAACAAAGATTGAATGGGAGTCACACCAAGCACTTTAAGATCTTCGTGATTCTAATCACGAGAACACGCCTTTTTAAGCCATTCATGTCTAGCACGAATTTGGGCGGTTCTTTCTTTGCTCTCAATCATGGAAACACACATAGCTTTCAAAGTTTCAACCATATTGATCTTGGGAGGAGCACATCTAACTTTCAAAGCAATAATATCACTAGACATTCTATCAACGCTCTTAGCAAAATCATCAATTTTGAGTAGTTTTTCCTCTATGGACGCATTGAATTTTTTTTGCCAGTTGAGAAACTCTTTGATATTACTCTCTAGGTTAGAGGGTAATCTATTGTAATTTCCATGAGTATTGTTGTAGGAGTTGCCAAAGTTATTAGAGGAGTTACTAGGAAAACGCCTAGGAACATAGTTTCCTCTAAAAGCATTGTTGTTGCCAAAATTATTCCTACCAACAAAATGAACGTCCAAGCTAGAGTTGCTACTCTCAATCAAAGAACAAAAGGGCATATAATTAGGATCTAGTGGAGCACTTGTAATAGCAACCAAATTCATTAACTCATCCATCTTAGCACTCCACGAGTTAATTTCTTCTATAGCGTGTACCTTCTTACTAGTAGGTGACCTTTCACTCTGCCACTGAGAGTACTTTGTCATGATATTGTCTAGAAGTTTCGTGGCTTCTCCTAACGTGATTTCCATGAACGTTCCACCTGAGGCGGAGTCCAAGATATTTCTAGAAGCGAAATTCAAGCCAGCGTAGAAGATTTGTTTAATCATCCAAAGACTCAAGCCATGAGCGGGAAAATTTCTAATCATCAATTTCATTCTCTCCCAAGATTGTGCAACATGTTCATGATCAAGTTGCTTAAAATTCATGATATCATTTCAGAGAGAGATAATCTTAGCCGGCGGGAAATACATGGATATAAGCATCTTTGCACTTATCCCAAGAATCAATACTATTTATGGGCAAAGACGAAAACCAAGTTTTTGCTCGATCTCGCAACGAGAAAGGAAAAATCTTCAACTTAACCACATTATTATCCACATCTTTCTTCTTTTGCATATCGCAAAGTTCTATGAAGGTATTAAGATGGGATGCAGCATCTTCACTAGGAAGGCCGGAAAATTGCTCTTTCATAACAAGATTCAGCAAAGCGGTATTGATTTCGTATGAATCCGCACTAGTGGCAGGAGCAATCGGAGTACTAATAAAATCATTATTATTAGTATTCGAGAATTCACAAAGTTTGGTGTTTTTAGTCATGGTGACTTCGGCAAGCAAGCACACAAGCGAACAAAGAGCAAGCGAGAAAAAGGGCGAACAAAAAAGGCAAAGCTTTTTTCTAAATTTGTGTTTTTCATAAGTGGGGGAGAGGAAAACGAGAGGCCAAAAAAGTAAATGCAAGAGATGAGTTTGCGACACTTACTTGGATGAGTTCTTGCACCAAAAATCATTCTGCTACGTCGACAGAAACATTCTATCGTCTCTTAATCTTGCGTTGGTTTTCCCTTGAAGAGGAAAGGGTGATGCAGCACAGGAGCAGTAAGTATTTCCCTCAGTTTGAGAACCAAGGTATCAATCCAGTAGGAGAATCTCGTCACGTTCAGAGTACCTGCACAAACACAAAGAGCTTGCACCCAATGCTATAAAGGGGTTGTCAATCCCTTCAAGATTGATTGCAAAGTGAGATCTGAAGGCGGAAAGTGCAACGAAGAAAAAGTGCAAGGCTGAAAATATGGTGTGGAGTAGACCCGGGGGCCATAGTGTTCACTAGAGGCTTCTCTCAAAATAGCAAATATTACGGTCGGTGAACAAATTACTGTCGAGCAATTGATAGAACCGCGCAAAGTCATGACGATATCTAAGGCAATGATCATACATATAGGCATCACGTCCGAGACAAGTAGACCGATACTTTTTGGATCTACTACTATTACTCCACACATCGACCGCTATCCAGTAAGCATCTAGTGTATTGAGTTCGTGACGAACAGAGTAATGCCTTAAGCAAGATGACATGATGTAGAGCGATAATCTTAAACTAATAATGAAAACCCCATCTTTTTACCCTTGATGGCAACAACACGATGCATGCCTCGCTACCCCTTCTGTCACTGGGTGAGGTCACCGTACTGTATGATTTCAAAACCAAGCACTTCTCCCATTGCAAGAATCATAGATCTAGTTGGCCAAACAAAGCCCACAACTCGAAGAGAATTACAAGGATATGAAATCATGCATAAGAGAGATCAGAAGAAACACAAATAAGATTCATAGATAATCTGATCATAAATCCACAATTCATCGGATCTCAACAAACACACCGCAAAAGATGATTACATCGGATAGATCTCCTTGAAGATCATGGAGAACTTTGTATTGAAGATCGAAGAGAGAGAAGAATACATCTAGCTAATAGCTATGGACCCGTAGGTCTATGGTGAACTACTCATGCATCATCGGAGAGGTCATGGTGTTGATGAAGAAGCCCTCTGTATCCGAATCCCCCTCTGGCAGGGCACCAGAACATGCCCCAGATGGTATCTTGCGGAGACAGAAGCTTGCGGCGGCGGAAAAGTACTTTTTGATGATCTCTTGATTTTTTCTAGGATTTTAGGGAATTTATAGGCGAAAGACCTAGGAAAGAGGTGGCCCAGGGAGCCCAAAAGCGTGGGAGGCGCGGGACCCCCTGGCCGCGGCTAGGGGGCTTGTGGGGTCCCTGGTGGCCCCCTGCCCTGTTTCTCAGGCTTCCCGATCTTTTTCTGTTTCGGAAAAATCTTTTTGGTAGTTTCGGTCCATTTGGACTCCGTTTAAAATCCTCCTCTGAAAGGGGTGAAAAACATGGAAAAATAGTAACTGGCACTTGGCACTGAGCTAATAAGTTAGTCTCAAAAAAGATATAAAAGGCATACAAAACATCCAAAGTTTGACAGGATAATAGCATGAAACCATCAAAAATTGTAGATACGTTGGAAACGTATCAATACTCTTACTGGATTGATACCTTGGTTCTCAAAACTGAGGGAAATACTTACTGCTACTGTGCTACATCACCCTTTCCTCTTCAATGGAAAAACCAACGCGAGCTCAAGAGGTAGCAAGAAGAATTTCTGGTGCCATTGCCGGGGAGGATCAAGTCAAGAATAGTCTCCCGTCAACGTGTCAATTTCGGGCACCGGGGATTATTCTAAGTGAAGCTTATCCAAGTAAGTGTCGCAAACTCATCTCTTGCATTTACATTTTTGCCTCTCGTTTTCCTCTCCCCCACTTCTGAAAAACAAAAATTTACAAAAATATTTGCCTTTTTCGTTTGCCTTTCCTTTGCTTGTGTGCTATGTGCCTTCAATATGCTTGCATCTTCGCTTGCTAAAAATCTATTGATATGGATCCTCATCCACTTGCTAATCTCTTTAAGATATCCAATTATGTTGAGCCAATTGCTAGTCAGTTGAGTGCACTTGACTATCTTTATGAAGTTTTGCTTGAGATGCGTGAATCTGAAAATCGTGATGAAGAAATTTATGAAGTGATTCACGAGGGCTCCTTGAATGAAAAGCATGATTGCAATGATTTCATTATAAATACTATTAATGACAATCATGCTGAAAATATGCAAAACCCTAAGCTTGGGGATGCTAGTTTTGCTATGTCCACTACTTGTTGCGATGATCATGATTGGGGCGATGATTTTTCTCATGATCTTGAAAAAAAATTTAAGCCTCATGATGAATATGATATTCGCAATAATATTGAAAGTGGGTTTGGAGAAGTCATGACTTTAGTTGATGATAATCCCACTATTTTTGAACAGCGTCAACTTTGCATGCCTGTGGATCATGAACAGAATATCCTATGTGATAGCTATATTCTTGAATTTGATTATGATCCCACATGCAATTGTTATGAGAGAGGAAAATATTGTGGTAGAAACTTTCATGTTACTAAATTACCTCTCATTTTGTTGAGATTGATATTGGCTCTTTCTTCTTCCTTGCATATGGTAGTTATTGCTTGTCTTGATAATTTGTTTTCCTACAAAATGCCTATGCATAGGAAGTATGTTAGACTTAGATGAGATTTTCACATGCTTTATGACGCTCTCATTGTTCTTCAATTCTTGTCTTTTGTGTGAGCATCATTGAATTATCAATGCCTAGCTAAGGGCGTTAAACAATAGCGCTTGTTGGGAGGCAACCCAATGAATTTATCTTTGCTTTTTGCTTTCTGTTTTGTTGCGTCCACACCATCATAATTCTGTTATGATTGTTTCTTTTTGTGTTTGAGCCAAGTAAAACCTTTATGACTAGTTTGGTGATGGTTGTTTGATCCTGCTCGAAAAAGAAAGAAACTTTTCACTCACGAAATTATTTGTCATTTTTATCCAGAAAGAGATTTTGAGTTGATTCTTTTTGCTGCAGGTTGATATGTGAATTGTCCAAACTTCCGCAAGTTTTCAGAATTTTGGAGATACCAGAAGTATACGAAGTATACAAATTGCTACAGACTGGTCTGTTTTTGACATATTCTGTTTTTGTTGTGTTGGTTGCTTATTTTGATGAAACTATGGATAGTATCGGGGGGTATTAGCCATGGAAAAGTTAGAATACAGTAATCTAACACCAATATAAATAGAAATCAAATTTGCTACAGTACCTCAAGAGGTGGTAGTTTGTTTTCTTGTGCTAATATCACGAGTTTCTGTTTAAGTTTTGTGTTGTGAAGTTTTCAAGTTTTGGGTGATGTTCTCATGGACAAAGGGATAAAGAGTGGAAAGAGATCAAGCTTGGGGATGCCCAAGGCATCCCAAGCCAAATTCAAGGACACCAAAAAGCCTAAGCTTGGGGATGCCCCGGGAAGGCATCCCCTCTTTCATCTTCAATCCATCGGTAACACCACATGCTATGTGTTTTGCTTGGAGCGTCTTGTATCGTAGGAGTCTTTTCTTTTTGTTGTGTCAAATCATCCTTGCTGCACACCTTTTTGGAGATACATGCACTCATCGGGAATTTGCAAGAATACTCTTTGAGCTTCGCTTATATCTTTTGAGTTAGGCAATTTAGCTCACATGTGCTTCACTTATATCTTTTGAGCTAGATAATTTTGCTCTAAGTGCTTCACTTAGATCTTTTAGAGCACGGCGGTGTTATATTTTGGAGAAATAAGAACTCTCGATCTTCACTTATATCTTTTTGAGAGTGATATCTCTGAGTAACTTGGTGGTTGGCTTGTGCTATGAAAGTAGTCCCAAAGGTGATAGGTACCCAAAGCGGATACAATAAAACTTCCATCTTCATGTGCATTGATTAGAAAGAGAAGTTTGATTCCTGTCAAATAGTATTGAGACATGGATTTGGTGATATTAAGTGTTATGTTAGTAGGGTGTTGTGAATCTATAAATACTTGTGTTGAAGTTAGTGATTCCCGTAACATGCACGTATGGTGAACCGCTATGTTAGGAAGTCGGAGCATAATTGATCTATTGATTGTCATCCTTTGTGTTGCGGTCAGGATCGCACGATGGTTAACACCTACGAACCCTTCCCGTAGGAGTATGCGTTTAGCACTTTGTTTCGATTACTAATAAAAACTTTCGCAATAAGTATGTGAGTTCTTCATGACTAATGTGAGTCCATGGTATAGATGCACTTTCACCTTCCACCATTGCTAGCCTCTCTTGTGCCACGCAACTTTCGCCGGTGCACAAACCCACCATATGGCTTCCTCAAAACAGCCACCATACCTACCTACTATGGCATTTTCATAGCCATTTCGAGATATATTGCCATGCAACTCCCACCGTTCCGTCTCATGACATGTGTCGTCACTTTCATATTGCCATTGCATGATCATAAGATAGCTAGTAAGATGTTTCAACGTCATACGCCAAGCTAGATCGTTGCACATCCCGGTACACTGCCGGAGGCATTTCCTATAGAGTCATCATCGTTCTAAACATTGAGCTTTGAGTAAATTAAAGTGTGATGATCATCAGTATTAGAGCATTGTCCCATGTGAGGAAATAAAAAAAGGCCAAAGTTGCCCACAAGAAAAAGAGATATGGAAAGAGGCCAAAGAGCCCAAACAAAAAAAAGAGAAAAAGAGAGAAGGGACAATGCTACTATCTTTTACACACTTGTGCTTCATAATAGCACCATGTTCTTCCTTATTGAGAGTCTCTTGTTTTGTCACCACCATATGCTAGTGGGAATCTTCATTATATAACTTGGCTTGTATATTCCAATGATGGGCTTCCTCAAAATTGCCCTAGGTCTTCGTGAGCAAGCAAGTTGGATGCACACCCACTAGCTCTCCTTTTGAGCTTTCACATACCTTTAGCTCTAACTGCATCCATTGCATGGTAATCCCTACTCTTTCACATTGATATCTATTAATGGGCATCTCCATAGCCCTTTGATACGCCGAGTCGATGTGACCATCTCCTCCTTTTTATCTCACAACCTCCACCACACTCTATTCCACCTATAGTGCTATATCCATGGCTTACGCTTATGTATTGCGTGAGAGTTGAAAAAGGTTTGAGAAAGTAAGAGTGCGAAAACAATTACTTGGCCAATACCGGGGTTGTGCATGATTTAAATTAGTTGTGAGGGGATGATGGAGCATAGCCAGACTATATGATTTTGTAGGGATAATTTTCTTTGGCCTTGTTATTTCGAAAGTTCATGATTACCTTGCTAGTTTGCTTGAAGTATTATTGTTTTCATGTCAATAGCAAACTATTGTTTTGAATCTTACGGATCTGAACATTCATGTCACATGAAAGAAGTTACAAAGGACAAATATGCTAGGTAGCATTCCACATCAAAAATTCAGTCTTTATCACTTCCCTACTCGAGGACGAGCATGAGTTAAGCTTGGGGATAATTGATACGTCTCCAACGTATCTATAATTTTTTATGGTTCCATGCTATTATCTTGTCAAACTTTGGATGTTTTGTATGCCTTTTATATCTTTTTTGGGACGAACTTAGTAACTCAGTGCCAAGTGCCAGTTCCTGTTTTTTCCGTGTTTTTGACCCTTTTCAGAGGAGTATATTAAACGGAGTCCAAACGGAATAAAAACTCCGAAAACATTTTTTCTGGAACATAAGATATGCAGGGGGTGTGAGAACCAAGGCACAGGCCAGCAGGGGAGGCTACAAGCCCCCTAGGCGCGGCAAGGGGGGCCCGCGCCTAGGAAGCTTGTGGGCCCCGTGTGGCTCGTCTACCATACCTCTTCCACCTATAAATCCCCGAAAAATACAAAACCATGAGAGAGATCCACGAAAATACTTTTCCGCGGCCACAAGCTTCTGTCTCCGCAAGATCCCATCTGGGGCACGTTCTGGTTGAAAAATATTTGAATTTACTTAAATATTTTATCCTGTAGAAATCATCTAAGACTCCAAATTTAAAAATAAAGAAAAGAGGTTCAGCCCCTCGCCCAGCTCGGCCAGCAGTTGGGTCGGCCCGACTAGCCAACCGGCTACCTAGCCAACCAGCCAGCCCATGCACGCGCGCCGTCAGGTTTAAACCTGACGCGTAGGGCCCTGCGGTCAGCGACAGAGAGGGGGAGAGACTGGTCACCGCCAGGTGGGACCCTCCTGTCGGGGTCATCTTCCACCTCTAGACAAAGAGGAGGGGAGGCACGACGGCATGGAGGAGGACCTGTAGGGGTCAAGGGACCGACGGGGAGGACTTGTGTCACCGGCGACGACGAGACCGCGACAGAGGAGTTTCGGGTTGCATTGGAGAAGGGTGTGCTGAGCGGGGATAAGCCTGGGGACTGGTGGAGGAGGTTCTTGAGCTTCTTGCGGTCACGGGGGAAGTGATAGGTGCTCGAGAGCGAGAGTGTAGCCCGAGATCGACGGAGCTCTAACGCGGCGGCGCCTCGGTTGATCTCGAGCACCGGGGCTCTCCTTTCTCAAGTGGGGGTTCTAGGGGCTCGATTGAAGGTTGGGAGGAGAGGAATGAGGTGCTAGAACGACAGGGGCAGCCTATTTATAGGCTGGGGACAGGGGCACCGAGCGGGGGAGCACCGGTGGTTTTCGCCACGGCTATAGGAGAGGTAGAGAGGGCTCGGGGCCGAAACCACGGTTTCCGGACGTGGTTTAGGACTCTGCGGACGCAACCGGAGGAGCCGGGGCAGCTGTGCAGGCGTGCTGCAGGGTCGCGCCCTCCTGACCGATTCGGACGCGTGCGGGCACGTGTCGCCTGAGTCACTCGAGAGGGGAAGAAAGGGGCCCTGAGGCTACCCTGAGTCGTGTCGTTGTCGGGGGCGATGTGAGATATCATGGGGAGGTGAGAACCGGTCGGGGATGGCCTCCCTAGCCTCGGGTGTGCCCTGTAGCGTGTCCAGAGAGCAGTTTTGGCATGTCAGGGCATGCTGGCACGCTCTGGTGTGCTTCGGCCTTGTCTGGCGTGTTTGTGGGGTGGGTTAGATGCCCCTCGGTTGCTAGAAACTGAGAAGATCAATGCTCGTCAAAGGGAGGTGCTTAAAGAGTCTGCCAGGATTGAACGAGGAGCTAAATAGGGTTTTTTGGATTACTCACTTTGAACGAAGGAGGGGCCACTCGTCTGTAGTTGAGGAGTGGTGATGGTAGTCTGTGCTAGGAGTTTGGAGAGAAGGGAGTGGGTGTAGAGAGTGTAAGATGTCGTTTGACCAATCTGGCTGAAGGTGTTTCATTTGTCTTTGGGCCAGCTAACATTTAGCAATGAGGCTGAAAGTTAACATGATTAAGTTTTAGCCAAGATTAGGATGCTCTACCAAATTTGAGCTCCATTGGACAAGTTTCCAATGTAAACTTGAAAACACCCCCAAATGGACAATTCTGCATTATTAAGACGAAATGTGAGCAAATTAATCCCCACAAATCCAACTCTTGGCAGGGTCTCCTCATTTTGTGTATTGAGCACTCCTGCAAAGTTTTAGGCCATTTGGACAAACTTTGTAATGTAGAGTTGCTTCAACTTGAATCTGGACAGGAAGAGTTTTAGGATTATTTGGTGAACCTAACCACCTAGGAATGATGTGAAACTTGGCATGATCACCAAATATAGCTTGGGGAACATGGTATAATTTTCTGGGAATTTATTAAGAATATTTCCTTTAGAAATATTTCAAAAGTTCAAAACACACAGAATAGGTTTTCAAAGGTTTTCTCAAATATTTTGAACATAAATATGGGTTGGAAATCTTATATATAGAAAATATATGTCCTCGGAGTATCTCCAAATTTTCCCATATTTTTCTAAGGTAGAAAAAAGAATTTTCCACTCAGAAAAGGATATGTAAGTAAAATAGGAAAATATTTTATAAAATATTTATTTTATAATTGTGGAGAGTTATAATAGTGCTAGAATCAGAATACAATCTTTGGGTGAGGGTACCCCCTTGAAATCAGTGACTTGTAGTGCAAACCCTAAAGCAAGGTTTTGAATTTACAAAAATGAGAAAATAGATTTTTATGGAAATATTATGTTATAAAAATTATTTTTAGATCCATACACTCAAGCATACATACAATCAATTACAATCATGACACTCACCACATTCGCTTAAAAAGTTTTAATTAAATCCAAATTTGAAAATACTAAAGTTGAGGCAAAGTGAAAACAGGGTGTGATAGTAGAATGCCAAGATGAAGAGGATTGTAAACTTAGAGATGACTTCTTTCGCATCCAGAGGGACCTTGCGACGATCATCATGAAACAAGTCGTCAGAGAGAAGGGGATGTTCCACCATGGCCCTATATCACGAGCTAATGTTCGAACTCGCATAGGTGTGCAATGACAGGACTTCACGATGTTCAAGAAACTAGGGTGCATCCTCAATGATGTGGATGGATGGAAATTCTAGTGATTTAGGATGCTGCTGATGATGATATGTGTTGGTTGAACTTGTATAATTTATGTAGCAATGAAATTTTGTGATGTTCATGGTCCCTCCCAAACTTGCATAATGCTACTTTGTTAGTTTGGGTACGATGACCTGTGTACCGCTACCTAATTAGTTTCCGTATGATGAAACAACATTCATTATTTATGTTTACTATATGTTGCATCTATATGCATACCCTTTCTTTTCATGTTGCTCAAGCATATTTTGTTGCATATGATTGTACATTCTCTTTTTGAATATGCATCTCTAACAGGTACCTAGATCGTTGATGGCGAATAGGCGTTGTGTACATAGGGAAGGTTCCAGTAGTTTATAACAAGTGGAACAAGTATCACGCGAAAGTGGAGCGGTTCCCGGACGCGAGCCATAAAGGCTTCAAAAGCAGAAAAGAAGTAGAAGCTAGTTACTTGAGGTTCGCGCTAGTGCGAGAGAGGAATCATAACCGTTGCCTCATGTACTACATAGTTTCGCTCTCACTCATAGCGATAGCTCTTCTTATCTATCTCATTGTTTAGATGGATGATGTTGTAGTTGCAACTATTCAATACATGTCATAAATTGTATCTTTATTTCGACATGGTGACGAGAGAAGTCATTTTGTGTTGGATGATGATTATGATGATGAAATGATCGATTTGATGAGACTATTTATATGTGTATGATATGATCAGATTTGTATGTGGATGATATGCTACAAACTATTGTATAAGACCCTAAACAAAATTCATCAGTACAAAATATGGAGCAGAAACAATAATCAGAAACTAATAACAGTAGCGCGCCTATGGCATTAGTAGTAGCGAGGACCTAGTAGTGGCGATTTCTGTACAAGGGCGCTACAACTATTTAGCATAACGCGCTTTGCAACACACGCGACTGCTAACCATAGATATCTGTAGCATGGGTTGACACGCGCTACTGCTAAAGGTTAGTTGTAGTGAAGTATCTGTAGCGCGGCTGCCCGTGCTACTGATAAGCATATGACCCGCACTAATGCTAGGCTTTTCCCAAGTAGTGAGACATCGCGCACTACTCACCAGAGAGCTTAGTCACAACAATGCATGGAGCTCCACGAGCTGCGACTCGTAACCAACCGGCGTTACCTCCCAAGATGCATCGGCGAGGCCTGAAGGCAGCACTACAGCGGCGGCGATGACAAATGCCACGGCTAATGCAACGGCGCACGCGGCGCCGCCTCTACCGCCTGCTTCGTAAGAAAACCGCAATCAGTACCCCGGGGTAGGCGACCCTGACAGGTGTGCAGAAAATACCCCCGCTGTTGGGGGTATTACCCGGTGATATAACCCAGCGTTTGGGTCAGGTTAGACCATAGGCGACTTAAGGACCATGTGTCTGATGGGCCGGAAAGAAGACATGAGGGCAAGCACTAGGACTCATCAAGTGAGACGCCTGGCGACCCGACACCAGAAGACGGTGACTCAAGGTCCACCAGGAAGAAGACGCTAGAAGCTTTCCTAACTTGGGAAGCAAGATGTAGAAGAATTGTAGTAGGTCACAAGTGTTTATTTGACCCAGGCTCTGTTGTAAACCCGGGGCCTCTACCTATACATAGAGGAGAGCTCTCGAGCTAGAAAGAGGGAAAAAGAAACTCTCGAGAGCTAGGTTAGCTATTTTGCACGCTTGTAATCGAGATCCACATCAATATAGACACAAAAGCAGGATGTAGGCTATTACGTCCATCGGAGGGGCCGAACGATGGTAAATCCATCCCCCGTTCCCATTCAACCTCTTTGAGTCACCACATAGCAACAATGGCCTCACCACTAAGTGCTTCCACGAGGACATCTACCGTGACAAAACCACGACAGTGGGCGCCCACCGTGGGCCTATTGTAAGGTGGAGTTGAGTTCTCGGAGGGAGCCCGCCCATGGTTCGAGAGGTACGTGGTGGGCATGATGATCAGGAATCTTCGTGGCGATTGCTACCCCAACAATCCATGTTGGGACCATGAGTCTGACATAGCCAAGTCTAATCAGCAGGTCCCCTTTGGCCGGATCAGTGCATCGGCGCCCGGGTCAAACGTCTACACCAGCATCATCAAGCTGACTCGGTACGCCCGAAGCGATCGACGTCAAGTCGGTCGTCATCATGTCTTCGTTGGGTTAACACAAGGAATCAGCCCCCCGGATGAGGTGGTGGGTAGGGAGGATCCTCGACAACCATGACGGAGAGTCATTCGTAGGAGACATCGGATCCATCTTTCCTCTCTGTGATGAACCTGGGTTTTTTCGGAAGTAGAAGCCGTCTGGGAACCAGATGAACCGCCTCGACAGGTCACGATCCACATGGCAGGAGATGCAGTGACTACGGGACAGTCTGTGCCATTCTGTAGACAAGTCGCGAACGGCGCTGGCGTGTCAACAAAAATGATGACTCGGGGCATGAGTGATCTGGTGGCTAAGTTGGCCACATTTTTGAGGGTCCTGTCACTTTTTAAAACCTGGAGGAGCATAACAAGGAACTAGGGAAACTTCGCACACAGATGGTCAAGGTCCACCGAGAGATCGACACTGAAAACACCCGGATGGCGGAGTTTCAGGCTCGAATCCAACATGAGTCGGATCATTTTAGGACAGACGCTTGGTGGCTAAGGCTTCGACAGAACGTTTCTGAGGTGCTTGACCGTAGGACGCACCTGTCCCGGTTGCCACAAAACATGACGCCGCTCGTTCGTTTGCCAGTGCACACACACACACCAAGCGTTGCACAAAATCCACCACGTGGGTAGGAAGGGCCAGCTCAGCCTCCGCCGTCTCAGCCCCCTCCGGATCAAGCGTTGCCACAACATTTTCACACACTGCAGGGTCACTTCTCCAACCCCGATGACAATATGCTAGCTGCAAACACATAATTTGGAGGCGCTCTCTATACACAAAAATACCTTGGCTTATATTGACTCTAGGAATGCCATTGAGATGGTGACGACAGCAGTAGTTGAACACGCGTAGTACTCATACAGTCGAGATCAGATGCACTCCGCAGCATATGCCAACCGTCATGAGGACTCTCAGGCTGGTTCCAGTAGCTGGCGGCGACAGATCGGCCAGTATAATAGAACACCCAAGACCTAGTGGACTCGGCAAGAGCCGCCCGGCAGGCAGAGGCAGAAGCAGCAGGAAGGCGGGCGGACCAACCGTACATGGAGGAACCCGAGTCAGCAACACACGGGGCTAGAAATAGCACCAGAACAATTGCCATTCCTTGTCTATCTCCGGCTCTTTGCAGCAAGCCTATTCCTAAGGACTTGAAAGGACCTTACAAGGTGTCAAACTATGCAACCGATCTTGACCCGGTAGCATCGATTGAGAGCTATGAGTTGGCTGTGGATATGCTCAACATTAGTGATGCAGTATGCACATAGTATTTGATGATGATGCTGGAATGGCCGGCTCGAACCTGGCTGAAGAGACTTCCTCCCAATTCTATTAATACTTGGCCTGAGCTAAAGGAACGGTTTATTAAGAATTTCCAAGGAACATGCAAATGCCCAATGACAATCGTAGATCTTCAATACTTCGTCTAGCGCATGGGCGAGTCAGCCCATCATTGGACTCGCCGGCTTGCAGAAATCATCCACTCATCAGATAGCATTACGGCTTCCCAAGCTATCCTGTTCATGGAGATAAATTATCACTTTCAACCGTTAGTTCTCCAGCTGGGGCACCTCAAGCATAAGACTCAAGATATGGGCCAATTGATGAATGTCCTCACAAGGTACGCCAAATTAGATGGCACGATGGATCCCAGCTTGGACGAGGAGAAGGCTGGCAAGAACAAGAAGGGTGAAGGTGGCAAGGGGAACCAACAATCTAGAAACCATGGAGGCCAAAATAACAAATGGAAACAGCCCGAGGGCAGGTTAGAGTTCGTGGTTAACACCAATACAGGTTTCAAGAATCAGCGTCGTTCTGGAGGACCTTACAATGGGAATAAGCCACGCAATTATGAGGAAGCGCTCCAGGTGCCCTGCCCAAAGCATAGTACCCAAGACAAGCCATCTACTCATTCATGGTAGAATTGCTATATCATGCAGGATTTCCGGAATCAAGCGTTCCATAGCCACCAGGGTGCTAATAGTGGCACCCAGGTTAGTATGGGCAACCCGGTTCACAAGGCGGCTCGTCTGACGGTTTCCTAGGATTGGGGTTTAATGAACAAGGCAGCTCACCATCAGATTATCAGTATCAGGGAAACACTGGCCATGGACAGCATTCTGCTCAAGGCAATCAACGACATATCAATCACTTTGGGTTTTAGAGCAACCCTAAGCAGCTGAATAATAGCCAATACCACATTTTCACTACCAACACCGGCAAAGAGGACAGGAAGCATAAGTAGAGATCCGTCAACATGATTGAGCCAATAGTACCAAGGTACCTCAACTGGTCACAGGAGCCGATCATTAGGAGCATAGAGGATTACCGTCCTTAGATTGACAGACTAGGAGATTTAGCTTTGGTGGTGGCGCCTCAAGTTGGTTGTTATACCCTCACAAAGGTCCTCATGGATGGAGGGAGGAGCATCAACATCTTGTATTATGACACCTTCCGATGGATGAACCTCCACGTTAAAAATCTGCAGACTTCCACCACGGTTTTTCATGGAATTTTTCATGGGAAATCGGCCCACCAAGTAGGGAGGATCAAGATGAATGTCGCTTTTGGGGACGAATTCAATTGTAGATGTGAACCCTTGATGTTTGAAGTGGTAAAAATAAAAAGTCCTTATCACGCTCTCTTCGGAAGGTCGGCTTATGATTGGCTCATGACTCGTCCTTGTTACATCTACCTCAATCTCAAGATGTCGGGTCCCAATGGCACTATAACGGTAGGAGGCAGGATGAGCATAGCCCAAGAATGCGAGGAAGGAGAGGCGGCTTATGCTGAGTCGTCCCGTGCCGCCGAAAAGTTAAAGCTCCTCATAGACAAAGTTGACCCAACTGACAAGGGTCCCCCAAGTAAGCCAGCAGTTGAGTAAGTCAACCCGCCAATCCTTGGCCCTATCATATTAGAGTCATCGGCTAATTATCTTTGTATCGACCCCCAAAATTTTGTACATACTTCTATAATATTTCGAATCTAATAAAGCTAATTTTAGCCCCTAAACTGAGCATGAGCCTTTATTATCTGAAAATATGTTACTCTGGGCTACTGGTCCAAAGAAATCATCATGACCAATGGAATCAAGTTGTCTTATCTGGCCTTCAGATTGTTTGCACTAATAGCATTGTCTTCTACAATCCTATGTTGGGCTTTTCTATTGATCACAGGTCACTTGGGGGCTTCCAACTCATTGATTTTATCTTTCTCACCCTCTTGATCCGGCAAAGATGCTACAAAATGGTTATACTTGTTTTATGTTTTATGCGACTCTCATCAGGTGCCCCCATGTACTCTTGACTATTCAATCCATTTTCGACCCTGAATCCGCAAAGTTAAAACATTATTTTGTCACATGAGGGCTGGCATACTGAAGCTAGGATAAACGATGGTCTATCATACTCGCTTCATTGAAACAACACTTGAGCTTCGAAAGCCGCTCTTTTCTTTTCACTAGGTCGACCTGTAAATTATGTTTTATCTTCTGCGCGATTTTACATCCTAACTTTTCAAGGATAAGTATTATTTAGGGTTATCATGAATAACCGGGTGATGAGAAATTGTAGTCATAATATGACCCACTCAAATTACACATCTTTTACAACAATGTTGTGAGAAAATCATGGGGCGGGCCTCCCAAATCAAGTTTGTTTACCGGATTAAAGTCCAACTTCTTTATCGTGTCTCATTGAGCCGGCCTCTCAAATATACCTAATTTCCTTGTGAGGCATTACGTCTTAACCTTTCAGGTAGAAGCACCATTTTTTCCGGCTCGTCATGAGTTGTCGGGTTATGAAGATTGTGATCATATCATGACCAGTGTAAATCTTATGATCCCACTGACGACATTGTGGAAGAATTTACTGGGTTTTCTAAACAAGTTTTTCTAATGCCCTGTTCTTGCATATATCTAACATCCGGAGCTAGGCAAAGAGAAGCAATATGGTAAAAAGGATCAGGATGAAATAATATCGCGACAGGTTTTATCACAGCAAGCTAAAAAGCGCAAACCAACATGCATGATGGCACGAAAAAGTCATCTCAGAGTTTCCACTACCCCTATTACAATCTCACATCAGGAATTGTTAAAATATTCAAAGTTTTTGATCTAAAAGATGCTTTGTGTCTAGTTCGTTGTTGGACGAGTTATTATAGACCTGCCTTCAATCTTCGTCGCAAGCTGATTCGGCGTCCGTTTCTTCCGGCTCATCATCATCAATGTCCTATTGGCCTTTCTGAAGCCACCAGATTGACCTGAGCATCAAAATTTGAAGTCCCTTCAGTCGAGGCAGAAGCATCAACCTCAGGAGCAGTATTTCTCTTGTGATGAGTCGGGACTAGTTCAGAGGGCTCATCTTTGGGCATTGGGATACATTCATTATCGACACTATATGCAGCATAATACTGGGATGGGTCGACTTGCTTTGTAAGAAAAGTTGCCAGTAGCCGGGTCTCTTTCATTACATGAGCAAAGTCTTCACGAGTGAATGCTAATCCGTCCAACTTGTATTCTGGAAATACATCCTTCAGAGTCGTCAAGTCCGGTTCAGGTAAATATGCCTTAGCATGCGAGAGAGAGAAATTTTCCCTGCCGCAAGACACCTACGTTCGGGTTTCAAAGACCCATTCTAGCGCAGTGGAGAGTTGCTTCAGGATATCGTTGAGGGTCTGGGGTGGATATTTCAACTTCTTTATGGCCATAATGGAATGAACACACCCGGTGTATAGTTGTTCCACATAAGTGAATACTGCCTTCAGTTTTATAATAGGCAAGTGCACCAAGGACTGATGTGTTCGGCCCACAAACAAAACATAAGTACACTTTGAGTCCCCCTTTTCCCATCATATCAATCTAAAGAATCTCAAAGGAATAAAGGTTACAATATATTACCAAAGATGGCAGTTAGCATCTCGTTGAGTTGTTTTATCAGAACGGAATAATTTTCTATTGAAGGACCAAGTTTCGCCTCGGTCTTTTCGACATGGTTCAAGAGGGCGGTTTTCTCCGTTTCAAAACTGTTCATGGCCTCCTCAATATGGTCTTGTGCTTGACAAGAGGAATTTTCAAAACAAGCCGCCATGGACTCAGCTTTATCCCTAAGCCTCACCTCTTCCTTTAGACGTTATGCAGGTCTGCAGCCTTGGATTCGGCATCTGGTACATACCTCTGACACATGCACAAAATTTGTTAAAAAAATTGTGGTTATGACACGCCTTAAGAACGGCTTAAGAAGATCATGATGAGAAAAAAAATTATGAAGTCCCGAGTATATTACACGCAATATACTCGACCCTTGGGGACTAAAGCGTAGCAGTTCTTTTCAAAAAGAAAAAGGTATCTCTAAAAAAGAAAAGACCCGCCTCATCTCACAGGATGAGCCGACCCTTGGGGATACATATCGGATCCTGACCTAAAATCACACCCCGAAGAAGTACCGAGTTGTTATCATCATAAAAACTCCGTCCTTGGGGGCTATAGACGCAAGCTCACATTCAACTAGTTTCAAAAGAGTTGTCTTACCATATTTATATGATAACCCGGTCCTTGGGGCCTGGAGGCAGTATATAGAGATAGAGACTGAAATTGATATTGGAAACAGGCAAGTAGGAGTTTTTACCTGGTATTTCTCCTTGAGTGCATGAATCATATTGGCTTCAGCTTCCCGGTTTTCAAAAAGCCGGGTCAAGTATTGCTAGTGGATGTCTTCAATAATCAAGAGAGACATAGTCGGGAGCTCCCATTGGTTTTTCCCTATTTCCAAATTCACTATTTCTTCCTTAGCCACAATCTTAGCAAGAGAGGTGGGAACAACACGAGCCTGTAATTGTTCCTTTATAAGAACAACATCTGGAGTGTTTTGTTCAGCTGGTGGAATAGGGTCGTCCACATGAGTCGCCGGACTAGGATCTCGAGCTGGACTTAGTGACCGAATAGGAGGAGAAAACGAGGGACTTACAATCGTTGCTGGTTTGTCCAATAAATCCATCTCATCCTTTTGTGACGTCTCGACAACGGCTGCTGGATCGGTCGCACCATATGGAATGTTTTCTTCAGGAGTGTCAACTTCGGCGGTTGTGTTGTCCGTTTGAGAGTTCAAAATATCTTGGTTCTCAACACCAAAACATGACCGGACAGCGCGACTAGATAAAGTTTCCTTGGCCCTTCACATATGAGAAATATATGCTAAGGAAGATAAACATAAGCAATCAAGTCATGATCAGAAATTTACCCGTGGTTGATATTGAAAGTTGGAAGTTGAGTTGCTGATGAGGAGCCCAAAGCTGGGGAAGTTTCCTAATACGAAAAAAGTTAAGGACGAAGAGGCTATTTTAATAAACTAGCCTTAGAAGAGAGCAGGTAAAATTATGTGGCACTTCAACATGAGGCTTGCAAGCCGACGGAGCATGAGACAAGCTTGGGTCTAGCTCACCCACGTCACTCCGGGTCTTGCATTTTGATTGATTAGCCAACTGCATTTTCTTCAAGAGAAAATTGGTAGCTAAATAAGCGGCTTGGTTTGACAATTTAACCTTCCGGATGGCTTGCCTTGTCCTTCTTGCAAGAAACTTTTCTGAAGAACTGGAAGAAATTGGAATTACCTCAATGTCGCCGACTTGGCTGGCTTCAGAGGTGCCCTAAGAAGGAGGCGAGTTAGCAAGTTGAGTAAACAAATGGCCGAGTGAGTCAAGCTCTACCTCATATAGTTCTCCTAAATATTCTCTTGAAGATGAACTAGGATTGGGTCATCCCGATCAAATGCCCGAGTGAGGCATGCTTTACACCTTTATCCTTTTGAGGCGTCGCCCCACACACCCGGTCGGACTATTTCCTGTTCATGGAAATATTCAAAGGATTACCGCCTCATGTTCCAATTAATTTATCCGTCAATGATTCCTTATGAAATTCGCAGTATGTATAAATTAGTTGATTGCTTACACTTGTGAAGTTAACTTATGACTAGCAAAAGACCGTTTAATTATTTCAAGTGCATACTAATCACCTGCTAATTTCTCTCTGTTTCCATGATGTTTGCGAGTGCATTCAAAGTACTCACTGGCTTGTCCCTGCCCATTGTCTTGTCTAGACTTCGTGTTTGGAGAGGAGCATCCCAATGATAGCCTTGGAACCTAGGCACTGAAGACAGTAGCCGCGTGAGATAGAAATTATCCAGGTCAGTTGTTCCTGTGGGAAATGGAGTCACATAGACGTTGGAGAACCCCGAACCTTTTTGTTGTACTCCATAGACCTTCATGGTCTTGTACTTCAAAATCTTGTAATTGCTTTGATATTTGTATCAAGGATTGTGTTCCACCTAATAGTATTCCTCGGGATGGTATCCACAAGGGTCATTTTGACGGGAATTTTAAATCCCGAAAAAACTAGCCCTGACAACCTTGGTATAAGAGCCAGGATGGCCATTGGCTAATCCTATCTTAGCCGGGTCAATAAACCCTAGGTAACTACTCAAGCAAAAACAGTTTCATAATCGCAACTAAGCTTGTCCTAACTAGTAGCCTGAATAGTGTTAACTGACACCTTTTAGCAGTCGGTGCCCAACCTATCATACTAGCCGTGTGGTCACACGCTCATGACCGACGCGTGAGTTTTCCTATTCGCAAGTGTGCGTGGGAAGACTCATTTTCCTTTCCATAAAGGGAATGATTGCCCCAACCCAACACACCACGTCCACAAACTGCCTTCCAAGATGCTAGGCCCTATTGTTCACAATGATACAACTACAGCAGAACAAGTAGGTTTTGTAACCATTCTTGCCAACCTCACCCGCCATGCCTTTGCAATGGAAGATCCTTCAGAGTATGTCGTGTACCAAGAGCACACGAGTGATGCCACCCTTCATTTCTGGGCCACGGTACAGATCTACGACAGGAGTATCACCCCAGAGAGATCCTATTAGTTCACCAAAATGTCAACTTCCTATGAGCCACAAGCCATCCAGCTAGAAGCTCGAGAGGCAATAGTTAACCTTCGGCACTTGTCGTTGAGGTTTTACTGTCACTCGTTCTACTACTACCGTAGATGTGAAGGTTATGGTAGGCCGCTGCAAGCCGCCAACAAAGACCATGAGACCGACCCTGCCCTGTTGCATCTCGTATGCTACATATGGGCGCAAGGGGAACTATACGAGCAGGTCACCATCGACCTGATTGTAGATCGTGGAGAGCTGAATCATCTTGACCCGATTAGGAGAGAAGCGGAGTCCGACAAGAGCAATCGAGTAGTGTTGTTTGGGAGACCGATCGAGCCCTTGAGGTCTACCCCTGCTGTCGACACTAATCATGCGCCTATCTCCCCTCAGGAGCTTCACCGAATCTTGGGGATTTCCTCCAACGGGAGAGTAGTCACAGCACCCCACTATGGACATCACCACTACCCCAGTCTTGTAGCCCCGCCTTCTTCCCCGAGGACCCCTGACGTCATAGTTCCAGCAGCCTCGACGTCTGCAAGACCCGCTCACGTGGACGTCAACAAAGTAGACTAAGCCATAACCCCGCCTTAGTGTTCCTATGCCTTGTAATAGTATGAGCTAGTATTCTCGTAATAAATGGGCAAACTATTTGTGTGTCATTATTTTAATAGTACCACTTGTGGCCATATGTGTATGCCATTGGCCATGTAGTGTATATTTGAGAAAAACTGTCGGGAGCCAATCCCCACCGACCACCACAATGACGTGTCACTTTTCATGGACTCTATCCGGGGCCTTGACCACACCACGTTGGAGCAGGACCAACCAGGAAGACCAACCCAACCTGAAGTGTGTGCCCTAACCTAGTCATATATAAGAGTCACTCAATGACTTTTTCCAACATTACTCACCCTATACATTGCCTTCATAGCCTATTGCCATGCCAACCCAAGGGAGTTAATTGAGAACTCCGGATGCAACCCCATACAATTTTGTTAAGATAATATGGGATTTTACCTGCAGTACCATGGGTTCTCCCCACCCACCCTAGTACGACCTATTCAAATCGAGGATCACTCCCGCCACCTCGAAGTATTGGGCGTTGTGCTCATTTCCCCAGTAAACCATAACCAAGACCCCACGGAAGTATGTTTTAGCGGGAAAGCTATGCCCACCCTGAAAATGGGCATAGAAGCCGCTACCTATGAAGTCATTACTCGTCTTCGATTTGCAGTACCATATGCCATTGAACAAGGGTATTGTTACTTTCCGACCAAGCAGCACACGGAGAAGTAGCGTCTTTTCTAGGGACCCGCACAGAGAGAGACCTCGTGTTGACCAGGCTTCTGCAGTATGTCATCGCCCAAGAGCGTTAGTGGTGGATTTTCTCCAAACCCTTCATGTCTAGTATCCTTAGATCGCCATCAGCACACCTCTGAGGCCGGACCCAGGAAGACGCGTTCTGTGAGTCCTCCAACCGCCCGCCCCTGAGGATGAAGGATATATTCCAGAGCCGGAAATATTTCCTCATGACCTTTATATTTTGCGTGTTTGATGAACGCCGTGTTTGTATATGCTATCCTAGCGTTTGATTGTGTGATGTGATGGTTGTGCCTTGTTCTGTAAGTTATCATATGCATATGTTGTGATTTCGGTTGTTTTCTTGCTATGATTTATAAATGATTTTTTTTTATACAACAATTCCTCGTGTGAGATTTTCTAAACAAACCACTTCCGGAAAACTTATTCCAACATGAATTTCATTTGCCTGCCAATTGGGTCACAACCACACTCACTCTGCCACATGCATTAAGTGCAGAACCACGCACACATTTAACACCTAGATAACCGCATTTCTAGTACACCTCATCCTTATACCGAAAGGAAACATTTGTGGGTATATTATTTTTGCAGAGTTGAGGCCAACATACTAGCATCACTCACACACATCGCAAACACGTAGTCATCGTGGTCACCTCTGCCACAGAGAGCCACCACTCGAGAAGCAGCATCACGGCGATAATTGTGGATGATCACATAGAGGAGCATTAAGAACCCGATCAATGCCGCCATCGCTCCAGCCAACAGGATCGTAAGCCACCCTGAAAGCTCGTCAGCCATTAGAGCATCGTCTCGAGCTCCTAAAAACATAAATGAAGGAGGAAGCAGGAGGAGTGAGGCCAGGTGTGATGCAGAAGAGAGGAACGACGCGATCATTTTATAGCTCTAGTTCGTTGTACGGTGGGCGAAGTCCACGAGCGCCGCTCGTCGCTCGATCGCTGGTGTTCGGAGGCGAATCCACGAGCAGTGCCGATAGGGCACTCACCCGCAAAGTGAGTGCGCGCTACGCCATTAGCTAGCGCGCCGCGTAGTACCCTAGTATGGCCTTAGACGCCCTATGCGCTAGACGCCACGAGTGGAGAAAGCGTGAAAAGCGCCCAGGGTGAGAAGGAAGAGGAAATTTGTAGGAAGTAGAATAGATGGACAGTGGGCCCTCGGTCGACCTCCTAGCCAGTGAGAGCACTCGACACACGGGTACGGCAAGCGCAATCTGGAATTTCAAATCTTTTGCTTTTTTGAATATTGTTGCAGCCATAAGTAGCAACATCTTGATTTCCCAATGGTAGATTTTTTTGTAGCTCCAGTACCACACCACAGTTACACCAATTATCAGTGTTTTTGCTCTCACACCATCATATCATATATATAGAGAGAGAGTATTTATTTTCGTGTTGACATTGAAGTGTCGTAGGAGTAAATATTTTGCAACGTCCTTAGCAAATCTCGAGGAGGAGATTTGTCTTAAGGGGCAGAGTTTGTAACACCCCAAAAATTTAACCAGGTTTTTATTAGTTAAAAATTGGCCATGATTGTTTAGCTTTCAAATTTCTGGATTTTCTGTTGATTTTAGAACCTGTCCTAACCCATGTTCTTTAAATTTTCCCCTCCGAGTCGAAGTTTTTGCAAAATATTGTGGGACTTAAGTTTTTACATCAAATCATTTCCTTTCAATTGACAAATTTAGTGGAAACATTTTTATATTAGTTTTACCAAGTTTCACTTCTCTAAAAATGGCTTTTTAATTCCTTAAAGGACCTCTTTTGCACTACAACCACTTGAACCAGTCATTAAAAAACTCTACTAAAAATGGAGATGTCAGGAGATGCATGTAGATCACTTTTAGCAAAAATCCACATTGGTCCTGTGAAAATCTTGAGCACCCCATCCTCTTATCTGTTCTAGACCAGCTTAGCAGTATGTACTACAACCCTATTTTATATTGCCCCAAAGCGTATGAGATTTTACTCCTTGTAGCGAATCCTACCAAAATCTCATGTCCATGAGATTGGAGCAATTGATATATTATTAACCCCTCTTTTAATGCCCTAAAGTTTCTCTCGAGAAAAGTTTTTCCTCAAAACTTATAGTAGCAATTTTCTCTTTTTTTCAATCTAACCTTGCCATCTTGACCAGCACCTAAAGAGACCCTGATCTGGAGTTTTTGGCCACTCAAAAAATTAATTTGATGCCTTGAACATTTTGTCGAACATCTTAAGTGCATGGATAGAATTGGCATGATTTTTAGTTTGTATTATCGATTTTTCTCGAGTGTCCAAACCAACATGTCTAACAAACCCCTCTTGCCCTCTAGCCTAGACATGTTAAGTCTCACATGCATTGGACTCATCTAGCATGCTCTCGCATTTTGTCGAACACATGACATGCGGGCCTAAAGCGAGTCCAGAGCACGATTATTGCAGTCAATGCTAGAGTCATCGATTACAACCTCCCTGCACCCCTGACTCTCCTATAGTGGAAATTTGTAGCCCTTCCTCCTGCTAACATCACTGGCCGCTTGGCGCACTGCTGAGACTGTCGTGGTAGCTGTACTGGCTGGTGACTGTCGGCAGAAGCCCGCCCTACCATGGTTGCACCATCCAGCCACTCCCCAAGCTCCAGCTGCCCCCTGGTATAGCATGGGATTCACCCGCTAGCCCAGCTGCTAGCCACACCCCACGCCCACGACCACCTTCTGCAATCGCCATGTCACACCCTCCACAGCCACGGCCTAGCCTCCATGCTTATCCACGGCAGCAGCAGAATTGACCTCGCCGGGTATAAAAAGTCCCTCTCGAGCTCTCCTAGGCACCGTGACCAAAACCCCTTCCCCTCCGTGAAGTGACTGCAAGACCAGGACAACCGGAGCAGTCATCACCCTCGCCTCTGGCCGTGACGATCGTCATCGCCCCTTTGTCTATTCCGACGCAACCAGAGCCTCCCCTTTCCCTTTCTCTTCACCACTAGCTCCACCATAACCCCGAGAACCCATTCCTAATTCCAGCTTCGCCGGAGAGCCGCGGTGTGCAAAGCCCCCTTCAATCCCGAAGCTTCTTCCGCCAATGGCGAGGCTGTGCTCAACCTAAATCTCCCCAGAGACTCTTTACCCTCCATGCAATACAGGTCATCCTCCTGAGCACATGGGTAGGCCAGGCGTCAAAATGGTGCCTCTTAGCACCGGCAATCATCACCTGACATGCCCCTACTCTCTGTCCAAATGCGTGCATAAAGAGGGAGACGAACCCGACAGGTGGTTCCCACCTGTCGGTGAGCCAACCTTTGCCTCCTGTGGCACAGCCCCGCTGATGCGTTTTCCGTGTGAGGAAACGTACTCCGGTAAGGGCGTGTTTGTTTTCAAAAGGCATATTCTTGCTGAGTCATTTTCTATTATCTGTTTTATTTAAAAATCAAATTTTGACCCAAATTTGACCTAAAGCTCACCGCTCATATCTTTTTAAATACAACTCCAAACGAGTTGATTCGTTTTCCCACCTCCTTCCAATTTCCTATAGTTTATTTTACTATTTACTTAAAAATATTTCAAACAACGTTTATGGGAAATAGCAATTCGTCCCAAACATGCGGAATGTACTGCGTACAAAGTTGCCACATTAACATGTGTGTCGGTGTACTAAAATATTAGGGCTTTAGTACCCACACTCTTACACAGGCAGTCGCGACCCCTGGCCCAACAAGACCCAGTCGATCATCACCACCCTTCATACTCCAATGAGCAAAGACAAGAAATAAGGCCCCGGCAAGCCACCTTGCCGGGAGGAGGAAAGCGAGACAACAATTGCGCCTGGCAAGGCCCCTCCAGATCTCCATCGCTCCACCTCATCGGACTGATTTTCAGCATCAACAAGGTGTTGAGCAGACATGCGGTTAGGTGAGCCTCGTAAGATGCATGTGGTCGCTTTAACGACACCCATCCCATGGCATGTCAAGAAAATAAAAGACAGGTGGGCGAATGGCACAGAAGGAGAGGAAATTTTTGCCAGGGTGCTTCACTAGCGTGCCACCTCATGATGCATTTAAAGAGTCTATCCCTGTCCGTCAGACTTAGGTAGTTTTGGCAGTTAGCCGGTGGATTGTTCCCCCACAAAAAGACCAATTTAGCCATTGTGGTAGCCCCTTAAATTATATAGGGAGCACCGTGGCTACCTTTAGAAAGGTCAAAACCACATTCATTCCATGCGTGTAGCTTTTGCCCTCGAGCAACCTTGTCGGGTGAGCGCGTTTGTATTGTGATCACCCACAAAATCCACGAAAACTTAGGACGTTGGGTTTTCGCTTTGAGCGGCCCAAACCTGTCAACATCACCCATGTACGTTGCTGCCTCGGATGTTCTTTGTGCATCCCTAATCCCCGTAGAACCGTAGCAAAACGACCTCGTCGGTCCCATAGATCAATGGCCAAGCACCGTGACAACGCGACAATTTTTTTCTATACATGCATTGGAGAGACTGAAAATTAATTGTTCAGAGTTATTGAGCCAGCGTTATTAGAAATCGGGGCTACTAGGGTGTTGAGTTCGCTGGTGTCAAAACCCTTTGGCAGTCTGGAGAAGTCCTTGCTCAAATCAACGCCACAGTTTTGATAGACAACCTTCACCAGGACCTTGTGGAGGGCCTCGCAATATAGCTCACAGAATCCATGGAGGAATTCATCAACCCGCCCCACTTCATACTTCACCAAGACGTTGACGAGTTGTCTGAAGAAAATCGATAGCCACGCGCTCACCATCTCAATGCTGTCGCAAAAAAAGGATCACTCCTCCAAGCCCATTTTTGCAAGCTGGGCGGAAAGACTGTCGACGATGTCGACAAGTTACTGTGTCCATAGCCAAATGCTCTCCTGGATTTTATTGGAGATGTCCGAGTAGAATCAAGTAGTTACCTATTCTTCCAGAGTTCTTCAAACAAATTGGGCTCCCTGCTCTCGGAGGCCTCCAGGCTGCCTTCATGGGTGCTCACCATCGCTCTCAAGTCAGCATTGGTGGCTGCTGCAACCATCGACTCCTTGGCCTTGTCTGCAAACCCCGCTTGCAGGTCCACCAAGGCTCAGGTCCCCTTCTAGATATCATCCTTAAGCTTCATGATCTCCTATTTGGAGGCAGCAAGATCATGTTCTAGCTCTTTTACCTTGCCTACCAGCTCAACCTTGGCAAATTGAGCAGCATCGACATCCTCCTTGATCTTGCCAGCGTGCTCCACTACTTATTCCTCCAGGCGTCAACCCAGGAGGCAAGTTCCTCTTGATGGGCGTCAAGATGGACCTTGCGCGCGATCTACTCAGAGTCTCAGACTCGGTCTTGGCAGGGGAGTCCTTATTTTCCCTTAGGATCTTCTCCATCTCGGTCTTCTAGTTTATGAAGGAAACACGGTCCTTGGCAAGGTCCTACCGGTCCACGGTGAATTCCTTGAGCTTCTCGACGAACCAAGCTTACAAGTCGGTGAGGGTTTCGCGACGATCCAATTTCTCCAAGAGATTTGCGTAATGTGCCTGCAGAAGTCGGAAGCCCTCATCAAGGGAAGACAAGATGGCATGATCCTTGCCTTTGTCGTTTCCACCACAAGGGTCGACTCTCATTTCCCCTTCGATGGTGGCAATGACATTGTCAACGGCTTCGCCTAGGAGAAGGACTTGAGAACTGCATCACCAAGCAAGCTCACAAACTGTAAGTCTCCCACCTTGATGTATCATCTTGGTTCTGGCGCCTCTGACATTGAGGGGATAATGGCAGTTCTGCTGGTAGCCCCGGTCATGACGAACGCGCCCGACATAAGCACTCCTGAAGGAGAAGTGCTCTCTGAGTTTGTCAACACTTCCATAGATGACCCCGCGACGGGTTCCTTGCTGGCTGACTTGGCGGCGTCACGACCAACCTCCTCCTCCACAGCAATCCAACTCGCCTCATCAGTGGCCTCCTTGCCAATCTCCTCCAAACTGGCGTTGGTGCCCACACCCTCAGGTGGAGGCAGATCTACAAGCGAGAGATTGGGCTCAGGGAAGTTCAAGAAGAAAAAAATGTAGAAACAAAGATTTCAGCAATAAGGGACTTACCCATTGGTTCTTGTTGAGGATGGGCATCCTCTCCTTCGGCAACTTCTATTGCTGTTGCGTGGCCGCCGGCAACATCACCTGCCAGTGTGCCTTCAATGAGGACAAGATCATTAGTTGAAACCCTTGTGAGAGAGCTTCTCTCGAGGGTCGAGCATTAGTGAGCTGCCATTGGGTGATGTAACTCTGCCTGCGGCCGGTTGGAGGTGGCGTCATCGGCGTGCGTGCCTACATTCATCGGTGATGCGGAAGCATAGCCTCATGCCGGGAACTGGTCAATGGACTGAGGTCTATGACCTCCCGCCCCGGCACTAAGCTTGTCACCACCCCCATGATGGGTGCGGGTTTTACCCTCATGGCCAGTCGTTGCACCAAGGTCTCCTTGTCCCTACAGGAACAACAACAATAAAATTCAGCGAAATACCAAGCAAAGATGAAACAAGGATTAAAGGAGCCACCACTCACTCATCATCATCTTCCCTGAGATGAAGGAAGATAAGTTCCACATCCCCTTTTTGCGGGGCCCGGGGGCTGGTTGCGGGGTAGGTGCCAAGGAACACCCCACTAGTTCACCAGAAGCGCTTGTTGGGCATATGGCAGTGGTCCACCTCGTCCTCCGTGGTCAGGAAACATCGGCAGTGGGGTCCTCCACCTCCTCCCTTTAGTCCTCAACCTCCGGGGAAGGAGTCCGACGGATCGGCTCCCCTATACTGGCCCTATGGAGCACACACTCTCTCTTGGGGATGTCGCTAACCGGGGGCTCCGCAAGCGTCGGCTCGGCCACAACCTCGGGACAAGCAAACTCCACCTGTCAACACTATGTTGGCGGCTCCTCATCACGCCCCTTCTTGTAGCCGCTCTCCTTCTCCTCTTCTTCATCGAACACAAAAGCCCTCAAGTTGTTATCGCCCACTTCAAGGCCCATTTCCACAACTCATAACCCGATGAACTCGATTTCCACTTCAGTGTTGGCACGGGTCATCGACCCTTTATCCCTGACGCGCGCCTCCATCAGCATATCGAACCACGCCTACACCACCTCCTTCATCGACGCCCACCATGTGGTGTCCACCCCATGCATGTTGCACCTCAGCATCATCGAGACCATCGCGTCCTTGCGGGAGTTGTTGGAAAGCGGGATGATGGATGGCGCGAGTATCAACTTGTCATGTGGGCAAAAGAGTTGGTGGCGGAAGAAGACGAGCTACAAATAGGTTAGGTCACCGTCAAGCCCTGCTCATAACTACATGATGTAGGTAGCACTAACATACTCATAGGTGTAATGCTCCCAGTTAGGGAAAAGGACCAACGACGATCTATGGGACATTTGAGACCCCTTTACGGTTCTGTAGTGGGCTTCAACGTGTAGAGCATCAATCGGCCAGATCACACGTGAGGGTATATATAGGTTGGGGCCGCTCAGGAGCGTAAAACCCTATGCCCTCTTTGTGCTGGTAGTTAATCAGGTGGGTTCAAATACACTAGCGTAGCCGCCCGGCAAGGATGCTCGAGAGGTGCAACTACGAATGCGATTCAACAGAGTATCGACCTTTCTTCCGATGGCAATGGACCTCCTTTTATAGGCTAAAGGGGTTATCGTAGTGGCTAAAACGGTCATTTTACTCGGTGTATATTGCGTACTGCAGTGACGGGACAGCTTGCGAGAATAGGTAGTGGGATATACCTAACTCTAACAAACTTGGCTAGGCACATTGAGTGCACCATGAGGTGGCGTGCAGGCAACGTCTCCCGACAAGGATTGCCTCTCTCTGTGTGCGGTTTGCCCAGCTACCTCTTATTCTGCAGCCACACCGTGGGATGGGTGTCATCGCGGCTAGGAGGCATACGCTGCCACGACCATGTGCCCCTGCCAGCCCTACCTACCCGCTTGCTCGCTCGACACCTCGGCTCATATAGACAATCAGCCCCTGGTGAGGTGGAGCAGGTGCTTGGTGGGTCTTGCCGAGCGCCTGCGTAGGCCAGTGGGAGACTTTCCGCCCTGCCTTGGTCTTGGTCTTGGTTTGCCTTGGGGCTCGGAGTGAGCCCGGCAAGGAGTTGTCGGCCTAGGGGCCGCAGCTTCCCATTCCTAAGTCAAGGGGACTAAGGACCCCATTTCTTAGGACACCGACAGTAGACCCCGGGCCTCGGCCATACACGCGCTTGTGCAACATTGTTGGTCTAAACGCAAAGTAGTGCATGGGTGTGCATGACCGTGCTTCTCTGTAATGATGGTTTTGCTGACCGTCCCCACCGAGCACAGCCCTGCGAGGGACGACATTAGTGGAGAGGGGCGGTCGCCCAATCAGCACGCTCTGTAGCGAGCGGTGACGTCGGTACACGGGCGACTAGCCCCCTAGCCTTCCTCGGGGCTTGTAGTGGGGACACGACATGGTGCCTGCTCGCCTTCGACCATTAAATGGCATCGCTCCCCTCTGGTCTTGACTGCGCCTTGGGTGATGCGCGCTTCGCCATTGGTCAAGGAGGTGGCCACTCGGGCCGCGTGCACGTGTGAATGCGCATCCGCCTTTGATCCTAAGGAGCCAGCCCCCTCCCTTGTCCCCCACACCTCCTCGGGTTCGGACCTATAAATAGGGGGGTGGAGGAAGGTTCCACTCACTCCAAGTCTCCTACTCCTCTCCACTGGCCAGCGTCTTGCTCTTCTTACTTCGTCGTACCTCCAGCATGCCCCCTCCGCGATGGTGAGGGGTTGCGGATGGGACCTAATGTCTAGGGGTGCTGAAAGGGGAAGCTCCTGGAACCCGATGCGCATCATGGTGACGGCGGCAGGGGCCGGCTCCAGCACCCATGCTCGGGCAGCGTCTAGAGGCTGTGTGAGAGTGGGCCTTTGACCCGTGGCTGTCATGGTTTCTCTCCTCCCCTGCACCCCCATGCAGGGATTCATGTTGGGGAAGAGGTGCACAAGTTCGTTGTGGTGAATCGCCGGGGGCACCATAGATGGATACGACTCCTGGACGTTTTTGCAAGGGCCCTCGAGGGTTGTCGACCCTGTAGCTTATGGCTCCATGCAGATGGTTGTTGTAATGGACCTGTGTGGGTGGCGGTCGACCTCACCCCCGGGAGCACCATGTTCTTGATGCGGGGGTGGAAGTCGTTCGCTTGTTATCGGGGGATTCGCCCCGGGCATCTCCTCCACTTCAGTTCTACCGCTCCACCACCCTCTTCATGAAGTTCTTCGGAGCTAGTGGTTTCCACCTGGAGTGTCACGCCAAAAGTTCAAGCAACAACGACATCGACACCTCCAGCAATAGTGGTGATGGCAGCATCATCTTCAACATCAAGCAAGAGGGAGAACAAGTGATCTGGAAAACAAGTCCCCACCTATGGGGCCTCTTTTGGATCGATCAACACATCTTAGTGGAAGATCTCCTCCCAAGCGCCGGTTGTGGCATTAGAGGAAGACGTACTCCGACTTAACCTCGTCACCACCTCCACTGACCTCGGAGTAGCTCCTTTTTATATTTAAATAGCACCCAATGTAATACCAAAAGAAAATCAAATCAAAACATTGGTTACTACTACTGTGTCAATGACCTAACTTGCCTCTTTCTCTCTTTTTTGTATGCTAACTTCCATCCAAATGCAAAGGTTGCCACTAGGTGACTTCTCACTTTGACGCATGATGGGAATGCTTGCGAGTGAGTGCCATCTTGCCATGGTCCACTTCTAAGGATAGGTCCTGAGCACTCCCTTGGCGGCACTACAATTGTCCAGGCTGACTTTTCATCCTCACAACGATCACCCAGGAGCGGGGGGACTGGGCATGCCGTTAGCCCCTCCCGGCACGCAAATATTCGGGCAAGGGCTCGACCGCATGCAAGTATTCTCATAAAGGTGGTGATTTAAATAGCAGGGAAGGGTTTTACTTATCTTTTCCTTGCTCTACCGACTTCCTTGCCATGAGGTGGTTGCCTTGGGCGCAACCGCATCTTGGACGCATCTGCATCCGCCCACCCCGCTTCTTCTTCCCCTGGGATGAATTGTGCGCAGGGAACGCTCTTCCGGAGTATCCTACTTTCTTTTGAGAAAAATAAATAAGAGAAAATCGGAATCATTGCGGGTCCTTGGAGGTTCAACAATGTCTGTGTGCCAGCTATAATCTACCACAAGAATCCGCATGATGAGCATAATGTAAATATGCAATTATGTAGAAAAGGGTCGCAGGATTTCTAGTCCTATTAACTGTGCACAGGGTTCTCGCCTGGCTTCTACAAGGATTACACGTATTGCCGCGAGACTTGCACAAAAGTGGTTGTCGGGGGGGGGGGGGGGCAACCATGCCTTATGGGTAGAACTTGCGAAGATGCTCGATATTCCACGAGTTCTGCACCGGAGCGCCACCCTCGGTCTCCAGGCAGACTGTGTCAGGCCTGGTGACTCGTACCACCCGGTAAGGCCTTCCCACTTTGTGTCAATTGTTTTGATCCCTTCACGGACTGAATCCGTCGGAGGACAAGGTCGCCTTCTTTAACAATCCTAGCGCACACTTCATGGCTATGGTAGCACCACACGGCCTCCTGATACCAAGCAGCATGTAGTGCTACCTGGAGACGATCTTCCTCGAGGAACGTGGCATCGTCATCCCGTAACCGCTCTTGCTGGTCCTCGTCAAAGGCCTACACTCCCAGTGACCCGTAGATGAGTTATGTGGGGAGAATCGCCATTGCATCATAGACCAGGGAAAAGGGTGTCTCATCGGTGGCAATTCGGTGTCATGCTGATCGACCAGAGAACCGATGGGAGTTCGTCAATCCAGTGCCTTCCATGCTTGAGCAGCTTGTCGAAAGTCCTTCTCTTGAGGCCCCATAGCACTTCAGCATTTGCCTTCTCTACCTCTCTGTTGCTCCTGGTGTGAGCAATGGAGGTGAAGTAGACCTTGGCACCAATATCTTGATAATATTGCATGAAAGTGCTGCTGGTGAATTGCGTACCGTTATCGGTGATGATCCTGTTTGGGACACCGAAATGGCAAACAACACCTCTATGGAACTTGGCTGCCGCTAGCACAGTCACTTTTCTCAATGGCTCCACCTCTGCCCACTTCATGAACTTGTCGATGGCAACGAACAAGAAATTGAAGCCCTCGATAGCACGGGGGAGAGGTCCGACAATGTCGAGCCCCCATACCGAGAATGGCCAGGAGAGTTGTACAATTTGAAGGGCTTGTGCTAGTTGGTATATTTTCTTGGCGTGGTATTGGCATCTTTGACACGTTGTCACCGCCGCTAAGGGTTGTAGGCCAGTAGAAGACCTCCTGAAAAGTCTTCCCTACAAGGGCTCGTGATCCTACATGGGAGTCATAGATCCCTTCGTGTATCTCTGCCAGCACTCGTTGTCCTTCCTAGCGAGGGATGCACCTCAATTTCAACCCATTGTATCACCGCCTGTACAGGTCATTATCCGTAGACTAGTACAAGCTCGACCGCCGGGCTACTCTTTAGGCTTCCTCTTGCTCTTCGGGAGGTCTCTTGTCTGGGGGTATCAGAAAATCTGTTGCGCCCATGCCAGAGGCGGGGCTTGACAATAAGGACTAAAGGCATTTCTTCCGTTGCGGGGGTGCTAGCTTTGTTAGCAAGGACTACTTGTCCTGTCGCAGCTTAGAGCCCACCGTCGAGCGCCTCGTCATCCCCAGCAACCTTCTTGGCAGCCACGGGTGGCTCTGTCGGGAAATAGCCATGGAAGCTCATCTTCCTCTTCTTGCTTCGCCATCCTCATGGCGTAGGTGATGGCTGAGTGAGTCGGAGCACGAAGGTGCCTGGTCCCATAGGCGTCTTCTGAGCTTCTTGCTTCGACAAGTCGTCGGTGATGCTATTCTCCGTCCTAGGGAAGTGTTCCATCTACAGACCATTGAGGTATCCCTCCAACCTCCTTACTTCATCAACATATTCTTCCAATAGGGGGCTTTGATATTCCTTATTGACTTGATGCACTACCAACTGTGAGTCCCGTTTCCTAATTCTGTCGCTATTCGTAGCCCGACAAGCAAACCCTTGTATTCAGCTGTATTGTTTGTCGACACCTCCGGGGGAAGTGCATCGGGACCACATAGTTGAGGTGCTCTCCGGTGGGTGCAATTAGCAGCACTACGGCACCGCCACCTTGCAGCGAGAAAGCTCCATGAAAGTACAAGACCCATGCATGGGGGGGTTTCCTTGCTGTGAAGGGCCTTCTTTGAGACCTCTTCATCTCGTGTTGGCATCCATTCGGCAACGAAGTCCGTGAGTGCTTGGCTCTTCATGGTCGATGTGCTCACAAAGTTTAGATCCAAGCTGGTCATTTCCATGGCCCACTCGATGATTTGGTTAGTTGCCTCCGGGTTCCTCGGGATCCGCTGTAGCGGGAAGCGGGTGAAGACTATGATGGAGTGCACTTCGAAGTAGTGACGTAGCTTGCGAGAGGCCATGAGGAGGCCAAAGAGCAGTTTGTGGATCCCATAATATCTCGTACGATCCCCCTGTATGAGGGAGCTGACAAAATACACTAGGTGCTGCACCATCTTCTTCTTATGTATTGCCCGTTGTTCCGCTTCCTATGTTTCTTCTGTGTTAGGCTCCTGGCTCATTGGGGTTGAGTTGGGGCTCCTTGTTGCTGTGTTAGAGGCCACCATTTTTTCATCCTCAGCTGCCCTTTCTCCCACGAGTGTGTCACTGACCACCTGATACATCACTGCCAAATACAACAACAACGGTTCATCAGGACTGGGCGCGAGTAGGAATAGGGATGAGGACAGGTACTTCTTCATCACTTGCAATGTTGCTTCTTCTTGTGGAGTCCATGTCACTGGTCCTGCTTTTTTAAAGATCTTGAAAACCGACAGGGCCCTCTACGCGACTTGGAAATGAACCTGGTGAGAGTGGCGACACGGCACGCCAACCAATGGATGTTCTTGATGTGCTTCGAGGTATCCAGTTGCTCGATCGCTTCAATCTGGGTGGGGTTGGCTTCTATCCCACGCTGGGATATGAAGAAATCAAGGTGCTTACCAGACAGGACCCCGAACACCCACTTCTCGGGGTTGAGCTTCAAGATGATCTTGCATAGCTTCACAAAGATCTCCTCCAGGTCTTGGACCAACGTGGCCTTGTTCTTGGTCTTGACTACGATGTTGTCCATGTCGGCTTCCACATTTCTGTGCAACTGCGGTCCAAGGCCAATCTGGATGGCCCTCCTGAACATGGATCCCACACTTTTCACGCAAATGGCAGGTACCTGAAATAATACAGGTCGCAAAGGGTGCTGACGGTTGTTTTCTCTTCGTCCTCCTTGGCCATAAAGATCTGATGATAACCTGAGTAGGCTCGCAGAATGAGAGCAGGTCGTAGCGTGTAGTCAAAGCCTCCACTTCCCTCTTGCCTTGCGCACCACGACATGATTCTCTAGCCATGTTGGGTCGAATACATCCCTGACTAGCCCGGACTCTTCCACCTTCTTGGTTTCTTCGGCAATAAGTTGTTGCCGCTCCAGAGCTTGGTTTAGGACATTCTGCTTGATGGGGCATGGGCGAGGACAGACATCAAAGTGGTGCTCGATCACCTCCCTGGGAACACCATGGATGTTTGGCGATTTCCACACAAACGCATCGACATTCGCCCACAGGAAGGAGATGAGAATGCTTGCCTATTTGCTGTCGAGGGTCGCACTTAAAGCAGAAATGCCTCCCTCACCATCCTCCCGCTCAGCCACTTGCTTTATCTTTAGGGTGGTCACTATTTTTCTCTTTCCCCCGGCGGCAGAAGTCTCGGGTGTTGCATCGATGGGCGTGCTCCCCTCTCTGGTGCGCTTCCCAAATTCGTCGTGAGTCTATCTAGAGGTCTTGGGATTGCTTTTGGCAAGACTGGGTGCCTTATCAGCGGACGTTGCGACTGCCTCTTAGTAGATCTTGTCGATGCAAAGGACTGCATCTTCCTTTAATGAGTGGATGGTGATGGTGCTCATCGGCCCTACCATCTTGAGTGTGTTGTAGGCATGGTGGGACACTTCCAAGAACTTAGCGAATGCGGGATGGCCCGGGATTTTGCTGTACGACAATGATATCTTAGCGACGTTGAAGGTGACCTTCTCTATTCTGAAGTTAAGCTCGCTAGCGAATGTGACCGGAAGGGTTATCTTGCGCTCGGCTGAAATCTCCCCCCTCCAATCCTTGGAAGGAGCCCGTAGGTTTAAGATTTGAATCAGGATTTGTAGCCGCTTGATCATATCAGACAATATCAAGTTCAGGTTGGCCCCACTATCGACCAATGTATTCCTGATCTTGTGGTTGTGGACCATTGGCGAAACCAACACCGGCACGCACCCGACCGCGGTGGTGCGATAAGGGTGGTCCTCAACATCGAAGATGATGGGTGTGTTGGACCACTTGAGAGGTTTCCTTGCTTCTGTTGCTGGCTCTGCCTCGTTGACTTCACAGACCCATTGCTTAAGTTCTTTGTGGGAGGAGTGCAAATATGCGCCTCCGTCGACACACATAGCATCTACACCCATCTGGAACTCCTGCATGTCCGATTCCTCTCCATCCTTGTCATCACTGCCAGATTGGTTGTCCCGACCTCTCGCGGAGTTCTCTTTCTATTGCTTGGCCTTGCCGCGACAACGCCTTCACCTGCGCGGTTCTTCTTGTCAGACCCGCAAGCACCATCTCAACCCTTCTCTTTGTCACGCCTTCCATACTATTGTTTCTTCTTCTTAGCAAGTTGTTCTACTTGGCAACCCTCATTGATGTCGTGGCCTTTGGTGAGGTGGATCTTACAGTGTGGCTTGCTGGTCTTCTCGCCTGCTGTGGCCTCATCGTCTCTGGAGCACACGGCAACATCCTTAGAGGCCTCCTCGGGATTGCCGAAGCTCTCAACAGTATCACTGTTTTTTTCCTTGTGCATCTTGTTGTGCTTGTGCCCTTTGTTTGAGGAGGCACGCGCGCTCTTGTTGTCGTCAGAATCGACTTCTATGCTAGTGTCCTCTCCCAGGAGCCTTCTTTCCTCTTCAGCCCGTGCGGACTTGTGGGTCAGAGCGTAAAGCTCAGCGACATCCCGCACCTTGTTGATACTCATCTCCTCGTGCATGTGGTGATTGCGTACGTTCCTGTGGAACGTAATGATCACCGTGGCAAGGTGGATGTCTGGGATGTCTTGCTGCACGGGGCTGAATATCTGTATGTACTTGTGGAGGGTCATGCTGTCTTGCTCAGGTACAACGTGCAGATTGCTGGGTTGCCCAGCGAGCTTGTGGCACCCATGGTAGGCCCCAATGAACTTGTTGCACAGATCCGCCCAGGAGGAGATGGACCCATCCGACAAGTTCATCAGCCAAATCCTCACATTGGGTTTGAGCGCCAAGGGGAAGTAGTTGGCGAGTACCTTCTCGTCTTGTCCCCCGGCAGCCTGCACCGCGATGTTGTAGATGCCTAGGAACTCTTATGGACTGATGTTGCCGTCGCACTTGTCCGGAAACTCTGGCTTGAATGCCCAGCTAGAAGGCCAGCGAACTTGCCGCAACTCATGGGTGAACGCCGAGCATCCCACGTCATAAGGTACGCTACCGGGTGCCCCGGCCGCGATCTCCTCGATGACCAGATCCGCTAGACCATCACACTCGCAGCGTGTCTCATGCCGCCTCTCCATTTTGGTATGCACGTCCTCATTGCACCTGTCCTTCAAGACTTGACGTTGATCTTGCTTGAGTCGCTTGTCCGTAGAGGCTTGAGACACTTTGTCTTGCATGTCGGCCCAACAGGTGACCTGCTACTATCGTGGGGGAGACTACATCGTGTGTGCTCCGCCGATGTCGGGCCCGGTTGTGGGCCCCGCATAGGCCACGCGCTGCGTGCGTGAGGAGCCTGTCGTGTGTGGATTGTCCTCATTGGCGAAGCTCCAAAGGCTCTGGATGGTCACCCTCCACTCCTCCATCATCTATGGCGTAGGCGAAAAGTTCAGCAACAGCTGAGCCTGCGCTAAAGCTTCTCCCGTGATTTTAGGGACCGGGCGGGCCGAGGAGCGGGTATCGCTCTTACTCGTCGCAATGCAAGAAGGAGCACTCTCCCGCACCGTCGCCCGCCGGTGGTCCTCACCAGGGGCAGGTGGCTCAGTGTGGCCTTGTGCTCCTTGCGCAGGGGTCTTATCCACGTGACACCCAGGTCGTTATCTAGCTGGCACAGGTTGTCGTTTTCTTGTGAGGGGAACACAAGAAGTGTGGTCGCTGTTGCCGCAGCTCTCCCTGTAGCTGTGGCATCGCCCCTGGCCGCTATCGGAGCGCTTTGCACTGGCACAACGGTAGGGTTCGGGTCGTGGCTCACGGAGCTCCGTGTGGTGTTGTGGCTGCGTTCACCAGTGCGATGCGCCTGGTGACCACCCTTGCCTTCGTCGCCCATTGTGGCTGACGTGGGTAGCTTGGTCATCAAAGGGGAAACCGCAGTACCACCTTTGGTTCTCTTGGGCACCAATGGTGTCAATGAAGGCACACATAAATGTTGGTGAATATGCGTGCACTCAGGATCCCCCTACTTGGCATGCCAAATATTTAGGAGGAAGGGACAATGACAATCTATGGGACATGGGAGGCCCATTTATGGTTCTGTAGGGGGCTTTAGCGCGCGGAGAGCATCAATTGGCCAGATCACACACGCGAGTTTGTACAGTTTCGGGCCACTCGGGAGCGTAAAACCCTATGACGAAAGAAGAAAAGGGGAGAACCAAACCGCAATAAAAGTATGCCATGAAAAATAGTTACTTCTTAGGGCCGGGCTTGGAGACGGCTGGAATCAACACCGGAGCTGGGTGCGCCTTGGTTGCCCTCCCATACATCGGCGTGTACCTCGACACGAGGTCATTCGCAGTGAGCGCGGAGGGGAAGAAGATGGTGCACTTCTTGTGCATCATCACCAGCGCCTCCTTTGCCTCAACGTCGACCACCCTCTTGGCCACCTTCACCTCGTCACTATTCACCTTCTTGGCCTTCTTCACCAGACCAGCGACGGCGCAAGAAGATGCGTGTTTGGGTGTCATGGCGAGCTAGGAGGCGATTGGGAGAGATGAGAAAGGAAACCTGGGGGCTCTACACTGCGGAGGAGAAGAGGACGATGAAGTAGAGGGAATGCAACTGGGGAGAGCAGAATGCTTGCGGAAACCCCTGTTTCTACACGGGAAGAAAATGCAACGGTTGCCTCCCCCAGATCCGCATGCGCGGCTTTCTAGGTGTGACCCATCGAAGTAACCGCCTTGCTACATCACTGCGCAATCAATGCGCGTCGCGGGAAAGCAGTAAGAATCGTCATAACCATAGGAATTGCGGATGTGTGTGCATGTGCACTATTTTTTAGCCTATCCCAACAACGTCACAGATACAAGTATGGCCTAGGCCCGAGGGCTACTGCCGATGTACTAAAATATGGGGCCTCTAGTACCAAGACTTGTACACAAACAAAGACATCTAGGCTGTCAAGACCCTGCCGGGCAAGATCAACTTCACGCAATAGCGAGCAAAGGCTAGGCCGGTGAGCTACATTGTCGGGAGGAAGAAGACCTGATAGCCGTCGCGCCAGGCCGGAATTTTCATGATCTCGTCCGCTCCACCTTGTGAGGCTAGTTGTGAACATCACCATGGAGTCGAGAGAACGAACGGTTAGGTGGATCTAATCAGAGGCCTCTCGCAAAAGTCAGAGACACGCGTCAGCTTTAATGTCAGAACGAACTTGTACTGTGAACAAACGCATAATCCACCAGAACATAGGACATATGGTTTTACGATTCTGAGCATCCCGAAACTATCTAAACCATTGTGCATCCAGCTTTCGATGATACTGTTTGTGCATCCATAGTCCCCATAGAACCGTAGCAAAGGGGCCTTGTCGGTCCCATAGATCATCGACTCACCCCGACAGGCAACCTATTTTGCACAAGTATGCACGCAAGGCATGTAATCCTTTGTACAAAGCCAAGCGAAGACCCTCTACATAATTAATAAAGCTAACTCTTCAATAAAATTTTGTCAAAGTACTTATTTCTTTTATATATGTTTCATGAAATGTTGTGACCATAATTACGTATGCGAAATGATTATTGAACCGGCAAGGTTTCTAGCCTCCTCTTTTCTCTTCTTTCCCTTTCTTAAAGGACACAAGGGGCCCTCAAGTGCAAGTATTTCCGATGGGAGTGATGGTATGTATACCCAAATGCATTCAAGGTTGATCATTTCGCGAAAAGAAGAACAAAAAAGAAAAGGTAAGTTAAAGGAACTTTAAAAATTCGTTGTTCCACCTATTTTCACTTGAACTAGGTCAACGTTTGTATGAGAAAACCTACATGCGATGGACCATTGTCAGAATTATTTGCGCTCTTAGGTTGTTTCGAGTCCACTCAGCAACCAAAGTAGCTTTGGCAACGATGGCAAGGTGCTCTTCCCCGCAGCGGCATCACCGACAGGATGCTAAGACGGCGGAGGCAAAAATGTGTGCATCGGCAGGCGTAGGGATTGAAAACATACAAGTGTGAAATTGAATATGAGGGAAATTAGCCATTCATTCTAGCAAATAAAATATATTACATCCAAAATCAAAGTTGAAAATATTAATTCAAGGGACATGTCTTTAATACAAGCGTCGCGATGACGAGAAGAAGTTACTTGTTCAAAGTCACGGAGCCAACCTGCTCAGAGATAGGAGTAACAAGGGCACCAAGAGTGTTGGTGTCGAAGCCTTTCAGGAGCTTGGAGACAGCCTTGCTCAAGTCGAGGCCACGGTTGTGGTAGGTGATCTTCACCAGGACCTTGTGGAGTACCCCGTGACAAAGCTAGCGGGAACCTTGGAAGAATTTGTCGTCCCACCCTTCCTTGTACATCGCCAAGACTCCGACAAGCTTCTCAGAGAAGATGGACAGTGATACGTCCATTTTGCATCATGAATTCTTAATGATATTTATATTATTCTTTCCCATTATTCCTAATTATGGTACAATTCTTATGCCTTCTCTCTCTGAATATGCAAGGTACATCACAAAGAGGGGAATTACTAGAAACTGGAATTCTGGACCTGAAACAAAGAAAATGGATGAAAATTCAATAGACTCCAAATGACCTGAAACTTCTCAGATAATTTTTATGGAATATATAAGAATTATTGGGACAAAACTATACCAGAGGGGGGCCACCTGCGGGCCACAAGCCAAAAGTGCAGCTGACAACCCTAGACATGCCCTGATGCCTTGTGGGCGCCTGCCAGGTCTCTCAACCCCCCCCCCCTCTTCTCCTATATGTTGTTTTTTACCTTATAAAAACTCATAAGGATACTTTTGGGATGAAGCTTTGTCGTCTCGAGGCGGAAGCCAGGGTAGAGGCCCTTTAGCTCTCCTGTAAGGAGATTCTACCATGGAAACTTCCCTTCGAGAGGGAGAAATCAAAGCCATCGTCATCACCAATGCTTTTTCCTTCATTGGGAGGACTAATCTTCATCATCATCTTCACTAGCACTATCTCATCTAAAACCCTAGTTCATCTCTTGTATTCAATCTTTGTCTCGAATGCTCAGATTGGTACCTGAGGGTTACTAGTAGTGCTGATTACATCTTGTAGTTGATGCTTGTTGGTTTACTTAGTGGAAACTATTATGTTTAGATCATTGATCACCATTATTATAGGTTTGATCTTGAACGTGTTGATGAGTTGTGTGTAGTTACTATTGTTCCGGAGGACATGGGAGAATTCTTGTTATAAGTAATCATGTGTAGTTCGTATTCGTTCAATATTTTGATGATATGTATGTTGTTTCTTCTCTTAGTGGTGTCTTGTGAATGTTGAGTACATGACACTTCACTATGTTATGGGCCTAAGGGAAGGCAATGTGGAGTAATAAGTAGATGATGGGTTGCGAGAGTGATAGAAGCTTAAACCCTACTTTATGCGTTACTTCGTAAGTGGCTGATTTGGATCCACACATTTCATGCTATGGTTAGATTTATCTTATTTCTACTTCCACAGTTGCGGATGCTTGCGAGAGGGGGTAATCATATGTGGGTTGCTTATTCAAATCGGTCAACCCACGTATCAAATTATCAAAGTAACAAAATTGAGTCAACTCAACATGATGAACATGACTAGACAAAAATTACCATGTGTCCTCGGGAGAGCTTGTTTCATATAAGACTACTTTCACGCATGTACTTTGCTGTAAAAGGAGTGAGCTATATTGCTACATGCTTGCTACTATTATTACTTGCAGAGAATACCTTACTCAAATTGGCTATCATTTCCTTCTGCTCCTCGTTGGGTTCGACACTCTTACTTATTGAAAGGATTATGATTGATCCCCTATACTTGTGGGTTATCAAGACTCTTTTCTGGCACCTTTGGCAAGGATTGAAGCACCTTTGGTCAATTCAAATTGTTAAGGAAACATTTTCGGTACATGCCGAAACTTACTGTTTCTTGTTAGTATGTACGATCACCCTTTGAGTGGCTTGTTTGGGGCATCTGCGCCTCGAAAAGAAGTGTAAAAGGTTGTATCTCAACCTAATGAACCTACTGAACCTACTGAAATTATTTACCATGAGATTCCTTTGGGTATGATAGAGAAATTGCTAGCTAATCTTTATGATGGTACAACTCATCCTGATTACCACTTGATATATTTCGATGAGATTTGTCGGTTATTTAAGGTTGCATGTTTATCTAGAGATAAAGTTAATAAGGAGATTTTTCCTTCATCTTTGGAGGGAAAGGTATGGATACGGTACAAGATATTGAATCATGGGACTGGAATCGCTTGAAGCTAGAATTTCATCAGAAGTTTTATCATATGCATCTAGTCCATCATGATCGGAACTTTAGATATAAGTGCTGGCCTCGTGAAGGAGAAGTATCGTTCAAGCTTGGGGAGGCTTAAATCTATGAACCACACTTTCCCAACTGTGTGCTCTAAATAGACATGATTTTGCAGAATTTTTATGCTCGGCTTTCTCATTATGATCAATTACTACTCTATTTTTCTTGTACTGGTTCTTATAGGAATAAGACTACTGAATTCAAATGGGATGTTCTGGAAAGTATTAAACAGAACTTTGAAGATTGGGAATTCGACAAAGGTAAAGAGTTAGGTATAAAGGTTAAGTTAGATTATGTTAAATAGTTTATGGAGACTCATACTTTGCATGATTTTAACTATAACTATGGGCTTGATGCCAAGATAGTGAAAGCACATATGCCCCCTTAGTGGTTTTGATAATCCATGATAACGTATTGTCGACATTCTGGGAATGGGGGTAACCAGACCTTCCAGCCTGTGGCCCAAGGCTAGCCCACTTCATCTAACAAAAACCAACGGGCCTGGCACCACCCAAGACAAGGCCCTCGCGGTGAGGAGCAGTATCAAGACCCACAGAGGGCCTCCTCAGGACCCCTCTGAAGCAACATATATTCCAAGGCAAGGCCCAGCCTCGGGAGTCAAGGATGACGTGGGGGAAGGTAGGCGAGCAACGGACAGCAGGACGGTGCAGTTTCCCCTTTAGTGCAAAGGGGACAACCACGTGCGCACGTCTCCAAGGCATCTCCCAAAGGTTTCCATTATGATGCAACAATACCATGGCCGCCCGTCGGTAGGACGGACGTCATCCCTGAACCTGTCCCTGCAATGCAGGGAGCCACTTTGCAGGCGAAGACCACTTTTGGACACGGGAAGCATGTTCCCCTGTCCCCCTTCGAAATTGGCCGTTGTGGGATCCCTTCCCGCCGAAACGATAAGGGAAGAGGACCGGAGCCACCACTAAATATAGAGGATAGGTTGCTTTGTATAAGGGGCAATCAATGCGACGCAAAGGCCATCCAGCCCCCGGAGCCCCTTAAACATTGTACTAGTTCATCCACCAACATCCACAAGAGGCAATCCACCAAAGCAGGAGTAGGGTATTAAGCTTCTCAGCGGCCCGAACCTAGGTAAACTGTCGTGTTCTGTGTCTTCCTCACCATCGAGTGAGTTCCTTGTCATTCTCAGCGAGTAACGAGCTAGGTGAGGCGAGCCGGTGAGAGATCTTCGTACACGCCCCTGAGTTCGAATCTTTAGGGTTTTGTGGAGCCCGAAATCCAACATTTGGTGCACCAGTAGGGGGCGTGTCGAGGTCTTCCCTGAGCTCCATCTTCCCTAAGCCCGCTCCTCCGATGACCGGCGCCCAGCAAGCCTCTTCGAGCCTCGTCTAGCTGGCCTCCAACCGTCATACCACAGTGGCCGCAATGTGTAACGGTGTTGTGGTACCAGGCGGCTCGTACTAGATCGTCAACATCACCTCTACCGTCGCGACCGCCCGTGCCACCCACGCTTCCGGTGACTGGATGGCTCCACCGGCATCCCCGACGCGTCGCATCAACTTGGCGGACCTCGGCCTACACGACGCGTTGCAGATGGTGAGCGAGATGCTCCTCCAACGACTGATGCAAGGGGGCTTCGACGCCTGGGCAAACTACATCATGGAGTTGATCGCCATTGCCTAGAAGGTCATCCGACCACACTCTTCTTCAAGGTCGCAGGCGCCAGTCACCGGGGGCTCATACCTCATGCCGGTCCTCGAGCCTGGAAGCAAGAGAGCCCCTCTTGCGCGTGGCAGGTCCAAGAGAGGCGCATCTCATGCTGCACTCCTCCTCCTCCAGGTTCCAATAGCCTGCCTCGAGGTGCAGCACAACGGAACTGATACGTCTCCAACGTATCTACTTTTCCAAACTCTTTTGCCCTTGTTTTGGACTATAATTTGCATGATTTGAATGGAACTAACCTGGACTGACGCTGTTTTCAGCAGAATTGCCTTGGTGTTATTTTTGTGCAGAAATCAAAGTTCTCCAAACGTCCTGAAAATTTACGGGGAGCAGTTTTGGAAAATATCAAAAATATGTGCGCCAAGTTCCACCTTAGAGGGTGGGCCAGTGGGCACAAGCCCCTGCTCGGCCACCACCCCCTGGTGGCGGTGGGCAGGCTTGTGGGGCCCACAGGCAACAGCAACCCCAAACCCCACCTCTATAAGTTGTCTTTCGTCCCAGAAAAAATAATAGGAGAAGTTTTCGTCGTGTTTTCGATACGGAGGCGCCGCCACCACCTGTTCTTCATCTGCAGGGCAGATCTGGAGTCCGTCTTGGGCTCCGGAGAGGGGAAATCGTCGCCATCGTCATCATCAACCTTCTTCCCTCTCCAATCCCATGAATCTCTTCATCATTCGTGAGTAATCTATTCGTAGGCTCGCTGGGCGGTGATGAGTAGGATGAGATCTACCATGTAATCGAGTTAGTTTTGATGGGGATTGATCCCTAGTATCCACTATGTTCTGAGATTTGATGTTGCTACTACTTTGCCATGCTTAATGCTTGTCACTAGGGCCCAAGTGCCATGATTTCAGATCTGAAATTATTATATTGTCACCAATATATGTGTGTTTTAGATCCGATCTTGTAAATTGTAGTTACCTACTATGTGTTATGATCCGGCAACCCTGGAGTGACAATCACCGGAACCACTCCTGATGATGATCATAGTTTGAGGAGTTCATGTGTTCACCAAGTGCTAATGCGTTGGTCCGGTTCTTTATTAGAAGGAGAACCTTAATATCGTGTAGTTTCCTTTCGGACCCCGCTGCCACGAGAGGGATGGACAATAGATGTGATGCAAGTTCTTTTCCCTAAGCACGTATGACGACACACGGAATGCATGCCTACATCACATTGACGAACGGGAGCTAGCCACATATCTCACCATATCATAGCTGTTGCATGATGAATATCATCCAAACAAATCACCGACCCATTGCCTACGAGTTTGTACTACTGTTGCTACTGCTGTTACTTGTCTTGCTCTGCTGCTGCTGCTGCTACTGTTGCTACTACTGTCACTTGCTACTGTTGCTACTTGCTACTGCTGTCACTACTGCTGTTCCTTGCCACTTCTATTGCTCGTTACATTGTCGTTACTCGCTACTTTGCTGTTACTACTGTGCTTGCAGATACTAATCTTTCAGGTGTGGTTAAATCTGACAAATTCAGCTGCTAATACTTGAGAGTATACTCTCACCTCCCGTCATGCAAACCAACAAATTGGGTCGAATACTCTACCCTCGAAAACTGTTGCGAACCCACGCGCTGGTGGGCCATCAACAACATTCTTCTAGTTTCATTGCCAGGGAGTGCTATCAGCATTCTTCTGGTGCCGTTGTAGGAGAAGGTTAGTTGTTATAAGCATTCGTCTAGCTAACACTAGAGATTGCAGGATCAGCACTTTTCTGGAGCCATTGCCAGGGAAGCACAGCTGACGTGAGCATTTTTCTGGCGCCGTTGCCGGGGAGGTATTGCTATATTCTCTGAGTTACTTGGGATTTATATCTGCTGATCACTATGAAGAATCTGAAGGATCCGAAGACCAAAGTCTTTCCCTCAACTACGAGGGGAGGTAAGGAATTTCCATCTAGCTCTGCACTTGATTCACCTTCAGTTATGAGTAAGTTTGTGACTTCACCTCCTGCTAGAAATCTTGATATGTCGCCTGTGCTCGATGATGCTTGTGATACTACTGCTAGAGATGATATGCTTGATACTATGCCTGATGATCCTATGCTTGATACTATGCTTGATACTGCTAGAGATACTATGCTTGATACTGCTAGAGATATTATGCTTGATATTGCTAGAGATGCTATGCTTGATACTATGCCTGATGATGCTATGCTTGATACTGCTAGAGATACTCCTTTGCTTGATGTTCCAGTAGGAGTGTTCCTTGATACTCTTATTTCTAGAGTTACTGCCAATGCTCCTGATGCTTCTGAAATTGCCGATGCTATTGAGATAGAACATGCTTTTGCTCCTGCTAGATCTAGCTCTCGTAGATATGAATTGCCTGATATACCTGAGGGTTACGTTATGGAGGGAGAGATAGCTGAGGATTTTCTTGCGTGTAAGGATGCCTATGACGCTGAGAAAATAGTTCTCAAGTGGAAGGAAAAATCTCGTGAAGTCAGGATGAAAAATGACCCGAAGTTTGCCACTTCGCCTATCTTTGTCACCGATAAGGATTATGAATTCTCTGTCGACCCTGAGATAATCTCTCTGGTCGAATCTGATCCTTTTCACGGTTATGAGTCTGAGATGGTCATAGCCCATGTTGTCAAACTATCCGAAATAGCCAACCTTTTCAGTAATGAGGAGAAGATCCGCCACAACTATATCCTTAAGATGTTTCCTTTCTGTCTAAAGGATGACGCTAAAGCCTGGTTCACCTCTCTTGCTCCTGGATGTGTGTGTAGTCCCCAGGATATGGTCTATTACTTCTGTGAGAAATATTTCCCTGCCCATAAGAAGCAAGCTGCCTTGCAGGAAATATACAACTTTGCTCAACTCCAAGAAGAGAGTCTTCCACAAGCTTAGGGGAGGCTCATCCAGCTACAGAATGCTTTGCCTGATCACCCTCTTAAGAAGAACGAGATACTTGATATCCTCTGTAACGGACTTACCGATGCCTCTAGAGACCACCTAGATAGTTGTGCCGGTTGTGTTTTTAGGGAATGAACTGTAGAACAAGCTGAGACCCTACTGAATAACCTCTTGATCAACGATAATGCTTGGACTATTCCCAAACCACCTCCTAGGCGAACTCCTAAGAAAAGAGGTATTCTATTCCTCAGTCCCGAAGATATGCAAGAAGCCAAGAAATCTATGCAAGAGAAAGGCATTAGAGCTGAAGATGTCAAAAATCTACCACCTATCGAAGAGATCCACGGTCTCGTTATCCCGATACAGGTAGTAGAAGTGAATTCTCTGCGTAGGTTTGATGAGAATGATATTCCTTTTGATAAACCTGCTAGCCTATGCTTTGATGAATTTGACAACTTTGCTGCCAAACAACAGAGTTTCAATGATAATGTTAGCAGACATTTGGAACAAAGTACTCGTATGCTTAGCCATTTAGGTGCTTGTGTAGACAGAAATGTCAATGCTGTGAAGCTTCTGAGTAAACATGCCTCTATGATTACTACTCAGGTAGAACAAGTACTTAAAGCTCAGAATGACTTGCTCAATGAATTAAATGACAACTCAGTCAGAGTCATTACTAGAGGAGGCAAAATGACTCAGGAACCTTTGTATCCTGAAGGTCATCCTAAGAGAATTGATCAAGATTCTCAAGGAATCAATGCTGATACACCTAGTCATCCTAAGGAGAAGAAGAAGGATGATAGAAACCTGCACGCCAGTTCACCAAATACCATCACACCTGAAGAACCTAATGATATTTCTGCGTCTGATGCGGAAACACAATCAGGTGATGAACATGAACCTGGTGACAATGTGGACAGTGATGTTCATAATAATGCTCAACCTAGCCATGATGAGGATGTGGAGATTGAACATACAGTTAATCCTGATAATCCACAACCTAAGAAATACGACAAGAATGACTTTAATGCTAGGAAGCATGGTAAAGAAAGAGAGCCATGGGTTCAGAGACCTATGCCCTTTCCTCCTAAGCCATCCAAGAAAAAGGATGATGAGGATTTTGAGCGCTTCGTTGAGATGATAAGACCCGTCTTTCTGCAGATGCAGTTAACTGATATGCTCAAGATGTCTCCGTATGCCAAGTACATGAAAGATATCGTGACTAATAAACGGAAGATACCAGATCTGGAGATCTCCACCATGCTTGCCAATTACCCTTTCAAAGGTGGAACTCCTAAGAAACTTGGTGATCCCGGAGTGCCCACTATACCTTGCTCCATTAAAGGAAACTACGTAAGAACTGCCTTATGTGACCTTGGAGCCGGTGTTAGTGTTATGTCGCTCTATCTTTATCGTAGACTTGAGTTAGATAAGTTGACACCCACTGAAATTTCTCTGCAAATGGCCGACAAATCAACTGCTTTCCCTATCGGCATTTGCGAGAATGTTCCTGTTGTGGTTGCTAACACCACTATCTTAACATACTTTGTTATCTTGGATATTCCCTAGGACGATGCCATGGCTATCATCCTCGGAAGACTCTTTTTAAACACTGCAGGGGTTGTTTTAGATTGCAACAAAGGCAATGTCACTTTCCATGTCAACGGTAATGAGCACACAGTGCACTTTCCGAAGAAACGATATCCAGTACATTGCATCAAAGCTATTGAAAAGACTTCATCGATTCTCATTGGGAGCTTTGAATGCCCTATTCCCCATGTCAAGATGAAGTATGATTTGCTCGTTGGGGAGATCCATATCCCCATTGAGGTGACTTAGTGGCTATTCGAAAATTCTCCGTTCTCTCTTGCGATTCGAGAAGGTTTTGTCATAAGGACTTGATCAACCCCATTGACGAATTTCTTCCGATGACCATGAAACGGATGAATCAGAGAATCACATACCTCTGTTTTGAGTCTTCAGTTTCTGTTGCTTAGAAGAAAAATGATGGAATTAGTTTAGCTTTTCCTGTTTTCTGTTTTAGCGTCCCGGAGAAAAATACCTCGAAAATAAAAGTTCTCCGATGGTCCTGAAAATTTAGTATGATTTTTTCTAGAATTTTTGAAAATTTCTGGGCCTGAGAGCTGGTCAGGGGGCCTCACCAATGGGCCACAAGCCCCCCCACTGCCACCTACCCCCTGGTGGCGGGGTGCAAGCTTGTGGGGCCCACACGCACCCCCTCCACTCACTCCAGCTCTCAACCTCTTCTTCCACCTCCATCAAAAATTGTTTCGCAGCTCAAACCTGTGTTCTTGCTCATTTGGCTGTGATTTTCGATCTCATTGCTCAAAGCACCATTCTCCGAACTGTTTTGGGGAAATTACTCCTTGGTAAGTGACTCCTCCATTGGTCCAACTAGTTTTTGCTCTAGTGCTTTATCCTTCGCGAATTCTTGCTACCTTGGTGACCCTGTTCTTGAGCTATAAAAGTTGATTTTAGCTGGTCCCAAGTAGTTTTAGCGCGTAATACGGTCTCTAGGCACTAGTAGGAGTAGTTGCTACAAGTTGGGTTAATCTTCATTCACTTTTCTTTGGAAGTCTCTAAAAATTTCAGAATTTTTCAAAGCTAGAAAAGGGAAAAGATGAGGAGGTTCTTGAGAGGCTCTTCAAGCCGTAACCCCAAGGAGGACGAGAAGAATCACCCCAAGTACGTAGTCCCTCGAGTCAGAGAAGTTCGAGCATGCGAATGGCCAAGTGATGAATTTTTGCGCGCCGCCGGACTTTATGAAGACTTCTATTACTTGGTGGAGAACGCAGGTATTACTACGTTCGTTGAAGATAAGTGCCCACAATATGTCATCCTCACCAATATTTTCGTTCAAAGCATCAACTTTTATCCGAGGAAAAATCCTCCCATGGTTGAGTTCATGATATACGATGTTCCCCAGTGCATGACGCTGCAGGATTTTTGCAATGTATGCAAATTACCTTATGTTGGGGATATCTGTGACCCTCTTCCACGGGACTTGGAGGATTTCATTGGTTCTATTGTTGTTGGAGAGGAGAGAGGAGTGTCTCGTGCTAGAATTGCTAGCATACATTTTCCTGTGCTTCGCTACTTCTCACTATTTGTAGGAAAATGTTTGATTGGCCGTGGGGAGGCTGGATCACTTAGTTCTCCAGACCTTGCGGTTTTGCACGAAGGCCTTTATAACAATAAGACTTATAGCTTGGGCGCTATAGTCGCTCAATGGTTGAACCTGAAATGTTCCAAGGGTGTTGTCTATGGAGGTATCTATGCTACTCGTCTTGCCAGACACTTTGAGATACCGATTAGACTGGGAGAGGAAGGAGATATGCTTCTCCCTGAGAGATATCTGGATTATGACAGCATGGTTCGCCATGATTTTCTGGATAGATATGCTAGTAGACGGATGATTTATAACATGGTATTTAGTTAGGGTACTCGGAAGACTATTACTTTGCCTGCTCCTTCTTTGTTTGATCTTCATGCAGGCAGGTACACTATTATGCCCGCAGACATCTACGCATATTGGGGCTTGGCCCAACCACAGCCGCCCGTGCCCGAGCCGCCAGTCGAGTACTAGACGCCAGTTTATCAGTGGGAGCCACAGGAGCTCACACAGCAGTGGCATCCACAGTCTGCTCCGGAGTATCCTGGAGCTGGTTATTTCCCACCTTGGGAGTAGACCAATCTAGGCCAAAAGCCTAAGCTTGGGGGAGTACGTGTTCTCACCGACTTTACATTCATGCTTATGATTTCGCTTTGTTAGCCGGTGTTTACACTTTGCCATTGTATTATCCATGCTAGTTTCTTTTCGTTTTCTTGTTTTCTTGTTTTGTATCCTTTTTAGAAAACCCAAAAAGATTTTTCGTTCTTCTTTTGCTTGTTGGGAGCTTTCCCGTGTAAATATTTTCTTTTTCTTTGTGTCAAGGTAGAAGATATTGGTTAAAATGCTTAGTGGTTCTTGCATGCTTACCTGTTTAGCTCTCAAAGAGCCATATTATTTTGTCTTCTCATTTGTGTTTGCCTGCAGATTCAGCTTAGTCCAATGCGCTTATTATCGTTTTCATCGTTCAATCGTGCAAATGAAAGGCAACAATGATGATATATGATGAAGTGACTCAGACTGAAAAGCTGGTATGAACTCTAACTATTTTGTTTTTGTAAATATGACTAGCTTGTCGACCCAGATTTAGCTTTGTTGTGAGAGAACCATGTTTTCAATCACAACTTAGATATCATAGTCTCTGATGCCATGCTTATTTAGCTGAGAGCTTATAATGGTTTGTCTTGAATGCCAACATAGATTTTGAGATGACTATGATGTAGTATGATAGGATGGTATTCTCCTTTGAATGTTTCAAGTGGCTTGACTTGGCTCATGTTCATGCATGTAGTTGAAACAAAATCAACATAGCCTCTATGATGTTCGTGTTGATGGTGATTTATATCCTGTTCATGCTTGCATTCAACGTTAGTCAAACTCATTGCATCTTGATGACTGTTGTCGCTCTCTAGTTGATCGCTTCCCAGTCTTTTGCTAGCATTCACTTGTACTAAGAGGGAATACTGCTTGTGCATCCACTTCCATAAACCGAAAAGTTTTTCCATGAGAGTCCACCATACCTACCTATTTGCGGTATATACCTGCCGTTCCAAGTAAATTTGCATGTGCCATTCTCTAAGCCTTCAAGAAATAATCTGTTTTGCATGCCCGAACCGCTCATGTGGTGACAGAGGGCCATTGGTATCTTCCATGCTAGGAGTGTTATCCTCGACATGTGTTTATTCACAGTCCTTCACGAGAAAGGGGTCGGTATTTGGGATGCCCAGTTCCATGCTTAAATTGAAAACATTACTATAAAACAAGACTCCCCCCGGATTGATGTTAGTATGGACGGTACCCGAGGATTCGGCTAGCCGTGGAGTGTGATTGATTGGTGGTGGGGGAGTTAAAACTTTACTTTTTTGTTTGGGAACTGCATATAGCATGACTAGCATGGAAGATATTAAGAACTCTTGGTCATTGCGTTGACAATGAAAGCATGCCACCCAAAATTATTATCTCTGTTTTCAAAGCTTGAGCTCTGGCACCTCTGCAAATCAATGCTTCCCTCTGCGAAGGGCCTGTCTATTTATTTTCCCGTCGAGTCATCCTTCCCTTGTATAAGCACCAATTAGAGAGCACCTATGTCATTTTTATGCTTTGCTTTTGATTGATATTGAGTATGACTATGACTAGATCTTCGCTGCTATGAATTACAATGTTTAGTCAGCCCTTGATCTTTGAAAGTGCTCTGCATTTATGTTTTGCGGTCTCAGAAAGAGCTAGCGAGATACCACCGATCCATATTGCTTCATTCTTGTTTTGATTGAAGTGTTGGTATTTGAAACTCGTTATTATTTGCTCGTTAGCTGATTATGCCATTGATATTAGTGTACCCTGAGACCTTTGTGCCATTTGCTTATGTGGTTAACTTGTGATCTTGCTCAAATTCTGGTTATGAGTTAGACATAGTTGCAACAACAAGATCAAACAGAGTTTGTGAAAGTTTTTCTTTCTATCTCAGTTTATCAACTGAGTTGCTTGAGGACAAGCAAGGTTTTAAGCTTTGGGGAGTGATACGTCTCCAACGTATCTACTTTTCCAAACTCTTTTGCCCTTGTTTTGGACTATAATTTGCATGATTTGAATGGAACTAACCTGGACTGACGCTGTTTTCAGTAGAATTTCCTTGGTGTTCTTTTTGTGCAGAAATCAAAGTTCTCCAAACGTCCTGAAAATTTACGGGGAGCAGTTTTGGAAAATATCAAAAATATCTGCGCCAAGTTCCACCTCAACGGGTGGGCTAGTGGGCCACAAGCCCCTGCTCCGCCACCACCCCCTGGTGGCGGTGGGCAGGCTTGTGGGGCCCACAGGCACCTGACGCCCCCAAATCCAGCTTTATAAGTTGTCTTTCGTCCCAAAAAAATAAAAAGAGAAGTTTTCGTCGCGTTTTCGATACGGAGGCGCCGCCACCACCTTTTCTTCATCTGGTGGGCAGATCAGCAGTCCGTCTTGGGCTCTGGAGAGGGGAAATCATCGCCATCATCATAATCAACCTTCTTCCCTCTCCAATTCCATGAAGCTCTTCATCGTTCGTGAGTAATCTATTCGTAGGCTCGCTGGGCGGTGATAAGTAGGATGAGATCTATCATGTAATCAAGTTTGTTTTGATGGGGATTGATCCCTAGTATCCACTATGTTCTGAGATTTGATGTTGCTACTACTTTGCCATGCTTAATGCTTGTCACTAGGGCCCGAGTGCCATGATTTCAGATCTGAAATTATTATGTTGTCACCAATATATGTGTGTTTTAGATCCGATCTTGCAAGTTGTAGGTACCTACTATGTGTTATGATCCGGCAACACCGGAGTGACAATAACCGGAACCACTCCCGGTGATGATCATAGTTTGAGGAGTTCATGTGTTCACCAAGTGCTAATGTGTTGGTTCGGTTCTTCATTAAAATCACCGACCCATTGCCTACGAGTTATAGTTGTTGCATGATGAATATCATCCAAACAAATCACCGACCCATTGCCTACGAGTTTGTACTATTGTTGCTACTTCTGGTACTTGTCTTGCTCTGCTGCTACTACTGTTGCTACTGCTATTACTTGTCTTGCTTTGCTGCTACTACTGTTGCTACTGCTGTTACTTGTCTTGCTCTGCTGCTGCTACTACTGTTGCTACTACTGTCGCTTGCTACTGTTGCTACTTGCTAGTGTTGTCACTACTGTTGTTCCTTGCCACTGCTATTGCTCGTTACATTACCGTTACTCGCTACTTTGCTGTTACTACTGTGCTTGCAGATACTAATCTTTCAGGTGTGGTTGAATCTGACAAATTCAACTGCTAATACTTGAGAGTATACTCTCACCTCCCGCCGTGCAAACCAACAAATTGGGTTGAATCCTCTACCCTCGAAAACTATTGCGAACCCATGCGCTGGTGGGCAATCAACAACATTCTTCCAGTTTCATTGTCGGGGAGTGCTATCAGCATTCTTCTCGTGCTGTTGCAGGAGAAGGCTAGTTGTTATAAGCATTCATCTAGCTAACACTAGAGATTGCAGGATCAGTACTTTTCTGGAGCCATTGCTAGGGAAGCACAGCTGACGTCAGCAACCACCACGGGTGCGAAGAGAATGGCAGGGCGTTCGATACACATCGCCAAGACCAGGTCGGTCCCCGACGACCCGAAGCGTCCAGGCAGGACCGCTCCGTCAGGCGCAGCAAGCACACGACGGAGGCGTCGGCACGGGCCAACTACGACAACCGAGACACGCCACGGCACCAAGGGGGGAGTCTGCACAGATAATACCGGGACCAACCAACGGCGCCAACAAGAACAAGCGACTTCGCACGGAGGCCCGCCACTGAGAGGGACCACCACTGTCGCGTTACTGAACGGACATGAAGGCCGATCGAACGCCTAGATGGAGCCTTACGTACCGGAGTATGCGACACCACCAGAACATCTCGACGAGGAAGAGGCTCCCTATTCTCCTCAAGAGTAAGGAACGCCCTGGTTGTCCCCAATGCCCCTAGGCTGCGGGGCATGACGCCAGCCCCCCCCCCTCGGAGGAACTATGAACAATCGGACCCCAGCCCTCAAGAGGATAAGTCATATGATGCAAAGAGACACAAGTGGCGCGGGCCACCCGCGGCAACCACGGAGCTGGAGCAGGCGCCCAGGGCCGGGCCTCGCGAGGCGCCCCTCATACGCGAAGAAGCCATCTGAGGTAATTTTTGGGCTCACTGCTCTAAGGAGTGGTTGCTGACCACAGGAACTTCAAGTGTTCACGGCACACCCCTGCCCATCACATCATTTACTCATGTCTCTATAACTCCTGCTACACCCATTCGGCGAACTAACATCTTGCCTTGCTTGCATCTTCACGCGATCTACCCCCCCACCCCCCCGCCGCTCAGGGGCTCCGGCCGGTGCACGACGCCCCATCGCGGGACCTGGGGAGGCCTCGCAGCTTCCCAGGGCTACAATCAGCAGGACCGATGGGGGCTGCTTGACCGTCAAAAGGAGGCTCCTAAGCATTGTGCCTCAGGGGCCTTACTGGTCATAAGGCCACCTGCCACCCTTGATATCATCCACGGACATTTGATCGTTATCAGGGTGGCAGGGCTTGACCCTGTAACTACGTCCGTTCATTCGGTCGCATGCCACGACGGTCGGGAAATGTGCAGGACTGGATCCTGGCGACGCAGAGCTGCTCGAGCATTAAAGGGGGCTCCTGAGCATCGCGCCTGATGAGCCTTATCGGTCACTAAGCCACTTGGCCACCCTGGTGCCGTCCAGGCACATTCGTTCAGTGTCAGCGGAGCCAGGGCCTTGCCCCATGAGGCGCCTCAAGACGGTAGGGAAATGTGTCGGACTAGGTCCTCCAAATGTAGAGCAATAGAAAAGCCCTCAACTAGCCTTACGAGAAGGAGCACGCAGGACCTGGATCAACCCCTCACACCTCTGCATCGTCCTTCAATCCTTCTGGAACCTACTTCATCTCGTGACACTCTCACGTAATAACGAGTCGAGGTTGTATACGCCCAAGTCCACCCGAGGACGTGGAAGTGGTCCATCACACGCCTAGTGGAAGCCCTATGCTCGGCGCTGGGGGAAACGGCGGCGATCAACACAGTCCACCAATGACTTCCGGAATCAGGCGCCTATGCCTCGGGGGTAGGGACACTCGCGAAGCCAAAGCGTCCTCGCGACCTCCCAGATACACTTCCACCGTGACACTCTCACGTAATAACGAGTCGAGGCTGTATACGCCCAGGGCCCCCCGAGGATGCGGAAGGGGTCCATCCCACGCCTAGTGGCAGCCCTATGCTCTGCGCTGGGGAGAAGACGGTGGCAATCAACTCAGTCCACCAATGACTATGCGTGCAGCTAGCAAGGAAACCCACATAGTCCCCCAATGACTATGCCAACCTAGGTGCCGGACGCGGCGTTTGCTTGCTTTTTCCTAGATTTCGAGACATCTTCTGCCGGACTTAAATCTATCGATTTTTTTTAAAAGTTGATGTTTCAAAAACAAAAGTGGGATGGAACTTTCTCTTACGCTTTCTCGTTTCGCCGGTTTTAAAGCATCTTTTTTTGGCTTTTATCAGGAGCTACATGCTCCGCACCACCCCTAGGGGCGAAGGAGCGAAAGCAAGGACTTTCCGTCCCACGGGCAAACATTTTCAGTGATGAGCCCCCGCTCTGGGGTCCGGATTGAAGCAAAATATCACCGCAAAGATTCTCAGGAGGCCTCAGGGTGTCCTGGGGCAATGACGAAAGGAACGGGAAGAGGAATCACTCAAGCACCAAAGGGGCCTCCTAAGCACCGAGCCTCGGGAGCCCCACCGGACATAGTGTGGGACCAGGGCCCGCAAACATGGAGTGTCGAAAGGGTCCCCACCCCATCCTACATACAAAGCAGGAGCTACTCAGGAGGAGCTACGGAAGGGACCGGCGCAAACCCACGAGATAAGTACCCCGCAGGCCCAAACGGGGGGCCATTTGGTTTCACGCCAAACTAACAACAAATTAAAAACATGCGTACTACCGAAGGGATGCGGAGCCTAAGGGTTCAACTATGGCAAGGAATGAGGGCATCGACCAAGCGTGCAGCGGCACGAGCGGTGCCTCGAGAGGACGAGACCTCCTGAGGGCCCTGGCCGCTATTTCCCCCAAGCACTGGCTGGGACAGGGACGAGCCCTAAGCTTCGAAGCCAAGCCGCAACGACCACCAGCGAGCAAACCATCAACCTAGGGGGTGCCCGACGGAAAAAACGACGGACGGCAAAGGTAATAACGCAAAAGCTTAATGCCCGACAGGGCAGGCTTCTTGATCAAACATCGCAAGAGCAGGTAAACAGAAGTTGGGGTGCCTAGGGGGAGAGGCCGCCGACGCCGCCCTTGGTGCCTACAGGCTCGGCGTCGGAGCCCTCCTCCTTGCTAGACACGGGCACCCGGACGTACCGCTCCACTAGGACATCCACGTGCGGGCGGACTTCGTCCCTGAGAAGACGACGGGACTCGACGGCCGCCGGCTCGACGACGCGCCGGAGGTCGAGCTGCGGGATAAGGCAACGTAGGTTAGAGAAGACGAGCGTATGGGCAAGGCCCGAAAGCTCGTGTGTGTCGGCTGCGTTGTCCTCCTCCACGCAGGATACGCCATCCTCCAGCGTCTCCACCACCTTCTGGAAGAATGCGAGGTAGCCCCTGTCTCTTCTCACATTCGGCAGCGCCGGGGCGTCCCCCACGAACCGGCGCGTCGCGTTGGCCGCCTGGCCAGCGATGCCCGCGAACTGTTTGGCGCGCTGGGACGCCATCATCCGGGCGTACGCTGCCTTGTCCTAGGCGGCTTGAAAAGCGTCGGTCGCCTCCTGGACCTGCTGCTGCAGCGATGCCAGCTCCGCCTTGCCCTCTGCCTCTTGATACGTCCATTTTGCATCATGCTTTCATGTTGATATTTATCGCTTTATGGGCTGTTATATTACCTTGTGGTACCATACTTATGCCTTTTCTCTATTATTTTGCAAGGTTTATTTGAAGAGGGAGAATACTGGCAGCTGGAATTCTGGACTGGAAAAGGAGCAAGTCTGAGTCCTCTATTCTTCACAACTCCAAATGCCCTGAAAATCAACGTGGAATTTTTTGGGAATATATAAAAAATACTGGGCGAAAGAAGTACCAGAGGGGAGCTACCAAGGCCCCACAAGCAGGGTAGCCGCCACCCCCCTGGTGGTGGCAACACGGCTTGTCGGCTCCCTGATGGCCCACTGGCCCCCCTCTTTTGCTATATGAAGGGTTTCGTTCCAGAAAAAATCAAGGAGGAGCTTTTTCGAGGATTCTCCGCCGCCACGAGGCGGAACTTGAGCATATCCAATCTAGAGCTCCGGCAGGACGATCCTGCCGGGGAAACTTCCCTCCCGGAGGGGGAAATCGTCGCCTTCGTCATCACCAACAGTCCTCTCGTCGGAGGGGAGGCATCTTCATCAACATCTTCATCAGCACCATCTCCTCTCCAATCCCTAGTTCATCTCTTATAACTAATCTCCGTCTCGCGACTCCGATTGGTACTTGTAAGGTTGCTAGTAGTGTTGATTACTATTTGTAGTTGATGCTAGTTGGATTACTTGGTGGAAGAGTTTATGTTCAGATCCTTGATGCTATTCATTACACCTCTGATCATGATTATGATTATGCTTTGTGAGTAGTTACTTTTGTTCCTGAGGACATGGGATAAGTCATGCTGATAATAGTCATGTGAGTTTGGTATTCGTTCGGTATTTTGATATGTTGTATGTTGTCTTTTCCTCTAGTGGTGTTATGTGAACATCGACTACATAAAACTTCACCATATTTGGGCCTAGAGGAAGGGATTGGGGAGTAGTAAGTAGATGATGGGTTGCTGGAGTGACAGAAGCTTAAACCCCAGTCTATACGTTGCTTCATAAGGGGCTGATTTGGATCCACTAGTTTAATGCTATGGTTAGACGTTGTCTTAACTCTTCTTTTGTTGTTGCGGATGCTTGCGAGAGCGGTTAATCATAAGTGGGATGCTTGTCCAAGTAAGGGCAGTACCCAAGCACCGGTCCACCCACATATCAAACTATCAAAGTAACGAACGCGAATCATATGAACATGATGAAAATAGCATGACAGAAATTCCCGTGTGTCCTCGGGAGCATTTTTCCTCTTATAAGACTTTGTTTAGGCTTGTCCCTTGCTATGAAAGGGATTGGGCCACTTGCCGCACCGTTGCTACTACTTGTTACTTGTTACTTTTCGCTTGCTATGATTCACCCCACTACACCATCACTTGTTACCGTTACTTTCAGTGCTTGCAGTTATTACCTTGCTGAAAACCGTTTATCAAAGCCTTCTCCTCCTCGTTGGGTTCGACACTCTTACTTATCGAAAGGACTATGATTGATCCCCTATACTTGTGGGTCATCATAACTCTTCCCCCGTTGTGTTTTGGGGGAAGAGGACCGGGGCCAGTATAAGATAGGCAGGCTGCCACCGTAGATGGAGATTCGCCCTATAATTATCAAGAACACACCTTTGTACTCTCTCTCACGCTCGAGCAATCTAGACAAGGAGGTGTAGGGTTTTACACTGATGTGGCCCGAACATGGGTAAATGTCATGTCCTCAGTTCTTCTTCCTTATCTCGAACACGCCGGAATGTCGCCGTGGTGTTGTGCTATACAGTTGGGCTGGAGAGCCTATGCACCCTGGAGTCTGAACATCTTGTGTCCTCGGAGCCCTGTTTCCGACACCTATCTGACCCAAGAGTGCATCACCTTCTGTGAGAATTATCTAGGCGTTGGAGAACCTGTCATTGGTTTACCCATCAATAAGTATTGTGTAAGGTTGAAAGGAGAAGTTCATATCAACTCGCAGAGGTAAATGAATGTGTACCGCTGAGGAAACCACACGACTTTGACTACATAAACAACCCTAATTAGCAATTAGGAAAACAAAGAGAACAAGGAAAAAGAAATATGAAAAATAAAAAATGTAAAATAAAGTGAAAAAGGAAAAAGAAAAAGAAATAGGAAAAAAGAATTTATTAAATAATCAAAATAGTTAACAGTAGAGCGTTTGGGCTTCACACGCGCTATAGCTAACTTAGCTATAACGCGTTTTATACAAACACGCTATAGCTAACTTAGCTATAGCGTGTTCAATAGAAACACGCTAAAGCTAAGTTGGCTATAGCATGACCGTTCTTCCCCGTTCCCAATACCCCATCTCTCTCACTCTCGATCCTCTCCCTCGCTCTCTCTATCATCCTACAACCGCGGCCCCGATGACCCCGACGACCTCACCTCCGACGACCACGACGATCTCACCTCCGACAACCCCGACCCAGATCATGACGTCGTCCCCGACCACTCTGCCCGGACGACCCCGACCTTGACCCGGATGTCCCCGGCCTCTCCTTCTCCACCGGCCACTGTTCCTAGCATCCCCACACCCCCTCGCCTGTCTTTGTCTTCGGTGAGTACCCTCTCTCCCTTCCCTTGCTTGCTAGTGTCGGTTCGGTGGATCATGTTTCTTAGATTAGGGTTCTAAAATTAACATAAAATAGAAAATTAGGGTTCTAAAATTAGCGTAAAATAGAAAAGTAGGGTTCTAAAATTAGGGTATATTCAGTTAATTAGATAGTAAAACCAAAAATCAGGGTTTAGAAATTAGTTAATAATTTCTAAAAAAATTGTTAATAGTTTGTGTTTCTCAAAAAATGAGTTAATAGTTCCTGTTTCAGCAAAATTAGTTAATAGTTTCTATTTCCTAAAAATTCAGTTAATAGTTAACAGTTAATTAGATAGCAAAACGAAAAATTAGGGTTCTGATATTAGTTAATAGTTTCTAAAAAATTAGTTAATAGTTTATGATTGTGAGAAAAACAATAAATAGTTAACAGTTAATTAGATAGTAAAATAGAAAAATAGTTAATTTTCCTTGAAGTTGGATGAAATGCTTGCCGTCCATTTGAAGCTGGGTTGATGTCCGTTTGAAGTTGGCCTATGACCTCATTCTGATTTGGACTGCTTGATGTCCATTTGAAGTTGAATTAAAATTAAAAATGACCAAATTCAATTGAAATGATTTCCGTCCATTTGAAGTTGCTCTCCAAACTCATTGAAATTGAAAATGGAATGCTTGCTATCCATTGGAAGTTGTGACGAGTTGTTGTCCATTGTGATGATGAGTTGTTGTCAAACACTCAAATTGGACCACATACAATGTGTTGTGGGCCTGAGGCCATTCTTGTTTGCAGGGAAATTGATTCTGATTAGCCTATGTTTTGTTGGAATGTTGATTCATTTCTATTTCGGCAAATTTCAGGTGCTCGGTATGTGCCATTTTTAGCATACATCATGCCGAATTTTTTTGTGAATTTTGACATTAGGTGTGCTTCCAAGTAGACATATTGAGTGCCCGAGATTTTCCGGGACGGGAATGAAATGACAGCCACGCAAAACATAGGCCATTTTTGGAAGCGTCATTATTCATTTTATTATATAAAGATAAAAAATAAAACGACTAGATTGAACCCTAGGAAATATGCCAACAACGATAAAGCTGGATGTTCTCGCACCCAAGAAGGAGAAGCACACGCTTACCTCGACTATGTGGATAGCCAGGACATGGAGATGGCCACTAATGCCAACGGCAATGGCATCGACACTCACGACACTGATGCCACCAACACCGGCATTGAGACGGAGATGGCCACTGATGGTATCTCCCAAGCTAGTGAAGGAAAGAAGGCAAAGAGGGCACGACACCCAAATTAACTCGGCACCGAAAGACTAGTGATCCTGAAGGTGAATGAAGGCTAATTGGAGCCAACACACCCGCAGGACGTGGTAGGGACGTACGGTAACCAATTAGCATGCATCTTACAGGATACCATTAACATCAATGACAAAAAAATATGAAAAAATGAACCTTTGCAACACCTACTCCTAACTAGGTTGCACGTAAGTTTCTTATTGCCCGGCCAAAATGAAAAGGATATCGAGCACTCGTGGGATGATCCTGCCATGTAGAAAATAAACTACAGAGCCCAACCAAAGTTAAGCAACGACTTGAGAGCCTGGAAAACAAGGGTGAAAAAGGAGATTGAAGTAGACCATCAAACCTACTCCCATATTAAAGAAGACAATCCAAAAAATTTAGAAGAGGACTTTGAAAAGTTCAAGGAGACTTGCACTGAAGAAGCTACCAAGGCCAGGTCGGATAAAGGCAAGGAGCTTAAGGCAAGGAACATGGGAAACGACCACCTCGGAAGTCGTGCTTTTACGGGCAAGAGGCCCGTGTGGGCGAAGGAGGACGAGGAACGTGAACGTGTGGGGCTTCGAGACCCCTTGCCTGAGTTCACCACACAGCAGGAGCATGACTTCATCACGGCTCAGTTCAAGTGGGACCGTATAAAGAAGGAATTTTACACGGACGGGCCTACGAGGGAATTCATGAGAATATTTGTAATTATCATTTTACCACCTTATAGTATCTTCAAATCAAGGTTCTAATCAATTCAACTATGTTGTAGTGACATTCCTAATTCTTTCATGCTCTTTTTACACAGAGAGCAACACAAGCTTGCAGCCAAAAGCAAATTGTCGACTCACTCGTCAGCGAAATACAAGGGGACACTCCTATCAACAGGGCAATCAACATAATGTACGGAAAACCATTGGATAGGCGGCCACAATATGGATGTGTGCACGCCGCCACAGACGACGCCACGTGGAAGTGCTACTATACGGAGTACGCCGTAGCCAAAAGCAGAGAAAGAAGTTAAGTTAATTGACTATCAATGAGAAGGTGGCGCTGGCGCTAGAGAAAAACAAAGATGAAACCGTTGTTGAGGCAAGAAGGGCAATGATAGATGCGTGCAGAAATGATGTGGCAGCTGAATTGTCAAGCTTGACTGTAAGTATGGTTAGTTGGGTGCAACAAAACCAAAACCGTCCCCAACTGATATCCCATGCCCAACTTCACCGGGAGAAACTCGTTGAACTTTGCACCCGGACCCTTACCTACTAGGGCGACCACACCCGCTTCTATTCCAACAGCACTGCCTACTCTCGCACCTGCACCCTCTAATAGCAGTCTGTGCTCCATCGCTAGCTTAAATGTCGGGCCATCGGCATGGTCCGCGCTTGATGCCATTATGGTAAACACGCATTGCAAGCTCATCAACCTAACTAACTAATCTTCAATTCCCATTGCCTTTTGGATCTCTGATATCACACACATGTCTTTGCAGGCCAACTCCATTCCATGCACCCACCTCTACCACATGAACGGCGGGTTGGTGGCTATAGGGAAGGCTACTATAATGAAACCCAAGGATTGCTTATTTCATGGCCGACAGATGTCTCATAACGCGGGTGTGGTACGGGGCTACGAGGGTTTATGTTTTCCTGAACAAATCGGTAAATAGGATGACGATACACCAACGCACCTTGGAGAATCCAAAAATTGGCCAATCCTATGGCCGAAGAATTTTCTTCATTTGGACGTGGTCGGGAGCACACCAAGAAGACCTGAGCAAGGTATGATCACAACCCCACCTATCCAATTACGACCACCGCCTGTGCTGCTGGGTGAGAGCGAGCGACACGACGAAGGTGTTCCAACTATTTCGGTGTCGGCTCATGATGTCGCCACATGTATGAGGATATGGATCTTGACATGGAGGAAGAGGACCCTCTCTAGTGGATCAATACTGGTGCCTATGTGTACATGGTGATGAGTGAGCCGTATGAGCAAAAGTCGGAGCCGGAACGTCCTCGGGAGTGCAAGAAGTCTTTGTTGATGCAAGCCTCACACGACACCCCTTCATATGTCACCTCAACCCAAGATCATCTATGTCAAGCTCGTGCAATGTTGAGCCCGATGACACTGGGGGCGGTGGTTAGACAAGGTGTGGTAGACCCACCAGCACCTGAGCCCACCAAGAAGAAGTAGAGGAAGAGACCGGCAAAGAAAGTGTCGGTTGCCGCCAAACCTGCCAAAGCGGATTCTAGTAGCCAACTGGCTCTGCAGACCCGGGTTGTAGATAGTGTACCGATCAAAGGTGCACCGTCTATCCATATCGCAGGAGAGCCAATGTTGTCAAAGGATGCGATAGCCGCCATAACAAGGGATCTCACGAGATTGCGTGGCCATGTGTTGTCGACGGATAAAAGCCTTCTCTCGTAAAATGAACCATGATACCCGCTTTATACGGTCCATGTGTTGTGTCATGGCAAGTAGTACATACACGACTACCCTTTGGACATGTTCTTCCTATGGTTTGACTCCCTCTTCGAGATGTTACTAGTGAGGTGGCTCGATTTGGCATTTGCCTGTATTTTTGCACTTCATATGAACTACATCGTCATGAGAGAGAAAATCAGTCGTATTTTGGTCACGGACCTATAATAAATGTGCGAGGGCTTCTTGTCAGTCGACGAAGACAACCATAAATATGCGACACAGTACATCGAAGAGTTCATGGTCAATCATAAGGACAAGGAAGCGAATCTCGTACCTTATCATCCCAGGTAAGTCATCCATGGATAGCCACGATAACAAGTACATCCTTTCGTGCATTTCAGTAATTTCATAGCACACATGAACACTAACTTGATCGTGTATTTATTTTGCGCAGCCACGAGAGCGCAATTCTCATCGTACTTTACCCGTGTTGGTCCCGCGCTCTGTATTTGGACCCGTCCATGACCATGGAGAAGAAAGATTACACACACATCAAGTATGTTCTGGATAGATCTCTCCTCGGCTTCAGCATGCGGGGTGTAATACGTCTCCATCGTATCTACTTTTACGAACTCTTTTGCCCTTATTTTGGACCCTAATTTGCATGATTTGAATGAAAGTAACCCAGACTGACGTTGTTTTTAGTAGAATTGCCATGGTGTTGTTTTTGTGCAGAAATAAAATTTCTCGGAATGTCCGGAAAATTTACGGAGATTTTTCTGGAATAAAAGAAAAATACCTCCGTAAAGCTCCACCGGAGGGGGCGTGCCAGTGGGCCAGAAGCCCACAGGACGCGGCCACCCCCCTAGGCCACGCCGTGAGGGCTTGTGGGGCCCACGTGGCACCACCGCCCCCAAACTCAGCTCTATATCTTCCGTCTCGCCCGGAAAAAAATCAGAGAGAAGGTTTCATCGCATTTTACGATACGGAGGCGCCGCCACCTCCTGTTCTTCATCTGGAGGGCAGATCTGGAGTCCGTTCGGGGCTCCGGAGAGGGGAAATCGTCGCCATCATCATCATCAACCTTCCTCCATCGACAATTCCATGATGCTCTTCATCGTTCGTGAGTAATCTCATCGTAGGCTTGCTGGACGGTGATGAGTTGGATGAGATCTACCATGTAATCGAGTTAGTTTTGACGGGGATTGATCCCTAGTATCCACTATGTTCTAGATTGATATTGCTACTACTTGGTTATGCTTAATGCTTGTCACTAGGGCTGTCACACCCTGTTTTTCCACCACCAATGTTTTAAGTTGCAGAAATCAGAGCTTGTTAAAACTTCTTCTAATGATGTTGTGAATGCTATGAATGCCTTGTATGAATGTATGCTTGTTTGCTTGCTGATCCAAAACCCATGATAAATTTATTTACTTTTAAATGCTATGAATACTATTATTATTTGCCAAAAACATTATTTAATGATTTAAAACATTATTTTTCTATTTTAAATGCATGATTGTTTCTAAGGCCAGGAATGATATTCCCACAAGGAAAATGCTTCTCTGCCCTAGAAAATTCTGAGTAAAATCATGGAAACTCGGAATTTTCCATATATATTTTCCATATATAAGATTTTCAACCCTATTTTATATTATAATTATTTGAGTAAAACCCTGAAAATCATTCTTGTCTGTTTTAACCTTTTGAGATATTTCCAAAGGAAATATTCTCAATAAAATCCCATTAAATTACAGGAGCCTCCCCAAGCCATATTTGGTGCCCACTTAAAGTCTCACCTTGATCCAAGGTAAGGAAGGTCACCAAATGAACCTAAAACAATCTTTGTCCACAATAGAGTTGGAACAACTCTACATAGCAAAGTTTGTCCAATGGGGCTGAAACTTTGCAAGGATGTTGGACACCTCAAATGAGGACTCCACACCAAAAATGAGATTTGCTAGACTCTGTTTAGTCACACTCCCTTTGGAGAGGACATATCTGGCCCTTTTGATGCATTTTCAAGTTTACGAAGCTAAACTTGTTCAATGGAGCTCAAAATTGGTGGAACCCCCTACTTTAACCCCAAGACCAAACCTGTTAAGTTGCAGTTCCAGTGGTGGAGTGAAAGCACCCTAAACCACTGTCGAACACCTTCTGACGGTAAGGTAAAAAACCCACCTAGCCACTGTTTTACCCAATGTCAGAGCCTCGAACTTGGTGTATTAGTGCCCAGACCAATCTAAACACCCAGTCAACTGGCCCCTCCCCAGTTCAAAGCACAAGTGACAAGAACTCCAATTTGTGCCACAGATCATGGCTGACAACACTAGTGAAACCTGTCCCCCTTGACCAGCCAGTGCTCTCACTAGCACACAACAGCTACAAACACTCCCAGCAACACCCAGGACATGAGGGCACGTCTAAAGTGCCCCGGATTGCGCCAGCATGCCGTGGCATGCCAAAACTGCACTCTGGGCGCGCTACAGGGAGCAGCCGAGAAGGGGACGACGCTCCAAGGCCGGTTCCAACCTCCCTCGATGTGTCCAAGACCTCCACCGACAACCTCTCTGTGTAAAGCAGCCGCTAGGGACCCTCCTCCCCCGCGCTAGAGCACCGGCGACGCGTGCCCGCGCGCACCCGACTCGGTCGAGCATGCACAAACGCTGCAGCTCGACCCCACGCCTTCTCCCTCTGCGGCCGATGCTTGAGAGCGACCCAAACCACGTCCGGAGACCGTGGTTTCGCAGCCAGCTCCCAACTGTGCACGCACGCGCGCCACGGTGAGTCACCGGCGCACCGAGTCGGCTCACCGTTGTGAGCCTATAAATAGGCCTCCCCGGTACCTCAGCAACCCTCCAGCAGCCTTTGCACGACCACTAGCTCCCCCCTAGCCACCCAATCGAGCTCGCAGAGCCCCGATGCTCGAGATCGACTGAGGCCCCTCCGTCTCGGAGCTCCGGTCGATCTCCGTCTACACACCGGCTCCTGCGACACTCGACCCACCAGAGCACTCCCCTCGACACCAGGAACCTTTCCGCCAACAGCCCCGAGCTTTTCCGTGCCCCTAGCTACCAGTTCAACCACATCCTGAAACCCCTCCGCCACGGCCACCTCGTTGCCTCTCCGGCGCTGTCCCGACCACCTGCAGGTAGGCAGAGGCACGCTGAACCCATTCTTGCCCTTAGTTAGGCCCATGGACGACGGTAGCCTCTCGGGAGTTCATCTCCTCCTCCCTGGCCGGAGGTAGGGGAAGAACCCGACACGTGGGCTCCACCTGTCGGCGTCCTGGAGCTGCCCCGCGCGCAGCCACAGCCGCTGACCCCATGGGCCCGCACGTCAGGTTCAAACCTGGCGCGCGCGCGCCTAGCAGCATGCTGGCTGGCTGGGCCGGCCTGCTTCCCAGGCCAGGCTTTGGCCTTTTTGTTTTATTTTTAAACCTGAGACTAAAATGATTTTTGTAAAAATAACTACCAGTGGAAAAATATAATTCTTCCACTGATATTTTTCTAAAAATGAGTAGAATTTGATTCTGCCATTGTTGATATTTTTCAAAAACAGAATCTATTTTATAATAATATAAAGGCATTAAAAGCAATATTTTGCACCTGTTTAGTAATTATTAAAAATGCTTAGCTAGTAAAAACTAAGAGAAGATATTTTTCAAAATAACAACCAGAATTTAACCAAGTTTTGCAACATTTTCAAAAGTGATTTGTGATTTGTTTTTGTGTGAGCTATTTCTTATTTATTCTATTCTCGACGATAGAATTACTGAGTGACGAAGGATTCAGAGCAGAAGACCTCGAAGACCCCGGATACTTAGCTGACCAAGGCAAGCAGCCCTTTAACCATGACTTGAGCATATGAATTGATGCATGCTAGAATAGCAAGTACTTTTACGTTGCATGTGATCATAGTGCCGGTTCATCATTGGTGTGATGGTACCGAAGGCATCTTCGAAGCACTTGCATGATGGTGATGTTATAAATATGCCTCCTCGGAGCACAAGCATCATGAGCTTGACCCTACCTTCTATGAGGATCATGCTACTGTCATGTTGACTAGTAGAGTTAGAGAACCATTGCATTGAGCTTGACCCAACCGCTTGAGGGTCATGCTAATACCATGTTGACAAGTAAAAGTATATTATCATAAGCATGATGATGAGTTAAATCAAAGGTTCATGAAAACCCCGTCGTGTGCCACTAATGCCCGGGGGTGATGATGAGTTGGTGTTAGTTTTGGTGAAGTGATGCACCGTGTTTTGTGTGAGTATGGTTTCAGAAATGGATATGATGTGTCGACCATCCCGACCTTACAAATACGACCACGTTACCCCTTTATGGGACGGGGCTTTGTTGATTACTATGGTCGGTACTAGCAAAGAGCCACATTACTAGTGGCGGGAATGATTGTCGTCACTCTCATGATGGGGTCGTGCCAGGTAGGACGACTATGCCATTATTATGAGTTCCAGGCACACCGTTGGTCCCCGCATGGTTGATATTGTCTAGAGTAGGTGCTCGTAAGACGTACAACATGTGGGTTGGGTACCAATCTAGTGGACCTCTTTGTTTAGTATCGTCAGGGGAAAGATAATGATCGGGTACTTACCTCGGGTATATGTGATATACCGCGAGTCGTGGATGACACGGAAGTTTCCCGGATCTCGTGGGTCCAGCGTACTACCTGTGCAGAGTGTAAACTATTCGAATAGTCGTGTCCACGCTCAAGGACAGTTGGGTAATCCTGCTTAAACTACATCCAGCGTTTCCACATAAACCAAGTGTGAGTGTGTGTGTGTGTGTGTGTGTGTGGTGTTAAAAGGTGTTGTTATAATAATAATAATATGACCAAGTTCGGTGACTTGGCATATAGGGTGAACCCTGATGGTTCATCCCTCAACTGATATATTGAGGATATCACCAAGTTCGGTGACTTGGCATATCGGGTGAACTCGGATGGTTCAGCCCTTAGCAGATATGTTGCTATGTGTAACCTGTTCTTCAAGAGTAATTCTTTAACTTGATGCATATTCATGATCAATCCACCCAGATGAGTTATACTAGAAATGCATGATATTGTCATCCTTCATTTTCATTATTCATATCATGGGTTGTTTGCGAGTACATTCAAAGTACTCATTGTCTTGCCACTGGTTATATTATTGACCAGACAAGGAAGGACCGGAGTTTGGTGATGAGTACGTCTTCGGAGACAGACCTGCGATCTAGGACGCTTCCAAGTCAGAATGCCTGTCGGTGTAAGCTTGATGGCATGGGCACCCTCTTAGCCCTTATGAGTTTTCGCTACCCGTTGTACCCGTTTTATTTGGCCTTAAGCCCTGTTTGTGAACCTGAACCTTCGGTCATTTGATGTAATATTCGGTATTTGGTTGTAAGACTCTATTATGCAGTATCTATGTTCAGTGAGCATTGATCCTTGGGATCACTGGGCACGGCGATCTCGACTTACCAGTCGGGGTCCCCTCAGAGCTGGTATCAGAGCCATCCTGACTATAGGAAGCCTTAGGTAGCATGGACATTAGCCGAAAACGATCAGTACACCACCCTTAAACAACTTTGCACCTAAAACCTTCTGATTCTCTCTCTCCTATATCTTGTAGATGGCCGTCGTACCTAAGACGCTTCTAGAGACCGGCTTTCCCCTACTCCTCGTGGATAGGCTCGAGAAGTGCCACGTACGCCGCACACCCATCTTCCTCTACCACGAGCACTGGGTCAACGCCGACACCAAGGAATATCACGTGGACGTGATAGTGAAGGCTAATGACTCCCCGACTAGTTGGTTCTTTGAAGGACCACAAATGGGGGAACTGATGCTGGCAGTGGAGACAGCCGCACGAGAGGCGCTTGTGCGTCTCCGCGATATCCTCCCTGAGATGGGTGATGAGCCCGCTACTCGTCACCTACCTTTTCTTAAGGAAGGAGTGGACGGGAGTTGGACGCTCAGCCCATCGTCTTAGGATGGGATGCCATTAAGGTTTCAGACCTATTTCAGTCTCTCATCCGACTCCCTGACGCACCTTCTGGTTAAGGAATCAACGAAGCTTCGCCAAGAACTGCACCAAGTCATGGGCCTACTTCACACCGAGAAGATGAAGAATCACAAGGTGAAGAAAGCAGGCGCACCTGAAGGAAGGTCCGGTGTTGCCACCAGAGGTGGTGTGCTACCAATCCGGGTTGTCCCTCTTCAGAGTCACCGCCTCACAGCAGAAGAGTATACTGAGTTCTTCGCCGCCTCACCTAAGAGACGCCGTGATGTACAGATTCTTTCTTCCACTCCGTTGAAGCAAGAAGACACCGACGAAGACGAAGATCCTGCCGAACCCACTTTTGAGACCGAGCAGTCCGCCGCGTAGGATTTCAGCGTAGGAAACTAGGAGTACCCCCGAGCGTAGGGTATCCATGTATTCGATCTTTTAAGTTATGAGTGTGTATGATGTAAGCCGCATTCTGCCTTAGGCAGCCTGTATGCGACTACGTCACTTGATTTCAATGATTGCAAATTCCGTTTCCAGGACTTTGGTTTTTTTTTAAAAACTCGCACTAGCACACATTTGGACCCCCCCCCCCTCTTACTAGAGCAAACCCTTGTGGTTTCAAGCAAGATGGATTTTTGACATGTCTGTTTCCATGACAGGATGGTGAATGCAACCCACAACACCACCTTCGGCAACCCCGGCGCCGCCTCCTCAGGTCAGCCACAGGGAACCAAAGGAGAAGCTTACGCTGGAGATCACCATGAGCAGCATGGCAATGTTCCTCTGCCACCTCCCCCCGAAAACTTGACTATGGCTCAGTTCCTTCATGCTCTTCGCGAGGAGCATCAAGCCAACAATGCCCCTATTCAGTAGCTGGCTGAAGTCCTAGTGAACAACCCACCGCAGAACGGGAACGACAATGGCCGCTCTACTCTCGCAGAGTTTATGCGGACTACGCCTCCTATATTCACGGAGACGACTGAACCATTGGATGCCAATGACTGGATTCACACTATTGAAGACCTCCTTGCGCTGGTCAAGTGCATCGATGAACGTGAGAAGGTCCTTTATGCCTCTCACTGTCTCGGAGGCACCGCCAGGGCTTGGTGGGATGGTTTCCAGATCATGCGAGCTGGGCAAGTCATCACTTGGGCAATGTTCAAGGAAGGATTCCGCGCGGCTCATATTCCGCCAGGAATGATGACCATCAAGAAGCGGGAATTCCGAGCCTTGAGGTAGGGCAGTGGAACTGTTAAGGAATATCTGCAGAAGTTTAACCTCTTGTCGATGTATGCCCCTGAGGATGTTAACACTGAGGCCGCTAAGGTGGAACGCTTCACGGAAGGATTGAAGCAGTCCCTGCAATACCAGTTGGTAGTTTGCGACTGCAAGACCTTCAGCGATCTGGTTAACAAGGCACTTATGCTGGAAGACAAGCGTCGTGCGATGGACGACACCCGCAAGCGCAAGATGATAGGCAGTGGAGGACCCACTAATGCAAGACCAAGACCATGGTAGTCAGCACCTGCAAGGCCCAACTATCAGCAGCAGCAGTACAAGACCCCGGTATTCCGTCAGAATTATCAGTCTCAAGTCAACACCAAGCCAGTTTCCAACCCGCCGAACAACAGTGGAGTCAAGACCAACCCTCCAGGTCAGGTCACCTGTTTTGGGTGTGGTCAAACTGGACACTATTCCAGGCAGTGTCCCACCAAGCCCGATGCACCGCGTCCCAATGCACCCAACCCAGGTCAAGGAGCACCAGGAAGAAACCAGGTTCCCCGCAATCAGCAGTTTAACAGTAGGGGGCGGATCAATCACATAACCGACGAAGAGGCGCAAGAAGACCCGGACTGCATTCTGGGTATGTTCCTCGTCAACTCCACCCCATCTACAGTGTTGTTTGATTGTGGTGCTTCGCATTCTTTGTTATTCAAAGGTTTGCAGAGAAGTGTGGTTTAAAACCCACTCTGCTTCGCGGACAGATGGCAATTCAAACCCCGGGAGCAGTGTTGAGGACCAATCTAGGGTGTAGAAGGGTCGAGATAGTTATCAATGGGACGAGCTTCTTGGCAGACCTCATTGTGCTTAAGTCGCAAGGCTTAGAAGTAATTCTCGGCATGGATTGGTTGACCAAGCACCAGAGTCTCTTGGACTGTGCCAATAGGGCCATTACCATGACAAGCGACCAAGGGTCAAGGTCAAGTATGTCTGTGAGCCGGTATCAGCTCAAGTACCTCGAATCAACAGCCTATCCGAGGTAGAGCTCGATCAAGTGCCAGTAGTCTGTGGGTACCCGGACGTCTTTCCTGACGAGCTACCCGGAATTCCTCCTGACCGAGACATCGAGTTCATCATCGAGCTCATGCCCGAGTCAAGGCCTATTTATAAGAAGCCTTACATGATGGGATCCGAGGAGCTAGCAGAGCTGAAGAAGCAGCTGGATGAGCAACTCAGGAAAGGATTCATTCGTCCGAGTGCGTCACCTTGGGGATCACCTGTTATGTTTGTATCAAAGAAGGATGGTACCATTCGACTCTGCATCGATTACCGTTCTCTCAACGAAGTCACAATCAAGAATAAGTACCCCCTCCCCAAGATAGAAGACCTGTTTGACCAGTTAAATGGAGCTAAGGTATTCTCCAAGATCGATCTTCGATCCGGATATTACCAGTTGAAGATTCGACCCGAGGACATACCCAAGACTGCATTCGTGACCCGATACGGTCTCTATGAGTGCACAGTCATGCTCTTCGGATTGACAAATGCCCCAGCCTACTTCATGTACCTCATGAATAAGGTCTTCATGGAGTATTTGGATAAGTTTGTCATCGTATTCATCGATGACATATTAATCTTCTCAAAATCCGAAGAAGAGCATGAGCAACACTTGAGGATAGTTCTGGGAAAGCTTCGAGGGCACCAATCGTATGCCAAGTTCAGCAAGTGTCAATTCTGGCTCAACGAAGTTCGATTTTTGGGTCATATCATGACGGCAAGCAGATTGGCAGTAGATCCATCCAACATTACCACGGTGACCAACTGGGAATTGCCGAGGGACGTGAAGGATGTCAGGAGTTTCCTCGGACTCGCGGGATACTACCGCAAGTTCGTAGAGGGATTCTCCAGCATCTCTTGACCTATGACTCAGCTTTTGAAGAAAGGCCGGAAGTTCGAGTGGACACCGGCATGTGAAGCGAGCTTCCAAGAGTTGAAGAAAAGACTGACTACCGCCCCGGTACTAGCTATCCCGGACATCAACAAGGAGTTTGTGATTTACTGTGATGCCTCCGGAACCGGACTCGATGGAGTCTTAATGCAAGATGGCAGAGTCGTGGTGTACTTGTCACGGCAACTGCGTCCGCATGAGGAGAACTACGCCACCCATGATCTCGAGTTAGCAGCCGTAGTGCATGCCTTGAAGACATGGCGACATTACCTTCTTGGGAAGCGATGTGAAATATACACGGACCACAAGAGTCTGAAATATATCTTCACCCAAAGGGAGCTGAATATGAGGCAACGAAGATGGCTTGAGTTAATCAAGGATTACGACCTCAGCATTCAGTACCACCCCGGTAAGGCAAACGTGGTAGCCGATGCTTTAAGCCGGAATGCTGGCACCTTGAACGTCATTCTCAAGGGACGGTTGCCCGCATTCTATGAAGAGATGGAAAGCTTCGGGGTGGAGTTGGTCGGACCAGGATACCTGGCCAACCTCGAAGTCAAACCAACTCTAGCTGATGATATCAAGGAAGCCCAGAAGGGACACAAGAGTATTGAAGGCCTCAAGAGGAAGATACGGGAAGGCAAGACCCCAGGGTCCTCGGTTGATGATCAAGGAGTGGTGTGGTACGAGAAACGCTTATGCGTGCCCAACAAGGCCGAACTCAAGGACTTGATCTTGCAAGAGTCCCACAACATGCCATACTTCATCCATCCCGGTGGTACCAAGATGTATCAAGACCTCCGAGAGCGATTCTGGTGGCATGGCATGAGGAGAGAAATAGGCTCCTACGTCGCTAAGTGCGATGTATGCCAGCGGGTCAAGGCTGAGCATCAGCGACGTGCTGGGCTGCTACAACCTCTTCAAGTGCCAGAATGGAAATGGGACAAGGTCGGCATGAACTTCATTACCGGACTACCCCGGTCAAGAAGGGGTCATGACTCCATATGGGTCATCGTCAACCATTTAACTAAGGTGTCTCATTTCATTCCGGTCAACACCACCTACGGGGGCGACAAGTTGGCTAGCCTCTACATTGAGCGCATCGTTAGCCTTCATGGAGTTCCTAAGGAGATCGTGTCCGACCACGGCACGTAGTTCAGCTCAAGATTCTGGAAGAAGTTTCAAGAAGCTCTTGGAACCAAGCTCTCTTTCAGCACGGCTTTCCACCCGCAGACGGGCGGACAAACCGAGAGGGTAAACCAGATACTCGAGGACATGCACCGTGCATGTGTCTTGGCTCATGGTGCCAAATGGGAAGACTGTCTGCCGTTTGCTGAGTTCTCATACAACAACAGCTACCAGTCCAGTCTTCAAATGGCTCCATTCGAGGTGCTATATGGGCGAAAGTTCCGCACCCCACTCAATTGGTCCGAAACCGGTGAAGGACTAGTTTTTGGGCCAGAAGCGCTGCAGGAAGCGGAGAGAAAGGTGCAGCTTGTCCAAGAAAACCTGAAGGTAGCTAAGTCACGACAGAAGAGCTATGCGGACTCCCACCGCAAGGATGTGGAGTTCATTCCCGGAGACCAGGTGTACCTGCGCGTTACGCCTCTCAAGGGAACCAAGTGTTTCCATGTCAAGGGGAAGGTAGCCCCAAGGTTTATTGGACCCTTCAAGATCGCGGCAAGGCACGGGGAACTGGCTTATCAGTTGGAGCTACCCCCAGAACTTTCGGGTGTGCACAACGTGTTCCACGTGTCACAGCTCCGGAAGTGCTTACAAGTGCCGAACCGTTCCGATCGTTGCAAGGACATTGACCACCAAGTTGTTGACCTTCAACCGGACCTTACCTATCGCGAGAAGCCGATTTGCATTCTGGATGAAGTAGAGCCTTGCACCAGAAGCCGCACCATCAAGTATTTCAAGATTCAGTGGACCAACCATACCGAAGCAGAAGCAACATGGGAACGTGAAGACTATCTCCGATCAGAATTTCCAGAGCTATTTAACGCCTAGCTTAGGAATCTCGGGGACGAGATTCTTGTAAGAGGGATAGGTCTGTCACACCCTGTTTTTCCACCACCAATATTTTAAGTTGCAAAAATCAGGGCTTGTTAAAACTTTTTCCAATGATGTTGTGAATGCTATGAATGCCTTGTATGAATGTATGCTTGTTTGCTTGCTGATCCAAAACCCATGATAAATTTATTTACTTTTAAAAATGAATTTCCAAAACTCTTTTCTTTGACATCAGATCACCTCTACCTTGCTTGGGTTACACTACTAGCTCATGATGCCTAGTAGCACTCCCAACCAAAGTTGGTGATCTGAACTCAAATACTATTATTATTTGCCAAAAACATTATTTAATGATTTAAAACATTATTTTTTTATTTTAAATGCATGTTTGTTTCTAAGGCCAGGAATGATATTCCCACAAGGAAAAATGCTTCTCTGCCTTAGAAAATTCTGTGTAAAATCATGGAAACTCAGAAGGACATATATTTTCCATATATAAGATTTTCAACCCTATTTTATATTATATTTATTTGAGTAAAACCCTGAAAACCATTCCTGTCTGTTTTAACCTTTTGAGATATTTCCAAAGGAAATATTCCCAATAAAATCCCATTAAATTACAGGAGCCTCCCCAAGCCATATTTGGTGCCCACATAAAGTCTCACCTTGATCCAAGGTAGGGAAGGTCACCAAATGAACCTAAAACCATCTGTGTCCAGAATAGAGTTGGAACAACTCTACATAGCAAAGTTTGTCCAATGGGGCTGAAACTTTGCAGGGATGTTTGACACCTCAACTTAGGACTCCAGACCAAAAATGAGATTTGCTAGACTCTGTTTAGTCACACTCCCTTTGGAGAGGACAGATCTGGCCATTTTGATGCATTTTCAAGTTTACAAAGCTAAACTTGTTCAATGGAGCTCAAAATTGGTGGAAACCCCTACTTTAACCCCAAGACCAAACCTGTTAAGTTGAAGTTCTAGTGGTGGAGTGAAAGCACCCCAAACCACTGTCAAACACCTTCTGACAATAAGGTACAAACCCACCTAGCCACTGTTTTACCCAATGTGAGAGCCTCAAACTTGGTGTATTAGTGCCCCAGACCAACCTAAACACCCAGTCGACTAGCCCCTCCCCAGTTCAAAGCACAAGTGACAAGAACTCCAATTTGTGCCACAGATCTGGGCTGACAACACTAGTGAAACATGTCCCCCTTGACCAGCCAGTGCTCTCACTAGCACACAACAGCTAGAAACACTCCCAGCAACACCCAGGACATGAGGGACACGTCTAAAGTGCCCCAGAGCGCGCCAGCATGTCGTGGCATGCCAAAACTGCGCTCTGGGCACGCTACAGGGAGAAGCCGAGAAGGGGACGACGCTCCCGGCCGGTTCCAGCCTCCCCCGAAGTGTCCAAGACCTCCCCCGACAACCTCTCTGTGTAAAGCAGCCGCCAGGGACCCTCCTCCCCCGCGCTAGAGCTCGGGCGACGCGTGCCCGCACGCAACCGACTCGGCCGAGCATGCACAGACGCTGCAGCTCGACTCCACGCCTTCTACCTCTACGGCCGATGCTTGAGAGCGTCCCAAACCACGTACGGAGACCGTGGTTTCGCAGCCAGCACCCCACTGTGCACGCACGCGCGCCACGGTGACTTACCGGCACACCGAGTCGGCTCACCGTTGTGAGCCTATAAATAGGCCTCCCCGGTACCTCAGCAACCCTCCAGCAGCCTTTGCACGACCACTAGCTCCCCCCTAGCCACCCAATCGAGCTCGTAGAGCCCCGGTGCTCGAGATCGACCGAGGCCCCTCCGCCTTGGAGCTCTGGTCGATCTCCGGCTACACGCCGGCTCCTGCGACACTCGACCCACCAGAGCACTCCCCTCGACACCAGGAACCTTTCCCCCAACAGCCCCGAGCTTTTCTGTGCCCCTAGCTACCAATTCAACCACATCCTGAAACCCCTCCGCCACGGCCACCTCGTCGCCGGCGACTCCGAGTCTCTCTGGCGCTGTCCCGGCCACTTGCAGGTAGGCGGAGGCACGATGAACCCATTCCTGCCCTTAGCTAGGCCCATGGACAACGATAGCCTCTCCGGAGTTCATTTCCTCCTCCCTGGCCGGAGGTAGGGGAAGAACCCGACAGGTGGGCTCCACCTGTCGGCGTCCTGGAGCTGCCCCGCGCGCAGCCACAGCCGCTGACCCCACGGGCCCGCACGTCAGGTTCAAACCTGGCGCGCGCGCGCCTGGCAGCCTGCTGGCTGGCTGGGCCGGCCTACTTCCCAGGCCAGGCTTTGGCCTTTTTCTTTTATTTTTAAACCTCAGACTAAAATGATTTTTGTAAAAATAACTACACAGTGGAAAAATATAATTCTTCCACTGATATTTTTCTAAAAATGAGTAGTATTTGATTCTGCCATTGTTGATATTTTTCAAAAACAGAATTTGTTTTATAGTAATATAAAGGCATTAAAAGAAATAGTTTGCTCCTATTTAGTAATTATTAAAAATGCTTAGCTAGTAAAAACTAAGAGAAGATATTTTTCAAAATAACAACCTGAATTTAACCAAGTTTTACAACATTTTCAAAAGTGATTTGTGATCTGTTTTTGTGTGAGCTATTTCTTATTTATTCTATTCTCGACGATAGAATTACCGAGTGACGACGGATTCGGAGCGGAAGACCTCGAAGACCCTGGATACTTAGCTGACCAAGGCAAGAAGTCCTTTGACCATGACTTGAGCATATGAATTGATGCATGCTAGAATAGCAAGTACTTTTCTGTTGCATGTGATCATAGTCCCGGTTCATCATTGGTGTGATGGTACCGAAGGCTTCTTCAAAGCACTTGCATGATGGATTCGGAGCACAAGCATGATGAGCTTGACCCTACCATCTATGAGGATCATGCTACTGTCATGTTGACTAGTAGAGTTAGAGAACCATTGCATTGAGCTTGACCCTACCCCTTGAGGGTCATGCTAATACCATGTTAACAAGTAAAAGTATATTATCATGAGCATGATGATGAGTTAAATCAAAGGTTTATGAAAACCCCGTCGTTGCCACTAATGCCCGAGGGTGATGATGAGTTGGTGGTCACTTTTGGTGAAGTGATGCATTGGTGTTTTGTGTGAGTATGGTTTCGGAAATGGGATTAGATTTATGATGTGTAGACCGTCCCAACCTTACCAGTACGACCACATTACCCCTTTATGGGATGGGGCTTTGTTGATTACTCTGGTCGGTACTAGCAAAGAGCCACATTACTAGTGGCGGGAGTGATTGTCGTCACTCTCGTGATGGGGTCGTGCCAGGTAGGACGACTATGCCATTATTATGAGTTCCAGGCACACCGTTGGTCCCCCCGTGGTTGATACTGTCCAGAGTCGGTGCTCGTAAGACGTACAACATGTGGGCTGGGTACCAATCAAGTGGACCTCTTTGTTTAGTATCGTCAGGGGAAAGATAATGATCGGGTACTTACCTTGGGTATATGTGATATACCGCGAGTCGTGGATGACACGGAAGTTTCCCGGATCTCGTGGGTCCAGCGTACTACCTCTGCAGAGTGTAAACTATTCGAATAGGCATGTCCACGGTCAAGGACAGTTGGGTAATCCTGCTTAAACTACGTCCAGCGTTTCCGCATAAACCAAGTGTGAGTGTGTGTGTGTGTGGTGTTAAAAGGTGTTGTTATAATAATAATAATATGACCAAGTTTGGTGACTTGGCATATAGGGTGAACCCTGATGGTTCAGCCCTCAACTGATATATTGAGGATATGACCAAGTTCGGTGACTTGGCATATAGGGTGAACTCCGATGGTTCAGCCCTTAACAGATATGTTGGTATCTGTAACCTGTTCTTTAGGAGTAATTCTTTAACTTGATGCATATTCATGATCATACCACCCAGATGGTTATACTAGAAATGCATGATATTTTCATCCTTCATTTTCATTATTCATATCATGGGCTGTTTGCGAGTACATTCAAAGTACTCATTGGCTTGCCACTGGTTATATTATTGAGCAGACTAGGAAGGACCGGAGTTTGGTGATGAGTACATCTTCGGAGACGGACCTGCGATCTAGGACGCTTCCAAGTCAGAATGCCTGTCGGTGTAGGCTTGATGGCATGGGCACCCGCTAAGCCCTTATGAGTTTCCGCTACCTGTTGTACCCGTTTTATTTGGCCTTAGGCCCTGTTTGTGAACCTGACCCTTCGGTCATTTGATGTAATATTCGGTATTTGGATGTAAGACTCTATTATGCAGTATCTGTGTTCAGTGAGCATTGATCCTTGGGATCACTTGGCACGGCAATCTCGACTTACCAGTCGGTGTCCCCACAAGGGCCCGAGTGCCATGATTTCAGATCTGAACCTATAATGTTGTCGCCAATATATGTGTGTTTTAGATCCTATCTTGCAAGTTGTAGTCACCTACTATGTGTTATGACCCGGCAACCCTGGAGTGACAATAGCCAGAACCACTCCCGGAGATGACCATAGTATGAGGAGTTCATGTATTCACCGCGTGTTAATGCGTTGGTCCGGTTCTTTATTAAAAGGAGAACCTTAATATCCCGTTGTTTCCATTAGGACCCCGCTGCCTCGGGAGGGATGCACAATAGATGTCATGCAAGTTCTTTTCCCTAAGCATGTATGACTACATACGGAATACATGCCTACATTAGATGACGAATGGGAGCTAGTTACATATCTCTCCGTGTTATAGCTGTTACATGATGAATCACATCCGTCACACTCATCCATCACCGATCCACTGCCTACGAGTCTTTTACTACTGGTCCTTGCTACGTTACTTTGTCCTGGCTTGTCCCTGGCTACAAAAGGGATTGGGCCACTTTGCTACTACTGTTGCTACTTCTGTTACTCTGTTGCTACTGCTGTTCCTTGCTACTTCGTTGTTACTTGTTGCAAGACCTTTTTCGACACCGTTGTCGGGAAAGAATAGTTCCTCGCCACGTGCAACAGTGGCGCCATTGATACAACAGTTAGGAATAGTCTGTCGTCAACAGATCGTTTGTGACACCGTTGCTATCGTACTACTTTGCTACTGATACCTTGCTTGCAGACACTAATCTTTCAGGTGTGGTTGAATTTGATAAACTTAGCTGCTAATACTTGAGAATATTCTTTAGCTTCCCCTTCTGAGCGAATCAACAAATTTGGGTTGAATACTCTACCCTCGAAAACTGTTGCGATCCCCTACACTTGTGGGTTATCAAGACATTTTTCTGGCGCCGTTGCCGGGGAAGAACAACTATATTCTCTGAGTCACTTGGGATTGACGTCTGCTGATCACTATGAGGAATCCGAAAGATCCAAGAACTAAAATCTTGCCTTCCACTACGAGGAGAGGTAAGGAATTGCCATCTAGCTCTGCACTTGATTCACCTTTAGTTTTGAGTAAGTTTGCGACATCGCCTCCTGCTAGAAATCTTGATATGTCGCCTGTGCCTGATGATGTTATGCTTGATATTATGTCTGATGATGATATGCTTGATACTATGCCTGATGATGCTATGCTTGATACTGCTTTGCCACTTGGTGCATTCCTTGATGCACGTATTGCTAGAGTTGCTGCTAGACGTGATGATACTTCTGAAACTGCTGATACTATTGAAGTAGAACTTGTTACTATGCCTGTTATGCCTAATACACGCTATGCTATGGAGGGCGAGATAGCTGAGGATTTTCTTGCTTGTAAGGATCGCTATGATGTTGAGAAATTACTGCGCAAGTGGAAAGAAAAATCTCTGAACGCTAGGATGAAGTATGACCCGAAGTTTGCCACTTCACCTATCTTTGTGACCGATAAGGATTATGAATTCTCTGTCGACCCTGAGTTAATCACTCTGGTCGAATCTAATCATTTTCACGGTTATGAGTCTGAAACGGTTGTAGCCCATCTTACCAAACTGCACGATATAGCCGCCCTATTCACTAGTGAGGAAAAGATCCGCCACTACTTTATCCTCAAGCTGTTTCCTTTCTCGCTAAAGGATGATGCTAAGACCTGGTTCACTTCTCTTGCTCCTAGTTGTGTGCGTAGCCCCTAGGATATGGTCTACTACTTCTCTGGAAAATATTTCCCTGCCCAGAAGAAGCAAGCTGCCTTGCATGAAATATACAGCTTTCCTCAAGCTGAAGAAGAGAGTCTCCCACAAGCTTGGGGGAGGCTCATCCAGCTACTGAATGCTTTGCCTGATCACCCTCTTGAGAAGAATGAAATACTTGATATCTTCTATAATGGACTTACTGATGCTTCCAAAGACCACTTAGATAGTTGTGCCGGTAGTGTTTTTAGGGAACGAACCGTAGAACAAGCTGAGATTCTGCTGAATAACATCTTGTGCAATGAGAATGCTTGGACTATTCCCGAAACACCTCCTAAGCCAACTCCAAAGAAAAGAGGTATTCTATTCCTCAGTCCTGAAGATATGCAAGAAGCTAAGAAATCTATGCGAGAGAAAGGCATGAAATCTGAAGATGTCAAAAATCTACCACCTATCGAAGAGATCCATGGTCTCGATAACCCGATATAGGTAGTAGAAGTAAATTCTCTGCGTAGGTTTGATGAGAGTGATATTCCTTTTGATAAACCTACTAGCCTACGCATGGATGAATTTGATAACTTTGTTGCCAAACAATAGAGTTTCAATGATTATGTTAGCAGACAATTGGAACAAAATGCTCGTATGCTTAGTCATTTAAGTGCTTGTGTGGACAGAAACGTCAACGATCTTAAGCTTCTAAGTAGACATGCATCTATGGTTACTACTCAGGTAGAACAAGTACTTCAAGCTCAAAATGACTTGCTCAATGAGTTGAATGAAAATCCTGTCAGAGTCGTTACTAGAGGCGGTAGAATGACCCAGGAACCTTTGTATCGTGAGGGTCACCCGAAGAGAGTTGAACAAGATTCTCAAGGAGTTAGCACTGATGCACCTAGTCATCTTAGAAAGAAGAAGAAAGATGATACGAACCTGCATGCTAGCAACCCTGTTGCTGCTACACCTGAGAGTCCAAACGATGTCTCTATTACTGATGCTGAAACACAATCTGGTGATGAACATGAGCCTAATGATAATATCAATAGTGATTTTCATGAAGATGCTCAACATAGCAATGATAAGGATGTGGAGATTGAACCTGTTGATCTTGATAACCCACAGCCTAACAATAAGAGATACGATAAGAACGACTTCGCTGCTAGGAAGCATGGTAAAGAAAGGGAACCATGGGTTCAGAAACCCATGCCCTTTCCTCCCAATCCATCCAAGAAAAAGGATGATGAAGATTGTGAGCGCTTCGTTGAAATGATTAGACATGTCTTTCTGCAAATGTGTTTGACATATATGCTCAAAATGTCTCCATATGCTAAGTACATGAAAGATATTGTGACTAATAAGAGGAGGATACCTGAGGTTGAGATTTCCACCATGCTTGCTAATTATACCTTCAAGGGTGGAACTCCCAAGAAACTAGGTGATCCCGGTGTGCCCAGTATACCTTGCTCCATTCAAGGCAACTACGTTAGAACTGTGTTATGCGACCTTGGAGCCGGTCTTAGTGTTATGCCTCTCTCTCTTTATCGTAGACTTGAACTGGATAAGTTGACACCCACTGAAATCTCTCTGCAAATGGCCGACAAATCAACTGCTTTCCCTATCGGCATTTGCGAGGATGTGCCTGTTGTGGTTGCTAACGTCACCATCTTAACAGACTTTGTTATCTTGGATATTCCCGAGGACGATACCATGGCGGTCATCCTCGGAAGACCCTTTTTAAACACTACAGGGGCTGTTATAGATTGCAACAAAGGCAATGTCACTTTCCATGTCCACGGTAACGAGCATACGGTGCACTTTCCGAAGAAACGATATCGAGTACATTGCATCAATGCTATCGAAAAAACTTCATCGATACTTATTGGGAGCTTTGAATGCCCTATTCCTCGTGTCAAGATGAAGTATGATTTGCTTGTTGCGGAAATACATATCCCCATTGAGGTGACCTAGTGACTATTCGAGAATTCTCCGTTCTCTTTTGCAATTCGAAGAAGTTTTTCAAAGAGGCTTGATCAACCTCACTGACGGATTTCTTTCGATGACCATGAGATGGATGAATCGAGGAGTCACGAACCTTTGTTCCAAGCGTTCACCTTCGGTTGCTTAGAAGAAAAATGATAGGTTTAGATTAGTTTTACCTATTTTCTATTTTAGCGTCCGGTAGAAAAGTACCCCGGAAATAAAAGTTCTCCGAACGTCCTGAAAATCTAGTATGATTTTTTCTGGAATTTTTGAAAAATTCTGAGACAAAGAGCTTGTGTGGGGGCTGCACCAGTGGGCCATAAGCCCCGACGGCCCGGGCACCCGTCCTCGAAGGAGATCCCTCGCTCCATACAACTTTCCTTGACCGCGTTGCTTTGACACGCTACCAGTTCCTTGAGAGGGATGATGAATCCCTCCTATACCGTTTGATATTTAAACGGCATCGTGTTTTCCATATAACCCTTCCTGCTACTGCCTTATTTGACTTTCAGGTAAAACGAAGATATTACATAACCAGAGGAGAGGCAGAGGAGTATGAGAGGCAGGCAAAGGCTGCTCGTCTCCGTGAGACACCTATTTAGGCAGTGGCTGCAACGCTCCGTATAACCCCGATTATGATTTTGGGTTTCGCCAGGACCAACCTTGGGAGTAGACCAACTTAGGCCAAAAGCCAAAGCTTGGGGGAGTACGTGTTCTCACCGACTTTACATTCTTGCTTATGCTTTCACTTTGTTAGCCGGTGTTCACACTTTGCCACTGTATCATCCATGCTAGTTTATTTTCTTTTTCTCGTTTTCTTTTCGTGTGTCTGCCTAGTTTGAGAAAAACCAAAAAGATTTTATTTTTCTTCTTTTTCTTGCAGGGAGCTTTCCCGTGTAAATAGTTTTCTTTTTCTTTGGGTCAAGGTAGAAGATATTGGTTACAATGTTTAGTGGCTCTTGCATGCATACCTGTTTAGCTTTCAAAGAGCCATATTACTTTGTCTTCTCCTTTGTGTTTGCGTGCAGATTCCAGCGTAGTTCAATGCACGACCATGCTTATTATTGTTCACATTGTTCGGTCATGCAAGTGAAAGGCAATAATGACGATATATGATGAAGTCACTAAGCGTGGAAAAGCTGGTATGAACTCGATCTATATTGGTTTTGTAAATATGACTAGCTCATCATGCCTAATTCAGCTTTGTTGTGAGGGAAACATGTTTGTAATGACAACTTAGAGATCATAGTTGCTTATGCCATGCTTACTTAGCTAGGAGCTTATAATGGTTTGTCTTGGATGCCCACATGAATGTTGAGATGACTGTGTTATAGTATGATAGGATGCTATCCTCCTTTGAATGATTCAAGTGGCTTTACTTGGCGCATGTTCACGCATGTAGTTGAAACAAAACAAACATAACCTCTATGATGTTCATGTTCATGGTGATTTATGTCCTACTCATGCTTGCACTCAATGGTAGTTAATCTCAATGCATTTTGATGACCGTTATCGCTCTCTAGTTGGTCGCTTCCCAGTATTTTGCTAGCCTTCACTTGTACTACGCGGGAATACTGCTTGTGCATCCACCTCCCATAAACCAAAAGTTGTGCCATATGAGTCCACCATACCTACCTATATGCGATATCTACCTGCCGTTCCAAGTAAATTTGCATGTGCCACTCTCTAAACCTTCAACAAATAATCTATTTTGCATGCCCGAACCGCTCATGTGGTGACAGGGGGCTATTGGTATCTTCAATGCTAGGCGTGTTATCCTCGAGATGTGTTTATTCACTATCATTCACGAGCAAGGGGCCGGTAATTGGAATTCCCAGTTCCATGCTCAAATAGAAAAGATAATTGCAAACAAAATTCCCCCAGGATTGATGTTGGTATGGACGGTACCCGAGGATTCGGCTACCCGTGGAATGTGATTGATTATTGGTGGGGGAGTCAAAACTTTACTTTTCTGTTTGGGGACCGCCCATAGCATGTGTAGCGTGGAAGATGTTGAGAACTCTTGATCATTGCGTTGACAAAGAGAGCATGCCACCCAAAATTATGATCTCTGTTTTGAAAGCTTGAACTCTGGCACCTCTACAAATCAATGCTTCCCTCTATGAAGGGCTTGTCTATTTATGTTCCTGTTGAGTCATCCTCCTCTTACAAAAGCACCAATTAGAGAGCACCTTTGTCATTTTTATGCTTTGCTTTTAACTGTGTTGAGTATGACTATGACTTGATCTTCATTGCCTTGAATTACAATGTTTAGTCAGCCCTTGGTCTTTGAAGGTGCTCTGCATTTATGTTTTGCGGTCTCAGAAAGAGCTAGCGAGATACCATCTATTCGTACTGCTTCATGTTGTTTTGATTGAAGTTTTGACATTTGAGGCTTATTATTATTTGCTCGCTAGTTGATCATGCCAATGATATGAGTTTACCGTGAGACCTAGATGTCATTTGCTTATGTGGTTTTACTTGTGATCTTGCTGAAATTCTGGTTATGAGTTAGACATGGTTGCCACAACAAGATCAAACAGAGTTCGTCAAAGTTTTTCTTTAGTCTCTTTCAGTTTCTCAACTGAATTGCTTGAGGACAAGCAAGGCCTTAATCTTGGGGGAGTTGATACATCTCCGTCGTATCTATTTTTTCGAACTCTTTTGCCCTTCTTTTGGACTCTAATTTGCATGATTTGAATGGAACTAACCCGGACTGACACTGTTTTTAGCAGAATTGCCATGGTGTTGTTTTTTGTGTAGAAATAAAAGTTCTCGAAATGTCCTGAAAATTTACGGAGATTTTTTCTGGAATATAAGAAAAATACCTGCCAAAGATCCACCGGAGGGGCGTGCTAGTGGGCCACAAGCCCACAGGCCGAGGCCACACCCCCTAGGCCGCGCCGTGAGGGCTTGTGGGGCCCACGTGGCACCACCGCCCCCAAACTCAGCTCTATATCTTCCGTCTCGCCCAGAAAAAAATCAGAGAGAAGGTTTCATCGCGTTTTACAATACGGAGGCGCCGCCACCTCCTGTTCTTCATGTGGAGGGCAGATCTGGAGTCCGTTCGGGGCTCCGGAGAGGGGAAATCGTCGCCATCATCATCATCAAACTTCCTCCATCGACAATTCCATGATGCTCTTCATCGTTCGTGAGTAATCTCATCGTAGGCTTGCTGGACAGTGATGAGTTGGATGAGACCTATCATGTACTCGAGTTAGTTTTGACAGGGATTGATCCCTAGTATCCACTATGTTCTAGATTGATGTTGCTACTACTTGGCTATGCTTAATGCTTGTCACTAGGGCCCGAGTGCCATGATTTCATATCTGAACCTATTATGTTGTTGCCAATATATGTGCATTTTAGATCCTATCTTGCAAGTTGTAGTCACCTACTATGTGTTATGACCCGGCAACCCCGGAGTGACCATAGCCGGAACCACTCCCGGAGATGACCATAGTATTACAAGTTCAAGTATTCACCGCGTGTTAATGCGTTGGTCCCATTCTTTATTAAAAGGAGAACCTTAATATCCCGTAGATTCCATTAGGACCCCGCTGCCACGGGAGGGATGGACAATAGATGTCATGCAAGTTCTTTTCCCTAAGCATGTATGACTACATACGGAATACATGCCTACATTAGATTGACGAATGGGAGCTAGTTACATATCTCTCCGTGTTATAGCTGTTACATGATGAATCACATCCGTCACACTCATCCATCACCGATCCACTGCCTATGAGTCTTTTACTACTGGTCCTTGCTACGTTACTTTGTCCTGGCTTGTCCCTGGCTACAAAAGGGATTGGGCCACTTTGCTACTACTGTTGCTACTGTTGTTACTCTGCTGCTACTGCTGTTCCTTGCTACTTCGCTGTTACTTGTTGCAAGACCTTTTTTGACACCGTTGTCGGGGAAGAGTAGTTCCTCGCCCACGTGCAACACTGGCGCCATTGATACAACATTTAGGAATAGTCTGCCGTCAACAGATCGTTTCTGACACCGTTGCTATCATACTACTTTGCTACTAATACCTTGCTTGCAGACACTAAACTTTTAGGTGTGGTTGAATTTGATAAACTCAGCTACTAATAGTTGAGAATATTCTTTAGCTTCCCCTTGTGAGAGAATCAACAAATTTGGGTCGAATACTATACCCTCAAAAACTGTTGTGATCCCCTACACTTGTGGGTTATCAAGACATTTTTCTGGCGCCATTGCCGGGGAAGCACAGCTATATTCTCTGAGTCACTTGGGATTGACGTCTACTGATCACTATGAGGAATCCGAAAGATCCAAGAACTAAAATATTGCCTTCCACTACGAGGAGAGGTAAGGAATTGCCATCTACCTCTGCACTTGATTCACCTTCAGTTTTGAGTAAGTTTGCGACATCGCCTCCTGCTAGAAATCTTGATATGTCACCTGTGCCTGATGATGTTATGCTGGATACTAGGCCTGATGATGCTATGCTTGATACTATGCCTGATGATGCTATGCCTGATACTACTTTTCCACTTGGTGCATTCCTTGATGCATATATTGCTAGAGTTGCTGCTAGACGTGATGATACTTCTGAAACTGCTGATACTATTGAAGTAGAACTTGTTACTATGCCTGTTATGCCTGATACACACTATGTTATGGAGGGAGGGATAGCTGAGGATATTCTTGCGTGTAAGGATCGCTATGATGTTGAGAAATTACTGCGCAAGTGGAAAGAAAAATCTCTGAACGCTAGGATGAAATATGACCCGAAGTTTGCCACTTCACCTATCTTTGTGACCGATAAGGATTATGAATTCTCTGTCGACCCTGAGTTAATCACTCTGGTCGAACCTGATCCTTTTCACGGTTATGATTCTGAAATGGTTGTAGCCCATCTTACCAAACTGCACGATATAGCCACCCTATTCACTAGTGAGGAAAAGGTCCGCCACTACTATATCTTCAAGCTGTTTCCTTTCTCGCTAAAGGATGATGCTAAGACCTGGTTCACTTCTCTTGCTCCTGGTTGTGTGCGTAGCCCCCAGGATATGGTCTACCACTTCTCTGAAAAATATTTCCCTGCCCATAAGAAGCAAGCTGCCTTGTAGGAAATATACAGCTTTGCTCAAGCTGAAGAAGAGAGTCTCCCACAAGCTTGGGGGAGGCTCATCCAGCTACTGAATGCTTTGCCTGATCACCCTCTTGAGAAGAATGAAATACTTGATATCTTCTATAATGGACTTACCGATCCTTCCAAAGACCACTTAGATAGTTGTGCCGGTAGTGTTTTTAGGGAATGAACCGTAGAACAAGCTGAGATTCTGCTGAATAACATCTTGTGCAATGAGAATGCTTGGACTATTCCCGAACCACCTCCCAAGCCAACTCCAATGAAAAGAGGTATTCTATTCCTCAGTCCTAAAGATATGCAAGAAGCTAAGAAATCTATGCGAGAGAAAGGCATTAAATCTGAAGATGTCAAAAATCTACCACCTATCGAAGAGATCCATGGTCTCGATAACCCGGTACAGGTAGTAGAAGTAAATTCTCCGCGTAGGTTTGATGAGAGTGATATTCCTTTTCATAAACCCGCTTGCCTATGCATGGATGAATTTGATAACTTTGTTGCCAAACAACAGAGTTTCAATGATTATGTTAGGAGACAATTGGAACAGAATGCTCGTATGCTTAGTCATTTAAGTGCTTGTGTGGACAGAAACGTCAATGATCTTAATCTTCTAAGTAAACATGCCTTTGTGGTTACTACTCAGGTAGAACAAGTACTTCAAGCTCAAAATGACTTGCTCGATAAGTTGAATGAAAATCCTGTCAGAGTCGTTACTAGAGGCGGTAGAATGACCCAGGAACCTTTGTATCCTGAGGGTCACCCGAAGAGAGTTGAACAAGATTCTCAAGGAGTTAGCACTGATGCACCTAGTCATCTTAGAAAGAAGAAGAAAGATGATAGGAACTTGCACGCTAGCAACCCTGTTGCTGGTACACCTGAGAGTCGAAACGATGTCTCTGTTTCTGATGCTGAAACACAATCTGGTGATGAACATGAGCCTAATGATAATATCAATAGTGATTTTCATAAAGATGCTCAACCTAGCAATGATAAGGATGTGGAGATTGAATCTATTGATCTTGATAACCCACATCCTAAGAATAATAGATACGATAAGAACGACTTCGCTGCTAGGAAGCATGGTAAAGAAAGGGAACCATGGGTTCAGAAACCCATGCCCTTTCCACCCAAACCATCCAAGAAAAAGGATGATGAAGATTTTGAGCGCTTCGTTGAAATGATTAGACATGTCTTTCTGCAAATGTGTTTGACAGATATGCTCAAAATGTCTCCGTATGCTAAGTACATGAAAAATATTGTGACTAATAAGAGGATACCTAAGGTTGAGATTTCCACCATGCTTGCTAATTATACCTTCAAGGGTGGAACTCCCAAGAAACTAGGTGATCCCGGTGTGCCCACTATACCTTGCTCCATTAAAGGCAACTACGTTAGAACTGCGTTATGCGACCTTGGAGCCGGTGTTAGTGTTATGCCTCTCTCTCTTTATCGTAGACTTGAACTAGATAAGTTGACACCCAATGAAATCTCTCTGCAAATGGCCGAAAAATCAACTGCTTTCCCTATCGGCATTTGCGAGGATGTGCCTGTTGTGGTTGCTAACGTCACCATCTTAACTGACTTTGTTATCTTGGATATTCCCGAGGACGATGCCATGGCGGTCATCCTCGGAAGACCCTTTTAAACACTGCAGGGGCTATTATAGATTGCAACAAAGGCAATGTCACTTTCCATGTCCACGGTAACGAGGATACGGTGCACTTTCCGAAGAAACAATATCGAGTACATTGCATCAATGCTATCGAAAAAACTTCACCGATACTTATTGGGAGCTTTGAATGCCCTATTCCTCGTGTCAAGATGAAGTATGATTTGCTTGTTGGGGAAATACATATCCCCATTGAGGTGACCTAGTGACTATTCGAGAATTCTCCGTTCTCTTTTGCGATTCGAAAAAGTTTGTCAAAGAGGCTTGATCAACCTCACTCACGGATTTCTTTTGATGACCATGAGATGGATGAATCGAGGAGTCACGAATCTCTGTTCCAAGCTTTAACCTTCGGTTGCTTAGAAGAAAAATGATACGTTTAGATTAGTTTTACCTGTTTTCTGTTTTAGCGTCCGGTAGAAAAGTACCCCGAAAATAAAAGTTCTCCGAACGTCCTGAAAATCAAGTATGATTTTTTCTGGAATTTTTGAAAAAATTCTGAGACAAAGAGCTTGTCTGGGGGCTGCACAAGTGGGCCACAAGCCCTGACGGCGCGGGCACCCATCCGCGAAGGAGATCCCCCGCTCCATACAGCTTTCCTTGACCGCGTCGCTTTGACACGCTACCAGTTCCTTGAGAAGGATGATGAGTCCCTCCTATACTGTTTGATACTTAACCGGCAGCGTGTTTTCCATATTACCCTTCCTGCTCGTGCCTTCTTTGACTTTCAGGTAAAACGAGATATTACATAACCAGAGGAGAGGCAGAGGAGTATGAGAGGGAGGCAAAGCTTGCTTGTCTCCGTGAGGCATCTATTCAGGCAATGGCTGCAGCGCTCCCGTATAACCCCGATTATGATTTTGGGTTTCGCCAGGACCATCCTTGGAAGTAGACCAACTTAGGCCAAAAGCCTAAGCTTGGGGGAGTACGTGTTCTCACCGACTTTACATTCTTGCTTATGCTTTCACTTTGTTAGCCGGTGTTCACACTTTGCCACTATATCATCCATGCTAGTTTATTTTTTGTTTTTCTCGTTTTCTTTTCTTGTGTCTGTCTAGTTTGAGAAAAACCAAAAAGATTTTCTTTTCTTCTTTTGCTTGTTGGGAGCTTTCCCGTGTAAATAGTTTTCTTTTTCTTTGGGTCAAGGTAGAAGATATTGGTTACAATGTTTAGTGGCTCTTGCATGCATACATGTTTAGCTTTCAAAGAGCCATATTACTTTGTCTTCTCCTTTGTGTTTGCCTGCAGATTCCAACATAGTCCAATGCACGAGCACGCTTATTGTTGTTCACATCGTTCGGTCATGCAAGTGAAAGACAATAATGACGATATATGATGAAGTGACTGAGCCTGGAAAAGCTGGTATGAACTCGATCTATTTTGTTTTTGTAAATATGACTAGCTCATCATGCCTAATTCAGCTTTGTTGTGAGGGAAACATGTTTATAATGACAACTTAGAGATCATAGTTTCTTATGCCATGCTTACTTAGCTAGGAGCTTATAATGGTTTGTCTTGGATGCCCACATGAAGTTTGAGATGACTGTGATGTAGTATGATAGGATGGTATCCTTCTTTGAATGATTCAAGTGGCTTTACTTGGCGCATGTTCACGCATGTAGTTGAAACAAAATCAACATAGCCTCTATGATGTTCATGTTCATGGTGATTTATGTCCTACTCATGATTGCACTCAATGGTAGTTAATCTCAATGCATTTTGATGACCGTTGTCGCTCTCTAGTTGGTCGCTTCCCAGTCTTTTGCTAGCCTTCACTTGTACTAAGCGGGAATACTGCTTGTGCATCCTCCTCCCATAAACCAAAAGTTGTGCCATATGAGTCCACCATACCTACCTATATGCGGTATCAACCTGCCGTTCCAAGTGAATTTGCATGTGCCACTCTCTAAACCTTCAAGAAATAATCTGTTTCGCATGCCCGAACCGCTCATGTGGTGACAGGGAGCTATTGGTATCTTCCATGCTAGGCGTGTTATCCTCGATATGTGTTTATTCACTATCATTCACGAGAAAGGGGCCGGTAATTGGAATTCCCAGTTCCATGCTCAAATCGAAAAGATAATTGCAAACAAAACTCCCCCAGGATTGATGTTGGTATGCACGGTAACCTGAGGATTCAGCTAGCCGTGGAGTGTGATTGATTGGTGGTGAGGGAGTCAAAACTTTACTTTTCTATTTGGGAACTGCCCATAGCATGTGTAGCGTGGAAGATGTTGAGAAGTCTTGATCATTGCATTGACAATGAGAGCATGCCACCCAAAATAATTATCTCTGTATTTCAAAGCTTGAACTCTCGCACCTCTGCAAATCAATGCTTCCCTCTGCGAAGGGCCTGTGTATTTATGTTCCTCTTCAGTCATCCTCCTCTTACAAAAGCACCAATTAGAGAACACCTCTGTCATTTTTATGCTTTTCTTTTAACTATGTTGAGTATGACTATGACTGGATCTTCATTGCCTTGAATTACAATGTTTAGTCAGCCCTTGGTCTTTGAAGGTGTTGTGCATTTATGTTTTGCAGTCTCAAAAAGAGCTAGCGAGATACCATCTATTCGTACTGCTTCATGTTGTTTTGATTGAAATGTTCACATTTGAGGCTTATTATTATTTGCTCGCTAGTTGATTATGCCATTGATATGAGTTTACCGTGAGACCTAGATGTCATTTTCTTATTGTTGGGGAACGTCGCATGGGAAACAAAAATTTTCCTACGCGCACGAAGACCTATCATGGTGATGTCCATCTACGAGAGGGGATGAGTGATCTACGTACCCTTGTAGACCGTACAGCAGAAGCGTTAGTGAACGCGGTTGATGTAGTGGAACGTCCTCACGTCCCTCGATCCGCCCCGCGAACAATCCCGCGATCAGTCCCACGATCTAGTACCGAACGGACGGCACCTCCGCGTTCAGCACACGTACAGCTCGACGATGATCTCGGCCTTCTTGATCCAGCAAGAGAGACGGAGAGGTAGAAGAGTTCTCTAGCAGCGTGACGGCGCTCTGGAGGTTGGTGATGATCTCGTCTCAGCAGGGCTCCGCCCGAGCTCCGCAGAAACGTGATCTAGAGGAAAAACCGTGGAGGTATGTGGTCGGGCTGCCGTGGAAAAGTCGTCTCAAATCAGCCCTAAAACCTCCGTATATATAGGTGGGAGTGGGGGGGGGGCTTGCCTTGGGGCTCAAGGTGCCCCAAGGGGGTCGGCCGAGCCAAGGGGGAAGGTCTCCCCCCCCAAACCGAGTTGGACTTGGTTTGGTGGGTGGGAGTCCTTCCTTCCCTTCCCACCTCCTCCTTTTTTTTCTTTCTCTTTGATTTTTCTTCCAATGCGCATAGGGCCCTTTTGGGTTGTCCCACCAGCCCAATAAGGGCTGGTGCACCACTCTCAAGGCCTATGGGCTTCCCCGGGGTGGGTTGCCCCCCCCCCCCTGGTGAACTCCCGGAACCCATTCGTCATTCCCGGTACATTCCCGGTAACTCCGAAAACCTTCCGGTAATCAAATGAGGTCATCCTATATATCAATCTTCGTTTCCGAACCATTCCGGAAACCCTCGTGATGCCCGTGATCTCATCCAGGACTCCGAACAACATTCGGTAACCAACCATATAACTCAAATACGCATAAAACAACGTCGAACCTTAAGTGTGCAGACCCTGCGGGTTCGAGAACTATGTAGACATGACCCGAGAGACTCCTCGGTCAATATCCAATAGCGGGACCTGGATGCCCATATTGGATCCTACATATTCTACGAAGAACTTATCGTTTGAACCTCAGTGTCAAGGATTCATTTAATCCCGTATGTCATTCCTTTTGTCCTTCGGTATGTTACTTGCCCGAGATTCGATCGTTAGTATCCGCATACCTATTTCAATCTCGTTTACCGGCAAGTCTCTTTACTCGTTCCGTAATACAAGATCCCGCAACTTACACTAAGTCACATTGCTTGCAAGGATTGTGTGTGATGTTGTATTACCGAGTGGGCCCCGAGATACCTCTCCGTCACACGGAGTGACAAATCCCAGTCTTGATCCATACTAACTCAACTAACACCTTCGGAGATACCTGTAGAGCATCTTTATAGTCACCCAGTTACGTTGCGACGTTTGATACACACAAAGTACTCCTCTGGTGTCAGTGAGTTATATGATCTCATGGTCATAGGAACAAATACTTGAAACGCAGAAAACAGTAGCAACAAAATGACACGATCAACATGCTATGTCTATTAGTTTGGGTCTAGTCCATCACGTGATTCTCCTAATGACGTGATCCAGTTATCAAGCAATAACACCTTGTTCATAATCAGAAGACACTGACTATCTTTGATCAACTGGCTAGCCAACTAGAGGCTTGCTAGGGACAGTGTTTTGTCTATGTATCCACACATGTAAATGAGTCTTCATTCAATACAATTATAGCATGGATAATAAACGATTATCTTGATACAGGAATTATAATAATAACTATATTTATTATTGCCTCTAGGGCATAATTCCAACAGTCTCCCACTTGCACTAGAGTCAATAATCTAGTCCTCACATCATCATGCAAATTACATTGTAATAAATCTAACACCCATACAGTTCTGGTGTTGATCATGCTTAGCCCGTGGAAGAGGCTTAGTCAGCGGGTCTGCTACATTTAGATCCGTGTGCACTTTGCATATATTCACGTCCTCCCCTTCGACGTAGTCGCGGATGAGGTTGAAGCGTAGTTTGATGTGTCTGGACTTCTTGTGAAACCGTGGTTCCTTTGCTAAGGCAATGGCACCCGTGTTGTCACAGAACAAGGTTATTGGATTCAGTGCGCTTGGCACCACTCCAAGATCCGTCATGAATTGCTTCATCCAGACACCCTCCTTAGCCGCCTCCGAGGCAGCCATGTACTCCGCTTCACATGTAGAATTTGCTACGACGCTTTGCTTGGAACTGCACCAGCTTACCGCACCCCCATTAAGAATAAATACGTATCCGGTTTGCGACTTAGAGTCGTCCGGATCTATGTCAAAGCTTGCATCGACGTAACCTTTTACGACGAGCTCTTCGTCACCTCCATATACGAGAAACATCTCCTTAGTCCTTTTCAGGTACTTGAGGATATTCTTGACCGCCATCCGGTGATCCACTCCTGGATTACTATGGAACCTACCTGTCATACTTATGGCCAGGCTAACATCCGGTCTAGTGCACAGCATTGCATACATGATAGAACCTATGGCTGAAGCATAGGGGACGGAGCGCATATGCTCTCTATCTTCATGAGTTGCTGGGCACTGAGTCTTACTCAATCTCGTACCTTGTAAAACTGGCAAGAACCCTTTCTTGGACTGTTCCATTTTGAACCTCTTCAAAACTTTATCAAGGTATGTGCTTTGTGAAAGTCCTATCAGGTGTTTTGATCTATCCCTATAGATCTTAATGCCTAGAATGTAAGCAGCTTCTCCTAGGTCCTTCATAGAGAAACCTTTTATTCAAGTAATCCTTTATGCTCTCCAAAAGCTCCATGTTGTTTCCAATCAGCAATATGTCATCCACATATAATATTAGAAATGCCACAGAGCTCCCACTCACTTTCTTGTAAATACAAGATTCTCCAACCACTTGTATAAACCCAAATGCTTTGATCACCTCATCAAAGCGTTTGTTCCAACTCCGAGATGCTTGCACCAGTCCATAAATGGATCGCTGGAGCTTGCACACCTTGTTAGTATTCTTAGGATCGACAAAACCTTCGGGTTGCATCATATACAATTCTTCCTTAAGGAAACCGTTAAGGAACGCCGCTTTGACATCCATCTGCCAGATTTCATAATCGAAAAATGCAGCTATTGCTAACATGATTCTGACAGACTTAAGCATCGCTACGGGTGAGAATGTCTCATCGTAGTCAACTCCTTGAACTTGTGAAAAACCCTTTGCCACAAGTCGAGCTTTATAAACGGTCACATTGCCGTCAGCGTCCGTCTTCCTCTTAAAGATCCATTTGTTCTGAATAGCCTTGCGGCCCTCAGGCAGTACCTCCAAAGTCCACACTTTGTTCTCATACATGGATCCTATCTCGGACTTCATGGCTTCTAGCCATTTGTTGGAATCTGGGCCCACCATTGCTTCTTCATAATTTGCAGGTTCATTGTTGTCCAACAACATGATTGACAAGACGGGATTACCGTACCACTCTAGAGCAGCACGTGGTCTCGTCGACCTGCGTGGTTCGACAGAAACTTGAACCGGAGTTTCATGATCATCATCATTAACTTCCTCCTCGACCGGCGTCGCAACGACAGAGGTTTCCCCTTGCCCTGTGCCACCATCCAGAGGGATGAGAGGTTCGATAACCTCGTCAAGTTCTATCTTCCTCCCACTCAATTCTCTCGAGAGAAACTCCTTCTCGAGAAAAGCTCAGTTTTTAGCGACAAACACTTTGCCCTTGGATTTGAGATAGAAGGTGTACCCAACTGTCTCTTTTGGGTAACCTATGAAGATGCACTTTTCCGCTTTGGGTTCCAGCTTTTCAGGCTGAAGCTTTTTGACATAAGCATCACATCCCCAAACTTTAAGAAACGACAACTTTGGCCTTTTGTCATACCACAGTTCGTATGATGTCGTCTCAAAGGATTTTGATGGTGCCCTATTTAAAGTGAATGCAGCTGTTTCTAATGCATAACCCCAAAATGATAATGGCAAATCGGTAAGAGACATCATAGATCGCACCATCTCTAATAAAGTACGATTACGACTTTCGGACACACCATTACGCTGTGGTGTTCTAGGCGGTGTCAACTGTGAAACAATTCCACATTGTCTTAAGTGAGCACCAAACTCGAAACTCAGATATTCACCCCCACGATCAGATCGTAGGAACTTGATTTTCTTGTTACGATGATTTTCAACTTCACTCTGAAATTGCTTGAACTTTTCAAATGTTTCAGACTTGTGCTTCATCAAGTAGACATAACCATATCTACTCAAATCGTGAGTGAAGGTGAGAAAATAACGATATCCGCCGCGTGCCTCCACGCTCATTAGACCACACACATCGGTATGTATGATTTCCAACAAGTCACTTGCACGCTCCATTGTTCCGGAGAACGGAGTCTTAGTCATCTTGCCCATGAGGCATGGTTCGCACGTGTCAAGTGAATCAAAGTCAAGTGACTCCAAAAGTCCATCAGCATGGAGTTTCTTCATGCGCTTTACACCAATATGACCTAAGCGGCAGTGCCACAAAAATATGGCGCTATCATTGTTAACTCTAACTCTTTTGGTCTCAATGTTACGTATGTGTGTATCGCTATCAAGATTCAATATGAACAATCCTCTCACATTGGGTGCATGACCATAAAAGATGTTACTCATAGAAATAGAACAACCATTATTCTCTGACTTAAAAGAGTAACCGTCTCGCAATAAACAAGATCCAGATATAATGTTCATGCTCAACGCAGGCACTAAATAACAATGATTTAAGTTCATAACTAATCCTGATGGTAACTGAAGTGAAACTGTGCCGACGGCGATTGCATCAACCTTGGAACCATTTCCTACGCGTATCGTCACTTCATCTTTCGCCAGCCTTCGTCTATTCCGCAGTTCCTGTTTCGAGTTGCAAATATGAGCAACAGAACCGGTATCAAATACCCAGGCACTACTACGAGAGCCGGTTAAGTACACATCAATAACTTGTATATCAAATATACCTGATTTTTCTTTGGCCGCCTTCTTATCTGCCAGATACTTGGGGCAATTGCGCTTCCAGTGTGTAACGACCAAGATGCAGTCCTTTCCGATCTGGGAGTCGAGGCCCCGAATAGGAAAGAAGCGCATCTAAGTGTTTTGCAAGCAAGTAAACATAGCACATAATAATAAATAAAGTAGACAATCTGGGGTTCAATTGCCTTCTTATTAAAATACAGAGTACAACGCAGATACAAACCAGGTAGTTCCGGTATGGACTACAAAACAAGGAAAATGCTATGCTACCCGCTGCAGGCCCACGATCACGACCACGGCTCATTCTCTGGATAGTTCACGTAAAGGCGATCTGTCTCCTCGTCGTACTGCCACGCCAGCTGGGTGCCGTCGGGATCATCTGACTCTGGGGTACCTGTACCTGCTGGAAATTTCGGAGGAATCCGTGAGCCACGGAGACTCAGCAATCTAAGACCTTGGTGCCAGATCCAGTCATGCTACTGGGTAAGGAAGGGGTGAAGTGTTTCGGGCTGCTGCATCCTAAGGTTGAATTAGTGGCTAGCTTACGCAAAAGAAGAAGTGACGGTGTTCTATACTAACGGTCGTGAATACTTGATCAGAAAGTGATCCTGAACACCTACCTACGGCATTCATAACCCCGCCGTGTTCCCGATCGAAGAGAGATCTCCGAAGGGACAGTCACGGTTACGCACACAGTTGGCATATTTTATTAGTTTATTTTTAAGTTTTCTAATACCGGATGTTAACAAAATATTCCAAGTTGCCACATAACCGCGGGCACGGCTTTCCGAAAGATTAAACCCTGCAGGGGTGCTCCAACTAGTCCATGACAAACGAACACAGGCCGCAAAGTCATCCTCTATCACGAATCTCGTGATCTCGTCGGATTCCTTAGAGGAAAACCTCAACTCTGGGGTAAACCAAAGCCTCACCGGGATTCCTATACGCAAGATATACCGCTAAGGTAAGACAAGGCTAGCAGGACCTCCCGGTGTGTCGACGACCCGATAAGAGCCGCGTATCTCCGTCTCAGGACAACACCGTCTATGCAAAGTGGACAAGGACCAAACCTCAAGTTACCCCGGGGTGGTCTTGCCGACTGCTAGGTGGTTGGACCAACACTCATGAGGAGCACTGGCCCGGGTTGTTGATTAGGATCCTCGGGGTAGCTATTCCCTATGCAGATTATTGTTAGGTGATTAGCAGATAGTACCAAAGTTGGGTCCTGCCGGACAAGCCTTAACACTACGCGATTTATCAAGGGGGTCCCCATAACAACCCCGAACGTGTTAGGAGCGATCATTATGGAATCAAACACCGGTAATCGGTAACTAAGGCGGCAATAACGGAACAAGACACCCGGCAAAAGGCTAGGCCTCCCGTCATTTACCAAATATATAGTTACATTAATTAAATAACAGAAATTAACATAATGATATCAAGCCCATGGCAACTCATGAGCTATAAACACCTGCAACTAGCAATGCTAACATTAGTAGCTGAGCAAGCCTACCTAGCCATGCAAGTTTGCTAGGAAAGGGTAAGGTGTTTAGGCTCATGGCATATGAAGAGGTAATATATTTTCAGTGGTGGCAGCGAGCAATATGACGTGGAATCGAAACTAACATAACAAGTCTAGATATGGGATCAAGGTCATGTCATCTTGCCTGTGATATCCTCAGCTTGGAATGGTTCTGGATCGTCCTGCAAGTACTCTCCTGACTCCACGTAATCGGTCTCCGCTCCCGGTGCTACCCAACACAATAATAACATCCAATGAACAGCAGCACCACAAAATGCAACAATCACATGATGCATGAGATGAAAGTTGAGCATGCACCACTATTTCTAACACTAGCACAAGCAAGATAAACTACAACGAGTTCCTGGACAGAACTTTGCACTAAACTATTTGGACATGCATGGAAATGATATGGACAGATGCATCTCGTAAAAACGGTGCAAAACCATATAAAGAACTTTGCAAACGGAGCTACGGATCAACGGGAATCAACGAAACACGATATGAAGCCCTACGTGAAAGATTCATCACCACACACACAATTGGCACAAATCTGGTGTTCCCAGGTTGCCAAGACATATATTAACCCAACATGAATGAAATGGAGCAAGGTAGAACACCCCAACAACAATTAAACACAAACTTTGAACAAAATGTCAAAACTACGCAATCTGCCAGTTTCTGCATCTTAGCTGTTTGTGAGCCACATGCAACATAGCTACAGGTCTTCAAACATGACAAATAATATATGTGGATGTTTCCAACCAAGAACACTACCATCTCCAGCAAGAATCACAGCAAAAGGAATTAAACTCTAGAAGATACAAGGCCACAAACTTTCCCAAAACCATCAGTTCTCAGGGACTTAGTGAAAATTTCTGCACCTGAGTTTCTGTTTCTGTTCTGAAGCCTTTGGACAGCAATCAAAACACAATCTACTGGACTCCAAATGACTTAAAAATTGACAGGAATCTGCACAAACATACCAGGTTCAAAACACTAGCACTGAACTAAGTCCAGTTCTCAACATACTGACCTGCACAACCTTATCTACAGGGGAAGAAAATGTTTTCAGCATTCCAGACTTAGTGAAATTTTCAGAGTTCAAAATTCTGGAATTTTTCCAGCCACATGCCCACTTTGTCTAGGCATAGTTTGCACACACAAGTTCCCAAGAGGTGTTTGACACCACTATGGTATTGAGCACAAACCCCTACAACTAACACACCAAGATCCATGCCTTTGGGCTCCATCTATACCATGGAAACAAAGCCCAAACTTTCAACAAAATGAAAAATGCAAATCCAAAAGGTATACTTTTAAGATGACAACTACATCGGAGGGTTTCATGTGCACAATGACAAAGTGACATGGGGGTTTGAACCCCATGTTTGTGTCATGCACATCAACAATTCCCACACCACAATTCCTCTCAAGCACTAGCATCAAGCTCACACATAAGAAATCTTTATCCAACAAGAGAGTATGCACACCCCCCACATATGGGCATGTGATGGTGCCACTCTCACAAGCATCACTAGGATCTTCCTAGTATTCATGTCACCATCATTATGCAAACTACCACAACAAACCACACCCTCACATGCTAACACAATAGCTATCTAGTGCTACTCCTCGCCTCAAGACAAGTGATGAGGGGGAGGCACCCACACCCCACTATATCAAGGCAAGATAATAAAACTACAAGATCCCTTATACCACCTAAAACTCCCAAAGATGGGCTCCACAAGAGTAGCTAGTGCATCTTCTCCTTAAGGCACACACACACAATTACAACACATCACAAGTACCACTCCCACCAAGTGTTTACCAAGCTAGCAATACCACCTCTACTTTCTTGTAGGTGCACAACACACACACATAGGGCCCTGTTCCCAACTACACTAGCAAGGAATAAAAAGATAAGACCCTCTTGCTGCCCAACACAAGGGAGGGAAAGTACAAAAACAAACAAAGAAAATAGGCAGCAAAGAAAAAAATAGTAAAACCAATGCCAGGGTCCCTGGGATTCGAACTATGCACCTACTGGATTACCAGTCACCACCAAGCCACTGCACCAGCTGCGCTACTGGTGACAGGAACGCGACAGGAAACAAGATACTTCCCTTGCTGGCCACTGAATAGCAACAAAAACTAAAATTATGCCGAGAGGGGGGGTCGAACCCTGGACCTCTCATCAGGCACGCAGGAGATTGACCATTGGGCTACGAATAGGATGCTGATAGAGGGAAAATCCCATAACAGGTAAAGCTACTGACGCCGGCTCATGTCTACAGCGAGCACACAGCGACAGAGAGCTGTCGCTACTGGCTTGCCGGCGATGCTAAGCGGCGCTGCCGGCGACGAGGGGGGGTCCCTCTGGTCACGCGCTACCGACGAGGGGAGGAGGAAGCCCCTGTTACCACCCCTACCTCTAACAGCAACAAACTAACACTCGTACTCTGCACGTACACCCAACAACAGCCCCCTGACGAACGCCGGCAGAGAAGACGACGACCCCGCCGCGGATCGGGACCGGACCGAGGAGGAGGAAGCACTGGGCGGTGGGCCTCACCTTGGGGAGAAGAGGGGGCGCCGGACGGGACGGAGGACGCCGGAGGCGAAGAAGAGGAGCCGCGCAGTTCGCCCGGTTCGCCCCGAAGACGGGGACGAGCTCGACGGGGGGAGCCGCTCCTCGGGGTCCTAGCGCCGGGAATGGGACGCGGGGAGCCGCCCCGAGCCCCCGGACATGGCGGCCTAGCCGCCCGACGACTCCCGCGGAAGAAGCCGGCAGCTCTCTCTCTCTCTGCACCCTCTGCAACTTCCCTGACAGAGAAGAAGGAAGAGAGCTGGGAACGAAGTGGGTTTGGGGGAGGTGGCGGCGGCGGCTGAGGGGAGAAGAGGAACCCTAGGTTTCGGGCACGGACGCCAACGCAATTTATAGGGGGCCCTCGACGTGCTGCTCACGGCGCCGTCAGCTCTCTCTCTCTCACACGTTCTGACGGAAAGCAGGCAGCGAGGGGAGGAGGAGGACGCCGTGAAGAAGGAAAAGAGAGGAGAGGCCTCGCGTGGGCTCTCTCTGGAGGGAGCAGCTGGGCCAGGAGGGAGGAAAGAGGCCCAAGCTGCCCAGGAGGAAGGAAAAAAAATATTGGGGAGGGGATCCCTATTTAGTATTTAAACACACTCAAGAAAAATAACCCACAAAATAATCTACTGTGGCAAAATTCAAAAGGAAAATCCTGCTGGCCTTAAGGAATTTTTGCCCAATAGGGAAAAATAGGAATGCAATATTTGGAGACGTTTGAAATTAATGCAAAACAGTAATTTAAGCTACTGTTTTAAATTAGTTGCACCACTAAAATCAAAGAGTCCAATCAGTAAAATTGCACCCCCTCATAAGCACATTTAATCTACCCACTAGTCATTTTAGAATCACCTTTGGGAAGAAGAAATTTTGGCAAGACTAAACATAGGAGGGAAAAGGAGTTTGAAAGCAAGAGCTAAAAGACTAGCACTCACTCCTACTTCACACACACCATATCACATGCATCACAAGGTAGTGCAAAACGACCACCTAATCCTAGCAAGATCACATGCACTCACAACACCACAACACTACTCCCATTAGACCCAGATGCAACATGATCATGGCATGCAAACGTAAATAAGGCAAGGGATCATATGCAATTCATGCATGCAAGGGAAGTAAGCACTAGGGAACACACATGGATTCAAAGCACGAAAGATATCCTCAAGATCTCTGACAAGGTGGCCCCACATGGAAGGTTACAAGAAAGGAAAGTCTACACTTGGGGCATTACACAGTGACCCATACCCTTGCAATTGTAACACTCCGTTTCAGGCTTAGTTCCAGCTTTGGGTTTCTTCGTCGGATTGGCAACATGCTTGCCGCTCTTCTTTGAATTACCCTTCTTGCCTTTGCCGTGTCTCTTGAAACTAGTGGTCTTATTCACCATCAACACTTGATGCTCTTTACGGAGTTCAGACTCTGCGACTTTCAGCATCGCAAACAACTCGCCGGGAGACTTGTTCATCCCTTGCATGTTGTAGTTCAACACAAAGCCTTTATAGCTTGGCGGCAGTGATTGAAGGATTCTGTCAGTGATAGCCTCTTGCGGGAGTTCAATCCCCAGCTCAGCTAGACGGTTTGAGTACCCAGACATTTTGAGCACATGTTCACTGACAGACGAGTTTTCCTCCATCTTGCAAGCATAGAATTTATCGGAGGTCTCATACCTCTCGATCCGGGCGTTCTTCTAAAAGATAAACTTCAACTCCTGGAACATCTCAAATGCTCCATGACGCTCAAAGCGACGTTAAAGTCCCGGTTCTAAGCCATACAAGACTGCACATTGAACTACTAAGTAGTCCTCCTTACGTGCTAACCAAGCATTCTTAACATCCTGATCAGCCGTAGCGGGTGGTTCATCTCCTAGCGCAGCATTAAGGACATAATCCTTCTTCCCAGCTTGTAAGATTAGCTAAAGATTACGAGCCCAGTCTACAAAGTTGCTTCCATCATCTTTCAACTTAGCTTTCTCTAGGAACGTATTAAAATTCAGGGTGACTGTCGCGTGAGCCGTGATCTACAACACAAATATATTCAAAGTGGACTTAGACTATGTTCAAGATAATTAGAGTTTAACTTAATCAAATTATTCGCTAAACTCCCACTCAAAAAGTACATCTCTCTAGTCATTTGAGTGGTTCATTATCCACTTACACTAGCTCAAGTCCGATCATCACGTGAGTTGAGTATAGTTTGAGTGGTAAGCATTCCTATGCTAATCATATCATCTATATGATTCATGATCGACTTTTCGGTCTCATGTGTTCCGAGGCCATGTCTGCACATGCTAGGCTCGTCAAGCTTAACCCGAGTGTTCCGCGTGCGCAACTATTTTGCACCCATTGTATGTGAACGTTGAGTCTATCACACCCGATCATCATGTGGTGTCTCAAAACGACGAACTGTAGCAACGGTGCACAGTCGGGGAGAACACAATTTCGTCTTCAAATTTTAGTGAGAGATCACCTCATAATGCTACCGTCGTTCTAAGCAGAATAAGGTGCATAAAAGGATTAACATCACATGCAATTCATAAGTGACATGATATGGCCATCATCACGTGCTTCTTGATCTCCATCACCAAAGCACTGGCACGATCTTCTTGTCACCGGCGCTGCACCATGATCTCCATCAACGTGTCGCCATCGGGGTTGTCGTGCTACTCATGCTATTACTACTAAAGCTACATCCTAGCAAAATAGTAAACGCATCTGCAAGCACAAACGTTAGTATAAAGACAACCCTATGGCTCCTGCCGGTTGCCGTACCATCGACGTGCAAGTCGATATTATCTATTACAACATGATCATCTCATACATCCAATATATCACATCACATCGTTGGCCATATCACATCACAAGCATACCCTGCAAAAACAAGTTAGACGGCCTCTAATTTTGTTGTTGCATGTTTTACGTGGTGACCACGGGTATCTAGTAGGATCGCATCTTACTTACGCAAACACCACAATGGAGATATATGAGTTGCTATTTAACCTCATCCAAGGACCTCCTCGGTCAAATCCGATTCTACTAAAGTTGGAGAAACCGACACTTGCCAGTCATCTTTGAGCAACGGGGTTACTCGTAGCGATGAAACCAGTCTCTCATAAGCGTACGAGTAATGTCGGTCCAAGCCGCTTCAATCCAACAATACCGCGGAATCAAGAAAAGACTAAGGAGGGCAGCAAAACGCACATTACTGCCCACAAAAAACTTTTGTGTTCTACTCGAGAAGACATCTACGCATGAACCTAGCTCATGATGCCACTGTTGGGGAACGTCGCATGGGAAACAAAAAATTTCCTACGCGCACGAAGACCTATCATGGTGATGTCCATCTACGAGAGGGGATGAGTGATCTACGTACCCTTGTAGACCGTACAGCAGAAGCGTTAGTGAACGCGGTTGATGTAGTGGAACGTCCTCACGTCCCTCGATCCGCCCCGCAAACAATCCCGCGATCAGTCCCACGATCTAGTACCGAACGGACGGCACCTCCGCGTTCAGCACACGTACAGCTCGACGATGATCTCGGCCTTCTTGATCCAGCAAGAGATACGGAGAGGTAGAAGAGTTCTCCGGCAGCAAGACGGTGCTCCGGAGGTTGGTGATGATCTCGTCTCAGCAGGGCTCCGCCCGAGCTCCGCAGAAACGCGATCCACAGGAAAAACCGTGGAGGTATATCGTCGGGCTGCCGTGGAAAAGTCGTCTCAAATCAGCCCTAAAACCTCCGTATATATAGGTGGGAGAGGGGGGCCTTGCCTTGGGGCTCAAGGAGCCCCAAGGGGGTCGGCCGACCAAGGGGGGATGGTCTCCCCCCCCCCCAAACCGAGTTGGACTTGGTTTAGTGGGTGGGAGTCCTTCCTTCCCTTCCCACCTCCTCCTTTTTTTCTTTCTCTTTGATTTTTCTTACGAAGCGCATAGGGCCCTTTTGGGCTGTCCCACCAGCCCACTAAGGGCTGGTGCACCATCCTCAAGGCCTATGGGCTTCCCCGGGGTGGGTTGCCCCCACCCCCCCCCCCCCGGGTGAACTCCCGGAACCCATTCGTCATTCCCGGTACATTCCCGGTAACTCCGAAAACCTTCCGGTAATCAAATGAGGTCATCCTATATATCAATCTTTGTTTCCGGACCATTCCGGAAACCCTCGTGACGTCCGTGATCACATCCAGGACTCCGAACAACATTCGGTAACCAACCATATAACTCAAATACGCATAAAACAACGTCGAACCTTAAGTGTGCAGACCCTGCGGGTTCGAGAACTATGTAGACATGACCCGAGAGACTCCTCGGTCAATATCCAATAGCGGGACCTGGATGCCCATATTGGATCCTACATATTCTATGAAGAACTTATCGTTCGAACCTCTGTGTCAAGGATTCATTTAATCTCGTATGTCATTCCCTTTGTCCTTCGGTATGTTACTTGCCCGAGATTCGATCGTTAGTATCCGCATACCTATTTGAATCTCGTTTACCGGCAAGTCTCTTTACTCGTTCCGTAATACAAGATCCTGACACTGACTATCTTTGATCAACTGGCTAGCCAACTAGAGGCTTGCTAGGGGCAGTGTTTTGTCTATGTATCCACAAATGTAAATGAGTCTTCATTCAATACAATTATAGCATGGATAATAAACGATTATCTTGATACAGGAATTATAATAATAACTATATTTATTATTGCCTCTAGGGCATAATTCCAACACTTATGTGGTTTACTTGTGATCTTGTTGAAATTCCGGTTATGAGTTAGACATAGTTGCAACAACAAGATCAAACAGAGTTCGTCAAAGTTTTTCTTTTGTCTCTTTCAGTTTTTCAACTGAATTGCTTGAGGACAAGCAAGGCCTTAAGCTTGGGGAGTTGATACGTCTCCGTCGTATCTACTTTTCCGAACTCTTTTGCCCTTGTTTTGGACTCTAATTTGCCTGATTTGAATGGAACTAACCCGGAATGACGCTGGTTTCAGCAAAATTGCCATGGTGTTGTTTTTGTGCAGAAATAAAATTTCTCTGAATGTCCTGAATATTTACGGAGGTTTTTTCTAGAATAAAAGAAAAATACGTGTGCAAAGTTCCACCACAGGGGGCGTGCTAGTGGGCACAAGCCCACAGGCCGCGACCACCCCCCTAGGTCGCGCCATGAGGGCTTGTGGGGCCCACGTGGCACCACCGCCCCCAAACTCAGCTCTATATCTTCCGTCTCGCCCAGAAAAAAATCAGAGAGAAGGTTTCATCGCGTTTTATAATACGGAGGCGACGCCACCTCCTGTTCTTCATCTAGAGGGCAGATCTGGAGTCCGTTCGGGGCTTCGGAGAGGGGAAATCGTCGCCATTGTCATCATCAACCTTCCTCCATCGACAATTCCATGATGCTCTTCATCGTTCGTGAGTAATCTCATCGTAGGCTTGCTGGACGGTGATGAGTTGGATGAGATCTATCATGTAATCGAGTTAGTTTTGACGGGGATTGATCCCTAGTATCCACTATGTTCTAGATTGATGTTGCTACTACTTGGCTATGCTTAATGCGTGTCACTGGGGCCCTAGTGCCATGATTTCAGCTCTGAACCTATTATGTTGTCGCCAATATATGTGTGTTTTAGATCCTATCTTGCAAGTTATAGTCACCTACTATGTGTTATGACCTGGCAACCCCGGAGTGACAATAGCCGGAACCACTCCCGGAGATGACCATAATATGAAGAGTTCATGTATTCACCGTGTGTGAATGCGTTGGTCCGGTTCTTTATTAAAAGGAGAACCTTAATATCCCGTGGTTTCCATTAGGACCCCACTATCACGGGAGGGATGGACAATAGATGTCATGCAAGTTCTTTTCCCTAAGCACGTATGACTACATACGGAATGCATGCCTACATTAGATTGACGAACGGGAGCTAGTTACATATCTCTCCATGTTATAGCTGTTACATGATGAATCACATCCGTCACACTCATCCATCACCGATCCACTGCTTTTACTACTGGTCCTTGCTACGTTACTTTGTCCTGGCTTGTCCCTTGCTACAAAAGGGATTGGGCCACTTTGCTACTACTGTTGCTACTCATGTTACTCTGTTGCTACTATTGTTCCTTGATACTTCGCTGTTACTTGTTGCAAGACCTTTTTCGACACCTATGTCGGGAAAGAATAGTTCCTCGCCCACGTGCAACACTGGCGCCATTGATACAACAGTTAGGAATAGTCTGCCGTCAACAGATCGTTTCTGACACCGTTGCTATCATACTACTTTGATACTCATACCTTGCTTGCAGACACTAATCTTTCAGGTGTGGTTGAATTTTATAAACTCAGCTGCTAATACTTGAGAATATTCTTTAGCTTCCCCTTGTGAGCGAATCAACAAATTTGGGTCGAATACTCTACCCTCAAAATTTTTTGCGATCCCCTACACTTGTGGGTTATCAGGGTGCCTTCATCCAATTTAAGAAGGCATTTAGGGGCACAATGTGTTTCATCCACAAGACTAACTTTTATTGCGTCCAACGACCGACACCAAGTAATAAGGATGGATTCTATGTTATCCATCTAACGCAGGAGTACAAAAGGGATCAATAGTCACTTTGCATGACATCTTCATGTGATACCCATATCCAGAGATCGACCGAAACCATAGGAACTGTATCGGATCATGGGCTTCGAAGTGAATTCTACTGCATCCGGTCGTACATTGTGGTGATCATCATGAAAGATGTCAATGAAGAGAATCGGATGATCCACGGCCACCCAATATTGTGGCATGACGTCCTCACCTGCATAACCCTACTATGTCAAGACAATACGGCTTTCAACAAGCTTGGGTGAATTCTCCCTGATATGGACGGATGGCACGAGTGCACCACTCAAATGTCACACCATGTGTTTTGACTATCGTGACTAAGTCAACATAGCTCAAAAATAAGGACCAATTAAATTTTGTGTGTGCTTACGATGCTTGACTTGATTGCTCTTACTTGTGTGCTTGTTTGTGTTTTAAAATTTCACAAAAATGATCCTTCTACCAAGACTTATATCCTTGCTCGGAATTATTGCCCAATAACCGTGCCATGTGTATAGGACCAAAAACTATTCTTACAAAATATTATTTTTTGGCCAAAAATATTTTAATATATTCATGCTTTAACAAACCCTTGAATTGAGGTTTGTACTACAAGTCCACAAAATGGGGGAGATGTTTTGCCCCATATATTTTATTTGGATCCTATTATCACAAATACTTCCGAAAACCAAAAAATTATTATATGAAAAGTTATTCTCCTATTTTTTAATGCCTTTTTCTGAGGCCACAAATGGTGTTTTATAAGGGAAGTTATTTTTTGTGCTTCAAAAACACTTGATAAATTTAGGAAAACTTAGTGGAAATATATTATCCATATATAAGAGTTTCAACACGTGGTCATTTTCAAAATATTGGGCAAAACACTCCAAAACCCTTTTTGCTCATTTGAAGTATTTGAAATGTTTCTATAAGAAATATTCTCAAATAATTCCAAGAAAATTCTAGCAAGTATTACATGATATATGTGATGATATTGCCAAGTTTCACCTCAATCCAAATTGTTTTGGTTGACCAAAATATTTTAGAACCCTCTATGTCCTATCCAAACTTGAGCAATTTTACATTGCCAAGTACCTCGATTTCTCCTAAATTTTTTTGGGCATGTTCTAATCCCCTAATCATGCATCCACACCAAGTGTTGCATCAAGGAGAACTAATACACTTGTCCAAATCCCCACAAACCCATTTTTGTTGATTTCTAGAATTGAGACATTTTGCATTGCCAAGTTTCCTGAATTGGTCCCTAACTTTTTGGGCATGTGCTAATCCTCAAATAATTTTCTGCCTAATTCTACGGTTTATAAAGTTGCAGTGGAAACTTTCTTCAAATAATATCAAATTTTGCAGCCACTCTCATTTCTACCCACCAATTGATCCTGCTAAATTTCATGGCAAGTAGACTCCATTTACATTGACAAAAATACTACAAACACCTTCTGGTGACAATTGGAAGTTCTTGTTTTGACCTCCTATACTATTCTCGGTGCCCCCAAATTTTTACCACGGTCTCTTAAAGTTACCTTGCACCTCGACAAACTTGTGTTGGTCACATCTCCATGATTTAGGGGTAAAAACCTCCATTTTACCCCCTCGACAACACCTTCTCGCTCCCCTCCTCGCTTTCCTTCTCAACCAAGACACCCAGGAACATCATATGCCTTTCTCTCTTTGTTTACTCCTTCCTGGGCCTAGTGGGCATAGGTGGCCGCGCCAAATATGCCAATGGCATGCCGTGGCATGCCAAATGGGCACTCTGGAGTGCGTTATGGTGCACACCAGCACTATAGCCAGCACCCAATTGCCTTCCTCGACCACCTCGTACTTTCCCCACCCGCCAGTCAAGGTCCCTCGGCGTCCGGGACACGCCATGGTCGTGTCCCTCTCCTCTATATCCTCCTCCCTTCTTCCTCCCGCATGTGTCGAGCGTTGCCCGAGTCGCCCAGTGAGCAAGTTCACACGCGCGATGCCCTGGTATCACCCCGTGTAACGCCCTGTACACACCCGAGGGCTGTCGTTACTCCTCGCGGGATCTAGACTGGCCCCACATATCAATACTAGTCGTTTCTACGCATTTTGTCCTCACTCATGTGCACCCGAGATCAACTTCACGGTCGGTCACCCATCCTAGTACTACTCCAAGCCCAGCATGCTTAACCTGGGATTTCTATTCGAATGGGCTCCCGGAAAAGAAGGAACTCCTTACTGATATGAGTAGTCTATCATCCCTAATAATCCAGGCTATCACATATACGACCACTCAGAGGAACCTACATCATCATGAGGCCACATGAGCGTTCCCTCTTGGCACAAATGTCTTTTCATCTAGTCCAGTACATGTGCCATGTCGTGTGCCACGACGGGTCACAAACGTCATGAACAACATGACTGCACACCTGTCCGCAAATATCCATGTAACCACGATGGTCGGTTCTGATACCAACTTGTAACGCCCCGGACACACCCGTCGGTGGTCGTTACTCCTGGCAGGATCTAGACTGGCCCCACATATCAATACTAGTTTTTTCTATGCATTTTGTCCTCACTCATACGCACCCGAGATCAACTTCTTGGTCGTGCAACTACCCTAGCACTACTCCAAGCTGAGCACGCTTAACTTGTCAGTTATGTTCGAATGGGCTCCCGGAAAAGAAGGAATTCCTTATTGATATGAGTAGTCTATCATCCCTAATAAACCAGGCTATCATAGCCGGTCCCCCTCTCTCCCTGGTCGTGTACACCACCCACAAACACCCGCAACACGCCCCATCCTCCTCTCATGGCCTCCAAGGCCCCCACTCCAAGCTCCGATGGACTTCGCCTATGGTGATTCACGAGCAGCCTATAAAAGGGCATCCCGAACCTCCCTCTGCTCCCCTACCGCTCCCGCATACTCTGAATTGCATTCTAGTGCTGTCCATTTGACCCCGGAGGCCCCTTGTGCTAAAGATCGAACTGGAGCAACCTTGGACTGAAGTTGCTCCGCTGCCCTTCTTTGTCAGCGGCGAACCCGACCCCTCGAGCGACCAACTCGAATGTAAAACTATTTGAATAGCTATGTTGCCGGTCAAGGACAGTTGGATGACCGCTCTTGGGCTACATCCATTGTTATGAAACTGTGTGTTTATGGGTGTGAGAAAGAATATACTTGAGATATGTCAGATGACTTGGCATGATGATGGAACATGTGATGTTCAACCTCTGCTTAGTTTGATATATGTAACTTGTTCATATGGATATATGCAACCTGTTGGTGCATGCTGATAAGTTGATTTGAACATGTCATTGCACTCAAAATTAGCTTTCGACAACTTACCTACTTAGTGTTATATCATGCATTGTTATTGCCTTTTTCCAAAACATGGTTGCTTGCGAGTACATTCAAAGTACTAATTGGCCTGCCACTCGTTATTTATTAGCCAGGCATGAAAGCACAAGATATTGTGAAGAGTACCTTGGTCACATACGTGCGAGCTAGAACGCTTCTTAGTCAGAATGCGTGTAGGGTTAAGCCAGATGGCATGGTTTCACGCCATCGATGAATATTTCTACTGCAAATTTATGAAGACTTGGCCATAATGCACATATTTGAGTAAAACAGTGTGTAATGGACGTAAGAATCTTGTTATTCAGTTTTTGTGTGTTTAGTGAGCATTAATCTCGTGGATTACTCTGCACGTTCATTCGGTTATCACGACTTATGAGTCGGGGTCCCACAGAGCTCATATCAGAGCCATCTTGACTATAGGAAACCCTTAGATAGAATGGATGTTAGTTAGGACATGAACTAGCCCTCAGACCCTTAATCACTTGCAAGACCTATTGGAGTCCTCCCCTCTTCTGATCTTGACAACTATAGATCTTTTACACTCACCTCATCCTCTCTTGTCATATTATGCCTCCTCTGACCATCTTGTAGATGGTCGTCGCTCCCGTGAGACTCCTCATGACCAGATTGCCACCTCTCCTAAGAGGCTACCTTCAGCAATGTCACCATCCTTCGGAGCCGGTTATACCCTGCATGAGCTGAACAATGGTGAGTTCCGAACTTACTTCTATGCCAAAGTGGTTGTACCAGCAAAAACCCCACGTGTGAATTGGTTCTTTGTTGGACCACGTATGCATACAAGAGACATGGCCATTCAGCAGGTGGCCTATGAAGCCCTTCTCCTTCTTCGAGACGTTCTCCTGGAAATGAAAGAAGAGTGTGCCGCTACCTACCTAGAAAGTGTGAACTAGGAGCCCCTGCTCAATTGAGGGAGTTTTCGGAAGACGAAGACCCAACTCTCAAGCTCCAAGTTTGTTTCACCAAGGAGGCAGATCACCTTCTCCATTACCTTACTGATGAATTCCTCAAATCCCGCTAGGATTTCCCTTCATTCCTACACCTCCACTGGCTCGACAAGAAGAAGGTGGTAAAGAAAGAACAACATATTGTTGCCATGCAAGTCTACATCACCAACAAAAAATAGTAAATTGAGGAACTATAGGAAGTGCACAACCGAGCCCCACGCAGAAGGCATAGGAACAGACTTCCATATCCACCACGTGGAGGGCCATATGTGCAACACCGACGTCATAACCCGATGATGGATACTAACCTTTTTGCTCATGTCACATGCCACGGATGTGGTGAATATTTCCATATTGTTAAATGATGTTCCAACAAGCAGCCGACTTTCACATACCCACTGGTGCTCGAGGAGGACCTAGAAGCTGAAGACTCAGCGTCCTTTCCCCGAAACATGAAGCAAGGCATGACTACGTAAGTACGAGAACCCCTAGGGTAAGATGAGTCGTGTATCCCCTATGTGAAGTCGAGTTCGTGTAATGGTTCATATGAAGCCATGGTGTGTGCTTCTTGTTTTTTTACATGTTTGTATTTTGGTATAAGTCGCACTTTTTCCCTAGGAATCCTATATGCGATTATGCCACTTGTCTAATCTTAATGAATGTGTTGGCCTTTTCAGCACTTGTTTGATTGCACTTGCAATATACCCCCTTTTTGGCACCACCCTTTATGCTTCTTTCCCTCTCCCTCATCTCATCAACTGAAGTCAAGCAAGACAATATGCACCAAGGATCCACCTTGACGGACAACTACCACTGAAGACCTTGACTACAACGTACCCAACCACATGCAACCTCGAAGAGTTATGCTCTTCCCTCAAGATTGGAAACCCCTCCCTAGACTAACCTAGACCTCACAAGCTACCCCGTCTCAAACCTCTGATCACGTGTTTAATACACAAGTTTGCCAGAGCACCTATTGAGCTTCAGTAATCCCTGCTTAGCACTGGGTTTATTATGGAATGAGGGATCATAGTGGACAAACATCCTTCATTCTTAAGCTAGCACCAGAACCTTGATGCCATAGGAAGGATCTTCCTAAGTTTATACAATTTATAGACAATGATTTGGTTTATCCATGGTATGTGTCTTATGGATATAGACGAGACTCTATGGTGTGTTGTGAGACTTTCATATATGTAAATGAAATTTGGTGGATCGAGTTGATGGAGTAGCATAAGTTACTTCTCCCTTGAGTAAATTGGATTTAGTGGGATAGTTATGATCACAAGATGAAATTCTTGATGGTATAATAAATTGATTTTGTCAAGTAGTAGTCATGGCTTGATGATGTTACAATAATGACTCGGAAGAACAAGTAGGAATTCTCATAGGACCTGACATTTGGGTTAAATAGGTGATCCTAGAGGAGTATAGATGTTAAGCAAGCCTAAATGGTTCGGAGTGATGTAGATTTAATCCGGTGATCTTAATCTTGATACCATGTTTCTGGTGGATGATAAGATAGGGAAAAGTGAAGCTGTCAAAATTGATTTAAGGGTCTATGCAAGCTGGACCTTCGAGTTTACTTGGTCATGATATTAGGAGCTGGTGGATATACTATGATAATAGTCCTTGGAATGATATGAGGATTGTAGAAATTCTAGGGGATTATGTAGAACCCGAACAATATTGGATTTGTAGGAGTAATGGGTCAAGTAATGATTGACGGGATTGATGAACAACTGGGCTAGATCCATAGGAAGGAAACAAGATCTTGGGTTGACATAAAGTGTGTTTCCTTCGCATATAGGTGCAGTACCTTAGACCTTGGATAACTTAGTTCAACACTTGTATTTGTAGTGTCATAATCAAGCCTAGCGGCTTGCATGCTTCTCAAGGATTACATAGGGATACATGTGAGTTGTCTATAGTATACTTATGAGATTTTGTTTAGTCCTTCTCTCAAACATTGGAGATGAATAGCATAAGTGATGTTGGAGTTGACTTATATGAGATGATACTTTTGATGAAAATTGATGATTATGTTTTGAGAGATAGGTAGGACTATTGGCATCTAAGGACTATGCTCAAGGATAAGAGGATAGACGTTCACTCACATCCTAAGCTCCTTGAAACCCTGGAGCTTTACCGAGCCATAATATGGTCGAATTATGGCCGTGGGCCTTGGCTCTAAGTCATTAGACTATGGCCAATACTCCAGCTTGACCACCACCAATCATGTCCATGAGGAAGGTGGCATGAAGAACTCGATTAACAATGCAGGAATCACTAAATTTGCCATCTGTCCACTCTTTTCCGTCTACTAGCTAACGATAAAGATGGTCTTTGCCGTCAGCTTTGGGGAAGCATATCACAAAGAGTGGACAGATGGCAAAGATAATCTTTGCCATCTTCCCCTCATTGTCGTCGGCTACTGGACGAAAAGAGCACAAAGGGAGACGACAAAGAACGTGAATGGTTCAGGTCAAACGGACGGCCTGGATGTCGCCCGTATATTCTTTGTCGTCTTTTGCTATCATCTTTGTCGTCTGCAAGCAAACGACAAAGATCCTATACACTACGGGAAACAACTAATTTGCCGTATGGGGACGCCTTTGCCGACAACTTTTAATCGGGCAGACACCAAAGAAAGGGTTTGTCGTGATCAACAGACGACAAAGAAAAATTGACAACAAAATAGACTTTACCGTTTGCCGAAGAAAACACAAACGACAATGAGCTTATTTTTTCCTTTGTAAAAGAAAAAGAAAACGGCAAAAAGTTTGTCGTCTGCGTTTTTAATTACACACGGCCAAATAAGTAATTCGGCTTCAGTAATAAAAAACGCATACGGCAAAAACTTTGCCGTCTGCGTTTTTTATTACACACGGCAAAATGCTCACTTTGCTATCTATAATTAAAAATGAAGACATTATAGAGAAAGCACACCATGCAGATCGACTACGTGGATCGATGACTTGTCATCATCAGATCACGCACAACCTAATCAAATCGTGTCCAAACGGGCCATGCTTTCTGGACCGGTCTAGAAGCACGACAGCACGGCCCGCCACGGGACACGCACGACACGGGCTAATTGGGCCGTGCGAGGCATGCAACCCACCTCGGGCCGTGCATGGGCGTGAAGGCTGGGCACACGAGCCGGCACGACACGGTCCATTTACAAATTTTTTTATTTTTTTATATATAGGATAAAAATAGCCCAACAAACCAAAATCGCCCCAAAAACAATCTAAAAGGCCAAACGCCTCGCATGCCAGCGGGCCTAGCACACCGACGGGCTGGCCCATATAGGTCTCGTACCATGCCTGGGCCTGATGGCTGCGCACGTGGGACGGCATGGCACAACCCGTCTAATATTCATGCCTGGACGGGCCGTGCCGTGTCAGACCCGTTTACGACGGGTCGTGTCTGGCCGTACCGGGCCGGCCGGTTTGGCCAGGACTCGCCCAATCTAGGATCACGCATGCAACCCACCCCGAAGCCCCAGCCCAACCACGTTCTCTCTCTCACCCATACCTGGCCAAACGGGCCGGCCCGGCCCAACCCTAATCGTGCCAGGCACGGCATGGCCCGCCTGGGCCCGATTAGTATACGGGTCGTGCTGTGCCGGCCCGCGTGCCGGCCTCCCAGGCCCAAGCACGACACGGCATATATTCAGGCCGGCCCTCGGCACGCTAAAGGCACGGCGGCCCGCGGCATTTTTACAGTTTCAAAAAAGATCCAAAAAAATCCATTTTATTAAAAAATATATACTTTTTGACACAGTCTTATATGGGATAAATCTATAGTTATATTAGCGCGTGCCTCATTAAAACCTTCCATCCCAAAGAAGTAAAAGAGTACAAGCCATTCTCTAGAAAATTAGAAATAAAAAAAGAAGAAAAGATAGAGAAAGGGAAAAAAAATAAAAATACTACATTACATGACATGCTTTGGATTTTATAGAAATCCTTCAACCTTGCCCTGCAATGCCTTCACCTGCACCTGGAGCCGCCGCGTTGGCCGCGTCCGCATTGGCCCTCTCGTGTGCCGTTACGTGCCTACACAGGTGGTCGGTTCGTGCATTTTGCTTGACGAGCATCTTCTTACCGCATTGTTTGCACTTTGCATAAATCTGGGGGATACCATCCTCATCTATAGCTCTTTCTTCATCGTAGAATATAGGATTCCAAATTATGTGCCGACGCCTCCCTTGATTTCATCAGCCATGTTTGTGTGTGTAGAATATAGAATGAGATGGAGTTAGAAATGAGATGAAGTTAGAAATGAGACACTTGGCATCCCTTTTTATAGCCAAAAATAGGCACGATAGGCACGATAGACAATGTGGCATGTGGGATAAATCTTGTGCTTTATTAGTGGCTGCCTCAATAAAACCTTCCATCCTTGGGAAGTAAAAGAGTATAAAGCCACGCTCTGGAAATACAAAAAGGAAAGAAAATTACAAAAAGATAAGAAAATTACAAAATAAATATAAAATGAGTACACTACATGACTAATCTACCGATAGGTCCGATGCCGAGTCCTCGTCAAAGCATATGTCTTCAAACATGCCTATTAGTTCCATGTTTTCTGCAATGTGTTGGGCTCTCATTCTTGATAGCTCCCCATCTTTCAAGGAAATCAGTGTTCTCACCATATCAGGGGTGAGACTAGTTCTTCTATCCTCAATTATTCTTCCAGTCGTGCTGAAAGCAGACTCTGATGACACCGTAGAGACGGGTACCGGTAACACATCACATGCTAATATGGAAAGCACCGGAAATGTACGTTTGTGTTCTTGCCACCACTACAGTATGTTGAACTCTTCCTCACTATCTAAATTGAACATGACTTTGTCACTCTTGAGGTACTTCGATAACTCCCCGGCAGCTTGAATCGAAGATGCTGAAGTAGAAGAGCTTCCGGCGGTAGAGGAGGACGAAGAAGAAGAAGCAAAGATCTTGCTCCATGCTCCTCTCTTTTTACCTGCAGTAGGTGCTGGTGGAGGTCACTGCATTCAAACTCCGGAATATTTTGCCTCATACCTAGCATAAACTTCATATAGCGAATCACGAGCCATGTTGAAGTCATCGGTATAATCTAAACTTTGGGATGTAGATAGTACATTGAGTGCACTACGATACCCTTCAAGTTTAGCTCTGGGATCCAAGATAAATGCAAATGCATACAACAGTGGAACATGTTTCCAATATTTGAAATACTTTATTTTCATGTCAGCAACAACATTAAGTAATAATCCATCACCTTCATATGCTTTCAAATGACTAGCAATGTCTAATATGGTATGCACCATCAAATGAGATGTGGGGTAATAAACCCGAGACAAAGTAATTGTTGCATCATAGAACAACTCAAGAAATGCAGTCAATGCTGTAAGAACATGCCAAGTTTCATCGGTGATTAGAGGTTCAACCCCATAATTTGCATTAATAAAACCATGGAACGAAACTCTATCTCGAATAACTTCCTTAAGCATCAAATATGTAGAGTTCCATCTAACAGGCATGTCTGAATTATACTTATGAGGAGTTGCACCTATGGCAATGCAATATCTCCTATAGTTTGCAATTCGTTGAGTTAAATGCGAAAGATAAGATATTGCAGTGCGTATGCAGTCAACGTATGGTTCACATATATCTAAAGCACCTTTAGCAATAAGTTTAATGATATGGAAAGCACAACGTTGATGCATTAAAAAAGATGCAGCATATGTGGAGAATATAGGAGTCAGAGTGTTTATTGCATTCGTGTTTGCTGAAGCATTATCCAAAGTTATTGCGAAAATTTTGTCGGCAAGAGCAAAATCATTCACAACTTTTAGTATAGCTTCAGCAATGTTTGGACCACTATGTGATACGTCTATTAGTTCAAATCCTATGAGTCTTTTTTTAGCTATCAATGTTCGGTAACATAATGTGTTACCACAATAATATAGTCTTGCTTTGCAGGACCAGTCCATATATCAGATGTTAATGACACTGAAAAAGTGCACGTGGAAAATTCTTCTTTTATTTTATCTTTACCAGTCTCGTAAAGCTTTTTAAGATCCCTACTTGTAGTTTGTCTAGAAACTGGTCTATAATTAGGATTATGACAAGATTGAATAAATTCTACGAAACCGTCAGATTCACCAATGCCAAGTGGTAAATCATTAGAAGCAGTAAAACGACATAAACCTTCTCGCGCTCGTTGAGGATCGTAAACAAAATTGCTTACCGTACCGTCGGTGTTGTACTTGAGATGAGTTTGCAAGGACGAGCTCGACGCGCTCGATGCATCCGCCTTTTTGTGGGAAGCCAAATGCCTCTTCAGGTGTCTGGTTCCTCCCTTGGCATCTCCGGTTAGCTCCTTCTGGCACCTTTTGCACCGTGCCGACACTTTCCGCATACCGCCCACCATGGATATTTCTTCATCGAAAAATTCCCACACCTCGGAGGTTCTACGACGAGTTCTTCTCACATCCATGCTGGTGGAGGAACCCGTCCCACTACTAGAATTGCCTTGACCATCGACTTGGTAATCGGTATAGGGTGGTTGCATGGGTGGAGGCATGGTAATATCAAAGTCATCAAGACCAAAATCGGCTATTGTGAAGTTGGTATTGTCTTGCAAATTGTCTTGGCTGTCCATGTTTGAGTGTGTGAAATATGTGAGCTAGGCAGCCCTATTTATAGGGAAAAAATTCAATTTTTGAACTAATTTGACCCTCCAACGATCACATATTCGAAAATATGAATTATGTATAAAAAAACCCTTCTAATCCCTCCTAAACCCATCCTTAATCCCTCCCAACGGCCACCCACCGAGCGAGCTGGCGCCAATAGTCGGCCTCGGCCGCGCCCCGCCCCGTGCAACGGTCGGCCGCTCAGGCAGTTGGGCCCCCCGCGCGAGACGCCACGCCACGCCCCGCACCAGAGACGCTCCCCCGTCGCCCGATGCAGCCGGGCTGCCGTGTTGTGTCGTACCTAGCGGGTCGTGCCATGCCACGTTAACCGTGTCGTGCCGTGCCGGCACGCGGGCTCATGGTGGCGGTCCGGGCACGACCCATGGTGTGCTTGTGCCTGGCCCGGGCATGATTAACCCGTGCCGGGTCGGGTCCGACTCGTGCCTGGCCCGCGGGCAGCCGTGCCGGCCCGTGAGGCACGGCCCGTTTGGCCAGATTTGCTCTCACCCCTCACCCCCACCACGTTCTCTCTCTCGCACTTATCCAGCCCCACCCAAGCCTGTTTGGTAGCTTGAGGGAAAGGGAATAGGAATTCATAAAAGGGAGTTTGTAGAGGGATTCGACTTGGGAAGTGGACTATTAGTCCTAATCCCACGTTTGGTACGTGTTAAAAATTGCTTGTGGGAATTTGATAGAAAGTAAGTCTTTAAATAAATAAATTAGATACTTTCATGTAAACAACACGAGAGAAGGGAATATATGTGTATTAATATGATGAGAAAAGCTACAAGAAACAAGAATTTGTTGGCGTCTCCTCTTATATCGGGAAGTTTTTCATGCCCGAGATGCATAACTAACGCAACATTTTTTTTTTCGTTTGTCAATTCCCTTTCCCCAGCTGAATTACCAGGCCTCCCTAGGAAATAGATACAGGGGAGTTGGCCCTCTCAATTCCCCATCCGCTTCCCTCCTAAATTCCTCTTCCCCTGAACCATACAAGGGAGTTTTAGTCTCATGTCCTCTTAATTCTCATTCCCTAGTTTTAATTCCCCCAAACCAAACAGGCTCAAGCCTGGTCCTCACCCGCCGCTCGGTGTTTCATCGGAGCGCACCGGGAGCTCCCCCGACCATCCCCCTGAGCTCCTCCAGCCGTCCCCCCGAGCTCCTCCGTCCTCAGATCCTCCGCCATCATCGACACAGAGAGCTCCTCCGGCCGCGCGAGCCCATCCGCCTCGCGAGCTCCGCCCGCACCGCGAGATCATCCGTCCGCCCCTTTCTTTGCTCCACGAGCTCCTAGAGCCTTCCCTTCGCTGCCTGGCCCTCGCAGCTGCTGGCGGGGGCTGCCACATCACCGCCTGCCCCTGCTAGAAAGAGGACGACGTGCAAGGTGGGTGAGCGGCGTGGGCGCAGGGTCGGGAGTGGTGCGGCCGGGCAACCGAGCGCTCGTGGGCGGTGAGCCGCATGAGCGAGCTGGGCCTCGCGGCGGCACGGCAAGCGTTGCGGCTTAGCTCGGCTGCGCTGAAGCGGCGGCGCGTCCACCAGGATCGGGCGGCGACGCAGCGACCATAGGACGGTAGAGCGGCGCGACGAGCGTCGGATCCGTGGGGCAGGGCAAACAAAGCTCTGTAGTGGAGAAGAAGGGGTCGATTGCTTTTTATTTTTATTTTAGGGTTCTGTGTGTTAATATCCCAGGATATTTTGTAACTTTAGCTCTTTCATTGTCTTGTTTGCATATTGTACTTCAATCAAGTTGAATAAATGTGTGAAAAAAGCCAACTTGAATGAAACTGACCATGCATTTGTCGTCTAGTGCACGTGGTGGCTGATGGCAAAGCCTTCTTTTTGTTGGTGGATGATGACAAAGAGGGTGTTTGGATCACTAGAGACTAGTAGTAGTCATCTTTAGTCAGTAAACCTCCAAACACCCCTGACTAATGGGTGACTGAAACTAGTTTAGTCCCTAGTCACCCCACCCCCAACTTTTACTGACTAAAGTTTCTTCTCTAATTAATTGACGGGCCCATCCTGTTGCGGGCTCATCCTCCCATACGGACACACCAATGGAAGGGAGATAAATGGAAGGAAGAGTGAATAACTTAATACTGAGACATTTAATGCTGACTAGTAGTAGTCACCTTCCAAACAGAGCCTGACTACAAACTTTTAGTCTGACTACTACTAGTCACATGACTAAAGAGTATCCAAACACCCTCAAAGGCTTCTTCTTTAACGTCTGGTGCACATGAAGGCTGGCCGCAAAGGCATTAACTCCATCTGTTTACCGTTTGGTACCCGGTTCGTGAGTTGCTTTTCTTTGTCGTCTTTCCTAATTTGCACACACCAAAAAGTTTACACTAACGGTAAAATCTTTGTCTAAAAAGTTTACACTAACGGTAAAATCTTTGTCCAAAAGGTTTACACTAACAGTAAAATCTCTGTCGTTTGTCCTATACAAAGATGATGACAAAGTACCTCTTTGCCCATTTATAAGATGCCGTCAAGGTTTGTTGTATGCTAGCTCACGGTAAAATATTTGCTGTCCATATACGGTCATTTGCCATCTGTTAGAGCTGACGACAAACTTCCTAATTCCCATAGTGATATATAGCAAAAGGGCCCGTGCGTTGCAACGGAAGAAAAACAATTATAACCTCCAATGATGCTGATCATATTATGTCTTTAACATAATAGAACATTTCTTGAAATGCTTGAACATTTTTTGAATTAGCAAACATTTTTTCAATTGCAGTAAAAAATATATACAAACTTTCTTTTTCAAAATCATGGAATTTTATTATTTTCACCAACATTGTACCCCATATAAATAAAGGTATTAGTTAAGGATGTAAACATTATTTTGACAATAATTAACATGAAAGATAAGATTATATTTGAAATCTACATATTTTTTAAATTATTTCGTACGTAACTTTTGAAATTTGAAGTTAGAGTTTAGAAGATATGAATATATAAATGTATTTGAATCTACAGAAAATAGAAACATTAAAAAGAAAATAGTTGGGCCAAAGTTCTTGAAACGCCTCATATAAAAAAGGTCTGTAATAACTAAGGATGGAAACACAATTTCAGAAATAATTATCATGAAAATAATATTATATTTGAAGTCCATATATTTTTAAAGCTATTTCATATATAACTTCTGAAATTTAGAGTTAGAATTTAAAAGATATAAATATTTAAATATATATTTGAATCTGCAAAAATAGAAACATTAAAAAAATTGAACAGAAGTTGTAACAGTGCAGCTCTAATGTACGTCAAGCTGAAATCAGTAGAAAAAAGACATGAAGAAATTCGGTGATGGTGGGGGTCGAACCTGGGTATCCTGGGTGAAAGTTCAAAGCTCCACCACTCGCCTACTGCCAATCTTGTGTATTTAATTGGGCCGATATCTAGATGAACGAAGCACACTGGGTCGCGAATACAACAAGCGACGGACGACAGAAGCAGTACGCGCTTTATTAGTAGGTAAGACTATAACGATCGTTCCTAACCCCACCTCCACTCTCTCTTTCTCTCTCTCTCTCCCCGAGGCCTCGCCGCCCCGAGCCCCCACAACCCCCCCCCAACCCCAACCGCTCGCACGGCCGTCCCCGCCTCCAAGTCGGCCCCATTTGGTTCTATGTTTTTTTCATTTAATTAGTACTATATCTAGCGACTGTTAATTCGGTTAGTTAGGTTAGTTAGGTTAGAAAAAGGAAAAATGAAAATAAAGAAGAAGATAAGAAGAAGGAAAAGAAGAAAAGAAGAAAAAAGAATAAGGAAAAAAGAAAAAAGGAAAAAAGAAAAGAAGAAAAGAAGAAGAATAAGAAAAATAAAAAGAGAAGAAGAGGAAAAAGGAAAAGAAGGAAGAAGAACAAGAACAAGAAGAACAAGAAGAAGAAGAAGAAGAAGGAAGGAAAATAAGGAAGAAGAAGAAAAAGAGGAGAAGAAAAAAAAAGAAGAGGAAAAAGGAAAATAAGGAGGAAGAAGAAGAAGAAGAAGAAGAAGAAGAAAGATGAGAAGTGGAGAAGAAGAGAAGAATAAGAAGAGGAGAAGAAGAAGAATAAAATAAGAAGAAGAAGAAAAAGAAGAGGAGAAGAAAAGAAGAAGAAGAAGAAGAAGAAGAAGAAGAAGAAGAAGAAGAGGAGGAGGAGGAGGAAGAAGAAGAGAATAAAAGGAACAAGAAGAGGAGAAGAATAAGAAATAGAGGAGAAAAAGAATAAAATCAAAGTGGAAAAGTATTGGGATTGAATAATATTGAGAAAAATATTGAATAAAATAGAAGTGGAAAAGTAGTGGAAAAGTATTGGGAAAAAGAATGATATAGAAATTTTTCTATAGGGATTGAATATTCGTGTTGATCGTGTGTATTTAAATGTGTAGTTGTTTTTTTCCGGTGAGGGTCTTGTGTTCGATGACCTAGCCATGTGTTCGACGAGCTACCTTGTTTCGTTGGTGAGCACAAATGACATCTCCACCCTCCTTAATTTGCTCTGTTCTGGTCTTTGTGGCGATGTTACTTGCTAGATATAGGTATATTCAATCATCAGTACGCGTGAACAGTATGCGTCTCCCATTCAAAAGGGCGACATCTATAAATATGCATGTCTTTGCATATTTATAACCTCAATCCTTCCAAGTTGTCCACGATATCCATGGACAGCCCAAGTATGTGTAGATTGGGTTGGTTTTCCCATGCTCTACTCCGGATCTGATGCAGAATTTGGTCAGTGCCTCCATGTTGTTCTCCAGGTACACATCCTCTTTGTTTTGTGCCGAAACGTGTATCAGGAGATATGCAGATTATGAACCCCGCATTAACTCAGACAGATATGCAGGAGAATTCTTCCAAGAAACACGTCTTTTCAAAAAACGTTTAAAGAACCGCTCTACTTCACCCCAGAACATGGAAGTAGACAACAACAGTGAATCCGACTTCACCCCTCAGCCAAAACAAGAAGAGCGAGAACTAGAAGAGGTTACTGCTGGAGATGACCTATCAATGCTTGGCCGATTACGGAAAGGACTTCCACATGATGATGCCGCTGAACCTGATGAGCACGTCATTCATGACGACATGGGTGATAGTGATGATGATGATGCATTTATTGGCTCAGAGCACATATAGAAGATCTAGACTATTATTAGTTTGTATCCATCCTAACTTAAATTATGTACATATTATTATTCATGTTAGGTATTCAGATTTTTTATGTTGTACTAATTTCTTATACTCTTTGTCATGGCAGGTGTTGAAAGATGGTGGGCATGGGTCCAGAGCGCTTCGTGGGTACTTCTTCCTCGGCGCCCCGTGGGAGGCCTACTTCCATTCCACCCCTATCTCTCTGGATAGCATTGATAGACAGTATGGGGACACCCGCGATCTCTTCTTCATTGGTGTCGTTGTCCACCGGGAGAGAAGGACGGGTTGGGAAGAAGCAGAAAGGTACAAGACATGGTTGTGAGAGAGGTAGGCGGACTACTACGCCTTCCTCGCCGCCACCCAAGTTCATTACCCGAGCACAGGACTACTAGGGTGTACCTGTTTGAGGTGGAGTCTACGGGTACTGCGGACCACGAGCCTCGGGTCGACGGGCCTTGGGCCCATGAGACTCCGATCCGAGAGGCTTTGGCCCACGAGACTCTGGATGGGGCTACATCCCAGGAGACGTCCGGATGGGGTACCTGGCCTGGTCCAGCTAAGGGTCCGGGTGGCCACGCTGATGGTGGCGGGGATGAGTTTACTCATAGTGAGGGTGAGGTGGTTGAGGGGGTCATCATGTACCAGCGTGGTGGTACACTGCTCCCGCCCGTGTCGGCGACCCGTGAGCAGAGGCTGGTGATTATACCTAATGGGGAGAAGTAAGTTCATTTACTCTTTCTATACCTTTTCCCTTCACGTTTCTTCAAATATCTAATGCGTTAGCATTTTCATACTTTAGGGGTTGGGATCACACTTATAGACTCCGCAAGACCAACACCGTCGTTGGTGTACTTTGCCAGCAAAATTTCCCGGGGTTTGTCACGCTGCCCGGTGAGGGTCGGCTTCTACAGCTAGGATTGAGCTGGGAACACTACTTAGTTGCCCCGGGCCCACCGGAGGAGATGATCGACGGTGTCTGGTGCCACACGAGGGCCGAGATAGTGATTAGAAGCTTTTAGGTAATTACTCCTTTACACAATTATTAATTAACAATAGCTAGTTATTGTACTAATTAGTGTTGTCTCGCTTGATTGCGGACCTTGTACACGTGTGAGGAGGGATACGAGGAGGCCATGACAAATGTTATCGATACCAAGTGCAAGCGCATATTACAGAAATTACGACACGAGCCTAGGCCGCAGGCTGTTTGAGACTACTACACCATGCATGGTATTAAGAAGGACAAGCCGTCGTGCCACGGAAATTTTCTGAAGAAAGGAGGAGTACATGAAGGTAATTACCTATTATTAAGGCCTTGTACTTAGTTTCCTTGATTTGATTCGTAGCCGTAGCGCTCAAATTTATCTTTACTAATTTAGGTGCCCCCGAGATGGTGTGATGATAATATGGATTGTGGGGAGGCGTTGGTGGATGAGTGGTGCACATGCCAATGGCGAGTCGTCCACGACAATGCAAAGGACCGGCCTGCCCAAATGGTTGGTGTGCAACACCATCAATGCTTCGCCAACTTATATCAGTTTTGGCGGAACTCGGTATGTGGTTTGCTTCATGATTCATGCAATTCATTCTTCATGCTAGCCTGAGCTCTTCACTAATACTTTGTACTTCTCTTTCAGGAAAGACACAATAACACGGAGGTGCCAGAGGTGCACGACCTCTATGCCATGGCCCATACTGCCTCGTACCACAAGGCCAATGCATTCTCTGAGTATGACCTAGATCATCCAAAAAAGTTCACCAATGTCTCCTCCCACCACAAGCTCATGAGATATAACCAGGAGGAGAAGGTGGGGAAAGGGGAGGTTAACCCGAGTCGGCCGCCTATTGATCTAGAGCTAGTGATGATAACTGGTGGCGGGAGGCCCCATGGCTCGATAGCCATTGGAGATGGATTGATACGTTGTCCTCTCACTCTCCTGGAGATCAAGGAACGCCAAACGAACTCCTGTCCTGAAGTAATGACTCGTCCATGTTGAGTCAATCTTGCCATCGATGTTAGTTGTACGGACTCAGAATCTTTCCTACATTACATTGTGTGTCGGCCATCGATGATTACAATGCTAACGAGGAGTGGTGTTGCATGCTGATCTTCATAAAGAGAGAGCGACAACCTAGGAGCTTTGGGAGTAGAGGAACCAAGTGACGGTGGACAAGGAACTGGCTGCAGAGGAGAAGACAACTCGGTTGTTGTAGGAGGAGAGGGCATAGAATGAGGCGGGTCATCGGGCAATGTATGAGCTCCTCGTGGCAAGTTTCTTCTGCATATCATCCAAATCATGCACGTAAATGTTTGTTTTCATTACTAACTAATATGACTGACTCGTGAAAACCAAATGTGTAGTCTGTGTGTGAGAAGACCGGTCAGACCCCTCGGCCGATACCAGTCATTACTATGGCGGGAATGGTGAGTTCCATTTGAATGGTCATTAGTTACAAGTTTTAACTTTTGAGTGTCATCATGCAACGAGGCATTGCAAATGATTTTTGGTGCAACATAACTCCCGAGCCACATCTCGCACCCCTTCTCCAGGTGAAAGCGGCCCGAGCAACCCCGGTGCTTTACCTTCTTGATGACGATGACACTAAGTTTTCTTCTTCTTCTTCTTCTTCTTCTTCTTCTTCTTCTTCTTCTAGTCCTCTTCTTCTTCTTCTTCTTCTAGTCTTCTTCTTCTTCTTCTTCTTCTTCTTCTTCTTCTAGTCTTTTTCTTCTTCTTCTTCATCTTCTTCTAGTATTCTTCTCCTTATTCTTCTAGCCTTCGTCTTCTTCTTCTTCTTCTATCTTTCTTATTCCCATTTTGCAGATTTGATTCACTTCATGTAAGCTCGCATGATGGACTGCTAGTGTTTAGTTTCGATTTCTATTGATGAACAATGTGAAGCTATGCATGTATGAATAGTGTGAAACTATGTGTATTGGTTCTTTTAGTAGCCTACATATATGCGTTCTCTTGTTTAATATTTCTCTTGTGTCGGATATTACATAGTACTTGTTGGCATACATGGCCTATATTTGTGCTTGAAACTATATATATCATATATGTGTTTTGAAAATTCACGTAATAATAGAAAACATATTTAAAAGAGGTAATACACGCACTTTTCCATCTGCCACCCGACGGCAAAGGGCTTTGCCGTCTGCCAGCTTATGGCAAAGGTGCCATGTGGCCGCTACCTGTGCAACCTGGGAGCACCAGATCTGACCCATGTCGTCACTTTGCCGTCAGCTAGAGGCAGGTAGACGACCAAGGGCACGGTAGGCAGATGACAAAGGGCAGTGGCTGTGGGAGGAAGGGGTGACGTGAGCTGGCAGATGGCAAAGGCATAGCTTCTTTGCCGTCAGCTAGCGGACGACAAAAGTTACAGTTAGCCACCTAACGGGGCTGATAATTGTTCATTGCTAGCTAGTACCTTTGACGTCTGCTTTTCTAGGAAGACCGACAACAAAGTTCTTTGATGTCTGCTCTTGTTTTGAAGATGGAAAATAAGCTCATTAACATTTGACTTTTAGTGCTGGAAGTGGGGCCATCAGCCAGCAGACGACAAAGGTGTTTGCCGTCCGTGACCGTGTCCTTTGTCGTCTCCTATGGAGGACATCAAAGAAGCTCATTCCTTTAGTGTATGTTGGACCACTAACCCTTGGACAATTGACCATCCAGAACAAATGGCTGCTCCTCTCACATATCCCATGAGCAATGTGCTTATATGATGGTTGGAGGAGTATGTTGTTGTCCTCATGGATGTCATACTTATTTACCCAATAAGAGAAGGAACACCTTAGTTCTATTTGGATAAGCCCGAGAAGCACCAATTGACATTCTTCTCAAGTGAACGTATTACCTTGAAGAAGTGGACTCCTCGAAGAACCCTCCAAGCAGGTGAAGACAATCTTACCCAAGCAAGACAAAGAACCACTACGGTTGGGAAACAACGAGGGCGAAAAAGAAGCAAAAGAAGTCACCGGCGAGTTCTCTATTGGCTACATCAGCTAGACTATATCAAGGAGCATCAACGTTCAAGCACGATGAAGCCTTTGGACATCAAGAGATATTAAATAGCTCCTTTTTGGTCCAAACAAGGATGTGATCCTAACTGGATCATGGTGGAACACCTGTTAAAGGTGGTTCACCCCCACTTGCCTTATTTGGAAGGTATGAAACTGTAATGGCCCAGAGTGTAACTAGCCTTATTTGGAACCTTCTGTATGTGGGTCCATCTTGTCATTGCAATGAGAGTATATTCTATGTGGTATTTCATGTGCTCATGTCTTGTTTTCCTTTGCATGCATGCATCCTTATCATTCCATGTCTCTTGTGTTTGTTGTTCATGTGATCAATGTATGTGGTGTGACATGTGATGATGATATGTGTAGTGATGTGGGGTGTTGTTTGGAAGTAGGAGCAACTATGTTGGTTTGCACTAGGTTTCAAAACTTCTTCTTCTCTATTTATCTCAAGCTCAAGTTTCACTTGCTCCATCCCTGTTTCAAAAAAATGCCCATGTTTTAGTATGAATTGTGGTGGATGTGATGCTATGTTTTTAGTGTTTTGAAACTTTGTTTTAGTGGTGCAAATATTCATAAAACAGATCAATTAAATATTGTTTTGTAAATATTTAAAGGCTCCAAAAATTCCTTTTACATTTTATTTAAATGGGTCATAATTCCCTTATGACCAGGAGCATTTTGTTTTATTTTTAGCTTCAACAGTGTTGCTTGTGCATTTGTTTATGCCTCTGTTTGTTTTTTAAATAGAAAACCCAGTGGGTTTTATTTTCTCTATCTGGCGCCTTCGAGTGGGCTTTCTCCCACTAGCTGGCCCAACTTACTCTCGCGCGCCAGCCTTTCCCTATAGACGACGTCTCCTTCCTCTGTCGCCTTTCCGTCAGTCTTCTTCAGAGACAGCGCGCCAGACACGACGTCGTCTCACGGACGTCGAGGCCACGCGTCCCTTGCCTCCTCCTCCTTCTATAAAGAACCCTTGGCGTCCGTGCAGGGCCTAGGGTTCCTCCAAGCCGCCACCACTTCTTTCCCCATCTCCTCCTCCCTCTCCCTCGTCGGCAGCAGGTAAGCGAGCGCCTCCTCCGCCATGGCCAGGCCATGAGAAGCTCCTCGCCGTCCTTGTCGTGCATTTCCGCCCTCTCCAAGACTTCCGCGAGGACGCGGGACCTCCAGGGCACTCGTTCTCGCAGCTAGGAGGAGCAGATCGGGTCTGCTTCCCCTACATCGACGGCGGCTTCTTCCTCTCCGACGAACCCCTCCGCCGCGGCTTCTTCTACTTCTTCCTCTACTTCCTCTCCGACAGGCACGGCGTCCTCGTCCAGTGGGTGAGCTAGCATCTTCCTCCCCCTTCCCTATCGCCAGATCGTGAGTAGGAACCCGTAGCCGCGCCATGTTCTTCTCTCTGTCGTCGGCGCCGCCGCGCGTCATGGAGCCGTAGCAGTAGGCCTTCCCATGGCGCGTTTAGTGTAGAAATGAAACCCTGGGAGCCCCTTCTCCCTTCATTCGACGAGCCGTAGGCCAATTTGAAGTAGATCGCCGGCGTGGTGCTTAACCTGTTCCGGCCACCGTCGGGCAGAGGAAGGACCAGAGGGGTTGCTCGATAGAGTTTCCTCCTCTTCTCTGTTAAGATCCGGAGCAGCAACGTAGTGGTAGGGGTGTTTTTCTGCTTCAGGTGGTCGTGGGTTCGAAACCCCGCGGCGCCACCCTTTTTGGTGTGTTGTTTCGGCACAGTAGCTTCAGGGGTGGCTTATCCTGTATTACCACTCTCTTCTGTCGAGCCAGATGGTGTAGTGTAGTGGTGCTAGTTGCTGGCGGTGAACCAGGGGGGTCTTGGTTTCGATTCCCCCCAAGCCCTTTTAATTTTTTTTGCCTATTTCCTTTGCTGTTTTTCATTGTTGCTATGTTAGTTGATGTGGTGTGCTAGGACAGCATGTGTGGTATTTCTTTTGCCTCCCAACTAGCAGGTTGTCTCTAGTTATTTTGCTAGCATGTGTAGTGATGTATGTGTAGGGATTTTGAGATGCATATGTGTACGTGTGAGCAAGCTTCCATGCATGTGTAGGTGTATCTATGTGTGTGTGGGTAGGTGGTGCTAGCATTTGTGTGTGCTATCAACTATGTGCATGTGTGCTTGTGTGGTGCAAGCACCCAAGGAGTGTGTAGGTGTATATCACCATGTGCTTGTGGTGTGTGCTTGTGCATGTGTGCACTAGTGCATGTGTATGAGAGGTGTGCTTGTGCTTGAGCAAGCACCCATGTGTATGTGAGTGAGATGATTCCTTGTGGTGCTTGTGTGTGTGTGTCACACACATGCCCAGGGTATGGTTTTCCTTGATAAGCACTTATGTGCAAGCTTGTACGTGTAGGTGTAGGAATGCATGTTGTGAGTGTAAGTAAGTGTGTGTGTTTAACTAGCATGTGTAGGTGCTTGATATATGTGTGCTTGATGTATGTGTGTGTGTGGTGGTGTGCTAAGGCACATGAACATGAGATCCACCCCTCATGTGCACCAATGGAGTGATGAGAGTGTGAAAGTGCATGTGTAGGTGATGATCTAGTGAGAGCACATCACTATTTGCATCATGTGATTCCATGTAGATTTTCCTTTCAAGTTTGTGCCTATTTGTTCTATGCAAGTACCTAGGTATTATATATGTTTTTGGGGTAGAATCATCCCTGAATCCAATGGTGGAATCAGATTCCACTTTGGAACACTTTCTGGGAATGTCATTTTACTGTTTTGTTCTATGTTTGGAGCTTGGTTCCATGTGATGTGATGGGCCCAAGAGGATGATTCCTTGTTCTGGCAGTAGAGGGTGAACCCCTCTACAGCATGGTGGTGTTGTTTCATGCTTAGGAGTTTATATGTGCATGTTGTGCATAGTCAAAGTACGCATCTGGCTGAAAATATCAGCTTAGTGAAAATCTGTGATTTTCATTAAGTCTGGGAAACTGCTGATATTTTCTTCCCTTGTAGTTGTGCTTGCAAAAGTTCATGTGTTGGGAATCATCCCTTCCAATCAACTGGAAAGTTGGAGCTTTTGTGTTTGTCTAGCTCTTTGTCAATTTTCATTCCATTTGACTTCCTGTAGATATGGTTTTGGGGGCTGTCAAAATGCTTCAGATCATAAACAGCTAGTGAGAATCTGAGAATTTCACTAAGTCCCTGAAAACTGATATTTTTGTCCAAGTAAGCAGCTGTAGATCTTTCTGTGTGAAACTCCTTTGTATTATCTTTTTGCTCATGCTTGAAGAGCTTTTGAATAGCTTCTGTCACATATCTTATTTGGCACATTTGTGTGCCTATAGGAGCTTTGCATGTGGCTCTCAAACTGCTATGATGATGTTTAGGACAGAATGTATAGTTTTGTTGTTTTGATGCTTGTGGGTGCATAGTTGATGGTGTGGTTAGTTTATTTGCACCACCCCATCTATACTTGTTTGTTTTTTGATTTGGCAACCTGGGAATACCAGAAGTATGCCATTGGAGTGTGCTCGTGATGGATTTGATCCGTAGGACTCCATTTCTTGTTTCGTTGTTTCCGGTTGATCCATAGCTCCGTTCGTAACATTCTTTATATGTTTTTGGATCGTTTTCGCGTGATGCATCTGTTCATGCCATCTGCATGCATGTCAAGATAGCTTAGAGTGAAGTTCTATCCAGAAGTTTGTATTATCTTCTCATGCATGTGCAAGTGACTAGAATAGAGATGCATGTTCATTCTCATCTCATGCATCATGTGTTTGTTGCATCATCTGGTGCTGGTGTTCATTGGATGCTATTTTTATGTTGGTTAGCACCGGGATCGGAGAGCGAGTACGTGGATCCGGGAGAGTACGTGCAGGACGAACAAGAGCAATTCCAAGCTGAGGACATCAGAGGCAAGATGACATGACCTTGACACCATCTCTAGTCTTGTTGTGCCTAGATTCACGTTTCCTTCGTCTTATGCTCGCTGCCTACCACTAAAATAATTGCCTTCTGATATTGCCATGAAACCCAAACACATTCCCCTCCTAGCTAACATTGAATGGCTAAGTAGGCTTGCTCAGCTTCTAATATTAGCGTTGCTAGTTGCAAGTGCAGTTGTCTCATGTGATAACATTAGTTCTGATATCATTATGTTAAATCAGTTATTTAATTAATGCACCTATATACTTGGTAAATAACAGAAGGCCTAGCCTCTGGCCGGGTGTTTTGTTCCGTTATTGCCGCCATAGTTTCCGGCTACCGGTGTTTGATTCCATAACTGATCGCTCCTAACACATTCGGGGTTGTTATGGGGACCCCCTTGATAAATCGTGTGGTGTTAAGACTTGTCCGGCAGGACCCAACATTGGTGTTAATTTGCTAATCACTTAATAATAATCTGCATAGGGAATAGCTACCCCGACGAATTAATCAACAACCCGGGCCAGTGCTCCTCATGAGTGTTGGTCCAAACTAGAGTCGTGTGCGGGGCCAACCCGGGGCAAGTCGGGAGATGTCTATCAGGCCACCGTACGCTGTGCTCATCCGTCGTGTCCTGAGACTGAGATACGCGGCTCTTATCGGGGTCGTCGACACGACGAGAGGTCCTGCTAGTCTTGTCTTACCTTAGCGATATATCTTGCGTATAGGAATCCCGGTGAAGCTTTGGTTCTCCCCAGAGTTGAGGTTTTCCTCTAAGGAATCCGACGAGATCACGAGATTCGTGATAGAGGATTACTTTGCGGCCCGTGACCGTTTGTGATGGAGTTGGAGCACCCCTGCAGGGTTTAATCTTTTGGAAAGCCGTGCCCACAGTTATGTGGCAACTTGGAATATTTGTTAACATCCGGTTATAGATAACTTGAACTTAATCTAATAAAACTGCCAACGGTGTGCGTAACCGTGACTATCCCCTTCGAAGACCTCCCTTCGATCGGGAACACGGTGGGGTTATGTTTGACGTAAGTAGGTGTTCAGGATCATTTTTTGATCTACTAGTCTTCGCCCGCTAGTATAGACCACCATCAATAACTTGTTCTACGTAAGTTAGCCACCATAAATGCTTAGGATGCTGCAACCTAAACACTGAACCTTCCTTACCTAATAACTTGACTAGTTCTCGCACCGAGGTCATAGATTACTGAGTCCGTGTGGCTCACAGATTACTTCAACACACCAACAGGTACAGGTACGCCCGACACAGGTGACCCCGAGGGCACTCAGGTGGCGTGGCAGTACGATGAGGAGAATGACCGTGTGTACGTGAACTATCCAGAAGACTGAGCCGTGGTCGTGATCGTGGGCAAGCATGCAGGGTAGCATAGCCTTTTCTCATGTTATGTAGTCCGTAGCGGAACTACCTTGTCTGAATAAATGTGTGACGTAAACTCTGATATTATCTATGAGATGGCAAACGATTCCCTATTTTCCATTCTATTATTATGTATGTGCTATGTTATCATGCTTGCGAAACGCTTAGATGCTCTTCTTTCCATTTTGGGGCCTCGTTCCCTAAATCGGAAAGGACCGCATCTTAGTCATTACAGAGACTCAACCCAGACTTCTTCACAAGTAGCTACGAAGAGGCTAGAGGACCAAGCATCCAAAGACACGCCGGAAACGTGTGTCCATGATGAAGAAAAACGGTCGAAGCCAATGAAGAACATACATGGGAAACTTATTCAAGCAGAACATCTCAACGAGAAGCCTTCGATGACACACTTCATCACTCAAAAGGATAAGGACCGTGCGCGATTGAAGACTACCTACTTTATGGGAAGCCACACGAGAACCATGACCCTTCTAATCTAAGACGAGACATCTAGATGTAACTAACTAACGTGAGTAACCCCAGGGCTAGGACACAGACACACTGTTTTGCCCTGTATTCCTACTTTGGAATACATACGCAAGCCAGACCCTTGCCTGAACCTCGTTCATAAGGACCTTGACCTTTAGTCAAACCTACCATATTGCAAAGATCCGTACTCTCTCAAACGAAGCCAAGAGAAACATTCAAAGCAGAATCATCAAGCACTTCAAGTTCCAATGGACGGGTCACATCAAAGAAAAAGCAACACAGGAACGTGAAGGCTACCTCAAACCCGAATTTCTATATCTCCACAACGCCTAGCGTAAGATTCTTGTAGGCCGGTAGTTCTATCACAGCTTGTGTTTTGCCTCTCCTGACTAAGTGAACATAAGTAAAAAATTAAGACCAATTAAAAAAATTGTGTGCTTATGATGCTTGACTTGATTGATCTTGCTTGTGTACTTGTTTGTGTTTTAAAATTTCACAAAATTCTCCTCCTCCCAAGACTCATCTCCTTGCTCTAAATCATTGCACAATGACCATTCCATGTGTATAGGACCTAAAACTATTTTTACAAAATATTATTTTTTTGCCAAAAAGTTTTAATTAATTCAAGCTTTCAAACCCCCATGAATTGAGGTTTGTACAAGTCCTCAAAATATGGAAGATGTTTTGCCCCAAATATTTTATTTGGATCCTATTATCACAAAACTTCTCAAAAGCCCAAAAATTGTTATTTTAAAAGTTATTCTCCTGTTTTATTTAAATATCTTTTTCTAAGGAAGAAATGGTATTTTATAAGGTAAAGTTATTTTTATGCTTAAAAAATACTTGAGAAAATTTAGGGAAACTTAATGGACATGTATTATCCATATAGAATAGTTTGAACACATGGTGATGTTCAAAATATTGGGCAAAACACTACAAAACCCTTTCTGCTCATTTCAAGTATTTGAAATACTTTTATAAGAAAGATTCTCAAATAATTTGAAGAATATTCTAGCATGTCACACATGACATATATGATGATCGTGCTAAGTTTGACCTCAATACAAATTGTTTTGGATCACGAAAATATTCCAAAACCCTCTTGGTCCAGATCCAAACTTGAGCAACTTTACACTGCCATGTACCTCCATTTCTGTTCAAAATTGTGCGCATTTTCTAATCCCCTTATCATACAAACACACCAAGTGGTGCCTCAAGGAGAACAGATACACTTGTCCAAATCCCCCAAACCCATTTTTGCTGATTTCTAGAATTGAGATTTTTTGCATTGCCAAGTTTCCTCAATTGGTCCCAAACTTTTTGGGCATGTTCTAATCCTCAAATAATGCAACCACACCAAGTGGTGCATTAGGGGGAATGGATTTGCATAACTAGATGTTAGGAAAATTAGTTTATGACTAATTCTAGGGATTTATAATGTTTGCACTAGAAACTTTCTTCAAATAATCACAAATTTGCTGGTCACTCTCATTTTTACGCACCAATTGATCCTGCTAAATCTCATGGAAACTAGAATCCATTTACATGCTGAAAACTACTACAAACGCCTTCTCGTGACAATTGGAAGTTGCTGTTTTGACCTCCTATACTATTCTCCTTGCCCCCAAATTTTTACCATGGCCACTTATATTTACCTTGCACCTCCAGTAAACTTGTCTTGGCCACACAGCTCCACACCTTCTTCTTCCCCTATTAGCTTTCCTTCTCAACTAGGACAACCCAACAATATCCTATGACTTTTCCTCTTTGTCTATTCCTTCCTGGGCCTAGTGGACACTGGTGGCCGCACCAAAAATGCCAATGCCATGCCGTGGCATGCCAAATGGGCGCTCTAGAGTGTGGTATAATACGCTCCTGCATTGTACTCGACACCCAATCGCCTTCCCCGACCACCTCGTGCTTCCCCTGCGCACTAGTAAAGGTCCCTCGGTGTCCGCGACATGCCATGGCCCTGTCCCTCTCCTCTCTCTCTTCCTCCCTTCCTCTTCCCGCACGTGCCAAGCGTCGCCGAGCTCGGCCAGTGAGCAAGCTCACACGTGTGATGCCCTAGCCCTGCCCCGCTCCCCCTCTCTCCCTGGTCGTGAACATGACCCACAAACACCGCCGACACGCCCCTGTATCGGGAGTGTCCATACCCCCGAGGCATTAGGCGCCTGATTCGGGAAGTCATTGGGGGACTGTGTTGATTATCGTTGTCGTCTCCCCAGTGCTGAGCGTAGGGCTACCACTAGACGTGGGGTGGACCCCTTCCGCGTCCTTGGGGGGCCCTAGGCGTATACAGCCTCGGCTCGTTATTACGTGAGAGTGTCACGGGATGAAGTAGGTTCCGAAAGGATTGAAGGACGATGTAGAGTTGTCGTGAGTTGGTGCAGGTCCCACGCGCTCGTACTCCTCAGACCGGTTGATGGCTTTTCTATTGGTCTACGTCGGCAGGATCCAGTCCCGCACATTTCCGTGCCACAATGAGGCACCTCATGGGGAAAGGCCCTGACCCGGGGGCCAAGTGGCTTTGTGACCGGTAAGGCTCCTGAGGCGTGATGCTTAGAAGCCCCCTTTGACGTTCGAGCAGCTCTGCATCGCAAGGATCCAGTCCCGCACATTTCCCAACCACCGTTGCATGGGACCGAATGAACGGATGTAGCCACGGGGTCGAGCCCTTCCACCCTTGATAACGACCGAATGACCATGGACGATATCTAGGGTGGCATGTGGCCTTATGACCGGTAAGGCCACCTGAGGCGCGATGCCCAGGATGCCCCTTTTGACGCTCAAGCGGTCCCCATCTCTTCCTGTTGGTTGTGGCCCTGGGGAGCTGCGAGGCGTCCCCAGGTCCCATGACGAGGCGTCGTGCACCGGCAGGAGCCCCCGAGCGGGGGCGGCGGGGGGGGGGGGGAGGGGGGGGGTAGATTGCCCAAAGATGCAAGCAAGGCAGGATGTCAGGTCATCGAATGGAGGCAGCAAAAGTTAAGGAAGCTTGCGCAAATGATAGACGGGCACAAACATGCCCTGGATATTTGAAGTTCCTGCGGTCAGCAGATGCTTCCTAATGCAGTAAACCTAAAAAATACCTCGAATGGCTTCTTTGTGCTGAAGGGGCGCCTTGCGGGGCCTGGCCGTCGGCGCGCACGCCTGCATCGTGGTTGCCCGGTTGGCCCGCGCCACTTGTGTTTCACTGCTGCATATAACTCATCCTCCTGAGGCATGGGGTTCGGCCCTTCGTAGTTCCTCTGCGGGGAAGGCAGCTGGTGCCATGCCGTGCGGCTTGGGGACGTCTCCCTGCCTGCGCCTCTTGGGCACGGCTCAAGGAGGAGCCCGAAAGCATTCCTCACTCCTGAGGAAGATAGTCCCCGGGGGGACGCTTGAGGCACTTCCTCGTCGGGAGGGTCAGGTGATGCCGCGTACTCCGGTACGTATGACTCCATGTAGGCGCTCGATCGTCCTCTGAAGCCGTTTAGTAGAGCGGCGGTGGCGATCCCTCTCGGCGGTGGAGGGGGATCCCCTTGGCCTTGCTGCTCAAAGATCTTCCGGCGATAAGCCTCCGCGCGAAGTTGCTTGTTCCTGTTGTTGCCGTTGGTTGGTCCCGGCGCCGCTCGGTGCTGACTCCCCGCTTGGTTCCCCGACATGTCTCCGTTGTTGTAGTTCGCTCGCGCCGACTCCTCCGCCTTCTGCTGGCTGCGCCGGAGGGAGCGCTCCTGTCTGGCCGCTCCGGACAGTTAGGGGGCCGACCTCGTCTTGGTGACGCGCATCGGTGTGCGCATCGATCATCCCGCCGTTCTCCTCACACCCCTGGTGGACGTTAGCGTGATGCGCCTCGGGGCCGGCCGCCGGAACCTGGAGGAGGAGGAGGGCCGCATGTGGCGCGTCTCCTTCGACCCCGCCCAGTGTGGTAGGGGCCCCATTGCTCGCCGCCCCGAGGACCGACATGAGGTGCGAGCTCCCGGCGCCTGACGCCTGCGGCCTTGAAGAAGAGCGGGGTTGGATGGTCTTCTGGGCGATGGCGATCAGCTCCATGATGTGGTCTGCCCAGGCGTTGAAGCCGACTTGCGTCGGTTGTTGGCGGAGCATCTCGCTCGCCCTCTGCAACGTGCCATGCACGCCAAGGTCCCTCAAGTTGATTCGACGCGTTGTGGGTGCTGGGTACGCCGCCCAGCCGTCGTGCGCCTGGGTGGCGTGGGTGGTTGCGATGGTGGAGATGATGTTATTACCTGGTACGAGCCGCCTCGTACCACAACACCGGTATGCGTGCTTCTAGCCCATGTAATGTGGCGGTTGGAGGCTAGCTCGACGAGGCTCGAATAAACTGGTTGGGCGCCGGCCATCGGAGCACCAAGCGTAGGGAAGATGAAGCTTGGAGAAGATCTTAACACGCCCCGACCTGCCGTGCTAAATGTCGGATTTCGGGCTCCACAGAACCCTAAAGATTCGAACTCAGGGGCGTGTACGAAGATCTCTCACGGCCTAACCTCGCCTAGCATGCTACTCAATGGGAACGGAGAAGAACTCACTCGATAGTGAGGGAGACACATAACACAACAATTTACCGAAGTTTGGGTAGCTGCGAAGCGTAAAACCCTACTCCTGTTTTGGTGGATTGCCTCTCGTGGGGGGAGGACTGGAGGATGAACTTGTATAGTGTTCTCCGACCTTCTGCGGCTAGGTTGCCTTAGTGGTGTGAAGATGGGTGAATGAATGGTTCGGGGCAGGCAGGATTGGATCCCCCTCTACAAAGTAACCTATCTTCTATTTATAATGGAGGCCCTGGTCCTTTTCTCTTATTGTTTTGGCGGGAAGGGATCCCACAATGGCCAATTTCGGAGGGGGACACGGAACATGCTTCCCCTGTCCAAAAGTGGTCTTCGTGTGCAAAGTAGCTGCAAGCGCTGCAGGGGCTGGCTCAGGGATGACTTTTGTCCTGCCGGCGGGCAGCCAGGGTCTTGTTGCACCAGAATGGAAACCTTTACGAGATGCCTTGGGAACCTGGGTTCGTCCTTGCCCCCTTTGCACAAAAGGGGAAACTGCTCCGTCTTGCAGTCCGCTGCTCACCTGTCCTTCCCTTGCGTCATCCTTGACTTCTAAGGCTCGGCCTCGCCTCGGAATATCCACCTCTCCAGAAGGGTCCTGACGAGGCCCCTCGCAGGTCATGATGTTGTTCCTCCTCGCGAGGCTTGGCCCCTCGCGAGGGCCTTGTCTTGGGTGGTGCCGGGCCCGTTGGTTTTAGGTTGATGAAGTGCGCCAGCCCTAGGCCGCAGGCAGGCAGGTCTGGGTACCCCCATTCCTAGAACGTCGACAACCTAATTAGTGCTATGTCACGCATTTGTGTTGCGTTGTTCCAAAACATGGGTTCCTTGTCAGTATATTCAGAGTACACATTGGCTTGCCACTGGTTATTTTATTGGCCAGGCATGAAAGTACATGATATTATGAAGAGTAACTTGGTGACGTATGTGCGATCTAGGATGCTTCCCAGTCAGAATGTCTATAGGATGCCATGGGTTCACGCTATCGATGAAGATTTCCACTTCAAATATATGAAGACTTGGCCATAAAAACCATATTTGAGTAAAACGGTATGTAATGGATGTAAGGCTCTTGTTATTCAATTTTTGTGTGTTTAATAAGCATTGATCTTTGGGATCACTGTGGACGTACATTCGGTGATCTCGACTTATGAGTCGAGGTCCCCACATTAATTTAACAATGACAATTTGTCTGATTAGTTGTTACTTTCTCTACAACCAAAACCATGAATTTATCTATATGACGTAACTATTTGATTAAATGCTAATGTACTCTAGTTAGTTAGTTTGGGTAAGACGAATTTCAATAACTATGTTTATGTTGCTTCTATTTTCTCAATCTTTCTCTTGACATGCCGACGTCATATATTATGTTGCATATTATCATTGAATTCGCTTGATGATATGTGCATATCTGATAGGTATATAGATCATCATTGTCGATGTGGTATGCTGTCTACATAGGGAGGGTTTCAGCAGTGTATGAGGAATGTACACACTATCAGGCCCAAGTGTATCGCTTCCCAAGTGGCAGCCAGAAAGGGTTTGATAGAAGAACCGAGGCGAACGCTAGGGCACGAGAGAAATCAGAACCAACACCTTAAGAAGTACTACATAATCCCGCTTTTGCTCATTGTGGTCAGCCTTCTCTCGTATGCGATCAGATCATAGCTAGGTTATATAGATGATGAAACATGAGTGGGACCATGGTTAGTTGCATGTATTCGAGACTTGTAATAACATGTATCGCTATATCTTGGAGACATGAACATGTTCGACCATTAGTGATGATGATGGTATGAGATGAAATCGATGCTTTTATCCATCGATGCTGACGATTAGATATTTTGGTATCATATCTGTTTGAGTGAATATGCATGTTGTTATTGTATAGAAGTTTTATTTATTTTAATAGAGGAAAAACTGCTAAAAATAGCATAAAACGCTAGTAGTAGCGCTGGTCATAGGATTTCCAGCAGCGCGTGTTTAACAATAGCGCTGCCAGTCCATACACGCTACACATAGTTAGTAGTAGTGCATGTATAAGGACAGCTACAGATATGTGAAATTAACAGTAGTGCTGGTCAAGAAGCGCGTTACTACTAAAAAATTAGCTATAGTTCCATAGCAGTAGCGCGCCTACCAGTGCTACTCGTAGCTAAAAACCTCACGCTACTGGTGGGGTTTTCCCTGGTAGTGATTGTTTTTAAATACATACCACCTAGTTTCACTTACCAACAAAATAAAAATTCTTTTATGATTTAAGACATTAATTTTGGCATGACTCACATCATTCTAAAGAAGGAGCGGATGATGCTTTTAGACGTTGTGTACGTGAGCATGAAGAGTAACAGATCCTACGGAAGTGTCATTATGAGGCCTACGGAGGGCACCACACCATTAATAGAACTAAAGACACGATATTACAATCTGGTTTTTATTGGCCTACTCTTTTTAAATATGCTCGTAAGTATCTCGTCTCATGTGATGAATATCAAAGAATTGGTAACATTGGTAAACATCGGAAATGCCTATGAATTATTCACTTGCAATTGAACCATTCGATGTTTGGGGTTTTGATTATATGGGCCCTATTCCTTCCTCTAATGGGTACACTCGTATTTTAGTAGTTGTTGATTACGTTATTAAGTGGGTAGAAGCTATTACAACTAGTAGTGCTGATCATAATACGTATATTAAAATGTTTAAAGATATTTTCTTCCTCAAGTTTGGAGTCCCTAGATACTTGATGACTAGTTGTGGTTCACATTATATTCATGGTGCGTCTCAAAATTTTCGAGCTAAATATGATGTTAAAACATAGAATTACATCACCTTATCATCTTTAGTATAGTGACCAAGTTTAATTGAGTAACCGGGAAACAAAAATAATCTTGCAAAAGAGTGTTAATAGATCTAGAAAGACTTGGTCTTAGAAACTAGATGATGCTTTATGGGCTTATATAATTGCTTATGAAAACCACATGGGAATGTCCCCCTATAAAATGGTCTATTGGAAAAGCATGTCATTTACCTCTTGATTCAGAACATAAAGCTTATTGGGCAATTAAAGAACATAACTATGGCTTTACACTCGCCGGTGAAAAGAGGCTATTTGAAATTAGTTCACTAGACGAATGGAGGACACAAGCTTATGAAAATGCCAAGTTGTTCAAAGTAAAGGTTATAAGATAGAATGGCAAAGGATCCAAAAATGATGACATAGTTCTTTTGTGCAATTCTCATTTTATATGTTTTGCAAGCAAGCTTCTCTCCAAACGGGAAGGCCCTTATGTTGTCAAGGAGGTCTATTGCTCTCGTGCTATCAAGATTAACTATGAGGGCAAAAATCCAATAGTGGTAAATGGGCAAAGAATTATACACTATATCTCAGGTACGCGCGTGAATGCTGAAACTAATATTATTGAAGTTATGGCTTCACAAGAACTCATAAGAGAGACCTTGTGGAACACTCCAGAAAGCAAAAAAGGGGTAGGTACGTGATACGGTAAGTAAACCAACTCCAAAAAAAGTCCTAATTTTTTTTTGTTGGTTTTGGTATTTTTGAAAAATTTAAAAAATAAGAACGGGTCAGGGGGACCCACGAGGGAGGCACAAGCCAACAGGGTGCACTGAGCCCCCTCGGCATATCCCGATGGCTTGTGGGCCCCTCGTGTGCCCCTCGCACAACATTTTCTTCCTAGAAATGTATTCGGAGCTAAAAAATTATTATATATAATTCTATCTATTTTGACCACCGTATTGTGAGTTTCTCCTCTATTCTTCTTTTGCGTTGTTTTTCTCACAAATCTAAATCGCCATGGTGTCATCAAGTTCCACCAAGGACAACTTTTACGAGAAGGTCATCAACCCCTACTTATCGGAGGTGATGAAGCACCTTCAAGCCATTTAGATTTTTGAGGGGGTGCTCCACATCCACGATGTCCAAGGTCCCAAAAAGGAGGGGAGCAAGAAGGTCAGGCTTGCAGCAGTGGAGCAGGAGATCTTCTAGTGCTAAGGGATGGTTGAACGTGGTTTGAGTGCTAATCAGTCTATGATCACGGACTTCATCTGGAAGAACAAGATGGACACTAGGAATGTGGGAGAGGCTCTCTTCAAGCTTCCAGAGAGGATCAAACATGTCCAAGCTCAAATCTTTGACCTGCAAAACCAAAATTGTGAGCATGAATCGAGGTTTAAGAAGATGGGAACCTCTCATGATTTCAGGATTCCGGAGACAAGATTCTCTTTCTATGATGGTCAGCTAATGCCTTGGAAGACGGAGCACTACCTCATCACCACCATCACCCAGGAGGGACGTTTGAGTATATTTGTATGGGCACCACCCTTAGCTTGTTCCAAGCTTGGGGGAGGTGCCCTGGTATCGTATTACCATAACTATCACCATTATCATCTATATTAGTTCGATTCTTCATATGTCGTGATTTAGAGAAATAAAATTTCGTACTTGCTTTGCTTAGAGTTTTTATTTGAGACCTATCTATCCTTGTAATCGATTATGGGAGTCATATAATAAGGATTAGTCGAGTTCGCTTGCTTTACTCTCATGCATCAATCATAGCAATGGAATAAAAGAAATAGAAAAATTATAGGCTAATTCTATGGGGGAGTAATGACTTCACATATAAAAAGCATAAGTGATAAAAAAATTGGGAGTTAAGAAAAATAGTTTTATTAGTTTATACAATCCATATAAATTATGATAGAGAAGAGGAAATTCACATGCAAATACACTATCTTGGACTTCTTTTATGATTGTGAGCCCTCACCAAATATTACATAATGATAAAGTGTTGATGTTGGACATGGAATACAACGTAATGATCATGATTGTCACATGCACATGGAAGTCATATGGTCATGGATCCTTTAACATGTGGTGCTTGCTTTAGACCTTTTGCTAGGGAAAAAAATTCTGCACTAAGTAAAGATACTACTTGTGCGTCCATAACCCTTTAAACCAAGTTTATTTCCACGAGAGTCCTCCATACCTACCTATGAATTGAGTAAGATCCTTCAAGTAAGTTGTCATCGGTGCGTGAAGCAATAAAAAATGGTCTTAAATATGTATGATATTTTATTTTAAGGGAAAATAAGCTTTGTGCGATCTTGTGATGGCAAAGAAATAAAAGCGACAAACTGCAAAATAAAGTTTGCTATCATAAGGGGCAATATGAAGTGATGTTACTTTACATTAAGAGTTTGCACGCCCCAAAATTAAAATGTGCCTCACAACCTTTGCTTCCCACTATGAAGGGCCTACCTTTTACTTTCATGTGTTTACTTTAATGAAATATTCAATAAATGTTTATACCTATTCCTACCTCTCAACTCTTTAGTTGGCAAGCATCATGTGTCGGAGAAAGATATATATATATATATGTATATATATATATATATGTATATATATATATATATATATATATATATATATATGTATATATATATCCAGTTGGATGTAGGTGATCATGATTCATTATTGTTGACCTTATCCTTGAGGTAAATGACGTGGGTAGGAAAAGCAATAAAGCCTCCATCTTCCTATGTGTATAATGGGAACATTAGCTCAAAAAATATGAAATGAGTGTCAGCAATCATAGAAGACTGAATGATATTTGAGTATGTAAACTTGCTAGAATTAAAGCTCTTACATACACTTTTCTCTAGAATATGATGAATTGTGATTACCTCAATGACTAAAGACATAGTATGTAGATTGTCAATAAAGTTTGTGGTTCATACTTCAACAATTGTGAATAGATTGTTACTTGTTTATGATAAGCTATATGATGAAAAAATTGCTTCTATTCTAATGTTCATGGTGATCTAATGATCATATTATGTTTTTATCGACACCTCTCTCTCAAATTATGTTGTCATTATAATCGAGTTCGGCTTTCGCTTGAGGAAAAGCGAGGTTTATGTTTGGGGGAGTTGACAAATCCATTTTGCAATATAAATTAGTATTGATATTTATGTTATTCATGTCCATTATTTCTCATTATGATACAATTTTGTGGGGACCCTGGCTCAAAACTCGTGATCACCGAATGCAAATACACTATCTTGGACATCTTTTATGATTGTGATCCCTCACCAAATATTACATAATGATAAAGTGTTCATGTTGGACATGGAAGACAACGTAATGATCATGATTGTTACATTCACACAAAAGTTATATGACCATGTATCCTTTAACATGTGGTGCTTCCTTTATACCTTTTGCTATCCAATTTTTTTTGCACTAAGTAAAGATACTACTTGTGCATCCATAACCCTTTAAAACCAGTTTATTTCCATGAGAGCCCTCCATACCTACCTATGGATTGAATAATATCATCGGTGCATGCGGCAATAAAATTTGCACTTAAATATGTATGATCTTTTATTGTAATAGAAAATAAGGTTTGGACAAATCTTGTGATGGCAAAGAAATAAAAGCGACAAACTACAGAATAAAGTTTGCCATCACAAGGGGCAATATAAAGTGATGTTCCTTTACATTAAGAGTTCGCACATCCCAAAATTAAAAGGCGCATGACAACCTTTGCTTCCCACTATGAAGGGCCTATCTTTTACTTTCATGTGTTTACTTTAATGCAAGAGTCGATAAATAGTTATCCCTATTCCTACATATCAACTCTTTAGTTGGCAAGCGTCATGTGTCGGAGAAATATCCACATATACATATATATATATATCCAGTTGGATGTAGGCGATCATGATTTATTATTGTTGACCTTATCCTTGAGGTAAATTAGTTGGGTAGCAAAGACAATAAAGCCTCCATATTCCTATGTGTCTAATGGAAACATTAGAACCAAAAATATGAAATGAATGTTAGCAGTCATAGAAGACTGAACGATAGTTGAGTATGTGAACTTGCTAGAATGGAAGCTCTTACATATACTTCTCTCTAGAATATGATGAATTGTGATTACCTCAATGACTAAAGGTATAGTATGTAGATTTTCAATAAAGTTTATGATTCATACTTCAACAATTGTGAATAGATTGTTACTTATTTATGAGAAGCTATGTGATGAAAAACTTGCTTCTATGTTAATGTTCATGATGCTTTAATGATTTTATTCAGTTTTTGTCGACACCTCTCTCTCAAATTATGTGGTCATTATAATCGAGTTCGGATTTCGCTTGAGGACAAGAGAGGTCTATGCTTGGGGGAGTTGATACGTCCATTTTGCAATATGAATTCTTATTGATATTTATGTTATTCTTGTCCATTATTCCTCATTATGACACAATTTTGTGGGGACCCCGGATCATAAGTCATGATCACCGAATGCACATGTACAGTGATCCTAGAGAACAATGCTCACTAGACACATAGAAGCTAAATAGCACGAGTCTTACATCCATACATATTGTCTTACAGAAATATATGACCATTGGTGAAGGCTTACATAGATAGGGCCATGAAGGAAAAAGAGCAAACACAACTAGCAACGAAAATCTTGAAAGAAAGAGTGAGCCCATGCCATCTGCATTAACCCTACACTCATTATGAATGGGAAGCGTCCTCATTCACATGTTCGTCACCAAGGTGTTCTTCACCATATTCCCGCTCTTCCATGCCTGGGTAACTAAATAACGAGAGGCTAGCTAATGAGTACTTTGAATGTACTTGCAAGCAACCCATGTTCGAAACGAGGCATAACAATGTATGATATAACACTAAGTAGGTAAGTCACAGAAAGATAATTTTGAGTGCAATGACATGTTCAAGCAACTTTTAAAAAACATGAATCATGAGGTTGTAGATATCCGTATCAATAGGCTACATATATCAATATAAACGGAGTATCTCATCTCTAGTATCATCATCTCATCAAGTGATCTGTCTTAGATCAAGTAACTCATTTATTTCACATACACCATGTTTTGAGAAAATATCGTATATAGTTTACGCATGGCCACCAACTATCCATGACCATGGACATGGCTATTCGAATAGTTTTACACTTCGCAGAGGTTGCACTCTTTACCCACAAGACTCGTGGAACTTCCGTGTCATCCATGACTCGTGATATATTACATACCAAAGTTAAGCCCCCGAACAATGTATTTCGATTGACAACATTAAGCAAATAGTCCACTCGTTGGTCGACGTCCTCATGATGTGCATCATACGAGACTCACTCAAGATCGTACCGTCCATGAGGGGACGCAATGGTGTGCCCGGTATCTATAAAAACAACCCATGGTTGCCCTACCTGGCATCATGCCATATCGAGAGTGTGACTCGACTCTCTAGCCACTAGTAATGTGGGCTCTCTACTAGCATTGACCAAAGTAATCAATAAAGCCCGGTCCCACAAGGGGTATCGTGGTCGCACATATAAGGTTGGTACGGTCAGCAGATCTTCAATCTCTCAATTTTCAAAAACACACACACAACTTGCATCGGTACACCACTTCTTTATCAAGTGGTTACCTAGCTCAACATCATTTCCCTCGAGCATTAGTGGCACCCGACGGCGTTTTCGAAAAAGTCTTTGAAAGCTCTTCTGTTTCCAACAGCATGCATATTCCCGTCCCACATGTGTAGCACCTAATCATCCTATATACTTCCCACCCACACAACTCTAAGCAAAAAGTAGAGTTATGTTAATGAAAGTATCAACGAGGAAGGTAACGGATATTACCCACCAAAGTAGTCACCGTTTGATCATGATTTAATGCAACAAAGTAATGTGCTATATGACATGCAAAAAGGGGTTTCTTAGACATGGTCAAAGGGTTGCTTGCCTGGCTCAACAATGTCTTCGGGGTCTTCAAATCGTTCTAGTCCAACTTATTCATCAACCACGTAATCTATCATCACAATATAACATGCAAAAGTAAGGCCATGGTATAAAACAGGAAAAATACATCCCTCCTAAAAATGTCAAATCATTTTTTGTAAATACTAGGGTGAAAACTTACATTGCCAAAATTATTAGTTTTTTGTTTTGGAGTGTCAGAAGTAGTGAAAAAGCATTTCAATAGTGTTTTAAGAATACTTAAAACAGGTTCTGAAATAGAAACAATACTTAAAATATTTTCCAAATGGTGCACAAGTGGAATCTTTAAATATGTGGGATTATTATAAGATTTTGGGAGGTGGAATATTTGGATTGGAACAAATAATTAATATTGTAGAGATTTTGGAAAACACCTAAAGAAACAAAAACAAAAAAGGCACTAGGCCACTGGGCCAAAACTGTTGGAAGAGCCGTACGAGTCGACAAAATATGCCCGGATGAGCTAGGTGCACACCTTCCTGGGTTTAAACCCGACAGGCAGGGACCAGCCACCAGAGACAGAGGGAGCTGAGGATGACTGGTGGAGCCCACTTGTCATCTCCAACCTCATGGTCAGGGGAGGAGGCGAGCTCACCGCGGTCACTGGGGGCACGACAAGGCGAGCTAGAGGCAAAAATGGACTCATGGCGACATCGCCATTCAGATAGTGGTGGAGTTGGATGGAGAGGAGCGGTGGTTTGTCGGCGACGAGGAAGCCACGACAGAGGGTTTCAGGGGAAGGTCGCCACTGACGGTTCATTGCTAAAAATGAGTGGGATAGAGAAGGGAAATGGTCAGTGGTGAATGACGGTTCTAGGGAGAGGGAAAGAGGGATGGAGGGGGCTTATACCCGAAGATCGACGACGAGCCGAAGCAAGGGAACTCAGCTTAATCCCAAGGAGAGGGGCACTCTAGTGCCGAACATGTGAAGCTGACGTACTATTAGTAGATGGAGAGGGAGTCCACGAGGGAGGAGAGGTCTCAATGAGGCATCTTATAGGCGAGCGCTTGTGCACAATGGGCATGGTCCATTGGAGTGGCTCTGCAGGCCGTGTGAGAGCTTTGTTTCATGTCATGGGCGTTGGAGGAACTGGTCTACGACCATATGATTGAACAAAAGGAGCGGGGGAGGAGCGAGGGGCTCGCGTTTTGTCGGATTTCGGGCTCCACAAAACCCTAAGGATCCGAACTCAGGGGCGTGTACGAAGATCTCTCACGGCCTGACCTCGCCTAGCTCTCTACTCAACGGGAACGGCAAAGAGCTCACTTGATGGTGAGGGAAACACATAACACAACGGCTTACCCAGGTTCGGGCTGTTGTGAAGCGTAAATCCCTACTCCTGCCTTGGTTGATTGCCTCTCATGGAGGTTGATGGATGAACTAGTACAATTCTTGGGCACCTCCGAAGGCTGGATGGCCTTGCGGGGTGCTAGTGGGTGAATGAATGGTTCGAAACTCAGATCCCCCTCTACGAAGCAACCTATCCTCTATTTATACTGGCGGCCCTGGTTCTCTTCCCTCATAGTTTCGGCGGGAAGGGATCCCACAACGGCCAATTTCAAAGGGGGACACAGGAACATGACTCCGGTGTCCTAAAGTGGTCTTCTCCTGCAAAGTAGCTGCCAGCATTGCAAGGGATGGCTCGGGGATGACGTCCGTCCTGCTGGCGGGCGGCGAGGGTCTTGTTGCACCAGAATGGAAACCTTTAGAAGATGCCTTGCGAACCTGCGTTCGTCCCTGCCCCCCTTTGCACCAAAGGGGAAACTGTTCTGCTCTGCTGTGTGCTGCTCGCCTCTCCTTCCCTTGCGTCACCCTTGACTCGTGAGGCCGGGCCTCGCCTTGGAATATCCGCCACTTTGTAGGGGTCCTCAGGAGGCCCCCTGCGGGTCTTGATGTTGGTCCTCTAGAGAGGCTTGGCCCATCGCGAGGGCCTTGTCTTGAGTGATCCCGGGCCCGTTGGTTTTAGATCAGTGAAGTGGGCCAGCCCTGGGCCGTAGGTAGGCTGGTCTGGGTACCCCCATTTCTAGAACACCGACAGTAGCCCCCGGGCCCAAGGAGCATCGTGGTTGGCTTCTTGGCAAATCCTGGAGGGCAGCGTCAAGCACCACGGGTCCTAAACGCATGCGGGCCAGGCCTTTAAACGGCGGACCTGTCTTCTTTGCATGGGACTCCTGACCTGCGCCTACATGCCTCCCCCTCCTCTTCCCAATTCTGCCGCTGGTTCTTCCTATCATCCACCGCGCACCGGGTTGCCCTACCCTCATTCTTCTCGCGATGTCTCCGAAAGGTCCGCCTCGGCCCGCGCTGGGCCGGTCAACAATGGTGAGATGGTGTCCCCCGTGGTTCCTCTTCATATCCACACCCTTCTGTTTGGTGTACTGCCGCCATTCTCAAGCTTCCTCGGTGCAGTGCTTTCACATTACCAGATCGACGCGCTCCATCTTGACCCCATCTCTCTGGTTCTCCTTTGGGCCTTCTTTTTCTTGTGCGAGGCCTTTGTTGGCATCTCCCCCTCCGTGGTGTTGCTCCACCACTTATTCTCCATCGAGTTGATATTCGCGGAGCAGTGCTCTGGATGTGTGTCCTTGAAAGCGGCCGACGCATCGGTCCGGGGGGCCCTTGGCGCCGAGCTCCTCCCCGAAGCAGAGGGGTTCCGGTGGCAGTGGGTGCAGGTTGAGACTGTCGAGACCAGGGCCCTGTTCCAGCACCCATCGATCCCTGCAACGCCAAACCAATGGTGGTTGCACGAGGAGCTCGATGATCCTCGACTCACACCGGTCCTGACCCGGCTGGAGAGACTGAAGCAAGCGGGGGTGACGATGGCGATGGTGGTGCGGGAATTTGTCTATCGGCGGATTGCTCCTCTCCAGCGCCACTCCCGTCTGATGTGGTCCTATACAGGACCCCGAGACCCGATGAGGATCTAGATCATGCCTCTTTCCTCCGAAGTCTTGTGCGTGCTGCTCCGATAGCTGACTCGTGGCAACCCCGACAAGCTTCCCCGGAATGGCTTCCTGTTATATAACTTCAAGGCCCCGAAAACTCTCATCGCGGAGATGCCGCGCTTCGATGAGTGGGGGTTCCTCCCTAGGAGGGAGGTGGCCCTCGGGGGAGGGGGGGGGGGTTCGACCCTTGGGACTCAGGCCCACGAGAACCCTGGTCGTGTCGCCCCCTTTGCAGTCAGAGCACATGATGCATCATCGCCTATACCACCGGCCCTTACTCCGGGTCGAGCCGGGGTCGGCGGTGGCGACCGGTTGATGGTGGAGATTGGCACCCTACCCTCGGGCTTCAGCCGAGGGCCGCTGAGCTCCCTTGCTAGGCCGCCCACACCGGCCGAAAAAGAAGATCGCCTGGGGGCAGCTGCCCCCAAACTCGACGGGCTCCGTTGAAGAAGAGGTGGATCGCCATAGATGAGTAAGCATCCTTATCCTCCTTCGTCCTTTATTTCCGCATCTTCCTTCTAAGACTTTGTTTTGGAGGCTTCCCACCGGAGACGGAGGGGGCTGGTCGGTACTGCCTGCCCCTAAGATCACCAAGCATCCTACGGTCTCTTTCCTTGCATCTCGCGGGGTTCAACCTTCCGAGTCTCTCGCCTGTGGGCCTCCTGCTGTCTTCCTTTCCCGTGGCATCCGGCCTTCCGAGGGAGTGACACTCCCCTCGGCCGAGGCCCCTCCTAGGGTCATGCTGCGCCTCCCCTCTGGCCCCCTCTGTTTGGCGATGCGGGTCCTCAGGTGGTGCTTACTTCCGGTAAAACGTCTACGCGCGAGCCACCAGCCCCCGAGCATGGATTCAGGCTGGGGGGGGGCTCCTGATACGTCTCCATCGTATCTACTTTTCCAAACTCTTTTGCCCTTGTTTTGGACTCTAATTTGCATGATTTGAATGGAACTAACCCGGACTAACGCTGTTTTCAGCAGAATTGCCATGGTGTTGTTTTTTGCGTAGAAATAAAAGTTCTCGGAATGACCTGGAAATTTACGAGGATTTTTTGTGGAATATATAAAATATACTGGCGCAAGAATCAACTGGAGGAGTGGAGCGAGGAGCCCATAAGCCCATGAGGCATGGGCCCCCCTAGCCGCGCCTAGAAGGCTTGTGGGGCCCTCAGGGCTCCGCCGCCTCCAACTCCAGCTCTATTTAGTCCCTTTCGTCCGAAAAAATTTCAAGAAGAAGAGTTCATCAGGTTTTATGATACGGAGGCGCCGCCACCACCTGTTCTTCCTCTGGAGGGCTGATCTATAGTCTGTTCTGGGCTCTGGAGAGGGGAGACCGTCACCGTCGTCATCACCAACCTTGCTTCATCGCCAATTCCATGATGCTCTTCATCGTTCGTGAGTAATCTCATCGTAGGCTTGCTGGACGGTGATGGGTTGGATGAGATCTATCATGTAATCGAGTTAGTTTTGATGGGGATTGATCCCTAGTATCCACTATGTTCTGAGATTGATGTTGCTACTACTTTGCCATGCTTAATGCTTGTCACTAGGGCCCGAGTGCCATGCTTTCAGATCTGAACCTATTTTGTTGTCGTCAATATATGTGTGTTCTTGATCCTATCTTGCAAGTTGTAGTCACCTACTATGTGTTATGACCCGGCAATCCCAGAGTGACAATAGCCGGAAGCACTCCCGAAGATGACCATAGTATGAGGAGTTCATGTATTCACTAAGTGCTAGTGCTTTGTTCCAGTTCTCTATTAAAAGGAGAACCTTAATATCCCATAGTTTCCATTAGGACCCCGCTGCCACGAGAGGGATGGACAATAGATGTCATGCAAGTTCTTTTCCCTAAGCACGTATGACTATATACGGAATACATGCCTACATTACATTGACGAACTAGAGCTAGTTACATATCTCCCCATGTTATAACTATTGCATGATGAATGTCATGCGACATAATTATTCATCACCAATCCAATGCCTATGAGTCTTTTCCTACTGGTCCTTGCTATGGTACTTTGCTGCTACTGTTGTCACTGCTACTATTGTTACTGCTACTGCTATCACTATTGCTACTGTTACCGTTGGTACTGTTGCTATCACACTACTTTGCTGCAGATACTAAGTCTTTCAGGTGTGGTTGAATTGACAACTCGACTGCTAATACTCGAGAATATTCTTTGGCTTCCCCTTGTGTCGAATCAACAAATTTGGGTTGAATACTCTACCCTTGAAAACTGTTGTGATCCCCTATACTTGTGGGTTATCAAGACTATTTTCTGGCGCCGTTGCCGGGGAGGCATAGCTCTATTCTCTGAGTCACTTGGGATTTATGTCTGTTGATCACTATGAGGAATCCGAGAGATCCAAAAACTAAAGTCTTGCCCTCAACTACGAGGACAGTTAAGGAACTGCCATCTAGCTCTGCACTTGATTCACCTTCAGTTATGAGTAAGTTTGCGACACCACCTCCTGCTAGAAATTTTGATGTGTCGCATGTGCTTGATGATGCTACTTCTGCTAATCATGATGCTAGTGATCATGCTTTGCTTGATACTACTTTGCCACTAGGTGCATTCCTTGATGCACAAATTGCTAGAGTTGCTGCTGAATGTGATGATACTTTTGAAACTGCCGAGATTATTGAAGTAGAACCTGCTATTTCACCTGCTAGAACTAGCTCTCCTAGATATGAATTGCCTGATATACCTGAGGGTTATGTTATGGAGGGAGAGATAGCTGAGGACTTTCTTGCTTGTAAGGATAGCTATGATCTTAACAAATTACCGCGCAAGTGGAAAGAAAAATCTTTGAACGCTAGGATGAAATACGACCCGAAGTTTGCTACTTCGCCTGTCTTTGTGACCGATAAGGATTATGAATTCTCTGTCGACCCTGAGTTAATCACTTTGGTCGAATCTGATACTTTTCATGGTTATGAGTCTGAAACGGTTGTAGCACATCGTACTAAGCTGCACGATATAGCCACCTTATTCACGAGTGAGGAAAAGATCCGCCACTACTATATCCTTAAGCTGTTTCCTTTCTTGCAGAAGGATGATTCTAAGACTTGGTTCACTTCTCTTGCTCCTGGTTGTGTGCGTAGTCCCCAGGATATGATCTACTACTTCTCTGAGAAATATTTTCCTGCCCATAAGAAACAAGCTGCCTTGCAGGAAATATATAACTTTATGCAAGTTGAAGAAGAGAGTCTCCCACAAGCTTGGGGGAGGCTTGTCCATCTACTGAATGCTTTGACTGACCACCCTCTTGAGAAGAATGAAATACTTGATATCTTCTATAATGGACTAACCGATACTTCTAGGGACCACCTAGATAGTTGTTCCGGTTGTGTTTTCAGGGAACGAACTGTGGAACAAGCTGAGATTCTATTGAATAATATCTTTTGCATTGAGAATGCTTGGACTATTCCCAAACCACCTCCGAAGCCAACTCTGAAGAAAAGAGGTATTCTATTCCTTTGTCCTGAAGATATGCAAGAAGCTAAGAAATCTATGAAAGAGAAAGGCATTAAATCTGAAGATGTCAAAAATCTACCACCTATCGAAGAGATCCATGGTCTTGATAACCCGACACATGTAGTAGAGGTAAATTCTCTTCGTAGATTCAATGAGAGTGATATTCCTTTTGATAAACCCGCTAGCTTATGCCTGGATGAATTTGATAACTTTGTTGCCAAACAACAGAGTTTCAATGATTATGTTAGCAGACAATTGGAACAGAATGCTCGTATGCTTAGTCATTTAAGTGCTTGTGTGGATAGAAATGTCAATGATCTTAAGCTTCTGAGTAAACATGTCTCTATGGTTAGTACTCAGGTAGAACAAGTACTTAAGGCTCAAAACGACTTGCTCAATGAGTTGAATGAGAATTCTGTTAGAGTCGTCACTAGAGGCGGTAGAATGACTGAGGAACCTTTGTATCCTAAGGGTCATCCTAAGAGAATTGAGCAAGATTCTCAAGGAGTTAGCACCGAGGCACCTAGTCATCCCAGGAAGAAAAACAAAGATGATAGGAACTTGCATGCTAGCGACCCTGTTGCTGTTACACCTGAGAATCCAAACGATGTCTCTGTTTCTGATGCCGAAACACAATCTGGTGATGAACATGAGCCTAATGACAATATCAATAGTGATGTTCATGTTGATGCTAAACCTAGCAATGATAAGGATGTGGAGATTGAATCAGTTGATATTGATAACCCACAACCTAAGAATTGGAGATACGATAAGAATGACTTCATTGCTAGGAAGCATGGTAAAGAAAGGGAACCATGGGTTAAGAAACCCATGCCCTTTCCTCCCAAACCATCCAAGAAAGAGGATGATGAGGATTTTGAGCAATTTGTTGAAATGATTAGACCTGTCTTTCTGCAAATGCGTTTGACATATATGCTCAAAATGTCTCCTTATGCTAAGTACATGAAGGATATTGTGACTAATAAGAGGAGGATACCTGAGGTTGAGATTTCCACCATGCTTGCCAGTTACACCTTCAAGGGTGGACCTCCTAAGAAACTAGGTGATCCCGGAGTGCCCACTATACCTTGCTCCATTAAAGGAAACTATGTTAGAACTACTTTATGCGACCTTGGAGCTGGTGTTAGTGTTATGCCTCTCTCTCTTTATCGCAGACTTGAATTGGACAAGTTGGCACCCACTAAAATCTCTCTGTAAATGGACGACAAATCAACTGCATTCCCTATCGGCATTTGCAAGGATGTGCTTGCTGTTGTTGCTAACGTTACTATGTTAACGGACTTTGTTATTGTGGATATTCCCGAGGATGATGCCATGGCTGTCATCCTCGGAAGACCCTTTTAAGAACTGCAGGGGCTGTTATTGATTGCAACAAAGGCAATGTCACTTTCCATGTCAATGGTAATGAGCATACGGTGCACTTTCCGAAGAAACAATATCGAGTACATTGCATCAATGCTATTGAAAAAACTTCATCGATTCTTATTGGGAGCTTTGAATGCCCTATACCTACTGTTAAGATCAAGTATGATTTGCTTGTTGGGGATATGTGATACGTCTCAAACATATCTTTAATTTTTGATGGTTTCACGTTGTTATCTTGTCTTCTTTGTATGTTTTATGTACCTTTTTATATCTTTTTGGGGAATAACTTATTGATTCAGTGCCAAGTGCCAGTTCTTGTTTTTCCGTGTTTTTGACTCTTTTCAGATCTGATTTTGTAACGGAGTCCAAACGGAATAAAATCCCCAACATGATTTTTCCCAAACGAAAGAAGACCAGGGAGCCTTTGGGCCAAGCCAGGTGGGCCCCAGGGAGACCACAAACTTGCACCACGCCACCAGGGGGGAGGCGGCGGCGTGAAAGCTTGTGGCTTCCCTGGCCGCCTCCTGACCTAGGTTTTGCGCCTATATATTCCCAAATATTCCACAAAAAATCAGGGGAGCCTCGAAAATACTTTTCCGCCGCCGCAAGCTTCCGTTTCCGTGAGATCTCATCTGGAGACCCTTCCCGACGCCCTGCCGGAGGGGACTTTGGAGGTGGAGGGCTTCATCATCATCATCATCGCCCCTCCAATGACTCGTGAGTAGTTCACTTCAGACCTACGGGTCCGTAGTTAGTAGCTAGATGGCTTCTTCTCTCTCTTGGATCTTCAATACATAGTTCTCCATGATCTTCATGGAGATCTATCCGATGTAATCTTGTTTGGCGGTGTGTTTGTCGAGATCTGATAAATTGTGGACTTGTGATCAGATTATCTACGATATATATTTGAGTCTTTGCTGATTTTTTATATGCATGATTTGATATCCTTGTAAGTCTCTCCGAGTGTTGGGTTTTGTTTGGCCAACTAGATCTATGATTCTTGCAATGGGAGAAGTGCTTGGTTTTGGGTTCTGCCATGTGGTGACCTTTCCCAGTGACAGTAGGGGCAGCAAGGCACACATCAAGCAGTTGCCATCAAGGGTAAAAAGATGGGGTTTTTATCATTGGTTTGAGATTATCCCTCTACATCATGTCATCTTGCTTAAGGCGTTACTCTGTTCTTATGGACTTAATACACTAGATGCATGCTGGATAGCGGTCGACGTGTGGAGTAATAGTAGTAGATGCAGACAATATCGGTCTACTTGTTTCGGACGTGATGCCTATAGAAATAATCATTGCATAGATATCATCACGACTCTGCACAGTTCTATCAATTGCTCGACAGTAATTTGTTCACCCACCGTCTACTTGCTTTCATGAGAGAAGCCACTAGTAAACACTACGGCCCCCGGGTCTATTCACATCCATCGTTTACAACTCCGCTTTTACTTTGCTTTGTTACTTTGTTGCTTTCAGTTCTCACTTGGCAAACAATCTATAAGGGATTGACAACCCCTTCATAGCGTTTGGTGCAAGCTTTTGTGTTTGTGCAGGATCTTGAGATACTCTTCCACCGGATTGATACCTTGGCTCTCAAACTGAGGGAAATACTTACCACTGCTACGCTACATCACCCTTTCCGCTTCGAGGGAACACCAACGCAAGGCTCCAAGGCCACGGGGGAATCCTTTGCATACTTGCCTAGGAAGTCCCTTAAGGCGTAGCCGCAGCTGAAGGATTCCTGGTGCCGTTGCTGAGGTGTATCAAGCAACACTCCGATTTCTGGCGCCGTGGAAGGTCCTTTGTTGCAGTAGCAGAAGAATTTCTGGCGCTGTTGCCGGGGATACACAGCTGACATCAGAAGTATTTCTTGCGTCGTTGCCGGGGAGGAGAAATCAAGATCTATCCAAGTAGGTCTCACAAACTCTTCTCTTGCATTTACTTTTGTTGCCAGTTGCATCTCGTTTTCCTCTCCCCCACTTCACATTTGCCGTTTTCATTTGCCCTTCTTCTTTTGCCTTTGCCGGTTTTCTCGTTTGCTTGTGTGCTTGTTTGTTTGTTGAAGTCATCATGGCTGAAAACACCAAACTTTGCGACTAGAAAATATTTTTGTTTCTTGTTCTTCGCTGAAAATTACAAAGAAAATGGAATTGAGGATGCCTCATATGCTCCATCTTTTCAATGTCTTTCGTGAGCATGATGGGAAAGAAAATTGTGCTCAAGTGCTGAAAGAAGAATTACATAGAATGCTTGGCATAGAATATGTGAACGATGAGCATGATTGCAATGTCCTTAGCATGAATTCTTTGAATACCCATGATGCTAATGATATGCAAAGCCACAAGCTTGGGGATGCTATATTTGATGAAGTTGATCTTTTTAGTTCTTCCACTTTGAATGATCAAAATTATTTTGATGAAAGCATGCCCCCTATCTATGATGATTATTGTGAGGATACTTATGCTTTAAATAAGAGGGATTATAAAACTTGTCATACTCTCGAGAACCCCTTTGCTAAACCTTGCTTTTTCATTGTGGACACAATTTGTAGTGCTCAAGTCTTTTACGATACTCCTCCTACTATTCTTGAGAATAGATTTCCTTATGTGGAGAGTAGTAAAATTTCTATGCTTGTAGATCATTAAAAAAATGCTTTAGGTGCTGGTTATATTGTTGAATTCATTCATGATGCTACTGAAAATTACTATGAGAGAGGATCATATGCTTCTACTTATTGCAATTGTATCAAGCTTCCTCTCCATATGTTGAAATTTTTGAAGCTATGCTTGTTTTGCTTTCCTATGCTAGTTGATTCTTGCTCCAATAAATTGTTTGATCAAAAAATCCCTATGCATAGGAAGTGGGTTAGACTCAAATGTGCTAGCCATTTTCTCCATGATGCTCTTGTTGTGTTTCAATCCTTACCTTTTATGTGAGCATCATTGAAATCAATGCCTAGCTAAGGGCGTTAAACGATAGCGCTTGTTGGGAGGCAACCCAACGAATCTATCCTTTTTCTTTCTGTTTTTTGTGTTCCACACTTTCATAATTCTCTTATGATTGTGTTTTTTGTGTTTCTTTTTGCGTTTGTGCCAAGCAAAACCATTATGATTAGTCTTGAGGATTATCGTTTGGTCATGCTGGGAAAGACAGAAACTTTCATTGTTTTTCTGTAAGAGATTTTGAGTTCATTCTTTTTTCTTCTGATTTCTACGCAAATTCTTTAGACTGTCGTAATTTTTCAGAATTTTTGAAGTACCAGAGGTGTACGAAACATACAGATTGCTACAGACTGGTCGGCTGTTAACAGATTCTGTTTTTGTTGTGTTGCTTGCTTATTTTGATGAAACTATGGATAATATCGGGGGGTATTAGCCATGGAAGATTGAAAGTACAGTAACCCAACATCAGCACAAGTAGAATTTAAGTTTGCTATAGTACCTAAGGAAGTGGTGGTTTGCTTTCTTGTACTAATGTTATCACGAGTTTCTGTTTAAGTTTCGTGTTGTGAAGTTTTCACGTTTTGGGTGAAGTTCTTATGGACAAAAAGATAAAGAGTGGCAAGAGCTCAAGCTTGGGGATGCCCAAGAATCCCCAAGAGATTCAAGGATGCCGTAAAAGCCTAGGCTTGGGGATGCCCCGGGAAGGCATCCCCTCTCTCGTCTTCAATCCATTGGTAATGTTACTTGGGGCTATATTTTTATTCACCACATGTTATGTGTTTTTGCTTGGAGCGTCTTGTATCATAGGAGTCTTTTATTTTTGTTGTGTCACAATCATCCTTTCTGCACACCTAGAGAGAGAGACATGCACACCCCGTGATTTTGTCAAGCTTCACTTATATCTTTTGGTAGACAATTCAACTCACATGTGCTTCACTTATATCTTTTGAGCTAGATACTTTTGCTCTATGTGCTTAACTTATATCTTTTAGAGCGCAGCGGTGCATGGCTTGGTAGTTGATCTATGCTTTTAAAGTAGTCTCAAAAGGGGTAGTTATCCAAAGGGATACGAAAACTTCCTCCTTCATGTGCATTGAAAAGTTAGAGAAGTTTGATTCATCTCAATTAGTTTTGAGTTGTCGTTATGGTAATATTGAAATCATGCTAGTGAGGTGTTGTGAATCTAGAAATACTTGTGTTGAATTTAGTGATTCCCGTAGCATGCATGTATGATGAACCGCTATGTGATGAAATCTGAGCATGATTAGTCTATTGATTATCATCCTTTGCGTGGCGGTCGGGATCGCGCCATGGTTTATACCTACCAACCCTTCCCCTAGGAGTATGCGTTGAATGCTTTGTTTCGATTACTAATAAAACTTTTGCAACAAGTATATGAGTTCTTCATGACTAATGTTGAGTCCATGGTTTAGATGCACTTTCACCTTCCATCATCACTATCTTGTTAGTGTCGTGCAACTTTCGCCGGTGCACAAAACCCACCATTAGCCTCCCTCAAAACAGCCACGATACCTACCTACTATGGCCTTTTCAAAGTCATTCCGAGATATATTGCCATGCAACTACCACCATGATATGTGCCACCACGTCTACATTGCCACTGCATGATCGTAAGATAGCTAGCATGATGTTTCTATTGATGTCTATGCCATGCTAGATCATTGCCACGGTACACTACCGAAGGCATTCCATATAGAGTCATAATTGCTCTAAGTTTTGAGTTTAAAGTGTGACGATCATCATTATTGGAGCATTGTCCCATGTGAGGAAATAAAAGAGGCCAAATAAGCCCATAAAAAAGAGGCCAAAGATCCCACCAAAAAAAAGAGAAAAAGAGAGAAGGGACAATGCTACCATTTTTTTCCACACTTGTGCATTTTGAGCACCATGATCTTCATGATTGAGAGTCTCTCGTTTTGTCACCATCATATAGCTAGTGGGAAATTTTCATTATATAACTTGGCTTGTATATTCCAATGATAGGCTTCCTCAAAATTGCCTTAGGTCTTCGTGAGCAAGCAAGTTGGATGCACACCCACTAGTTTTCTTTAAGAGGTTTCACATACTTATAGCTCTAGTGCATCATTTGTATGGCAATCCCCACTCATTCACATGGATATCTACTGATGAGTATCTCCACAGCTCATTGATATGCCTAGTTAATGTGACTATCTTCTCCTTTTTGTCTTGCAAACTCCACCACATTCCACACCATCTATAGTGCTATAACCATGGCTCACGCTCATGTATTGCGTGAGAGTTGAAAATGTTTGAAAAAGTAAATGTGTGAAACAATTACGTGGCCAATACCGGGGTTTTGTATGATTTAAATTCGTTGTGCAATGATGATAGAGCATAGCCAGACTATATGCTTTTGTAGGGATAACTTTCTTTTGGCCTTGTTATTTTGAAAGTTCATGATTACTTTGCTAGTTTGCTTGAATTATTATTGTTTCCACGTCAATAGCAAACTATTGTTTTGAATCTAATGGATCTGAACATTCACGTCACATAAGAGGAATTACAAAGGACACCTATGCTAGGTAGCATGAAAGCATCAAAAATTCATTCTTATCAGTTCTCTACTCGAGGACGAGCAGGAGTTAAGGATGGGGATGCTTGATACGTCTCAAACGTATCTATAATTTCTGATGGTTTCACGCTGTTATCTTGTCTTCGCTGTATGTTTTATGTATCTTTTTTATATCTTTTTGTGGACTAACTTATTGATTCAGTGCCAAGTGCCAGTTCCTGTTTTCCCGTGTTTTTGACTCTTTTCAGATCTGATTTTGGAACGGAGTCCAAACGGAATAAAATCCCCGAAATGATTTTTTCCCGAACGAAAGAAGACCAGGGAGCATTTGGGCCAAGCCAGGTGGGCCCCAGGTAGCCCACAAGCTTGCACCACGCCACCAGGGGGGAGGCGGCTATGGGCAAGCTTGTGGCTTCCCTAGCTGCCTCCTGACCTAGGTTTTGCGCTTATATATTCCCAAATATTCCGCAAAAAATCAGGGGAGCCTCGAAAATACTTTTCCGTCGCCGCAAGCTTCCGTTTCCGCGAGATCTCATCTGGAAACCCTTTTTCGGCGCCCTGCCGGAGGGGCCTTTGGAGGTGGAGGGCTTCTTCATCATCATCATCGCCCCTCCAATGACTCGTGAGTAGTTCACTTCAGACCTACGGGTCCGTAGTTAGTAGCTAGATGGCTTCTTCTCTCTCTTGGCTCTTCAATACAAAGTTCTCCATGATCTTCATGGAGATCTATCCGATGTAATCTTCTTCGGCGGTGTGTTTCTCGAGATCCGATTAATTGTGGACTTGGGATCAAATTGTTTATGATATATATTTGAGTCTTTGCTGATTTCTTATATGCATGATTTGATATCCTTGTAAGTCTCTCCGAGTCTTGGGTTTTGTTTGGCCAACTAGTTCTATGATTCTTGCAATGGGAGAAGTGCTTGGTTTTGGGTTCTGCCATGTGGTGACCTTTCCGAGTGACAGTAGGGGCAGCAAGGCACACATCAAGCAGTTGCCATCAAGGGTAAAAAGATGGGGTTTTTATCATTGGTTTGAGATTATCCCTCTACATCATGTCATCTTGCTTAAGGCGTTTCTCTGTTCTTATGGACTTAATACACTAGATGCATGTTGGATAGCGATCGACGTGTGGAGTAATAGTAGTAGATGCAGACAGTATCGGTCTACTTGTTTCGGACGTGATGCCTATAGGAATAATCATTGCATAGATATCGTCACGACTCTACACAGTTCTATCAATTGCTCGACAGTAATTTGTTCACCCACCGTCTACTTGCTTTCATGAGAGAAGCCACTAGTAAAAACTACGGCCCCCGGGTCTATTCACATCCATCGTTTACACCTCTGATTTTACTTTGCTTTGTTACTTTCTTGCTTTCAGTTCTCACTTGGCAAACAATCTATAAGGGATTGACAACCCCTTCATAGCGTTGGGTGCAAGCTTTTGTGTTTGTGCAGGATCTTGAGATACTCTTTCGCCAGATTGATACCTTGGTTCTCAAACAGAGGGAAATACTTACCACCGCTACGCTACATCACCCTTTCCGCTTCGAGGGAACACCCACGCAAGGCTCCAAGGCCACAGGGGAAATCCTTTGCATAATTGCCTAGGAAGTCCCTTCAGGCGTAGCCGCAGCTGAAGGATTCCTGGTGCCGTTGCTGAGGAGTATCAAGTAACACTCCTATATTTGGTGCCCTGGAAGGTCTTTTGTTGCAGTAGCAATATGCACATCCCCATTGAGGTAACCTAGTGATTATTCGAAAAATCTCCAGTTTTATGCGGTTCAAAAAAAGTTTGTCAAGGAGACTTGATCAACCTCGTTGACAGATTTCTTTTGATGAGCATGAGATGGATGAATCTAGGAGTCACGACCCTCTGTTCCAAACCTTTACCTTCGGTTGCTTAGAAGAAAAATGATAGATTTAGCTTTAGTTTTTCCTGTTTTCTGCTTCTTGCGTCCCGTAGAAAAGTGTCCCGAAAATAGAAGTTCTTCAATTGCCTTGAAAATCAAGTATGATTTTTTCAGGAATTTTTGAAAAATTCTGAGACGGAGAGCTAATCACGGGGATGCACCAGTGCGCCACAAGCCCACGAGGCGCGGGCACCCCCCTGGTCGCACCTATCAGGCTTGTGGGGCCCACATGTCCCCCCTCCACTTATTCCATCTCCCATCTCCTTATCCGACCTCCAGGAAAATTCATTCTACAGCTCAAACCCGTGTTCTTGCTCTTCTTGCTGCAATTTTCGATCTCCTTGTGCAAAGCCCCATTCACCAAACTGTTTTGGGGAAATTGTTCCTTCGTATGTGACTCCTCCATTGGTCCAATTAGTTTTTCCTCTAGTGCCTTATTCGTTGCATATTTTTGCTGCCTCGGTGACCGTGTTCTTGAGCTTTGCATGCTAATTTTAGCTGGTCCCAAGTAGTTTTGATGCGTGATATGGCCTCTAGGCACTTGTAGGAGTAGTTGCCATGAGTTTCATTGAGCCTTGTTCACTTTTCCTTAGAGTCACTAAAAATTTCAGAAAAGGAAGATGTTAAGGAGAAACTATCATGGTGGTTCCTCAAGCAAGAGGGGTCCCCGTCTCGCGATTCGAGAGCCCGATCCTTACCAATCGAGGAACGCACAGGTACAACCATGTGAATGACCTTCTGATGAATTAATGATCGATGCATGTTTCAAAGACGAGTTTGATATATTTGTTCACAATGCCGGGCTCGAAGAATTCATCTCCGATAAATGTGAACAGTATATTGCTCTCACTGCCTCATTTGTTCGTAGATTCAAATTTTCAGCTGGCCGTGACACATTCATACTGTTTGATCTTTATGACAAATCGTATACCATGGATTTAGAGGATTTCAATAGAATTTGCAAGATACCTGATTGGGGTTGTCTCAATGATCCTCCTAAGTCTTCGTTTAGAGATTTTATCTCTAGTATAACTGCCGGAGAAACTATAGATATTACGCAGGCTACCATGGGGAGCATTCATTTTCCTGCCTTGCATTACTTTGCCCTCTTCATGGGTAGATGCATTAACGGCAAGATTGAGCATTGTCACCTCTGCGCACCTGACCTTAGTATTCTTAAGAGCGTGGTGAAGGGTGATAGAAGTTTCAACATGGGAGCTATAATCGTGAGGAGGCTAAATAATAATGCTAATGAAGGAGATTTCTTTGGTGGGATCTATGCCACTCGCATAGCAAATTTTCTTGGAGTACCTCTCCGCGAAGGAGATCCTCGGCTCCATACAACTTTCCTTCATCGGGCCGCTATGACACGTTATCAGTTCCTTGAGAGGGATAATGAATCCCTCCTATACCGGTTAATATTTAACCGATAGCGTGTTTTCCATATTACCCTTCCTGCTCCTGCCTTCTTTGACTTTCAGGTAAAATGAAGATATTACATAACCAGAGGAGAGGCAGAGGAGTACGAAAGGGAGGCAAAGGCTGCTCGCCTCCGTGAGGCAGCTATTCAGGCGGTAGCTGCCACATTCCCGTACAACCCCCATTATGACTTTGGATATCGCCCGGACCAGCCATGGGAGTAGACCAACTTAGGCCAAAAGCCTAAGCTTGGGGGAGTACGTGTTTCTCACCGACTTTATATTCTTGTTTACGTTTTCACTTTGTTAGTCGGTGTTCACACCTTGCCACTGTATCATCCATGCTAGATTATTTCTTTTTTTGCTTTCTTCTCGTGTGTTTAGTTTGGGAAAACCCAAAAATATTTCTCGTTCTTCTTTTGCTTGTTGGGAGCTTTCCCGTGTAAATAGTTTTCTTTTTCTTTGGGTCAAGGTAGAAGACCATGGTTACAATGTTTTGTGGCTCTCGCATGCATATCTGTTTATCTGTCAAAGAGCCATATTACATTGTCTTCTCCTTTCTGTTTGCTTGCAGATTCCAGCTTAGTACAATGCACGAACACTCTTATTATTGTTTACATCATTCGGTCATGCAAGTGAAAGGAAATAATGACGATAGATGATGAAGTGACTGAGCCTGGAAAAGCTGGTATAAACTTGATTTATTTCGTTTTTGTAAATATGACTAGCTCATCGTTCCTAATTCAGCTTTGTTGGGAGAGAAACATGATTGCAATGACAACTTATAGATCATAGTCGTGGAGTGTGACTGATCGGTGGTGGGGGAGTCAAAACTTTACTTTTTTCTTTGGGAACCGCCTATAGTATGTGTAGCATGGAAGATGGTGAAAACTCTTGGTCATTGCGTTGACAATGAAAGCATGCCACCCAAAATTATTTATCTCTGTTTTAAAAGCTTGAGCTCTGGCACCTCTACAAATCAATGCCTCCCTCTGCGAAGGGCCTATCTACTTATGTTTCTGTTGAGTCATCCTCTTCTTATAAAAGCACGAATTAGAGAGCACCTCTGTCATTTCCATGCTTTGCTTTTAATTGTTATTGAGTATGACTGTGACTGGATCTTATTTTCCATGAATTACAATGTTCAGTCAGCCCTTGGTCTTTGAAGGTGCTCTGCATTTATGTTTTGCGGTCTCAGAAAGAGCTAGTGAGATACCATCTGTTCATATTACTTCATGATTGTTTTGATTGAAGTGTTGACGTTTGAAACTTATTATTATTGCTCGCTAGTTGATTATGCCATTGATATGAGTTCCTCTTGAGACCTAAATGTCATTGCTTATGTGGTTACCTTATGATCTTGCTGAAAATCTGAATATGAGTTAGACATAATTGCAACAACAAGATCAAACAGAGTTCGTAAAAGTTTTTCTTTTGTCTCTTTCAGTTTGTCAACTGAATTGCTTGAGGACAAGCAAGGCTTTAAGCTTGGGGGAGTTGATACGTCTCCATCGTATCTACTTTTCAAAACTCTTTTGCCCTTGTTTTGGACTCTAATTTGCATGATTTGAATGGAACTAACCCGGACTAACACTGTTTTCAGCAGAATTGCCATGGTGTTGTTTTTGCGCAGAAATAAAAGTTCTCGGAATGACCTTGAAATTTACGAGGATTTTTTGTGGAATATATAAAAAATACTGGCGCAAGAATCAACCGGAGGAGTGGAGCGAGGAGCCCACAAGCCCATGAGGCGCGCCCCCTGGCTGCGCCTAGTAGGCTTGTGGGCCCCTCAGGGCTCCGCCGCCTCCAACTCCAGCTCTATTTAGTCCCTTTCGTCCGAAAAAAAATCAAGAAGAAGAGTTCATCGCGTTTTAAGATACGGAGGCGCCGCCACCACCTGTTCTTCATCTAGAGGGCAGATCTCGAGTCCATTCTGGGCTCCAGAGAGGGGAGATCGTCGCCATCGTCATCACCAACCTTCCTTCATCGCCAATTCCATGATCCTCTTCATCGCTCGTGAGTAATCTCATCATAGGCTTGCTGGAAGGTTATGGGTTGGATGAGATTTATCATGTAATCGAGTTAGTTTTGATGGGGATTGATCCCTAGTATCCACTATGTTCTGAGATTGATGTTGCTACTACTTTGCCATGCTTAATGCTTGTCACTAGGGCACGAGTGCCATGATTTCAGATCTGAACCTATTATGTTGTCGTCAATATATGTGTGTTCTTGACCCTATCTTGAAAGTTGTAGTCACCTACTACGTGTTCTGACCCGGCAACCCCGCAGTGACAATAGCAGGAACCACTCCCGGAGACGACCATAGTATGAGGAGTTCATGTATTCACTAAGTGCTAATGCTTTGTTCCGGTTCTCCATTAAAACGAGAACCTTAATATCCCGTAGTTTCCATTAGGACCCCGCTGCCACGGGAGGGATGGACAATAGATGTCATGCAAGTTCTTTTCCCTAAGCACGTACGATTATATACGGAATACAGCCTACATTACATTGATGAACTGGAGCTAGTTACATATCTCCCCATGTTATAATTGTTGCATGATGAATGTCATCCGGCATAATTATCCATCACCGATCCAATGCCTACGAGTCTTTTCCTACTGGTCCTTGCTACGTTACTCTATTGCTACTACTGTTACTGTTGCTATTGTTACTGCTACTACTGTCACTGCTGCTACTGTTACTGCTACTACTGTCACTATTGCTACTGTTACCGTTGCTACTGTTGCTATCACACTACTTTGCTACTGATACTTTGCTGTAGATACTAAGTCTTTCAGGTGTGGTTGAATTGACAACTCAACTGCTAATACCCGAGAATATTCTTTGGCTTCCCCTTGTGTCGAATCAACAAATTTGGGTTGAATACTCTACCCTCGAAAATTATTGTGATCCCCTATACTTGTGGGTTATCAGCTCCCTGCGCGTCTTCTCATTCACCGTGTAGAAGCTGAGGACTCATGTTGGCCGTTGGAGCCTGTCGTGGGTTCGCACACCGCGCCTTGGTGCTTGCTCCGTACCGCGGCGGGTGCGCTTCAACGCCTGGGGGCATGACTTGCATGTTACGAAGCCCGCCGGGAAAGTGAGTGCCGACACCTTGAGGCAGGGTGGCGCCAGCTTGGAGTCGCCGTGAACCTTGACCGTCTACAATGGGAGCACGCCCGCGCAGAGACAGAGGCGTCCCTTGCTGCAGAGGTGGACGCCCGCGAGCATGCTCTCTTCGAGGCTCAAGAGGCGGATAGTCGATGCAGGGCCTACAAAGATCGCCAGCGAGAGCTTTGCGTCCTCATCGTCGATCTTGAAGAGCAAGACCCTCCAAGGGCCACCCCAGGAGGTCCGCCGGCGGAGCCCTTCCTCGCCGGCACGGGTTCTCGAGCATCCTCCGATTCACTGGCACTTGTAGAGGTGGAGGAGAGCCTGGAGCAGGAGCGTCTCTAGATGAGGGAGCGCCAGGTGTCGCTTGCGGAGGAATCCCTCGCCTCTCGTGAACTGAAGCTCCAAGAGGTGATAGACAGAAGGGTGGTGGAGGCTCAATGCTCCCTTCTCCTCGACTACCGTGCGAAGTTGAGGCTCCAGGAGTCCCGCTTCCTCGAGCGTCGTGGTCACCTGCAAAACGAGGTCAATGCCCTCCAGAGGAGGTTGGATCATGAGGTGAAACGTCGAGAGGTCGCACTGGACGCTCAGGCCATTGACGAGGGTAAACTGGCTCATGTTTGCAAATAGGTGAAAGGTGCAGCTTCCCTTGTTAGACAGGCTTCCGAGGAAACGGCCCGGGCTTGCGTCCTCCAACTTGGACGCTCCAGGATGTTCCAGTCCCTCGAGAGGAGAGCCTCCCACGACTTGAGTGACATCTGTGGCGAGAGTGCCTCTCTCCCCTTGGTCCCTGACGATGTTGGGTACCTGGGCTTCTTCCTCTACGTCGTGGAGCGTCTTGAAGCGGGCTCCTTGAAGGCCCTCGCGCTCACGGAGGAAAAGAGTCGTGATCTCCTGAGCGAAGCAGCCTCGGACGTCTTCAACCACCTCCTTCGCCTCGACCCAGACTTCGACTTCGCTGAAGTGCTCGATCCAGTGCCGGAGACGGTCCACGCCGGCATGGCCGAATGGGTCGAGGTTCACATGGAAGACCTGGTGGCAAGGCTTGCTCCCGAAGGTCACGGTGTGGACTCCGGCGATGATGCGTCCCCTTGATCCGCCACTTTGTTCTCCTGATTGGGCTATGTATTAAGTTTAACAACAACTTTGATGTATTCTATGTGTACCTTTAAACGTGTTTCCTAAAGACGAGGCACGCACGATACTTCCCTCTTGGCCGTAGCCGCTGCCAGCCCGTGTTGTTGCAACACCGACGGTCTAGCACGCGAGCGTGGCTTCGTTCATGGCGCCTCCTCCCTCCTTGTGGGGCGGTTTGAGGACCCTTTCGGCTCTCTGTGTCTGCAGGTCCCGGTGCCGCACATTTCCCTGCCGCCCCGAGGCTCCACCCGTTACCAAGGTTGTCCCCCACGGGGAAAAGCCCCTGCACCCTGGGCGCCAACATGGGTGGCACCTGGGTGGTCGGGTGGCCTTGCGACCTTTAAGGCTCTGGAGGTGTGTTGCTCAGGAGCCCCCTTTGACACTCAAACCGCTCCGCATCGACAGGTCCAAGTCCCGCACATTTCCCCACTGCCGCTAGGTTCGACGCACTTCGCGGGGCTAGGCTCCGCCGCTCCTAGCGTCGACCTGACCCCCAGGATGACACCAGGGGTGGCGGGTGGCCCTACAACCGGTAAGACTCCTGAGGCTCGCTGCTTAGGAGCCCGCTTTGACGCTCAAGCGATTCCCCACTCCTCCCCTTTTCTGTAGTAGCCTCGGGGGGCCGGGGGTCTCCCGAGGTGTCCACAAAATACCAATCAAAACAAAGGGGGAAAGAGAATGCAAGTTCGGTAAAACGAGAAAACACACAGAAGAAATTCTAGCCCTTCTTTTCTTTTCAAAACATTAAGGGAAGAAACCTTGGAGCCTTCGATAGCTCAAGATACAAAAAAGGGGGAGGCATTGGTGGGCCACAACTTAAAACACAAAGAAGGAACGAGAAAACGGCCGCGTCCGGCACCCTAGCTATTCACCGCCTCCGTCTCCCCCCAGTGTTGAGCATAGGCCTTCCACTAGGCGTGGGGTGGACCCCTTCCACGTCCTCGGGGGGCCCTGGGCGCATACAGCCTCGACTCGTTATTACGCGAGATTGTCACGGTGGGGGTGTATCTGGGAGGTCGCGAGGATGCTTTGGCCTCGCGAGTATCCCTACCCTTGAGGCATTGGCGCCTGAGCTTCGGGAGTCATTGGTGGACTGTGTTGATGCAGGTCCCGGGGATGCTTTGGGAGCCCCATGCCTCAAAGGCGTGTGCCCCGCTCGTAGTCCCTGGGCTCGTAGCGACGTGGCGTGGTCTGTCCCGAGCGAGCCCTCGAGCATAGGAGGAGGCTCCAGCGCCCGTTGGCCAGAAGGCTTGCCCAGACGGTAGATCTTGAGTCCCTGGGGCGCTGCCCCAACTCGCCTCGCCGGGGCTCCCCAGGTTCCCACTCTGGTACCCTGGGCTATGCCCCCAAGCCGGGCTAGCCCAACCTAAGGGAAACGGCGTGTACCCGAACACCTGCTGGTAACCGAATGAATCCCGCACTTTTGACATGGGCGTGTGTTCCACCCTTAGTCCCCAGGCAGGCGTCGCGCGCCCGGGGGGGGGGGGGGGGGCAGGGGAGGGTACACCACCCCCGGCCCCAAGGTTGGGATCGTTTGGCCTGGGAACATGGGCATATGGTCCACACCGAGTCCCCTAGCTAGGGTCCTCGACCTGGACATGAGGGTGCGTCCACCCTTTCCAAGGCGAGAGGTCCCCGGTCCCCAGACCCAGACGCCTACCCGAAGCAGCTCCCGTCCAGCAGGTATGCCCTGTGGGAACACCTGGGCTGGGCGTCCCCGCGAAGCCAACCCCGCGGGCCGCCCCATGGTACTGTTCATACTTGTTCGCGCAGGGGTTGCCTGCGAGGTCTCGTGCGTGCCTCCTGCTATAGTGATGGTCTACGTTGCTTCCTCCGTAGCCCTAAGGTGCGTCGATGCGGTTGTCGTCGGGACGTGCGTGCCTCTAGGGGTCGATGTAGTCAGGCCTCCAGTATTGCCTCCTTTCTCCGTGAAGCACGCTAGGGAATGCTGGATAACGCCTTCCCAGCGAGGTCAAATCTCGTGCCTCCATCAGCCCCCACCGAATCTCTGGTAAGGGCGGGCCAAAGTGGGTGTTCAGGGCTCGCCCATGCGGTCCTCCCGTTGGAACCCGTGGTGGTGCGGGCCGACGAGCGGGGCTTACACGGGGGCGCGATTGGGTATCACTAGCGGCGTCGCGCCCAAGATGGCGCGCGCGGCCTCCGACGCAGCGGCAGGGGGTGGTGCGTTAGTGCCTGAGCTCGTGCGCCACCAGGAGAATGACATACCTGTGCGTCGGGTGCTGACACACTCAGATGGGGGAAGGAGCCACCCGAACGTGCGGAGGGGCCGAGGCGACGGTGGGACACCATGTGGTCGGTGAAAGCGGCAGCCCCCAACACCCGTTGGAAGCGTGTCATGCGTGGATGTCGGCCGTCCGGGTGGCGGGGCTTCGCTGGGCATCTTGGCTTGCCTGCGCCGTCCGCGCCATGCGGGCTGCTCACCTTTCCGTGCGGATTTGCCGTTTCCTTGCCATGGGTGTGATCGGCTTCAGCAAGCCGAGCCCTGGGAGAGACCTCGACACGCCCCCTACGTGGCGCTCCAAATGTCGGATTTCGGGCTCCGCAAAACTCTAAGGTTTCAAATATAGGGGCGTGTACAAAGATCTCTCACGGCCTGACCTCGCCTAGCTCTCTACTCGACGGGAACGGCGAAGAGCTCACTCGATGGTGAGGGAAATACAGAACACATCGGTTTACCCAGGTTCGGCTGCTGCGAAGCGTAGAACCCTACTCCTGCTTTGGTGGATTGCCTCTCGTGGAGGTTGGTGGATGAACTAGTACAATGCTTGGGCGCCTCCGGAGGCTGGATGACCTTGCGGGGTGCTAGTGGGTGCATGAATGGTTCAGAAATCGGATCCCCGTCTACCAAGCAACCTATCCTCTATTTATAGTGGCGGCCCTGGTCCTCTTCCCTCATAGTTTCGGCGGGAAGGGATCCACAATGGCCAATTTCAAAGGGGGACAGGGGAACATGCCCCCCTGTCCTAAAGTGGTCTCCTCCTGCAAAGTAGCTGCCAGCATTGCAGGGGCTGGCTCGGGGATGACATCCGTCCTGCTGGCGGGAAGCTAGGGGCTTGTTGCACCAGAATGGAAACCTTTAGAAGATGCCTTGGGAACATGCGTTCCTCCTTGCCCCCGTTTGCACCAAAGGGGAAACTGCTCCGCTCTTCTGTCTGCTACTCGCCTGACCTTCCCTTGCGTGACTCTTGACTCTTGAGGCCGGGCGTCGCCTCGGAATAGTCGCCGCCCCGGAGGGGTCCTGAGGAGGCCCCCTGTGGGTCTTGATGCTGCTCCTCCTCGCGAGGCTTGGCCCCTCACGAGGGCCTTGTCTTGAGTGATGCCAAGCCCGTTGGTTTTAGATCGGTGAAGTGGGCCATCCCTGGGTCGCAGGCAGGCAAGAATGGGTACCCCATTCCCAGAACGCCGATAGGTTTGCAATTTTGTTGGTTGGTCGAGCCGGGAGGCTATGATGCACTATGAGGAGCCACCAGGGGGAGAAAGAGGAGGGGTGCGACCGCCTTACATGTCCCAGACGTCAAGGCAGCCTCGGGAGACACGAGTGGGAGGCCCAAGGTGGTCATGGCATTGGAATGGGGGCGGGACAAATACAGTGTGATTGGGCACTATAGCGCACTCGAGAGCATGCAATTGGCCGACATGGCCGTTCGCCACGCGCTCTGGTGTGCCCTACCTTGTCAAGTAACACTTGGGCGATGCAAAGATGCTCTTATGATGCAACGATGCTCTTATGATGTCTCAAGGACAGGTAAAAGAAATGGAAGAGAAAAGCTCCTGCATTGGCTTTTCAGGGAAGTAAAAATGGGTTTTCACCCCCAATGATTGATCTGAGGCTATGGGGTTTCTACTAGGGGTGCAAGGTTTTAAGTGCATCTAGTCCCCCCTTAATGATTTTGATGTATTGATACTTCTAGGTTAAGGGACTAATATGTTTGTGAGTGTACACATGCTCTATAAATCGCTCAGGAGTTTGATATATTCGAAGAATGTCGACCTCTAAAAATGAATGTCTTCAACGGATGACTATGATACTTTCCTGAAGACTTTGAAAGTGAGGAAATTGGTGTGTCCTTGATGATATTTGTGCGAGAACTATGAAGCGTGAAGACGTTTGTTTTCTTAGTTTCATTTCCTTTATTTTGAGTCATAGGAACATCATACTATTAAAGGGGTCGAGTTAATACTAAGGAAAAACTTCCAAGTGATGCTCCTCTCAAAGCCTACACATAACCTATCCTTCGAGTGAAGAATTTGGAAATCACTTGCAGTTCTGTAAATTTCTTCAGTAACCGAGACGAAGTTCTTCTGGTTTGTGAGAAAATTGTTCTAGCTGACGAGTTGGGATTTCGGTAGTTCGAAATGCCTATAAGTGAGGAACATGATAGATCTCAGGATTTTCATAGTACAAAAATTTCGTCCCCAAAACCTTATACACATAATAGTAATATAATTGGGGGTATTTAAGTCGTATCAAGTTAGGATTGCTCCCTGGCTATTAATAGTCACCTCCTACAACGACTAGGTGGTTGGCTGCTCCGAGAGAGAACTTGACACTTGTCAATTGAGAGCATCCCATCTTCCCAGGACTTTGAGAGAAAATTATCAGTGAGGAAAAGGCCAAAAACCAAAACCCAAAGTGATTGAGCATCACTTAAGAGATTCTTCCTATGTAGAACTGATGCTTGTTACCTTTGAAGATTGTGTATCTTCCACACAGTTAGGCGTTCTAAAGCATCCAACAGTAAATTGTGCATTGTCGGCTCACCCAGTTTGTGAGGGTTCGGAAGTATGCCCTGAAGACTTACCACGAGTGTTGTGCGGGGTCTGTGTGACCTTAGCTCAAGGAGAATACAGTAAGGAGTATGTGTCCTAGGACTATGTGTCCTTTGGTTAAATACCAAGCGGCTCTAAACCAGACATACGACTGTCATAGCAGTTGGAAATGGGCCCTCAAATCATTGTCTTGATCGAGCTCCTGGTTCTATTTCCTCAACTCCTTTATTTCCTCATGTACTTGTCGATGAAATTGATCGTTACTGTTTGAAGAGTTTGAATGAAGACTTCCTGAATTTCCTCATTTCAAATTCTTTAGTCACCATGTTCTTCACCTACTTATCATGTTTACACGCTACTCGTGTTGTGTGTATGTTTCATTTGATCACGATGAATATGCTACATCAATGTATCACATGCACTTGAGTACTTATTCCACTATTGGTATTTCGTTGCTTAGCAATTTCCTCAACGAGTAATTCCTTAGTGACGAATTTGTAAAAATCACCTATTCACCCCCCTCTAGTCGATAAAATGCACTTTCAATTGGTATCAGAGCAACGTGCTCCCTTGGTCTGTGTGATTTTAGATTAACCTCCTGGAGTTTTAGTTATGTTGATTGCAGGTATGATCAATGTATTTACGGGTTGTCCTACCTTTGAAGGGACGGACTACCACTACTTGAAGAACAATATGTACATGTATCTCGAAGCAATTGACAACGATCTCCGGTATGTTATGGAAATAGTGTTCCTCAGTCACCCCAAACTCGAATCTGAAGCGAAGAATATCATATGTGGCCATCTGAGAAAATGTCAGGATGGCAGAGTGAGTGTTTTCGGATGTGCAAATATCATTTGGGCCAGGCTTTCCAGGGTCCACAAAGGAATCTTAACTCAACGTGACTCGCGGGTTGATGTTCTTCGCAATCTCTTCAATCGCTTCAAATGATTCAAGAACAAAAATGTTCAGAAAACTTTCGAACGCCTCACTCATATCTCCAATAAGCTCCAAGCTCTTGGTGTCCCTGATATCACCGACCATGACATGGTGAATAAATTGTTGACGTCGCTTGATTCCTTATTCGATACACTCGCTTTGATGATTCAAGAGTGTGGAGACTACAAATCACTAGATCATGGTGCTATTCTTGAAAGACTCAATACTCATGAATTCCAACAATCTGAGGAAAGAGATCTCTATTGGCCAAGCTATGGAAGATCTCGTGCGTTGAAGGCAAAGGCAATTTCCTCATCTGAAGAAGAAGAATATGATTGCACTCTTGGTGACCCTAAAGAACTTGGTTAGGAACTTGCAATGCTTATGAGGAAATTATAGAAGTTCTCCAAATGAGGTCGGTTTGGAAAATCTTCAAGAAATAAGAATCTTCATCTAAGGACTACAAGAAAAGAACTTGTCACAAATGAAAGAAATCTAGCCGTTACATTGTTGATTTTCCTCGTTGGGTAAAGGAATCAAAGAAGAAGAAGTACAAATATGAAAATTCTGGTGACTCGAAGAAAAAGAAGAAATCGTCAAAGTCCACATCTTGAGACTCCTCATCATACAAGAAGAATGACTACAGAAAGGCTCAGGCTCTTATCGATAAGAAAATGGACTGGAAGGAAGAATATAAGGAGGAGTCAGAATATGGTGTGGCAAGCCTAGATCTTGCCACCGCATTCGTCAGCAAGTCCATCTTCAACTTTGAAGAAAATGATATCGTCAACGACACTCATGACTACAACGGCGACTCTGTCCCCACTTATTGCTTCATGGAAAAGGTGCCAAGGTACTCAATCAGGCTTCCTCGTCTGATTCAAGTGATGAACCTCATGATTATCATAAACCTAGCTACTACAAACTTGCTAATATTGCCACTAAGCAAGAGAATGCTATTTAAAAGCTTCAGAAACTGCTAGACATAAGCGATGGCCTGTTGAACGAGGAAATGGATAAGACACAAACTCTGACTGATGACTTTGAACGTCTTCAATCTAAGTTTGAAAGCCTTCAAAGTAGTCATGAAACACTCTTAGATGATCATGAGAAAATTTCTTATCAACGTCTTCAAAGAAAGCAAGACCTTGAGAAACTAAGAATGTCTCATGATGATCTTCAAAGGGAAAATGATTCTTTGCTTGCTCAACAAATCAATTCCGCTCACAAAGAATTCATTCCACCATGTTTGAAATGCATCGATCGTGAATCTGCTAATTCTTCACCTGAATGTTCAAATGTTTCTATTGCGGCAAAATTTTCAACTATATCTATGGTCACAAATTCCTCACTTGAGGAACCCAAAAATGTCACTGGCGAAAATACAGGGTTGAAGGAATTGTAGGTGACATGCATATTCAAATGTATCAAAGGGCATCAAACCCTTTGCGATATGCTCAAAAAGCAAATTGTGAACAAAAAGCCTAGGAAAGAGGGTATTGCATTTGAGAGGAAATTGAATGCAGATGGATTATACTGGAAACTTGAGCAGTATCCCAAAACCTTGTGGATTGATGCAAAACGGCCTCTTGTAGATCCATCTACATTATGTGGCTTTACATGTGAATCTTCATATTACTCTAATGGGTCATTTGACTCCAACAATGAACTGTTCAAAATTAAGAATGGTGAAGTATTTGGTAGATATGGTGGAACTAACTACAGGAACAAACCTCCCTTGAAGAAGATATATTTCTCCAAAAGTTGTTTCGAAAATCTTCAGGTGAGTTTTTTCATGACACCACCCATGCCCAACAGGAATCCCATACCAAAAATCCTCAAGTGGACCAAAGTCTTCACATGGAGCAAATTCCTCTTGTGGTCAAAGTTTTTCTCATACTCATTCTCATGCTTCTGTTATGCAGGGAAACTACAAGTTGCATGAATATGTGCATTATTCTTCAAATCATTATGTTCATAAATCCTCAAAGAATTTCTTTACATATGCATTCAAGTACACTAACCCCGTAATTTGAAACGAAGTGCATTAGCTTCAATGCCTAAACTTTCATATGGTGCTCGCAGAATGATGATCCCTTTGCCACCCCTTCACATGTGGGTGGTGAAGAAAAATGAACTAACCATTAATGCAGGTCGGGTATCCAGACAAACTTAAACGTTGAAGAATTTGCTGTAGACCTGATGAAATACTTGATAGGACGTAAGCTAATCATGATGAAGTGATACAATCATGTCACATGTCCTTATGTTATCTCAACTCTAAAGTGTTTGATGAATTTGATACACTCTAAAGCATATGAGCTGGTAAGCTGTACTAATTCATCTGCATGATTAAACTCCTAAAGCCACTGAGTGGGACCTCGATAGTGGATGCAATAATCACATGACTGGTGACAAGAATCTATTGATGGACATTCCATTAACTCCATTTAATTTGAAGCATATCACCTACGCACACAAAGGAAAAAAAAGCAAGGTGTTGGGTCTAGTAAGGTTGCAATCTCGAAGGACTGATATATGGACAAACTCATGCTTGTCGAATCCCTTGGGTTAAACCATATGTCATTCTCACTGCTTTGTCATCTTGATATGATTGTTACCTTTGGCAAATATCGTTGTGTAGTTATCGTGGAATCTGACAAATCCAAATTCTTCAAAGGCTTTAGGAGAGGACATCTCTATATTGTTGATTTCTCTACAGGTCCACAACCGGCCACAAGTGTACTTGCAAGATCTTAAGAGGGATGGCTATGGCATCGGTGACTTGGTCATGCTGGCATGAGGAACTTGCACACTCACGTGAACAATAAGCATGTCATTGGTATCAAGGACGTCAAATTCCTCAAGGATCATTTGTGTGGAACTTGTGAGTGTAGAAAGATGACTAGTTCCAATCATCCTCAAATACAATCATGACTACCACTCGTCCATTTGAACTGCTTCACATGGACCTCTTTGCCCTACTCATTATGCCACACTAATCAATGCCGCTTCTCTATGTAGCTTTGTCATTGCTGATGATTATTCACGTTACACTTGGGTGGATATTATATGTTACAAAACTGAAGTGCAGGAAGTCTTGAGAAGGTTTTCCTCAAGGGCCTCGACGAATTTTGTTTTCAAGATCAAGCACATCAGGAGTGATAATGGGTCCGAGTTCAAAAACACTAGTCTTGATGATTAAATTAATGTACTTGTAATTACTCATGAGTTATCTGCCATGTATACGCCTCAACAGAATGGAGTCGTGGAGTGCAAGAATAGGACTCTTGTTGAGATGGCTTGCAACATGCTTGAAGAATAAAAAACTACTCGTCACTTCTGGCCTGGGGGAATCAACACTACTTGCCACATCAGAAACATGGTATATCTTCACAAATTCCTCAAGAAGAACTCATATGAACTCCTCATCGATTGGAAACCCAATGTAAGTTATTTCAAAGTCTTCGGTGGAAGATGTTGGATTAGATATCCTCACCGCAGTTCTAAATTAGCACCAAAAGCACATGAAGGTTTTATGATTAGTTAGAGAAAGGACTCGCACACCTATAGAGTCTTCAATAACTAGCACAACAAAGTTGTTGAAACTATAGATGTGTGATTTGATGAAACTAACGGCTCGCGAAGAGAGCACCTACCTCGTGTGTTAGATGAAATGCCTGCTGAGGAATCCGTTATGTTCAAGGCTACTGAAGATATAATACCCACTGAAGAACCTCTACCTGATGTTGAAGTCATCCCGGACAATGAAGAAATTCATTCGGGTGCACCTAAGGAGAATGATGCTGATGAAAATCCTCAGCCTCAACAAAGTCATCAACCTGCTCATTCAAGCGTGGCAAATGAAGTAGAGATTAAAAAAATCCTCGACAACCTCAATGCACTAGGACCCCTCACTCTCTCAAAAGCTTCACATTTAATTAACTTTTGTTAAAGGTCGATGAAGCCTTAATGGAGCCTGAGTGGATTCAAGCAATGCAACAGGCATTCCGTCAATTCAAGCTCAACAACGTGCGGGAACTTCTCAAGCGGCCTGATCGTCACAAGCACAACATCATTCGTACCTAGTGGATCTACCACAACAAGAAAGCCAAAAACGGTCAAGTGGTGAAGAATAAGGCTCGCCTTGTAGCACAACGCCACACACATTGACGAATTTATCTACATGATGAGTGAAGAATATCAAATGTCCATGATGGGGAAGTTGAAATTCTCGCTAGGTCTTCAAATTCGTCAACAGCGCGATGGCATATTCATCTATCAAGAGAAATACCTCAAGGATGTCCCGAAGAAATTTGGCATGCAAGACTATAAAGGGGTCAAGATTCCAATGCCCACAAATAGCCACCACTACACTGACAAAAATGGTATAGATTTTGATTAGAAGGTATATCGCTCCATCATTTGCACCTTATTTTAACTATGTGCATCTAGGCCAGATATTATGCTCACTGTTCGCAAGTGTGCCCGTTTCCAAGCAACACCGAAGGAATCAGACCATAAGGCTGTGAAGCATATTCTTTGATATCTAGCTCACACACCAACTCTTTGATTATGGTACCCCAAGGACTCAAATCTTCATCTCGTTGGATATTGTGACTCTAACGATGCTGGTGATCATGTGGATCGCAAGTCAACATCGGGCACATGCTACTTCCTCGGACAATCCGTAGTCTGCTAGTCCTCGAAGAAACAGAACCGCATGTCACGTTCTACTGTTGAAGCTGTATATATTGTTGTTGGTTCATGCTATGCTAAACTGCTGTGGATGAAGCAAACCCTCAAGGACTACGCATCAAAGTCAAGAATATGCCACTCTACTCTGACATTGATAGTGAAATCAAGATTGCTCACAACTCGGTACAACACACAAAGACCAAGCACATCCAGATCCGTTATTTTTTCTTTGTAATCATGTACTCAAGGGCGACATCTTGATCGACCACATGAAGACTGAAGAACAACTAGCTAATATTTTCATAAAGCCCTTGGATGAAAAGAGATTTTGCAAGTTGCGGTGTGAGCTAAATATCTTTGAATCTTCGAATGTTCTATGAAACGACACACATACTAACACTTATGCAAAATTGATGACTTAGATATCCAACAAACGAAGTAAGGTTCTTCTTCAATAAATGAAGATTAATCCTCTAAGTGTGAAGAAATTAATGAAGAATTTTATCCTCACAACCCTACGATAATTGTATGCAGTGTATGAAATCACAGTGGGTCACGCCATCAACCAAAGTTGAAATTCTTCAAAAGTGAGATTTTTTGCAAATTCTTCAAGTTTTTTTCAAATTTCTCAAGTTTGCAAATTCCTCAATATGTTCAAATTCTTCAAACTTTTTCAACATGTGTTCTTCATTGACCACACACACACACACACACACACACACACACACACACACACACAGATATATATATATATATATATATATATATATATATATATGAAAAATACATCCTACCACCCACGGTTTGGTAGATACTCTCCGATTTGGTAGATACTAGATACAACATTCAAAAAGCAAGTGGTGGTAACTACCACCGGTGGTAGATAAAATTTGTCCTATATATATATACTAATATTAGCAGAATAGTTATTCTGCTCATACTTCTCAACTGCACGCTCGACGTTAGTGCACTGCATCCCTAGTAAACGAAACACGACAATGTCACCACAAGAAACAACACGCGCTTTTTCGATACCGTTTTGGCTACAGTTTAAACCGTTTGCGGAATGCCGCATATAATATACCGTTGGATTGCTACGGAAATTTCCCAACTCCGCAATGTTGAACTTTTTCGCGATTCCTCGCTGTTTGAGAGCAGTTTCAAAAATGGTGGCCGCATGATGGGCTGCTGCGAGCGTATTTTCGCGATTTTTTATAAACCGCTCGTTGGAATGAAGCAAACGATATGGGGTTAAAAAGATACCGTCGAGCCGTATCTTTTTCATGTAGACTTCTCTCTATAATTACTTACGGTTTGAGATTAATGTCAAATTTACTAAAATTGTAGTTTTGTTTTTTTAATTTCTGAATTTTTTGGGATTGTTTTCGCTGCAGTTTTTAAACCATTCCTCGAAACGAGGCGTGTGATACTATGTTTGAAATCTATGGAATAGACAAAACTTTTATATGTTGGCCATTTGTTGAGATTCCTCGCGGTTTTAAACAAATTTTAAAAATGGTGCCGCTGCCTACGAGTTGCAGCAAGCGTATTTTCATAAAGAAATTCAAATCGCTTGTCGGAATGATGCAAATGATACGGCGTTGGAAAGATATCGACGAGGAGCATCTTTTTCATGTAGAACACTCTCTCTAATTGCTTACGGTTTAAGAGCAGCTTTGAAATTACCAAAATGCGAACACTATTTTTCGCGAGATCCAATTCAACACATGAACCACATCAGATAGAACAACGCACTGCTTCAGACCAAAGAATGGACTTCATCGGAAGCGAAAGAAAACTGCATCGTACTTACTATTTCTTACGCGCATAGATAGGGCAAGTAGACCGCATGTACTGAACGAGTAAACTAAATGTAATAAAAAATGAGCTTTTCTTTTGACATGTTGTGGTTTCTACTTAGCAAGTGAAACACGAAGGAGTTTTATAAAACATTTCATGAAAGAACAAGGTGAGCTTCAGTATATATATTGGCAAACTGCATTTTGGACATCGTCAAGTGGGATCAAGAGGTTTTTGGAATGGACTGCAACATCTTCATCTTTTCCTTCTTTCAAAAACGAAGGGAACCGCATACACATGAAACATGAAATTGCTCACACATATAGAGTTCACTTTTTCTGATATTCTCCGTCATTAAAAAACAACACAAATGAACTGCAGTTTGCATGCATTTTTTCACATACACACACAAACAGAATATGTTTGCACAATCGTCGTGAATGTTCTGCCCATAGTATTAAACAAACTGAAATAAGTGAACTTCATTTTCTGTAGCACTTCATTTTATACTGTACACAAGAATATTTTGTACATGATTTGCAACCAAATGACACACCCATCAAACTACAAACGAAAATGAAGTGTTAAAACATATGGTTTCAGCATTGCCTGCCCTCAAAACAAAATACTCTAGTTTTTGCAATTGGAGGCCCAAAGCATCGCAACCATCCATGACTTCTTTTCGTTGTTGTTGCCATCCGCCTGGTGAATTGTTGTGAAGGTCCAAACATCACCAAACTGCTCGCCAATAGCGGGCGGAGATGGTGGGGTGGGGTTAGCTTTCACCAATGCGAGGGAGCTGCACGAACCATGTTGCTCAACTGCGAGTCCTCCATTCTGCATTGCAAGGAGTAGGTGACCGGAACTACACATAGACACGTACCAGGTCGTGAGGTGGAGAGGGGGGGGGGCGTTCGAGATCCAATGCCTGCAGTGGGGTATAATCGGGGGAAACTGGTTCTCCATGAATGGTGGTGGGCCCGGGAGAGGAAGAGAGGAGTGGGTGGGCTGGGGTGTGCGGCGGCGGTGGTTCACCAAGCTACCCATATCAACCTGCAGTAGCGGGGCCAACGTAGGGGCGGCCGGGTGGCCGCAGTGGAGGACTGTCTGTAGAGGGAGCCAGCCCACGCCGTGCTCGATCTAGCCACCTCCACTGGAGCCCCCCACCGGAGCTGCACAACGTGAACAAGTGAGCTTCTATCGAATCTATAGGAGGCTTGTGGGGAGGTGTTCGGATCCGCCGCTGGCTGTGCCACAGTGGAGGACTGCTGGGTCTTGAGAAGGTCGGCTGTTGGCTACCTCGAGCAGCTCTAACCCCTTTGTACATTGCAGCACAGGAGCACCCGAGAAGAACAAGAAGGAGCCCTAACGACGACAGAACCGGGGCTTGGAAGTGGCTACCTGTCGTGCTTTGGCGGGATAGCGACAGATGTGGGACATGGGCCGCGTGTTGAAGGTGGGCAAGCGGTGCGCTGGGAAGTAGTTGTGGCGGCGCAGCGGGAGGTGGTGGACGAGTGGCGTGGTGGGATGAAGCTGTGATGGTTGAGCGGCGCTGTGTAGATAGGCAGAGGTCCTGCCGACGGTAGCTAGTGGGCATGCCAGATGGAGCTGTGGTGGTCGAGGGCCGCTAGGATTTGTGGCCTGGTGGTGCGGTATGGCAGGCTCTGTCCGGATCCGTTGCGTGGTGGGGAGGCAGGGCCGGTTCCACCCAGATCTGGCCTCGATGCCGGAGCATCGGTGGGAGGAGGGATGTGTAGGAGGATCCTCCCAGGTCTGGTAGAGGGTGTGGTTGGGGTTGGGTAGGAGGTCACTGGAGGGTGAGGTGTCGTGGGAGGTCGCCGGAGGGCGAGGTGGGGTGGGAGATCGTCGGGAGTGGGCTGGCCTTCGTGGTTGTGGTGGAGGGGTGGGGTTGGGGGCGACAGGTGGGTGGGTAGGTGTGGTGGGTACGAAGAAGGAGAGTTGGGGTGGATTTTCTCGGGTTGGGTTGGTGTGACTTTTTTTCCTTAATGTAGTTGGGGTCGGATGCGTGCGGGTTAACTCTTAGCAGAATAAGCAAAAGTGTGTGTAGAATAAGACTCTTAAGGGTGTTTGTAGAATACACCCACCCTATATATATATATATAATTATTTTACTTACACCCTTTGCATGCTCCTTGATCGTCCATCTAACGCTTTGATGTTGTCAAACTGTCAAGGGCTTCCTCAATTTTGTGGTGAGAAATATGATGCACAAGGGTGACATGCAGTTATTATTTCAATGTAAGAAGTACGTAAATGTAGTTTTCCACAACCCATTTGAAGGTAGCATGTTGGCGCACTTGCCTTGTCATGATTTCATGTCAGGTTATATACAGTGGACAAACCATGGTGAGGAGGATGATGACGATGATAGCTCTCATGAAGCAGCGACATATCATGTACAAGAGAAAAAAACCTTCCGAGGAAGGAGATGCGCCGGGAGGAGAAGATGATGAAATTCCACCGTAACATGAAGATCATTGGTTTGGACATGATCATCCTTTCAGGGAGGAGACATTGTTGGATGCAATGCTGCAAGACCATCATGTTAAAGAACTACTTCGAAGAAGACGAGAATGACAGAGTTTCTATTAAATAGTTTCTTAAGTTGGTGCAAGTGGAAATAGATGCCAAAAGACCTATGTATGAAGGTTGCGATCCCGAGCACACTCGTGTGTACGTCACGCCCAAATTTCTTGACATCAAGTCAAAATTGAAGAGCACAGACGTAAGTTTGGATGCTACATTGGAATATTTACACAAAGTTTTGCCTCATGGTATTGATAAGGCGAAGAAGATCTTGTGCCCTCTTGATTTGTTGTATGTAAGACATCAAGTATGCATAAATGGTTGCATCATATATCATAATGAGCATGATTACAAAACAGAGTGTCCAATTTGTAGTTAATCTCGATTCAAGCCTAGAAAGATCACTACAAGAAATATGTCCATTTATGACAAAAATATAATGACCAGGTTTTATTGGTTATAGATAATTGACCAAATAATACAAAATGGTCAAGGGTTGTCAAGGTGGTCTAAAAAACTCATAATTGTGACAATTTCTGTCAAAAAGGTCATGGCTTACCACGTCAATTGGTCATAAAATGTATAACACTATCCATGGCCTTATTTTGGGTTCACCTTGATCATATTAATATGTTCATAGACTAGGTAGTTACCTCAAATCCGGATTTTCCTTTGTGTCATGTATACATTTAGTAATTTTGTATAGGTGTCAGCCATGTGTGTCAAATCAACCTAAGTGTGGAGGACCAACGAGGTATATCTACACTTGACACGTGGGTCCTAGCTATTCGGCAAATCCGGATCTGACGTGTGAGACCAACAGACCTAGAGAACACATCAATCCTCTGATCCGCTAGCATGCAGGGCCCACCTAAAAGACGAGTATTCACAGGACCATGGGCCCACCTTACACCTGAGGCCATCTAACCTACCTTATAAATAGAAAACCGAGAAAATTAAAAGCCCCCGAGCGGGTGGGATAGGCCCGTTACGAAGAGGAATAGTTGGGTAGGTTGTCTACTTACGACAAGGGCTGGATTTCGATTAAAAATGCAAGGGATTTTTTCTTTCAATTTAAAAAACGTCAAAATTGTTCGAGGATTCAAATTTTCTTCAACCTTTTTGTAATTTTATGAGGATTATCCATATTTTTCATATACAAACAAAAATAATCGTATTTTGGAGTTATATATATATATTGGTCATATAGTTGATGTTTGTCATTTGATGAATATGCATTTTTTAACATGGTTTCCTTCAAAATTAAAAAATTTATGCTATATAAGACAACCATTAGGCCCATATAGTGGATTATTTAATATTTATACTAGTGTTGTCATGAGACCCTGGAACTATGGAGCTCACCACCGCCCTTGTTAATGTATATAGTTTAGATGTCATGTTTCTACTACCCTCTATCCGTTCCAGAATAATTTGAACTAAACAACGACTGGTATTTTAAAACTGATGGAATACATGATTTAGGCAAGACATCTTTTTATTGATTGTTGCATGTTTTTTTAGTATGCAGGTTTTTTATTTATTGGAATACACACGCTCGCGCCATATGTCCACCAAATTTTCAGCACACGCCAAATTTCCCAACGATTATCCGCGCGCGGCTTCTCGGCCCAATCCAGAGGAGCCCACGTCGTATAAAGTGTATGAACCCTAACTCCTCCCAATTCCCCTCGAGCGTCGCCACCCCCTTGGCCCTCCGTGTCCCCCGGTTCTGGGACTCTCCCCATGACCCCCTCCTCCTCGTCGAGCCTTGATCTGGCCAGATCCATCCATTCCACACATGGATCTCGCCTAACCATGCCGTGGCTATGTCGGTAGGCCACCAGGACGGCGGAGGGAATCACCAACCTACTCGAGTCCTCGACGGCGCAGGTACCATGAATCTTTGTTGCGCCAACCGCATGCGTCACAAGGGAGGGCAGAGCTTGACGGATCACCGCCTCGCCGATGTGGTCGTTGCCGCCTGTGCCAGCAGCAAACCATGTGCTTCTTGCTGACCAGCAGGGGCTGGGTGAGCCACATCGTTGGAGTGGGTCATCTCCAATGGCCCCGGTACCGACGGCGGTGAGGAGTAAGACGACCGGCCCGTGCGGCGTGAGGCGGTGCTCGCAGCGGCCAAGGAGATGTACACTTGGCCAAGGTGACCAGCCGCTTGCATCCCCATCTGGACATCCTCACTATCGTCATCACCTTTGAGTTCAACATCGGTGAGTCTCTTACGTTTCTTTATAATCACTATCAATCACTAAAGGTATTTGTGGCTGCTCAAATAATATCTGAGTGTGCCAAATCAATTGCTATGTAGGAACTAAAATTTGTTGCTCTGAAGGTGCCGGAGTCGGTGAGGCAATTTACCAATGGTGGGTTCAGTAGATAGTGGTAACTCAAATCTGCTACTATTTTGTTTGCAACCAGAGAAGAAACATGTTAATACCATTTTCTTAACTGTGTCATGCGTTTTCAGCTAGTGTGCAAACAAAAAAATTTAGGCATGCATGAGTTGTGCATGTGTATCTTCTGAGATATGGACAAAGTCTTGCTTTGCTTAATTTTGCCTGAACATGCATGGTAAGAACAAAATCCTGATTGATTACAGCGAAAGCAAGTAGATGCTCCCGTCATTGATATCAAGCTTGTTTAGTTGAGAGTGTTCCATGGGAACCTTAGTCATTGGAGCAACACAAACAGAATTGATGAATTATGTTAAAGTTTTCATATAAGGTTGTGTTTTTGCCATGTATAATTTGTGTCCATGTGTTGTTTGTGTTGAGGTCAACTTATAATTTGCAACAATCAATTTGGATTGGTGGTTTATGAGCTATGTTGTGGTGGTTTATGAGCTATGTTGTGTTGTGCTACTCATGGTGGTGTTGTTTATTTAATTGTGTTAAAGCTAAACGATTGACATCTCTTCAACATGGACGTTATTAATATGAGCTTTTTGTGCACAAAGTCTTGAGCTAACACAAGAATAATCTTGTAATTCCTGAAATTTCTATGGGACCGTGTCTTAAGTCCTGTGTTTCTATTGATTGTTGTTAAATTTTAAGTCTGATTCCTGAATGTAGAACCTCCATTTCTCATTTGGTTGCTCATATTTTGTATGCTCTCTTATGTTTGATTCTACCAATTATCAGGATGATCGGAAGCACTTGGGGAGAAGCAAAGGGTTCCTGAAGTTATGTGTGATAAACTAAAATTTATCTTTTCTGTCCAATCCCTGTAGAACTATGTTATTGTGCTCTTGTGCACTTCTAGGGTCTTTTTGTTGTGCGCTTGCACTTTTAGAACCATTTGTTCTGCACTTGTGCACTTGTTGTGCCTCAAACCTTATGTGTACAGACTCCGAGATGATGTATTGTATTCCATGTGATGTGTTGCTGAAATGAAATATACAGGTTATTTGCAATACTGTAATTTGTTGTACTATGTGCTTGTTTTCAAAGGGGCCTAACATGAGATATGCATGCAGAAAAAATAATGCATCTGCCCGAATAAATTAGAACATTTTAATAAAATAATAGGTATTGGGCTAGGCCCATGTAAGCTAGATTGGGTTGTGAAATTTTTGATGATTCCATTTGGTCATTAACAATGCCACGTAAGCTCAGCCACATCAGATCCTATGTGGCTCAGTCAAATGGGTAATGACCAAACCAAAATTTTGGTCAATAGAGAGCTACGACCAAATTTTTAGAAAGGTCATGTTTATTTGTTCTTGACGGCCAACTATTGACCTTTTGAATTTGGTCACCGAAAGGTCATAAAACATAAATAATGATGATATAGTGACAAAAATAGAGGGTCAATAATGAACGAATTTCTTGTAGTCGATGTTCCCTCAAAAGTTTGTAAGGTACCTTCCGTTGATTCCTCATGTGCCGTGTTATTTCATAGACGCAAAGGAAACAAAGCTTGTGACTTCGCACAGTATTATGAGCCTAAAAGTGATAGCAATTTGTGACATATTGCAGAAGGTGGCCAGTGGAAAGCAGCCGCGTGCATAGAATGATAATTCGAAGAAAAACCAAGAAATCCAGGTTGGGTGTAAATACGGATGGACTATATCCATTTATCAACCAGAGCAGCACACATAGTACATGGCTCGTGTTTCTATGGATGTACAACCTCCCCGTGGCCTAGCATGAAACAGTAGTACATACATGGTTATGTTAATTCAAGGGCTAATCCAACTAGGCCATGATATCAACACATATATTTAGTTATTGGAGAAGGATCTAGACATATTATCGAAGAGTGAAGGTGTCAAAATGTGGGACACAAGCACAAGAAATTGTTTTTAGAAGAGAACATCATTGCTCATAAGTATTCAAGTCTATCTGTGTTACAGATATATCTACAGACAGGTGTGCCATGGAAACTATGGACGTGTTAATTGTATGGATGACACATCTTCTCGCCAACTATTGGATATGTGTAGTTCAAAAACTCTGCTCATGGGCCATCGAAGGTGTATGGACAAAGATGAGGAGAAGAGAGCTCGTGGAGATTTATTTGACAACACAGATGAGACTCGAGGCCCACCATGTAAGAGGTTTGGGTGCGAGATCCATGAGTCGTTAAAGAATTGAAAATAGTGCCCTAACTAGGAATGAAGAGAAAGAACATGAACGACAACACGCTGCTAAAAGCATAGAATATGAAGTTCTTTTCTAGGGCTTGAAGTATTGGTAAATCCAAAGTATGCCAGATTCTCTTGATATGATGCATCTCACAAAGAATGTGTGCAAGACTTTTATTGGCACACCCTTTGACATGGTAGAAAAGAGTAAATGTGGCTCGAGGGCAGGACAAGAATTGAAAGACACCAGTATTAGGGAAGAGCTTCAACCTGCATCCGTTAAAAACAAAGGAGATAGACAAGGGAAAAATTGTTGCCAAAATAAAGGAGACAGATAAGAGCAAAACTATGGCCAAAACAAAGGAGAAATACAAGGGCAAAATAGTGGCGATGACCAAGGATGATTATTGCCACCAGCTTGCATTACACTCAACGAGGATTAGCTTGCTTAAGTTTTCAACTACCTTCGCGGCATCAAAGTTCCTTTTGGTTACTCGGGGCTAGCACATAGATATCTTGACTCGAAAAAGCAAAGGTGTAGCTCCATTAAGTCCCATGATTGTCATCTGATGATGGCACAATTACTTTCGGTATCTCTGATGGGGATAATGTACTATCATGTCCACTGCACACTTCTTGGTTTCACCAAAAAAGTTGACATTATCTCTCAAAAGTCGACCAATGTGAGGCATCTCACACGACTACAAGAATAGATCATTTCAGTATTATGTGAGCTTGAGATATATTCCCACCCTAATTCTTTGATGTTATGGTTGATCTGCTAGTTCATATTGTTCCTAAGATTAAAGACCTTGGACCAACATTCATGCATACCATGTTCCCTTTTGAAAGTATGATTGGCATTGGGGAAGGATACATTCATAACAGGGATTTTCCTAATGGAAGCATCGTCGAGGCCTACCTAACTGAGGAGTGTCCTTCTGCAAGAATTACATAGATGATGATCAATCCCATTGTTTTCTCGTGAAGAAGCATGGTGGTAGGCTTGAAGGAGTAGGTAACTCACAATTGAATCATGATTTAAATGTGGATATACAAAACCGCTAAGACAACTTCAACAAAGTGCAAACGGTAGTGTTACAACATGCGATCCAATAACTCCTTGGTTGAAGACTCACAAGGACACTTTCAGGAGCATACCATGTTCCCTTTTGAAAGTATGAATGACATTGGGAAACGATACGTTCATAACAGGGCTTTTCCTAATGGAAGCATCATCGAGGCCTACCTAACTGAGGAGTGTCATTCTGCAAGAATTACATAGACGATGATCAATCCCATTGTTTTCTCGTGAAGAAGCACGGTGGTAGGCTTGAAGGAGTAGGTAACTCACAATTGAATCATGATTTAAATGTGGATATACAAAACCGCTTAAGACAACCTCAACAAAATGCAAACGGTAGTGTTACAACATGCGATCCAATAACTCCTTGGTTGAAGACTCACAAGGACACTTTCAGGAGAGTACACACAATGGCAGCGAGGCAGAGGGCCGATGCTTGATAATTGAAGAGCGCCACTCCAAATTTGTGGCTTGGTTCAAATATCAAATTTGGGACAAACTACTTCCAACTGGTATTACCATTGCAAATCTCATCTATGCATGAGTAGTTGGTCCCACATGCACTATCGCAAACTTGCCAATCATATCATATCAACCGATACACATTTTGTGTGGAGGACAAAGACAAAAATAGTGATTAACAGAACTCAAGTGTGATGATGATTTCACTGACCAAAGATGAAAATAATTGATACTACAGAAGAATCGAAGAGATCTAGGACCTCGAGTACAGCAAGAATTACACAATGCCATTGTTCCAAGTCACATGGGTTAAGGGAGAAGGCAGAACGTGGTTTCATTACCATGTTTGTACTTGAAGCACAACCACCTAATGCAAAGGGTGTGACAAGAATCGCTGACAAATATGCACCTTGGATATACATCAAGGACATCTCATAGTGCTTCTATATCAAGGACATCTCATATTGCACCTCGTTTTGTCACAAGGATACGAAAAATGAGCATCAACAAAATGGATGGAGTCGCCGACGTGGAATAGTGTGAGCAACTTGGCTTCAACCCAAAAGAAGGGGTTCACTATGACTAAGAAGATAACACTACCACAAGGACCAAAACTACATTGACTACAGCAAGACGTCCATTCTTGAGAAAGAGTCATAGATGGGTCAGAAGTATGCACACACGATAAAAAGATCCAAACTATCATTGACAATATTGTCAAATGACATCGTACTTTATTTGTGTATTTCCTTAATTGAATACTCTCTATTAATTAACTATACGTATTTATGTACTTTGATGAACTAAATAATTTGTATCAATTTAATAGTTTGTAATATGCTTGCCATGCCTTAAGATGCGGTCGATTAATATAGACAGCATCCCTAAATTACCAATAATGGTGCTCGCGTTGGACACATCATTGGCCCAACAACTAATAGCAAACTAGAACTTAGTGCTTTTGGGAAAAAAGAATACCTCATTTGCGCCTGCCACATCCCGCTCCATCGGGGGCCACTTCACCCTAGTTGATACGGGCCAAACCTGTGGTGGCCGATATTTTCACACGTGGATGGGGAAGAGAGGAAAACTCAAAAGAAACACAAGAACTCAAGAACAATCCTCAATCACACATCCACTAGATCCACATAAACACATGGGGATGCAAAATTAAAGGTCAACAAAAGGATACACGTAACGATGGTCTTCCCTATGAGAGGGGCCTTGTATCCATGAGGGAATCTTCCGTAGATAGGGGCCTTGGCATCACTATGGATCTTCTCACATGGAGGACATCTCCATGGGAGGAGGATATTACATGGAGCTAAGCTCAACAAGAATTTGTAAAACATTACCTAACCCTAAAACGAGGTAGGAGGAGAGCATTTATAGTCTAGGTCAAAAATAGGGGTCGAAGGGGTACATGGGCACTCGGTCCCTAGTAAGTGCATGCAGTCAGGCCGAAAGTTCCGGTTGTCGGACGTTGTGGGATGGTTTTCGGCTTTTCTGAGTGATGTCGTCAATCGAGGTGTCGGGACTGAGCATGGGCCGGAAGTTCCGGGCTGATGAGAAGTTCCGGGCGTTGGAGGTTCCGGTCCAGTTCCAGGTGAAAGTGCGTTATATCGACTAGAGAGGGGGGTGAATAGGAGATTTTTATAATTTCATCACTAAGGAAATTTCTAGTGAGGAAAGTCCTCAATCATGAACTGAGTGCAGCGGAAATAGTACAGAATCAGGTGTGCAAAAAGGTCTACAACAAAGTACTCAATCAGATTTAAGAGATTCGGTTTATAGAGTTCGGAAGTACAGAGTAAGAAGGTGAAGATTAACTCAAGTGAATAATTCGAGGTTGAAGAAATTCAGAGAAAGTCTTTAGACAATTTCTTCAAATAGTACAGATGGAATTCTTAAACATACAATTGAGGAAATGAGAAGGTTGAAGAAATAGAACCAGTAGCATGATGAAGACATTTGTTGATGACCTAGTTCCAACTAGTGTGACAGTTGTATGTCGCATTCAGAGCGGCTTGGTATTAAAACCAAAGGACACATAATCCCTACCGTATTCTCCTTGAGCTAAGGACACACAGTCCTCGCCCAACACTCTTGGTAAGTCTTCAGGGCAGACTTCCAAACCCTCACAAACTCACTCACCCGGCAATCCATAATAGACTGCTCGGTGCTCTAGACCATGATGCCTAACCGTTTGGGGGCTAAACAGTCCTCAAAGGTAACAAGCGTCGGTTCCGCAAAGGATCAACTTCTTCATTGATGCTTAATCACTTGGGTTTTTGGTTTGCGTTTCGTCTTTAGGGTATTTCCTCACTTGATGATTTTCTCTCGAAGGCTCTAAATGACAAGTGTCAATTTAACTCGGAGCAGCCAACCAACAAGTGGTTGTGGGGGACGGCTATTTATAGCCTGGGAGCATCCCGACATGATTTGACATAAATTCCCTTAAATAATATGACCTTTGGGTGGATAAGATCTGTGAGGTGGCGTGTGGTGCGGCAACGGTCGGAACTTTCAACTGTGTAAGTCCTCATGTCTCTCATATTCCTCACTTGGAGGCTTTGGTAGATTTAGTCTTGGGTTGAGCATCATGAGGAATATCGTTCCGTAGTTTTACCTCGACCCCCTTTAACAGTACGGTGTTCCTATGACTCAAGTGTAAAGAAAATGAAACAGAAAGATTAAATCTTCACGCTTCAAATCTTTAGAGTGTTTTTTCAGGACGCACCGAGTTCCTCATATTCAATATCTTCATGAGGAAGATCAATTTCTTCGCAATTTCTTTGCGATCAAAGTCTTCATGGTATGACGAGAGTCTTCACCTGAAGACATACATTTTTAGGGGTCGATATTCATCGAATAACTCAAACTCAGTGACTTATAGAGCCCGTGTACACTCACTAACATATGAGTCTTTTAACCTATAAGTCTTCAAACCATCAAAATCACTAAGGGGCACTAGATGCACTTACAATTAGGTTATGTTTTCAATGGGGATAATAATATGGAATGTAAGTACAGAGTTTGAGGAATTTGAAATCAAGATACATAGAAACTCCCCCTGAAGATGTGCATATTTTGAGGAATTTGCTTTCAACAGCTGATGCACATTGATGATTTATATCATGGAAATATCCCCTGTATCTTGCAATTCATGCATGTATTTGACATATATTATGAGCAATTTGAAATGCATGATGAAAAATGGCGTTCGACGAATTTTAGCATGCATGCATTAATTAACTTGAGGAATAAGCATGAGAGGAAAGACGTTCAAAAGAGTAAAACACCATCGGGCTTAAGTTACAACTCATTTCATCAAAACTTCAGAAGAACCAAGAGTTAGTATCGTAATAATGTATATAAGCCCATAATTGAAACCCGCTTGAAGACTAACTCTCAGATTTCTCCCCCTTTGTCATCAAGTGATGAAAAGGGACAAAAATGAGGACTAACACGCGTGACGAATTTCACTTCTGTGTTTATGTAGAGGCATGAGCATCCTTGGAGGCAGACTTCTTTGCTGGACCAGTTGCAGTATCCTCAGGTAGAATTTCACTTCTGTGTTTATGTAGAGGCGTGAGCATACTTGGAGGCAGACTTCTTTGCTGGACCAGTTGCAGTATCTTCAAGTTCCGCAGGAGTTTTCAAGTGAGCCATTGTGGCCCAAGTGCGATCAAATACGTCATGAAGATCATAGTGATTTTTCTTCACTAAATTTTGAGTCTCGTTGAGGGTTTTCACAATGGCACCAAACTGGCATTTTACCCATTTGTGATTGTGATCGACTTTCGAGTGAAGACTAAGGACAAGATCTGTGTTAGTCATCACGCTTGGGGCAGTTGGGCTTGGAGGTTTTTCTCTGCCTTCAGACTCTTGAGTGGTAGTGTCATCATATGAGGAATAAGAGGCAGCCTTGGGAAATTCACCACCCACGGGTCGATTTCCTACATCAATCACAGATTTGCCTTTCCCTTCAATAGGTTCAAAAGTGCTCTTGATGACTTTGAGCGGAGGCAGATAGCCGAGGTGGTTCTGAAAATCAGCTTGGTAGTTGATGGTAGATCTTATTTTGATGAATCTCATGATCCAAGGTGCATAAATCTTCAGCTCAAATGATGACCTAGCATTGTCAGCCAATGTCCTCAAGAAGAAATCATGGAGATTCATTTTGTTGCCATGAACAACGTGAAACAAGATATTCTTGATGATCTCAACAACATCTTGTTCCTTGTCATCCCCTTGATTGGTGCGACGGAATATGACAGAATTCTGTAAACTGTCCTGGGCACATACAACAATTCCTTCACCAGGAATCTTGTCCTGGGTGGTTGACCTGGAGCCAAAGGTTTCACGAGGACTTCCATTAGATGATTTGACAATTCTGTTTCATCATAGACTCTAATTGCTTCATTTGAAGGAGTTGGGAGTGGAGTAGCTTGAAGCAATTAGGTGGATGGAGCTTCATAGTGAGTGTGTTGAGTCATCCAATCCAGTACCCATGAGTTGATGTCTTTGGGGTCACCAGAGATGTGAAGTGTGGCATAGAACTAAAGAATGATGTCAGTATTCCAATCACGAATTGATGTGCAGAATGGCAATAGTCCTGCATCGTGAAGAACAATGAGTGCTGGGGTGAAGCAAGGAATTTCCTCTACTTCACAATGAGGAATATGGGTGTGATGAAATATCTTCCTTCTTCCATAGAGCACAAAAGCATAGTAGTTGATTTGACTTCTGGTCCAGAACTTTCTATGCCTGATGCGAAGCCTATTGTAGTTGTTTTCTCCTGTGAATAAATGGTGTTCATCATAGAAGTATTTCTTCTGAAATTTTGGCCTTTTGGACAAAGGCTGATGAGGCCTTGGTTGAAGATTATGATGCTATTCATTTTGAGGAGTTGTGTCCACCACAATTGCAGTTTCAGGATTGACTACTACAATTGTAGTTTCAACATTTTGAGCAGGAGCATTTTCTTCAGTGTAAGGAATTTGCTGATCCGAGGAAGCAGTTGCAGTTTTTGGTGCTGCAGTTTCTTCAGCTGATGTAGCTGATTCTCGGGCTTCTGCTGATTCCTCATGTGAGCTCTTTTCATCAGAGTGAGTTAGAATCTCAGTGGCTACAGGAGTTTGAGGAATTGTAGCTGTTCTTGGCGAGTTTTGGTGAGCCTCTTCCCAAAAATCATCATGGATAACACGTGTGCTGCATCCACTTTCTTCATCACACTCCTTTTCTTCAGCAGTCATTGGAGATGTTGTGACTTGAGAAATATGATCTGCTTGAATTTCCTCATCCATCGGTGTGGATGCACAAGAGCTATCATCTTCCATTTCTTCATCCTCTTCTGGAATGATGTATTATTCACCGAATGGAACAATCATATATGATGGTGCTACATTGAGGGGAGTAGCATCCACTGGGCTGATGATGAGGTAGGCATAGTCTTCAGGCATTTTGCCTCTGAAGACTCTGAAGTAGTTGAAGCTTTTCTCTTCTTAGCTTCTTTTTCAGCAGCTTTTTTCTTCACGTCTGCTGCAGACGGAGGGTCATTTTCTTCACCGTTGAAGACTTAGGTGAAGGAGCATTTCCATCAGGCATTGCGTTGGTAGTGTCTGGTCTGGTAGATTCTTCAACTGAAATATTTTGAGGAATTTCATCAGCAGTTGGTTCTTCATTTTCATCATCCTCAACCATTTGCACAATATAACCTGGCCGAGTATTTTTTGGCTGCTTTGGAGTGGTACCGTTGCTATTGTATTCATCAATTGCAGCAGTTGCAGCTTTGACATTTTACCCTTTGAAACCCTTTTGATCAGCATGAAGACTTGTGTAAGTGTCAGTGAGGGTTCTCAGTTCTGCGTGAGTTGAAACAAGTTTATCAGGCAACAGGTTGAGGAGGTTTTTTTCAAGTATTTGTCCTTCTTAATATTTGCAAGCCTAGCTTGTTTGGCTTGAGATCCTTCCATTTTTCTTCATTGATGAATGAAGCAACCATATGACTTACTCCAGGAGGAAGCATCAAATCATCAATTGGAGTGTTTGGATCCTCATGCCAAAGATCGATGAAGTTTAGCAGTTCTTTCAGATCCAGTGTGAGGGCAATGGTGCTACCAGTAGCTTGTGCAACTCTTTCTTGCTTGTTTATGATGATGGCTTGAAGAGTTTCATCGTCATATTCTTCACTCCTTCTGATGCAGAATGAATGTTGACGACTTTGTTTGGACTTGGCCTGGTACCTCTACCAGCAGTCATCTTAGTCTTCAACACACTAGGTGAATATTTTGAAGCTGAGCCTGTGGCTGATGGTACAGAGGAACTTGGGTTTTCTGATTGAAGCTTAGTGAGATGTTTCTATGGAGGAGGTGAAGACTTTGCTGCAGTTGAGGATTTTGCAGTTGTTGGTACTTTTTGGGTAAGTTGCTCTTTTGATACTGCTGAAGTGGCCTTTGGCTTGAGACTTGGTTTCTTCAACATAACCTTCTTCTGAGACAACAACTTTAGCCTTTTTCTGTACCTTAGACAAATACTTGTCTTTTTCATTAGGGTAATCCTCAATTGTGGCTACACTTCAGAGATGTGATGCTTGTTGATCTCCTTGTGGCAACCTTTTGCAAGGAGACTTGAGGGCAAACTTCTTGGCATATTTTGGAGTGACATACATATATTCCTTCTACTCTTTTGCCCATCTACGTTCAATCTTTTGAAGCCTTATTTTGCACTTTGCCATGGTCTCTTGACCATGAATTTCCTCATCGGGCGTGCAGTACTCAACATAGACGTCCTCAGGGATCTCAAAGGCAAGGTTCTGTTCCAGCTTCTTGCCACCCTTCTGTTTTCTGTCTTCCTCGATTTTCTTCAGCTGAGCTTTTTGCTAAGGAATTTGTATTCTTGATGATTCAGAGGACATAGGTAATGTTTCTTCTAGAAATTCCGCATATGAGTTAAGTTGATCAGAACCTAGTGATTCATCAGCTGATGTTTTGTACCTGTGAACAGACTATAGGTGCAAGGAATTTGAGAGGTCATATCCGTTCTCAGATTTGAGGAAATTGGAAAAATTACTTAAGTTGAGGAATTTGACGAGTGAGTTGAGGAATTTGACTAAGCATTCTGATCTTTGGTTCCAGAGTTGTGCAGATTAAAAAATTAACACAATTGAGGAATCTCGTGAAACATTTAGTGACTTAGTGAAATTCATCAAGTGTTCTAGACATGGGTGTGCACAGGTGAGAGAATTTCTGAGGAAAAACTGATTTCACGAATCTAAAGAGAATAATTAGATCATCAGGGGTAGTAAAATAGGCTTTTAATTACCCTGTGCGAAGAACACGATGAACTGAAGCAGTAAAATAAGAAGTTCTTCGGTCCTGATCTTTAGTGTCGTAACTTGGTGACTGAAGACAACTACGACATCGATGGAGAAAAATATTCCGCAGTTGGCGTGAGATTGGCGACGGTGAGGGCGAGGCAGCGAATTTGTTCCTCACCGGCGATGAAGATGCTAGCTGCGGTGCTAGGATTTGAGCTCGAGAGGAGAAGACGAGAGGGTGGAAGAGTTTTTGACTGAGGGGGGGGGGTAAGGGGCTATTTATAGCATAGGTGAAAACTGTCTGAAGCAAAAACTTCGGACGGAACTGCCCTTGCCCCTTCGTCTCCGCATGACACGTGCTACCCACGATCGAAGAGGTGGAGATCGTGGTTTTCCGAACGTGAGTAGTGGGTGCGGTTAATGTGGTAACGATTAAAAATAGTTTTCTGGATTTTGAGGATTTTGCTGCAAAGTCCTAAGCTGATAAGGACTCAGTGAGAATTTTAAACAAGTGTCAAACTGAATGCATATGAAGAATTGAGAATAGACTGGGTTGAGCTTAGTATAGTGGGGAGTCGGGTCCAATCACATTCACCTAGAAGAAATATAAAATTGAAGACTGAGCAATAAGTGAATGTTGTTGAGGATATTGAGAGCTCATTATAATATATGTATATACTCAAATGAATATCATCACACAAAGTTTTGAAGGATTTGAAGATTTTGATGACTTTGAAAATTTTCAGGATTTTTTGAAAAAGTCTCAGATTGAAGAATTTCCAACTTGAAGAACTTCAATGTTGGGTGGTGGCGTGACCCACCATATAAGAATGATGTTTTCAGGCACCGCATACAATTGTCGTAGGGCCGTGAGAACCAAATTCTTCGTTGATTTCTTCACACTTAGAGTGATATTCGTCACTGATCGAAGAAAATCATTACTTTGTGTGTTGCACATCTAGGTCATCAATTTTGCATAAGTGTTAGGATGTGTGCATGTTTACAAGACGTTCGAAGATTCTAGGATATTTAGCTCACACCGCAACTTGCAAAACCTTCTGTCATCCAAGGGCTTTGTGAAGATATCAGCTAGTTGATCATCAGTATTCACATGGTCGATGATGATATTTCCTTTCAGGTCATGGTCTCGCAGAAAATGATGACGAATTAGGATATGATTTGTCTTCGAGTGTTGTACTGGGTTGTAGGCGATATTGATTGAACTATCATTGTCACAGTAGAGGGGCACATTCTTCACGTTGATGACGTAGTCTCTGAGGGTTTGCGTCATCCATAGCAGTCGAGCACAGCAAGATCCAGCAGCAATGTATTCAACTTCAGCAGTGGAGAGTGATACACAGTTCTGCTTCTTTGAGGACCAGCAGACTCATGATCTTCCAAGGAAATGGCATGTGCCTGATGTTGACTTGTGCTCCACACGATCACCAGCATAATCAGAATCAGAATATCCAATGAGGTGAATATTTGAGCCCTTGGGGTACCATAATCCTAGTGTTGGAGTGTGAGCTAGATATCGAAGAATATGTTTCACGGCCTTATGGTGTGATTCCTTCGGTTTTGCTTGAAAACGAGCACACATGCAATAACTAAGCATAATATCTGGCCAAGAAGCGCATAAGTACCATAAAGAGCCAATCATAGAACGATATACCTGCTGATCGAAATCTTTACCATTTTCGTCAGTGCAGAGGTGGCCGTTGGTAGGCATAGGAATCTTTACGCCTTTGTATTCATGCATGCCGAATTTCCTCAAAACATCCTTGAGGTATTTCTCCTGAGGTATGAAGATGCCATTGTGTTGTTGATGAATTTGCAGACCTAAGAAGAATTTCAGCTCCCCCATCATATACATTTGATATTCTTGACCCATCATGTAGGCAAATTCATCACTCTAACGTTTGTTAGTACAACAAAAAATAATGTCGTCGACATATATTTGGCACACAAATAGTTCATTGTCATAGGATTTTGTGAAAAGAGTAGGATCAAGTGAATCGGGTTTGAAGCCTTTCTTCATGAGGAATTCCATCAATGTATGATACCACGCCCGAGGGCTTGCTTGAGGTCATAGAGTGCCTTTTGGAGTCTGCATACTTTGTCAGGATGCTTCGGGTCCACAAAACCTGGGGGCTGAGCAACATATACTTCTTCCTCAAGCTTACTATTGAGGAATGCACTTTTCACATCCATCTTATATTGAGTAATATTGTGATGGTTAGCATAAGCAAGTAATATTTGAATAGCTTCAAGTCTAGCAACAGGTGCAAAAGTTTCATCATAGTCAATTCTTTAAACCTGTGTGTAGCCTTGGGCTACAAGCCGTGCCTTGTTCCTCACAACCTGATCATCCTCATCTTGCTTGTTTCGGTAGATCCACTTGGTGCCGATGATATTGTGCTTGCGAGGATCTGTTCTTTTGACGAGTTCCCATGCGTTATTTAGATTGAACTGAAGAAGTTCATCTTGCATGGATTGAATCCAGTCAGGTTCCATGAAGGCTTCATCAATTTTTGAGGGTTCTGTGATAGACACAAACGAGGAATGCCCACAAAAGTTAACTAAATGTGAAGCTTTTGACCGAGTGAGAGGACCTGTCGGATTGATGTCATCAAGGATTTTGTCAAGTTCCACTTCATTTGCATTCCTTGGATGAGCTGGTTGAAGACTTTGGTTGGGCTGAGGAATTTGATGTGTAGCGTTTTCCTCAGGTGCACCTGCTTGAATTTCCTCTGTGTTGGGGACGACTTCTTCAACATGGGGTAGTTCCTCCGTAGGAATGATATCTTCAGTTGCCTTGAGCTGGATGGCTTCCTTAGGAGGTAATTTATCTGGTACATGAGGTAGTTGCTCTCTTTGCGTGCCGTTAGTTTCATCGAACCACACATCTACAGTTTCAACAACCTTGTTGTGATAGGTGTTGAAGACTCTGTAGGTGTGCGAGTCCTTTAGTTAACCAAGCATAAAACCCTCATGTGCTTTAGGTGCAAACTTTGAGCTATGGTGAGGATCTCTAATCCAGCATCTTGTTCCGAAGACTTTGAAATAACTTACATTGGATTTCTTGTCAGTGAGGAGTTCATATGAGGTTTTCTTGAGGAATTTGTGAAGATATACCCTGTTGATGATGTGGCAAGCAATGTTGATTTCTTCAGGCCAAAAGCGACGAGGAGACTGGTATTCTTCAAGCATAGTCCATGCTATTTCAACTAGAGTCATGTTCTTGCGCTCAACGATGCCACTCTGTTGAGGAGTATAAGGAGCAAACAAATCGTGAGTAATACCAAGTTCATCAAGATAATCATCAAGACAAGTATTTTTGAATTTTGTTCCATTATCACACCTGATGTGTTTGATCTTGACGGCAAAGTTCGTCGAGGCCCTTGAGGAAAATCGTTTGAAGACTTCTTGCACTTCATTTTTATAAAGAATGATGTGTACCCAAGTATAGCGAGAATAGTCATCAACAATGACAAAGCCATATAAAGATGTTGCATTTGTTAGAGTAGCATAATGATTAGGTCCAAACAGATCCATGTGAAGCAATTCAAATGGACGAGTAGTAGTCATGATAGTCTTCAAGTGGTGTTTGGATCTGGTTATTTTTCCAGACTCACAAGCACCGCTTAGATGGTCCTTGAGGAATTTACCGTATTTGATGCGAATGACATGCTTCTTATTCGCCAGTGTGCAAATTTCTCATGCTTGTAGGACCAAGTCGTCTATGCCATAGCCAGCCTTCTCAGGTTTTTGCTAGTAAGCATGTGGCTCGTTGAGGATCTGTGGAAAAATCAACAATATACAAATCTCCTCTCCTAAAGCCTTTGAAGACTTTGGATTTGTCAGATTCCATGATGACTACACATCTATATTTTCTAAAGATCTCAATCATATCAAGATCACAAAGCATTGAGACCGACATGAGGTTAAACCCAAGGGATTCGACAAGCATGACTTTGTCCATGTGTCGGTCCTTGGAGATAGCCACTTTACCAAGTCCCAATACATTGCTTTTACCTTTATCAGCGTAAATAATTTGCTTCAGTGCTGATGGAGTTAGTGGCATATTCATCAATAAGCTTTTATCACCAATCATGTGATTCGTGCAACCACTGTCAAGAACACACTCTGTATTCTTGGGTTTGTCATCCTGCAGATGAATTAGTACAACTTACCATCTCATATTCTTCAGACTTGAAGAATATGATATCAATTTCATCAGATAATGTTTTCATCACAAACAGTGAATTTGAGGACGAGTGAAAATTTCTCATTTCATCATTTTTAGCTTGCGTCCAAATAAGCAATTTCCTCAGGTCTCCAGCAAATTCTTCAGATCATGACTTTCATCTGGAGACCTGACCTACGAAAGTGATTAGTTCAATTTCTTCACCACCCACATATGAAGGGTGTCAAAGAGTTCATCATCCTGCGAGCACCATATGAGAATGGAGGCATTGAATCAATGCACTTCTTTTCACAGTAGAGGGGTTAGAGTAGTCAAATGAATAGGCAGATAAATTGCTTGAGGACTTAAGAACATAATGATTTGAGGAATAACTCTCATATTCATGTCCCTTGTAGTTTCCCTACATATTAGAGATATTAGTGCGAGTACGTGCATAATATTGACCATTTGAGGAATTTGATCCTCGTGAAGACTTTGGCACACCTGAGGAATTTGATCCGGGGTTCTGTTTCTTCACTCGTGGTGTCATGGGGACATTCACCTGAAAATTTTCCAAGCAACTTTTGTAGACCCAGATTTTCCTCTAGGGTGGTCCATTCCTGCAGTTAGTTCCAACATATTGAGAAAATACTTCACCGGATTTATTCTTGAACAGTTTATAGCTCGAGTCAAATGACTCATCACAGTAGTAGGACATTTCACATGCAAATCCTATTAGAGTGGATGGATCAACGGGAGCGCCTTTAGCAGCAATCCATGAGGTTTTGGGGTACTGCTCATGTTTCCAATATGATCCATCAGCATTCAATATCCTTTCGAAGGCAATGCCTTCCTTCCTCGGGTTCCTGTTCAGAATCTACATTTTGAGCACATCGTAAAGGGTTTGATGCCCTTTGAGACTTTTGTATATGCCTGTCACATACACTTCCTTCAACCCTACATTTTTGTTATTAGCATTTGTGGTTTCCTCAAGTGAAGAATTTGATACCACACGGACGGTTGAAAATTTTGTAGCAATAGAAGCATTTGATGATTCTCGTGAAGAATTAGTAGTTTCACGCTCGATGCGTTTTAGAAATGGTGGAATGAATTCAACTTGAGCTGTATTGATCTGTTGAGCAAGCAATGAATCATTTTCCATTCAAAAATCATTATGAGACATTCTCAACTTCTCAAGATCAAGCATCCTTTGAAGAAATTCATAGGAAAGTTTCTCATGATCAGCCAAGAGTGTGCCATAACGATCTTGAAGACTATCAAATTTAGACTGAAGACTTTTTACATCTTCAGTGAGGACATGAATACGATTCATTTCATCATTCAACAGATCATCGCTTTCGTCTAGCAGTTTCTAAAGCTTTTCAATGGCGCTTTGTTTCTTAGTGGCAATGTTGGAAAGTTTATAGTAAATGGGTTCTGTATACTCATCAGGTTCACAGTCACTAGAATCAGAGGAGGAAGTATGGTTTGGTACCTTTGAACCTTTTGCCATGAAGCAATAGGTTGGAGAGAAGTCATCAGCGTATTCATCAGTGTAGATCGCGCTGTCATTTTCTTCAAGGTTGAAGATTGGCTTGCTGACGAATGTGGTGGCCAGTGCAATACTTGCCACACCAGACTCTCACTCTAGTTCAGAACCTACCTCTTCATCACATTCCTCGGATTCTTCTTCAGAATCCATTTCCTTGCCAATTAGTGCCCGAGCCTTTCTGAAACTGGTCTTCCTGTGCGATAAGGACTTTGAAGATGAGGATTTTGAATATTTATTATTTTTCTTCGAGTTAGCACAACTTTCATCCTTGTATTCCTTCTTCCTTGATTCTTTCACCCAACGAGGTCAATCAGCAATGTAGTGACCATATTTCTTGCATTTGTGGGAGGTTCTTTTCTTGTTGTCCTCAGATGAAGATTCTGATTTTCTCATATCTTGTCTTGAAGATTTTCCGAACTGGCCACGTGTAGTGAACTTCTGGAATTTCCTCACGAGCATTGCAAGTTCCTCTCCAAGTTCTTCAGGGTCACCAAGACTGCAATCCGAGTCTTCTTCTTTAGATGAGGAAATAGCCTTAGCCTTCAGCGCACGAGGTCTTGAGTAGCTTGGTCCATACATATCTCTCTTTTCTTCTTGTTGGAATTCATGAGTATCGAGTCTCTCAAGTATATCAGCAGGATCAAGTATCTTGTAGTCTCTTTGTTCTTGGATCATCAGAACTAGTGTGACAAATGATGGATCAAGAGATCGTAACAGTTTCTTCACAACTACATGGTCAGTGATGTCTCTAGCTCCTAGTGCTTGCAGTTCATTTGAGATTTCAGTGAGGCGATCAAAGGTATCTTGGTAGCTTTCATTGTCTAGTCTCTTGAAGCGATTGAAGACATTGCAAAGAACATCGACACGAGAGTCACGCTGTGTTGAGACTCCCTCATTAACTTTGGACAGCCTATCCCAGATAAGCTTAGTTGTGCCCGAAACACTCACTCTGCCATATTGACCTTTGCTTAGGTGTCCAGAGATGATATTCTTTGCTTGAGAGTCAAGTTGCATGAACTTGTTCACATCAGCAGCAGAGATAGTAGCAGTGAAGGAGGGAATACCATTTTCCACAATATACCAGAGATCATTGTCAATTGCTTGAAGATGCATTTGCATCTTGGTCTTCCAGTAGGGGAACTCCTTTCCTTCGAAGGTAGGACATCCTGCAGTAACCTTGATCATACTTGTCGTCGACATAACTAAAACTCTAGGCGGTTAAACCAAAATCACATAGAACAAGTGAGTACCTTGATCCGATACCAATTGAAAGTGCGTTATATCGACTAGAGGGGGTGAATAGGAGATTTTTATAATTTCATCACTCAGGAAATTCCTAGTGAGGAAAGTCCTCAGTCATGAACTGAGTGCAGCGGAAATAGTACAGAATCAGGTGTGCAAAAACGTTTACAGCAAAGTACTCGATGAGATTTCAGAGATCCGGTTTGCACAGTTCGTAGGTATAGAGTAAGAAGGTGAAGATTAACTCAAGTGAAGAATCCGAGGTTGAGAAAATTTGGAGAAAGTCTTCAAACAAATTCTTCAAACAGTACACATGGAAGTCTTCAACATACAATTGAGGAAATGAGATGGTTGAAGAAATAGAACTTGTACCTTGATGGAGAAAGTTGTTGATGACTTAGTTCCAACTGTTGTGACAGTTGTATGTATGGTACGGAGCGGCTTGGTATTAAAACCAGAGGACACACAATCCCTACCGTATTCTCCTTGAGCTAAGGACACATAGTCCTCGCCCAACACTCTTGGTAAGTCTTCAGGGCAGGCTTCCAAACCCTCACAAACACGGTCACCCAGCGATCCATAATAGACTGCTGGATGCTCTAGACCATGACACCTAACCGTATAGAGGATGCACGGTCCTCAAAGGTAACAACTGTCGGTTCCACACATGAACAACTTCTTCAGTGCTGCTCAATCCCTTGTGTTTTTGGTTTGGGTTTGGAGTTTGGGGTATTACCTCACTTGATGATTTTCTCTTGAAGGCTCTGAGGAATTTGGATTGTTCTAAATGACAAGTGTTAGTTTCTCTCGGAGCAGCCAACCAGGAACTGCTTGTCGGGGGCAGCTATTTATAGCCTCGGAGTATATCGACATGATTTGACATAAATGCCCTTAAATAATATGACCATTGGGTGGATAAGATCTGTGAGGTGGTGCATGGCGCGGCAACGGTTGGAACTTTCAACTTTGAAAGTCTTCATGTCTCTCATATTCCTCACTTTGAGGCTTTGCTAGATTTAGGCTTGCGTTGAGCATCATGAGGAAAATCGTTCCGTAGTTTTACCTCGACCCCCTTTAACAGTACGGTGTTACTATGACTCAAGTGTAAAGAAAATGAAACAGAAAGAGTAAATCTTCATGCTTCAAAGTCTTCAGAGTATTTTCTTCAGGACACATGAAATTCCTCATATTCAATATATTCATGAGGAATATTAATTTATTTGGAATTTCTTCGTGATCAAAGTATTCAAGGAATGACCAAAGTCTTCACTCGAAGACATACATTTTTAGGGATCGATATTCATCGAATAACTCAAACTCCTCAGCGACTTATAGTGCGTGTGTACACTCACAAACATATCAGTCTCTTAATCTATAAGTCTTCAAACTACCAAAATAGCTAAGGAGCACGAGATGCACTTACACCGGGCTAGTTCCGGGCTTGACAAAAAGTTGTCGAAGTCCATGGTTGCCGAACCACACTGGGGCCGGAATTTCTAGGAAGGCCGGAAGTTCTGGCCTCCAGATGTTCGGTTGCCTCGGACCTGACTTGCCCTTCCTTTGGCCCTCTCGCTCGTTCGCCTTTTAGTCCATTTCCATATTATCTTGGAGGCCTTGCTCCTGGTACCTAAGCATGCAGAGAGTTTCTACTTGAGGTAGCATCCATGCTCCAATTGTATCAAACAAATACTCATTAAGGAGAGATGTCACCTCGGTCACCATGGCATGTTCATGGGCTCTTGTTATCGAGCCGCTTGGAGTTTGAGGTGTTGTGTATGTATCCATGGGGATAATCATGGTATGCTCCATATCAACTCCCCCCCTTGTGAAAGATTCGTCCTTGGATCAAGTTCTTCATCACCATGGAAAGAAGATAGGTCCTTGACGTTGAATGTGTTGATCACATTGTAGTTGTCGCGTGGAATGTCGATCTTGTAGGCATTGTTGTTGTAGCATGCCAACACCTTGAAAGGTCCCTCCACACGAGGGATTAACTTGGACTTGCATTCGGCAGGGAAGCGCTCCTTACGAAGGTGTAGCCACACAAGATAACCTGTCTTGAAAACCATGGGGTGCTTGCTGGTTTTGTGCTTGCTTGTGACGTGTTCAACTTGGCATTTGACCGTGCGCCTTGTATCTTCATGCAATTTCTTGATATAGCTTGCCCTTGTACTTGCATCCATGTTCACTCGTTCTTGAAGATGTAATGGAAGTATGTCTAATGGTAACAAGGGGTTGAAGCCGTAGACCACTTCAATAGGAGACTTTGCCGTCTGGCACGGCGGACGACAAAGGGGGCCACCCCGGACGACCAAGGCCTTTGCCGTCTGTCAGCAAACGGCAAACTGGACGGCAAACAAAAATCCGGTGAAGGGCCTCTTTGCCGTCTGCACTGGGACAGCTGACGGCAAAGCATCTTTGCCATGAGGGGGCTAACGGCAAAGAATATGGGATGGCACATCTGCGGGCACCTCCGTCAAGTGCTAACTGCGGCCTGCTGTCCCCACAGATAGTTTGCCGTCCGCCCTTTGCCCCTGTGCCGTCTGACGTGCTGGTGGACTGACGGCGAAGGCACCGCCAAAGCCCCTCTCATTTTCCCCTTTGCCATCTGCCCTTTGACCCTTTGTCGTCTGCCCTTTGCCCCTTTGCCATCCGCCGTGCTTGTGGGCTGACACAGCAAAGGTACCAGCAAAGCCCCTCTCACTTGCCCCTTTCCCGTCTGCCCTTTTAACCTTTGCCGTCTGCCCACCAGCACGGCAGACGGCAAAGGGGGCACCCAATTTGATTCAACGGTCCAGTTTGGGCCTTTTGCCGTCTGCTGTAGCTCCTTTGCCGTCGGTGGGCACACAGCAAAGGCTCCAAACTGCAACTGTTTATTTTATTTTTAATAATATCCAGCAATTTTCACACAAATCAGGAATATATTTCACACAAACTGCCCCAAATGACATAATATATTTCACACATAGGCTCCAAATGACATAATATATTTCACACAAACTGCACATACTCATAACCATATTAAAATAAGTTTCATCCATAATCCATACATATTATGCAAATTTCATCCATACCAAACCATATATTACACTAGTTTCATCCATACATACAAAGTTTCATATCCATTTACTACAACAGTTTCAATCCAAGCTTCTGTGAAGCCATTTTAGAAGAAACCATATTGAAGCACTCCATCAATATAATCCAAGCTTCCGTGAATTGAATATAATCTGCAAAATGGGAAATAAGTAAGTTAGAAGAAGAAGATTAGATGAAGAGGAGAAGAAATAAGTAAGTTTCATATCCATTTAGCTCCAAAAAGACATACTTAGCTAATTTAGCTCCAAGAAGAGGAGAAGAGGAGAAATGAAAAGAAGGAAGAAGAAGAAGAAGAGCAGAAGAAGAAGAAGAAAGGAGAAGAAGAAGGAGGAGAAGAAGGCTCCTCCTTCTCCTTTTCCTTCTCTTCTTCTTCTCTTCTTCTTATTCTTGTACTTTCTTTTCATTTCTCCTCTTCGCCTCTTCCTGGAGCTAAATTATCTAAGTATGTCTTTTTGGAGCTAAATGGGATAATTATGTCATTTTAGAGGAAAACAAGCTAAGTATATAATATTCATGAGCTAACCAAGGTTCTTATGCCATTATGAGCTTATTATGTCATTTTGGAGCTAAATTAGTCATTTAAATGAGCTAACGAAGGTTCTTATGATGTTTTTACCTAACTAAGCTAATTATGTCATTTTGGAGGATAATTAGCTAAGTATGTCTATGTTGGGGAAAATAAGCTACGTAGAAGAAGAAAGAGAAGAAGAGGAGAAGAAAAAGAAGAAGGAGGAGGAGGAGAAGGAGAAGGAGAAGGAAGAGGAGAAGAAGAAGAAAAGAAGAAGGAAAAGGAGGAGAGAAGAAGAAGGAGGGCTCCTTCTCCTTCTTCTCCTTCTCCTTCTTCTTCTCTTCTTCTTCTCTTCTTCTTCTTCCTTCTTTTCATTTTTCCTCTTTCTTCTCCTCTTGTCCCCTTCTTCGGGATAAATTAGCTAATTATGCCTTTTTGGAGCTAATTATGTCATTTTGAGGATAATTAGCTCAGTATAGGTCATGTTTTGTTAAATAGACCATTTTGGACCTAACTAAGCTAATTATGTCATTTCGGTGGAAACCTAGCTAACTATAGGTCATTTCGGAGCTAACTTGGGTAAAATATGTCATTCCGGAGCAAACTATGCTTATCACTACTAGAAAACAGTTTTTTGCCATCTGCCTAGTCTTTGCCGTCTGCTAGTTGAGGGCAAAGAGTGTCTTTGCCGTCAGCTTCAACAAAGAAGACGACAAAGCACTGGTTGATGGCATAGAGTGTTTTTGCCATCAGGGACATCTTTGCCGTCAGCTAGCAGATGGCAAAGAGTCTCACAGCAAACGGCAAAGATATAGATGGACCCACCTGACCGCGGGATGGTTAGGTCAAACTGGAGTCCCTTCTTTGCCGTATGCTAGTGGACGGCAAAGAGTCGAGAGGCAGACGGCAAAGAGCTAACTCCGTTAACGGCTCCTCACCCACCCTGCCCCTCTCTCTCTGTAACGGCTCACCCCGCGCGACCCTCTCTCTCCCAATCCCCGACGCCCACCGCCCGCCGCCACCACCATGGCGTCGCCGCCCCCGTCGCACCGCCGCCCCCATCGCGCCGCCGCCCATGTCAACCCCACCGGCGCCCCTGTCGCCCCCACCGCCGCCCCTGTCGCCCCCGCCGCCACCGTCGCGCCACCACCACTGTCTCGTCGTTGCCCCACCTCGGCCCCGCTGCCGCTACCCCACCATCGTCGCGCCGCCGCCCCACCATCGTCGCGCCGCCGCCCCTGGCGCCCCCGGCGCCACCCCCGCCACCCCAACAGCCCCGGGGCCGCCACAGCCCCCCCTCCCGGTGAGCCCCCACACCCCCACCCCCCACCCGCATTATTTTTGTTAATTAGTAGGTAGTTTAGTGGTAGATTTTGTTTTGTTAATTAGTGGTAGCTTGTTAAATTAGTTAGGTTAGTTAGTTAGCTTGGTTAGTTAGGTGGAGGAGGAGAAGAGGAGAAGAGGAGGAGGAGGAGGACGAGAAGTAGAGAAGAAGAAGAGGAGTAGGAGGAGGAGGAGGAGGAGAAGAAAAAGAAGAAGAAGAACAAGAAGAAGAAGAAGAAGAAGAAGAGGAGAAGAAAAAAATAAGAAGGAGAAGAAGAAGAAGAAGAAGAAGAAGAAGAGAAGAAAAAAATAAGAAGGAGAAGAAGTAAAGAAGAAGAGAAGAAGAGAATAAGAAAAAAATAACAAGGAGAAGAAGAGAAAAAAGAAGAAGAAGTTGATTTTTTATTGTTTGGTATTTAGTGGTAGCTAGATTCTTTTTTAGTTACTTAGTGGTAGATTATGTTCTTGTTAATTTTTTGCTGTTTAGTGCTATCTAGGTTTAGCGATAGGTTTAGTTAGCTTGGTTAGTTAGGTTAGTTAGTTAGTTAGCTTAATAGAAAGAATAGGAATCAAAAGAAGAGGAGGAGGAGGAGAAGAGGAGAAGAGGAGGAGGAGGAGAAGAAGAAGAAGAAGAAGAAGAAGAAGAAGAGGAGGAGGAGGAGGAGAAGACAAAAATAAGAAGGAGAAGAAGAAAACAAGAAGAAAACAAGAAGAGAAGAAGAAGAGAAGAAGAGAAGAAGAATACCTTCTCCTCCTCCTCCTTCTCCTTCTTCTTGATTTCTTCTTTTCTTCTCCTCCTCCTCTTTCTTCTCCTCTATCTTATTCTCCTTACCTTATTTTCCCCAACAATGAGGTAATTACCCCATTTAGTTACAAAATGGCATAAAAACCTTGGTTAGCTCATGAATATTATATTCTTAACTTGTTTTCCTATAAAATGACATAATTAGAATATTTATGTTGATCGGGTGGATTTACATGTGATAGTTGTCTCGTCGCTGTGCGGTCTGCTGTGCGAAGACCTCCCCGTGCGTTGTACGAGCTCCGCTCCTACATTCGTGGGTCAGTACATATTTCATCTCCTCCCCGCCCCTTCATTTACTATGGCTCAGTTTCCGGATGACCAGTATGCGTCTCCCGTTCGAAAGGGCGACATCTATAAATATGCATGTCTTTGCATATTTATAACCGCCATCCTTTCGAATTGTCCAACATTATCCATGGACAACCCGAGTATGTGTAGATTGGGTTGGTTTTCCCGTATGCTGTGCTCTGGATCCGATGCGGAATTTCGTCAGTGCCTCCCTGTTGTTCTCCGGATGCACATCCTCTCTGTTTATTGCGGAGACGTGTATCAGGAGAACATCGGGGAGGTGCTGCCGAAATTTTGCGTTGGATCCGGAGGAGAGCAAGGGAAAACGAACCCAATCTACACATACTCGGGTGGGATTAGGACCTATCTTTACCTATTAGCATGTAGGTTGCCTGGACGTAATAAAAATGGCGAACCTGATTAACAGATGAATATAAATGCTAAATTATATATAAATATATTTCTTTGTCTTTAGTAGCTAGGCAAGATGAGTGATCGTGCGTGGATGTATACCGGTCACCCTAGTCACAATGAGATGACGAAATAATGGTTTGTAAAAACAAAGGAATTTGTGAAAGCCGCATTCGCAAATGGCCAGGAAAGAAACTATTGCCCTGTCCTGGATGCGACAACTACAAAAAGACGACAGAGGCTGTAATGATTAAACACCTGCAGAGGAGAGGTTTTAAGCCTAATTATACGGTGTGGACATTTCATGGTGAGTCTATACAACGCACAAGAGCTGAGGTGGTCCGTCATGGTGCCGGGATCGAAGATATGGTGCAAGACATGGTGCAAGAGGCGCACGGACGAGCAATGGTACCGGGATCGAAGACATGGTGCAAGACTTTGATGATGCTCGGGATTCAGAAGATGAGATGGAGGAATCTCCAATGGCCTTTTATGAAATATTCGAGTCTTCAAAACGTCCTCTCCATTAGCACACTGAGCTCTGTCTGCTGGATGCAATTGCACAAGTAATGGCTCTGAAGGCTCAGTTCAACTTGGGAAGAGAATGCTACGACGCGATGATGACACTATTTGGACGCTTCCTACCCAAAAGGCCATGTCATGCCTGCAAACCTGTACCAGTCGGACAAAATACTTCGTGTACTTAAGATGCCCTATGAGAAGATAGATGCATGTGAGAAAGGATGTGTCTTATTTAGGAAGGAGTATGCACACTTGGACTATTGTCCCAATTGCCAGTCTTGTAGGTATCTTGTGGTAGACAACGGTATGGGTGAGAAGAGGCAGACCAAAATTGCAGTTAGTGTTCTTCGGTATATGCCAATCGTACCAAGACTTCAACGTATTTTCATGGTCGAAGAGACAACCAGACAGATGACATGGCACAAATTGGACAAAAGAACCGAACTAGATGCGGCTGGGAATAAGATGGCGGTACACACATCGGATGGGGAAGCGTGGAAACATTTCGATGGATTGCATCAGGATAAAGCGGCAGATCCAAGGAATCCTCGAGTCTGCGTCGCCACGGATGGTTTTAATCCCTTCGGCATGACGGCAACCCAATATAGTTGTTCGCTTGTATTTGTCATCCCACTCAATCCCCCCCCCCCCCCGCGCAGATTACGCAAAGAAAGAACATATTTCTGACGTTGATAATTCCAGGGCCCAATTATCCGGGGAAGAATATGAATGTGTATCTGCAACCGCTTAAGGATGAATTGGAAGAAGCTTGGGATAATGGGGTCAGGACATACGATGCCGCTAGAAAAGAGAACTTCAAAATGCATGTGTGGTACATGTACTCTATGCATGACTTGCTAGCGTATGCGCTATTCTCTGGATGGTGTGTGGAGGGAAGGTTCTCGTGCCCCCAATGCAAGGCAACTCTTCAATTTCATTGCTTGCAGGAGGGTCGGAATTATTCTTGCTTTGACTTGCATAGATAGTTCCTGGATCCTGACCATCAGTTCAGAAAAGACAAGAAGAAGAACTTTACCAAAGGTAAAGTTGTGAAAAACTTGGCACCACCTGCGTTGACAGGCCAACAGATCCTGGATCAGATAAACGCCCTCGAGCCTGATCCAGAGCGTCCATGGTATTTCAAGGGGTATAATTCAAAACACGCCTGGACTCACAAGCCATGCTTTTGGGATCTGCCTTACTTCAAAGACCTCCTTCTTCCACACAATATCGACATGATGCACACTGAAAAGAATATCGGAGAGGCTATTTTTGGTACATTGTTCGACATAGATCGGAAGACAAAGGATAATACTAAGGCTAGAGTTGATCAAGAGACACTATGTCATAGACCGTTACAAAACATGCGAGAAGGCAAAGGAAAGCAGAAGTGGTCGAAGCCAAAGGCCTGGTTCAATCTTGGAAGGCTAGCTATGAGGGAAATTATCGTGTGGGTCAAAATGCACTTGATGTTCCCCGATGGGTATGCAGCGAATCAAAAGAGGGGAGCGAGTCTTGAAAAATTAAAAATCTTTGGTCGCAAGAGTCATGATTGGCACATATGGCTAGAGCGGGTAATGCCGGTGATGTTACGTGGTTTTATTCCTCAGGATGAATGGCTAGTACTGGCGGAGCTGAGCTATTTCTTCCGTGTTCTTTGTGCAAAAGAATTGTCGCCTGGCGTGGTAGAAGACATGGAGGAGTTTGCACCGGAGTTGTTGTGCAAGTTAGAGAAGATCTTTCCACCGGGTTTCTTTAATCCAATGCAGCATTTGATTTTACATCTACCGACCGAGGCAAGATTGGGTGGGCCCGTGCAAGATCGTTGGTGCTATGCAACTGAGAGGATGCAGAAGACCCTTCGAGCTAAATGTAAAAATAAGCGTAAAATTGAAGCATCGATGGCTGAGGCATTCATTACTGAGGAGGTGGCAAACTTTGTGACAGCACACTACGAAGCCAAAAATCATCATTTGCATAATCCGAAGCCTCGGCACAATGATGCAGACCCTAAAAAAGGTGGGTCCAACCTCAGCCTATTCAAAGGGAAGCTCGCACGAGCCAGTGCTTCGAAACCAATAACGTTGTATGTCGAAGAATGGCGGAACATTTCGTTGTATATCTTCAACAACCTAACAAAAGTGCGGCCGTACATCGAGTGAGTTCTCGGCACATTTTCCCGTAACTTCTAATTCATTTGGACTGCTCTTATTCCCGGATATTTCAAACAGTCATTACATCGCCAAATTCTCGGATGGAGCGGTGATCGAAAATGATTCCGTCGAAGAGTATGAGCTTCTGTCAAAGACAGGAGGCGGCTATCCCGATTTCATCTCTTGGTTCAAACAAACGGTAATTATCAATAATGGACCATTTCATTTCTTGGTCTAACTTGCGGCTAATGCAACAATCGTTTCGTACTAAACTTGTAGGCTAATTCAGAGTCTATGGACGCCGAATTGAGACAATTCGCTAATGGTTTTGACTATAAGGTCCGTTCATTTGAGAAATACAACATCAACGGGTATCTCTTTCGTACCTTTGGCAAAGAGCTATCTATGCCCGACCAGAAATCTACAAATTGTGGTGTCTCTGCTATCGGCGAAGGTGTTATCGAGTATTATGGAAGAGTTGAAGCAATTTATAATCTTCAATTCTATGGTGAAAACCCACCGAACGTTGTAGTCTTCAAATGTTATTGGTTCCAGCCGAAGGAGACTAGAAGGACTCATGAACATATAGGACTAGTCGAAATCAATCCAAAAACCCATTTAGATGTTCCCGATGTCTATATTACGGCTCAACACGCGGCCCAAGTTTTCGATCTACCGTGGGCATGCCAAACGGATAAGAATCTGGAAGGTTGGTATGTTGTTTATGAAGTGCCGCCATATGCAGACCACCTCTCCCAAATGAACAGGATTATGAACCTCACATTAACCCAGACACATATGATGGAGAATACTTCCAAGAAACACGTCTTTCCAAGAAATGTTTCAAGAACCGCCATGCTTCACCCAAGAACATGGAAGTAGACAGCGACAATGAATCCGACTCCACCCCTGAGCCGCAACCAGAAGACCTGGAACTCGTAGAGGTTACTGATGTGGATGACCTGTCAATGTTTCAACGATTAAAGAAAGGCCTTTCACAACTTCACGCTATTGAACCTGACGAGCACGTCATTCATGAAGACATGCGTGATAGTGATGATGATGATGCATTTATTGATGATGATTATTAGTTTGTCAGATTCTCAACTTAAGTTATATATATATTAATCTTTATTATTCATGTACATATTATTATTCATGTCAGTTATTCAATTTTTTAAGTTTTACTAATTTCTTTTAATCTTTATCATGGCAGGTCACCAGGTGTTGAAAGATGGTGGGCGCTGGTCAAGAGTGCTCGACGGGTTCTTCCTAGCCGCCCTGCATGAGGGGTGGTACTTCCCTTCCACCCGTATGTCTCCGTAGAGCCTTGGCAGACAGTCTGTCGACACCACCCGTGGGTTCTTCTTCGTCAGCGGCATTGCCCACTGGAGAGGTGCTGGTCTGGTAGGGAAGAAGGGGAAGGGTACAGGGAGACGTGCTGGCCGTGGAAGATCCAGGAGGACAGTTGAGCCGTCCTCGCCACCACCACTAGCTCATTCAGCCAAGCATAGGACTACTATGGTCGACCCATTTGCGGAGGAGGGTACGGGGACTCCGGTCCAGGAGCCTAGTGTTGACGGGCATTCGTCCCATGAGACTCCGATCCAGGATCAGCCTCGGGTCGAGGTGCACTCGGCCCACGAGACTACGGTTCCGGAGGCATCACCCGACGTGGAGAGGCCCGGATGGGAGACCTGGCCGGATCGGACCGAGTTGCCGGATTGCACCGAGGGTCCGGGTGGCTCAGGGGGCGGGGATGGCGGGGATGAGCTTACAGATAGTGAGGGCGATGTGCAGGTGGACGGGGACACCATGTACAAGGGTGGTAGTACACGTCTCCCGGTCGTGTCGGCTACCCGCGAGCAGAGGCCGGTGATTAAACCTGAAGGAGATAGGTAAGTACATTTACTCTTTTTTTAGCTTTTGCCTTCAAGTTTGTTCAAATATCTAATGTGTTGACCTGATCATACTGCAGGGGATGGGTACACCCTCTTGGCGTCCGCAGGCCGAACTCCGTCCTTGGTGTGCTTTGCCGGACAAATTTCCCGGGGTTTGTTACGTTGCCTGGTGAGGGTCAGGTTCCTACACTAGGATTTTCCTGGGAGCACTACTAGGCTGCGCAGGCCCCGCCGGAGGAGATTATAGATGGTGTCTTGTGCCACACGAGGGCCGAGATGGTGATCAAGAGATTTTGGGTAAATTATCCTTTTACAAAATCTAAAATTAACAATATAGCTAATTATTGTACTAATTGGTGTTTTCAAGTTTGATTGAAGACCTTCTATAGGTGTGAGGATGGATATGAGGAGGAGGCGGCCAGGGTTCTCGAGGCCGAGTGTAGGCGGTTACTACAGAACTTACGCCACGAGGCTCGGCCGCAGGCTATTCGAGACTACTACGCCACGCATGGTGTTAAGAAGCAGAAGAAGGATTGCCGCGGAAAGTTTCTGAAGAAGGAGCAATACATGAAGGTAATTACCTATTCTTAAGTCCTTCTACGTAGTTTTCTTGATTTCATTCATAGGCGTAGCGCTCAAAATTCTTTCTAATAACTTATAGGTGCCCCCGAGATGGTGTGCGGATAAGATGAATTGTTGGGAGGCGTTGGTTGATGAGTGGTGCATAGGCAGCTGGCGAGCCGTCCATGAGAATGCGAAGGATCGAGGCAGCGCCAACTTACTTCAGTTCGGACGAAACTGGGTATGTGATTTGCTTCATGATTCATGAAATTCATTCTTCATGCTAATATTTTGTTCCTCTCTTTTAGGCGCATAACAATAAGACGGAGATGCCACACTTGTACAACCTTTATGGCATGGCCCATACTGCCTCGTACAAGAAGGCGAAGGAATTCTGTGAGTCTGACCTGGATGATCTCAATAACTTCACCAACATATCATCCCACCACAAGCTCGTGGCATACAGGGACGCGGGGAAGGCTACGAAAGGGGATGACTTTAACCCTATCCAGGAACCTTTGGATCCAGAGCTTGTGATGATATCTGGTGGCGGGAGGCCCCATCGCTCGATAGCCATTGGAGATGGGATAATACGTTGTCCACTCACTCTCCTGGAGATCAACGCGTGCCAGTCGAGCAGCTATTGTGAGATAACGCGTCGTCCACGGCGAGTCGATCTTGCCATCGAGGTTAGTTGTACGGACTAAGAACACTTTCATCCATTTCATTATGTGTGTCACCATAGATCATTACTGTGGTAACGAGGAATGGTGTTTTAGGCTGCTCTTCGGAAAGAGAGACTGGCACAGCAGGCTGCTCTTGAGAAAGAGAGATTGGCAAGCCAGGCTTCTCTTCAGGCTACTCTTGAGAAAGAGAGATTGGCAAGGCAGGCTAGTCTTGATGAGAGGGACGAGACCACGGCACCATTGATTTAGGAGGAGAGGTCCCGGAATGAGGCGGGTCAACGGGACCTCTACGAGCTTTTTGTGATATGTTTTTTTTCACATTAGCCAAATCATGTGTTTAATGTCTGTTTCATTACTAACTAATACGACCCACTCTTCAGGGTGTGTGCGAGAAGAGCGGTCAAGTCCCTCCGCCGATGCCCGTCTTCTCTTTGATTGGCACGGTGAGTTTCATTATAAACTAGTATTAATAATTGAGTGTCATCATGCTAACTGAGACATTGCAAAATATCTATTCTGCAGAATAACTCCCGAGCGGCATCGCACGACCCTTCTCCAGGTGTTTCTCCTCCTTGATGACCACAACAGTAAGTTTCTCTTCTCCTCTTTCATATTCTCCTTGCCTTAATTTCCCCAACAATGACATAATTAGCCCATTTAGCTCCAAAAATACATAGTTAGCTAATTTAGCTCCAAGAAGAGGAGAAGAAATAGGAAAAATTAAAAGAAAGAAGAAGAAGAAGAAGAGTAGAAGGAGAAGGAGGAGGAGGAGATGGAGGAGAAGGCCAAGGACCTTCTAGTCCTTCTCCTCCTCCTCCTCATTCTCCTCCTTCTTGTTTATTTCTTCTTCTTCTCCTCCTCCTCTTTCTTCTCCTCTTTCATATTCTCCTTCCCTTAATTTCCCCAACAATGACATAACTAGCCCATTTAGCTCCAAAATACCATAATAAGCTCAAAATGGCATAAGAACCTTGGTTAGCTCATTAATATTATATACTTAGATTTTTTTCCCTCTAAAATGGGATAATTAGCCCATTTAGCTCTAAAAAGACATAGTTAGCAAATTTAGATCCAAGAAGAGGAGAAGAGGAGAAGAAATAGGAAAAATGAAAACAAAGAAGAAGGAGAAGAAGAAGAGAAGAAGAAGGAGGAGGAGAAGGAGGAGAAGGCCAAGGACCTTCTAGTCCTTCTCCTCCTCCTCCTCCTTCTCCTCCTTCTTCTTTATTTCTTATTATTCTTCTCCTCCTCCTCTTTCTTCTCCTCTTTCATATTCTCCTTGCCTTAATTTCCCCAACAATTACATAATTAGCCCATTTAGCTCCAAAATGACATAATAAGCTCAAAATGGCGTAAGAACCTTGGTTAGCTCATTAATATTATATACTAAGCTTGTTTTCCTCTAAAATGGGATAATTAGCCCATTTATCTCCAAAAATACATAGTTAGCTAATTTAGCTCCAAGAAGAGGAGAAGAGGAGAAGAAATAGGAAAAATGGAAAGAAAGAAGAAGAAGAAGAAGAGAAGAAGAAGGAGGAGGAGGAGGAGGAGGAGGAGGAGAAGACCAAGGACCTTCTAGTCCTTCTCCTCCTCGTCCTTCTTCTTTATTTCTTATTCTTCTTCTCCTCCTCATCTTTCTTCTCCTCTTTCATATTCTCCTTGCCTTAATTTCCCCAACAATGACATAATTATCCCATTTAGATCCAAAATGCCATAATAAGCTCAAAATGGCATAAGAACCTTGGTTAGCTCATTAATCTTATATACTTAGGTTGTTTTCCTCTAAAAGGGATAATTAGCCCATTTAGCTCCACAAAGACATAGTTAGCTAATTTAGTTCCAAGAAGAGGAGAAGAGGAGAAATGAAAAGGAAGAACAAAAAGAAGAAGAGAAAGAGAAGAGAAGGAGAAGGAGAAGAAGGAGGAGGAGAACAAGGAGAAGGAGGAGGAGGAGGAGGAGGAGAAGGAGTAGAAGGCCAAGGACCTTCTAGTCCTTCTCCTCCTCCTCCTCCTTCTCCTACTTATTCTTTATTTCTTCTTCTTCTCCTCCTCCTCCTCTTTATTCTCCTCTTTCATATTCTCCTTGCCTTAATTTCCCCAACAATGACATAATTAGCCCATTTAGCTCCAAAATGCCATACTAACCTAAAAATGGCATCAGAACCTTGGTTAGCTCATTAATATTATATACTTAGCTTGTTTTCCTCTAAAATGGGATAATTAGCCTATTTAGCTCCAAAAAGACATAGTTAGCTAATTTAGCTCCAAGAAGAGGAGAAGAGGAGAAGAAATAGGAAAAATGAAAACAAAGAAGAAGAAGAAGAAGAGAAGGAGGAGGAGGAGGAGGAGGAGGAGAAGGAGGAGAAGGCCAAGGACCTTCTAGTCCTCCTCCTCCTCCTTCTTTATTTCTTCTTCTTCTTCTCCTACTCCTCTTTCTTCTCCTCTTTCATATTCTCCTTGCCTTATTTTCCCCAACAGTGACATAATTAGCCAATTTAGCTCCTAAAAGACATTATAAACCCAAAATGGCATAAGAACCTTGGTTAGCTCATTAATATTATATACTTATCTTGTTTTCCTCTATAATGACATAATTAGCCCATTTAGCTCCAAAAAGACATAGTTAGCTAATTTAGCTCCAAGAAGAGGAGAAGAGGAGAAATGAAAAGAAGGAAAAAGAAGAAGAAGAAGAAGAGAAGAAGAAAAGAAGGAGAAGGAGAAGGAGAATAAGAGGAAGGAGGAGGAGAAGAGGAGAAGAAGAAGGAGAAGGAGGAGAAGAAGGAGAAGGAGCCCTCCTTATTCTCCTTCTTCTCTCCTCCTTCTTCTCCTCCTTCTTCTCCTTCTTCTTCTCTTCTTCTTTTTTCTTCTTCTCCTCCTCCTTCTCCTTCTCCTTCTCCTTCCCATCCTCCTCCTCCTCCTCCTCCTCCTTCTTGTTTTTCTTCTCCTTGTTCTCTTCTTTCTTCTTCTCTTTCTTCTTCAATTTAGCTTATTTGTCATATATATGTTGTTCTTCTTCTTCTTCTGACTTTCTTATTCCCATTTTGCAGATTGGATGTACTACATGCATGGAAGCTGGCATTGCAGTGCTTTAGTTTCCGTTTTTATTTGAGTTGATGAACAATGTGGAACTATATGTATATGTATATATGGATGAACAATATATGTGCAACTATATGTATGTATATATGGATGAAACTTTGTATGTGTTGGTTCTTTTGATATATGGATGTACGTTGATGAACAAATGGCATTGATGAGCTTTATATGTATATCATATATGTGTTGTGACCTATTTATCATATATGTGCTATGAATTATATGTATATGTGCTGTGAAATAGAAAAAATAAACAAAAATGTGACAATATAGGCTCTTTGCCGTCTGCCAGATGATGGCAAAGGTCTTTGCCATTAGCTGACTGATGACAAAGGTGCCCCGTGGCGCCCAGCTGTGCAACCTGGGAAGTAGCAGCTGGCTATATAGTATCTTTGTCATTTTCTTTCAAGGGGGGCAGACGGCAAAGAAGAGGGCACAGAGGAGGGGTGAGGAGGGGGAGGCAGACGCACAGAAGTGGGGGGAGGCAGACGGCAAAGAAGAGGGGGGGAGGCAGACGGCACAGAGGAGGGGGAGGAGGAGGGGGAGGCAGACGGCAAAAAAGAGGGGGGAGGCAGACGGCACAGAAGAGGGGAGGCAGACGACAAAGCCTCCGTTAGCCCCTAACGGAGGCAACGCCTGTCGGCTGCCGTCTCGACCACTTTGCCGACTGCTCTTATGAAAAGCTGACGACAAAGCTCTTTGCCGTCCGCTTCGGTGAGACAGACAGCAAAGAAGCTACAATGTCGTCGTAGGCTGACGCAGAAATTTTGCCGACAGTGAGATTCTTTGCCGTCTGTGAAATTATCTTTGCCGTCCGTGATATACTCTTTGCCGTCTGTGATGGCAGACGACAAAGAAGCTATTGCCGTAGGTGGAAGCCAAGCTAACTATATGTCGTTTTGGAGCTAACTTGGATTAAATATGTCATTTTGGAGGATAATTATTTAAGTATATGTCATTTTTATTGAATAGACCATTTTGGAGCTAACTAAGCTAATTATGTCATTTAGGTGGAAGCCAAGCTAACTATATGTTGTTTTGGAGCTAACTTGGGTTAAATATGTCATTTTGGAGCTAACTATGCTTATTAAGCCATATTGGAGCTAAATTGGCTAATTATATCATTTAGGTGGAAGCCAAGCTAAGTACTCCCTCTGTCCCAAAATAACTGTCTCAACATTGTACTAGCTCTAGTACAAATTTGTACTAAGCTTAAGACACTTATTTTGGGACGGAGGGAGTATATAATATTCATGTGCTAACCAAGGTTCTTATGCCATTTTGAGCTTATTATTTCATTTTAAGCTAAATTGGTCATTTTAATGAACTAACCAAGGTTCTTATGATGTTTTCACCTAACTAGGCTAATTATGTCATTTTGTAGGATAATTAGCCAATTTAGTCTTTGTTGGATGAGTCTAAGCTACGTAGAAGAAGAGAAAGAGAAGAAGCAAGAAGAGAAGAAGAAGGAGAAGTAAAAAAGAAGGAGGAGGAGGAGGAGAAGGAGGAGGAGAAGGAGAAGGAAGAGGAGAAGAAGAAGAAAAGAAGAAGGACAAGAAGAAGGACAAGAAGAAGGAGAAGAAGCTTCTCTCCTCCTTCTCCTTCTTCTCCTTCTTCTTCCTCCTTCTCCTTCTCCTTCTTCTTCTCTTCTCCTCTCTTCTTCTTCTTCTTCCTTCTATTCATTTTTCCTCTTTCTTCTTCTCTTGTCCCCTTCTTCGGGCTAAATTAGCTAATTATGCCTTTTTGGAGCTAATTATGTCATTTTGGAGGATAAGTAGCTAAGTATATGTCATTTTTATTAAATATAGCATTTTGGAGCTAACTAAGCTAATTATGTCATTTAGGTGGAAGCCTAGCTGACTATAGGTCATTTCGGAGCTAACTTGGGTAAAATATGTCATTCCGGAGCAAACTATGCTTATTAAGCCATTTTGGATCTAGCTAAGATAATTATAGGCCATTTAATACCTAAGTTAGGGGGAATAGGTCATCTTGGAGCTATGTAAGCCATATTATGTCATTTAGGAGAGAACTTAGCTAACTATAGGTCATTTTTAGTAAATAGGTCATTTTGGAGCTAACTAAGGAAATTATGTCATTTAGGTGGAAGCCAAGCTAACTATATGTCGTTTTGGAGCTAACTTGGGTTAATATGTCATTTTGGAGCTAACTGTGCTCATTAAGACATATTGGACCATTTTGCGGTTGTTCAGCAAAACACTAGATATAACATACCACTATCGTCATCACGGCGGTGAAGCACGGTGGCTCTGGCTTGTTTCACCTGGAGAAGGCTGCCCTAGAGAAGGCTCCACTGTAGAAGGGCCGTGTGATGCGTTTCGGGAGATATTCTGCACCAAACATCATTTGCAATGTGTCGTTAGCATGAGGACACTCTTAAGATCGCTGCACTGAAATGAAACTCACCGTCCCCGCCATGTTAATGACTCGCATCGCCGGAGAGACTTGGCCAGTCTTCTCGCACATAGAGTGTACATTTGGTTTCAACAAGTCAAACTTTTTAGTTATTAATGAAACGGACATTAAAATTCTAGATTTGAAATAATATGCAGAAGAAACTTACCACGAAGAGCTCGTATATGGCCCTGTTAGACCCATCATTCCGTGCCCTCTCCACCTCCACCAATGCAATCGTCCTCTCCTCCAGCTCCCTCATCTCCTTATCCTTCTCCGCCATAACCGCCTGCATTGCCTCTCTCTCTTTGAGAATAGGAGCGTGCAACACAACTCATTGTTAGTGTTGTAATCATATTGGTTCCAACGCACAACATAATGCGGAAAGATAGCTGAGTCCATTAAACTAACCTCGATGGCGAGCTCGACTGGCCGTGGACGAGGTGTTATCTCAGTACAGGAGCTTGTTTGGCGTGCCTTTATCTGCCGGAGAGTTCTAGGACAACGTATAAGGCCGTCTCCAATGGCGATCGAGGCATGGGGCCTCCCATTGCTAGCTATCATCACCAGCTCTGGATCAATAGGCCCCTCGCTCGGGTTAAAGTCCTTCCCTTTCCTCGCCTTCCCGTGATCTTTGTACTTGACGAGCTTGTGGTGGGAGGAGATGTTGGTGAAGTTTTATGGATGCTCGAGGTCAGACTCAGAGAAAGCCTTGACCTTCTTGTACGAGGCAGTATGGGCCATCGCATACGGGTCGTACATCTTTGGCACCTCCGTCTTATTGTGACGCGCCTAAAAGAGAGAGAGAGGAAAATTGTATTAGTAAAGGGATCAAGAGCATTAAGAATGAATTGCATGAGGTATGAAGCAAACCACATACCCAGTTCTCGCCAACTTGGATTAAGTTGACGCTTCCTTGATGGTGTGGCACACCAACCGTTTTGCCATGCCTCTCCTTGGCGTTGTTGTGGCCGGCCTCCCACGTTTCGGAGCACCACTGATCCACCAAGGCCTCCCAAGAATCCATCTTATCCACACACCATCTCGGGGGCACCTAAGTTAATAAAGAGAAATTTGAGCGCGTAAGAACCAAATCAAGGAAACTAACTACAAAGCCTTAATAATATGTAATTACCTTCATGTAATGCTCCTTCTCCATCTTAGAATCACGGCACTTCGCCTTGTCCTTCCTAATATACCGCGTGGCATAGTAGTCTCGAACAACCTGCACCCGAGCCTCGTGCCGAAAGTTTTGAAGTAGGCGGCGACATTCGGTTTCGATAACCTTTGCCGCGTCCTCCTCGTATCCCTCCTCACAGCTGTAGTAGTCTGCAAATGAGACAACACCAATGAGTACAATAACTAGCTATGGTTGATTTATAATTGTGTGAAGGAGAAATTACCCAGAACAGTCGGATCACCATGTCGACCCTCGTGTGGCACAAAGCACCGTCTATCTCTAACTCCGGCGGGACCGGGGCACCCAAGTAGTGCTGCCAGGTCATTCCTACCTCTTGCCCCCGACCGGGCAACGTAACAAACCCTGGGAAGTTTTGACGGCAAACCACACCAAGGACACTGTTAGGCTTGCGGACACCCTTGGCAACAATCCAACCCCTGCGGTACGACAAATTAAAGCCAAAACATTAGATATTTGAGAAAATGTGAAGGCAAAAGGTTAAATAATAGTAAATTAACTTACTTGTCCCCATTTGGCTTAATCGACCACCTCTTCTCGCAGGTCGCTGGCACGAGCGGGAGCCCCGAACTACCACGCTGGTAGACGGTAGCCCCCTCACCTAGCTCCTCGTCACTATCAGCATGGCCACTTGGCTCAGCCCAGATATCCCACTGGGTCTCTCGGGACGTACCCTCATCCCTGCTTTGCTCCGGAGTCACCTGGAACGAAGCCTCTGGGACACGAGTCTCGTGGGTCGAAGGCTCGTCGACCCGAGGCTCGTGAACCGGAGACCGTGTAGCCTCCACCTCAGACGAATCCACCCTAGAAGTCCTGTACTCTGGTGAATCAACTTCGGGTGGTGGAGGAGACCATGTAGCCTCCAGCTCAGAAGGCATGGAAGCCACCGCCCTACCTCTCCCGCGGCCACGTGTACCTTTAGTACAACATAAATACCAACATGAGTAATAAAATGTATATAAATACCAACCTGCATACAACATGAGTACAACATAAATACCAAAATGAATACAATGTGTACCTTTAGTACCTCTCGGCTTCGCGGTGGGTCGACCTCCTCTCACGAGGGGGGGGGGCGCTCCTTGCAGAGTAGAGAGCAACGCTCTCCGAAGAGGCGAGGCAGGAATGGAAGTACCCATCCCACCACCCGCCGACGAAGAAGGAGCCGCGGAGTGCTTTCGACCCTTTCCCACCATCTTTCAACACCTGTCATGACAAAGACTAAATGAAATTAGTACAACATAAATACCAACATGAGTAATAAAATGTATATAATTTAAGTGTATCATCATCATAAATACCAACATGACTAATAAATATTGAATACCTAACAAGAACTCAAAATTTATATATAGTAATAGTTGAATACCTGACATGAACTAATAACAATCGTACTCGTCTATATATGCTTCGGGGTCCATAAATGCATCACGATCATCACTATCATCAATAAATGCATCATCATCATCACTATCAGGAAGAACATGTGGAAGGCCACCATTATGTAATCGGTCAAGAAGTGACAGGTCATCCGCAGCTGTAACCTCTTCTTCTTCCAGCTCTTCCTGTTCGGGCTCAGGGGTTAAGACGGATTCACTCTTGCTGTCTACTTCAATGTTCTGGGGGTGAAGTAGAGCGGTTCTTGAAACCTTTCTTGGACATATGTGTTTCTTGGAAGAATTCTCCTTCATATGTGTCTGGGTTAATGTGAGGTTCGTAATCCTCTTCATTGAGGGTAGGTGGTCTAAAATGTGGTGGCACTTCATAAATGACATCCCAACCATTGAGATTTGGATTAGTTTGGCAGGCCCACGGTAGATGGAAAACTTGTGTCGCCTGTTGAGCCGTAATATAGACATCGGGAACATCTAAGTGGGTGTTTTGGTTGATTTTGACTAGTCCTATATGTTCATGAGTCCTTCTAGTCCCCCTCGGGTCAAACCAATAACATTTGAAGACTATGCGGTCGGTGGGTTTTCACCATAGAATAGAAGTTCATAAATTGCTTCAAATCTTCCATAATACTCGGTGCCTCCTTCACCAATAGCACAGCCAGAACAATTTGTAGTCTTTAGGTCAGGCATAGATAGCTCTTTGCCAAAGGTAAAAAAGTGATACCCGTTGATGTTGTATTTGTCAAATGAACGGACCTTATAGTCAAAACCATTAGCGACTTGTCTCAACTCGGCGTCCATAGACTCTACATCAGCCTACAAGTTTAATGCGAAAGAATGGATGCATTAGCCGCAAATTAGACCAAGAAATCAAATGGTCCCTTAATGGTAATTAATTACCCTTTGTTTTAACCAAGAGATGAAACCGGGATAGTCGCCTCCATGCTTTGCGAGAAGCTCATACTCTTCGACGGAATCCTTTTCGATGACCGCTCCGTCCGAGAATTCGGCGACGTATTGACTATATCAAATATCCAGGAATAAGAGTAGTTCAAAGGAATTAGAAGTTGCGGAACAATAATTTACCGAGAAGTTACTCAATGTACGGCCGCACTTCTGTTAGGTTCGTGAAGATATACAATGAAATGGTCCACCATTCTTCGACATCCAACGATTTCCCTTTCGATGCACCGGATGGTGCGAGCTTACCTTTGAATAGACTGAGGTTCGATCAAACTTTTTTTGGATTGCCATCATTGTACCGAGGCTTCGGGTTATGCAAATGATGATTTTTGGCTTCGTAGTGTGCTGTCACGAAGTTTCCTGCCTCCTCAGTAATGAATGCCTCGGCCATCGATGCTTCAATTCTACGTTTATTTTTACACTTAGCTCGAAGCGTCTTCTGCATCCTCTCAGTTGAGTAGCACCATCGATTTTGAACGGGCCCCCCATTCTTGCCTCGGTCGGTTGATGCAAAATCAAATGCTGCATTGGATTAAAGAAGCCCGGTGGAAAGATCTTTTCTAATTTGCAGATCAACTCCGCCGCCAAGTCTTCCATTTCATCTAGCACGCCAGGCAATAGTTCTTTCGCACAAAGAGAATGGAAGAAATAGCTCAGCTCTGCCAGTACTAGCCATTCATCCTTACGGATAAAGCCACGCAACATCATCGGCATTACCCGCTCAATCCATATGTGCCAATGATGACTCTTGAGACCAAATGTTTTCAATTTGTCAAGACTCGCTCCCCTCTTTAGATTCGCAGCATACCCATCGGGGAACATCAACCGCATTTTCACCCACAATAGCATTTCCCTCATAGCTGGCCTTTCAAGATTGAACCATGCCTTTGGCTTCGCTATGCTTTGCTTTCCTTTCCGGTGTCGCAAGTTTTGCAACGGTCTATCACATAGAGCCTCCAGGTTGATTCTAGCCTTAGTATTATCTTTTGACTTCCCCTCTATGCCGAACAATGTACCAAAAATGGCCTCCGCAACATTCTTTTCAGTGTGCATCACGTCGATGTTGTGTGGGCAAAGGAGGTCTTTGAAGAAAGGCAGATCCCATAAGTATGACTTGTGAGTCCATCCGTGTTCCGTATTATACCCTTTGAAGTATCCTGGACGCAAAGGATCAGGCTCGAGAGCATTTAACTAATCAAGGGTCTATTGGCCTATCAACGCAGCTGGTGCAGTGTTTTTGACAACTCTACCTTTGATGAAATGCGTCTTGTCTTTTCTGAACTTATGGTCAAGATCGAGGAATTGTCTATGCAAGTCGAAGCAAGAAAACTTGCAACCAGCCTACAGCCAACGGAACTGAAGATATGCCTTGCATGTGGTGCACGGGAACCTTCCATGCACACACCAGCCAGCGAATAGCGCAAACGCCGGATAATCATGCGTCGAGTACATGTACCACACATGCATTTTGAAATTTGTTTTGGTAGCCGCGTTGTAGGTCTTGATCCCATTATCCTAGGCTTCTTGCAACTCATCCTTAAGCAGCTGCATGTACACATTCATATTCTTCCTGGGATAGTTCGGCCCTGGAATTATCAACGTCAGGAAAATGTTCTTTCTTTTCATAATCTTTCCGGGTGGGAAATTCAGTGGCATGACAAATACAGGCCAACAACTATATTGTGCTGCCGTCATACCATACACATTGAACCCATCCGTGCTGATGGAAACTCTAGGATGCCTTGGATCTTCCGATTTATCCTTATGATATGCATGGAAGTTCCTCCACGCAAAACCATCTGAAGTGTGTACCAGCATATTGTTCCCATCTGCATCTAGTTCAGTTCTTTTTCGCAATTTGTGCCATGTCATCTATCTGGCCGTCTCTTCGACCATGAAAATACGTTGAAGTCTTGGTACGATTGGCAGATACCGAAGAACACTAATGGGGATTTTGGTCTGATTTTTCTCACCCATACCGTTGTCTACCACAATATACCTGGAAGAATTGCAAATGGGGCAATAGTTCAAGGCCGCATACTCAAGCATAAATAAGGCACATCCATTCTCACAGGCATGTATCTTATCATAGGGCATCTTAAGTACACGGAGGATTTTGTCTGACTGGTACATGTTTGCAGGCAGTACATGGCCTTTGGATAGAAAGTGTCCAAATATCGACATCATCGTGTCGTAGCATTCTCTACCTAGGTTGAATTGAGCCTTCAGAGCCATTACTTGTGCGATGGCATCCAGCTGACAAAGCTTGGTCTGCTCGTGGAGAGGACGTTTTGAAGACTCCAACATTTCATAGAAGGCCTTTGTAGATTCCTCCATCTCATCGTTCGAATCCCGAGCATTATCAAAGTCTTGGACCATGTCTTCGATCCCGGTACCATGCTCGTCGGTGCGACGACGAATCACCTCAGCTCTGGCACGTTGGTCAAACTCACCATGAAAAGTCCACACCATATAATTAGGCATAAAACCCCACTTCTGCAGGTGTTTACCCATTTCAAACTCTGTCTGCTTTTTCCAGTTGTCGCAGTTGGGACAAGGGCACCATGTTTTTTGCTCGCCCTTTGCAAATGCGGCTCTCACAAACCCCCTGGTTTTTGTTAACCATTCATTGGTCATGTCTTTCTGACTAGGGTGACCAGTGTACATCCAAGCACGATCACTCATGTTGCCTTGCTACCTATGGGCGCACAAGAAATAAATATATAATTCATCATCTATATTCAGCCGCTAATCAAGTTTGTCAGTTTTATTACTTCCATGCAACCTACACGCTAAAAGGTAAAGATAGGTCCTAATCCCACCCGAGTATGTGTAGATTGGGTTCAGTTTCCCATGCTCTGCTCCAGATGCAACGCAGAATTTCAGCAGCACCTCCCCGCCGTTCTCCTGATACACGTCTTGGCAATAAGCAGAGAGGATGTGTACCCGGAGAACAACAGGGAGGCACTGACGAAATTCCGCATGGGATCCAGAGCACAGCATACGGGAAAACGAACCCAATCTACACATACTCAGGCTATCCATGGATAACGTTGGACAATTTGAAAGGATGGCGGTTATAAATATGCAAAGACATGCATATTTATAGATGTCGCCCTTTCGAACGGGTGACGCATACTGGTCACGCATACTCATGATTGAAGAAACCTATATCTAGCAAGTTTCATCGACACGAAGACCGGAACAGAGCAAATTAAGGGGGTAGGAGGAGAAGTCATATTTGCTCACCAACAAACGCAGGGGTGTAGCTCGTCCAACGCACATGGAGGTCGTCGAACAACTGCACATTGAAATTCACACGATCAACACAAATATGATGTTTTTAAAACATAATAGGAAAATATGTGACCTAACTCATAATTTACAAAACAATGACCCCGTCGGTTTGTGGAAGGACGAAAAGCACCTTCTTGTTCAACCGGAGGCAGAAGAGTTGTCGGGGGTCAGGGGTTAGTGGCGTCGGGAGTCAGTGTCGTCGAGGGTCGCTGGTGTCGGGTGTCGGTGGCGTCGGGGTTCGGGGGTTAGTGGCGTCGGTGGTCAAGGGTCAGTGTTGTCGGGGGTCCAGGGTCAGTGGCGTCAGGGGTCGGTGGTCGGGGGACTTTTCAGTCAACAAGAGGCCGAAGAGGTGTCGGAGGTCGGGGGTTGGGGGTCACTGGCGTCGGGGGCGGCGTATTAACACCCGTGGGGAGTTTTCTGCCAGGGTGTCGTCAGGATGTCGTGTCGGGGTTTCGGGCATCGTGTCGGGGTGTTATTTTCTTCTTCATCATCTTCTTTTTTTCCTCCTCTTCCTTTTCTTCTTCTTCTTCCTTCCTTCCTTTTGCTCTTCTTCTTCTTCTTCTTCTTCCTTCTTTTCCATTTCCCTCTTCTTCTTCTTCTTCCTTCTTTTCCTTTTTCGTCTTCTTTATTCTTCTCATCTCTCCTCTTTTTCTTCTTCTTCTTCTTTTTATCCTCCTCCTCCTCCTCCTCCTTCTCCTCTTCTTCTTATGCTTCTTCCCTTATCTACTTATTCTTCTTTTATTCATCATCTTTTTCTACTTATTTCAATTATGACTATGTAGAATCTAGACCTATCACTAATCCTATGGCTAAACCTATATAGCACTAAACATAAAAAAAAATAACAAAAACAGAATCTACCAATCATTAACTAAAAAAGAATCTACCACTAATTAACAAAATAGAATCTACCTCTAAATTAACAAATAACAAATAACCTAGCACTAATTAACTAAACCTAGGACTAAATGTACTATTTAACTAGAACAACTAAGTAAACTACCACTAAATCAAATAACTAAATCAACTAACTAAATCTAATCAAATAACAAAAAACAAACTCACCTATTAGAGGAGGGTAGTGGACAGCCGGGGCGGTAGGCAGCCGGGGAGGAGGGGCAGCCGGGGAAGTGGGCCACCAGGGCGGTGGGCAGCCGGGGAGGAGGGGCAGCTAGGGCAGTGGGCAGCTGGGGCGGTGGGCAGCTGGGGCGGTGGGAAGCCAGGGAGGAGGGGCGAGGAGGAGGGGAGGCCGAGCTCCGGGCAGGAGGGGAGGCGGCCGGCGGGGGGGGGGGGGGGGGGCGGTCGGCTAGCGGGATGGGAGGTGGCCGACGGGCGGGATGGGAGGCGGTCGGCGGGCGGGAGGGGAGGCGGCCAACGGGGGGGTGGAGGGGTTCCGTGGTGCTCGGACGAGCGGAGGGGAGGCGGCAGGCGGGCGGGGGACGAGCACATAGAGCGGGTGAGAGAGTCACAGAGATGGGCGAGCAGGAAACTGTCGGAGATAGGGGGACGTGGGGTGGGGAGACGGCCGTTAGGGGGGGGCTCTCTTTGCCGTCCTCCCCCCGACAGCAAAGAGCAGGAGGGCAGACGGCAAAGGGAGCGCCCGTTATGGGGTGGGAGGGGGTGTGTGGTGGGCTGCCCCGTGCTCTTTGCCGTCTGCCCTCCTGTTCTTTGTCGTGCGCCAGCAGACGGCAAAGACAAGACAGATGGCAAAGAGATGTTTTGTGGTGACTGACGGCAAATAGGGTCTTTGCCATCAGCCAGCAGACGACAAAGAAGAGGCTGACGGGAAATAACTGAATTCCAGTAGTGTATAGCGCCTGTGTATACTCACAAACATATCAGTCTCTTAATCTATAAATCTTCAAACCACCAAAATAGCTAAGGAGCACGAGATGCACTTACACCAGGCTAGTTCCGGGCTTGACAAAAAGTTGTCGAAGTCCAGGTTGCCGAACCACACTTTGGCCAAAATTTCTAGGAAGGCCGGAAGTTTTGGGCTCCAGATGTTCGGTGGCCTAGGACCTGACTTGCCCTTCCTTTGGCCCTCTCGCTCGTTCGTCTTTGAGTCCATTTCCATATTATCTTGGAGGCCTTGCTCCTAGTACCTAAGCATGCAGAGAGTTTCTACTTGAGGTAGCATCCATGCTCCAATTGTATCAAACAAATAGTCATTGAGGAGAGATGTCACCTCGGTTGCCATGGCATGTTAATGGCTCTTGTTATCGAGCGGCTTAGAGTTTGAGGTGTTGTCTATGTATCCATGGGGATGATCCTGGTAAGCTCCAGATCATCTCCCCCTTGTGAAATATTCGTCCTTGGATCAAGTTCTTCATCACCATGGAAAGAAGATACGTCCTTGACGTTGAATGTGTTGATCACATTGTAGTTGTCGCGTGGAATGTTGATCTTGTAGGCATTGTTGTTGTAGCATGCCAACACCTTGAAAGGTCCCTCCACACGAGGGATTAACTTGGACTTGCATTCGGCAGGGAAGCGCTCCTTATGAAGGTGTAGCCACACAAGATAACCTGTCTTGAACACCATGAGGTCCTTGCTGGTGTTGCGCTTGTTTGTGACGTGTTCAACTTGGCGTTTGACCATGCGCCTTGTATCTTCATGCAATTTATTGATATAGCTTGCCCTTGTACTTTCGTCCATGTTCACTCGTTCTTGAAGAGGTAATGGAAGTATGTCCAATGGTAACAAGGGATTGAAGCCGTAGACCACTTCAATAGGAGACGTGTCGGTGGTGAAGTTTCTTGCACGTTTATAGGCCTACTCGGCGATGGGGATGCATTCTTCCCATTCTTTTCAGATTCCTCTTGATCAACACGTGTAGGAGAGTTGATAGTGTCTGGTTTGTCACCTCCGTTTTGCCATCGGTTTGTGCATGATATGCCGAATATAATACGAGCTTGATTCCGAGTTTGGTGCATAGAGTCTTCCAGAAGTAGTTAAGGAACTTGACGTCGCGGTCTGACACAATGGTCTTTAGGACACCATGTAGTCTCAAGATGTCCCTACTAAATAGATTCGCAATATGTGAAGCATCGTCTACCTTGTGAGATGGAATCAAGTGAGACATCTGGGAAAAGCGGTCCAAAACAACAAACATGGATTCTTGACCACTCTTTGTTCTAGGAAAATCGAGCACAAAGTCCATGCTTATATCTTGACAAGGTTGAAAAGGTATAGGAAGTGGCATGTAAAGACCATGGGATTGAGCTTTTGACTTAGCTTTGTGACATGTAGAGCATCGGTTGATGAAGCGTGCAACATCACGAAACATCTCTCGCCAAAAGTACTTGTTGGTGAGTGTCGTATATGTCTTGTCGCGTCCAAAGTGACCCATTTGTCCTCAGTCGTGAGCTTCTTGCAAAAGCAACAAATGAAGAGAAGACTCTGGAGTGCATATTTTGATAGCATGCATAATATATCCATTTGTTATGTAATATTTTCCCAACAACTTTTACCATGGCATCTAGCATATGGAAGCGCAAAGAAAGGTTCATGCTCATATAAATCTTTGATGTTCTCAAACCCAATCACATTCAATTCAGGTTGTGTAACAATCGTGCATTTGCAGAAAGCGCATCTGCTACTATATTCTCTTTACCATTAATGTATTTGATAACATAAGGAAAATACTCAATGAATTCACTCCATTTCACATGCCCCTTGTTCAACTTGGTTTGACCCTTAAGATATTTTAATGTTTCATGGTCGGTATGAATGAAAAATTCATGAGGTCGTAAATAATGTTCCAAAACATGTCATACTCTCACTAAAGCATACACTTCTTTATCATATATGGGGTAGTTGAGTTGAACGCCTCAAAGTTTTTCACTAAAATGAGCGATTGGGTGTTTGTATTGCATGAGCACGCTACCTATGCCATTACCACTAGCGTCATAATGCACTTCAAAATTTTATCGAAGTTGGGTAAGGCAAGCAATGTTGCGAGAGTAAGCAAGTTTCTAAGCTCATGAAAGTCGGTGTCTTGCAATGGTCCCCAAACAAAGGTTGCAGTTTTCTTGCTTGAAGCATGTAGAGGATATGCAATGGTGCTAAAATTCTTAACAAAGCAAAGGTAAAACTTGTCTAGGACAAGGAAAATATGCACTTGTTGCAAATTCATGGGCGTGGGCCAAGTTTTAATAGCATCAATTTTACTTTCATCAACATGCACACCCTTAGAAGATACTACAAATCCAAGAAAAACAACCATGTCTACACCAAAAGTGCTTTTCCCATGTTTGCATAAAGTTGTTCATTCCTAAGGACTTCCAATACTTCCCTAACATGTTTAGCATGCTCCTAGAGTGTTGCTGAAAACAAGAATGTCATCAAAGTAGACCACAACACAATCACCAATGCGATGACGTAAGACATAATGCATGACACGCATGAAATTACTTGGTGCTTCAAATAAGCCCATAGGCATCACTAGCCATTCATATAGACCAAACTTAGTCCTAAATGCCATTTTCCGCTCATCACCTTCTTCTATGCGTATTTGATAGTACCCACTTTTCAAATCAATTTTAGAAAATAAAATATAGTGCCACCACTAAGTTCATCTAGCATATCATCAAGGCAAGGTATAAGACTTTTATAACAAATTGTGATAGCATTTATGGGGCGGCAATCCGAACACATGTCCATACTACCATTTTTGTTAGGAATGAGAATTACCAGCACCGCACAAAAACTTAGGCTCTCGTGTACATGCCCATTATCTTGGAGTTTTTGGACTTATCATTCCATCTCATTAGTTTCTTTGGGGTTGATGCGGTAAGGTGCCTTATTAGGAAGTAGTACTCCGGGTATGAGGTCGATGCGATGTTCGATCCCTCGTTTTGGTGGTAGTCCCGGAGGTAGCTCATCGGTAAAGACGTCTTGGAATTCCTGCAAGAGACGGGACAACACACCAGGTAGATTTTATGAAGTATTAGTCCTTACGAGCTCATCTTTGCACACAAGTACAAAGTGAAGAACGGTTGATGGGCTCTCACTCACATCCCTAAAGTCTCTTTTAGTGGCTAAAAGAACTAGAACTTTCTTATACCTCATCATGGAGTCACTCAATTTTGTCTTGTGGAGCTCACTCTCTTTTAGGCGGATCGCTCTCTCACTTTTGTCTCCATGATGGGATATATTTCCTTTGTAGGCAATGACTTGAGTTGGTTTCATTGGTCGAAGCACATATTCCTTGCTCTTCATCTTGAAGCTATAGTGATTGGTCCATCCACTGTGGATGACGCCATGGTCCAATTGCCAAGGTCTTCCAAGACGGATGTGGCAAACAGACATGGAAACCACATTTGACTCCAAAGTGTCTTCATAAGCGTCAATATTGAAGGATACTTGCATGGCGTGTTAAACTTGCATTGTGTTGGAGTCACTATGCCACTATACCTTGTAGTTCACAGATGCTTGTTCTTGACCAAGTGTAGCTAGGAGCAAAGTTCCTCAATTTCCAAACGGTGGCAACTTGTGTCATCGATGATGACCTTGACGGATTTTCCCTGAATGCCGAACTTGGTGTGGAATATGTATCAATGTTGGTCCTTGTATTCTTGTTGTTGAAGAGTCAACACCTTTGAATCAACGAGAGCGGGGCTTGAATGATTGTCGCAATAGATTTGCACATCTTGATCTTCATTTAGTTGTCGGGGTATGGCCACATGTTCCAAGGCTTCCATCTCGTCGTCGCTCATGGAGTCATAGGAGTCATCATCTTGGAGGATCATCGTCGTATTGTTGGACAGTCGAATACCTTGTGTCCGCGGCCTTGGTGTCGGTGTCAAAACCAGGAGATCTCAGGTTGGGGTCCCGAACTGTGGACCTTAGATCGATGGGTTGCAGGAGAGAGGGGGACAATGTATACCCAGGTTCGGGCCCTCTTGAGGAGGCAAAACCGTACGTCCTGCTTGATTATATTTATGTGGATGATGATTACAAAGTCTACCTTGAGATGGTGTATATTAAACCCTAGGTGTAATAATCCCCCTACATGGACGAGGACCCCCGGTTTATATAGTCACCGGGGGGCCTAGAGTTACAAGCAACCAACCTAGTCTACTTTACTTGTTCGCCACGCGAGTCTTCAGGGTTCTCCATCTTGAATATGAGTCAATCACACAGCCTAGCCCATCATAGGCACAACCCATTAGGCCGACCTCTTCGTAGTAAGCCGACTACCTAAGTACCCCTTAATCCTAGACTCCCTTAGGAGCCCCGGAACTAGCCTTCAACGCTGATGTGTAGGGTCTTCGGATGATTATGCCCAAGGTGTTTGGCTTGCAAGGTGAGTTCCTTCGTCTCCTCCGAGCAAGAAATGATGGTCTTGGTCTTGGTCTTGCTCCCTTTGCCAAAGCATCATGGGCCCTACGGCTTTTAATTCTGCACAAATATTAACAATATTCCTCGATTCTCACGTGCCTTGTAGAGGAAAACACCTATAGCAATCCTCGATGGAACCGTTCCTTATAGAAAGCGGAGGTAGCGCCCTTAATAAATAGACCAAAATCTGTCTTGAGGCCCTATCATGTCTCAGCCTCGCCAAGAAACCCTAAAGATCTTAACACCCCTGGAGTCATGGCTGGTTCTTCTTCGGACCTCGACAATCCCCTTCCGGGGGACTAGACCAGTTTCTCTGTCTCTCTCCTCCTCTTGTGTGAGCTTGAAACACACAGATATTGTCACACCCTATTTTTACCTCACTTCAAATGTAGTTTCAAAATCTGAGTTTATTAAAAAATTCAAAAACCAATGCTATGAGTGCCATTATTGTCATTGAATATTTGTATGCTTGAAGATTGGATTCAAAACCTTATTTTATGACATGATTATTTCAAAAAATATTTTTCTTATTTTTGACTATTTCAAAAAAAACCTTGCTTTGGGTTGCACTACAAGTCCCTGATGACAAGGGGGTGCCATTAGCAAAGATGGTGATCTTGTTTTAGAACTATTTTAACTCCCCAATATCATAAATAATTATTTTTCAAATTATCTTCCTATTTTATATGCATGTCCATTTCTAAGGCCAGAAATGATATTTGTATATGAAAAATTACTTTTCTACCTTAGAAAATTCTGAGAAAAATTGGAGATACTCACAGAACATATATTTCCATACCTAAGATTTTCAACCCCTATTTATATTTAAAATATTTGAGAAAACCCTTGAAAACCTATTATGTCTGTTTTGTTCTTTTGAAATATTTCCAAAGTAAAATCCTAGAAAATTCCAGTAACCTTCCCAAGATATACTTGGTGGCCACACCAAGTTTCACCTCATTCCAAGGTGGTTTGGTTCACTAAATAATCCTAAAACCCTCTCTCTCCAGAATCAAGTTGAAACTTCTCTACATTGCAAAGTTTATCCAAATGGCTTGAAACTTTTTAGCAGTGTTCAACACCTCAAATGAGGAGTATCTGCCAAAAATTGGATTTGCAGGGGGTTCAACACCTCAAGTGTTCAACACCTCAACACCTCAAGCAGAAGAGCCAAGAACCCCATTCTAATTTCTGGTTCAAAGCTTGCATCACTCCTTTAATCACTTCCCATGGCCAACAAAGAGTCTCCAATCTCTCAAACAGCTAAGTATCTTCAGACCTAGCCCCAAGACACACCAGACACGACCAAGGCGCCCCAGAGCGCGCCAGCATGTCGTGGCATGCCAGAACTGCACTCTCGGCACACTACAGGGCGCACCCGAAGCAATGGTGGCCATCCCCAGCAAGTTCAAGCCTCTCCATGTTGCCTATTCGCGTCCCTGACAACCTCTCTGTATCAGTGCAGCCTCAAGACCCCACCTCCCTCGCTGTGTTGACTAGAGTGACGCGTGCCCGCGCGCGCCAGATTCGACCAGAAGACTGCAGCCACTCATGCACTGTCCACCTTGCTCTCTCTCCGTCTAAGTGAGTCATAGGGGTCCTAAACCACGTCCGCAATACCGTGGTTTCGACCCCTAGCTCGCACTACCCCTCCTGCGAGCCACGGTGAAACCACCAGAGCTTCCAGCTCGGCGCACCGTCAGGGGCCTATAAATAGGCCTCCCCCTCGCTCCAGGACCCTCATTCCGCTCCTCTAGAGGCTAAATCACACCCCTAGCCACCCCATTCGAGCACACCGAGCTCTTGTGCTCGAAATCGATCGAGGCCGCGCCGCTTCGGAGATCTGTCAATATCGGGCTACATGCCAGCTCCGACACTCCTCTCTCCTTCTCCGTGACCATAGCAGCCTCAGGGAGCTTCCCCACCACCTCCCCGAGCTAATCCCTACCCGTAACACCTAGTTCATCACCTCCTGAATCAGCTCTACCGCAGCCACCTTGTTGCCGGTGAACCAGGGCCTCCCCATCGACCCCTCGACCACCAACAGGTACGTGATGGTGAGCTGGTTCCATTCCTGCAATCAGTTGGGCTCAAGGGCACCAGTAGCGTCGGCGACGTGCGTGCCCTCCCCTCTGTCCAAAGGTGGAAGACGACCCCGACAGGTGGGGCACACCTGTCGGTGGCTCTTCTCTCTCCCCCTATCTCCTCTCGGCCACTGACCACAGGTGCCGGCATGTCAGGTTTGAACCTAGCTGCGCGCGCGCCTTGGCTAGCTGGCTGGCTGGCAAGCTGGTCCGACCCAAGCCACAGGCTGAGCCATAGTCCCTTTTCTTTTTCTGTTTAATACGGTTTTAAAGCATTTTTGTAAAATTTGTTATCCAATATTATTTAATTATTTTTCCACCACAATTCTTCTAAAAATGAGTAGAATTTAATAGAGCCTTTGCACAAATTGTTTGGACAAGTTTTCAGTATAACAATAAATAAAAAGGCTATGTTGAATATTTTAGCTTTTGTTAAAATGATTTTTAAAAATGATTCCTTCATCAAAACCAGAGACAAATATTTTCAAAATGATAATATAGATTTATCAAAATGGAGCAACATTTTTAAAGTGAGTTTGTGTTCTGTTTTTGAGTGAGCTACTTATTATTTTATTATTTACTACGACGAGAGATACCACGTTTAACGAAGGAGTTGGACTTGAAGACCCCAAAGACCCTAGATACTTAGCTGATCAAGGCAAGGAACCCTTTGACCATGTTTGAGAAAAATACTATATTGCATGCTAGTAGAGCAATTATTCCCGTTCCATATGATCATGAATAATCGGTAAATTATCGATATGATGTTTATGATGGCTCCTCCGGAGCACTTGCATTTTGAGCATGATCCTACCACCTATGAGGATCACGTTAAAATCATGTTGACAAGTAGAGCTAAGCACAGTAGAAGCATGAGCATGATGATGGTTAATATTAAAGGTCTATGAAAACCCCGTCGGGTGCCACTAATGCTCGAGGGTGATGAAGAGTTAGGTGACCACTTGTGAAATAGTTGTGCACCGGGTGCATTTTGGTGTAAGTGGTTTCGGAAATGGGATTTGATTTATGATGTGTTGACCGACCCAACCTTACATGTGCGACCACGTTACCCCTTTATGGGATGGGGCTTTGTTGATTACTCTGGTCAGTGCTAGCAAAGATCCACATTACTAGTGACGGGAGTGATGTGTGGTCACTCTCGTGACGTAGTCATGCCAGGTAGGACGACTATGCCGTTTTTGCATGTTCCAGGCACACCGTTGGTCCCTGCATTGATGATACTATCTAGAGTCGGTGCTCGTAAGACGTACATCATGTGGGCTGGGTACCAATCAAGTGGACCTCTTTGTCTAGAATCGTCAGGGGAAAGGCATTGATCGGGTACTTACCTCGGGTATGTTATATACCACGAGTCATGGATGACACAGAAGTTTCCCCGATCTCGTGCGTACAGCGTACAACCTATTCGAATAGCCGTGTCCACGGTCAAGGACAGTTGGGTGGTGCTGCTTAAACTATGTCCAATCGTTTCCGCACAAACCAAGTGTTAGTAAGTGTGTGTGTGTGTTCAAGAAGATATGTGAAAGCGTGCATATGACCATGTTCAGTGACTTGGCATATCGGGTAGACCCGGAGTGCTCAGCCCATAGTAGATACGTTGATATCTGTAACCTGCTCTTCTAAATACCATCTAGCTCAAGTTGCATATCCATCTATGATCATGTTTATTTAACTTCTATGTTGCTATCCACCAATATTGCATATTACTTGTTGTCATACCTACTGCATTATGCATATCATGGGTTGTTTGCGAGTACATTCAAAGTACTCACTGGCTTGCCAGTGGTTATGTCATTGACCAGACATGACCTCATGGGCAGACTCTTAATATATATGTGAACTTGACCTTGATGTAATATTTTGGTATGTTGGATGTAAGACTCTTAATATTTAGTATCTGTGTGTTCGGTGAGCATTGATCTCTGGGATCACGCAGCATGTTCATTTGGCGATCTCAACTCGTAAGTCGGGGTCCCCACAGATATATTCCTCAATCAGACCTTGCACCCACTCACGCTGGCCTAACCTCCATTGATGGGAAGGCCTTCACGAAAAACTTCCGTTCCCCGCACGGGGGAGAGCGGGTTTGTGTCGTTCCCTTCCCACTGCAAGGGGTTGGCCCATGGCGCAATTATGGACATGACCTCATGGGCAGAGGTCTTTTTTCAATTGAAGACCCGCCGATGACTTGATCATCACGATCGGTTGCTGGGGGCACCATCTGCTCTTTGCCATCAACCCCTATGCGGACCATCTCGTCTTGCCATACTACAGATGTCTTGAACAACCACTGTAGAATGTTTCCAGGGATGGGGTCACGCTTTGCACCTAAGCGGGAGAGAACATCTGCTTCTTGGTTGTTTTCTCTTGAGACATGGTGGAACTCTAATCCTTCAAATTGTGCTGATATTTTGAGGACGACATTCATATAGGCCTCCAGTTTTGAATTCTTTTCATCAAATTTGCCGTTGATTTTTGAAATGGCGAGATTAGAGTCTCCTCGTACCTCGAGCCGCTGAATGCCTGTTGAGGCTGCCATCCGAACAACGTGTAACACGGCTTAGTATTCAGATGCCTTGTTTGAGTCGGCATACATGATCGGTAGCACGTACCGAACATTATCTTCGGTGGGGCACGTGAGAATGAATCCAGCCCCCAGACTGGCAACAGTTTTGGTCCTGTCGAAATAAATGTCCAATTAGGATAAGTGCTATATTCTCTAGGAAGTTCGGGCTTCGTCCAATCATCCATGAATTCGGCCAAGACCTGAGATTTGATGGCCCGTCGTGGCTTGTAGGTGATCTCGAAAGCAGCTGCTTGATGGCCCATTTTTATATGCAGGTAGTAGCATCCTTATTGTTTATAATATCATTTAGCGGAACCTCCGAACTCACAGTGAGCACACACTCCTGGAAATAGTGCTGAAGCTTCCGTGATGCAATAAACAATGTATAGGTGATCTTTTGGTAGTGTGGGTACATAGTTTTGCATGGGGTGCAAACTTTGGATACGTAGTATACCGGCCCTTGAATCCGTAGTTTTTGGCTTCTCGTTCTACGACGAGTACCGCAGTGACGACTTGATTGGTGGCCGAGATGTTTAGCAACATCGGCTCCCCTTTGAAAGGTGCTGCTAGTATGGGGTTGCTGGCTAATATCACCTTGATGTCCTCCAGAGCCGTTGTGGCCTCGTCGGTCCACTTTGAAGTATTTGGTTTTCTTTAGCAATTGATACAGTGGCAGGGCATTCTCGCCTAGACGGGATATAAATTGGCTTAGGGCCGCCACACAGCCCGCCAACTTTTGGACGTGATGTAGCTCTGTTGGTATCGCGAGCTATGACAATGCTCGTATTTTAGCTGGATTGGCTTTGATTCCTCTTTGCGATACGATAAATACGAGGAGTTTTCTGACGGGGACTCCGAAGACGCATTTATCTGGATTAAGTCGAATACCGTATTCCTGTAAGTTGGCAAAGGTCTCCCTGAGGTCGTCCACCAGCTAGTTGACGTGTCTGATCTTAATGACCACATAGTCTAGATATGCATCTACTGTTTTTCCGATTTGTTTCCCCAAGAATGTCCGGATCATGCCCCAGTAAGTGGTGCCCATGTTTTTTAGCCCAACGGCATTGTGTTAAAACAGAATGGCCCGTAGGGTGTTATAAATGCATTTGTTTCTTGATCGGATTCCTTCACCTTAATCTGATGGTATCCGGAGTAGGCATCAAGAAAGCATAGGGAATCATGGCCGGCTGTAGCGTCGATAATCTGATTTATTCAGGGCAACGGAAAGGGGTCCTTGGGGCAGGCTTTGTTTAGGTCTTTAAAATCGACACATAGCCGCCATGATTTATCCTTCTTTGGTACCATGACTAGGTTTGCCAACCAGTCGGGGTGTTTAATGTCCCTGATGAAACCGGCTTCTAGTAGCTTGGCGAGCTCTTCTCCCATGGCTTGGCGTTTAGGTTCAGAAAATCAGCGCAAGGCCTGTTTGAGAAGTTTGAAACCTTTTATTATGTTCAAGATGTACTCTGCCAGCCCCGGAGGATCCCTCGCATGTCTGATGGGTGCCAGGCAAATATGTCCTAGATTTCACATAGAAAAGCATGTATGCTTCGTGAACTTCAGGCTCCAGTTGTGCCCCAATTGATGACGTTTTATTGGGATCTATCGGGTGTACCTGGAAGTTAACGATTTCGTTAGCCGGTTTGAAGGATGTGGACTTGGGCCTTTTGCCGACTATTACATCGTTTTTATCTACCACAACACGTAGTGCCGTGAGTTCTTCTACGGCGAGGGTCTCTGCCAACACTTCCACGGCAAGGGATGCCGTTTTATTTTTGGCTCGGAGAGCCCTCTTGGGGTCACTGTTTAATCTCATCACTCTGTTTGGCCGTGGCATTTTGAGTTTCATGTACCCGTAATGCGGTATGTCTTGGAATCGTGTGAAGGCTTCGCGTCCCAACAGTGCATGGTAACCGTTGTGGAACAAGACGATATGAAAGAGTAGCTCTTCAGATCAGTAATTATCGGGTTACCGAATACTACGTCGAGCACTACTCGTCCTGTGCAGCGGGCCTCTCTCCCGGGGACAATACCCTAGAAGGTGGTTGTGATCGGCTTGGTTCTAGATCGGCCGAACTGCATTTTTTCAAGCGTGTCCTCATAAATGAGGTTGAGGTCGCTGCCCCCGTCCATTAGTACCTTGTTGAGTCTGAAGCCGTCGACTATGGGGTTTAAGACTAGGGCGGATGGTATCCGACCCATACTGGCCGTCGGCTCCTCGCCCTAGTCGAACGACATAGGTGTGTCCGACCATCGGTTTGCCGTTGCTACATGATGGATTTCATGGAGCTCCCGAAGGGCTCTCTTTCTTTAATTTTCTGAGGTGAACGTCTCGTAGATCGTTAAGATCTGTTTGGTTGTATCTGGCACTGCCATTGGCCGACGCTCCGAGGGTGTTGCAATGAGTATAGTTTCCTCGCTTTTTGTGACCTGCCTGAGGACCTAACATGCTCTAAGGCTAAGAGTGGAGCTTGATTCGGGCGGGGCGGAATGTATGGGACATGGCTCGTCTAATGGTATGTCACGGACCGATTTAGCTCGCATCCCAGTTATTTTCGCCGAATTCCCGGTTGTGACCAGACCTATAACCGAGAGTGTGTGTCTTGTCCGTATTAGTCTGGCGAGGATAGGGTCGTTACACATTCACTGAATTTGCAAAGCACTATCCCTGGCGCAGTATTTAAGCAGTATGCTCAATAACTCGGTGAACAATTGAATCCGGCGGCAGGAGAGGGCATTGAGGATACCCTCATCGTGGCAATGCTACTGGAAAGCGTGAATAAGTTCCCGCTCATTGCGGCCTCCAATCATGTTGTAGAGGAGGAATCTGGCCCAAAAGTGGTGTATTGATTCCCCTAGATTCTACATGACTTCATACGTAGCCGAGGAGCCGTATTCTTCTGTCTTATGCTTCGTATGGGTGGTGGGTGAGAAATGATTTTGGATTCCCGTGATTTGCAAGCAGGAGACCTCGATGGTCACATCCCCAACTAGGTCGCGTGCTAGGCCTGCTGCTGGCCCCAGCGCGTTGTTAGAGCAAGATAGATTTGTCAGACTGTTGGGTGAGCCCGGAAGATCGCTGATCAGGATGTAAACCGTCCTTAACTTAGGTGATTGATGCGTGGAGCCCATACCCGTGCACTCGACGATCTTGGTCAGTTGCTTAACGGGTGGGACGTAGATTTCCCTATCGTCGGTCTAAGCCCGATCTGGTCATAGACCGTAACCTGGTTGTTCGTCATCCCCATGACTTGTATTTGATCGAGTAGCTTGTCTAGCATGGGGATTTTAGTGGGGCTCGCGCCGCTTGATTGTTCAGGTTCAACCATTGTCGGTGATCCCCTGGTGTCGCTTGAGGTTGCTCCCAGTGTGTTCCTGGTCGAGCCGCGCTCTGGCATGTTTATCGCGCCGGACTCTAAGGCCGAGGTGGGGACGGAGGTCGCCCCAGTGGTGAGATTTGCAGCTCCGGACACCAAAGTGTCAGGGGCCGTGAGTTCCTTGAGAGGAGCTAAGATTTTTTATAACACTAGATCTCCCCGAGGGTCAGTGGTGAAATCTAGGTTCCCAAACCTCACTTCCTGACCGGGGGCAAACTTCTCAACCAGGTCGAGCTGGCTGGTCGGATTGGCATGTAGAACCGCTCTTCTGAAGGCGAAGATTTGTGTGGGGATGAAGACATCCCTATTAATGACCTCTTCGTTGATGACTAGGTGCGCCCTCGATCATTCTGACGATCCAATCAGTGGAACTCTCAATGCAAGCACCAATTTCTGTGTCAAAACCTGCAGATCTCGCGTAGGGGGTCCCGAACTGTGGACCTTAGATCGATGGGTTGCAGGAGAAAGGGGGAGATAAAGTTTACCCAGGTTCGTGCCCTCTTAAGGAGGTAAAACCCTACGTCCTCCTTGATTATATTGATGTGGTTGATGATTACAGAGTCTACCCCGAGATCATGTATACTAAACCCTATGTGGAATAATCCCCCTACATGGACGAGGACCCCGAGTTTATATAGTCACCGGGGGGCTAGGGTTACATGCAACCGACCTAGTCTACTTTACTTGGTCGCCACACCAGTCTTCGGGGTTCTCCTTCTTGAATACGAGACAATCGCACAGCCCGACCAATCATAGGCACAACCCATTAGGCCGTTCTCTTCATAGTAAGCCGCCTATCTGAGGACCCCTTATTACCAGACTCCCTCGCTTGGCACGTGAAACACTTGATGGAGCTTGTTTTAGTGGTGGTATCCGATGTTTGAATAGAGGATGAAGCTCTTGTCTTGTAGTTTCTTGTTGTAGGGGAGCGGCTTGACGAAATCATCTCCTTGTAGCTTAACTTGTCGCCGGTTGTTGAAGAAGGCTTTGTAATCGAAGGTGTTGTAGTCGGAGAAGCTTGAGCATTTGAGTCGTAGGTCTTTAAAGAGAACTTGGATTATTTGTAGTCATCTTGCACTTGCGTTCCACCTTTGATACTTCATGCACTAGATCTAGTAAGTTGGGGTAGGGTTGGCAATCTGCAATTTTCTTGACTTGGTAGCTGAGACCATTCAAGAAACATGCAATTGTTTACTCCTCATCTTCCTTGACATTGGCTCGTATCATGACCATTTTCATCTCTTGATAGTATTCTTCTACCGACTTGGTGCCTTGGTTGAGTAGTTGTAGCTTCTTGAAGAGGTCACGGTTATAGTGTGTAGCCACAAAGCAAGCTCTCATGAAATCCTTCATTTGGGCCCACGTGGTGATAGGAGGATCACCCCTTTCTCTTCTTTACTCAATCACTTGTTTCCACCAAATGATAACATAATCTTGGAACTCAAGTGAGGCCATGGAAATATTCTTCTCTTCATCAAAGTTTTGAAGACGAAAGATCTTATCAACTTTGAGTGCCCATGAAAGATAATCTTTGAGACCATTGCTTCCGGAGAATTTAGGCATAGTGAACTTGAGATTGTTGAGGCGATGCTCTTCATGGTTGTTGTTTTGGCGATGCCCTTGTCTTGGCGGAGGGTCTTCAATGTCGTTGTTGACTTGACGTTGTTGTTCTTCACATGGAGCTTGGTCATCCATTGGCTCGTCATGATTTGCTTGAGGTTGTTGGCGAGGTTGTGCTGCACGGTGTCATAGCTCTTGGTGCTCCTGTTGGTGCACGGCTTCGTCTTGCCTAGCATCTCAGAGTGATTCTTGTTCTTCATGCGCTTGGCGGTTGCGTTCTTGAATAGCGTGGGTTGCTTCTCAGAGAGCACGTTGAGCTTCAAGCACTTGCTCTTCACGTTGCCTTCGTCTTCATAGCATAGTTGTATGTGTTCTTTCTCCAAAGATTCTCATTCTTGTTGATGGCATCTATTATGCTCGGGAAGTCAATCTTGTTATCCATTGCCATGGAAAGGATTGTCCGAATCTTGGTTGTGGTGACAGTCATCACGTTGATGATTTCGAGCTCATGGAGGACTTGCGCCGGAAGAGTACTCAATGGAGTGGCGACTTGAGTAGCACTGTCGCGATGCAGTAGAGGTTGAGGACGCATGGTTCAGCATCAATGTGCGGATCTCGTCCATTTAGTTTCATAGCTTGTCATCGAGGTAGTCCCTCATGCGCACCTCAGATTCATGCAAGTCGGTGACGAGTAGCTTAATACGGTCGTTCATCGCGTCTTGTGCTTGGCGCATTCCTTTTTGGGTGTCGAAGAAGTGTAGTTTGGTGACGTAGTTGTTCTTGTCGTCGTCTTGATCCTTGAAGGCCGGGTTCGACATTCTAGTCCTATCCATATCACTCGAGTGGATATAAGTGGAAGAGTGAGAAGACAATATCAATTAGCGATCCAAAAGTTGAAAATGAACCAAGATCATCCGATGTGCTATTATGGAAATCATAGAATTGGTACCGAAGATTGTCCTTCTCACACCTACACAAATAAAGCTTACGAAGGAGCTTGGTTAGGATTGTGGCACAAAATTCAAGAAATTCAAAGATGAGAATAAAAAATGTTGAAAGAAATTTTCAAATTCGCAAGTAAGACAAGCTATATCAATAGCAAGGAGTATACACGGAAACATACACACTGATAGAGAAGTGGGGTCCATGGAAAATGCTCGTGTTGCACAATACTACAGAGATGCTAGCACGATTGCTCAAATGGGCGTGATACAAACTTGTGAAAAACATATAAGAAACAAAATGTGTTGTCTTCCTATTCTCTACTTTTGCTATATGTATGAGGCACAATGTTTCTCGCTCAAGTGATCCTAGATGATCAAGTATGATATGATATGATATCAATGTGATGCAATTTGGTGATGCTATTGCACTTTGCACTTTCTTAAAATCTTTGTTTTTCTCTCTTTTTGCGATGATATTTTTTATGGTCACTATGCGGGACGTGCACACCAAGCTAGAAATTATGTATGCGGGTACTATTGAAACACAACAGATATTAGTATAACACCACAATGTGATTCTTATGGTGTTTGCATGCAATTGAAGCTGTGCGGCATATGCATCACGAATGTGAACAAGTAGCATGGCCTGCAATACTCGATGGCTAGTCCCGATAGGCAAGTTCGACAAATAGGCTTGGGTGACAATGCAATGGTCAGGGTATAAGTCAAGAGTGTCGTTGCGTATACTGTCCTTACTTATGGTGAGGTATCAATGAAGAGGTAGTTGGCAATGATCCGGGTGATGATGAGTGGCATTGTTGGTGTAGAACAACTCCTAGTTAGCCGAGACACCTTAGGATGTGGCGGTGCTCGTGACTCAAAATCTCAGTTGCAAATGGGTTGCGAAAGAAATGGCGGTTGCTGTGGAAAAAACATTCTGCTTTGGAGGTTCCGGGAGCCGGAACGTCTGGTATGGATGGAAGGTCCGGGGGTAGGAAGTTCCGGGTAGAGCCGGAAGTTTCGGGGGTCAGGAAACTGCGGATGAACCCGAATTTCTAGATCTAAGTTTTGGGCGGAAAAATTGGAAGAAAAACCCAAATACCGCGGTCAAAACAAAAATTGGTGAAAGTTGGCTGCACGGAAAGCTAGATCCGCTTCTCCACAACGAAATCCAAGAATCCAAATCAACGAAGTCTGTTCAAATCCAACGAATCAAAGAAATGTTTGTATGGCTATTTTTGTGGTCATTTTTCGAAATTAGGTCAAATCAAACAAAAATTGGCTAGGAAGTGGGGGATCAGACTCCAAAGTGTGAATGAACGTGGCTCATGATGCCAATATGACATGGGCAAACCCGTGGTGGCCAAGCTTTTCACACTTGGAATGGGGAAAGAGGAAAATTAAAAAGAAACACAAGAACTCAAGAATACTCCTCAATCACACATCCACTAGATCCAAGTAAACACATGGGGTTACAAGATTCGAGGTCAACGAAAGGATACACATAACGATGGTCTTCCCTACGAGAGGGGCCTTGTATCCATGAGGGGATCTTCCCTAGATAGGGGCCTTCGTATCACGATAGATCTTCTCACATGGAGAACATCTCCATGGGTGGAGGATAGTAGATGGAGCTAAGCATTTATAGGCTAGGTCGAAAATAGGGGCTGAAGTGGTACGTCGGCACTCGGGCCCGGGTGACTGCATGCAGGCAGGCCAGAAGTTCCGGGTCAGGAGGGAAGTTCCGGGTGCTGAATGTTCTGGGCAGGTTCCGGGCTTTCCCGAGTGATGTCGTCGATCGAGGCGACAGGGCTGAGCAGGGACTGAAAGTTTCGGGCTCGCTAGACGTTCTGGCTGCCAGAGGTTCCGATCCAGTTTGGGGCTTGACAGAATGTTGTCGAAGTCCACGGTTGTCGAGCAGCACTGGGGCCGGAAGTTTCGGGCTCCGGAAGTTCTATGGCCTAAGATCTGACTTGCCCTTCCTTTGGCCATCTCTCCCATTCGTATTTGAGTGCATTTCCATAGTGTCCGGGAGACCTTGCTACTGGTACATAAGCTGCACAGAGTTTCCGCTTGAGGTAGCATCCACGCTCCAATTGTATCGAAGGAATAACCATTAAGTAGAGATGTCACCTTCGTCTCCAGGGCACGTTCACGGGCTCTTGTCATGGGGCCGCTTGGAGCTTGTGGTGTTGGTCACGTATCCATGGGGATGATCATGGGATGCTCCGTACCACTAGTCCTTGCATCTTCGCGCACTCACAAACAGCCCATCTCCCATCTCCAGCGATAGCATTCCTGCAACTTCTGCACCTCCCTTGCCGAGGGACCTATCTACACAACACATCTCCGATAAGATTACCCTCATCACCTCTAGCCACTACCCCTTGCTCACTCTTCATGGACGGACACCTCTCGTGCCATCCTCACGGTTGGCCACCCTCGCATGCCCCTCTCGACCTATAAGATACAATACCTCCTCTACCAATTTCTATAATGTGTATACAATGCTAGATTTTAGAATTAATTTGTTTAAAATACAATATTATGTTCTATTTGGATGAGCCCCTCTCTTTTTGTGCACATAAATGTGACGAAATGCATTATATACGTATTATGATGTGATCATGAAATGCATTATACGTATATGCATGTGTTGCTCGCAAATTAATTGACAAATTCAATGACGGAATGAATTACATATATACATTGTTGTAGTGGACACTTTATGCATGTGGCATGGAGCCAAAGCAACACCACTGTGTTCCCTGCGAATTGTCTCGCTCTAGGTTTCTTTTTGTAGGGAGTGTCTAGAGATTTGCCAATGTTTAGGCTAAACATTGATGCATTTTTGTTTTCTCATATTTCTAGAACTCAAATGTCCCTTTTTGGCAAAGGACATGCCAAAATTTTATAAGAATTCTACAAGTTATATATATATATATGCATTTCATTATTATATGTAATTGACAATGTCATCTTTAGTTTCAACATGTCACGAGAAGACATCCCTGAAAACAACAACACATTTAATCCTGATGAGAAAATTAATTCGGACGAAGGGTATGTCGTTACCAACAAGAAAGAATATAATCGTGACAATGGATATGTGATTGACGTGGTAGATGGAAACCCATGCCGGCCTAGGCTTGTGGGCAGTCGAGTAGACGACTATGGTGAGTCTATTAATAAGTCTAAGGAAGAATGCGTAATTAATAAGGTGGCCGCACTGCCAACCAATGTTACATGCTCCAGCTATAATTATACTATTATAAACATAATAAAGTTTAATTACATCTTCTATTGATTCCTGAATTAACATTCTTCCAAAATTGGGACTACCTATATATCTTAACTAAGTATCGGGTCAATTCATTTCCACGTAGTGGAATAAACACTACCTCAACCAAAGGAGCTGAAAAAACCTTCTACAAGGCCAAGCACAAACACTGCCACGGCACAGTTTCTGGTTTCACTTCAAATTACACTAATGGTGTGCGTATAAAGGTAGATCCATGGAAATCTCATCAACCTTGTGGTCTGGAAAGCTTCGGACACGAGCTATACATATGCCACTAGTGGGTGCAATAAGTATTGGAAATATTGCTGAAGTGGGATCCAATGTCACCACTTATTTTTAACAATGATGCCATGTTGATGAAGTTGGGCTCCCACTCCATCAAGGCGCTTTTTTCCATGTCATATCTAGGATTTTTTTCGCTAGTGGAAGAGATAATGATACAGGTGAAGTTGTCCCATCTTTCAATGAGATGTGACTATCATTATGGTGGAGTAGACTCTGATGATTTGACTACGAAAGTGCAATGATGTCAGGGCTTAGCAATTGCTAAACCAACTCCGAGAGATTATTGATCGCACTGGATCACAATCAACTAGACCATGAGGGTCTACTTCCTGCATGTAAACAAAGAAGAAGCAAGAAACTAAAATTGCAATCTGGATATTGTGAATATAAGAAGAAAGCCTATTAGTGAAAGTGGGGTTCTGTGACACCTTGGTCTAGTCGTTGAACACAAATGAAGGACGTGAGTTGGAGCTATGGCGAACTTCGATATGGACAAAACCCAAGTCTAACTGGTGCCTTAAAGACTGTATTTATAGGGGGGAGGGAGGGGATTTCGTCTGCCCTTGGCAATGTGGGACTAAAACACCTCCTCAGTCGTTTCCCCTACAATACGGACTCCAAAACAACCTATCAAGAAGTATTTCGAAATTAAATGGGCATGGAAAAAAATAAGGTGGTGCAACACCTATAATAAGGTATGGACGAAATTTATGAAGGGGCATTCATACTTCTCCAACGTATCTATAATTTTTTACTGCTTCATGCTACTATATCATCAATCTTGGATACTTTATATGCAAAAATATGCTATCTTAAATCATTTTTAGGAACTAACCTATTAATCTAGTGCCCATGTCAGTTCTTGTTTTTGGTGTGTTTTTGACTTTTGCCGAAAACCAATAGAAAGCGGAGACCAAACACGACGAAACTTTTGATGAACTTTTCTGGACTAAAAGAGATGCATGGAACCTCGGGAGAATATGTGAGGGTCCATGAGGTTTCGACGAGCCTCGGGCGCACCCAGGGGATAGGGCGTGCCCTGTGAGCTCGAGGGACCCTCGTGGCTCCTGTTGACCTAATTCTGCCTCCATAAATTCTAAAATATTCCAGAAACATCACAAACCCACCTGAAACACTTTTTCCGCTATTGTAAGTCTCTGTTTCGCTGCAATCCATCTCGAGACCTTTTATTCTACCCTGTCGGACGGGGAATCGACCATGAAGGCCTTATATATCAACCTTGCTGCCTTCATGATGATGTGTGAGTAGTTTACCAAAGACCTATGACTTCATAGCTAGTATCTAGATGGCTTCTTCTCTCTCGTTGATCTTCAATACCATGTTCTCCGCGATTCTCGTGGTGATCTATCCATTGTAATCTTCTTTTGCGGTGTGTTTGTTGGGATCAAATGAATTGTGCATTTATGATCAGCTTATTCCTGAAAGTAATTGAGTCTTCTGTAAATTATATTATGATTATTATAGCTTCATATTTCTCTCTAATCTATTGATTTGGTTTGGCTAGCTTGACTGATTTACATTTAGTGGGAGGGGTGCATTGTAGTAGGTTCAATCTTGCGGTGCCCTATTGATACGTCACCAATGTATCTATAATTTTTTATTATTCCATGCTATTATATTATCATTTTAGGGTACTTTTTACGCATTTACTTGTTATTTTTCGTTATTTTTTAGCACTAACCTATTAACCAAGTGCCAAGTGTCCATTGTTATTTTCTGCATGTTTTTGGCTTTTCAAGAGTATTGTACAAAACGAAGTCCAAATACGTAGGAACTTTTTGACAACTTTTTCTGGACAGAATAAGGACCTATAAGCTTTGGAAGTAGATCGGACACCCCACGGGGTGGCGCCAAGCCAACAGGGTGCGCCTAGGCAGGTGGCCGCGCCCTGATGGCTTGGGGCCACCTCCCTTAGCCTCCAGAGTTCCTCTCTATCCTATAAATTCACATTAATCACCAAAACCATAGAGAGCCTCTCGAAACACTTTTTTCGCTGACTCAATTCTTTGTTCCACCGTGTTGCCATCTAGAGCCATGTTCCGGTGCCCTCTTAGAGAGGGGATCGGTCATGGAGAGCCTCTGCATCAACCTTGCTTCTCTCATGGTGATGTGTGAGTAGTTCACCATAGACCTATGAGTTTGTAGTTAGTACCTAGATGGTTGTCTCTCTCTATGTTCTGCATTGCCATGATCACCATGATTTTTACGCTGATCTATCTTATGTAATCACTTTGTGCGGTGCGTTTGTTGGGATTCGATGAATTCTGGGTTTATGTTCAAGTTATTCATGAAATATATTTGAGACTTATCTAAATTCTTATATGCATGATTATGATAGATTCGTAATTCTATCTGATCTATTAATTTGGCTTGGCCAACTAGATTGGTCTATATTCAGTGAGAGAGGTGCGTTGTAGTGGGTTCAATCTTGTGGTGCTCTATATCCAAGTGACAAAGTAGGGGACAAGACACACATTATTATTGCTGACACAAAAGATTAAACGATTGGGTTGATTCATATTAATTGACTCCCTTTGTCTAGATCATGTCATTGTTCTCCAGGCATTACTCTATTTTATTCAATACACTAGATGCATGTTGGGTAGCACGCGTTGGGTGGAGTAATAGTGGTAGATGCGGGTAGGAGTCGGTGTACTTTCTTACGGACGTGATGCATATATGTAATGATCATTGCCATGAATAAGTATGGCATAACTATGTGGTTTTCTGTCAATTACAAAACGGTAATTTGTTTACCCATCGTATGCTTTCTACGAGAGAGAAACCTCTAGCCAAAATTATGGCCCACGGGTCTATTCACAAATATATTTACAAAAATAAAAATACCTCGCTGGATTTTATTACTTGCACTTACTTTCTATAGTTAATATATTTCAACTATCTATATATCACTACTTATCACTTGCAAGTAACGAGTTCAAGGGGATTGGAACCATCTTGCCCACGTTGGGTGCAAGTGTGTGCTCATTTGTTTGTAGGCGATGAAGACGGGAAATTGTGTGGTACTCATATTGGTTTGATAACCTTGGTTCTCACTTATGGAAATACTTATCTATATCGTATTGCATCATCCCCTCCTCTTCGAGGAAAACCCCAACACAGAATACAGGTATCATCTATATCCTAGTGACAGAAGGGGACAAGAAACATATTTGTATTGTTGATAATAAGGATAAAACAATGGGGTTTGAATACATTGCTTGTCTTACTTTGTCTACATGATGTCATCTTGCTCCAAGAATTGCACTATTTGTTATGACCTTAATACCATAGATGCAGGCTGGATAGCGGGCGATTGGTGGAGTAATGATTGTAGATGTAGAGTCATTTCGGTCTACTTATTCATGGATGTGATGCCTATATGCATGATCATTACCATGAATGACATCAAAACTATAAGCTTGTCTATCAATTTCCCAATAGTAATTTGTGTACTCAATGTATGCTTTGCTTTTGATAGAGAAGCCTCCCACGAAAACTATGTTCCCCGAGTCTACATAATCAAATTGCTAGAACCCTAAAAACCTCGCTGCCTTTTATTCATTTTTATTTTACTTTTACATATCTATCTCTATCAGAATTAATTCTTCCAAGTAATGAGTCCAAGGGGATTGACAACCCTCTTGCCCATGTTGCGAGCAAGCGTTTGGTTTTGTGTGTGTAGGTGCTGACGATGATAGTTTGTCTTTCTTGTCCTATTGGTTGGATAAACCTTGGTTCTTGTCATGGTTTTTTCATGGCATATGTCATAGCGGGAGGACTAGGTCTTGGAGCCATTGCAACTAGGTGGTTTCTTGGATGGGATTGATTGGGAACGAGAGACAAAGGTTTACCAAGGTTCTACCCCTCCAATGGAGGTAAAATCATATGTCCTGCTTGTGTGTTATTGATGATGACAATCTCGATTACAAGGGTGCGGAATCGCTAAACTAGCTCTCGAGAATTTCTTACTTGATATCTCTACCTTAGGGCTCCCCTTATATATAGATTTAGGCCATGAGATTAGAATAGAATTCTTATCGTAATACAACCCGTGACCAAGTCTACTTCCTACACGTCTGGTTTCTCAAGTAAGGGAGATTCCTTATGAATCCCTTCATGAGCCGGTACACCAAGTACTGGTCCATGAGTTGGACTTCTTGGATTAGTCGCCTCCTGGGCCTCAAGCTTCACGACTTCCGTGGACCATATAATAAATCTAGGCATGATCCGCCACTTGACAGTCGGGTCATATCCTCGTTGGGTCATACCATGGGGTATATCCCCAATATTAGCCCCCATGTTAACCTGGATTCATCCATGTTAATATCCATCCTGAAAAGAAAAAAACATGAATGCCCTGAGTTCAAATTTGTAAGCCGGCAATTTTCTTTTCCTCCAACTATCAACGCAAAGCATGCCGTGTTCAAACTATGGTCGGTACATCTGTCGCATTTCAGGACTTGGCATATTTTCCTTTGTCAATGTCTTGATGTCATCCTTGCTGACCTCCGAAATTCATGCGTGTCATCATGGCAAAAAAATTGAACAGATTTCATATCTGGTCACGCACGGGAATCGAAGATTCTTTGTAGCCACAAATTACTGCGATAGTTCGTGTTTCCACCGAGCGGCTTCGGGTATTCTCCTTATAAATAGTCCACTCGACCCCCTTTTCATATTTTACCTCGTCTTCTTCCTCTTGCCTGTGAAATGAAGCCCGGGCTCTCCAGAGTTCATCTTTGCAAAAGGATCCTTCTTCGGGAGCATAACACCTCAAAACCTTCTTCATCTTGAAGTTGGTGAGTACCATCCCCCCATTAGGTTTTCAGTGTTCTTCATAGTATATCAGAGTTTGTTAGTATTCATAGATTCTTATCAAACATCAGTTGTCGATCTAGTTTCCCCCACGGCCTCTTGCCAATAATGCTTAGTTTTGCTGTTGTCGTATTCCCTTAGAGCTATAGATCCATAACAATATATCCATAAGATTTGGGAACGCTTCACCTCGGGTTCTTCCAGTAGTTCTTAGGGATTTTATTCTTCTTTTTCTCTAGTCATTAGATCCGGGAAAATTGTTTATGCCGGCGAAAACTGTCAAGTCTTTTTAGACCTTGTGTTTACTACTGGCTTGCTCATTGAGATGCCGACTCATTTCAGAACCTGTAAACTTACCATGTTACCGGATCATTTACTAATGTCAAGTCTATCTACCTTGCCGTCTTATCAAGGAATCATGTCATTAGGCATCTGCCTTGAAACTCATATGGCAGAAAGACTCTAGATCTCCCTGAAATACCGGCTCAATCATGCCGGCTTATAAACTGACTTGATATCCTCTCCTAAATCCATATTTAGCCTTGAAAAATACATATTTTAATACTTGTGTCTATCTCATTTATTTTGTGTCCTTTACTTTGTAGTTCAATAACAAGAAAACTTGATGGCCCCAAAGGCGAGCAAAGCCATCGGTTGGCTTAGGTCCTAAGAATATATGCTCACTTTGGATAATCTAGTGAGCCACGGTCTCTTGCGGACTCAGGCAGAAATTAGTTGGAGAGCTTGTTAAGAAGAACATTTCCCCAACCTCAACAGGGGGAAATTGTTGTTGTTTCATATCATCTGTAAAGAGGTTTTCGGTCGCCTGGTTCAAAGTTTTTTAGATATCTGCTCCACTTTTTCAACATTGGACCGCAAGATATAGGTCCCAACTCCATGACAAATCTCTGTCAGTTCCAAGTTATCCGAGAGGTATATCTTCAAATCAAGACAACTATCACTCTCTTCTACAAAGTTTCTACATTAATCATCAAATCGAGGGCAAAGATGGGCTCAGCATAGAGCTTGGGGTAATATCAATCTAGAAAATGAAAAATACTAATTTTCTCAAAGCCAGACTCACAAGTCATCCCAAAGGTTGCGCCAAGACTTGGTTCTAGCGGATCAGCACCGTTGTTTCCATTCTGGCTTGGCCGTCTGACGAAGAAAAAAAGCAATTGGCACCACTTTGCCTAAGGTTGAAAGCTTTGAGGTCTCATGGCCTCATCCGGGTCGATCTAACCAGGTGATGGATAAGATGGCGAATCCACCCTCTTAGCTTGAGGGGCGACTTGATGTGCAACTATATAGCCGAGATAACACATGTTCAATGCTTTAGTCAAGTTGACTTGACTGAGGTTACCAAAATCACCAAGAACTTTTTTAGTGACCTTAAGGTGAAACGCAGTGTAACCACGTTCGCTCCATTTTGTTTGACCAATCTAGTTCCTCCAATGAGCATCCTTAGACATGTTGGAAATTTCTTTTATACTTGTCTTATTTATCATACTTAATCTCTGGCTTACTTTTCGCTGCGGGTGGACTCTAATAGGTGGAAAGCCAAAGCCAGAACTCCACCCCCCCAGCTGGTTGTGCGGGTGAGCGAGGAGGCGAAACAGATGCCGGAGAAGAATCTGAGGTAGAAATCGACTCACTTGGCCACCTCTTTGTTGAACTTTCTGATACTCCTTCCTCCGAGGATAATGCCGAGACCAGCCAAGCCAAGAACATTGTGGTAATTTCAGATTCATCCAACTCATCAGAAATATATCTCCCGACGAGAACGAGACGAGTCGTCTGAAAAGTTAAGTTCTCGCATCTAGATGCTCATTTAGATCCTAAATTTTGTTTGAAGAAAACTCAACAAGTCGACATGTCAAAACGCAAGATCCGAAGAAGCTCCAGGGAGTTATCTTTTGTATTACCCCTAGAGGTAGTCACCCGCGAGCAGTGCGTCGAGGTGCCTCAGAGTCCAACCTCGTCTCATCCTCAAGACGGTCTTTTTAAACAACCACTCAATCCTTCTATCTCTGGTTATCAGGAATCACCACCTTCTTTTGGACATTCCACTAAAACCTGGCTTTCAGCCATTACGATCAAACGCGGGTAAGTACCCTTGAGTCATACTTATACTTGTATTGCCACAATTGTTTCTTTAACCTGATATTTTACATTCATGATTTACATGGCTAAAGCCTTTGTGACAAAAAGGGCTGCTGGGTCATCTTGTACTGATGTAGGGTCTAATGCTCAAGACCCGCTAGAGGTCGACCCAAAAATTAGTCCTTCTAGACCAAATGATCTAAACATTTGGAACGAGCCTCGACATGAAGGCGAGCTGGTTTATGCTGATAAGATGACTACTAGGGAAGAAACTCTTGAAGAACAAACTCATGTTGATGACCCGACCCAGCATGTTGACCCGACAAGCCCTGCACACACCTCCAGTCCTGTGCATGAGGTTAATGGAATTGCCCCATCATAGGCAATGGATGACATAGGATGGCTATTTTTCAAGAAGCTCAAAAAAGACCAATAGCTTCAAATGCCAGGTTTAAAGAATGTAGAAAATAATAAATCGGCCATTACCCCCGAAGGAAAGCCAAGTTAGAGCCTCCAAACTTGGACAAACTTTGTATAATTGACCTACACCAAGAATTCCTAACCCAACTGTCTGATCGCCGATATACTGAAGCGATCTTGTTAAGAATGCTAAATAAGAAGTATGAGGTATGAAGTCTTGAGTTTTATCCATTTGTTATGTATACTCTTTTAGCTCGCAAAGTCCAGCTCAGTAGTAATAGTACTAAGCTAGGTCTTGAAATAATAGCTTGTGAACTTTACGAGAACAGACCGTAGTCCCCAAGGACTGGGTCAATATGAAAATAATGAGCCGGTGCTTTAATAAGCCAAAACTAAATATGATAAATTTCAACCGATAGCCCCTAAGTACAAGGTAATTATCGAAATAAGGAGTTAGTGCTTTAAGAAACTTAAAATCAATATGATAAAATTCAACATGTAGCCCCCAATGGTGAGCTTATCTCTTTCAGATAGTCGGGTCTCTTTATAATGAAAAGGAAATGTCTTGCATTAGCCGCCAAGTGCCATGTGACTTGAGCAGAATACAACTTCGGAGAAGTGTAGCCCTCAAGTGTCGAGTCGTCTGCCTGCGGTGGCTGGGGGCATTTAAACTTGTTTTGATGTCTTGTATGTTTGCAGGAAATGTTGGATGAATTTTAATCGTCTGTTGTCGGCTTACAAAAGAGGCTCAAACAAGAGAAAGAACTCTAGAGGTGAGCAGAAGCATTGGCGGGTAACCTTCAAAAACCGTTGAGCCATTCTATTGATATTTGCAGAAGACTAGGGCCGGCTTCGACAAAGTTAAAACCGTCTTACGACAAAATGTTGAGACACCGAAGAGCAACTTGGTTCAACAAAGGAAGAACTAGAAAGTCTATGATTTCATATTACCGAAATGACTGAGGCCATCTTTGGTAAGTGATTATATCATAGTCATTTTCTGGGTTTAAATTATAAGTCAGCTCTTCTGTTTAGCTTTATTGTTTCACAGGCAGGGAAAGTGGCCTTCTTGTGCAGCAGCCTATAATGAAATTGAAGGCCATATTCACATACCTAGAACAAATGTTAAAAGGATTTGTTTATACTGTAAAATGTGTGACAAACACCGAGAAGACTCCTAACCAGCTCAAAACCTTGCTCACGGACTGGTCAACACTTCCTCGGTGCATTCATGAGGTGAAAATATAGGCCGCTCAAGTTGGGGCCAACATGGAACTTTCACGTGCGAAGGCGTATTTGCCTAAGTTAGAGCTGGTTCAAATGAAGGGGGGTATCCTGAATTTAGTTTGGACGGCTCAGAGTTCACACAGGAAGATTACACAAAGTGTGTGAGGGAAACCCACATGTTGGCGACTTTTCGGTAACGAGATTGAACTAGGTATAGAGATACCGACGATCGAATCTCGGGCAAGTAACATATTGAAGGACAAAGAGAACATCATATGAGATTAACTGAATCCTTGACATAGAGGTTCAACTGATAAGATCTTAGTAGAATATGTAGATCCAATATGGATGTCCAGGTCCCGCTACTGGATATTGACCGGAGAGTGTTTCGGTCATGTCTACATAGTTCTCGACCCGCAGGGTCTGCACACTTAAGGTTTGGTGATGTTTCGGTATAGCTGAGTTGTAGGTGTTGGTTACAGAAGGTTGTTTGGAGTCCCGGATGAGATCCTGGACGTCACGGCGAGCTCCAGAAAGGACCGGAGGTAAAGATTGATATATAGGAAGTCCTATTTTGGTCACCGGAAAAGTTTTGGGCTCATCGGTAGTGTACCGGGAGTGCCGGGAGGGTACCGGGGGACCACCGGGAGGGGTGTGACGACCCGAGAGCCTTGTGGGCTATGAGAAGAGGTGGACCCGCCCCTAGTGGGCTGGACAAAGCCTCTCTCAAAGGCCCATGCGGCTAGGAGAAGAGATAAATGGTAAAAGACCTTTAAAAGGAAGGGAAGGAGGAGTCCTCCCAATGTAGTCCACCTTCCCACAAGGGAAGGTGGACTCTTCCTTGGTTCGGCCGACCCCTTCTCCTTGGAATGTGGACCAAGGTTGCCTCCTCTCCTCTCCTCCTATATATACTAGAGGTTTTTGAGGGTTTTGAACACAACAATCAGCCACGTGCTTCCCTCTCTCTAGATCTGTTTCTCCTCTAGTCTAGTTTCAGAGGTGCTTAGGCGAAGGTCTGCTGGACTAGCTCCACCACCATCACTGTCACGTCTTCGCGCTACCGGAGAACTCATCTACCTCTCTGCCCCCTCTTTCTAGATCAAGAAGGCGGAGATCATCATCGAGTTGCATGTGTGCTGAATGTGGAGGTGCCGTCCGTTCGACACTAGATCGGGATGGATCGTGATGGGATCGCGGGACGGACCGTGATGAGATGGCGGGACGAGCTGCGATTTGGATCGCGAATATGTTCCACAACATCAACCACGTTATATAAGCTTCCGCTTAGCGATCTATAAGGGTATGTAGATTCACTCTCCCCTCTCGTAGATGATCATCACCATGGATAGGTATTGCGTGTGCGTAGGAAAGTTATTGTTTCCCATGCAACGTTCCCAACAATTGTTGACATCAAACATGTCCATGGTTATCTCGTAGCTCTCTATCCATGTTGTCGGCTCGAGATCATCTGTGAAATATGGAACCTCATGAGGACCCTTGAAATCCTTCCGCATACGTTCGTTGTGCAGAGCCGGTGCAAGGCCTGGTATGACGATCCTCCTGGTGATCAAACCCGTCGGCAAATAAATTGGCTGGGTTTGGAGCGAGGCACTTGACCTGCCGCAGCGGTTACCTCTTCTGCCTCGCACAAGGCCCGAGTTACCTCGACGATTCCCTGCGTATCTAACACCACCGCCCGGGTTGGGGACTTCCGAACCTGCTGTCTCCAGCCACTGCTAGAAACTGTAGGGGACTCTGCGTGTCGACTTTTCCTGTGAGTTGCATAAGGGGTAGAGTGAACCCGAACCTGACTATAGGAGTATTTCTCCTGTTGGGTGAACGCGGTTTTCAACCTCTCAATGACATTCCTGACCTCAATTTCAATTGGGTTGTTTTAGTGATTGGAAGTGCCTCAATGTTACGAGTCGCTGCTAGTATATTGTCCACAAGATTGGAGAAGTGGCCTACTGGTGTCTGGAAATGATGAGGTGGCGATTAAGTCGGCGGGGGCTGAGTGGGCTCATACTGCTGAGCCGTTTGATGTAACTGATCCACCTGTGGCTGCCCAGTCCCCGACATATATGTGGAGTATTGAACAAACATTTCGGTTTGAGATTACGGGGCACACTACTTTCCTGCCTCCTTCGATTTACTGCCTCTGAGGCATCTCGACAAAGGCCTAGCTACCAAGCTTCTGCTTTCAATAATTCAGCCTCATTGTGGGTGTGAGTGTGTAAATCCGCCATATGAGTGTTCTAAGCGTTGATTTCCTCCTGAACTTTAGTCATCTGCCCGCGAAGTTTGATTAACTTTGTGTTTCATTCCTCCTGATTCTCCACGGTTACTGATGTCTCTATGAGCTTTTGTCGTCTGAGCTATCAAGTCGATCATGGCTTGAGCCGGCCTTTTCCTTGACTTGGACGTGTTTGGGACTAGCACCAAGGCGTCGGAGCCGTTCGCCGATCCAGCCGTCATGGAATCGAGAGCCGCCAAGGTACCTATCATGTACATGGCGGCTTGGAGAGGCGACTCAACTGGATCCCGAGCACTATCATCATCGGGGTAGCCTCAAGCCTACCATCGAAGAGTGGACAGATTGACTTGACGTCTCCAATTGAAGACTCGCAATCAGAATAGACGCTAGTGTCTTCTCTAGCCACGGAGTTATCCATGAGGTTGACCCTGTGAGTGAATCCTACAAAGACATGACTCCGGTTGGCTCGAACCCGTACGGGTCAGGCGTGTCGAGCCGGCTCGACAATGTCGGTGCACTTGTGCGGCGCGGGTCCTGATTCATTAATCTTGCTGATGAATACATGGATCTTATCGAGGGGAACCGGTACCCATAGTCGATTGAGCCGGCCTAGGGACCCAGCATGAATCATCGATGTAGAACTTTCCATGGAGGCTCTTGGGTGATTCGGTTGATTGTATATCCCTCGATCCCAGGGTGAGCTCCCTCAAAGAAATAAACACCACCGTGCGCTAGCCCCATGATGGGCGCCGACTATTATGGTTTTGTTACGGTAGATGTCCTAGCAGGAGGACAAAATCTAGGAGCCACCGGAACAAGGTGGTTACTTGGATGGGGTTGATCTGGAACGAGACACAAGGGTTTACCCAGGTTCGGCCCGTCCGATTGAGGTAAAAGCCTATGTCCTCCTTGTGTGTTATTAATGATGATGATCTCTATTACAAGGGTGCAGAATCGCTAATCCAGCTCTCGAGGATTCTTACTTGATCTCTCTACCTCATGGGCTCCCTCTTATATATAGGTTGAGGTCATGAGATTACAATTGATTCTACGTTGTAATACAGTTAGTGACCTAGTCTACTTTCTACTCGTCTTGGTTCTCAAGTAAGGGATATTCCTTATGACTCCCTCCGTGAACCAGCCCGCAAAGTTATGGTCCTTGAGCCGACCTTCTTCAATTAGCCGCCTCCTGGGCCTTAAGCACACGGGCTTCCACGGTCCATATAATAATTCTAGGTATGAGCTGCCATTCAACAGCCGGGTCATTCCCTGGTCGGGTCGTACCATGGGTATATCCTCTACAGTTCTCAACGGAGGAAAATAATTACCTATACTCTATTGCTCCACCCTTCCTCTTTGAGGAAAAACCCAACACAACTCACAAGTAGCACGAAGAATTTCTCATGCCGTTGTGGGGAAGATAACATCAAATTCTCATTAGTTTCCTTCACACAAATTACCAATCACTTGTTCTACTTTTACTTGTCTTTTTATACTTGCCTTTATTTGCTAGCTACAAAAAATCAAAAACATAAAAATATTTCTATTTGCTAGCTTACTTGCTTGGTCACTATGTCTTGAGAAAATACCAAACTATGTGACCTCTTAAATACTAATAATAATGATTTTATTGGTACTCTAATACCACCCGCCACTAGTGAGGAGTCTTATGGTATCAATGTTGCCTTGCTAAATCTTGTTATGAAAGAACAGTTTTCTGGAAATCCCCTCTCATCTCAATACATTCCTTGATCTATGTGATATGCAAAATAAAAAGGACTTTTATAATGATATTGTTAAACTGAAATTATTTCCTTCCTCACTAAGGCAACGTGCTAAAACTTGGTTTTCATATTTACCTTGCAATAGTATTGATTCATGCGATAAGTGTAAACATGCTTTTATTGCTAAATATCTTCCTCCCGCTAAGATTATCTCTCTTAGAAATCAAATTATGAACTTTAAGAAAATTGAGCAATAACATGTTGCCCAATCTTGGGAGAGAATAAAATTAATGATTAGAAATTGTCCCACTCAAGGTTTAAGCTTATGGGCAATGATACAAAAAATATGTGGGACTAAACATTGTTTCGAGAAATCTTCTACACTCAATTTGTGGGGGTACCTACAATACTCCTTGATAATATGATGAAAAATTGGTGTCAATGGCACACATAAAGAGATCCAATAGGTACGAAGGTAAATTTTGTCGAACAAATTACTATGTTGAGTGATAAAATGTATGCTCTTATGAATATGTTTGCTAGTAAAAATTCTATTGTTAGTCCTAATGATGCGCCACTATCTACTTTGATTGAGCAAAGTAATGATGCTATAGATATGAACTTTATCACTAGAAAGAATTTCAATAATAATGCTTATAGAGGGAATTTCAATCCTAAGCCATATCCCCGTAATCCCTCCAACTATTATGGTAATTCCTATGGTAATTCATACAAATATAATAGTATGATACCCTATGATCTTGAGAACCAAATTAAAAGATGTATTAGTTCTCAAAACATTTACAATACTATGGTAAAAAAACTACACGAAGTTGATGATATGAATATGAACATGGATAGAATTAGTCATGATGTGGGAATAGTCAAAATATAAAAAAACTCCACCTAATCATGATATAAATAAGTCAATTAAATCTATCAAAATCTTTGCTTATGAAAGTAAGGAGGGACTGCTAGATTAAGAGCTAAGTGAAATTCCTAGAAAAGAATCTTCCACACAATTTTTGCGGTAATCATGACGAAGATATTAAAATGTTTGGTGTTTATCCTATTGAATCATTGGTTGGTAATATAAAACTTGATGCAAAAGGGATTGAATAAGAGTTACCTTTAGTTAGAAAGAGCATCCATAGTTCGAAGTGTGATGATCTTAATGGTAAAAATGAAAAAATGGGTTTGGAGAGGTCAAAACTTTACATTTATGCACCCACTACTTTGGATTATAAGGAATTTAATTATGATAGTTGTTATTTGGTTGAATGTATTTCCTTGTTACAATGCATAATTAGTTCACCTAATGCATATGAAAAAAATAAATCCTTTTACGAAACATATAGTAGAAGCTACGATAAAAGCTCATGAGGTGAAACGTGAACTACATGTTTCAATACCTAGAAACTTGCACGATGAATGGCAACCTACTACTAAAATTAAGCTTAAAGATTTTGAATGTAATGCTTTGTGTGACATTGGTGCTAGTGTTTCTATTGTACCTATATCTCTTTGTGATCCGCTAAGTCTCACTGATATAAATGAGTGTTCCCTCAATTTGCACCTAGCGGATTCCACCATTAAGTAACCATTAGTGTGGGACCCCGAATTACGAGTCGTGATCACGGAATGAACGTCTCAGTGATCCTAGAGATCAATTCTCAGTGAACACATAGAAAACTGAATAGCAAGAGTCTTACATCCATACATACCGTTTGATACAAATAATGTCCATTGCGGTCAAGTCTTACATATATGGGGCCTTGAAGGCCAACACACCAACTTGAACAATAACGGAAATATTGGTCGAATGCGTGAACCCATGCCAGCATCCTTAACCTATGGGCATTCTGACTGGGAAGCGTCCTAGCTCGTAGGAACGTCACCAAAGTACTCTTCATCATCTCCTACTCTCTCTTACCTGGACAATGAAGTAATGAGTGGCAAGACAATGAGTACTTTGAATGTACTCGCAAGCAGCCCATGATGTGGGACAAGGCAATAATGAAACATGATATATCACAAGTATTCAGCCTTTGCAGAAAGCAAGTTTTTCCCTGAATGTAGTAACATGATCAAATGCTTGTACGGATATGCATCATAAGGTAAGCGTTAACCGTGTGAATGAGTTACAAATATTAATATCATCCGAGGATTGAACATCCCATATTCACTCTTCATGCCAAGTCATCCAACTAGAGCCAGTACCATCTTCCTCATACACACATACACTCACACTTGGTTTATGTGAAAACGACTGGACGTAGTTTAAGAAGGATTACCCAACTATCCTTGATCGTGGACACAACTATTCGAATAGTTTTACACTCATCAGAGGTTACGCGATGTACCCACGAGATTTTGGAAACTTCTGTGTCATCCACGACTCGCGGGATATAACATACCCGAGGTTAGTGCCCGAACATTGCCTTCCCCCTGCAACACTAAACAAAGAGTACACTCGATTGGTACCCAACCCACATGGTGTACATCTTACGAGCACCAACTCTAGATCATAGCATCCATGCAGGGACCAACGGTGTACCCCGAACCAGTAAAAATAGCATAGTCGCCCTTCCTGGCACGACCTCGTCACGAGAGTGAAAACGCCACACCCGCCACTAGTAATTTGGGCTCTTTGCTAGCATCGACCAGAGTAGTCAACAAATCCCTGTTCGCATATTAAGGTATCGCGGTCACTCATGTACGGTTGGGATGGTCAGCAAATCTCAAATCTAATCCCATTTCCGAAACCACATAAACAAAACCTTTTTGGTACACCACTTCTTTCTCAAGTATTCATCATCTCAACACCATCACCCTCGGACATTAGTGGCACCCGACAGGGTTTTCGAAAGCCTTTGAAACCACCTTTGTTTTTTCGTAACCATGCATATGCTCATAACATGCGTAGCATACTAGCAACTTAACTACTCTCATTGGTTGATCCTCGTAGGTGGTAAGATCATGCAGAAATGCAAGAGTTAACAAGGAACTATCGGGAACACCATGCGGGGGGGTTTACCGATTCAATCATGACAACATGCATAGGGCTGAGTAATAAACATGGCATGCAAGAAATATTTTCTCAAACATGGTCAAAGGGCTGCTTGCCTTGCTCACATAAGTCTTCGGGGCCTTCCAGGTCTTCTGGTATAACTCCGAGTACTCCGTCAACTTTCGCTGGAAATAACCACGATAGCCCACACAGCAAGCATGGACAAAAGTGCTTTGTAAATAGGAGTTTTATTTTACTTGGTTATCTTTGGTCATGAGAAGAATACCTAAAGCTTGTTTTAGTAGATTTGTATTACCAGAGATTTTCAATGGTAGAAATGGAGGCATCATGTAACGACTAAGATGCGGCCCTTTCCTTATTTGGGGGCGAAGCCTCAAAAGGGGAAAGAGGCGCATCTAAGCGTTTCGCAAGCAAGATAATCATAGCAATATAAATAACAGGAAAGAGTGACAAGTAGGGCATACACCTGCCATCTGGTAAAGTACATAGACATACGATCATACACTATTCAAAACATGGAATGGTCCGACTACGGACAAGATAAACAACATAAGCTATGATATCCCGCATGCTGGTCCCACAATCATGATCACGGCTTCTAGTCCTTGGGGTAAGTCATATACAGCCTGCCGCTGTCCTCATCGAACTCCGACTTCAGCTGGCTGTCATCGGGAACTCCTGCATCTGGGGTACATGTACCTGTGGGTGTTTGCAGTAAACCGTGAGCCACGAGGACTCAGCAATCTCATGACCTTGGTATCGAGTCTAACTAAGTTAAATGGGTGAGATAGGATAAGTGTTTGAGTTTGCAGCATCCTAAGCATATATGGTGGCTATCTTACGAAGGACAGAAATAACATGTGGTGGTCTACGTAATACGGTCGAAGACTAGAATGCTCACTAGGTGATCCTGAACACCTACTTACGTCATTCACAACACCACCATGTTCTTGATCAAAGAAGGAGCTCTGAAAAAACAGTCATGGTTACGCACTTAGTTGGCATGTTTTATTAGAATTACTTTAACTTGTATAGAACCGGATGTTAACAAAATATCCATGTTTGCTACATAACCACCCCCACGGCTTTCCGAAAGATTTAACCTTGCAGGGGTGCTCCAACAAGTCCATCACAAATTACCATAGGCCGCATAGTAATCCTCTATCACGAAACTCGTGATCTCGTCGTATTCCTTAGAGGAAAACCTCAACTCTGAGAAGACCCAAAGTCTCACCGGAATCCCAATGCGCAAGATATATCGCTAAGGTAAGACAAGTCCAACAAGACCTCCCGACGAGTCAACGGTCCCGATAGGAGCTGCGTATCTCGTCCTCAGGACACGTCGGATAAGCACGCGTACAGTGGTGTGATAGAAATCACTCAAGCTGCCCTGAGTTGGCCCCACATGATGCTCTAGTTGGGACCAACACTCATGAGGAGCACTGGCCCGGGGGGTGATTAGATTCCTCGAGGTAGCTATTCACTATGCATTTAATTATTAAGTTGTTACCAGATTAACACCAAAGTTGGGTCCTGCCACACAAGTCTTAACACTATACGATTTATCGAGGGGGTCCCATGACAACCCCTAACGTGTTAGGAGCGCTCAGTATGGAATAAAACACCGGTAGCCGAAACTAAGCCGGCAACAACGAAACAAATCACCCGACAAAAGGCTAGGCCTTCCGTTATTTTCCAAGTATATAGGTGCATTAATTAAATAACAATTATATAAGATGATATCAAAGTTCCCTTGTCTTCACATGGACCAGCTGGCACCTACAACTAGCAACGCTAACAATTAGTGGTTGAGCAAGCCTAACTTAGCTAAACAATATTTGATAGGAGGGGAGGTGTTTGAGGCTTCATGGCAATGTTTGATGGTCTATATATCATGTGGTAGGCTGTGGAGATGTAACGAAGGAAATGTAATACTAAGCATAACAAAACAAGAAATAGTGTCAAGGTCATGGTCATCTTGCCTGTGATATCTTCAGAGTGGAACTTCTCTTGTTGTTCCTGCACGAACTCTCCGGACTCATCGAACTCGTTTCTGCCCCGGTAACTACCCAAACGGAAACAAACTTCTGATAAACACCAGCAAGAAATGATGCAACACACAATATGATGCATGTATGCACTTATCCAAACAAGCACAAAAGTCAACCCTACATCGACAAAATTATTGCCACCTCACTACTAGAGGACTTTCTACAGAAATTCACAAAATCAGAAACCAACAATACCATTGGATTCGTTGGGATTTTCTACCCAAAATCCATATATCATAGTGCCATCTTTGCATACAGACAAACTCCACAAACAGTAAAAGAAAATCTACACGGGATCAAAACTACAACACACTGTTCTTGAGCGAGCCCAAATTGGCAATTCCATATTTGGACATTTCCAGAAATGGAAATATGCCCTATTTAGCACAAGGAATTCCAAACAATAAATAAAGGGGACTGATCTGCACCGGCGCGCCGGCCCAAATTTCCGGCCAGCCGCGCGCGAGCCGCAGAATCCACCAACCCCGCATCGTCCGCACTGTTGGATCCGCATGCAACATTTTTCTTCCTATGCAGGAAAATTTCGATGCTATGCAGCAATTTTTTCAACGGTTGAAACAAAACACAAAATTTGTATTAAAAAATAATATCTACGTGTTCGTAGCAAAAAAAGAATCTGATGGTACGTGGTAGCAAAAGTCAAACGCCGGTTGTAACAAATATTTACGTGACGTGTATGCAACTTTTTTAGTGAAAGGTTGCAGCAAAACATGATGATGGTTGTAGCAAAAATTAACATGGTTGTAGCAAAGGTAAAAAAACATCGATTGTAAACGAAAAATCCGACGAACTTGAGTTGCAACCAAACGTATATGCAACTTTTTTACTGGGACGAAATGTAATAAAAAAATTCTTGCAGCAAAAATGACGCTAGTTGCAACAAACTTAGACGAAAAATGTTGCATCCACTAACCAGAGAAGCGCGCGGGTGGGAAAAATGTTGCATGGGCCTGCACGCGCGAGGGGGCGACCGGCGCGTCGGTTCGGCCGGCGCGCGGGTGGGAAAAGATTCCCATAAATAAAATAATGCCAAGCAAAATATGATAATGAGGGAGTCCCATCTGTAAGTGGCCCCTCACTGGATGACATGTGGGTCCCTCTGGCCCACTGTCATACACACACACAACACAAGAAATAAAAAGATGTCAGGTGGAGCTAGCTATTGCTCTAACGGAGGCATCCTACTAGGTAAGGTTATTTTGCACGCAAACTACCACATGAAGAAAAACAGGGGAAATATAAAAGAGCGGCGCACGGATTCGAACCCTCAACCTCTCAGTTGCACCCCGAACATGTTACCACTAGGCTAGGACGCAGGAGCTGCTAGAAGAGGGGCTCCAGACCACTTAGCCTCTACCTCTCGGGTTTTCTTCTACCTGACAACAGACCGAAGAAGAATGGCGGTAGAAGCAAGCGGGGACACATCCGGTGAAGTGGGGCACCAACGGAGCTGCGGAAGTCCGAGGGGAATCAATTCCCGATGCAAGCACGACAAGAAGGGAACTCGCCGCAATGTTGCAACTACTGCAACTTCTAGTGTGCCCTGCAATTCAGGTTCAGGCTAGTGCAGGTGTTAGGAGTTTCAGTTAGTGGTTTTACCTCGTCAGCAGTGTCTGTTAGATGCGCCGCGAGAATAGCTCGTCAGGGCGTCGATCTAGTCCGAGTCCCGCGCTCTGACCTGCTCGTGGGATGGCACGAGCGTTGTGGGAAGAGTGGGGCCTAGTTCGGTGGCTTAGTGCCCCGTTTTTATTTGATGTAATCATGCATAAAAGGTGGATCAGAAATACCAGAAAACTGCGGCAGTCGAGCGCAGGCAAAACCCTCTCTCTTCGTCTACCTCTGCTCATCAATCCACAGCTCGCTTTAGTTTGTCGTTTGAATCCAACAGTTGGCATCAGAGCCCTGTTCCGATCCCCGCCATGACTGGAACCGACGATTCCAGCAGCAAGTCGCCATCGACGCCGCGAGCAAGGATCTCCGACGGGACAGACGTCGCCGTGGCGGAGAGATCCATGACACGGTTGGTGCGCGACACGGGCGGAGCGGTATGGCCGCTGCTGACCAAGACGAACTACACCGACTGGGCGTTACTGATGCAGGTGATGATTGAGGGGCGTCATCTGTGGGACGCCGTGCAGACAGGAACCACCGAACGGAGTGATGATCGCCTGGCGCAGGAGGCGATCCCGCGCGGCGTGCCACCGGAGATGGCACCCACCCTCGCGTCCAATGCTACGGCAAAGGACGCATGGGACACTCTCAAGACCATGCGCCTCGGCGTGGCGCGTGTCCGCGAAGCCAAGCTCGCGACGATCTCCAGACAGTACAACGACATCTACTTCGCTGACGGCGAGACCATCGATGATTTCACCATGCGCCTCACCAACATGGTGGCACAGATGGCGCAGCTCGGGGAGACCGTGCCAGACAAGCGGGTGGTTCGCAAATTCCTCTCCATGGTCCCAAATAGGTATTCTCAGATCGCTCTGTCAATCGAAACCCTAGTTTATCTGGATACCCTCTCTGTGGAAGAGCTCACCGGCCGGCTGAAAGCCGCGGAGGAGAGATATGATCTCGACCAGACAGATTCTGGGGTGGGACGTCTTCTTCTCACGGAGGAGGAGTGGAACGCACGGTCGAAAGGCCGCGGCGGCTCGTCGAGCGGTGCGCGCCGCGGCGGGCGTCGCGGCAGAGGCCGTGGGCTCGGCCGTGGCGGAGGCCGCGGCAACGGGAACGGCAAGCAATCCGCCAACGACGACGACCACGACAAGTGTCACTACAGTGGCAAAGCAGGCCACTTGATCAAGGACTGCCGCAAAAAGAAGAGGGAGGAGGAGGCGAACCAGACCCAGGCATAGGGCGCCGATGATGAAGATCCCACCTTCCCCATGGCGGAGGTGTGCACCGTAACCGACGACACCGGCATCGTCGACGACTACGTCGAACTCATCAAAGAACACGCTGAAGTACACCTCGGACGCACGGAAGAAGAGTACGACTCCAAGTGGTACCTGGATACAGGAGCCTCCATTCACATGTCGGGCAGCGCGGCGTGCTTCAACGAGCTCGATCGCAGCGTCTCCGGGACCGTCAAGTTCGTAGACGGGTCTGTGGTCGCGATCCGCGGACGCGGCTCCGTCCTCTTCGATGACTGCAATGGAGGGCACCGTGTGCTTACCGGCGTCTACTTCATCCCTCGCCTCCGGAGCAGCATTGTCAGCATCGGGCAGCTGGACGAGAGCTGCTGCAAGACGGTGATCGTCGACGGGGTCTTCACCCTCAGCGATCGCCGCGGACAGGTGTTTGCGCGCGCAGCTAGGGCGCGAAACCGCCTCTACCCATACGAGCTGCAACTGGCCAGGCCGGTGTGCTTGGCAGTACGTAGCAACACTGACGAGGCATGGCGTTGGCACGCAAGGTACAGACATATGAACTTCAGCTCACTGCAATTACTGAGCCGGCAGGGCATGGTGCGCGGTCTGCCAATGATCGAACACGTCGACCAACTCTGCGATAGTTGCCTAGCTGGGAAGCAGCGTCGGGCGCCGTTTCCTGACGAAGGACATTTTCGGGTGGAGCACACGCTGGACCTGGTGCACGGCGATCTCTGTGGGCCGCTAACTCCAGCGACTCCCTGTAGGCGCCGGTACTTCCTGCTCCTAGTAGATGATCTCTCCAGGTACATGTGGCTCATGCTGCTAACCAGCAAGGACGAGGCCCCAGACGCAATCCATCGCTTCCAGGAGCGTGTTGAAGTGGAGACTGGCCGCAAGCTCCGTGCTCTATGCACGGAACGCGGCGGTGAGTTCACGTCCGTCGAGTTCGGCGAGTCCTGCGCCGACCGTGGCGTGCAGCGACAGCTCACGGCGCCCTACTCACCCCAGTAGAATGGGGTGGTTGAGTGACGCAACCAGACGATTGTCGCCATGGCGCGAAGCATGATGAAGGCGACGGGGATGCTGGGCAAGTTCTGGGGCGAGGCGGTCACCACGGCGATCTTCATATTCAATCGAGCACCGACGAAGAGCGTGCGTGGCATGACCCCGTACGAGGCATGGCATGGCGCACGGCCAGCTGTACACTTCCTTCGCACATTTGGGTGCGTGGCACATGTCAAGAACATGCGCCCGCATCTCAAGAAGCTCGACGATAGATCAACGTCGATGCTCTTCATCGGGTATGAGGATGGCGGCAAAGCATACCGCGTGTTCGATCCAGTGGGCGGAAAGGTTCATGTGACCCGAGATGCCGTCTTCGACGAGGCAGCTCACTGGAACTGGGAGGCCGGGGATCACGCCGCCGATCACAACACCTTCACCGTCGACTACGAAGTGTACCGAGTCCGTGTGATGGCCGGCAAGATCGTCTTCAACGCACCACCAAGAGAAGCAACTGGTGCATCATCTCTGGCGGGGACTAACCCCGGATCCCCAGCAGCAGCGACTCCAGGAGGGAGCGAGCTCGATCCCACGCTGGAAGGACCAGAACCTGCAACCTCTGTTGTCCCTTCCACACCAACAGATTCCTCCAGCAGCTCACCGATCGAGTTTGTGTCTCCACCAACACCGAAGTCGGAGATGTACGACCATGGCGACAATCCTCGTGCATCTCACCGTTTCAGACGTGTATCTGACTTTCTCGGATCACGTCCTGATGCTACACGTGAGCAGGAGGAGAAGTTGATGATGGCAAGTGCAGAGGAACCGTGCACATTCTCAGAAACAGAACAAGAACCTTGCTGGAGGAAGGCGATGCTCGAAAAAATCACGTCGATCGAAGACAACCACAACTAGGAGCTGGTGGATCTTCCCCCTGGTGAGCTCCCCATAGGCCTAAAGTGGGTGTTCAAAGCAAAACGCGACCAGAGTGGGGTGGTGACCAAGCACAAGGCACGGCTGGTGGCGAAGGGATTCGTTCAGCAGCAAGGAATCGACTTCAACGACGCCTTCGCCCCAGTCACCAGGATGGACTCCGTTCGGCTCATGCTCGCTCTCGCTGCACAGTAGGGATGGCGTGTTCATCACATGGATGTGAAGTCAGCCTTCCTCAACGACGAGCTGGCGGAGGAGGTCTACGTCAAGCAACCACCAGGCTTCGTCGTCGCTTCGGAGGAGCACAAGGTACTACGTCTAAAGAAAGCGTTCTACGGTCTTCGTCAAGCTCCGCGCGCCTGGAACATCAAGCTGGACACCACCCTCTCCTCCCTGGGGTTTGCAAGGAGCAATTCGGAGCATGCCGTGTACGTCTGCCAAGGTCTACTGGTGGGTGTGTACGTTGATGATCTGCTCATCACAGGACCAGACGACAAGGCGATCCAGCAGTTCAAGGAGCAAATGAAGACCTCATTTAGCATGAGCGATCTTGGCTTGCTCACATATTACCTTGGCATTGAGGTGCACCAGAGCGCGCACGACATCACACTCGGCCAGGCTGCGTACGCACACAGGATCTTGGAGAAGGCCCGCTTCACTACAGGAATCAGCTTCTTTGCCGTCTGCCATCACAGACGGCAAAGACTAAATCCCAGACGGCAAAGAGAATACCACAGACGGCAAAGAATCTCACGGCCGGCAAAATTTCTGCGTCAGCCTACGACGGCATCGTACCTTCTTTGCCGTCTGTCCCCACAAAGCGGACGACAAAGCTCGTTGCCGTCAGCTTTCCATAGGAGCAGTCGGCAAAGTGCTCGAGACGGCAGCCGATAGGCATTGCCTCCGTTAAGGGTTAACGGAGGCTTTGCCTTCTGCCTCCCCCTTATTCTTTGTCGTCTGCCTCCCCCTTATTCTTTGCCGTCTGCCTCCCCCTTATTCTTTGCCGTTTGCCTCCCCCTTATTCTTTGCCATCTGCCTCCTCCTCCTCCCCCCTCCACTCTTTGCCGTCTGCCTCCTCCTCCCCCCTCCTCTGTGCCCTCTTCTTTGCCGTCTGCCCACCCTGGAGCCAGACGGCAAAGAGCCTATATAGACACCCCAGGATGCACAGCTGGGTGCCATGTGGCACCTTTGCCATCTGCCAGCTGATGGCACAGGTCTTTGCCATCAGCTGGCACACGGCAAAGAGCCCATATAGTACCTAATTTTTTGTTTTATATTATTTCACAACACACACACATATATATATATATATATATATATATTTGACAACACAATTATATAATTCACCACACATATATTATATATAGTTCACCACATATATACTTGTCAACACATATATATAATTCACCACACATATATGATATACATATAAATCAATGTACATCCCCATATATCGAAAAACCAACATACAAAGTATTGCACTGTTTATCCATATATACATATACATATAGTTCGACATTGTTCATCGCCTCAAATGAAAACTAGATGATATACATATAAAGTTCATCCATCGACATTGTTCAACTCCATGAATGCCAGCTTCCATGCATGTAGTATATCCAATCTACAAAAATGTGAATAAGAAAGTCAGAAGAAGAACAAATTATGATGTTTTTGAGCTAATTGTGTCATTTTTAGCGGAAAACAAGCGAAGAATCTAATATTCATGAGCTAACCAAGGTTCTTATGCCATTTTTAGCTTATTATGGCATTTTGAGCTAAATGGGTTAATTATGTCATTGTTGGGGAAATTAAAGCAAGGATAATATGAAATAGGAGAAGAAAGAGGAGGAGGAGGAGAAGAAGTAGAAATCAAGAAGAAGGAGGAGAAGGAGGAGGAGGAGGAGAAGAAGGACTAGAAGGTCCTTGGCCTTCTCCTCCTCCTCCTCCTCCTTCTCCTTCTTCTCTTCTTCTTCTTCTTCTTTCTTTCTTTTCATTTTTCCTATTTATTCTCCTCTTGTCCTCTTGTTGGAGCTAAATTACCTAATTATGTCTTTTTGGAGCTATCACTACTAGAATCTGCTGGTTTGCCGACAGCCAGAGCTGACGGCAAAGGACAGTTTAACTCATGGCAAAGGCTTTGTCGTCAGTGTGCTGTCGGCAAAGGTACCGGCCAAGATATTATCGGCAATCACCTTCTTTGCCGTCAGCTGAAGGTCGACCGACGGCAAAGACTTTGCCATCAGCTTTGTGGCACGGGCTGACGGCAAAGAGCAGTGGCGGCAACGGCGCAGGCCGAGCTCCGTTAGAAGGTTAACGGCAGGCTTTGCCCACAGCCGTAGCAAAGCTGACGGCAAAGCCGAAACCCCTAGGTCCCCTTGGTCGCCTCTTTGCTCACAGCTGGAGCACAGCTGACGGCAAAGTGGAAAATCTGGGAAAAATTGGTATTCCCAGAGTTGTCAGGATACACAGGCTGCCGCCATGTGTCTTCTTTGCCGTCAGTCCACCGACGGCAAAGCCTTTGCCGTCAGTCCACCGACGGCAAAGCCTTGCCGTCAGTCCACCGACGGCAAAGCCTTTGCCGTCCGTAAGCTGTAGGCAAAGACCCTCTCTGCTTTTTCATATTTGTTTTCTGTTAATTCCCTGCATTTGCAAAACATAGATACAAACAACAACATATATATATTTACCCAGCCCCTAAACAGCACCACAAGTGCATCACAAAGTGCAAACAACATGAATATATGTAATTAAAGTGCGAACAAGATCACAAAGTATTACAAAGCATCACAAGTGCATCCACAAATACAGTTGCATTACAAAGTTCATCTAAGACTACACAAGTGCATTACAAAGTCCCTCGAGCATCCATCCATATGCCATGCTGCTTTATCAAAATCTGCATAATGAGAAAGAAGTTAGAAGAAGAATACAATAATAAAGAAGTTATCTAAATTAAGCTAAACAATTAGAAGAAGAAGTGGAAGAAGAAGAAGAATAAGAAGAACAACAAAAAGAAGAAGTGGAAGAAGTGGAAGAAGAAGAAGAAGAAGATAGAGAAAAAGAAAGAAGAGAAGTTATCTTTTTCTCCTCTTTCTTCTTCTCTTATTTCTTCATCTCTTGTTTGTTCTTCTCTTCTAGTTTCTTTTAAAACTTTCTAAACTAATTATGTCATTTTTGAGCTCTAATATCAACTAGAATTTACTAAGCTAACTAAACCATGGCTAATATCAACTAGAATTTACTAAGCTAACTAAAGCCTGGCATAATCCAAGTTGATCTAAACAATAAGAAGAATAAGAAGGAGAGGAATAACTTACCGAATGCCAAGAAACGAAAGAGAAGCTGCATCTCCGTTGGTCGCTGGGTTGCTAGGGCTCACACCAGGAGAAGTAAAGGGATAGTGGGATTCAACTCTGGAATGATGCTGCAACAAGGAAATAGTTAAAATATGTGGTTAGCACGGCGACAGGCAATGGTATAAGACCGTGCAAGGTTGGTCATTGAAAGGGAACTCACCTTTCCCACCGGAGAAGGCATCGGCGGAGGGGGCGGCAAACCTTGCTTCTCACACATAGCCTGCAAATTAGTTTTCGAGGAGTCAAAGAAATAGCCTTGTTGCGTCTCACACATAGCCTTGCTTCTCACACAACTGACTTACCGCAACGAAGTCGTGCGTGGCCTTCGCATGGGCATTATTGCGTGCCCTCGCCTCGTCAAGCAACCTCTGCGTATTCCGGTCCCTCTCCTCCAACAAGAGCCATGTGGCCTCCCTCTCCTTCATAAGTGCGGCCTGCAACCACTCCTCAAAAGGAATTTTCATCATCCATCCAGGGACAAAAGAACGAAAGAAATAATGAAGAAAACTAACCTCAATGGCAAGATCACCTGGCCTCGCGCGTTGCCGTATTACAGGAGCGGAGCTCGTTTGCCTCGACTTGATCTGAGATAGAGTCTCAGTGATAGGGACGAAGCCATCACACATGGCCAACGTGCCATGACTCTTACCGCCACCAGAGATCATTAACGCCTCTGGATCGATAGGATTCTGGCTCGGGTCAAAGTCAGGCCCGCGCAGCTGTTTGACCACCTCAGAATAAGACGTCATCTTGTTGTCGGCGGACAGGCTTGTGTACGCCGACGGCCCGTCCCCCTCAGAATATGCCTTCGCCGTCTTGTACGAGCCCTTATGGGCCATGCTAAACACGGCATATCCCTCAGGCTCGGGCTGGTTATTGTGTTTGGCCTACACGAAAAGACAAATAATTAGTACAACAAAAATCATGAACGAACGAATTATTGATGAAACAAAACAAGGCACACATACCCATTTTTTGGCGTATTGCTTGATGTTGGCATTGACTTGGTGGTGTGGCACACCAACCAATTGGGCACGACGGTCCTTGGCCATAGTGTGGGTGCTCAACCAAGGCTCTGTGCACCACCTGTCCACTATCATCTCCCAACAATCCATCTTATCGGCCAACCATCTCGGGGGCACCTATGAATGTAAGTTAATGAAGAATGAAACAAAGTATTATAACTAAATAGACCTAACTAGCCCTAAGAATTGATCTTTGGAATGTACATGCCTCCATGTACTCGGTCTTATCAAGGAAAATCTTTCGACATTCAGTCTTTTTGTTCGGCTCCCCTTGCTTGGCGTACCAATCTCGAACAGCCTGAACACGCAGCTCATGCCTCGTGTTATTCAATAAACTCTTGCACTCTTTCACGAGATTCTTCTTGGCCGCCTCCTCCGTCCCCTCCTCGACCCTAAAGTAACTCTGCAATTATGCCAAATAGATGCACGGATGAATAGTGAAATGATTTGGAAGGAAATAACAATATATAACATTGTATACTTTTTATTGGGTAAAATAATAGTTACCCAAAAATTACCATCACCTTGTCGGCCACGCTCACGCAAACAACACCATTGATATGTGTGTTTTCCGGGAGCAGAGCGGCTTGGTAGTGCTCCCACTTGAGTCCTGGCTCGGGAACCATACCCTCACCGGGCAACTGCACTATCCCGAGGAACTGCTCCCTAAGTAAAGCACCAAGGAGGCAATTTGGATTCCGGGTATTCTGCGGGTAATCCCACCCCCTACATAATGATAAGGCAAAGACATTAGCTACTTGGTGAAATATAATGATATAAGGTACACAATATATATCAACTTACTTATCGCCATCTGGCTTAATGAACGACATGTGCTGCAACTCCAATCAGTCTGGAACTCGTGTCATACCACGTTGGTAGACCGACTTGCTGGCAGCCCCCTCAGCCTCTGCCTCAGCCCCCTCCACCTCAGCCTCCGCCTCAGCACCTTCCGCCTCAGCCTCCGCCTCAGCACCCTCCGCATCAGCCCCCTCCGCCTCAGCCTCCGCCTCAGCCCCCTGCATCGATGTCTGCTCCTGGACGGGAAGATCCCGCACCGGTGACACCCGCGTCTGCAAGAGTGAAGTGGCTGAGACAGAAGTAGCCGAGGGTGGTGGCGACTGGCTCCTATCATGTAGCCTCCCTCTCCCATGACCACGTCCTCTACCTCTCTTCTTTCCTACGCCTCTCCCACGGGGCTCCTCGGCAAAGCTCCGCAACAAAGTTTTTCGTAGCTGCCCAGGTGCTATCCTCAACTTATCCCCGCCTGCCATGTCTCACCACCTGTAACGATAAATAGTTAAATAATTAGTACAAATTCAAGGACAATAATTAAATGAACAATAATAAATACATGAATAATTCAACTAATAATTGAATAATTAAACAACAATGTTTGGATGCATACAAAGTACTAATAGTCTGGATCATTTGTCTGTTCTCCATGGTCAATTGAAGCAAAATCATCATCAGTATCACACGCGTCGTCATGACTGATATCGTCATCGGGTTCAGGGACATCATGTGGAAGGCCTTTTTGTAACCGACCAAGCATTGATAGCTCATCGGCATTGGTAACTTCTTCTACTTCCACTTCTTCCTCATCATCACGTGAGTCTTGTTCCTCCGTGTTTAGGGTGGACGTAGAGCAGTTTCGGGTACGACGTCTGACACCACGTGATTCTTGGAAGAATTCTCCATCATATGTTATTGGGTCAATTTGAGGTTCATAATCGTCTTCATTTGGGGGAAGTGGTCTAAGATGTGGCGGCACATCGAACACGACATACCAACCTTCTAGGTTCTTAACACTTTGACGACAGTATGGCAGATAGAAAACTTGGGTGGCCTGTTGAGCCATAATATAGACATCGGCACCGCTTAACTGCATGTCTTGTCGAATTTCGACAATCCCAAGATGTTCATGAGTCCGTCTTGTCTTAGTAGGATCGAACCAATGACATTTGAACACAACAACGTTTGGAGGATTTTCACCATAATAATGAAGTTCGTAGACTTCTTCAAGTCTTCCATAATACTCGACACCTCCCTTGCCTATAGCAGAGACACCGGAATTGTTTGTTTTTCGACCGGGCATTGAAAGCTCTTTGCTAGCAGTACGAAAGCGATACCCGTTGATGTCGTACTTCTGAAATGTACGAACCTTAAAGTCAAAACCATTAGCTATTTGTCTCAATTCATCGTCGACTTGCTCATCTGAATTAGCCTAGAAGTTAAGAAAAGATAGAGTTTGGTGTGTTACTCATGAGTAATAGCAACAAAGGGAATCACTTATTATATATAAGGGAGGTACCGTTTTTTTGAACCAAGAGATGAAACCAGGATAGCCGCCTCCTGTCTTTTCAAGAAGTTCATACTCGAGAATGGATTCTTTTTCGATTGCAACACCATTCGAGAATTTTTCGACGTATCGACTGTACCAATTAATAATAGTTGTTAGACACAAAACTTGTTAAAAGTTGCGAAACAATGTACAGAGCACTTACTCAATGTATGGCCGAACTTCTGTTAAATTGTTCAATATATACATCGTTAGTGTGTGCCACTCCTCGACGCACAGCAACTTTGGTTTTCCCACACCAGAAGGTGCGAGCTTCCCTTTGAAAAGGCTGAGATTGGATTCCCGTCGTTTGGGGTCGCCCAGATTGTACCGAGGCTTTGGATTATGCAAGCTGTGCATAGTGGCATCATAGTGTGCTGTTACGAAGTTTGCCGCCTCCTCGGTAATGAACGCCTCGGCCATCGATGCTTCAATTCTACATTTAGTTTTACATTTTCCTCGAAGTGTCTTCTACATTCTTTTAGTTGCGTAGCACCAACGATTTTGCACAGCGCCACCCAATCTTGCCTCGGTTGGGAGATGCAAAATCATGTGTTGCATCGGATTAAAGAAGCCCGGTGGAAAAATATTCTCTAACTTGTAGAGCAACTCAGGCGCCAACTCTTCCATGTCATCTATCAAGGCACGTGACAACTCTTTAGCACAAAGAACACGGAAGAAATAGCTCAACTCGGCCAATACTAGCCATTCAGCCTCGGGGATATAGCCACGCAACATCACCGACATTATCCGCTCAAGCCATATGTGCCAATCATGACTCTTGAGCCCAAAAATTTTCATTTTTCAATGCTCGCTCCCCTCGCTAGATTCGCAGCATACCCATCGGGGAACAACAACTTTTTTTGCACCCACAAGAGGATTTCCCTTATTGCTCCCTTCTCAAGATTGTACCAGGCAGGTGGTTTGGACCAATTTTTTCTTCCTTTCGGTTCTCGCATGTTTAGTGATGGCCTATCACACAGAGTCTCCTGGTCAACTCTAGCCTTTATATTATCTTTGCCCTTATCAGTGCCGAAAAATGTGCCAAGAAGGGCCTCGGCGATATTCTTTTCACTGTGCATCATGTCAATGTTGTGTGGAAGTAAGAGGTCTTCGAAGTAGGGGAGATCCCAGATGCATGGCTTGTGGGTCGAGGCATGTTCCTCATTATAACCAAAGAAATACCCTGGACGGTTTGGATCAGGCTCCATAGATTTTAACTGTTCATTAATTTGTGCCCCCGTCAACGCTGGTGGTGCTGAGTGTTTGACAACTTTACCTTTCATGAAATTCTTCTTGTCTTTTCTGAATGGATGGTCCATAGGCAAGAACTGTCTATGCAAGTCAAAGCAGGAATACTTCCCACCCGCCAACAACCAATGAAACTTAAGAGATGCCTTGCATTGTGGGCATGGGAACCTTCCATGCACACACCAGGCAATGAAAAGCGCAAATGCTAGCAGATCATGCAACGAGTATTGGTAACAAACATACATTTGAAAGTTATCTTTCTTAGCTGCGTCGTATGTTTTGACCCCATTCACCCAAGCTTCTTTCAAGTCATCCATCAGCAGTTGCATGTACACACTCATATTCTTCCCCGGGTAGTTTGGCCCTGGAACTATCAACGTCAGAAATATGTGCTTTCTTTGCATAATGGATGATGGTGGAAGATTGAGGGGAATGACAAATACAGGCCAGCAACTATATTGGGTAGCCGTCATACCAAAAGGATTGAACCCATCGAGGCTGATGGCGATTCGACAATTCCTTGGTTCTTTAGCTTTTTCCTTATGTATACTATCGAATGCCTTCCATGCGTCACCATCTGAAGGGTGTACCAACATCGGAACTCCGTGTTCATCTAATTCTTTCCTAATTCCATGTTTGTGCCATGTCATCTGTTTTGCTGTTTCTTCGAGCATGTAAAGTCATTGAAGTCTTGGTAGGATCGGCAGATACCGTAGGACACTCACGGGGATTTTGCTCTGCTTCTTCTCACCTTCACCGTTTTCTACCTCAACATATCTGGAGAACTTGCAAAATGGACAATATGTTTCGTCTGCATACTCTTTCCTAAATAAGGCACATCCCTTCTCACAAGCATGTATCTGCTCATACGGCATCTTGAGTGCACTAAGGATTTTGTCTGACTCATATAGGTTTGAAGACATAATATGACCTTCTGGTAGAAAGCGCCCAAATAGGGTCATCACTGAGTCAAACAGGTCTCTTCCAATGTTGAACTGGGCTTTCAGAGCCATTACTTGTGCGATGGCATCTAGCTGAGAAATCTTAGTGTGCTCGTGACGAGGACGTTTTGAAGACTCCAACATGGCATAGAAGGCTTTCGCAGATTCCTCCATCTCTTCGTCCTTGTTCCGAGCATCATCAAAGTCATTCACCACGTCTTCAATCCCTGTACCATAATCATCGGTGCGCCGACGCAACACCTCGTCTCTGTTACGTTGGGCTGACTCACCATGAAATGTCCACAAGGTATAGCCGGGAGTAAAACCACGCATCTGCAGGTGTTTACCCATTACATCCTTTGTCTATCGCGAATAATTCTTGCACTTAGTGCAGGGGCACCATGTTTTTGGCTGGCCTTTAGAAAACACCGTTTCCACGAATTCATAGGTTTTGCTCAACCATTCATTGGTCATATCTCTCTGACTATGGTGACCGGTGTACATCCATTCATGATCAGTCATTCTGGCAAGCTAGCTACATAGTATCCACATATAAAACAATATAAATTATCAATTCATCAAGTATGTTAAATTAATTATGGCCATTTTTTAATCATGGTTAATACATTGGGATGCACGGCATGCACACCTACCAGCTACTAGGTAAAGATGGGTCCTAATCCCACACGAGTATGTGCAGATTGGGTCATTTCCCCATGATTTGCTCCCGACCCAACGCAAAATTTCGGCAGCACCTCCCCGATGTTCTCCTGATACACGTCTCGGCAACTAACCGAGAGGATGTGTACCCGGAGAACAACAAGGAGGAGCTGTCGAAACTCTGCATAGGATCCGGAGCAAAGCGTGGGAAACGACCCAATCTACACATACCCGGGCTGTCCATGGATATCGTTGGACAATTCGAAAGAATCACCATTATAAATATGCAAATGCATGCATATTTATGACAGGAACCCTTTCGAACGGGAGACGCATATTGGTTACGCAACACCTTTGCATTTTAATACTAAAAATACCTAGCTAGATAGTGTCATGAGCACGAAGGCCGGAACAGAGCAAAATAAAGGGGGTGGAGGAGGAGTTAACAAATGTGCTCACTTTCGAATGCAGGGGAGGTCGTCGAAAACCAATCCCTCGCGGAGAAGCTACTGCACATTTAAATGCACTCAATCAACACAAATACGCACTCGCGGTAATTAAGCTAACTAATACTAACATCTATTATTAATAATTTACTATTCAAGTTTTGTTACTCTTCTCTTCTTCTATTTCTTTTCTTCTCATTATTTTCTTTCTATTGCTAACAGCTAGCTAACTAATAGTAATAGCTAGCTGACTAATACTAACAGCTAGCTAACTAATATTTACATGTACTAACATCTATTGCTAACTAAATCTAACTAAAAATCTGCCACTAAGTAATTGCTAACTAAATTTAACTAAAAATACACTACTAACAGATCTAACTAAGGCCTCCTTTGATTTGAAGGATTTTTCATAGGAAAAACGCAGGAATGCAAATTCCATAGGATCTAACTAAGGCCTCCATTTCAAACGTTTCATTTGTTTCATATTCATGTACTTTTCCTCTGTTTTTCAATCCTCTGTTTTACACATGCATCTTCTATTCTTAAATAGTTGCAACCCACAAAGTATTTTTCCTAAGCATGCAATGCTTCCACACCAACAAACCATGCATGTATGCCACATAATTAATCTACAATCCCACTAAATATATTTTCTATGCATGCAACCCTTTTCTATTCTTAAATAGTTGCAACCCACAAAGTATTTTCCTAAGCATGCAACGACTTCCACACCAACAAAACATGTATTTTCCTAAGCATGCAACGACTGCCAAATCACTAGTTCCGATAGTTTTCCTACATTTTTCCTATTCCCATGTTTTTGCGATCCTGTAAATCTAAGAGGCCCTAACATAGAAAAATAAACTAAAAAAAGAAAAAAAAAGGGGGAGGAGGAGCTCACCGGCGAGTCGGGGCGGGGCTGGCGCGGGGCAGAGGCGAGTAGGGGCGGCGCGGGGCAGAGGCGGGTAGGGGCGGGCGCGGGGCAGAAGCGAGTAGGGGTGGCGCGGGGCGGCGCCGGCGAGTACGGGTGGGCACGAGGCGGAGCGGGGGCCGATGCCTCGGGGCGGGGCGATGGCGGGGCTGGCGCGGGGCGGCGCCGGCGAGTAGGGGCGGCGCGGGGTGGCGGAGGGCGGGGCGGCGTAGGGCGAGTATGGTCGACGACGGCGGCGGGTCGGGAGAGTAGGGTGGGAGAGGTACGTGAGAGATAAGAAGGGTTAGGTCGTGGCACGGGGGGGGGGGATAAGGCACGTGGCTTTGCCCTCAGCCAGCTGTCGGCAAAGACAGACGTTAGTCTTTGCCGTCAGCTGGCTATCGGCAAAGACGACCCCCGTTAAGCACTGGTCGAACGTGCGACTGGGTTAGCCCCCTATGCCGTCAGCCTTCCTATGCCGACAGTGTTTTTGTCATTTGCCGTCAGCTGGCTAACGGCTTAGATAAAGCGGACGGCATAGATTTTCTATGCCGTCAGCCTCTCCTATGTCGTCAGCATTTATTTTGGCTGAGGGCAAAGTCTCTTTGCCGTCAGCCCCGTGAAATTGCTGACGGCAAAGCTGAAAGCTGTCGGCAAATTATGTTTTTCCAGTAGTGTATATGGGCTAATTATCCCATTTTAGAGGAAAACAAGCTAAGAATATAATATTCATGAGCTAACCAAGGTTCTTATGCCATTTTGAGCTTATTATGGCATTTTGGAGCTAAATGTTCTAATTATGTCATTGTTGGGGAAATTAAAGCAAGGTTAATACGAAAGAGGAGAAGAAAGAGGAGGAGGAGGAGGAGAAGAAGAAATCAAGAAGAAAGAGGAGAAGGAGGAGAAGGAGGAGGAGCAGAAGGACTAGAAGGTCCTTGGCCTTCACCTCCTCCTCCTCCTCCTCCTCCTTCTCCATCTTCTCTTCTTCTTCTTCTTCTTCTTTCTTTTCATTTTGCCTATTTCTTCTCATCTTCACCTCTTGTTGGAGCTAAATTACGTAATTATGTCTTTTTGGAGCTAAATGGGTTAATTATCCCATTTTATAGGAAAACAAGCTAAGTATATAATATTCATGAGCTAACCAAGGTTCTCATGCCATTTTGAGCTTATTATGGTATTTTGGAGCTAAATGGGCTAATTATGTCATTGTTGGGGAAATTAAAGCAAGGATAATATGAAAGAGGAGAAGAAAGAGGAGGAGGAGGAGAAGAAAAAGAAATCAAGAAGAAGGAGGAGGAGGAGGAGAAGGACTAGAATGTCCTTGGCCTTCTCCCTCTCCTCCTCCTCCTCCTTCTCCTTCTTCTCTTCTTCTTCTTCTTCTTCCTCTTGTTTCTTTTCATTTTTCCTATTTCTTCTCCTCTTCTCCTCTTGTTGGAGCTAAATTACATAATTATGTCTTTTTGGAGCTAAATGGGCTAATTATCCCATTTTAGAGGAAAATAAGCTTATTATATAATATTCATGAGCTAACCAAGGTTCTTATGCCATTTTGAGCTTATTATGGTATTTTGGAGCTAAATGGGCTAATTATGTCATTGTTGGGGAAATTAAAGCAAGGATAATACGAAAGTGGAGAAGAAAGAGGAGGGGGAGGAGAATAAGAAGACATCAAGAAGAATGAGGAGAAGGAGGAGAAGGAGGAGGAGGAGAAGGACTAGAAGGTCCTTGGCCTTCTCCTCCTCCTCCTCCTCCTTCTCCTTCTCTTCTTCTTCTTCTTCTTCTTCTTCTTCTTCTTTCTTTTCATTTTTCCTATTTCTTCTCCTCTTCTCCTCTTGTTGGAGCTAAATTACCTAATTATGTCTTTTTGGAGCTAAATGGGCTAATTATCCCATTTTAGAGGAAAACAAGCTAAGTATATAATATTCATGATCTAACCAAGGTTCTTATGCCATTTTGAGCTTATTATGGCATTTTGGAGCTAAATGGGCTAATTATGTCATTGTTTGGGAAATTAAAGCAAAGATAATATGAAAGAGGAGAATAAAGAGGAGGGGGAGGAGAAGAAGAAGAAATCAAGAAGGAGGACAAGGAGGAGAAGGAGGAGGAGGAGAAGGACTAGAAGGTCCTTGGCCTTCTCCTCCTCCTCATCCTCCTTCTCCTTCTTCTCTTCTTCTTCTTCTTCTTCTTCTTCTTTCTTTTCATTTTTCCTATTTCTTCTCCTCTTCTCCTTTTATTGGAGCTAAATTACCTAATTATGTCTTTTTGGAGCTAAATGGGCTAATTATCTCATTTTAGAGGAAAACAAGCTAAGTATATAATATTCATGAGCTAACCAAGGTTCTTATGCTATTTTGAGGTTATTCTGGCATTTTGGAGCTAAATGGGCTAATTATGTCATTTTGGGGAAATTAAAGCAAGGATAATATGAAAGAGGATAAGAAAGAGGCGGAGGAGGAGAAGAAGAAGAAATCAAGAAGAAGAAGGAGAAGGAGGAGAAGGACTAGAAGGTCCTTGGCCTTCTCCTCCTTCTCCTCCTCCTCCTCCTCCTTCTCCTTCTTGTCTTCTTCTTCTTCTTCTTTCTTTTCATTTTTCCTATTTCTTCTCCTATTCTCCTCTTCTCCTCTTCTTGGAGGTAAATTAGCTAACTATGTCTTTTTGGAGCTAAATGGGATAATTATCTCATTTTAGAGGAAAACAAGCTAAGTATATAATATTAATGAGCTAACCAAGATTCTTATGCCATTTTGAGGTTATTATGGCATTTTGGAGCTAAATGGGCTAATTATGTCTTTTTGGAGCTAAATGGGCTAACTATGTCATTGTTGGGGAAATTAAGGCAAGGAGAATATGAAAGAGGAGAAGAGAAACTTACCGTAGTGGTCATCAAGGAGGAGAAACACCTGGAAAAGGGTCGTGCGATGCCGCTCGGGAGTTATTCTGCGAAATAGATATTTTACAATGTCTCAGTTAGCATGATGACACTCAATTATAAATACTACTTTATAATGAAACTCACCGTGCCAATCGAAGAGAAGACGGGCATCGGCGGAGGGACTTGACCGCTCTTCTCGCGCAGACCCTAAAGAGTGGGTCGTATTAGTTAGTAATGAAACACACATTACACACATGATTTGGCTAATGTGAAAAAAAAACTTACCACAAAAAGCTCGTACAGGGCCCGTTGACCCACCTCATTCCGGGACCTCTCCTCCTCAATCAATCGTGTCGTGGTATGGTCCCTCTCATCAAGAGCAGCCTGACTTGCCAATCTCTCTTTCTCAAGAGCAGCCTGGCTTGCCAATCTCTCTTTCTCAATAGAAGCCTGGTTTGTCAATCTCTCTTTCTGAAGAGCAGCCTGAAACACCATTCCTCGTTACCACAGTAATGATCTATGGTGACACACATAATGAAATGGATGAAAGTGTTCTTAGTCCGTACAACTAACCTCGATGGCAAGTTCTACTGGCCGTGGACGACGCATTATCTCAGGACGGCTGCTCGACTGGCACGTCTTGATCTCCGGAAGAGTGAGTGGACAACGTATTATCCCATTTCCAATGGCTGTCGAGCCATGGGGCCTCCCGCCACCAGATATCATCACCAGCTATGGATCCAAAGGTTCCAGGCTAGGGTTAAAGTCATCCCCTTTCGTAGCCTTCCCCGCGGCCCTGTATGCCACGAGCTACTGGTGGGATGATATGTTGGTGAAGTTATTGGGATCATCTAGGTCAGACTCAGAGAATGCCTTCGCCTTCTTGTACGAGGCAGTATGGGCCATGCCATAAAGGTCGTACAAGTGTGGCATCTCTGTCTTATTGTGATGCGCCTAAAAGAGAGGAACAAAATATTAGCATCAAGAATGAATTGCACGAATCATGAAGCAAATCACATACCCAGTTTCATCCAAACTTAAGTAAGTTGGCGCTGCCTTGCTGGTGTGGCACACCAGCCATTTGGCTATGCCGATCCTTCGCATTCTCGTGGACGGCTTGCCAGCTGCCTGTGCACCACTCATCAACCAACGCCTCCGAACAATCCATCTTATCCGCACACCATCTCGGGGGCACCTGTAAGTTATTAGAAAGAATTTTCAGCGCTACGCCTATGAATGAAATCAAGAAAACTACGTAGAAGGACTTAAGAATAGGTAATTACCTTCATGTATTGCTCCTTCTTCAGAAACTTTCCGCGGCAATCCTTCTTCTGCTTCTTAATACCACGCGTGGCGTAGTAATCTCGAATTGCTTGTGGCCGAGCCTCGTGGCGCAAGTTCTGTAGTAACCACCTACACTCGGCATCGAGAACCCTGGCCGCCTCCTCCTCTTATCCATCCTCACACCTATAGAAGTTCTGCAATCAACCGTGAAAACACCGATTAGTACAATAATTAGCTATATTGTTAATTTTAGATTCTGTAAAAGGATAATTTACCCAGAAGCTCTTGATCACCATTTCGGCCCTCTTGTGGCACAAGACAACATCTATGATCTCCTCCGGCGGGGCCTACGCAGCCTGGTAGTGCTCCCAGGAAAATCCTAGTGTAGGAACCTGACCCTCACCAGGCAACGTGACAAACCCCGGGAAATTTGTCCGGCAAAACACACCAAGGACGGAGTTTTTCCAAGAGGGTGTACCCATCCCCTGCAGTATGATAAGGTCAACGCATTAGATATTTGAACAAACTTGAAGGCAAAAGTTAAAAAAAGAGTAAATGTACTTACCTATCTCCTTCATGTTTAATCACCGGCCTCTGCTCGCGGGTAGCCGGGGCGACCGGGAGACGTGTACTACCACGCTTGTACACGGTGGCCCCGTCCACCTACACATCGCCCTCACTATCCGTAAGCTCATCCCCGCCATCCCCGCCCCCTGAGCCACCCGGACCCTCGGTCCAATCCGGCAACTCGGTATGATCCGGCCAGGTCTCCCATCCGGGCCTCTCCACGTTGGGTGAAGCCTCCGGAACCGTAGACTCCTCCGTCTGCTCCTGGGCCGAATGCACCTCGACCCGAGGCTGCTCCTGGACCAGAGTCTCATGGGACGAATGCCCGTCAACAACAGGCTTCTGGAACAGAGTCCCCGTAGCCTCCTCCGCAAACGGGTCGACCATAGTAGTCCTATGCTCGGGTGAATGAGCTGGTGGTGGTGGAGAGGACGGCTCAATAGTCCTCCTGGATCTTTCGCGGACACCACCTCTCCCTGTACCCTTCCCCTTCTTCCCTACCCGACCAGCACCTCTCCCAGTGGGCAATGCCGCCGACGAAGAAGAACCCACGGGTGGTGTCGACAGACTGTCTGCCAAGGCTCTATGGAGAGATAGGAGTGGAAGGGAAGTACCACCCCTCGTGTGGGGCGCCTGGGAAGAACCCGTCGAGCGATCTGGACCAGCGCCCACCATCTTTCCACACCTGGTGACCTGCAATGATAAAGATTAAAAGAAATTAGTACAACATAAAAAAAATTGAATAACTGACATGAATAATAATATGTACATGAATAATAAATATTAAAATATATATAATTTAAGTTGTGAATCTTACAAACTAATAATCAACATCAATAAATGCATCATCATCATCACTATCACGCATGTCTTCATGAATGACGTGCTCGTCGGGTTCAACGGCGTGAAGTTGTGAAAGGCCTTCTTTTAATCGTTGAAGCATTGACAGGTCATCCGCATCAGTAACCTCTACGAGTTCCAGGTCTTCTGGTTCCGGCTCAGGGCTGGAGTCGGATTCATTGTCGCTGTCTACTTCCATGTTTTTGGTGAAGCACGGCGGTTCTTGAAACGTTTCTTGGAAAGACGTGTTTCTTGGAAGAATTCTCCATCATATGTGTCTGGGTTAATGTGAGGTTCATAATCCTGTTCATTTGGGAGAGGTGGTCTGATATGTGGCGGCACTTCATAAACAATGTACCAACCTTCCAGATTCTTATCCGTTTGGCATGCCCACGGTAGATAGAAAACTTGGGTCGCCTGTTGAGCCGTAATATAGACATCGGGAACATATAAATAGGTGTTTGGATTGATTTCGACTAGTCCTATATGTTCATGAGTCCTTCTAGTCTTTTTCGGCTGGAACCAATAACATTTGAAGACTATGACGTTCGGTGGGTTTTCACCATAGAATTGAAGTTCATAAATTGCTTCAACTCTTCCATAATACTCGATAACACCTTCGCCGATAGTAGAGACACCACAATTTGTAGATTTCCGGTCGGGCATAGATTGCTCTTTGCCAAAGGTACGAAAGAGATACCCGTCGATGTTGTATTTCTCGAATGAACGGACCTTATAGTCAAAACCATTAGCGACTTGTCTCAATTTAGCGTCCATAGACTCTGAATTAGCCTACAAGTTTAATACGAAACGATTGTTGCATTAGCCGCAAGTTAGACCAAGAATGAAATGGTCCATTATTGATAATTACCGTCTGTTTGAACCAAGAGATGAAACCGGGATAGCCGCCTCCTGTCTTTGACAGAAGCTCATACTCTTCGACGGAATCATTTTCGATCACCGCTCCATCTGAGAATTTGGCGATGTAACGGCTGTTTGAAATATCCGGGAATAAGAGCAGTTCAAATGAATTAGAAGTTACGGGAAAATGTGCCGAGAACTCACTCGATGTAAGGCCGCACTTCTATTAGGTTGTTGAAGATATACAACGAAATGTTCCGCCATTCTTCGACATCCAACGTTATTTGTTTCGAAGCACCGGCTGGTGCGAGCTTCCCTTTGAATAGGCTGAGGTTGGACCCACCTTTTTTAGGGTCTGCATCATTGTGCCGAGGCTTCGGATTATGCAAATGATGATTTTTAGCTTCGTAGTGTGCTGTCACAAAGTTTTCCACCTCCTCAGTAATGAATGCCTCAGCCATCGATGCTTCAATTCTACGCTTATTTTTACATTTAGCTCGAAGGGTCTTCTGCATCCTCTCAATTGCATAGCACCAACGATCTTGCACGTGCCCACCCAATCTTGCCTCGGTCGGTAGATGTAAAATCAAATGCTGCATTGGATTAAAGAAGCCCGGTGGAAAGATCTTCTCTAACTTGCACAACAACTCCAGTGCAAACTCCTCCATGTCTTCTACCACGCCAGGCGACAATTCTTTCGCACAAAGAACATGGAAGAAATAGCTCAGCTCCGCCAGTACTAGCCATTCATCCTCAGGAATAAAGCCACGTAACATCGCCGGCATTACCCGCTCTAGCCATATGTGCCAATCATGACTCTTGAGACCAAAGATTTTTAATTTTTCAAGACTCGCTCCCCTCTTTAGATTCGCTGCATACCCATTGGGGAACATCAAGTACACTTTGACCCACAAGATAATTTCCCTCATAGCTGGCCTTCCAAGATTGAACCAGGCCTTTGGCTTCGACCACTTCTCCTTTCCTTTGCCTTCTCGCATGTTTTCTAACGGTCTATGACATAGTGTCTCTTGATCGACTCTAGCCTTAATATTATCCTTTGTCTTACCATCTATGTCGAACAATGTACCAAAAATAGCCTCTCCGATATTCTTTTCAGTGTGCATCATGTCGATATTGTGTGGAAGAAGGACGTCCTTGAAGTAAGGCAGATCCCAGAAGCATGGCTTGTGAGTCCAGGCGTGTTTTGAATTATAGCCCTTGAAATACCCTGGAAGCTCTGGATCAGGCTCGAGGGCGTTTAACTGATCCAGGATCTGTTGGCCTGTGAGCGCAGGTGGTGCCAAGTTTTTCACAACTTTACCTTTGGTAAAGTTCTTCTTGTCTTTCCTGAACTAATGGTCAGGATCAAGGAACTCTCTATGCAAGTCAAAGCAAGAATAATTCCGACCCTCCTGCAACCAATGAAACTGAAGAGCTGCCTTGCATTGGTGGCACGGGAACCTTCCATGACACACCATCCAGAGAATAGCGCATACGCTGGCAAGTCATGCATAGAGTACATGTACCACACATGCATTTTGAAGTTTACTTTTCTAGCGGCATCGTATGTCTTGACCCCATTATCCCAAGCTTCTTCCAATTCATCCTTAAGCGGTTGCAGGTACACATTCATATTCTTCCCCGGATAATTGGGCCCTGGAATTATCAACGTCAGAAATATGTTCTTTCTTTGCATAATCTGCCCGGGGGGGAGATTGAGTGGAATGACAAATACAGGCCAACAACTGTATTGGGTTGTCGTCATGCCGAAGGGATTAAAACCATCAGTGGTGGTGCAGACTCAAGGATTCCTTGGATCTGCCGCTTTATCCTGATGCAATCCATCGAAATGTTTCCACGCTTCCCCATCCGATGTGTGTACCATCATCTTATTCCCATACGCATCTAGTTCGGTTCTTTTGCCCAATTTGTGCCATGTCATCTGTCTGGCTGTCACTTCGACCATGAAAAGACGTTGAAGTCTTGGTATGATTGGCATATACCGAAGAACACTAACTGCGATTTTGGTCTGCCTCTTCTCACCCATACCGTTCTCTACCACAAGATACCTGCAAGACTCGCAATTGGGACAATAGTCCAAGTGTGCATACTCCTTCCTAAATAAGACACATCCTTTCTCACATGCATCTATCTTGTCATAGGGCATCTTAAGTACACGAAGTATTTTGTCCGACTGGTACAGGTTTGCAGGCATGACATGGCCTTTGGGTAGGAAACGTCTAAATAGTGTCATCATCGCGTCGTAGCATTCTCTTCCCAAGTTGAACTGAGCCTTCAGAGCCATTACTTGTGCAATTGCATCCAGCTGATAGAGCTCAGTGTGCTCATGGAGAGGACGTTTTGAAGACTCCAACATTTCATAAAAGGCCTTTGCAGATTCCCCCATCTCATCTTCCGAATCCCGAGCATCATCAAAGTCTTGCACCATGTCTTCGATCCCAGTACCATGCTCGTCCGTGTGACGACGGACCACCTCAGCTCTTGTGCGTTGTATAGACTCACCATGAAATGTCCACACCGTATAATTAGGCTTAAAACCCCTCCTCTGTAGCTGTTTAATCATTACAGCCTCTGTCGTCTTTTTATAGTTGTCGCATCCAGGACAGGGGCAATAGTTTCTTTCCTCGCCATTTGCGAATGTGGCTTTCACAAATTCCTTTGTTTTTACAAACCATTCTTTCATCATCTCTTTCTGACTAGGGTGACGGGTATACATCCATGCACGATCACTCATCTTGCATAGCTACTAAAGACAGAAGAAATATATTTATATATAATTTAGCATTTCTATTCATCGGTTAATCTGGTTCGCCATTTTTATTACGTCCGGGCAACCTACACGCAAATAGGTAAAGATAGGTCCTAATCCCACCCGAGTATGTGTAGATTGGGTTCGTTTTCCCATGCTCTCCTCCGGATCCAACGCAAAATTTTGGCAGCACCTCCCAGCCATTCGCCTGATAAACGTCTCCGCAATAAACAGAGAGGATGTGCATCCGGAGAATAACAGGAAGGCACTGACGAAATTCCGCATCGGATCCAGAGCACAGCATACGGGAAAACGAACCCAATCTACACATACTCGGGCTGTCCATGGATAATGTTGGAAAATTTGAAAGGATGGCAGTTATAAATATGCAAAGACATGCATATTTATAGATGTCGCCCTTTCGAACGGGAGACACATACTGGTCACGCATACTCATGATTGAAGAAACCTATATATAGCTAGCAAGTTTCATCAGCACGAAGACCGGGACAGAGCAAATTAAGGGGGTAGGAGGAGAAGTCATTTGTGCTCACCAACAAACGTAGGGGCGGAGCTCGTCCAACGCACGTGGAGGTCGTCGAACAACTGCACATTGAAGTTCACCCGATCAACACAAATATGATGTTTTTATAAGATAATCAAAAAATATGTGACCTGACTCTTATTTTCTTTTTTCTTTTTTCCTATTCTTCTTCTTCTTCTTCTTCTTCTTCTTATTTTCTTTTTTCTTTTTTCCTCTTATTCTCCTTCTCCTTCTTCGTCTTTTCTTCTCTTCTTCTTCTTCTTCTTCTTCTTCTTCTTCTTCTTCTTCTTCTTCTTCTTATTCTTCTTCTTCTTATTCTTCTTCTTCTTCTTCTTATTTTCTTTTTTCTTTTTTCCTCTTCTTCTTCTTCTTCTTCTTCGTCTTTTCTTCTCTTCTTCTTCTTTTCTTCTTCTCTTCTTCTTCTTCTTCTTCTTCTTATTCTTCTTCTTCTTATTCTTATTTTCTTTTTTCTTTTTTCTTTTTTCCTCTTATTCTTCTTCTCCTTCTTCTTGTTTTCTTCTTCTCTTCTTATTATTATTATTATTATTATTTTCTTTTTTCCTCTTATTCTTCTCTTCCTCTCCTATTTTTCTTCTTCTTCTTCTTTCTTCTCCTTCCCTTCCTTTTCCTTCTTCTTCTTTTCCTTCTTCTTCTTATTTTTTTCTTCTCCTTTCTCCTTCTTCTTCTCCTTTCTTCTTCTTCTTCTTCTCCTTTCTCCTTCTTATTCTTCTCCTTTCTCCTTCTTCTTCTTCTCCTTTTCTCCTTTACTAAACAGGAAACTAACCTAAGTAAACCTAAACTAAAACTGAACCTAAACTAAACTAAAACTAAGCCAAACCTCACAAAAACATATAACTAATTAGACAAAAACTATTAAAAAAGAAGAAAAAAAACTAACCGAAAGGGGGAGGAGGGCCGCAGGGGGAGGAGAGGCCGTAGGGGGAGGAGGGCAGTAGGGGGAGGAGGGGCACGGTGAGGGGGCGAGGAGGGCGACGGCGGTGGGGTGAGGCGCTGGGGGTGGGTGGCGTCGGCGGCGGCAGCGGTGGGGCGGGGGCGGCGGGGTGTGGTGGCAGCGCTGGGGTGGGGGCGGCGGCGGCGCTGGGGGTCGGGCGAGGCTGCGGTGAGGGAGAGTGGAGAGAGTGTAGAGAGTGGGAGAGAGGAGGGCGCGGCGACCGTTATCGTTAGGTGTCCATCTACTTTGCCGTCTGCCGCAGACGGCAAAGGAAGAGAAGGCAGACGACAAAGGGGTGGGGTGGGCGCGGGTGGGGTGGGGCAAAGAGGTGGGTGATGGTGTCATCTTTGTCATCTGCCTTCTCTTCCTTTGCCGTCTATGGGCGGACGGAGAAGAGGTGGCTGATGGCAAATAGGTATTTTGCCATCAGCCACCTCTTTTTCGTCTGTTTCCCTGAAGCTGATGGCAAATATGTTCTTTGTCGTCTGCTGGCTAATGGCTAAGATTTGGCAGACGGCAAATAAAGGAATTCCAGTAGTGCTTGCTAGAGTGCAATCCCTGCCACGCACCCATGGAGGCCAGGCTAAAGTTGAGCAAGGAAAGTCAAGCACCTCCAACGGACGCCAGTGATTACAGGAGCATCGTCGGTAGCCTCAGGTATCTAGTCCATACTCGACCAGACATTTCGTTTGCTGTCGGGTATGCGAGCAGGTTCATGGAAGCGCCTATGACGGAGCACCTCACCGCGGTCAGACACATCCTACGCTACGTCGCAGGCACGATCGACTATGACTGCAGCTACCGGAGGAGCAGCGACTCCGTCCTGACAGGGTACAGCGACAGCGACCTGGGAGGCGATCCAGACACACGCAAGAACACCACAGGACTCCTCTGGTATCTCGGCTACAATCTAATTTCCTGGCAGTCGCAGAAACAAAAGGTGGTGGCGCTCTCGTCGTGTGAGGCTGAATACATGGCCGCAACGGCGGCGACATGCTTCGGGGTGTGGCTGACCCGTCTTCTGAAGGAACTCACGGTGAGAGAAGCAGATCCACCCATACTGAAGATGGACAACAAGTCAGCAATCGCTCTCGCCAAGAATCCCGTGCATCACGATCGCAGTAAGCATATAGACTTGCGGTTTCACTTCATCAGGGATTGCATGGAGGAGAAGAAGATTGCGGTTGAGTTCATCGGCACACAACTTTAGCTCGCGGACATCCTGACGAAGCCATTGGGCAAGATCAAGTTCCAGGAGCTGAGGAGCAAGATTGGAATCGTGAAAATAAGGTAGGAACAGCCAGGCTTAGGAAGAGAATGTTAGAATAAACCTTGCAGTTCGAACTAGTGTGGCCTGCAGTTCAGGTTCAGGCTAGTACACGTGTTAGGAGTTTCAGTTAGCAGTTTTACTTCGTCAGCAGTGTCTGTTAGATGCGCCGCGAGAATAGCTCGTCAAGGCGTCGATCTAGTCCGAGTCCCGCGCTCTGACCTGCTCGTGGGATGGCACGAGCGTTGTGGGAAGAGTGGCGCCAAGTTCGGTGGCTTAGTGCCCCGTTTTTAGTTGATGTAATCAGGCATAAAAGGTGGATCAGAAATACCAGAAAACTACGGCAGTTGAGCGCAGGCAAAACCCTCTCTCTTCGTCTACCTCTGCTCATCAATCCACAGCTCGCTTTAGTTTCGTTTGAATCCAACAACCGCAACACTGAAGTTGTTGCTTCTGCTGCCTGCTACTGCTCGCGCGACACAGCACGCCAGCGACAAAATGGTGAACCCCGTGTTGCGAAGCTGCTGGCTGCCATTCTATGCTACTACTGCTTGAAGCTGCTGCTGCTACGACACTGGAACTGTTGCTGCTACCTGATGCTGAAATTGCTGCTACTGCACCCACTACAGAGAAGTGCACCAGCGAGCACACACGACGCGGGCCTCGGCCAGAGAGGGAAAACTAGAAGAGGAGAGCGGAACCATGCTCACCTAGCGGCAGAGAGCCAATCCTACGCCGGAGATGAACAGGACGACGAGCCGAAGCAGAAGAAGACCCGCCGGAGTTGTAGAAGCTGCCGTCATCATGGACGTCGAGGTGGAGGTCCTGGCGCCGAACTCATCGCGAAAATGGAACATTCTTTGCGTCCTCTTGCTCCTGGTGCTGACGGAGAGGAAGAAGCGTGCCGGATCAGCATGGCCCCAAGCTCCTGCTCGAGCTGGCCATGGCGTGGAGCAGCTCGGGTTTCGCCCCCGGCGGCGCTAGGGAAGAGAGGAGGGAGAGAAATGGAGGTCTAGGGTTGAGAGGAGGGCAGGGGTGGCTCTTATGGCCTCGGGATGCGAGCCAGCCGTCTGATGAAGAAGGAACTTGATCTGGTGATGGCTATGGCATCGTACTGCTAACGTCGAGAGGAAGGAGAAGAGGAACCCGCTACGGGCTGGACCGAAAGCTACTCGGCCTAAAAGGCTAGCTTGGCTCTAACTTAACTTAACATCGAAATAACCCTCTGACTTTATTTATATAACCAGACAACCACACAATTCCCACAGAAAAATAAGAAGGGGTTTTTAAATAAAATAAAATACTTGGCTAAACAAAATAATATAACCTATTTAATAAAATAGGTTTGACTATTTTTAGGAAAAGCAAAAACATCTGCTCTTTTATTAAACCTAGGCTGTTTTGTAGCAAAAACAATTGCTAGTGCTTGGAGAAAAAATAAAAGAGCTCCACTTCACCACTGTCAAGAATTGAGAGGAAAGATGGAATATTTTTGTAAGAATTATAAAACAAGTTGGAAAACACAAGTAATCAAATATTTGAATAGGAAGGGATTGAACCATGGTGCTTCAAAGGTTTTGATTGGCTTTGTTGCACCCACTCACATGCACAAGATCACAACCACACATCACCACATGATCATCAAGGTGGCCTCCAACACAAGATCAACCAATCAAGACAAAAGGGGAAAGAAAAAATAAGATATGCATAATGCATGAGATGTAGATGAAATAACAATGCCACAAGCCTCGCATCCATAACATCGCCTCAATAGAGTTGCCAAACAAGGAAAGGATTACAAAAGGGGAAGGAAAAGAACTTGGGCTATTACAACTCTCCCACACTACAAGAGGATCTCGACCCAAGATCTGTGACTGGAAGAACTCTGGAAATTTGGAACGGAGGTGGTCCTCGTGCTCCCAAGTGGCTTCTTTGTCTGAGTGATGTGACCATTGCACTTTGAGGAACTTGATTGACTTATTGCAGGTCTTGCGCTGAGTCTCTTGAAGTATTTCTATCGGATGCTCATGGTACGATAGGTCGAGCGAGAGGTCGATATCCTGGAGATCAACTGTGCGCTCGGAAGTCTTGAAACATCTCGGGAGCTGAGAGATGTGAAACACATCATGCACATTTGAGAAGTTGGACGGAAGCTCTAACTGATATGCAAGATCACCTCTCTTGCGAACAATTCGGAAAGGACCAACAAAATGAGGAGCAAGCTTTCCTTTGATGCCAAAAGCGTTGAATGCCCTTCATGGGAGACACTTTGAGATACAAGAAATCATCGAGCTGAAAAGTCATGTCACGATGCTTGCTATCGTAGTAGCTCTTCTGACAGGACTGCGCTGCTTTCAGATTATCCCGAATGACACGTCACATTTCTTCTGCTTCAGCAATCATGTCAGTCCCAAGAATCTGACGCTCACCAGCCTCTGATCAATTGAGCGGGGTATGGCATTTCCTGCCATATAGAATCTCGAATGGGGCCTTGCCTGAGCTTATTTGAAAGTTGTTGTTGTATGAGAACTCGACAAATGGTAGGCAATCATCCCACTTCATGCCAAAAGAAATCACACGGTCTCTGAGCATATCTTCAAGGATCTGATTGACTCTCTCAACTTGCCCACTTGTCTGAGAATGGAAAGTTGTACTGAATCGAATCTTAGTACCCATCACAGACTGAAATGAATCCCAGAACTTGGAAGTAAATATGCTTCCACGATCTAAAGAAATGAGCATAGGAACAACGTGCAACGAGACTATCCATTACGTATACAACTCTACCAGTTGAGCTATCGAGATAGACTCTTTGACCGGTAGGAAATGAGAAACCTTGGTCAACTTGTCGATGACGACGAAAATTCCATCGTTGCCTTTCTTGGACTTCGGAAACCCAGTGACAAAATTCATCTCAACATGATTGAATTTCCACTCGGGTATAGGCAAGGGATGGAGAAGACCTGCTGGACGTAGATGCTCCGCCTTCACTCTACAAAACACATCACACTCGTTCACGAACTGAGCAATCTCACGTTTCATGCGAGTCCACCAGAAGGTCTGCTTCAGATCCGAATAGAGTTTGGAACTTCCTGGCTGTATCGAGAGAAGGGAATTATGGGCTTCATCCATGATAACTTTCATGAGCTCCCCTTTCGGAACGACAAGGCGGTCCTCGAAGAAAAAGGTATCTTTGTCATCAACATGAAAGCACCTATATTTCAGAATGCTCTTTTATAAGCCAATCTTAACTTTCTTCACCATCACATCAAGAAGTTGAGCTTGTCGGACTTGGTCTTCCAAGGTAGGAGAAATATGGAGATTAGAAAGAAAACCCTGAGATACTAACTGAAGGTTGAGCTTCCTGAAAGATTTACAAAGATCAGGCTGGAGAGGCTTCAGAATGAGACTCTTGAAGTAAGCCTTTCTGCTCAAAGCATCTGCAATGACATTAGCTTTGCCTAGAGTGTAGTCAACGCTCAGATTATAATCTTGGATAATTTCCACCCAACGAGTTTGTTGAAGATTGAGACTAGGCTAGGTGAAGATGTATTTGAGACTCTTGTGATCGATGTAGACCTCAGCCTGTCTGACCAACAAGAGATATTTCCAAGTCATTAGAGCATGTACCACTGTCGCCAACTCAAGATCATGAGTGGGGTAATTCTTCTCACTTGGCTTCAACTGCCTTGAGGTATAAGCTACCACTTTCTTCTCTTGCATCAGAACTGCACCAAGACCTTGAAAAGAGGCATCAGAGAACACTTGACAAGACTTGGAATCATCAGCAGGAGTCAAGACTGGAGTAGAAGTGAGCTTCTCTTTGAGTGTGTCGAAGGCCAACTCACACTCTGGACACCAGACAAACTTCACACTCTTGTGAAGAAGGCTTGAGAGAGGCATAGCAATCTTGGATAAATTCTCAATGAATCTTCTGCAATAACTTGCAAGCCTGAGAAAGCTTCGAAGCTGCTTCACATTCTAAGGAGGTTCCCACTCAAGAATGGCCTGCACCTTTGACGGATCAACTTGGATGCCCTCGGCAAAGATGATATGCCCAAGGTACACAACTTCCTTCAACCAGAACTCACATTTGGAAAACTTAGCATAGAACTTATGCTCTCTTAGCTTATCAAGCACAAGACGGAGATATTCTTCATGCTCTTCCTCAGTTTTAGAAAAGACCAAAATGTCATCAAGATACAGCAAGACAAATTCATTATGGAATGGGGAGAAGATATAATTCATAATCCGAAAGAAGGTCGGTGGAGCATTTGCGAGACCAAAAGACATCACTGTGTACACATACGAGCCAAAGCTTGTCCTGAAGGCAGTCTTGGAAATGTCTTCTTCACGAATGTGAATCTGATGATAGCCTATCCTGAGATCAAGCTTAGAGAAGATCTTAGCCCCTTTCAATTGCTCGAACAATTCATTGATGTTGGGAAGTGGATACTTGTTTCTGATCATCTTTTTATTCAATGGACGGTAATCGACACAGAATCGGTCCGTTCCATCCTTCTTCTTGACAAAGAGAACTCCACAACCCCAAGGAGACGAACTTGGTCTAATCAGACCCAGACGCTCTTGCTCATCAAGTTGCTTCTTCAACTCTTTCAGCTCTTCTGGACACAGTTTATACAGTCGCTTACATACTGGTTTAGTTCTCGGTTCAAGCTCAATTACGAACTCAACTGCCCGGTGCGAAGGCATTCCTGGCAGTTCTTCCGGAAAGACATCTTCATACTCACAGACCAGTGGGACTTGAGAAATTGGAGAGATCTCACCCATCTCATTTAAGGAAAACAGACGGATCGTGTCGTCGCGCGCCGCGAAGATAATCACGTCCTCCGAAGGATTAGTTAGCTTGACTTCTTTAGCTTGACAATCAAGAAATGCCTTGTTCGTAGCCAACCAATCCATCCCAAGGATCAGATCAATATCAGACTTGCCAAGGACAATTGGAGAAGCCGCGAAGGAATAGTCGCCCATCTTAACAGAGACATCCCGAACGACCTTGTTGGCGCTCATGAGAGAGTCGGGTGAAACCACGCGCAAGGCCTTGCTCAAATACTCAGAATCAAAATCATGCTCGGAAAAGAACAATCTAGACATGAATGAATGAGAATCACTAGAATCAAACAGAACCTTTGCAGGAATATCATTAACCAAAATATAACCCATTATCACACCCGAGGAGTTTTCTGCATCTGCTGGATTCACCATATGGACTCTCGCACACTTGGGGTTGAAATTCACCATTGCACTGCCTCGAGGTTTCACTGGAGGAGGGGGCAGAATACGGTGCTGAGTTGTGCACTTTTTGGAGTAGTGACCCTTCTGCCCACACTTGTGACAAGTCACCTCTGACAGCGAACGGAATTGCACTTGAGGATTCCCTTGCTTTTGCTGTTGAAACCTCTGCTGGAAAGATGGGTTGGGTGCGTTAGAAGAACCACGACTACCTGAGTGCTTGAACTGGTGAATCTACCGAGGAGGAGGAGAGACCCAATATTTCTTCTCCTACTGGACCACGTGAGTTGAGGACGAGGAACTGGAATCTCTGAAATGCTTCCTTGGATTCTCCACTTTGAGCGAAGCTGCTTCAGCCCTGAGAGCCAAGTTGTAGAACTTACCGAACTCATCGGGATCATGCAAGGCAAGGGCCAACTGCAAGTCTTCCTTCACACCACCTCTGAACTGATAAATCTTGCTCTTTTGATCTGGGATATCCTGTTTAGCATACTGAGCCGGCTCATGGAACTCGACACTGTACTTGTACACAGAAGATCCTCCTTGCTTCAAGCTTGTGAACTTCTCACACATCTCTTCCACGAAGCTAGATGGTATATAGTGAGCCCTGAAATCTCTACAGAAATCATCCCAGCTGGTCATCCTGTCGCCTCTCGAGTCCCTCAACTATTGCCACCATTCTGTCGCCTGTCCCTCGAGCTCAAAAGTTGCAAACTTGACGAAGTCCTCTAGTCGCACATTACTGCACTCGAAGTGCTTGTGCATGTCACGAATCCAGTCATCAGCATCGAATGGCTTGTCACAAGACGTGAAGGACTTCCGCTGGTTCGCCAGGAGTTGATTCAGAGTTGCAAACTGATGACCACCATGGTTGAAATTGTCCTGCTCCTGATTATTCCTCTCTTGCAACAACTGAAATAACATGTGAGTGTTAGCATTTGTTGTAGCCATTACCGCTTGCCATGCCTCTGGAGGAGGAGGCAGAGGCAGGGGAGGTTGTGGAGGAGGGGGGTGGTAGAGGATCAGCACCCTCACGACCCGGACCCTGGAGATGGACAACACGTTAGACCAGAGATTAACATTCAAAGATCAAGCTGAATCAACAGACAAAAATATCTGAACAAGAATACTTATCAATTGCATTCGAATAATAATTAGTAAGAATGCTTCCTCAAAGTAACTGCTGACAACAACTGATTAAAAGCCACTCGCAAACCAAGTATGAGCTAGGATTGCTCGGAACAAATGTATGACAGAGATTCCATCCGATATCTTCGTGGATATGATCGCACGAGTTCGATCCTACAGTAGCCATCATGTACAAGGCAACGCACACGACATACGAAGCGTCCCCGAGTCGTAGCAAGCTACAAGGACTCTTTAAGACACAACGAGAACCATTGTAAGATGACCTGAACAAACGGATCCAGTTAATGTCGAATCCCAACCTCACATCATGCATCTGTTGGAAGATTGTCCTATAAGTAACTACCTGAGTTCCCACCTAGGAACTCCCGAAATTTCTCGTCATGCAATCTGGTCCACGGATACAAGGAGTAATGTATCACTTAGCTCCTATACTAACCCGTCCAGTGTATCACACCCGTCAACACATAACGAGAATCTCGGAACATCATCTATCTCAGACCCTCGTAATCACAACGATACTAAGTGTGACGATACATCCGGACCTATCTGCACCAGTGCTGGGGAAGCCGGACTCCTCTCGCCACTACTAGTATTGAAGCAATTTCGAACATCCTCTGTCCAAAGATACTAAGAAATCTGAATGGTAGTGATGTGCTCAAGAATCCCCTGGATCTCAACTCATCGGAAGAAATCAAGTCAGACAGGAGGCACCAAGACAGAACTCCGTCACATCGACATCATATAGATTCCGAGAATATCCGCTTGATCCTAAAAATTTTTAAGCAAGAAGAGGAGTAGAATCAAATTTTACTAAGTCGAGAACCTCTCCAGAGCATAGAAGAGGAGAAAAAAAGAAACCTACTCTCTGATATAACTAAGACTCAAAATAGTTTTGCTAGACTCGACTCCGCCAAGTTCGATCACACAAAGGCTCCTATGGTCGTAAGGCTATGATTACCAACTTGTAACGACTAAGATGAGGCCCTATCCTTATTTGGGGGAAAAGTCTCAAAAGGGGAAAGAGGCGCATCTACGCGTTTCGCAAGAAAGATAATCATATCAATATACATAACTGAAAGAGTGACAAGTAGGGCATACATCTGCCATCTGATAAAGTACATAGCCATACAGTCATACATTATTCAAAACATCAAATGTTCCGACTACGGACAAGATAAACGGCAAAAGCTATGATATCCTGCATGTTGGTGCCACGATCACGACCACGACTTGTAGTCCTCGGGATAAGTCACATACAGCCTGCCGCTATCCTCATCGAACTCCCACTTCAGCTGGTTGTCATCGAAAACTCCTGCATCTGGGGTACCTATACCTGTGGGTGTTTGTAGTAAACCGTGAGCCATGAGGACTCAGCAATCTCATGACCTTGGTATCGAGTCTAACTAAGTTAAATGGGTTAGATAGGATAAGTGTTGGAGTTTGCAGCATCCTAAGCATATATGGTGGCTATCTTACAAAGGATAGAAATAACATGTGGTGGTCTACGTAAGACGGCCGAAGACTAGAATGATCACTAGGTGATCCTGAACACCTACTTACATCATTCATAACCCCACCGTGTTCTCGATCAGAGAAGGAGCTCTGAAAGAAACTGGCATGGTTACGCACTCAGTTGGCAAGTTCTATTAGAATTACCTTAAGTTGTCTAGAACCAGATGTTAACAAAATATCCATGTTTGCCAAATAACCGCGAGCAACTGCTTTCCGAAAGATTTAACCCTGCAGGGGTGCTCCAACTAGTCCATCACAAATACCATAGGCCGCATAGTAATCCTCTATCATGAAACTCGTGATGTCATGAGATTCCTTAGAGGAAAACCTCAACTGTGAGAAGACCCAAAGTCTCACCGGAATCCCAATGCGCAAGATATAACGCTAAGGTAAGACAAGTCCAGCAAGACCTCCCGACGTGTCGACGATCCCGATAGGAGCCGCGTATCTCATTGTTAGGACACGACGGATGAGCACGCCTGCAATGGCCTGATAGAAATCACTCAAGTTGCCCTGAGTTGGCCCCGCAAAGTGCTCTAGTTTGGACCAACACTCATGAGGAGCACTGGCCCGCGGGGGAGGGGTTGATTAGATTCCTCGGGGTAGCTATTCCCTAAGAATTTAATTATTAAGTTGTTACCAGATTAACACCAAAGTTGGATCCTGCCAGACAAGTCTTAACACTATACGATTTATTGAGGGGGTCCCCATAACAACCCCAAACGTGCTAGGAGCGCTCATTATGGAATAAAACACCGGTAGCCGAAACTAAGGCGGGAACAACGGAACCAATCAACTGGCAAAAGGCTAGGCCTTCCGTTATTTTCCAAGTATATAGGTGCATTAATTAAATAACAATTATATAAGATGATATCAAATTGCCCATGTCTTCAGATGGACCAGGTGGCACCTGCACCTAGCAACGCTAACAGTTAGTGGTTGAGAAAGCCTAACTTAGCCAAACAATATTTGCTAGGAGGGGAGGTGTTTGAGGTTTCATGGAAATGTTTGATACCCTATATATCATGTGGTAGGCAGCGAAGATGTAACGAATGAAACATAAAACTAAGCATAACAAAGCTAGAAACGGTGTCAAGGTCACGATCATCTTGCGTGTGATATCTTCAGAGTGGAACTTCTCTTGTTCTTCCTACACGAACTCTCCAGACTCCTCGAACTCGTTTCTGGCCCCGGTAACTACCCAAAAGGAAACAAACATCTAATAAACACCAGCAAAGCCTCCTATAGCGAACATGTCTCGGCAACGGATGGCGACTCCCACCTTCCTCCTCGGCGACCTCATGGCGATCTAGACTTCTAGCCGGCGTTTGATCCTCGTTCTCCGCTCATCATCCCAGGTGCACTCCAATGTTCTCTTACGTGGTCGTGCATGGCTCGCATGGCTGGTTCCACGTTGGATCTGGACTTTTCTCCTGGTTTGGCATTCGCGGATGAAGTTTATTGCAGCTCTGGTTTTCCGGTACGCCCAATGAAGCATCGCCGCCCTTTCACTATGGTGGTATCCTTTGGACGCCATGCTTTCTGCCTTTCTGAGGAATCTGTCGCGACCATTGGTGGTTCTGCCATTGAACTGCGGGTTTCTCAAGTCACAGACTCGGTTTTCTCTTTCAAGGTTTCTTGTCAGCAGGTTGGTTTTCACATTTTGGCCTTCTGTTCTTACAAATGTTCAAGCTTTAAGTGCTATTTTCATCTATGGGGTTATGGTGGTCCTAATTGGCATCGAGAATTTACGTTATAGAGGAAGCAATGTGATGTAGAATGGATCATTGTGAACCCGGCCAAATGAAGAGCGGCACTAGGTCTGATGGCAATGCATTCCAGACCTCTTAAGTCATCTATTAAGTCGGGATCTTCTGTTCGCAAGGAATTATCCTTTGCAACCCTACAACAGTATGATGTTTGCAAAGGCTACAGATGCCCTGTTTCTCAAGATGAGCTAATTACCCTCTCGAAGGTTGGTTATTCGATCCCTCCGCAGGAACGGGTTATCATTAGTGCATCGTCGCCGGCTGAGCTCCGGTGGACGTCGGCCTCGCCGCACATCACCTTTGGCGTGGTTTGTCGGTAGGTATCACCTTCGGCATCAGCCGGTACCCAAATTGAAAAGAGCAATATCACTGGGATTTCTTCCTCATCTTGCGTAGATTCGGCTAATCCCACCGCGCTAGGCGGGATTTCGAATACTTTCAAAACTGATTCGTTGGATAGCTCAGATAGTGGTCCTTTTCTTGACCCCGCTAATGGGTCCTTGGCGACGACATCTAAGGTTGGGCCAGATATTTCTTCACAGCCGGATATTCCTTCTTCGTAGGAGGCCCACCAGCTCTTTGACGAGTTGATTATTGGAATGGTTCAAGAGATCTTTTCTTGCACGATTTGCTCGTCTCCCGGGAATCTAGCTTCCAACTGCATGGCTTCACTGATTTTCTCTGCGTGCGACAGCATGGGCCATGCCAAATCTGCATGTACTTCCTTTATGCGAGATAATTGTCTCACTTGGAAAAAGCAAGAGTCCCGCCACCTCCCCTGTAGCAGATATCTCGGGAACCTCTGCTAATCTTGGGGAAACCGCAAAGCCTACCGAGCAGTTCCTCTCTGTCTCGTCACACCCATCGTCTCCCCGGACTCCTTTTGAGACGCCACCATTGACGCCACCTCCTCCTGTTTCATCGCCTGCGATGGCCAACTTCGAGCTCGACCCCCTGCGCTTCGTCCCACAGGGTCATCACATCATCGACGGAGGCCCCGATCGCCTCCCGCGGACCTTCATCATGCCGGCCATCCCCATTACTCGCAGGCATGAATAGTACATCATCGCCGAAGTGATGCCAGCCCCTCCTGCAGAGTTAGTCGCCCAGGTACGACAAGAGGTTGTCGCCCTTCTGCTCAATTGGGGTTTTCATGTTCGCTCAGCACATCCATGGATTGAGGGGGTTGGTTTGTTTGAACTCCGGGATGCTGCGGAAAGTTTTGCTACTGTTCCGATGGTTCCCCAAGCACTCGGGAATGACACCTTTGTTCGTTTCATGAGGCACAGTGATGGTGCAAGCTAGTTTTCGTCAGGGCTACCTGATGCTTCCGGGGGTCCCTTTGGACTTCCGCAATACTAATGATCTCCGGGCTGCTATCAACACATTCGGTGAGTTCCACCATTGGGTCAGCGATGATCCATATTTGGTTCGCTCTGTTGTCTTCGCATCCTTTCCCGATGATATGTTGGTGCCGCGGAGCGTCACTTTTTCAGAATATGCCGCCTGGGGAGGTGCTAAGGTATCTTGGTCTGCGCCGGTGTACATCTTGGGGGCAGCTTTTGCTGAGCAGATGCCCAACGATGAAGACCCCATGCCCCTCAATGGCAACCCTCATCCGCTTCCTGGGGAACTGATCAATGATGGTCTGTTGTTTGCATTACCGCCATATCCTACTCTTGGGTCGAATGCGGTGCCGCCACCACCCCTGGAGCCAGAGCCACAAGTTCCAGAGGCCGGAGGATGGGGTTGGGAACCTGAAGCTCTGGAAGCTCAACCTGATGCACCTGAACAAGATCTGGAATCTATGGTCATTGATCAACCAACCTCCTCTGACTCTATTCAAGAGGTGGTGATTCTAGATCCTCAGCCTACTACTGCTAAGGTTGATGCTGTGGAGATGGTTGCTGCTAATCCTGCTGCTGAAGAGGTGGCTGCTGCTGACCTTGCCCCTCCCTATGCTGGCGACGCAGCGGCAGTCGGCAATGCTGAGGAAGAAGTGCCAGAGGAAGAAGAACATGTTGAGGAGGCTCCTATTTTCAATCCCCTCGCGATTGTCCCCTACCAATGGCCTCTAGTCCAGCCGACTAACCTGATTTTTGCTGCGGCCGGGGTTTTTTATGGTCCTCCACTGCCGCCTGTGATCTCCTGGTCCAGGTCTTTTGAATCTCTTATGGGCGTGGCCTGCACTATGCATCTCCCTCGCCACCTTCAGATGCCCGCGGAGTTGCCGGTCATGATCCCCAAGCGATCATGGTCATCTGCTTTTAATGATGAGGCTGTAGGACCAAGCTTGGCATCCGTGGATAACACTCCTGCTACTTCCCCCGAGGTAACTCCTGTCAACACATTTTCAAGAGAAGAGACTTTCTCTTTTGGATCACTTGCTGTCAAGAAGAAGTGGCCCCGCAAGCAGGCCACGCCCATCATCGACTCCGTCGTTCGCTGCTGCACGAGGGGTTCTATCAAGCGGGATGGCTTCAAGCATGTGCTACAGGAGCTCCCAATGCACGTACCTAAGAGGAGGAAGCCAAAGGCCAAGCCCATGCAGGACCAAGTGGGCGAACCAACAACCCAGGAGGAGGCACCTGTGGCAACGGTCATCCCCGTGCTTCAAGCAACCGACCCGCAGCTTGGGATTGCCGCTGAGAAGCTCTCTATGGATCGTCTTATGGAAGATCCTTCTGCCTCCAAGACCCCATCTGTTGATGTTTAAACTAATGTTGTTATTGCATTGTTTTGCTGTTTGTTCCGTTCGTCAGACTACTGCTCGTTGTTTGTTACAGCTTTCTGAACTTTGGTTGTGTGGGTTATTATGTAACTCCACTTTTGCTATAACTCATAGTTGTCATGGATAGTCGATCTACGCGAAGTTGGCGCGTTCTCTGATGGAATGTGTGTGGGCTCAATTCAGATCATAGGCAACGAGCTGTTCATAACAAAATTGATGAGAGCTTGGCCTCAGTGGTTTGCTTACAGGAAACCAAAATGCAGTCCATTGACTTTCGACCAGCCAGAAGTTTTTGTCCTAAAAGATTCGACCAATTTGCATACTCCCCTTCTCATGGTGCCTCTAGTGGGCTTATAACTCTGTGGAACTCCTCTGTTCTTACTAGAACCTTAGTTAAGTGCCAGCCCTTTGGTCTAATTATATCTTTTACCTCAAATCATAATGCTGAATCTTGGACCCTAGTAAATGTCTATGGCCCTTGTCAGGGGGAGGCTAGAGATCTTTTTGTCAGCTAGCTCTATAATCTCAACATCCCTGCTGACGTTAATTGGTTGTTGCTTGGAGATTTTAATTTTATTCGATCACCATCTAATCGAAATCTCCCTGGGGCTGATGTGAATGATATGTTCATCTTTAATGAGATCATTGGTCACCTTGGACTGCTTGAATTACCTATTAAGGGCGGATCCTTTACCTGGTCCAATATGCAAGATTCACCTCTGCTAGACCAATTGGATTGGGTTTTTACATCTGCTACTTGAATTTCATCATATACTCTGACACAGGTCCTCCCCTTGGCAAAAACTGCATCTGACCATGCCCCCTGTGTAGTAACAGTTAACACTTCCATCCCAAAATGCAATCTCTTTCGATTTGAAAACTACTTGGTTGAGATGGACGGTTTCATGGAATGTGTCAAGGACTCTTGGAAAATTCAGTCCAGGAAAGGTCATATCAGTGTTATCATCATGGACAAGTTAAAACACTTACGTCAGGCCCTAAAGAAATTGCAAACAAGCCTCTCTCAGCTGAAGCTCCTTATTGCTCGATGCAACCAGGTTGTGCTTTTCCTTGATGATCTGGAAGAGCTCAGACCCCTATACACACCCGAAGCTAACTTCAGGGTGATTGCAAAACTACACCTAGATCATCTCTTACACCTACAGTTCCTTTACTGGAAAAAAAGAGCCACAATCCGATTCATCAAAGTTGGAGAAGAGAACACTAAGTTTTTCCATCCCATGGCAACTCAAAGATACAGAAAAATTCTATTTCCTTTCTTAAGCTGAATGATGGTTCCAATATCTCTGATCATGATCAAATTGCTGGATGTTTCTGGACTTCCTTCAAGGACAGGATGGGATCCTCTCAGGGTATTAACATGGCTTTTGACCTGGAGTCCCTAATTCACAAGGTGGATGGGCTTGATGTGCTAACAGAGCCTTTTACCGAGATGGAAATGGATAAGACTATGCAAGAAATGCCCACTGACAAGGCCCCTGGTCCAGATGGTTTCAATGGTCTGTTTTTCAAGAAATGTTGGTCTATTATCTGCTCTGAATTTTATCAACTTGCAGCTGATTTTCATGCTGGCAATGCCAAGCTTGAAAACATGAACTCATTTTATATTACTTTGATACCCAAGAAGAGTTCACCTGAGCAAGTTGGTGACTTTCGCCCTATCTCTCTAACACGGATGGGGCGTAAGTTCTTATCTAAAATGGTGGCCAACAGACTACAATTGCAAGTTATGAAGTGCATCCACAAAAATCAGTATGGCTTTATCAAATCTAGAACCATCCAAGATTGTGTGGGCTGGACACCAGAATATTTGCACCAATTTCATCAGGCCAAACAACCCATTGTCATCCTCAAACTGGATTTTGAAAAGGCTTTTGACTATGTGGAGCATGAGTTCATCTTTCAGATTCTCAGGTACAAGGGCATTAATGACAGATGGATTCTCTGGGTGTAATAGTTACTCACTTCTGGCTCTTCCTCAGTGCTTCTAAATGGAGTCCCTCGAAGAAAGTTTAGGTGTAAGAAAGGGGTCAGACAGGGGGACCCCATGTCCCCTCTTCTTTTTGCAATTGCTGCAGACTTCCTTCAAACTTTCGTCAATAAACTTTTGGAGGATGGCATCATTCAGCTACCAATTCCCTGTCATGACAAAGACTTCCCCATAGTGCAGTATGATGATGACACTCTCATCATTTTACCTGCAGTGGAATCTCAGTTGCTTGAATTCAAACGAATGCTAATTCTATTCTCCCAATCCACTGGTCTTCAAGTGAATTATCACAAATCTGCTCTGTTCCCCATCAACATTGATCAAGGGCAACTCCAAATGCTAGCTGACTCTATTGGTTGCAAGGTCGGTTCCTTGCTGTTCACATATCTTGGCTTGCCTGTAGGAACAATCAAACCAAGGATCATTGATCTCATGCCCTTAGTGGATCATATGGAAAGAAGGCTCAGTGCTAGTTCCTCCTTCCTAGCTCAGGGAGGCCGTTTACAATATTTGAATTCATCTGTGTCTTTGGTCCCTATATTCTTCCTCTGCATCTTAGATACTCCTCCAGGGATTCTCAAGCAGCTAGAAAGGATCCAAAGATAATGCCTATGGAGGAAAAATGGTCAGGATCATGCCCCCTCTCTTGCTGCCTGGGATCTTGTGTGCAGACCTAAGATGAAAGGTGGTCTCGGGATCATGAATCTTGCTGTCCAGAATGAAGCACTGTTGCTCAAACATGTGGACAAATTCCTGAACAAAGCTGATATACCCTGGATCAAGCTAATTTGGAACACATATTACCACAACACAGTTCCCTAGGGTACTTCGCTTTGTGGATCTTTTTGGTGGAAGGACATCTGCAAGCGACTGGATAATTTCAAAGCTGTTAGATATGTTCAACCCAACAGAGGTGATACATTTCTATTCTGGTGTGATTCCTGGTTGATTGGGAATTCTACGAGGCCTCTGGCTTCTAGGTTTCAGAGGTTGTTCTCTTTTGTCATTAACTCTTTTTGCACTGCTGCGGAAGTCTTCCATGCATTTCAAGAGAGCAGTATGCTATCCATGTTCCACTTGCCTCTCTCTGAATAGGCCTATCAAGAATAAGGTGATGTCCACACTCTACTCCAGGACCTTGCTATAAACCCTACTGCTACTAATATCTGGCTCTGGAGTAAAGATTCTAAGGCTTACACTGCCAAGAAATATTATAGCCATATCCATCAGCCCATCTTGCCAAACCCCTTGCTTAGTTGGATCTGGAAGAGTTGTTGTACTATGAAAATCAAGATGTTTGCCTAGTTGCTAATCATGGACAGACTCAGCACTCACGATATGCTGGAGAGGCGCCACTGGAAAGTATCTGATTCAAATCTATGTGTTCTATGCCATGCCAGGATCAAAGAAGTTAGAGATCATCTGCTTTTCAACTATCTTTTCAGTATCAGGGTTTGGAATTACCTTCATATATCATGGCAGGGACACTCTATGTGGAGTACTTCTTTAGCTGCAAGAAGAAACTTTCAACAACCCTTCTTCCCTGAAGTAGTCTTCATTGCTTGTTGGAACATCTGGACTATGAGAAATGCCAAGGTTTTCAACCATCAGCAACCCAAGTTCAGAAAATGGAGGTCTAGTTTTATTCATGACAACACTCACGATATGCTGGAGAGGTGCCACTGGAAAGTATCTGATTCAAATCTATGTGTTCTATGCCATGCCAGGATCAAAGAAGTTAGAGATCATCTGCTTTTCAACTATCTTTTCAGTATCAGGGTTTGGAATTACCTTCATATATCATGGCAGGGACACTCTATGTGGAGTACTTCTTTAGCTGCAAGAAGAAACTTTCAACAACCCTTCTTCCCTGAAGTAGTCTTCATTGCTTGTTGGAACATCTGGACTATGAGAAATGCCAAGGTTTTCAACCATCAGCAACCCAAGTTCAGAAAATGGAGGTCTAGTTTTATTCATGATATTTACCTTTTAGCTCACAGGATTAAACCTAGTTTTAGGGATGATCTCCTTAAATGGATTGCATTTTTACCTCCTTGAGGTTTGTATCTCAACCCCCCTCTATTCTTTTGTACATTATTTTCCTCTCTTGTACATACAACCTCTTTTTATGGGAATAAAAGAAAAGGTTGTGGGGTGATTCCGTACAGTAGTCGGTCAAAAAAAAAGAAATGATGCAACACACAATATGATCCATGTATGCACTGCTCCAAACAAGCACAAAAGTCAACCCTACATTCACAAAACTACTGCCACCTCACAAGAAGGGAATTTCTACATAAATGCTCAAAATCAGAAACCAAATACACCATTGGATTCATTGGGATTTTCTACGCCAAATCCATATATCATAGTGCCATATTTGCATACAGAAAAACTCCACAAACAGCAAAAGAAAATTTACACAAGATCAAAACTACAACACATATTCAAGAACAGGAACTGTTCTTGAGCCAACCCAAATTGCAAGTCCATATCTGGACATTTCCAGAAATGGAAATATGCCCTATTTAGCACAAGGAATTCCAAACAATATATAAAATAATGCCAGGGAAAGGGGTCCCACCTGGCAGCGGCCCCTCACTGGATGGCATGTGGGCCCTTGTGGCCCACTGTCATACACACACACACAACAACTATACACACATACCACAAGAAATAAAAGACACAAGGAATTCCAAACAATATATAAAATAATGCCAGGGAAAGGGGTCCCACCTGGCAGCGGCCCCTCACTGGATGACATGTGGGCCCTTGTGGCCCACTGTCATACACACACACAACAACTATACACACATACCACAAGAAATAAAAGATGCCAGGGGGAATCAAACCCACCACCTATCTGGTGGAGCTAACTACTCCCTTCACTGGGCTAGCTACTGCTAGCTGCTCTAACAGAGGCATCCTACCAGGTAAGGTTATTATGTAGGCAAACTACCATACGAAGAAAAACAGGGGAAATATAAAAGAATAAAAGATGCCAGGGGGAATCAAACCCACCACCTATCCGGTGGAGCTAACTACTCCCTTCACTGGGCTAGCTACTGCTAGCTGCTCTAACAGAGGCATCCTACCAGGTAAGGTTATTATGTAGGCAAACTACCATACGAAGAAAAACAGGGGAAATATAAAAGAATAAAAGATGCCAGGGGGAATCAAACCCACCACCTATCTGGTGGAGCTAACTACTCCCTTCACTGGGCTAGCTACTGCTAGCTGCTCTAACAGAGGCATCCTACCAGGTAAGGTTATTATGTAGGCAAACTACCATACGAAGAAAAACAGGGGAAATATAAAGGAGGGGCGCAAGGATTCGAACCCTCAACCTCTCGGTTGCACCCCGAACGTTTTACCACTGGGCTAGGAGGCAGGAGCTGCTAGAAGAGGATTCGAACCCTTAACCTCTCGGTTGCACCCCGAACGTTTTACCACTGGGCTAGGAGGCAGGAGCTGCTAGAAGAGGGGCTCGAGATCACTTAGCCTCGACCTCTCGGGTCTTCTTCTACCTGACAACAGACCAAAGAAGAATGACGGCAATAGCAAGCGGGGCCACATCCGGCGAGGTGGGGCACCGGCGGGGCTGCGGAACTCTAAGGGGAATCCATTCCCGACGCAAGCACGGCGAGAAGGGAACTCACCGCAAAGTTGCAACTATTGCAACTTCTCCTACTGGAGCACGCGCTGCAACAGTGAAGTTGCTCCTTCTGTTGCTTGCTACTGCTCGCGTGACACAACACGCCAGTGACAAAAGGGGAAGCCCCGCGCTGCGAAGCTACTGCCTTGCCACGCTATGCTAGTGCTGCTTGAAGCTGTTGCTGCTACGACGCTGGAACTACTGCTACTACCTGACGCTGAAACTGTTGCCTGCTACTGGACCCGCTACAGAGCAGTGCACTCGCGAGCACACGCGACGCGGGCCTCGACCAGAGAGGGACAACGGAAGAGGAGAGTGGAACCTCGCTCACCTAGCGGCAGAGAGCTGATCCTACGACATAGATGAGGAGGACGACGAGCCAGAACGGAAGAAGACCCGCCGGAGTTGAAGAAGCTACTGTCATCGTGGACGTCGAGGTGGAGGTCATGGCACCGAACTCTTCTAGAAAATGGAACCTTCTTGGCGTCCTCTTGCTCCTGCTGCTGACGGAGAGGAAGAACAACGCCGGATCAGCACGGCCCCAAGCTCCTGCTCGAGCTGGGCATGGCGTGGAGTAGCTCGGGTTTCGCTCCCGGCGGCGCTAGGGACGAGAGGTGGGAGAGAAATGGAGGGTTAGGGTTGAGAGGAGGGTTGGGGTAGCGCAAGTTAGAGAAATTTGAACTATACAGAAAAGTTAGGAGGAAACTATGTAGGATATATAATTGGGTAGAGCAAGATTTTTGGAACCCCTAGGAATTTGAATCATCAAGTTTGGAGCAAAAATAAATTTAATAAGGACTTTACAAATCTTTGTAAAAAGGAAAGTTTGAAAAATAGGGGTTATACCTAGTGGCTATTTAGCGCAGAGGGCGCAGTAGAAGCAGTTGGGCCGGCCCAAAAGCCTCGCCGCGCGGGACACCGCGGTGACGTCGAATGTGTCTTCCCGAAGTGTGCTTTGGCCGCAGGGAGACACACACGGACGTAAGTCTTGTCCACTTAAACGGCTGGGCCCGGTGCGTGGCTGGCTTATAGGCAGGGCACGCCTTGAAGATCCTCCTTCCTCCTACCGCTCAAACATAGGGGGAGCAGGGGAGCGGGAGCCATCCGGCGCCAGCGCTCGCTCTGGTGGCAGGCTATCCCGAGCGGTGCTCCACCCACCGGCGAGCTCACGGGGCTGCCATGCATCCGCCTGGTTGCCCCTAGATCCCGGGGAACGGTCCGGGAGAGAGCCCATGACCGAGGTAGTTGCCGATGAAGGCCGGCCGCGGAAAGGGTGCTTCGGTCGCCGAGAGGAGGGCGAGGATCGTAGGGGAAGAAGCCGTCGCAGCTCCGGGAGGCCCTGGCGACCTCAAGGGGGAGAAGGGGGCTCAGGGCGTGCCAATTTGACAGGGGGTCGCCGGCCACTGCGTCGGCCATTGCCGCCGCTGGAGAGGTGGGAATAGCGAGGGAGGAGCTTGAGGAGGCGATTAAGAGGGAGTAGGGTGGACCAAGAGGGCCACGGTGCTCGGGGAGAGGGGTATAGGGAAGAGGCACCAAGGGGGAAGCTCGGACACACCTCGGTGCTCTCGGCCCGGCAGCCACGGGTGCTAGAGGCGTTTGGAGGCGGGTTGGTGTCGTGGAGGTGTGAAAGGTGGAAATAGAGATGCCCTGGTGCGCTCGGACATGCTGCCACAACCGGACACAGGCTTCAACAGAAGGACAAGGTGCAACGCACCGTTTCCGCATGCCAGGGAAGTGGTCACCATGTGCTTTCATGCCCACAGTGGTATTCTTCCCCGACAAAGATGTCTCGCATGCAAGGCAAGCATGTAGGAAGGTGACTCGAGAGTTTGTTTTCATATGGGGATGATTAGGCTGGGTATCATCATTGATTAAGTTTTCAACAACGAACTTGGGGCTATAAAAATTGGTTTTACTCAGGAGATATTGGGGTGAAACCATGTCTAGTAGTCTTAGGCATGGAAGGACTACAATTCTCCCAAGTTTTAGATCACGGAGAGGTGTGTAGCTAACAGCTGCAGTTCAAAGCTACATTTTTGCCCATAAACTAGTCTTAGAAGAGCTGCTCATATTTCCCATGTGGGCACGCCATATATTGGTTTGCAATGATGCATTGGCATACTAGAGATGCTCTGGAAAGCTGTGGGGCATTGGCATGAGCAGAAGTATGGCAAGAGGGGTAAAGTAGGTGTTGCCATGGAAAAAATGAGTGGTAGAGAGATGGAGTCAGCCTCCAATAATTGACCAGAGGCCATGGAAAAGTTACTGGAGGTAAACGGGGACTAGAGAGACATGTGGTAGAAATTTGAGCTCAAGAAAAATAATAGAAGGGGCCAAAGCAACAACTTTGGTAAATGGACAGAAGGTGTTTGATGGATGTTAGGGCTACCATTTGGATCCGAGTTGCTATGAAACTTAACAGGATCACATGATAGGTAAAAATGAGCTTGTGCACCAAATTGAGGATTTGTTGGAGAAAGTTTCCAATGTACACTTGAAAAAACAATGAAATGGATAGAAATAGCTTTCTACTTACAAAACTATGCAAATCAATTCCCACTAATCCGCAACTTGGTGTGGTGGCATTATTCGATTGTTAGCGCATGCCGAAAAAGTTTGGGATCAATTGGAGATACTATATTATGTAATGTTTCCCAAAGCTAGAAATTGACACAGAAGGTTTTGAGGGGTTTGGGACAAGTTCATCTATTCTCCTTGATGCACCACTAGGCGTGGATGCATTATTAGCGTATTAGGACATGTCCATAAAAGTTGAGCACAATTCGAGACACTTGGAAATGTAGAGTTGCTCAAATTTGGATCTGGACAAATATGGTTTTGGAATATTTAGTTGGATCAAATCAACTTGGATTAAGATGAAACTTAGCAATATCATCACAAATAGCATGTGTGACATGAAAAAAAATTACTTGGATTTATGGAGAATGTTTCTTATAGAAATATTCAAAAAGCTTGAAATAGGCAGAAAGGGTTTTGAAGTGTTTTTCCCAATATTTTTAACATGGCCATGTATTGAAACTCTTAGATATGGATTATATCTGTCCATTGAGTTTCCCTAATTTGTCTCAAATACTTTGAAAGTAATAAAAATAACTTTCCTTCATAAGGAACCATTCTTGGCCTCAGAAAAAGGTATTTAAATAAAATAGTAAAATAACTTTTAAAATAATAATCTTGCGGTTTTGGGAAGACATTTTTATAATGGGTTTCAAATAAAATATTTGGTACAAAACAACTTCCCTAACTTGACGACTTGTAGTACAAATCCCAAATCAAGGGTTTTTGAAAGCATAAATTGAATAAATGCTTTTTGGTCAAAATATTATTTGGGTAAAATTAACTCTTGGCCCTATGCACATGGTATGGTCATTGGAAAGGGTTTGCGTCAAGAAGATGAGTCTAGAGAGTAGTAGGAACATTGGAATTCGAACACAAGCAAACAAGCAACAGTCGCGTCAAGCATCACAAGCACTCACAAAAAAATTAATTGGTCCTAAATTTTGAGTTAAGTTAATTTAGTCCAGAAAGTCAAAACACAGGGTGTGACAGACCTTACCCCCTTAAGAAAATCTCGTCCTCGAAATTTCTAGTCTAGGTGTTGGAGAGATACATAACTTTGGTTCGGAGACAACCCTCACGTTCCCATGTTGCTCCTGCGGGTCTTGAAATTCTTGATGATACAACTTCGAATGCTCCGCTTGTCCTTGCGTGACCATGAGCGGCGTTCTTGCAATAACTTAGGCTTGACTAAGATCAAGGGCTTGGTGGACTAAGTTATCGCAAGGGTCTGACTTGCATGTGTATCCCAAGGTCGGAATACGTTGTAAGGTAGTACGTCTTGGTGCTGGACCTGGGGTTGTTCACGTCGGTTAGTGACATATAGATACATAATGTTAGAATAGGAGGGTCAAGGTATTCACGTAGCTCCCTGCATACGGGGAAGTCTTTGACTCCCTTAAAGCAGGTGATCTACCATTGTAGGTGGTCTGCACCCTCGAGAGCGTCGAACTGGGTCATCGCAGGCTTTTCATTGAGATCTTCTGCTGGAGTATGTTTCCCCTGTATGTGCTACATTTGTCTCCGGCCGTCTGTCATTGTCGTTACGAACGCATGTTTCCGGTGCGTCTTTAGATGTTTGTCCTTCAATCCTCTTCCTAGCTTCTTGTGAAAGGGTCTGGGTTGGGTCTCGACCATGAGTCTGAAACTCGGAGATTCAGCATTTAGAAGGGTCCTACCATCTAGGAAGGTTCGTGAGGGGTCCTGAATGAGGTGGGCACCAAGAGTATAGACTAGTCATCCAATCCCTAAGGTATGAGGCTTGGCAGGCGGGGTGAATCACCATTGACAGGTATTCACCATGACCCAATTAGGACTCGCGTCCTGGGATTGGACGAAGAAGGGGCTCTCTGATTTACCTTATTGTCCAAAGGCTTCATTGGCTTGAATCATCGAGGCTTCTTGACATCCTTGATGTAGTCGATGCAGGAGTGGTGGTTGACTTCTACTGCTTCTTCTTCATCGTCGTGGTTTCCCAACCATTGCGGTTATTTGGCTTGTGTTGGGAAGGATTGACTTCTGCTGCTTGGAGATTATGTCAGGGAGCCCATCCTCTCGAGATAACACCTTTATCTTGAGAGGCATGGCGATCAGCATTCCTGGGGCTTGTCCAAACAGGACTAAACTGTTCCTCCCCTTACTGGGTGAATGAGTATGTCATCCGCGAGGATAATGACATACTTCCCCAAGCATCACATGAGCACACTCCTCATGAGATGGGTGAGAGGAGCGGGTGTTTTGGGCCCAACACAATCTAGTCTGTCATGTCCATGTTCCTCGTAAACATGATAGGTGGTGGTTGGGGCGGAGTATTGGCCATAGTCTAACTACTTAGCGTTGTTTCCTACGGTCATAACCCGACCATATCATTGCTCGGTGAAGCTTTGGGCTTCAGGGAACTTAGGATGTGAGTGAACGTGTATCATCTTATCCCTAAGCACATTCCTTAGATGCCAATAGTCTAGCCTCCATTTCTGGACAAAAATCACCCTATATCATCAAAGCTACCATCTCATGTAAGTTAACTTGACATCACTCATGCTAGTCATAACAAGGGTTGAGAGAAGGACTAAACCAAATGCTATAGCTAAGTTGCACATCTACCCCTATATAAGAAACCTCGGTAAGGCGTACGAGCTGCCAAGGTTGAATTAAATCACTACAAATCCAAGTGCTCAGCTAAATCATCCAATGGACAGTGTGCTACATGCCTATGTTTAAGGAAACACATAGTGTACCAATCCAGGGTTTTGTTCCCTTCCAATGAATCCAATCATGGGGTTCATCAATCCATCAAGCACCATTGTGCCCATCACTCCTGCAAATCCAATATCGATGTGGTTCTACATGATCAGCTAGAGTCTTCATAAAATATAGATCATAGTAAGGACTATGCCATAGTATACCCACCATCTTCCAATATCACGGCCAACTAATCTCCAAGTACAGGCTTATATAGGTTCATAAATCAATTCGAAAACATCCAATTACTACTACTTGCTATCCACCGAGAAACATGGTATCATGATTGATATCGTCAGACTAAATCTAATTTACTACGAACCATGTGGTCTCTGTCATCATCGATACTCTATTGAGGTTACTTGCTAAATCCAAATATCATTTTCAAGAAGGACCCTTACTCGTTACCCTAAGTAATTATGGTAACATCACCAAACCCCGACTACTACTTGACGAGGTCAGTTTATTATACCACCAAGAATTCTAGCTCAGGATCATAATTTTCCTACTAAATCCAAACTTACTCGAGGAACATGTAGGTCATTTTAATTTATAAACTTGTTCCACCAAGTTCACCTACCATCGTAGGGTCTTACGATTCACTAAGATAGTCTAGTTATATCCTCAAGACACGTATTATAATCACAACAAACCATGGTCTACAAATCATATACCCAAGAACGATCCTTTCTATGGCATTCGGGTGATGGTGCTAGCTTAAGAATGAAGGATACTTGTTCACTATGATCACTTGTTCCATAAAGAACTCAGTGCTAAGCGGTGTTACTAGAGCTCAATGGGTGCTCTGGCAAATCCGTGTATGAGACATGTGACCAGAAATTTGAGTTGGGGAAGACCGTGAGGTTTAGGTTGGTCTAGGGAGGGGTTTCCAATCTTGAGGAAAAGCATAACTATGGGCTTGCATCTAGTTGAGTATCTTGCAGTCGGAGTCTTCAGTGTCGATTGTGTATCAAAGTGGATCCTTGGTGCATCTTGTTTCGTTGATCTCCAGTTGTCGAGAAAGGTGAGAGAGAGAGAGAATAGCATAGAGGGGAGTGCCTAAGGGGTGGTATAGTGCAAGTGCAATCAACAAGTGCGGAAAAGCCAAGTCAACATCAAGATGAGTCTGGTGATACAGTCTCATACTCGTTGCCTAGGGAAAAAACGCGACTTATATCAAAGCACAAACAAGCAAAAACAAGCAAGACACAACATGGTTCCAATTGAACCATTTCACAGACTCGACTTCACATAGGGGACTCACAACTTATCCTACCTAGGGCTTCTCGGACTCAACAGTCGAGCTTGCTTCATGCCTTGAAGAGGGGTCCGCTATATATTTTGGGCCTTCTTATGGTGTTGCCATGTCTCTTGTTGTTGTTTCCGAAACAACTTGGGTTGAGCTGAAAAGAGTCCTTGACGACTTCTCGTCTGGTGAGCTGCCGACGAAGGTGGTTCCTCTCGGCTCTCATTGACAGGGTCTTCTTGTGGATCTCGTAATCCTGTCAATCTCTTCTCGCCCTCCAAGGCATCAAGATTTCCAAGTGGACAACCTTTATGCAATGACATCACCAAGGCATGATAAGTTCCGACGTCTCAGTCGCTTTGATCCCAATATCCACACCTAGAGCGAGGGATAAAGAGAACCGTTTTCCTGCTCACTAAAGTGAGTCAGACCAAATGGCGAGATTCTCATCCATGAGTGGTGGTCAACACAACATTGATAATGACAGGGTCACTCTATTAGCGATGCATGTCATGGTCTTGCACATATTATGTCGTGGTCATCATAGGTGAAGGTTGCATCACTCCGGGTCAGTGTTGAGGGTGTCACTATCTTCTCGGCCTCGATGTCCTCATTCCCCAAGGAGTTAGCTTTTGTTGGTGCCATCTCCTTGTAGTGTTGCCACCCTTGTCTTCCAAGTACGTGGGTGATCGCTCGGAAAGGTTGCTTCCTTCCAAGTTACCCACGAGGATTTTATGTAATCCGGTGATCAGAGGGCATGAGGGTGCTAGCGATTGTTTGCAAGTTTCGAGAAAGTAGATGAGGAGAGTCAAGAGAGCAAGGGTGGAAGTGCTAAGGCAAAAACCTTCGCTTCATTTGAAAAATTAGGAAAGGTGAGAAATATACAGGCTTTGCAAGTACTTTTGAAAGGTCTGGAAAATAGCTGTTTCCTAACTAACGTCCATGCTAGCTAAGGGCTTCCTACAGTCAGGATGGCACTGATACCAGCTCTATGGGGACCCCTACTTATGAGTCGTGATCACCAAATGAACGTGCTCAGTGATCCTAGAGATAAATGCTCACTAAACACACAGAAAACGGAATAACAAGAGTCTTACATCCATACATACCGTTCGATACAAATAATGACCATTGTGATCAAGTCTTACTTACATGGGGACTTGAAGGCCAACACACCAACTTGACCAATAGCGGAAATATTGGTCGAAAGCATGAACCCATGCCATGAGCCTTAACCTACAGGCATTTTGACTGGGAAGCGTCCTAGCTCGCAGGAACGTCACCAAAGTACTCTTCATCATCTCTTGTTCTCTCTTACATGGAGAATGAAATAACCAGTGGCAAGCCAATGAGTACTTTGAATGTCTCGCAAGCAACCAATGATGTGGGACAAGGCAATAATGGAACATGATATATCACAAGCATGTAGCCTTTACGGAAAGCAAGTTTTTTCCCGAATGTAGTAACATGATTAAATTCTTGTGCGGATATGCATCATAAGGTAGGAGGTAACCACGTGAACGGGTTACAGATATCAATATAATTCGAGGACTGAACATCCCATGTTCAACCTTCATGTCAAGTCCTCCAACTTGACCCAGGCCATCTTCCTCATACACACACACACACACTCACACTTGGTTTATGCGAAAATGACTGGACATAGTTTAAGTAGGATTACCCAACTGTCCTTGACCGTGGACACGGCTATTCGAATAATTTTACACTCTGCAGAGGTTGCGCGTTGTACCCATGAGCTTCAGGAAACTTTCGTGTCATCCACGACTCGCGGTATATAACATACCGAGGTTAGTACCCAAACATTGCCTTCCCCTGGCAACACTATACAAAGAGTGCACTCGATTGGTACCCAACCCACATAATGTACATCTCACGAGTACCAACTCTAGAATGTATCATCCATGGAGGGACCAACGGTGTGCCCGGAACTTGTAAAAACAACATAGTCGCCCTTCCTGGCACGACCCCGTCACGAGAGTGACAACGCCACTCCAGCCACTAGTAATGCGGGCTCTCTGCTAGCATCGACGAGAGTACTCAACAAAGCCTCGTTCCCATATTAAGGTATCGTGGTCGCACATGTATGGTTGGGATGGTTAGCAAATCTTAAATCTAATCCCATTTCTGAAAACACACACACAAAACCTTTTTCGCTACACCACTTCTTTCTCAAGTGGTCACCATCTCAACACCATCACCCTCAGGCATTAGTGGCACTCGATGGGTTTTTCGAAAGCCTTTCATATCACCTTTATTTTTTTCGTAACCATGCATATGCTCGTCCCATGCATAGCATACTAGCAACTTAACTACGATCATTGCTTGATCCTCATAGGTGGTAAGATCATGCACAAATGCAAGATTAACAAGGAACTATCGGAAACACCATGCGGAGGAGTTTACCGATTCAATCATGACCACATGCATAGGACTGAATAATAAACATGGCATGCAAGAAATATTTTCGCAGACATGGTCAAAGGGCTGCTTGCCTTGCTCACATTAGTCTTCGAGGCCTTCGAGGTCTTCCGGTCCAACTCCGGGTACTCAGTCTACTCCGTCAACTATCGCCGGAAATAACCATGATAAGCCACACAGCAAGAAGGAATAAAAGTGCTCTATAAATAGGAGTTCTATTTTTATTTGATATCTTTGGTCATGAGAACAATACCTAAATCTTGTTTTACTAGATTTGGATTACCAGAAATTTTGAATGGTAGAAACTGAGGCATCACTAGCCCCATAAGAAGTATACAGAAAATATTTTATTCAAAATGACTGGAGGCACTCATTTAATAGGGCATGAATTTAGAAATATTTAGGAATTTGTCTCACTGGATTTGGAGTTGATATGAATTTCCTATGGATGTTCTAACATTGAATAAATAGCAAAAGGGGCCATTTATTTGATGCAACACAAATATGACACATAAAAATGTTGACTAATGCTACAAAAATAGTGCATGATATTAGAAGTCTATGGAAATTGGAATCACTCCATTTGGTGTCGATATGAATGCTCTAGGGATTTTTCATGTGGGGCACTTCATAGTTCAAATTCAAATTTAAATTTGAAGCATACAGAAAAGTTAGCAGGAAAAATATGTAGGATATATATTTGGGTAGAGTAAGATTTTTGGAACCCCTAGCAATTTAAGTCACCAAGTTTGGAGCAAAATGAATTTCGTAAGGATTTTAAAAATTTCTATAAAAATAGAAAATGGGGAAAAGGGGGGTTATGCCTCGTGGCCATTTAGCGCACAGGGCGGAGTAGAGGCACTTGGACCGGCCCAACAGCCTGGCTATGCGGGACACCGCGTTGATGTTGAAGGCCTCTTCCTGCAGTGCGCTTTGGCCACAGGAAGACACACACGGGCATAAGCCGTGTCCACTTAAACGCCTAGGCCCGATACTTGGCTGGCTTATACGCGGGGCCCGCTTGGAATATCCTACTTTCTCCTCCCGCTCGAACAGAGGGGGAGCAGGGGAGGGGGAGCCGACCGGCGCCAGCCATCACTCCGGTGGCACCGGCCAACCCCGACGGTGCTCCACCCACCGGCGAACTCACGGGACTGCCCCGCATCCGCCTGGGTGCCCCTAGATCCCCGGGAACGGTCGGGGAGAGAGGCAACGGCCGACGCAGTGGTCGTTGAAGACCGACCACGGAAAGGGCGCTTCGGTCGCCGGGAGGAGGGAGAGGAGTGTAGGGGAAGAAGTCACCGCAACCCCGGGAGGCCCTGGCAACCTCAAGGGGGAAAGGGTGCTCGGGGCTTGACAATTTGACAGCGGCTGCCAGCCACTGCGTCGGCCATTGCCGCCGCTGGAGAGGTGGTAATGGCGAGGGAGGAGATTGAGGAGGCGATTAGGAGGGAGTGGGGTGGACCAGGAGCGCCATGGTGCTCGGGAAGAGGGGTATAGGGAGGAGGCGCCGAGGGGGAGCTCGAACGCACCTCGGTGCTCGGGGAACGGCAGCAACAAGTGGCAGAAGCGTTTGGAGGCGGGCCGGTGTCATGGAGGGGGTCAAAGGTGGAAAGAGAGATGCCCTAGCATGCTGGGACATGCTGCAACAGCCGGACACAGGCTGCAACAAGAGCACAAGTTGCAGAGCACCATTTCTGCATGCCAGGGAGGTGGTCACCATGTGCACTCATGCCCAGAGTGGTATTCTGCCCAGTCAAAGATGCTTGGCATGCAGGGCATGCATGCAAGAAGGCGACTCAGGAGTTTGGTTTCATATGGGGATGATTAGACTGGGTTTCATCACTGATTAAGTTTGCAGTAGCAAACTTGGGGCTATAAAAAGTGGTTTTTATTGGGGAAATATTGGGGTGAAACCATGTCTAGTAGTCTTAGGCATGGAAGGACTACAATTCTGTCAAGTTCTATATCAAGGAGAGGTGTGTAGCTAGCAGCTGCAGTTCAAAGCTACATTTCTGCCCAAAAACTAGTCTTAGAAGGGATGCTCATATTTCCCACATGAGCATGCCATATATTGGTTTGGAATGATGCATTGACATACTAGATATGCTCTCGAAACCTGTGGGGCCATTGGCATGAGCAGAAGTATAGCAAGAGGGGTAAGTAGGTGTTGGCATGGTAAAAATGAGTGGTAGAGAGATGGAGTGAACCTCCAATAATTGACCAAAGTCCATGGTAAAGTTGCTGGAGGTAGAAGGGGACTAGCAACATCTGGGTTAAAATTTTGAGCTCAAGGAAAATAGTAGAAGGGACCAAAGTAGCAACTTTGGTAAATGGACGGAAGGTGTTTGATGGATGTTAGGGCTGCCATCTGGATTCCAATTGCTATGAAACTTAACATGATCACATGATAGGTAAATATGACCTTGTGCACCAAATTGAGGATTTGTCGGACAAAGTTTCCAATGTAGACTTGAAAAACCCATGAAAAGGGCAGAAATGGCTTTCTGCTTGTAAAACTATGCAAATCAATTCCCACTAATCCACAACTTGGTGTGGTGGCATTATTTGACCATTATAGCATGCCCAAAAAGTTTGGGATCAATTGGAGAAACTTTATTATGTAAAATTACTCAAAGCTAGAAATCAACACAGAAGGTTTTGAGGGGTTTGGGACAAGTTCATCTATTCTCCTTTGTGCACCAGTTGGTGTGCATGCATTATTAGAGTATGAGAACATGTCCATAAAAGTTGAGCACAATTGGAGACACATGGCAATGTAGAGTTGCTCAAATTTGGATCTGGACATATATGGTTTTGTAATATTTAGTTGCATCAAATCAACTTGAATTAAGATGAAACTTGGCAAGATCATCACATATATCATGTGTTACATTCTAGAATTGTACTGAGATTTATTGAGAATATTTCTTATAGAAATATTCCAAAAGCTTCAAATAGACATAAAGGGTTTTGAAGGGGTTTTCCTAATATTTTGAACATTACCATGTGTTGAAACTCTTAGATATGGAATATATATGTCCATTGAGTTTCCCTAATCTTTCTCAAATATTTTGAAAGCGATAAAAATAACTTTCCTTCATAAGGGACACATATATGTCCATTGAGTTTCCCTAATCTTTCTCAAATATTTTGAAATGCATAGTTTGCTTTATTTTTAGTTTGCCACAATCATCGTTTTCTGGACACACATCCATCGATAGAGACACATCTTCATCATAATTTTATAGAATACTCTATTTGCTTCACTTATATCTTTTGTGCTAGACAGTTGCTCTAGTGCTTCACTTATATCTCTTAGTGCATGAGAGTGGTTATATTTTAAAGAAATACTTGCACTCATATGCTTCACTTAAATATTTTTCAGAGTATATGGAATAGGAATGGTGATTCTCACATTTTATAAGACTAGTCAAAAAAGAATAGGTATTCAAGGAGGATATTGTAAAAACTTCCATCTACCTTACCAAAGAAGAAATGCATAGTTTGATTATAATGAGGTGGTGTTATGAAAGGATATAGGTTCATGATGACTTGTTAGTAGAAATATTGGTATCAATGCTTGTTATTTACTTCTCATCTAAATATTGGTCATGGGATGGTGATGAGGTGTGAGCATTTTTATGTGTGAAATCAAATCCTATCATGTTGTTTGAATTGGGGGCGAGCGATGGTTAACTCCTACTAACCTCCTCCCTAGGGCATGTGGTACTCCTTTGCTTCAAGAGAGCTAATAAGGCTTTACAATAAGTATATGAGTTCTTTATGACTAATGCGAGTCCATGCATATACATACTCTCACCTTTCCGCACTTTTCTAGCCTCTTCGTTACCGTGCATTGCCCTTTATCACCTCAAGAGTCGGTGTAAACTTCGTTGGTGCATCCAAACCCTGTGATGTGATACGCTCTATCTCAGATAAGCATCCTTATATCTTCCTCAAAACAGCCCCCATACCTACCTATCCTGCCAGTTCCATAGCCATTCTGAGATATATTGCCATGCAACTTTTATTGTTCCATCGTATAACTTTTGTGTTCATCATCATATTGCTTTGCATGATCATATAGCTGGAATACTATTTGTGGCAAAGCCACCGTTCATCATTATTTACATGTTAGGCTAGATCATTGCATATCCTGGTGCAGTGCCAGAGTCATTCAGATAGAGTCATATTGTATAGACTTATAATTATATTGTTGTAAGTAAATAAAAATGTGATGATTATCATTATTAGAACATTGTCCAAGTGAGAAAAGGATGATGGAGACTATGATTCCCCACAAGTCGGTATGAGACTCCGAAGTCGGTATGAGACTCCGGCTGAATAATGGGGGAGGCCAAATGATCCCACCAAAGAGGAAAAAGGAAAAGAAGGAAAAGAAGGAAAAAAGATAAAATGAGAGAAAAAGAGACAAGGGCAATATTACTATCATTTTCCACACGTGTGCTTTAAAGTAGCACAATGTTCTTCATATAGAGAGTCTCCTGAGTTGTCACTTTCATATAATAGTGGGAATTTTTCATTATAGAACTTGGCTTGTATATTCCAATGATGGGCTTCCTCAAATGCCCGAGGTCTTCATGAGCAAGCAAATTGGATGCACACCAACTTGGTTTCATTTGAGCTTTCATACAGCTCTAGTGCATCCGTTGCATGTTAATCCCCACTCCTCGCATTGATGTGGATTGATGGGCATGCCCATAGGCCGTTAGTCCACAAAGTTGATGCGAGACTTTCTTCCACTTTTGACCCCTTTGATCTTTACCACCATACTCTATTCCACATATTTGTTTTAGCCATCGCTCACACTCATGTATTGCGTGAATTTGAAAATGCTAGAGCGTGTTAGAGATACAATCCAATTGCCTGGTTTGACACACAGGTTTTCATGATTTATAATTATGTGTTGAAGACACGATCATGCCATGCTAATATGATAAAATGAGTAGGGATAACATTTTTAAGGATGTTATATTTCCAAAAGGTAATGATAATGCTTCTTACATTCATAGATATTGTTATGTTGATATCAATTACTTCGTCATTTCACAACACTAATACGTGAAAGAGATTACATGTTAGGTAGCATCCCACATAAAAAATCTGTTTTTATCATTTACCTACTCGAGGACGAGTAGGAACTAAGCATGGGGATGTTGATACATCTCCAGCGTATCTATAACTTTTGGTTATTTCATCCAAGTATATTATCAATCTTGGATACTTTATATGCAATAAGATGCTATTTTGTATCATTTATCTGAAATAACCTATTAACCTAGTGCGAGTCCCTCTTTTTTGCGTGTATTGACTTTTGCAGAAAATAAACACCAAACGGATTCCAAACACGATGAAACTTTTTGACGTATTTTCTAGACCAAAAGAGACCTAGGGAACCTTGGGAGAAGACCTAAGGATCAATAAGGTGGCGACGAACCTAGGGGCGCGCCTAGGGGTAGGGCACGCCCCCTGAGCTCCTGGGGCCCTCGTGGCTCCTCTTGACCTAATTTCGCCTCCATAAATTCTCAAATACTATGAAAACATCAAAGAGCCACAAGAAACACTTTTTCCGTTGTCGCAAGTCTCTGTTCTGCCGCGATACCATGTGGAGATCTTTTCTGATACCCTCCAGAGGGGGGATCGATCGCAGAAGCCTTCTACATCAACCTTGTTGTCTCCATGATGATGTTTTAGTAGTTCACCATAGACCTACACGTCCATGGCTAGTAGCTATAAGGTTTCTTATCACTCTTTAATATTGAGTACCATATTTTGTGTGATTCTTGCGGTGATCTATCGAATGTAATCTGCTTTTGCGGTTTGTTTGTTAGGATCCCATGAATTGTGGGTTCATGATCAGATTATTCACTAAAAGTAATTGAGTCTTCTCTGAATTCAATTATGAATGATTATTATAGCTTTGTATTTCTCTCTAATCTATCCTTTGGTTTGGCCAACTACACTGATCTATCTTCAGTAATAGTGGTACATTGTAGTAGGTTCAATCTTGTGGTGATCTTTATCCTAGTGACAGAAGGACACAAGACATGTATTTTTATTATTGCTACTAAGGATAAAACGATGGGAGTCGAACATATTGCTTGTCTTATTTCATCGACATCATGACATCTTACAACAAGCATTACCGTTTGTTATTAACTTAATACCCCAGGCGCATGATGGATAGCGGTCGATTAGCGGAGTAATAGTATTAAATGCAAAATTGTTTTGCTCTACTTGTTTATGGACGTGATGCATATATGCATGATCATTGTCGTGAGTAACAACATAACTATGCACTTTTCTATCAGTTGACCAATAGTAATTTGTCTACCCAAAGTATGCTTTGCTTTCACGAGAGAAGCCTTTAGTGAAAACTATGGGCCCCGGGTCTACTTAAGCAAATTGCTAAAGACCTAAAAAGATCGTTGCCGTCTATTACTTTTTATTTTAATTTTACATATATATCTTTATAATAATAAATCCTTAGTAACGAGTCCAAGGGGATTGACAACCCTCATGCCCGCATTTGGTGCAAGCGTTTGGTTTTGTGTGTGTAGGTGATGGCGGCATGAGTTTGTCTAGATTCTCCTATTGGTTCAATAAACCTTGGTTCTCAACTAAGGGAAATACTTACCGCTACTATATTGCTTCACTCTTACTCTTCGGGGAAAAATCCAACACAACTCACAAGTAGCAGACATCTTATATATTTCGTCTATGTCCTTGTATGTCATCATGGGGGCTTCAAAGTGCTGAAAACTACACTAGAAACGCCATTATGGTTCCCTTTGCGCGAGCCTTCATATACATGTTTGTTCCTACTATAGTGTTCATCCCTCTTGTCAATACTAGGCCCTTCATTAGTAATCAACACAAATGTATCTATTTTAGGCAGCATCTTATTCTCATAACACTAGAACCAATCCAAAGAAACAAAAGTACCTGATAATTTAATTGGCGTGCACGACCTCGAGTAATTGGTCACGTATGTATAGTAGGAGGGGTTGTGAGTGTAACTATGTTATTGATGTCCTGATCATCCCCCTTCTTGAAATGATGTCGTCCTCGACGGAAGCTCATCAACCTCACCCAAATAAGGCTTCAAGTCATCAATGTTAAAACTGGAACTAACCCCAAAATCTGCAGGTAGCTCTAGTTTATATGCATTATCATTTGCTTTCTGAAACACTTTAGAAGGACCATCAGCACGTGGCATTAGCTTTGACTTGCACAAATTACGAAACCTATTCTTGCACAAATGTAACCAAACAAGATTTCCACGGGCAAAGGCAACATGTTTTCAGCCCTTATCTCCAGCAATTTTATACTTAGCATTCATACGCTCAATGTTATCCGTAGCTAACTCATGCAATCATGCATTTTTAAGACCAATTCAGCATGTTGTTTAGCATCAAAATTAAGCTTCTTCGAAGATCGAAGAGGTGACAAATAAGTAGGTGCACGAGGTAGGAAACCATACATAATTTAATAAAGGCACATCTTAGTAGTAGAATGAAGTGAACGATTATAGGAAAATACAATATGAGGAAGCATTCTTCCCACATTTTCATGTTATTCTTCAAAATGGCCCTTAGCATAGTGGACAATATTTTATTGACTACTTCAGTTTGTCCATCAATTTGGGGATGACATGTAGTATTAAAAAGCAATTTAGTCACTAACTTAGCCCATAAACATTTCCAGAAGTGGATAAGAAATTTTGTATCATGGTCTCAAATAAGTGTATATGGCACACCATGCAAGCGAATAATTGCACGAAAGAACAAACCAGCAACATTAGCAGTGCATCACCTTCATAACATGGTATAAAGTGTGCCATTTTCAAAAATCTATCCACGACAAAAAACATGTTATCCCTCCCCCTGTTTTGTTTGAGGGAAACCTAAAACAAAGTCCATAGAGATATCCTCCTATGGAACACTAGGCACAAGCAAAGGCAGATATAAACCATGATAACTGAGTCATGAGTTAGCTTTTTGACATGTAGTGCAACGAGCACCAAAATGCTCCACATCTCGTCTCAACTTTGTCCAAAATAAATGTGTAGCATGTACATCCTCTGTCAACTTCGCACCAAAGTGTCCCATTAATCCTCCTCCATGATCCTCTTGCAAAAAATAAAAGACGAACAGAGCTAGATGGAGTGCATAGCTTGTTAGCACGAAACACAAATCCATCATTAGTGACAAACTTGTTCCATGTTCTCCCTTATTTACAATTATGTATCACATCTTTAAATTCAGCATCATGCACATATTGATCTTTTTTCCAAACCAAATATTTTCATGTCAAGATGTGAAAGCTAGTAAAATGACGAGAAAATGCATCAGGAATAATAGTTTCTTTACCCTTCTTGTGTTTAATGACATAAGGGGAAGTCTTAATGAATTCAACCCATTTAACATGTATACGATTTAGTTTTCCTTGACTTGAATGTGTTTCAAAGATTCATGATCAGAATGTATAACAAATTCTTTGGGCCATAAATAATGTTTCCATGTTTCCAAAGTTCGAGCAAGATCATATAATTCCTTATCATAAGTAGAATAATTCAAACGAGGCTCGCTCTTTTTTCTAGAAAATTATGCATAAGGTTTACCATCTTATAATAACACACCTCCTAATACAATTCCACTAGAATTACATTCAATCTCAAAATACCCATTAAAATCAGGAAGTTGGAGTAAACAAGATGTGTTAACTTATTTTTCAATATTGTGAAGGCTTCTTCCTTGCAGTACCCCAAACCAAAGGCATATCTTTTTTGTAAGCTCATTGAGAGGTGCAGCAAGGGTACTGAAATCTCTCACAAAACGCTTATAGAAACAAGTGAGGCCAAGAAAACTCATCACTTGTGTGACCATTTTGGGATGCGACCAACTCTCAGTAGCTTCAATTTTGGCTTTATCAACTTCAATTCCCTGTGGAGTAACAACATAGCCAAGAAAATAAACTTGACTGGTGCAAAAGGTGCAGTTCCTGAGGTTACCAAACAAAACGTGCATCACATGGAGCAATAAAACACCATGTAATGTTCCATGTGTTCCTCCAAAGATTTGTTATGAATCAGTATATCATCAAAACAGAGTACCACAAATCGTCCAATGAAAGCACTGAAAATTTTGTTCATTAATCTCATGAAAGTGCTAGGTGCATTGGTTAACCCAAAAGGCATGAGTAACCACTCATATAATCCAAACTTACTTTTGAATGTTGCTTTCAATTCATCTCCCAATTTCATACGAATTTGTTTGTATCCACTAGGCAAATCAACTTTTGAGAAAATGGTAGAGCCTCTTAATTCATCAAGCCAAGTAATGATGATGATAATGAATAGTAGTATTATTAATGCATCTACGGTCAACACGCATATGCGATGTATCATCCTTTTTGGCACTAGAATAATAGGAACAACAAAAGGACTAAGGAATTCGCATATATAACCTTTGTCGAGTAGCTCATGTACTTGACGCATGGACGGGGATATAACCCCGGGTATACCAAAAATATGGGAGTGCCACTTCCAAAACATTGAATCAAGCTGCCATCATCATGAGCGGCTCGCCGTTGGGACGGCTGCTCGAGGCGGTCATCCCTCCGTCTATGGGCCAGTTGTCTCGTAGCCGGCTCTTCCGACCGGCCGTGGCGACAACCGATGGGTCAGCAATTGTCCCATAAGACCGTACGAGTGTGCTGCTACAAGAAAACCCCCTTTAGCAAGGCTCATGGGGTTACATGGGTTGTTGATAAAGTATGAGCTGCTAGAGGGCGCGCTTATGCGACCATGGCGAGGCGACACCACCACGGGTATCGCTGACCCTGACTGGGCATGTTGATCTTGTAGCCGACGTGTGCTCACCCACTCCATCGTGCGGGCCAGGCGTGGCGACAATGGGGTGACCATAACGCTGACTGACGCCTACCGTGGCCATGCGAGGCCGTGTAGTGGCCGCATGGTACGCCTCCCAAGTGGTGTCAACGGCACGCACCAATTGGCACTGCCAGCCGGCCAGCCCCACCTTTGGTGAGACCAAGCATCCGGCGGGTCCTGTCAACGACTATACCACATGAACGGCGGGCGCCGTGGCTAGCAAGGAGACTGTCAGCCAGCGCCCACCCCTAGTCTATACATATATTGTAAGCCGGTGGGTTGTCCTATAAAACTACCCATTATCCAACCATGCAGAGGGTTTTAGATCCCTTGAATTGATCACTCACACGAACATTCTCTAATTCCCACGGCGAGCTAGACCCCTTCTTCATCCTCTAGCATACATCTCAAAGAGCCCATTGTATCACTTGTTTACCACATACTAGATCACGCGGGACTAGGGGTATTACCTCCCATGGAGGGCCCCGAACCTGGGTACATCGTTCGTCGCATGCCGCTTGTCTCTGTTCCTACTCCTGGAGCCCGCCGCCGCACATTGGCCCAAACCACTCGAGATAAGCCACACCATGGCATCTCTCGCACCAAAATGATGATAGTTGGCACCCATCATGGGGCCATGCGCAACGTTGGCCGGAGACACACTCAGGGCAGGACCCTTCGCCACCTCTAATGAGTGTATTGCGCCCGGGCTACTCTGCATGTCTGAGGCGTCTATTTCCGTAGGGTATGGTGAGTCGCATGATGTTGGCTCTGCCTACCCTGTAGGCGGCGCCATCGTCCCTCTCAACGAGCTGCCCGGCGGCGACGTTCCCTTTAACGTGGACGGCCTTTGCACACGTTTCGGCAAGCTACACATCAGCGACGTGCCCACCACTATGAGTACCACACCGGGATGCTCACCATCTCCAACCCGCTAACAACCGTGGGCAGCAAGTCCCATGCTGACATCAACGATCTTTATGACCGCTTCGTGGAGCTCCACATCGGCCCTGCTCCCATCCTCAATCAGTACCCCAACGAGGTGCTCGACTCATCCGACTTGTTGCCTTCCAGCGGCCGCGGCGCTCCGGCTGACGCAGACATCTCTCCCCTCTGCTTCAAGGTAATGGCCAGCGGCTCCACCATCAGTGTAGAGCGCAACTGGGTGGGGGCTGCGACAGCTGCGGCTGTGTCTCAGACTGGCCAGTTTAACCCACTACATGCTGATAATCCCCAAGTGCAAGGAATCATCGTAGAAATTTTCAAAGATGGAAGTGGCAAGTATGGAGTGTTGAAACCACAAGGCGCTAAAGGTAAGATCAGTATTCTCTCAAGTCCTATTTGTCACTGATATGACTCTACATGCACCGAACGTTTGCTTCTATCTAGTAACAGGAAATAAATCCGCGTTGTGGGTATAGAGAGGATAGATATGCATGATATTGGAGTACTAAAATAGGAAAAATTGTTGCTGCACTAAATAGAGTTAGAATATATCACAATATATTACAAATAGCGAGTGTGGAATAATGATAGTATGGTGTGTGGATCCTAGGCATTTGCTAACAAGATATGTAATCATTCTTGCAATTTTATATGACGAAGAGGCATGAGCTAACATAATTCTCATACTTGGATCATATGAACTTATGATTGGATCTCTAGTAAGCACCTGCAACTAATAGAAATCATTAAGGTAAACCAAACCATAGCATTAAACATCAAGTCCCCTTTACTCCCATACACAAACAACTCCCTTACTCGGGTGTAAGATTCTTTCACTCGAGCCACCCACTATAAGCGAACCATGAACATATTGCAAACCCTACAACAAGAATTCCCCCATGTGTGCGCGACACGAAGGGCACCATAGGACAACACCGAAATAAAGCATACACTCAAATCAATCAAGATCATCAATCAATCCAAAGGACAACATAAATCTACTCAAACATCGCCACGGTGATCGTCTTCATCAACATCACCTTATTCATCACCATGTTCATCTTCTTTTAGAGGTCCACTGTCCCGCACCCCGCTGTAATCCCCTACTTGAACATGGTTCTTTATGCCACATATTATGATCCAATGATGTGTTGCCATCCTATGATGTTTTCAGTAGATTCCCTTTGTCTTATGGGTTGATTGATGATCTAGATTGGTTTGAGTTGCATGCTTTATTATTGGTGATGTCCTATGGTGCTCTCCATGTCGCGCAAGCATAAGGGATTCCCGCTTTAGGGTGTTGCAATACGTTCATGATTTGCTTGACGCTTCTGTGATTTTTAGAATTTATGCTACTTGACACAAAAGTTTCTGATTTTCAGCAAGATCAAAGCAACTATCACCCCACATGATCTTAAAGGCTTTACTTGGCGCAAACACTAATTAAAACGTAAAACACAGAATTAACAATAGCATAATTGTGCAAACACTCAAGAACATAAAGCAAAATTGAAAAACAAATTTTATTTATTGGGTTGCCTCCCAACAAGCGCTATCATTTTACGCCCCTAGCTAGGAATGAAGCATAGATTCAAGTATTGTCATCTTTAGTTTAAATAGATGCATTCTTGTCAAGGGATTTTTCAAAAATAACTTGAAACATATTATCCATAGAAACTTTAGCATTATCAAGTTGCCCATCTGCATATCCCTTTTGATTACCGGCAACAATCCAAGAATATTGTTGATTAACATTGTTGAAAACTTGTTGGGTCACATCTAAAACGGGAATTTCCTTTTTAAGAAAATCATAAAACTTCTGATTATTAACAAGCAAATGTCTCAAAACATAATCACTATTATAGAGAATCTAATTTATTACCGGATTTTCTTGGTTCATACCATAAAAATCAAAGATTTCCCAAGCTTCCTGCACTATATAATCAAATTCATTCATAAGAACAAGGGTGGCTATCTTCTTAGCTTTAGGCTCTTTTATAACAGGTAGTTCATAAAAAAAATCTTTGCAAAGTAGGATGAGTACAGATAAATCTATTCTCAAGTTTTAGAACTAGTGCTGACATAGCTTCCGCATAATTTTTGGTCCTCTTAGGGATAGGAGTATTATCACAAGTCAAAGTTCCAGCACAATTATAGAATTCTTGGATAGCTTCTTTTGACATAACATTCCCTTGTCCCAAAACAAAAGTTTTAGCATCCCCATTACTAGAACGTCAAATTTTAGGAGTCATGTCATCATCTGTTTCTGCCATAACAAAGTCACTCATGATGACGACAAGCAACAAAAGATCTAACAAGAGGAAACGACAAAAGGGAGGAAGGCAAATAAAGAAGGCAACTTTTTGTGAAGTGGAGAAGAGGAAAATGAGAGGCAACTGGAAAATAATGTAGTTGCAAGGAGATGGGAGTTTATGTGTAGGAACCTGATAGATCTTGACTTTATCTTCCCCCGCAACGGCGCCAGAAATCTTGACTTCCCGCTGATTGCGTTGGTTTCTCTCCAAGCTTAAACTGTGATGTACCACAACGACGACAAGTATTTCCCTCAGTTATGAAATCAAGGTATCAATCCAGTAGGAAGATCCACAAGACTATGTAAGCAGTACCTACACACAAATAAGAAATCCTCGCAACCCAACGCGTGCAGGGGTTGTCAATTCCTCGTGGGTAAAGTGAAAGGATAGATTTATCGATGCAAACAAAGTGATGGCAAATAGAATGCAGCAAGATATTTTCAGATTTTGGGATAATATACATCTGAAAATAAAAGAGCAAATAAAATGGAAACGCGAATAGCAAAATAGAGATTGCAAATAGATGATGTGAAATAGACCCGGGGGCCATAGGTTTCACTAGTGGCTTCTCTCGTGAAAATAGCAAAAGGTGGGTAGACAAATAATTATGATGATGCCCAAGACAATGATCATGTATATAGGCATCATGTCCAAGACAAGTAGACCGACTTCAACATACATCTGCTTCCATTACTCCACACATCGACCGCTATCCAGCATGCATCTAATTTATTAACTTCTTGGCGAAACGGAGTATTGCTTTAAGAACGATGGCATGATGCAGATGAGATCTATTCATGTAGGAATAGACCCCATCATTTTATCCTTAATAGCAACGATACATGCATGTCATCTATCTTTCTGTTACTGAGATTGAGCACCGCAAGATCGAACCCATCACAAAGCACCTCTTCTTATTGCAAGATAGAAGATAAAGTTGGCCACACAAAAACCAAATATAGGAGAAGAAATACGAGGCTATAATAATCAAGAATGGATATAATTTCATAGATTTGATTATAAACTCACAATTCATCAGATCCCAACAAACACACCACAAAAGATAGAGTTACATAAAATAGATCTCCAAGAGACCATTGTATTGAGAAGCAAAACGAGAGACAAAACCATCTAGCTACTACCTACGGCCCCGTAGGTCCAATATGAACTACTCACACATCATAGGAGGAGCACCAATGAGGATACTGAACCCCTCCATGATCGTGTTCCTCTTCGGAACACGCTCTAGATTGGATTTCATGGCTTTTGGAACTTGCGGCGGCTGAAATGATTTTTCGTTGACTCCTCTAGGGTTTCTAGAATATTGGGGTATTTATAGAGCTCGAAGGCGGAGGAGGAGGTGCCCAAGGCCCCCCTACCCACCAGGCCGCGCTAGGGGTCCAGGACACACCCTAGTGCCTAGTTGGCCGCCAGGACCTCCTCGGGTGATCATCCTTGTTCCTAAAGGTTCCTTGTGTTCCACAAAAATCTCAAAAAAGTTTCGCTGCATTTGGAATTCATCTGATATTGATTTTCTCCGAAGGAAAAAAAGAGCAAGTGGCATGGGCACTATGTGCATAGGTTAGTCCCAAAAAATGATATAAAGTTGCTATAAAATGATCATAAAACATCCAAGAATGATAATATAACAGCATGGAACAATCAAAGATTATAGATACGTTGGAGATGTATCACTCCACAGCTCAAAACTAGAGAGGAGCAGATGTCGTTTCTTGTCAGCACCATCCAAGGGATGGAGAAGAGTATTTGTGAGATCTTGCTGAACTAGAAGAGTCTTAAGAGTATCGTGGAGACTAAATTCCATGACCGAGATGTCAAAGTGACAGAGTTGGCTACAACTATTCAGCAGCTCCGGCATGAGGTTGATGCAGTGCATATTCCTCTCTCTAGCACTGATGTTGAAGATTTGCCTCTTCCAACAACTACTTAGTTCAAGATCCTCTCTAGGTCTGCAGCTCTGCTAGTGATGGAAGCAAGACCAACTTCAACATCTCAAGCATCAGCGGCTCCAGCTCCAGCTCTAGCTCCTGCAACTGTAGTGTCTACGCCTCCACCTCCATGGACATCCACACAATCCTTCGCCCATGCTCTCCTTTCTACTCCATCGACTGCTACTCGAGGAGATCGAGCCCAGAGCGACGCTTAGTTCTAGACCTTTGAAATTTGTGGTAACTTGTTCACAAAGAGGGAGAAGTGTATAGATTAATTAGGGCTTCAAGAGAGAGAGAGAGAGAGCTCTGCCTTTTACTTGCTCTCATTTGATTTTACAAATATCTGGTCTTTCGGAAGACTTAAACTTTCGTGTTTGATCATACGCTCTGATTGTTGATGATACTATGTTATAACTTTGAGCTATCTACATGATGATCATTCACTCATTTGTTTGGTGTTATGTGCATTAATATTCATTCATATCATTTATGCGCACCACAAAGATGTATGTGACATGAAAGAGTGACCCAAGAACCTAATCGATTGTGCATTTGCATTCAAACGCAAAATTAAAATAATGCACAAATTTAGGGGGAGCTCTTGCTTTTCACATACTTCTCAAAACGACGATGCTAATCATTGATTATAACTTTTGTCGAAGCTTTGATATATATGTCGTCATCAATTACCAAAAAGGGGGGAGATTGAAAGCACAATTACTCCCTAAGGTGGTTTTGGTAATTAATAACAACATATGTATCTTTGAACTAATGATTCTATCCAAGTATATTTCAAAAAAACTCAAAGATGCATTGGCTAAAGGATTGTAAGGAGAAACCCCTTGATGCAAGGAAAGGAATAGGATTGGCCAAGCTTCAAGCAAGAGGACTCTACATTTTATATTTGTGAAAAAACACTTTTGAGTCCATAGGAAAGCCAATTCTAATGAAATGGCGTGAGGTATTTATGATGAATTGGTTGCTCAAGTGCTTAGAGATTGCCACCAAAAATATTTGTCCAAAGCCTTCACATCAAAATCAGTGCCACCAAGAATTCCATTTCGGCCCTACCGTATTTTCTAGAGGTAGTACCTTTGCAAAACCCTAATCTCTCGGTACCACCAACTTTCATGTTGGTGACACCAAAAGTGAGCAACCAACTCTCTAGTATATCTATTTCAAGAATCGGAATTTCCAAGTTTGAAATCGGTACCACTAGTATTTGGAAACTGCCCTAGGTCATTGAATCAGTACCACCAAGATTTATATATCGGTCTCACAGAGAATTCAAAAGTTGTCACATTTAGTACAAATTGGTACTACTGAGATTCATTTCGGTGTCACCAAGTTGGAAAATAATGTTGTAATGGTTGGATTTTGGGAGATGCCTATATATACCCCTTCACCACCTCTCATTCGTAGAGGAAGCACTCAAAACATATACACACTTCCTACATTCATTTTTCTTAGAGGGAGCCACCTACTCATGTGTTAAGATCAAGAGATTGCAATCCATCCATTTGAAAGTTCATCTATAGCCTCCCCAAGTTGCTTTCCACCATATCAATCTCTCCTACCCATGGCTAATCTGTGAGAGACTGATTGAGTGTTGAGGAGACTATCTTTTGAAGCACAGGAGTAAGGAGTTCATCGTTCTACCGCATCTATACCTTTTGGAGGGTGGTGACTCCTAGACTGGTTAGGTGTCGCTTGGGATCCTCCTACTTCACGTTGTGCAGTTGAATCAAGAAATTTGTACGGGCAAGGAAATCGCCTACTTCGTGAAGATCTACCCTGAGTGAAGCTAGTCTTGTGTGGACGTAAGCCATGGTGGAATAGACAAGGCTGCTACTTCGTGGACTTTTTGTGGGTGGAGCCCTTTTTGGACTCTCTTAGCCATTACCCTCCATGGGTTGAAGTCTTCACAAACATGGACGTACGATAGCACCACCTATGAAAACCACGCCAAAAATCATCGTGTCAACCTTTGCGTTTAATCTTCCTTCTCTATCCTCTACTTACATTTGCATGTCTTTACTTTCTGTTGTACTCTTAGATATGAATGTGTAGGGTGAACTTGACTAGTCATAATTGCTAAAACTGGCCCCCAAGTAAACTTGAGAAAGGCTAAATTTTTATTTGATCAAGTAGTCTAATCCTCCCTCCGTCTCCCCCCGGTCTTTTAGCCATACTTCGGATCCTAAAAAAAAAGCATACCTCGCGCCTTCTCCAACTCCGTGATGGTTTTGTAATAGCCATACTTGCCAAAGCTATGCACCGCGACGGCTTCGTTGAAAAGTGCCTCCCGCTTGGCATTCTCAGCCTGCATCACGCCATGAGGAGAAGTCAAGAAATAAGTCACCAAAAAAGACCAGGCCCTGCTACCGCGTGGCTGTATAGTCGGCCCTGGTCTCGAGGATTACACAAAGTGTGTGTGTCGGCGCGTCCTCACTAGAAAGCAAGGAAAGAAAGAAAAACACAGGTCTTACCGTAACTGCCTCCTTCACCCGTCGGATGTTGCTTTGTGCAGCCTCGTCAAAGCAGGAAAGTCCTTTGAGGTAGTGGGCCACGATCCGAGATGTCTCGGCGTGCAAAAGAGCCTGCCCGCCTGCCGGCGGCTCGTTCGGCACAACAGAACCACGGCCCAGCCCCCGCCCGATCCTCATGGGCGTCCAGCATGCAGCGCCGCATCCGACCCGACCCACTGCCAGATGACCCCACCACACCCACGGCGACTGGCGCTGGACTTGCAGTGATGACAAGGGCCCGGGCATCAGTCTCGGTCTACCTCGCTCCCGGCACCGGCAGTGACATCACTTGGTGATTAGCCTCGGCGTCGGCTACGTCCAACGTCCCTCATCCTCCAAGCACCGTCTCCAGCGCGGCCTCGCCAGGACCGGTCTGGTCCTGCACGGCCGTGCCCGGCTCAGCCAACTGAGGGGTTGCTCCGTCCCCGGCCGGCTGCATGGTCGGCTCCACAACCGGCTCCAGCTCCGCCATCCTCGTCGGCGTCGAGTCTAGCACCCAAACCAAGCCCATCTCCGACTGTGCAGCATGATTCGACTCGTGCAGCTAATTGGTGCGTCGCTCCACGGCTGGTGCTGTTTCCGGCACTATGCACTTCGCTGGAAAAAAAGTCCATTTTAAACTCTGAATTTATAGAGGTTCCATGAAATAAACCTTTAACTCGAAATCCCTGTCGATTGCACCTGAACTATATAATCCTGATCTAAAAATAAACCCTGGATTCGTAGAGGTTCGATGAAATAAATCTTTAACTCGAAATCCCTGTCGATTACACCTGAACTATATAATCCTGATCAAAAAATAAACCCTGGATTCGTTTGGCAAACTGGGATTGCTAACTTGACCGGAATTGGGCTGCGCACGAGTGGGCCAGACATCGTCGCCTTCCGGTGGAGCCCCTCGGGCCTCTGGTTCTCCACCTGGGCGTTCCTCCTCGGCTTCCTGGCCGCGTACGTGTCCGTCTGCCTCGCCGCCGACGCACTGCTCCTCCGCCGCCGGAAGCCGGTCCCTTTAGGTCCCCTCCCGGCCGCGCACGCGCTCCTGATGGCCGCCGTCTCGTCGGCCATCTTCGCCGGCACGCTGTTGTCGGCGGTGGCGGAGATACGGGACACGCGGTGGTCGTGGCGTGGCCGGAGCCGGACCACGCCGCTCCGGTGGCTCCTCTGCTTCCCGCCGGGGACCCGCTTGTCCGGCCGCGTCTTCTTCTGGTCCTACGCGTACTACCTCTCCCGGTACCTCCACGCTTTGCGCGGCGCGTTCGCGGTGCTCCTCGCCGTCGCCTTCGGATTCAGGTTCTTGTGGGCGGGCATGCTGCCGGCGCACGCGTGCCAGCTCGGGCTGCTGGGGTGCAACCTGGCGTGCCACGCGGGGGTAGCGTGGATGCACTTCGACGGGCCGTCGCCGGCGGGTGCAGCGGCATCGGGGCATGGGTGTTCAACACCATGCTCTGGGTGTTCCTCCACTGCTACGGCGGCACCCGCGCCGTCCTCTGCGACGACGACGACGACGGCGCCTCCCTGCAGCAGCAACAGCAGAAGAAGAAGGAGATGTGAGAGGAGCGGCGGCGTGAGGTGATCACTAACCCAACCCAACCCAAAGAAACCATTGTAACATACATCCATTGATGTACATATAGGTAGGCCGGCATCGGCATTTGCATCTGTTGTTGGCGTTGATCGGTTGATGCATGGCAAGTGGAATTTTTCTTGATTCAGTTGAGTGGGTGACACCCGACTTGAAAAGAAAACATGTCAGCGCTGTGTTGTTGCCGTGAACAAACAAGTTGATTTGGATGCGGCATCTGTGATTACAAAGTGGAGTATACACCACCAAAGTGTGTCAGTTAGGAGTTTGGACGCTGTGTGTGTTGACATGCCACCAAACAGCTGGTGTGATGAACATGCTTGGCATGCTCGGCGTCGCGTCTGGAGTCCCTCAAGTCAGAACGCCATGCCGCCTTGTCTTGCTGGAGCGTGCGCATGCATGCATGCATGCACAGACAAGAGAGAGACACGGAGCACAAGAGAACAAGGGATGGCACCGTTTTCTGGTTGAGCACCATCAACCGAAGCTGCTGGCTGCAGCGGCCATGGACAACAAGTGGTAAAATTAACATATTATAAAATGGTTCACATATTATAAAAAATGTTCGTGATTCAGGGAAAAAATTATTTGTTTGAAAATGTGTTGTCCGTTTTGAAATATGTTCTAAAAATATTAAATATGTTCGTGATTTTAAAACGGGCCGGCCCAAAAAATGAATCCCGGTTGACATCGTGCGAGGGTTTGATTTAGACCAGGATTGCATAGTTCAGGTTGCAATCGACCGGGATTTCGAGTTGAGGGTTTATTCCGTATGACCAATACAAATTCAAGGTTGAAATTGGACTTTTTCCCACTTCCCTGCCTCACGTGCTGCCCTCGTGGCGGCAAGGTGCTTCTTTGCCTCGTTGACCATGGTCGCGTGTTCCTTGATGAGCCGCCCGACGTCATCCGACGCGCCCAGGTCAGGCAACTCGATGCATCACTAGAAAAGGAAGGGGCGCGTTGTAAGAGGTCGACCCACCAACAGAAGCCAAAGAAAAAGGGAAATGAGAAACTTAAAGTAGACAAGAGCCTACCCGATGGACAAAGGGATCTGGCGTTTGGTACGGGACGGCGGTCGCGCGTCCGGCAGGATTATGGACGAATGCATTTTCTTGTGAGTCGGCGGCTGCATTGATGGTTGTCCTATGGATGGCCTCTTCTCACACCGGGCCACGTCGGGCACCCGACGTCTAGTCGGTTGTTCCCCGCTCCTCTCTTGCAGCTTCGTTGCACCTATGGGGGAAGGCACGTCCAAGATCCGTACATCATCATCATCATCAACAACAACATCAGTCCAGTCCCCAGTTGTGAACTCGGGGTAGGACTCACCATCCGCTTCAGTCCTCCCTCCCCCGTCGGATCTAGAGCCACCGGGCACATCTTCTAGCCAAGCCTCCCAAGGGGACCCAGACTCCTCGCTGTCCGGCTACCCTAGCTCGAGGTGTGTCGCGTCTGATTCAGAGCGCTCTGTGGCAATGATCTGGGGGTGTGGCTTGTCCGGCGTCATCTGCCGCACAAACAACTGTGGTTGGAGCCAGCGCGGTGCATAAGTACAAGAACAAAATACAAAGGGGGAAGACCTGAAAGAAAGGCTCATCGAAACTTACTACAGGTGTCGGATCAAACCGGTGTTATGACACCTTAACATAGTGCCAAGTCGTCGGGTCCAACATGAAGTGGTAATGAGGTTCACCCAGGTGGCCATCCGGGCCGGCATAAGCTCGTGGGTGGTCAGCTCACACGTGTCCCGCGAGCCCCTCATGTCACACATCTGGTGTGGCCGGTCTTGCACTGACAGCACCTGCCGATTGATAAAGTCCATCACCAATCCGCGGCCATAAGCTCCATGGTGGACCTCAGCTCCTATAGCCAACCGAGCATCCGGCCGACCTCATCGCCCTCCATGCTCACGGTCTAGTTCTGGTTGGTCGAAAGGGTGTCAGTTTGTGGGGACCCCGACTCATAAGTCGTGATCACCGAATGCACGTGCATAGTGATCCCGGAGATCAATGCTCACTGAACACACAGAAGTTGGATAACAAGAGTCTTAGATCCATACATACATCTTACACAAATAAAGAATGTCAAGGTCAAGTCTTACATAGATAGGGCCATGAAGGCCAAACGACAAACATAACTAGAAGTGACAATCTTGAATGAAATCATGAACCCGTGCCATCTGCCTTAATCCTACAGGCATTCTGACTGGGAAGTGTCCTAGTTTGTATTTTCGTCATCATCAAACTTTTCACCATACACCTACTCTTCCATGCCTCACCAATTAAGTAACCAGTGCCAAGCCAATGAGTACTTGGAATGTACTCGCAAGCAACCCATGCATGTTTTGGAAGAAGGTATAATAATGCATGATATAGCACCCAGTAGGTAGTTGCCGAAAGCTAATTTTGAGTGCAATGATATGTTCAATCATCTTGTAAATGCATGCATCATGCGGTTGCAGATATCCATATGAACAAGTTACAGATATCAATATAAGATGGATTTGAACATCTCATGTACAATCATCATCTGAAGTCACCCGACTTAGCTCAAGTACAATTTTTCTCCCACACACACCGAGACACCAAGTTTGTGAAAACATCGGACATAGTTTAAGCAGGACCACCAATTGTTCATGACCATGGACACGGCTATTCGAATAGTTTAACACTATGTAGAGGTTGCACGGTTTACCCACAAGACTCGGGGAACTTCCGTGTCATCCAGGAGTCGCGCTATATTACATACCCGAGGTAAGCACCCGAATAATGTCTTTGCCATGGGACGCTAAACAAAGGGTCCACTCGTTGGTGCCTTCATTCTTAATGTACATCATATCAGCCTCGCTCAAGATCGTACCATCCACGAGGGCACACAATGGTGTGTCTAGTGTCTATCAAAACAGCCCATGGTCGCCCTACCAAGCACGACCCCATATTGAGAGAGTGACTCTCGCTCTCTTGCTACTAGTAATGTGGGTTGTCTGCTAGCATCAACCAAGGTAATCAACATGACCCCGTCCCATAAGGGGTATCATGGTCGCACATGTAAGGTTGGGATGGTCGATAGATCTTAAATCTCTCCGTTTTTGAAAACACACACACACACAACTTGCCTCAGTACACCACTTCTTTATCAAGTGGTTACCTAGCTCAACATCATCTCCCTCGGGCATTAGTGGCACCCGACGGGGTTTCAAAAAGTCTTTGAAATCATTTCTTTTTTGACACCATGCATATTCCCATCCCACTTGCGTAGCAACTACTTCGCATTCAAACTACTTCCCAGCCGCACAACCCTCATAGGAAGGTATAGGGTCATGCTCAGTGCAAGTATCAATGAGGAAAGTAACAAAGGTAACCCACCACGGTGGTCACCGTTCCATTCATGATTCGATGCAACAAATAAAGAGATATATGCCATGCAAAAAGGGTTTCATAGACATGGTCAAGGGGTTGCTTGCCTAGCTCAACAAAGTCTTCAGGGTCTTCAAATTCTTCTGATCCAACTCCTTTGTTAATTATGTAATCTATCATTGCGAAATAAAGGGCACAAATAAGTCCACGGAAAAAACAGAGAAATAAAACTACTCCTAAAATGCGAGACCATTTTTGTAAAATAATAGGGCAAATAGTAGCACTATAAAAAATATTAGATTTTGGTTTTGAAGTGTCAAAAGTAATGAAAAGCTTTTTAACATAGAGTAAAAGTGTTTAAAATAGGGTTATGAATTCAAATAGTGTATATATCAGTTGCCAAAAATTGCACAAGTGGCATAATAAATTAGGTTGGAATATTACAAGATTTGTGGAGTTTGAATATTTGAATTTGGATCATCATTTAATCGAGAGGGATTTTTTAAGAACACACAGAAAAAGAAAAAGAAAATGGGCATTGTACCACTCAGCCATAAGTGGTTGGCCGAGCCGGCCCAGGCAGCAAAACTGACCCGAGCGAGCCACATGTGCACACCCACCAGGGTTTAAACCCGACAGGCGGGGCCCAGGCAGCAAAAAGAGAGGGGGGAGAAGAGAGATGGGTGGCTAACGAATAGGGCCTACTAGCTGGCCATGATCAACCTCCGGCCAGAGGGGCGACGAGCTCACCAGCGACGGTAGAGGGAACAGTAGGGCTCGCGGATGGGGGGAATGGATTCACGGGACTCCCACTGTTCCAGGGGTGCCCGAGTTGGTCGTCAGAGAGGCCTGGGTCACTGGTTCGAGGAAGCACAGGGATATTCTTCGGGAGGAGGTCGCTGATGATGAGTTGATGTATATACTTCTCGCCCCTCGTTGGTTACCCCAAGTGGAAGGTGGAGATGTAGTGAGCAGCAAATTTTCCTCACACAGAGACTGTAAGGTTTCTCAAACCAGGAGGACTCCTAGGCTCAACAAGTAGGTGTATTCCACCCTCGCGCTAGCAGAAGACGTGGACCTGCACACACAACAAATAACTTTGCTCCCAACGAGTACACAGAGGTTGTCAATCTCTCCGGCCCTCAAGTTCGCAAAGGATCAAAACATAAACAGGAAGGTAATAGTGATTGCAACAAAAAAGTAAATGAAAGAGGTAAATGATGGAGGTGTATACAATGATGCTGATATGGACTGGAGTCACATGATGATCACTAGTGATGTCTCTCTCCCAAAAGACGATAAACAACTATGCTTGGGTAAACAAATCACAATTGGGCAATTGACAGAATTTTGATCGCACTGTAATGCTAATTGTGATCCATGATGAAAGAGGTAAATGAAGTACGCCAAGACAAGTAGACCATTTATTCATCAGCATCTACTTACTAATCATCCACCTTGAGATATCTATCTAGAGCATCTCTCCCGTATTAAGTTGCGAGCCCCACCCAAAGTGTAAACTCAAAGAAACGGACAACTGCATTAACGAACTATGCGTAAGGTAAACAATCCTTGCAACCGTGGTCACAAGCACCGTTGTTTCTCCGCGGTGGCAACAACCAGATCCCCTAGTCTCATGTTTCTGTCACTCAAGCTAGACATCGAGGGGCATGAACCCACAATCATGCATAACGCTCCCTCTTGGAGTTACAATCTACTACTTGGCCAAAGCAATAAATAGCAACAGAGAACATGCATGAATCACTAAGGAACATAATATAAACGGATAATCAAATATATAACTCATAACAATCTGAACATAATCTCATAATCCATAGGATCCCAACAAACCGAGCATAGCAATAGCAAGAGAATTACATAGATGCCTTGATCATGTAGGGAAGCTCACAAGGACTAACCATTGAAGCACAAGATTGGAGAGAAGACATCACATAGCTACTGGTCATGGACTCATGGTCCAAGGAGGACTACTCACAGCACATCCAGGAAGCGTCCATGGTGGTGGAGAAGCTCTCGAAGGTCAATCCTCCCTCCGGTAGGGTGCCGAGAAGAGGTCTCGTGACGCTCTCGATCTCGGAAGCGCTGCGGCGGCGGAACGATGGAGAAATTCGCGATTCCAGAAAGTCTGCGAGGGTTTCCTCTCAAGACTCTAAATATAGTCCAAAGAAGAGCACCGGAGGAGGTGGGACCCACCCAGGCGACCTCCTGGCGCGGCCTAGGGACTGGTCGTGCCAGCAGGCCGCCTGGGAGCCCCGTGGCCCCCCTCTAGCCCTCCTTCGGTGATCCGGAAGCTTCTGTTTCGCTGATTTTTAATATATATTTTCTGGATTTTTTCGGGCTTCGGAAAATTGGTAAAAGCCCGTGCAAAATAGACATGTGGAGACAAAACTGGCACTGGGTGTACTGAGTTAGTAGGTTAGTCCAAATATGTGTAAAACGATATAAAAGTGTAGCAAAACATATAACAATGTCACCCAAAAGATCATGGAACAGACAGAAATTATAGATACGTTTGGGACGTATCAGTCGCCGGTGTCGACTCCGGCTGCAAAACACGCGCGAGAGATGGAGGAAGGGTCAGGGGGCTCATGGAGTTCCAGATCGAGCAAAAACGAGGGCGGAGGAGGCCTACTGTGGGCAGACGATGGCGGACCCGAAGTGACAAAGCTTCATCAACCCCGAGCGCTCGGGCACTAGGAGGCTACTAGGGGGCTCTCTTGTGCGATTGTTTGAGAGAGAGAGAGAGAGTCGAGAGGGGAGAGAGAGCTTAGGAGGACTCTATATAGCTGGCCTGCAGTCCATCGTACGCCTGAGCTCTGACGAGGGTGTGGCAATATCTAGAGGGCATGGGGCTTGCGGGGGCACGTCTAGGCTGCTCCTAGGAGTGGTCCACGGCAAGAGGGAGAGACGAGACAGAGCAGGGAGCGCGCGTGTGTGAGGCCAGCGGTTGGCTGAGGACATCGGGAGAGAGGGAGGAGGGCGCCGACCGTGTAGTGTGTCCCGGACACCGAGGAGGCCTCGGGGGACATGTTGGGGAGGCCAGAGGCTGACATGGCCTAGTATTGGGGCAGCTACAGTTCGAGAGCACATTGTAGTGTGTTCTAGAGCATGCAACTGGCTGACATGGTTGTTTGCCATGCGCTCTAGGGTGCCCCACCTTGTCCTTTAGCTCTTGGAAGATGCAGAGATGCTCTTGAAGCCTTGGGGAGTAAGGATTGGGGTAGAAAGGTGAAAATCAGGGGGAAAAGACCTTCTGGCTAGGTTGTCGAGTGAGATAAATGGGTTTTTACCCCACTGCATGATTGAGCAGGAGCTTGAGACTTTTACTTGAGGTAGAAGAGGCATAGGAGAGACTGAAGTAAAAAAGGTGGGCTGAAGGAGAACAGTGAAAGAGCTCAAAGCAGTAGTTTTACTATTTCACCATAAGGTGTTTGGCCAGTGTTTGGGTTATCTTTGGTACTCCATTGGTTTTGAAACTTAACGGGATCAAATGATCGGAGTAAATAAGCTTGATCACTAGTTTTGAGCTCATTTAGAGGAAGTCTCCAATGTAAACTTGGTAAACCCTAGAAGTCAACAAAAATGGATTTCTTTAGATCTAGTCATGCAAATATATTCCACTTAATGCACCACTTCGTGTGTGTAACACCCAAAATGCGACCCTATCCTTATTTTGGCGTGAGGGAGGTCTGGTGGGAGCACGGGTCTGAGATCCTCGAGCGCTGGGTCGCCATGGCTGCTCCAACTCCCTCAGCGACAAGAGAAAAACAGATTTTCTTATGATAGGGAAGAACCAGGGGATGGGGAGAAAGGGTAAAAACAAAGGAGGGGCACGTCGAGGAGTTCATGCTGGCTTCGACCTGCGCGTGACGGATGCGTCCGGAGATGCTGCTGCTACCGCAAGTAGGAGGAGCAGATCGAGCTCCTCGGGTGCGTGGTCTCGCGAGGAGGCGGGAGCATCTTGGGAGGGCGAGCTCGGGCGCCTTGGCCTCTCGATTGGATCAAGCGGGCGCTCGGCTGCTGGCGGCGGTTCGGCTCCGGTGGGCCAGATGTGGGCTCACGGGCCCGACGGCTAGAGGTGGGAGGAGAGAGGAGAGAGAGGAGGTGGTAGGGTGGCCGCTAGGGTTATGGGCACGGAAATCGAGGCACATAGGTTGGCTGCCAAAAATTAGGAGGTGGGCCTCTTTAAATAGGATCGGGGGCTAGGTTAGGGGGATTTGCATCCGATTTCAACCGCATGACTGTGATTGGACGGCTCCGGTCGCGGGCTTCGGCTAGGTGGGCTTAGTGGCTGTGTAGAGGGGGTGTTGGGCTGATTTGAGAGGGAGATTTGCGGCCCGACAACGAGATTTTAAAAACCAAAAAATGTCCTATGATAAACCGACTATAATGCCGCTATATGTTTAAAAATACGGTTATCAAACAACTCCGACTGCGACGAAATTTGGTAGGGAGTCTACCTACATTAAAGTAAGACCGCATGACAAGTTTCTACCCAATCCGAGAAAGTTTTATACACACCTTTTACAAAAAAATAAATGATGTCGCGGGCGCGTGCGAGTATGGTTGGGCTCAAAACGGTGAACAACGAAAATGGAGAGAACCGGCAACTAATAACAGATGCAAGTTTTAAAACTAACGGCAACGGAGTGCCGATGCAAGGCAGATGATGCGCATGAGCGGTGATGAATGCGACAAACAAACTAATCACACGATGGCAACGAAATAAAAGGGGAATCTTCTGAAGCGTCGGTTCCATGTTGTTACAGCGTGGTGGAAATATTTGATGATTATACCAAGCCCACAAAGTTTGGGATCAATTGGGAAAACTTAGCAATGTAAAGTTGCTCAAGTTTGGATCTGGATAAAGAGGGTTGTGGAATATTTCGGTTAATCAAAACAATTAGGATTGAGATGAATCTTGGCAAGATCATCACATATATCATGTGTGACTTGCTAGAATTTTCCTGGAATTATTTGGGAATATTTCTTATATAAATATTTCAAATACTTGAAATAGGCAGAAAAGGTTTTAAAGTGTTGTGTCCAATATTTTCAACATGACCATGTGTTGAAACTCTTATATATGGAAAATTTATGTCCACTGAGTTTTCCTAAATTTTCTTAAATATTTTTATGCATAAAAATATTGTTCCCTTATAAAAGACCATTTTTGGCCTCAAAAAGGGTATTTCAATAAAATATTAAAAAAAAGCTTTTAAAATAATATTTTTGTGGTTTTGGGAAGTCTTTTTTTAAATAGGACCTAAATAAAATGTTTGGGTTAAAACATCTTCCCTAAATTGAGGACTTGTAGTACAAACCTCAATTCAAGGGCGTTTGAAAGCTTAAATTAAATAAATTGTGTTTGGTCCACATAATATTTTGTAAAAAATAGTGTTAGGTCCTATATACATAGTATGTTCGTTGGGTAGGGTTTGGATCAAGGAGAAGAGTTTATAGAGTAGGAGGAATTTGGTGATTTAAAATCCAAACAAGCAAACAAGCAAATAACAATGAATTCAATCATCACAAGGACACAAAAGGTTTTAATTGGTTCAAATTTTCATATACTCATAACATAGCAAAGTGGTACAAACACAGGGTGTGACACGGTGAAGGCCGTCAGCCGAATGTAATCTAGAGCTGGGTTGGCGTTCTTCACGTAGAAGAACAACTTTTGCCACATCTTGATAGAGTCGATGATGGTGAGGCACGGGTAGTTCCCCGCACGGAGGCACACCACCGCACCCCGCAAGCATATGGCACGGTGTCGTTCTTCTGTGCCTTGAGGAAGAATAGTTTTCTCCATAGCTCAGGGAAGGGAAGAATGGCAAGATAGACTTCGAAGAACTCACAAAGCCCAAAAGATATAGAATGGAGTTCGGCCCGATATGGTGCGGCTGGAGCCCAAAGATCTGAAGAAAGAAGCGAAAGAATCTGCTCGTCGGAAGACCAAAGGCCTGCAAGAAGTGCGCGGTGAAGACGACATATTCCGCCTCCTCCGTTCGTGGCATCAGGTCAACGCCGGGGGCCTGGGCGGTGTCGCACTCCTCCGCTGGGATCTTTCACGCGCGGCGGATGCCCTCGATTTCCTTCAGAATGACGGAGGACCCCTCCCAACTAATGGAGGGAGGGTTGGACATCTCCGGGCTCGGCGGACGTTGCAAGGCAAGGATGACACAGAGGCGGGCTGTGGCAGCTCCCATCAAGTGGTCGGCGGCCAGCACGGCGGGCGCACAAAGGAAGGAAAGGCGATGGCGAGTGTTGTGGGCGTATGGACGAATAGGAGGCAAAGAGGCACGTCATCCTCACAAACAGTCGCGACGAGTGGAAGAAGATGGGTAGAGAAGGGCCATCAGTAACTGCCTTGGCCCCTCCTCCTCTCCCCTTTATAAACCGAGAAGTCATGGGGACGTGGGGATTAACTACACCCACGTCCAGTCGTCGCCCACGACCTGCATCCACATTCACCCCACAACAAGGAGACCAACCATCGGACCCTGCTCGTGGGTTGAAGCCTAGCGGGCTAGGCCTGAGGCGGTGTCCTATCCCGTGCGTGGGGTCGGGGCCCGTCTCCTCTTCGAGGGTCATGCATGGCGCATCTAGAATGATGCGGGAACCGAGGTGATGCCATGTCGCGTGAGGCGTCGACCAGCAGTGATGTTCCGTCTGCCGGTGCTAGTTGACTCTCCACGGTGTCCAACGCCCATTTCTCGGAAAGAGGAAGAAGGCGTTGGTGCCCCTGCATCGAAGTACCTTGGACCCCCATCGGCTTCGGGGACTACTAACGGGGATATAACCCCGGCTATACCAAAGCGATCGGAGTGCGACTTACAAAAATTGGGGCCGCTTACCCACCTCATGACGGGCTGGCCGTTGAGCCAATTGCCCGTGTCTGCCAACCCCTCCGTCTAAGGGCTGACTAGTCTGTGTCCGGCTCTTTCGGTCGGATGTGCCGATAGCCGGCGTGTCAACAACCGTCCTATCATCCCGTACCAACGTTCTCCTACAAGACAACCCCCTTTATCAAGGCTAGTGGGGCTACAGGGGTCGTCGAGAGAGCATGAGCGGCTACAGGGCCCGTTCATGCGATCGTGGCGAGGCAATAGTGCCAGAGGTACCACTAACCCTGGTCGGGCATGTTGGTCTTGTAGCCGTCCTGTGCTCACTCGCTCCATGACGCCGGCCAGGTGTGGCAATAGTGGGCCGTCCTACAGTTGACCGTCACCTACCGTGGCTGGGCGAGGCCGTGTAGTGGTTGCATGGTACGCCCTCCCGAGTGGCGTCAAGAGTACGCACCAATGGGCAGTGCCAGCCGACGGGCCCGATGTAACGTCTAAGATGCGACACTTTCCTTATTTGAGGGCGATGCCTCAAACGGGGAAAGAGTCACATCTAGGCGTTTCGCAAGCAGGGTAAACATTGCATTACATAATAGATGGAAGAGTAATAAGATTCGGCTTACACTCGCCACAAGCTAAATTACGGATCCACACGGTCATACATATTGTAGATAGAAAAGCAGGGTCCAACTACGGAAAAGATAAACGACAAAAGCCTATGTTGTCCCGCCTTGCTAGGCCCACAATCACGACCAAGTGCCTCTTGTCCTCAGGATACGTCACGTACAGCGTGCCACCGCCTCGTCAAACTCCCACTTCAGCTGCGTATCCTTAGAAGCATCTGTATCTATACCAGTGGGTAGTTGTAGTAGTCTGTGAGCCACAAGGACTCAGCAATATCATGACCTTCGTATCGAATCTAAGTAAGTCATTAGGTAAGGATGGGGTATGTCTTTGAGTTTCGAGCAACCTAAGAATTTATAGTGGCTAACTTACCTTGAACAAGAATTAAAGATATGGTGGTCTACGCATGACGTTCGTTAACTGAGAATAATCACTAAGTGATCATGAACACCTACTTACGCCAGTCATAACACCACCATGTTCTCAATCAGAGAAGGAACTCTAAAGGAGACAGTCACGGTTACGCACATAGTTGGCATGTCTTAATTAAGTTTCTTTAAGTTATTTAGAACCGTATGTTAACAAAGTATCCATGATTTCCACATAACCGCTCGCATGGCTTTCCGAAAGATTTAACCCTATAGGGGTGCTCCAACTAAATCATCACAAATTACCACAGGCCACATAGAAATCCTCGATCACGATACTCCCGACCTCGTTGGATTCCTTAGTGCAAAACCTCAACTCTAAGAAGACCCAAAGTCTCACGAGAGTCCCAATGCACAAGATATATCGTTAAGGTAAGACAAATCCAGCAAGACCACCCGACATGTCGACGAACCCGATAGGAGCCACGTATCTCGTTCTCAGGACACGACGGATGAGCACTACGTACAGTGGCCGGCTAGAAATCCCCCGAGTTGCCTCGGTTGGCCCCGCAAGTGGCTCTAGTTTGGACCAACACTCATGAGGAGCACTTGCCTGGATTGTTGATTAAGTTCCTCGAGGTAGATATTCCCTATGATTTTTATTATTAAGTTGTTAGCAAATTTAACACCAAAGTTGGGTCTTGCCAGACAAGCCTTAACGCTAAACTATTTACCAAAGAGGTCCCCATAACAACCCCGAATGTGTTAGGAGCACTTAGTTATGGAATAAAATACCGGTAGCCGAAACTAAGGCGGAAAAAGCGGCAAAAATCACCTGGCAAAAGGCAAGGCCTTCCGCCCTTTGCTAAATATATTGGTGCATCAATTAAATAGCTTTTAAATAAGATGATAATCAAATTTCCCATGTTATCACATGGACCAGCTTGCACCTGCAACTAGGAACGCTAATGAAATGGTTGAGCAAGCTAACTTAGCCAAATAATATTTGCTAGGAGGGGAAGTGTTAGAGGTTCATGGCAATGTTTGATGGTTGCTGCTCTGTTTCCACTGCACTGGTTGCGTGCATCTGAACTAACCGAGGTAACAGGCACGAAATACATGCACCACATACTAAATTACAAAGCCAAACACAGGAAACAAAAAGGGGGGCATATGGAGTTGATCCCTCGACCTCTCGGTCACGGCGCAGGGTGCTAGCCAGCTGGGCTGGTGCGGTGGGTCTGCCCATAGAGGGAGATCCACCCTAGTCACAATATAAAAAGGGGGCCTTCCTTTGCTAGAGCAGAGAGACGCCGGCAACGATCCCTTGCCGGTGCAGAACCTGCTTCGGCCGCATGCAACATGGGGCACTACACGGGGAACTGCTAGTGTGCACACGAGGCACCTATGCGCTACGCATGCACTAGTGATGCTCCTACTACGAGGCGCTGCTATTGAAACTACGAAGGCACTGTTGCTGTTGCTGCTGCTCGGTGGTAGAACGGATGTGACGATCTATGCGGTAAGGCGAGGCTACATGGAGAGAGGGCAAGGGGAGCGGGGCGTTGCTAACCGAGGGGCGGAGAAAAGGGGTTGCTCGACGAAGAGGATCGACGACGCTCTGTTGTAGTCGACGTTCGCCGGAGGAGGGGGAAGAGGCTCGTCGTTGGGGGCATCATGGCGTCGACCTTGGCGTCTGATTGTCGTTGGAATAGAACTCCCGTGGCCTCCGCATGCTTTCGGCGTTGACAAAGAGGAAGAAGGGTGATGCTCTATTGCCGACGTCGAGCTCACCAGAGGCTGCCCATGGCAACGGCGGCGTCGGGTTGCTCTCCCCGGCGGCACTAGGAGGGAGAGGGGGAAATGGCGCGACTAGGGTTAGGGAAGCATCGGGGCGGCTTTATAGCCTCGATCTACGTGCTTGGGATTGTCGATCGAGGGGAAATCAAGATCGGCAACAGTCCTCTGTTCATACATCAGCTGACGTCGAAAGGTGGGCGAAGGGGTGTCGCTGGCTTGGCCTGGGCCGAATGCAACTCCACTTGAGCCGCTCTCTCTCTCTAATTTTAAAACCGTGTGCAATAAAAATTAAAGCGGATTTGAATAAATGTCTGAGGCTAAAAAAAGAGTTTAACAAAAATAAGAATATCTTTGGTCTTCTTAAATGTTGCCACTATTTATAAAAATAAGTAGGGCATTTTAGAAGAAAAAAAATAAATTCCTTTTATTTAGCATGGGGCTCTATTTTTAAATAAAACCAAAAGGAAAATAAATTCAAATAAAAGGGTGTTGGCAAGTGGCTCTAGTTTGGACCATCACTCATGAGGAGCACTGGCCAGGATAGTTGATTAAGTTCCTCGGAGTAGCTATTCCCTATGCTTTTTATTATTAAGTTGTTAGCAAATTTAACACCAAAGTTGGCTCTTGCCATACAAGCCTTAATGCTAAACAAATAAACAAGGGGGTCCCCATAAAAACCCCAAATGCGTTAGGAGCGCTCAGTTATGGAATAAAACACCGGTAGCCGAAACAAGGCAGCAAAAGCGAAACGTATGACCCAGCAAAAGGCCAGGCCTTCCTCCCTTTACCAAGTATATAGGTGCATCAATTAAGTAGTTTTTAAATAAGATGATAATCAAAGTGCCCATGTTATCACATGGACCATCTTGCATGTGCAACTAGAAACGCTAATGAAATGGTTGAGCAAGCGTAACTTAGCTAAACAATATTTGCTAGGAGGGGAAGTGTTAGAGGTTCATGGCAATGTTTGATGGCCCATATATCAGGTGGTAGGCAGTGGAGAATAACGATGGAAACGATTCAACTGTGCATAACAAAGCTAGAAACGGTGTCAAGGTCACGATCATCTTGCGTGTGAAATCTTCAGAGTGGGACTGCTCCTGATCTTCCAAAATGAACTCACCGGACTCCTCTAACTCGTTTCACGCACAAGATTCTACCAAAAATAAACAATCACGCTATGAACACCAGCAAAGTGATAATCCAACATACAATATGATGCATGTATGGCACACACTTCAAAGCACGCACAAAAATAATCCTACTCAAATGAGGAAGTGCCACCTCATCACAAAATGGCACTTTTGCAGAACTGCTCAAAACTGAAATCCAGTGCCACCATTGGATTCCTTGGGTTTTTATACCACAAATCCATATATCATGTTGCTATACTTGCATGCATAAAAATACCACAAAACCGAAAAGGAAATCTACCCAGAATCATAAATCACTTATATCAAATAGAGGCTCAACTTGCATATGCCAAATTTGGCATATTCCATCTCTGGAATATTCTAGATATGGAAATACGCACAACTAAAGATAAATGCCCTTAGAATATAATTTAACATGGGGTCCCACTGGTCATAGACACCAGGCCTCCAGAGCATGAGAGGTGGGCCATGTGGCACACTTGTTAGTGGCACATACACACATACACAAACAACAAAAAATTAAAAGGGGTCTGGTGGGGGGTCAAATCCACCACCTCTACCACACCACACACACTCTACCACTAGGCTGAGCGAGTGTAGTTGCACTACAGGGGAATGATTCACTAAGTGCAGTTGCACTGCTAACGCCACAAAATACACAAATAAAAAGGGGGAGTGCCAGGTTTCGAACCCTGACCTGTTGCACTGGTTTCTGCTCTGTTTCCACTGCACTAGCTGCGTGCATGTGAACTAATCGGGGTAACATGCAGGAAATACATGGACTGCGTACTAAATTACACAGCCAAACACAGGAAATAAAAAGGGGGTGCAGGGAGTCGATTCCTCGACCTCTCGGTCTCGGCGCAGGGTGCAAGCCAGCTAGGCTAGTGCGATGGGTCTACCTAGAGAGGGAGATCAACCCTAGTCGCATCTAAAAAGGGGCCCTTCCTCTGCAAGAGCAGAGAGACGCCGGAGGCGATCCCTCGCCGGTCCAGAACCTGCTTCGGCCGCACGCAACATGGGGCACTACATGGGGAACTGCTAGCCTGCGCGCGAGGCACCTACGCACTACGCGGGCACTGATGCTACTGCTACTATGAGGTGATGCTGCTGTTGAAACTATGAAGGCGTTGTTACTGCAGCTGCTACTCGGCGACAGAACGGAAGCGACGCGCTACATGGGACGGCGAGGCTACAGGGAGAGAGGGCAAGGGGAGCAGGACGATGCTCACCCAGGGGCGAAGAAGAGGGGCGATGCTCTACTCCCGGCGTCGAGCTCACCAGAGGTTGTCCATGGCGATGGCGGCGTCGGGTGGCTCGCCCCGACGGTGCTAGGAGGGAGAGTAGGAGGAAAATGGTGCGGCTAGGGTTAGGGAAGCACCAGGGTGGCTTTATAGCCTCGATCTACGTGCTTGGGACCATCTATCAAGGGGAAAGCAAGATCGGCGGCGAACCTCTATTCGTACAACAGCTGACGTCAAAAGGTGGATGAAGGGGTGTCGCCGGCTGGGCCTGGGCCGAATGCAACTGCACTTGGCCGCTCTCTCTCTTTCTCTGGTTTTAAAACCCTTTGCAATAAAAATTAAAGCAGAATTTTAATAAATGTCTCAGGGTAAAATAAAAAGAGTTTAACAAATATAAAAATAACTTTGGTCTACTAATATGTTGCCACTATTTATAAAAATAAGTAGGGCATTTTAGAAGAACAAAAATAAATTCCTTTTATTTAACATGGGGCTCTGTTTTTAAATAAAACCAAAAGGAAAATAAATTCAAATAAAAGGGTGTTGCACCCCACAATTAATAATATTTTTTGAAGGGGAGGAACATTTTATTGGGGCAAAAACAGCAACTTAGAAATCTGCCTCCAATATAATTGGAAAGGAGGGAGTTTTAAAACTATGGTGGAACAAGGGGTTTTGAGGTGGATCTTGTTGCACCCAATCACATTGAAAACGCCAAGGCACATCCACACATGCACTCCCGTTTCATACCCAGGTGTAACACCAACAACAAAAGACAAGAACAAAAGAAGTGATGACATGCATGATGCCATGATGCAACATAAAATGAAGACACAATTGAGCTCATACCACTTTGATCAACATAGCATGGTTGCCATACAAGGAAAGATATTATAAGAGGAGGAAGGAATTGCATTGGGGATGTTACACCCCACCCTCGACAAGACCCAGCGGCCGATGGGCCCTGTCAATGACAAGACCGCATGGACGGCGAGCCTTACGGCCAACCAGGAGACTACCAGTCGGGGCTCACCCTTATTTTATACATATATTGTATGATGGGGGTTGGCCTAAAAAATCCCCCGGTATCCCCCCATGTAGAGGGCTTGAGCTCCCTCGAATTGATCACTCACAGTAAAATTCTCTCATTCCCACACCCACGAGTCAAGAACAAGGGCGAGCTAGACCCATTCTTCCTCCTCTAGCATAGAGCTCAAGGAGAAACATTGTATCACTTGTCTACCACATACTAGATCAGGAAGGACTAGGGGCATTAACTACCATGGAGGGCCCCGAATCTGGATACATCATGCGTTGCATGCCGCTTATCCCTTATCCCACTCCGCCAGCGCACATTGGCCCCCAACCGCTCAAGATAAGCCACCCCATGGCATCTGTCACACCAAAAGGACGACATGCATAATCTCATTCATTACTTATGGATTGGTATAGTATAGTGCATGGTTGGGTAGCGATACACCGGAAATTAAGTCAATCCGATGCTCAATCCCTCTAATAGGTAGTAGTCCCGATGGCACGTCTTGTGGGAAGACATCAACAAACTCCATCAAAATGTTAGTGGCGGTAGGAGGCAAAGTAGGAGCAATGTCCTCAAATGAAAATAATACATCTTTTCATACAAAATAATTGCAAAAATATATAGTATTATCCAGATCTATAATAACAGATTTGGTGGCAAGTAAACATCGACTTTTAATATTTCAGATGCAACACTAGATGTTGGTTTGGTGGGCTTATTTTGTTCCTCAAATACTTTTGCCATAATCTAACGTTCACTCTTATTTTTCTCCTCTTTTGCTTTCTTAGCTCTAATAATGTCATCTTCTAAAAGATGTTCAGTATACATAGGAAGCAATGTAGTATGTTTATCCTTATGAACAAGAGTATAATGGTTTGTCCTACCATGGTGTACAGATTTTTTATCAAATTTCTATGGTCTACCAAGTAAAATGGAGCATGCTTTCATGGGTACCACATCAGAATCAACATAATACGCATATGTAGCAATGCTAAAATGGACCCAAACGGAACATGTTACATTAATCCTTTCACTATTTTTGAACCGTTGGATGTAATAAGGATGAGGATGTGGTCTAGTGGTGAGAGACAGCTTCTCAACCATCTCCATGTTAGCCAAGTTGTTGCAACTCCCTCCATTGATGATGATGCAGACATAACGTTTCTTCACAACTCCCTTTGTATGGAAAAATTTGTGCCTCTGGTTTTGATCAGACTGTATTACCTACACACTCAAAACATGTTAAGAAACTAAACTTTCATACATGTCGGTGTAATTAGGAGCCATGTATTGTTCCTCTTGTTCAGTATCATCGACAACCGGTTCTTCACTTGCAATAAGACCCAAAGTCTCCTCATCATAATCACTAGCGGACTCATATCCACCATCCTCGATAACAATCATCACACGCTTTGATTGGAATTCTCTTGCATAGTGACCTCCACCCTTGCAATGATGACATATAACCTCATGTGTTTGGCTGTTGATGCCATGGAGGATGAAGAGCTTTGTGCAGGCCCCAAAGGTGTGCCCTTGGCAGAGGGTGGAGAAGGTGCTTGTTTTCTTGTATCTCTATTGGAGTTGGTGGTTGAAGTGGGTGGTGGTGCAGCAGGAAGTGTGGAAGTAGATGATGTATCTGGTGTCCATGATGAAGATCGGCTTGTAGAAAAAATTAGTTTTCCCAATGCATGTCAATCCTGCACTTCACGTTCATCTTTGCAAGCAAGATGGAATAAACGGGTGATAGTGTTATACTCTAAAATACTCTCAAACTCTCTATTTAATCTACCCATAAAACGTGCGAGCATAGCTTCATTCTCCTCAACAATACTGCATCTAATCATTCTAGTTTGTATTTCCTGATAATATTCCACTACATAATTTTTTCCTTGTCTTCAACACTCAATATTTTGAAATAATTCACGTTGATAATATGGTAGAACCCAACGAGTACACAAAGTAGTTTTCATAGCAGCCCAAGGACTTGGGTTATTACCATGATGCACTCTAAAATGTTCAGACCACTAAACACAAGCAAGATTAGTGAATGCACAAACAACAGCAACAATACATCTATCCTCCGGAAGTTCTAAGGATGTAAAACATTGTTTTGTTTCTAACTCCCAAGTAAGATATACGTGAGGATTGTATCTACCCACCGATGGCTGAATATTCAATTTTTGTTTAGGGATATGATCATGATATCATACCTAAGGGGGTGGTGTGGCCCTCATGTTGTGATGGAATGCATGTGGATGACCTCGTGCTTCTGCTAGTGGTTGCCCATTATTCTGATTTGGAGAAACCTCTTCCTCCTCATCATAAGCACCATCATCTTCATTGTTTTGCTCAAGGACAATAGTAGTAGCCACAAAAGCTGTAATGTTAGCAGCGGTAGCAACGGTAATAGAATTTTGGCCTTGCTCGATAGAATACGTTGTACTCGTCCCGTGAAATTCGGGCGATGTTGTTGTTGTTGTTGCACATGTACGACAGGTGCAGACGGTAGTGGTAGACATGCGAGCTCCTCATTGAACTTGGCCTCCATCTTGCTATCAAACATCTTCACTAAGCCATGTAGCTTTTCCATGGCCTCTCCAAAGGTGTTCACCAAGTCCTTCACGTGTTCACCCATGATTCATTGAAATCTATCATGGAGCTCCTTGTTCATCATACTCTCCCAATCTATCTCGTCGGCATGTGAACCTATCATGGTTAGCAGCACTAGGAACACACAAGAATATGAACTTACAAACTACCAGGAAGCGATGGTGGTTGTGTGTAACAAATCCATCAAGCAAATCACAAATTCCTACAAGTTCTTACCCAGCAGCAGGCGATGATCAGCGACTGTTGCAGTTAAAACTCTCAAATCTTGGGTAGAGCAGTTGTCAGGTGGTGTCAAATGCACGAAGTACTAGTATGTGAAGTTTGGATGGCTTGCAATATGGTAGCAAAATATTAGTGATAATTAGTTTAAAGATGCAAACTTCAAGAATTACTCAACGACGAAACCCTGTTGGTCCTAGGTGTCGGGACCCCGATCCTGAATCATAAGAACTGAGCCTGTAACACATCACATCACTTTGCGGCCTCACGCACGGTAAACTCCACGGCTGCCACCTTACCTCGGCCGGGACCGTTTGCGTCTTTTGGCTCACGTATATGAATGTGTCGCTAGCATTCAAATGACAAAGAACCCGGGTCGACATGGCTAGTTATAAACCCAAGTGGTACATCCGTACAGGGACAGGCATACATAACCCAGCAAGGCAGGTGTGGGTCATCAGCGTGTGTAGACGAGTCATAGCAAGCTACAAGGACTCCATTACACCGCGTGCCATTTCCTCGAAGGGACGGACACAGCAGCAAAGAAAGATACATGCCGGACAATAAATGTGTCTGGAGCAGTAGCAAGCTACCATGGCTTGGTGGAAGCATAAAGAGGCATTTCCCTGTAAAGAGTACTACTAAAGGCACACAATTAGGTGTCGAATCCCACACATATAGTGCATTTCATAACATACACAGAATATGCACTATATGTGTAGATGCAACATGGCATCACAACATAACTCTATGACTCAAGCTTTTATTAAAGACTCATAAAAGTCAACATAGTATGATATTACAAACAGGGGTCTCGTGACCCGTCACTCAAGTAATACAAACATCAAGCGGAAGCCAAACATCTCTGGGTACAGACATCTACTAAAAATGGCTGGAGGAGCCTGAAAAGGTACCACGACCCTACGAAAGGGGCCAGACCTCTGTCTGGGATTCCCAAGCTATTCCGGTCAACATCGAACATGTCACGTAGAAACCTTTTTAATGGGACTAAAACTTCTCTGCAAAACATAAATAAAGCAACCGTGAGTACAAAGGTACTCAGCAAGACTTACATCAGAACTATCTACATATGCATCATGTTTCAATGAAAGGTTTGTGGGGTTTGATTGCATCAAGCCAGCTTTGACTCTTGGCTAACCTATACTATCACTACAAGTTCTTTCTTTGAGGTGGGATAGCGCACACGAGTCCACATATTCACCAATCAATACACCACCATGGATCCAATCTCGTCTCCCTATGAGAAGGCCATCCATAGCACTCACACTTATCTTGCATGTTTTAGAGCATCCATTTAAATTGTCTATGTACCATGTAATGCTTCCAAGTAGTCCGTACCTGAGGACGCGGCTATTCGAACAGATTAATTCACCCCTGCAGGGGTATACTTCTTCACACATGCTCTCACCACTTCGCACCATATGCACGTCATGCATATCGGCAACCTTCAAGCGGAAGCACTGGTGTGGGTGTTGGCCATGACCGTTAACCACACAAGACCCTAGTCCAGGTTTATCACCTATTTGAGACTGAACCCGGAAGGAAGTCTGGCCGAAGTTTGCTTAACATCCCCAAACGATGTGCGCAGGGTTCCCAAGCCCACCATTCGGGTGCCACTTGGTACACCGTGCCACTGTGTATCTACCGCAGAGAAGCCTACCCCGTCGGGCAGAGCTAAACACGGCGGCCAACACTTTTCCTACAAACACCAGAAACTAGTTGCAACTCCTGGACAGAGATCTAGGCGATTAATAAGACGAGCGGGGTCATATTTCAAGGCCCAATGCATGGTAGTATCTTGTCTTGGATAACATACACAGAACTCAGGTCTTAAGGACAGTCCCAATGAGACAACCCACCATGTACTCCCACATGGCATCTCATCGCTACCTTACCAAATCGTGTTCACACATTTACTCTCACACTATGGGACATGAACACAACCATTAAGATTCATCAACCAGATGGATCAGACCCGACACAACTCTAAGCATAGCAGGCATTGTAAGCAGGCATGGATCAGACCCGACAAGGCTCAAGAGTTGATACTCATGCTAAGTGGTTTCAACTATTTACTATGACCAAATCAGGTCATGCAGAGGAATGGTTCAACTACCGAGAACATGTAACATTTGAGTCGTGTTTGTCCTAATGCAATAAACGAGATCAGGAGCGAGAGAGTGGGTTTATATCAGTATGCTCAAGCGGGTTTGCTTGCCTGACACTTCTGAAGATAGCAATTAGTCTTCATCAATGTCAATGATCACATCGTCGGAACCATCATCTACCGAGAGGAAACACCACCGATAAACAAGAAAGAACAATAATTACTTCACGGAAATGCAACGCTATGATGTATGATCATGAAATGAAGATGAGAAGTGGCAGGGCCAATATAGCTACCATTTCTTAGGTTGAAGCTGGATTTGAGTTAGAATTCAAATATCACTTCAAGCAAGGTATTTTCCGGATACCCTTTTAATTGATTCGACGTGATGCTCAGGTATAACTTGTTTGAGCATACATGAAGATGGCATTTTGAGGTACTGGTTTTCCTAGCTCAATGTTTGGTCTTGTTAGTTGAAGTGGAATTCAAATATATATCAAATTCCAACTCCGAACTATTTATTAAATTTACCCTAATCATCATTTTGCCTACTTGGTGATGTTAACTTTCTCAAACATGCATTAAAATGCCATCATCAGATTCTTTGGATTTTTCTGATCATTTTTCATATATAAATTATTTTCATCCGAGTTATATTTTATTTTCTATGATTTTTAGAAGTTTTAGGCATTTTCTCGAATTATTTTATAATAGGAAATTACTTATTGCGTCAGCTCTGCGTCAGCATTACATCAGCAGGTCAACTGACCTGGTCTGGGTCAAACCTGACGTTTGGGGGCCACACGTCAGTGTCACATTTACTAAAAAGAGTTTAATTTTAAACTTTTATTACTAATTAGGGTCTGGGCCCATTGTTAGTGGGTCATTAGGTTAATTATCTTGTTTAACTTATTTCTGAAATTATTCTAATTTGGCAGGGGTAGGCCCCACCTGTAGGTGACCCAAGGGGGTCAACTCCCTGGTTGATAGGGCCAGACCCACCGGCGGCTCGACGCCGGCGAGGTCCGAGATGGCGGAGGTGATCGGAAATCACCCTCGGGTGACCAATCAAGTGACGGAGGCCACCTACATGGAGCTGGGACTCGCCCACATCCATTCCAGCCGATTTGGGGCTCTCAGGTGGGCTGGAGCAATGGCGGCGATGAGCGGAGCGGTCGCCGGAGTTCGGCCACGGTGGGGAATGGGGCTACAGGGCACGAGAGAAGGAGTTGGAGGCGGCTACGGCTTCCTGTGAGCGCGGTGAGTGCGGAGAGGTGCTCGGCTGCGGCCCTAGGTGGCTCTAGCCACGACGGCGCCATGGCTGGCGGCAGCGGCCTTCAGACTCCGGTGGCACACGACTATAGGAGAGGGGAACGATGATGAGGCAAGCGGTAAATGGATCCGGAGCTCACCGCGAGTCTTATGGCGTCGACGGCAAGCTCGGGGTTGCTTCAAATGCTGTGAATCAAAGACGGCGATGTCCGGTGGCCGGCGGTGAGGATGATGCGGATGGTGGTGTTGAGGGCGTCTAAGATCCATTCTTCTGGTGTAGAGATGGGGAAGAGAACGGCGGAGCTAGGGGACACAGTCGCTGGGCTAGAGGGGGCCGGTGGCCGCGGTGGTGCTCGCCGGCACTCTCGGGCGTGCACTAGGAAGAGAGACGGAGGGGGAAGGAAGAGAGAGGGAGCAAGGAAAGAGGTTGAGGAGGCGAGGGAGAGAGCGTGGCATCCTTAGCCAGCTCCAGACGACCGGAGGGAAGCAGGAGGTGGCCGCGGGACGTGGCGGTCCCCCGCGATGCGTCGGGCACACAACTGCTTCTCCTCCTGGTAGGAGGAAGAAGACAATAGTGCCCTTGGTGGGCTGGGCCGCTACAGGTGAGCGCAGGTTAGTTTATTTCCTTTTTTCCTATTTTCTTTCTCTTTGATATTTCTAACATTCATGTTATTTTGTTTTGGCTTCAAACTTAAGTCAAAAATATTGAAATTGTTTTTAGGGTTTTGTTTGGATTATTTCCTGGCTCCACAAAAAGATTCATCATTTTTGAAAAGACTAAAATATTTATAGCCATTTAGTTATCAATTTCAGAGGCATTAAGATTAATTTAAGATGAAAAAAGAGTTGTTAAAAGGTTTATCACCTCTGGTATGTTGTTCCCAACATTTACCAAAAAGGGTGAACATTTTTTAAGACCATTTGGGTTCATTGAAAATGATCCTTGTTGAACCTATTTGGATTTTATTTGGTGCTAGGGTTTGATCATCCCCATTTGTTGTTTATCCCCATTTCAAAATCCAAAGAAAATAAAAATGCATGCATGAATATGCAATGGCAAGCAAGGCTAAGCTACGGCTGTGACAACTCACCCCCACTAAACAAGAATGTCGTCCCGAGATTCAAGCGTAGTCAGGAAGAGGAAGAGGGGACACTAAACTATCAAAATATTCACGATCCAATTGCCCTTCTTGAAGATGTTGATTCATTGCATCAGGTTGATCTTGGCATCTTTGTCTTGAGGTCTTCATCTAACACGACGACAAGAATAGAAAGACTCTACAAGATTCGATCTCCTCAAAGATCGAGCAACTCAAGATCAACTCAAAGAATGAGACGTAGGATCGTCCCTTGAGCTGAGACATAGAACACATAACACGGATGAGGAAATGGGGCATATGATCGAGGTTCAATTGGTAGGTAACAATTCCACGCTTAAAATAGATGGAGACGAGGTTTCAAAGTAGAGAGGAGTTAAGTTGCCCTTCATACCACAACGGGGCACCTTAGGAGGGTGACTCGTAGAGTTATTCCCTTAAGTGGCAAAAAGAATTACTTTTGATCCAAGGATCATTGAGACTCTTCATACCAGCCTAAGGTAATCGTCAAATGATCGTTTGAGGGAATTCTAAAGAATGTCATACTCAGTTTTGAAAAGAAACTAGAGTTATAGAGCAACTCGGCAAACGTAAGGCACATTCCAATTGATGCCGAGGGTATAACCTAGTGTCTGAGCGTGCTCTCAAGAACTTGAGCATTTCCATATTCATCAAAGTTTTACCAATATATGTGCCAAGATCTTGGTGACACAACATACTACCATGATGAACAGTGATGGAGGATGCAGATGCAAAGGAAGACAACACTTCCTCAGATTTCACCTTAGCTACACCAAGGGAACGAAATCTGGTTGATCGACCGAGAAACATTTAGCACTCCGCTTCTAATGTTCTCCTTGATGTACTAGCACAACCCAATTATAGGTCATGCTTGATATCTAGCACATCAAATATAGGTCGGACTTCAGGGCTTAAATGGGGTCCATGAGGAACAACTTATAAAATAAGTCATACAAAAACTCCACGGAGAGATGGCTAAGGTTGTTGATGCAAGATATTATAATATTAAGTCTTCCGGTTACGGGTGTTAACCATTATATCACTTTACCGGGTTACAAAGAGACCAATATTATAATCCTTGGGAAGCGCTACAACCATCATATCTGCTTGAGACTCAGATTTGGTTGGTGACATGATGTTTCAGACTCAGCATGTCTGAAAAAAAAGTTTGCAACACAAACCGACGATAACGTTGCGAGATTCTCGGGAAATGAACTATGGAAGACAACTCCAAAACATGAGCTGGATTGCAAGACCCACGTGAACACACTGCCCAAGGCAATGATGAGCACATGAAAAGTCTTACAACAAAACACTACCGAGTTCTGGGTAGGAACCATCATTGCGGATGACGAAGCCATGTGCAAGTCCGTCTGGTACCTTCAGGAATGGCACTTAACTTCTTTTCCTTGAACAAATCAATCAGTGCCTTGGTGTGCTAGGAAATACATATGGAGAGAGAGGTTGCAAAGCTATCAAACCACATCATACTTCGCACATGCATGACTGATTTGGGATGATTCCGAAGATAACAAAACGACCTTCTCAAATTTGTGGGAGCATCTGATACGTCTCCATCGTATCTACTTTTCCAAACTCTTTTGCCCTTGTTTTGGACTCTAATTTGCATGATTTTAATGGAACTAACCTGGCGTGACGCTGTTTTCAGCAGAAATGCATTGGTGTTGTTTTTGTGCAGAAATAAAAGTTCTCAGAACGTCCTGAAAATTTACGGAAAATATTTCTGGAAAATATGAAAAATACCTGCGCAAAGATTCACCGGACGGGATGAGCCAGTGGGCCACAAGCCCTGTAGCCGCCACCCCCCTAGTGGCGGCTAGCAAGCTTGTGGGGCCCACGTGGCTCTGCCGCCACCAATCTCAGCTCTATAAGTTCACTTTCGTCGCAGAAAAAATCAAGAGAGAAGATTTCGTCGCGTTTGCGATACGGAGGCGCCGCCACATCCTGTTCTTCATCTGGAGGGCAGATCTGGAGTCCGTTTTGGGCTACGGAGAGGGGAAATCGTCGCCATCGTCATTGTCAACCTTCTTCCCTCTCCAATTCCATGAAGCTCTTCATCGTTCGTGAGTAATCTATTCGTAGGCTCGTTGGGCGGTGATGAGTAGGATGAGATCTATCATGTAATCGAGTTAGTTTTGACGGGGATTGATCCCTCGTATCCACTATGTTCTGAGATTGATGTTGCTACTACTTTGCCATGCTTAATGCTTGTCACTAGGGCCCGAGTGCCATGATTTCAGATCTGAAATTATTATGTTGTCACCAATATATGTGTGTTTTAGATCCGATCTTGCAAGTTGTAGTTACCTACTATGTGTTATGATCCGGCAACCCCGGAGTGACAATAACCGGAACCACTCCCGGTGATGACCATAGTTTGAGGAGTTCATGTGTTCACCAAGTGCTAATGTGTTGGTCCAGTTCTTTATTGAAAGGAGAACCTTAATATCCCGTAGTTTCCTTTTGGACCCCGCTGCCACGGGAGGGATGGACAAAAGATGTCATGCATGTTCTTTTCCCTAAGCACGTATGACGACACACGGAATGCATGCCTAGATCACATTGACGAACGGGAGCTAGCTACATATCTCTCCGTGTTATAACTGTTGCATGATGAATATCATCCAAACAAATCACCTACCCATTTCCTACGAGTTTGTCCCACTACTGTTGTTACTTGTTTTGCTCTTCTGCTCTTACTACTGTTGCTGTTGCTGTTACTTGCTCTGCGGTTACTTGCTACTGTCGCTACTTGCTACTGTTGTCACTACTGCTGTTCCTTGCCACTGCTGTTACCTGCTACAATTTTGGTTCGCTGGTCGTTGACGGGAAAAGACAATTTCCGTCAACGGGCAACTTCTGACGCCATTGATACGACCGTTAGAAATAGTCTGCCGTGTCAACAGATCGTTTCTGACACCGTTGTTATCATACTACTTTGCTGTTGATACTTTGCGTACAGATACTAATCTTTCAGGTGTGGTTGAATCTGACATATTCAGCTGCTAATACTTGAGAATATCCTCTCACCTCTTATTGGCGAATCAACAAATTTGGGTTGAATACTCTACCCTCGAAAAATGCCTCGATCCCACACGCTGGTGGGTTATAGCAAGACAATCTCTAATTTTTGAGCAATCGAGAATACCACCCGTTTAGCAATTGCCAGAGAGTGCCAATCAGCATTTTTCTGGCGTCGTTACCGGGGAGGTATTTCTATATTCTCTGAGTCACTTGGGATTTATATGTGCTGATCACTATGAAGAATCTGAAGGATCCAAAAACCAAAGTTTTGCCCTCAACTACGGGGGGGGGGGGGGGGGGGGGGGTAAGGAACTGCCATCTAGCTCTGCACTTGATTCACCTTCAGTTATAAGTAAGTTTGTGACATCACCTCCTGCTAGAAATCTTGATATGTCGCCTGTGCTTGATGATGCTTATGATGCTGCTATGCCTGATACTACTAGAGATGCTATGCCTGATACTGCTAGAGATGCTATGCCTGATACTGCTAGAGATGCTATGCCTGATACTGCTTTGCCTGATGATGCTAGAGATGTTATTTTGCCTGATGATGTTATGCTTGATACTGCTAGAGATACTACTTTGCCTGATGTTCCACTAGGGGTGTTCCTTGATGCTCATATTGCTAGAGTTACTGCCAATGCTGGTGATGCTTCTGAAACTGCCGATACTATTGAGATAGAACCTGCTTTTGCTCCTGCTAGATCTAGCTCTCCTAGATATGAGTTGCCTGATATACCTGAGGGTTACGTTATGGAGGGAGAGATAGCTGAGGATTTTCTTGCGTGTAAGGATGCCTATGACGCTGAGAAATTACTTCTCAAGTGGAAGGAAACATCTCTGAAAGCTAGGATGAAATACGACCCGAAGTTTGCCACTTCACCTATCTTTATCACCGATAAGGATTATGAATTCTCTGTCGACCCTGAGATAATCTCTCTAGTCGAATCTGATCCTTTCCACGGTTATGAGTCTGAGACGGTCGTAGCCCATCTTACCAAACTACATGATATAGCCACCCTTTTCACTAGTGAGGAGAAGATCCGCCACTACTACATCCTTAAGCTGTTTCCTTTCTCTCTAAAGGATGATGCTAAAGCCTGGTTCACCTCTCTTGCTCCTGGATGTGTGAGTAGTCCCCAGGATATGGTCTATTACTTTTGTGAGAAATATTTCCTTGCCCATAAGAAGCAAGCTGCCTTGTAGGAAATATACAACTTTGCTCAACTCCAAGAAGAGAGTCTCCCACAAGCTTGGGGGAGGCTCGTCCAGCTACAAAATGCTTTGCCTGATCACCCTCTTAAGAAGAACAAGATACTTGATATCTTCTATAACGGACTTACCGATGCTTCTAGAGACCACCTAGATAGTTGTGTCGGTTGTGTTTTTAGGGAACGAACTGTAGAACAAGCTTAGACCCTACTGAATAACATCTTGATCAACGATAATGCTTGGACTATTCCCGAACTACCTCCTAATCCAACTCCGAAGAAAAGAGGTATTCTATTCCTCAGTCCCGAAGATATGCAAGAAGCCAAGAAATCTATGCAAGAGAAAGGCATTAGATCTAAAGATGTCAAAATCTACCACCTATCGAAGAGATCCATCGTCTCGATAACCCGATACAAGTAGTAGAAGTGAATTCTCTGCGTAGGTTTGATGAGAGTGATATTCCTTTTGATAAACCTGCTAGCCTATGCTTTGATGAATTTGACAACTTTGTTACCAAACAACAGAGTTTCAATGATTATGTTAGCAGACATTTGGAACAAAGTACTCATATGCTTAGCCATTTAATTGCTTGTGTATACAGAAATGTCAATGATCTAAAGCTTCTGAGTAAACATGTCTCTATGACTACTACTCAGGTAGAACAAGTACTTAAAGCTTAGAATGACTTGCTCAGTGAATTAAATGACAACTCTATCAGAGTCATTACTAGAGGAGGCAAAATGACTCAGGAACCTTTGTATCCTGAAGGTCATCCTAAGAGAATTGATCAAGATTCTCAAGGAATTAATGCTGATACACCCAGTCATCCTAAGGAGAAGAAGAAGGGTGATAGAAACCTACATGCCAGTTCACCAATACTGTCACACCCGAAGAACCTAATGATATTTCTGCGTCTGATGCAGAAACACAATCTGGTGATGAACATGAACCTGGTGACAATATGGACAGTGATGTTCATAATAATGCTCAACCTAGCAATGATGAGGATGTGGAGATTGAACCTACGGTTAATCCTGATAACCCACAACCTAAGAGATACGATAAGAATGACTTCACTGCTAGGAAGCATGGTAAAGAAAGGGAGCCATGGGTTCAGAGATCTATGCCCTTTCTTCCTAAGCCATCCAAGAAAAAGGATGATGAGGATTTTGAGCGCTTCGTTGAGATGACAAGACCCATCTTTTTGTAGATGCGGTTAACTGATATGCTCAAAATGTGTTTGTATGCCAAGTACGTGAAAGATATCGTGACTAATAAACGGAAGATACCAGATCTTCAGAGCTCCACCATGCTTGCCAATTACACTTTCAAAGGTGGAACTCCTAAGAAACTTGGTGATCCTGGAGTGCCCACTATACCTTGCTCCATTAAAGGAAACTACGTAAGAACTACCTTATGTGACCTTGGAGCCGGTGTTAGTGTTATGCTGCTCTCTCTTTATCATAGACTTGAACTGGATAAGTTGACACCCACTGAAATCTCTCTGCAAATGGCCGACAAATCAACTTATTTCCCTATCGGCATTTGCGAGGATGTGCCTCTTGTGGTTGCTAACACCACTATCTTAACAGACTTTGTTATCTTGGATATTCCCAAGGACGATGCCATGGCTGTCATCCTCGGAAGACCATTTTTAAACACTGCAGGGGCTGTTATAGATTGCAACAAAGGCAATGTCACTTTCCATGTCAATGGTAATGAGCACACAGTGCACTTTCCGAAGAAGCGATATCAAATACATTGCATCAATGCTATCAAAAAGACTTCATCGATTCTTATTGGGAGCTTTGAATGCCATATTCCTCGTGTCAAGATGAAGTATGATTTGCTTGTTGGGGACATACATATCCCCATTGAGGTGACTTAGTGGCTATTCGAAAATTCTCCGTTGTCTTTTGCGATTCGAGAAGGTTTTGTCATGAAGGTTTGATCAACCCCATTGACGGATTTCTTTCGATGACCATGAAATGGATAAATCAAACAGTCACATAACTCTGTTTTAAGCTTTCACTTTCCGTTGCTTAGAAGAAAAATGATAGGTTTAGTTTATTTTTCCTTGTTTTCTGTTTTAGCGTCCCGGAGAAAAATACTCCAAAAATAGAAGTTCTCCGATGGTCCTGAAAATTTAGTATGATTTTTTCTGGAATATTTGAAAAATACTGGGCGTGAGAGCTGGCCTGGGGGCTTGACCAGTGGGCCACAAGCCCTGCAGCCTCCCCCCTGGTGGCGGCTAGCAAGCTTGTGGGGCCCAGAGGGACCCCTCCACTCATTCCAGCTCCCATCCTCTTCTTCCACCTCCAGAAAAAATTGTTACGCAGCTCAAACCCGTGTTCTTGCTCATTTGGCTGTGATTTTCGATCTCCTTGCTCAAAGCACCATTCTCCAAACCGTTTTGGGGAAATTACTCCTTGGTAAGTGACTCCTCCATTGGTCCAATTAGTTTTTGCTCTAGTGCTTTATCCTTCGCGTATTCTTGCTACCTTGGTGACCTTGTTCTTGAGCTAGAAATGTTGATTTAGCCGGTCCCGAGTAGTTTTAGCGTGTGATACGGTCTCTAGGCACTAGTAGGAGTAGTTGCTACGAGTTGGGTTAATCTTTATTCATTTTCCTTTCGAAGTCTCTAAAAATTTCAGAATTTTTCAGAGCTAGAAAAAGGAAAAGATGAGGAGGTTCTTGAGAGGCTCTTCAAGCCGTAACCCCAAGGAGGATGAGAAGAACCACCCCAAGTACGTAGTCCCTCGAGTCACAGATGTTCGAGCGTGCGAGTGGCCAAGTGATGAATTTTTATGCGCCGCTGGGCTTTATGAAGATTTTTATTACTTGGTGGAGAACGCAGGTCTTACTGCGTTCGTTGAAGATAAGTGCTCACAATACCTCCTCCTCACCAATATTTTCGTTCAAAGCTTCAACTTTTATCCGAGGAAGAATCCTCCCATGGTTGAGTTCATGATATACGATGTCCCCCAGTGCATGACACTACAGGATTTTTGCAATGTATGCAAATTACCTTATGTTGGGGATATCCATGACCCTCGTCCACGGGACTTGGAGGATTTCATTGGTACTATTGCTGTTGGAGAGGAGAGAGGAGTGTCTCGCGCTAGAATTGCTAGCATACATTTTCCTGTGCTTCGGTACTTCTCATTATTTGTGGGAAAATGTTTGATTGGCCGTGGGGAGGCTGGAACGCTTAGTTCTCCAGACCTTGCGGTGTTGCGCGAAGGCCTTTATAACGATAAGACTTATAGCCTAGGTGCTATAGTAGCCCAGCGGTTGAACACCAACCGTTCCAAGGGTGTCGTCTATGGAGGTATCTATGCTACCCTCTTGCTAGACAATTTGAGATACCCATTAGACTGGGAGAGGAAGGAGCGATGCTTCTCCCTGAGAAATATCTGGATTATGACAGCATGGTTCGCCATGATTTTCTGGATAGAGATGCTAGTAGACGGATGATTTATAACCTCGTATTTAGTCAGGGTACTCGAGAGACTATTACTTTGCCTGCTCCTTCTTTGTTCGATCTTCATGCAGGCAGGTACACTATTATGCCCTCGGACATCTACGCATATTGGGGCTTGGCCCAACCACAGGTGCCCGTGCCTGAGCCGCCAGTCGAGTACCAGACGCTAGTTTATCACTGGGAGCCAGAGGAGCTCACACAGCAGTGGCATCCACAATCTGCTCTGGAGTATCCCGGAGATGGTTATTTCCCACCTTGGGAGTAGACCAAGGTAGGCCAAAAGCCTAAGCTTGGGGGAGTACGTGTTCTCACCGACCTTACATTCATGCTTATGCTTTCACTTTGTTAGCCGGTGTTTACACTTTGCCACTGTATTATCCATGCTAGTTTATTTTTGTTTTCTTGTTTTGTGTCCTTTTGAGAAAACCCAAAAAGATTTTTTTTGCTTGTTGGGAGTTTTCCCATGTAAATAGTTTTCTTTTTCTTTGGGTCAAGGTAGAAGATATTGGTTACAATGTTTAGTGGTTCTTGCATGCATACCTGTTTAGCTTTCAAAGAGCCATATTACTTTGACTTCTCCTTTGTGTTTGCGTGCAGATTCAGCTTAGTCAAATGCACGAGCACTCTTATTATTGTTCACATCGTTCGATCGTGCAAGTGAAAGGCAATAATGATGATATATGATGAAGTGATTGAGACTGGAAAAGCTGGTATGAACTCTATCTATTTTGTTTCTGTAAATATGACTAGCTTGTCATGCCCGATTCAGCTTTGTTGTGAGAGAACAATGTTTGCAATGATAACTTAGAGATCATAGTTTCTGATGTCATGCTTATTTAGCTGAGAGCTTATAATGGTTTGTCTTGAATGCCAACATAGATTTTGAGATGACTATGTTGTAGTATGATAGGATGGTATTCTCCTTTGAATGATTCAAGTGGCTTGACTTGGCGCATGTTCATGCATGTAGTTGAAACAAAATCAACATAGCCTCTATGATGTTCGTGTTCATGGTGATTTACATCTTGTTCGTGCTTGCATTCACTGTTAGTCAAACTCATTGCATCTTGATGACTGTTGTCGCTCTCTAGTTGGTTGCTTCCCAGTCTTTTGCTAGTCTTCACTTGTACTAAGCGGAATACTGCTTGTGCATCCACTTCCATAAACCCAAAAGTTTTTCCATGAGAGTCCACCATACCTACCTATTTGCGGTATCTACCTGCCGTTCCAAGTAAATTTGCATGTGCCACTCTCTAAACCTTCAAGAAATAATATGTTTTGCATGCCCGAACCGCTCATGTGGTGACAGGGGGCTATTGGTATCTTCCATGCTAGGAGTGTTATCCTCGACATGTGTTTATTCACTTTCATTCACGAGAAAGGGGCCGGTAATTGGAATGCCCAGTTCCACGCTTAAATCGAAAACATAACTTTAAACAAGACTCCCCCCGGATTGATGTTAGTATGGACGGTACCCGAGGATTCGGCTAGCCGTGGAGTGTGATTGATTGGTGGTGGGGGAGTTAAAACTTTACTTTTCTATTTGGGAACCGCCTATAGCATGAGTAGCATGGAAGATATTGAGAACTCTTGGTCATTGCGTTGACAATGAAAGCATGCCACCCAAAATTATTATCTCTGTTTTCAAAGCTTGAGCTCTGGCACCTTTGCAAATCAATGCTTTCCGCTGCGAAGGGCATGTCTATTTATTTTCCTGTTGAGTCATCCTCTTCTTATATAAGCACCAATTAGAGAGCACCTCTGTCATTTTTATGCTTTGCTTTTGATTGATATTGAGTATGACTATGACTCGATCTTCGTTGCTATGAATTACAATGTTTAGTCAGCCCTTGATCTTTGAAAGTGCTCTGCATTTATGTTTTGCGGTCTCAGAAAGAGCTAGCGAGATACCACCTATTCATATTGCTTCATGCTTGTTTTGATTGAAGTGTTGGTATTTGAAACTCATTATTATTTGCTCGTTAGCTGATTATGCCATTGATATTAGTTTACTGTGAGACCTTTGTGTCACTTGCTTATGTGGTTAACTTGTGATCTTGCGGAATTTCTGGTTATGTGTTAGACATAGTTGCAACAACAAGATCAAACAGAGTTTGTCAAAGTTTTTCTTTCTCTCTTAGTTTGTCAACTGAGTTGGTTGAGGACAAGCAAGGTTTTAAGCTTGGGGGAGTTGATACGTCTCCATCGTATCTAATTTTCCAAACTCTTTTGCCCTTGTTTTGGACTCTAATTTGCGTGATTTGAATGGAACTAACCTGGACTGACGTTGTTTTCAGCATAATTGCCTTGGTGATGTTTTTGTGCAGAAATGACAGTTCTCAGAACGTCCTGAAAATTTACGGAGAATATTTCTGGAAAATATGAAAAAATCCTGCGCAAAGATCCACCGAAGGGGATGGGCCAGTGGGCCAAAAGCCTTGTAGCCGCCACCACCCTGGTGGCGGCTAGCAAGCTTGTGGGGCCCATGTGGCTCTGCCGCCCCCAATCTCAGCTCTATAAGTTCACTTTCGTCCCAGAAAAAAATCAAGAGAGAAAATTTCGTCGCGTTTGCGATACGGAGGCGCCGCCACATCCTGTTCTTCATCTGGAGGGCAGATCTGGAGTTCGTTTTGGGCTCCGGAGAGGGGAAATCGTCGCCATCGTCATCATCAACCTTCTTCCCTATCCAATTCCATGAAGCTCTTCATCGTTCGTGAGTAATCTATTCGTAGGTTCGCTGGGCGGTGATGAGTAGGATGAGATCTATCATGTAATCGAGTTACTTTTGACGGGGATTGATCCCTAGTATCCACTATGTTCTGAGATTGATGTTGCTACTACTTTGCCATGCTTAATGCTTGTCGCTAGGGCCCGAGTGCCATGATTTCAGATCTGAAATTATTATGTTGTCACCAATATATGTGTGTTTTAGATCCGATCTTGCAAGTTGTAGTTACCTACTATGTGTTATGATCCGGCAACCTCGGAGTGACAATAACCGGAACCACTCCCGGTGATGACCATAGTTTGAGGAGTTCATGTGTTCACCAAGTGCTAATGTGTTTGTCCGGTTCTTTATTAAAAGGAGAACCTTAATATCCCGTAGTTTGTTTTGGACCCCGCTGCCACGGGAGGGATGGACAATAGATGTCATGCAAGTTCTTTTCCCTAAGCACGTATGACGACACACGGAATGCATGCCTACATCACATTGACGAATGGGAGCTAGCCACATATTTCTCCGTGTTATAACTGTTGCATGATGAATATCATCCAAACAAATCAACGACCCATTGCCTATGAGTTTGTCCCACTGCTGTTGTTACTTGTTTTGCTCTGCTGATGTTACTACTGTTGTTGCTGCTGTTACTTGCTTTGTTGTTACTTGCTACTGTTGCTACTTGCTACTGCTGTCACTACTGCTGTTCCTTGCCACTGCTGTTACGTGCTACAATTTTGGTTCACTGGTCGTTGACGGGAAAAGACAATTTCTGTCAACGGGCAACTTCTGGCGCCATTGATACGACCGTTAGAAATAGTCTGCCGTGTCAACAGATCGTTTCTGACACCGTTGTTATCATACTACTTTGCTGCTGATACTTTGCTTACAGATACTAATCTTTCAGGTGTGGTTGAATCTGACATATTCAGCTGCTAATACTTGAGAATATCCTCTCACCTCTTATTGGCGAATCAACAAATTTGGGTTGAATAATCTACCCTCAAAAACTGCCTCGATCCCACGCGCTGGTGGGTTATTGCAAGACAATCTCTAATTGTTGAGCAATCGAGAATAGAACCCGTCTAGCAATTGCAGAGAGTGCGAGTCAGCATCTTGCACCAATGCACATGAATTAGAGGAAGTCACTTCTTACACCTCACATATACCTCGTGCACAAGACATGAAGACAATGTCTACAAAGTTACCAGCACTAGCTTAATGTCCGACATAAATCATGGAACAAATGAAATCATTGCCAATGGCCCCAACAAGAATTCATCGATATACCCACATAAATGGATTTCCACAATTATGTGAGCAATATAATAGCATTGGTCAGATCAAAGAATACAATGGTGTATGCTCAAGGAAATCCACGAGTATGACACTGCTACGAAAATCTTTGTCTCTGAGTTTGATTTGACAATAGCCCATACTCAAATCAAATTTGGACAAGATAATATATACAACAATTGATCACACAAATCAATCGATGACAATATCATCTTCTTCAAGACTTACACAACAGGAAAAAAATATCCATTTAAAATGAGCTAAGTTAAGGCGAAGCTTTTATCTTCCAACTCTCCAAGTTGTTGTTTAGCTTAACCAACTAGCTCGAGGTATCCAACACAGATTCTTGGAGAAGATGGCTTATAGGGAAACCGACTTGATCACGAGCTCTCTCACAACAGTCATGAAAAACCTGGTATACTTCCGAGAAGATATTCGGGAAATCACGAAGCACCAATATGTTATTAAGCTCGGGAACAATCTCGCTTTTCAGGCAAGATGATATGATCAAAGAGCGAAGGATTGACAAAATCCTAACTCATTGATCGAAAAGTGCACTGCATCATGAAACATGGACTAGGTAGCACGGTCAATCTTAGGATGACGATTCAATCACCATCACCATAAGAGTGAATTTATTTTCCATTAACTACTAAGAAATGACATTGCTAGGAGTATTGATTTCACACATCATGGTTCACTTGTCGATATTCTAGTTACAACCAACACGGAAACCGAGGGATGAATAATGATGTCAAGAAGTATCACTACATCAAGAGCTCATAAGAGATGGTGCAATTCTCACGACATTCTTGACAACAAGAGGGTAATACTCCAAGACAGAACAGAACAAAAGCCAGATTGGCATTTTGATCTGCGGAATACAGCTGCTTTGACCCAATCCAAGAAATGGATGAGGTACTGGAGTTTTCTTCTCCCATTCATTCGGGAATAGAACAACTTGACAGACCACGGGAATAAAAGACATTGATGACATGAATGCACAACTACGCTTGACTCTCCTCTCATGGGTGAAGGTCAGAATACAACTAGATAGGGCCAACTCAAGAGCACATGATTTCTTGAGTTGTGGATGCATGGATTAGCATGTCGAACGAGTTCAACATAATTCTTCCAGATAACCCATGCAGACGGGCGAAGTTGGCAGAATCACAATATGGAGTAGAGAACTCATCACAAGCACTCTTATTATGATCTTTAGTTCATGAAGAACTTCTGCCAGAGATAGTCCATGGTATTGGAAGAATGATATACCAGTACCTTGGGAACTACAACAAGGTTACTAATCATTCTAAAGGAACTAGCAACACTATCAACAGAAGTGAGCAGAATGATCCTTTGGATTCAGGAATCCAGAAATAGGATACCTACAAACTAAATAACATCATGAGATGTTTTTAGAAAATGATGGCCAGAATTATCGCCTTGGAAACATAGGGCACATCTAGACTATTGGGTGGTTTTTGAGGTGACATGGTTTCCTAATACTTCAACAATAGGTCGAGGTAATAAAGTACCTCATCACAATGATTAGTGTGCTTTGTCTGGCCAAAAAGACATTAGAAATAAGAGGAAGGAATTTGCAATTGCATCATATTTTTTAGAAACCTTGGAAAACTCGGATAGCATAACGGCTGCACGGGCATGAAATATGAGGCAACCTGCAAGAAACCGGACAACATAACAATTGAATTCTTATGAAGACACTGATCCAGGAAGACAACAACTTTTCTATAAGTCTCCAGCATAGTAACTCGTCATCCTAATTCTTAAACCCCGTAGAATAAAGAAGAGGGTGACTCAGAATAAGAATGACACAAGGAAAGGAGTAAAAAGAGCCTCACGTTCCCTTCCACAAACAATTCCCTTATATAACTAAAGAGTTGCTAGACTCTACATCGACCAGTTTGGCTTGGTTATCCTACAGGCAGTCAAGCTCTGATACTAAAGCTGTCGGGACTCCAATCCTGAATTATAAGAACCCAGCCTGTAACACATCACATCTATTTGTGGCCTCATGCACGGTAAACTCCACGACTGCCACCTTACCTTGGCCGGGACCGTTTGCGTCTTTTGGCTCACGTATATGAATGTGTCGCTAGCATTCAAAGGACAAAGAATCCGGGTCGACATGGCTAGTTATAAACCCAAGTGGTACATCCGTACAGGGACAGACATACATAACCCAGCAAGGCAGGTGTCGGTCATCAGCGTGTGTAGAGGAGTTGTAGCAAGCTACAAGGACTCCATTACACTGCGTGACATTCCCCTGAAGGGACGGACACAACAGCAAAGAAGGTTACATGCCGGTCAATCAATGCGTCCGGAGCAGTAGCAAGCTACCAGGGCTTGGTGGAAGCACAAAGAGGCATTTCCCCGTGAAGAGTACTACTAAAGGCACACAACTAGGTGTCGAATCTCACACATATAATGCATTTCATAACATACACACAATATGCACTATGTGTAGGTACAACATGGCATCAGAACATAACTCTATGACTCAAGCTTTTATTAAAGACTCATAAAAGTCAACATAGTAAGATATTACAAACAGGGGTCTCATGGCCCGTCACTCAAGTCATACAAGCATCAAGCGGAAGCCAAACATGTCTGGGTACAAACATCTACTAAAAATTACTAGAGGAGCCTGAAAAGCTACCACGACCCTACCAAAGGAGCCAGACCTCTGTTTGGGATTCCCAAGCTATTCCGGTCAACATCGAACACGTCGCGTAGAAACCTTTTTAATGGGACTAAAACTTCTCTGCAAAACATAAATAAAGCAACCGTGAGTACAGAGGTACTCAGCAAGACTTACATCAGAACTATCTACATATGCATCATGTTTCAATGAAAGGATTGTGGGGTTTGATTGCAGCAAGCTAGCTTTAACTCTTGGCTAACCTGTACTACGACTACAAGTTCTTTCTTTGAGGTGGGATAGCGCACACGAGTCCACATATTTACCAATCAATACACCACCATGGATCCACTCTCGTCTCCCTACGAGAAGGCCATCCATAGCACTCAAACTTATCTTGCATGTTTTAGAGCATCCATTTAAATTTTCTATGTACCACGTAATGCTTCCAAGTAGTCCATATCCGAGGACGCGGCTATTCGAACGGATTAATTCACCCTACAGAGGTATACTTCTTCACACATGCTCTCACCACTTAGCACCATATGCACGTCATGCATCTCGGCAACCTTCAAGCCGAAGCACTGGCGTGGGTGTTGGCCACGACCGTTAACCACACAAGACCCTAGTCTAGGTTTATGGCCTATTTGAGACTGAACCCGCAAGGAAGTCCGGCCGAAGTTTCCTTAACGGGCCCAAACGATGTGCGCACGGTTCCCAAGCCCACCATTCGGGTGCCACTTGGTACACCGTGCCACTGTGTAACTACCGCAGAGAAGCCTACCCCGTCGGGCAGAGCTAAGCACGGCGCCAACACTTTTCCTACAAACACCAGAAACAAGTTGCAACTCCTGGACAGATCTCTAGGCGATTAATAAGCTGAGCGGGGTCATATTTCAGGGCCCAATGCATGGTAGTATCTTGTCTTGGATAACATACACAGAACTCAGTTCTTAAGGACGATCCCAATGAGACAACCCACCATGTACTCCTACATGGCCTCTCATCGCTACCTTACCAAATCGTGTTCACACTTTGGGACATGAACACAACCATTTTGATTCATCCACCAGATGGATCAGACCCGACACGACTCTAAGTATAGCAGGCATTGTAAGCATGCATGGATGAGTAAGAACAACAAGGCTCAAGCAGTTGCTACTCATGCTAAGTGGTTTCAACTATTTACTGTGACAAAATCAGGTCATGCAGAGGAATGGTTCAACTACCGAGAACATGTAACAGTTGAATCGTGTTTGTCCTAATGCAATAAACAAGATCGGGAGCGAGAGAGTGGGTTTATATCAGTATGCTCAAGGGGGTTTGCTTGCCTGACACGTCTGAAGATAGCAATGAGCCTTCATCAATGTCAACGATCACATCGTCGGAACCATCGTCTACCGAGAGGAAACACCACCGGCAAACAAGAAAGAACAATAATTACCTCATGGAAATGCAACACTATGATGCATGATCATGAAATGAAGATGAGAAGTGGCAGGGCCAATATAGCTACCATTTCTTAGGTTGAAGCTAGATTTGAATTAGAATTCAAATATCACTTCAAGCAAGGTATTTTCCGGATACCCTTTTAATTGATTCGACCTGATGCTCACGTATAACTTGTTTGAGCATGCATGAAGATGGCATTTTGAGGTACTGGTTTTCCTAGCTCAATGTTTGGTCTTGTTATTTGAAGTGGAATTCAAATATATATCAAATTCCAACTCCAAACTATTTATTAAATTTACCCTAATCATCATTTTGCCTACTTGGCGATGTTAACTTTCTCAAACGTGCATTAAAATGCCATAATCAGATTCTTTGGATTTTTTTGGTCATTTTTCATATATAAATTATTTTCATCTGAGTTATATTTTATTTTCTATGATTTTTAGAAGTTTTAGGCATTTTCTGGAATTATTTTATAATAGTAAATTACTTATTCGTCAGCTCTGCGTCGGCATTACATCAGCAGGTCAACTGACCTGGTCTGGGTCAAACCTGATGTGTGGGGGCCACACGTCAGTGTCACATTTACTAAAAAGAGTTTAATTTTAAACTTTTATTTCTAATTAGGGTATGGGCCGATTGTCAGTGGGTCATTAGGTTAATTATCTTGTTTAACTTATTTCTGAAATTATTCTAATTTGACAGGGACCAGGCCCCACCTGTAGGTGACCCAAGGGGATCAACTCCCTGGTTGAGAGGGTCAGACCCACCGGCGGCTCGACGCCGGCGAGGTCCGAGACGGCGGAGGTGATCGGAAATCACCCTCCGGTGACAAATCGAGCGATGGAGGCCACCTACATGGAGCTGGGACTCGTGCACATCCATTCCAGCCGATTTGGGGCTCTGATGTGGGCTGGAGCAACGACGGCGACGAGCGGAGCGGTCGCCGGAGATCGGCCACGGTGGGGAACGGGGCTACGGGGCACGAGAGGAGTTGGAGGCGGCTACGGCTTCCTGCGAGCGCGGTGAGTGCAGAGAGGTGCTCGGCTGCGGCCCTAGGTGGCTCTAGCCACGACGGCGCCATGGCCGGCGGCAACGACCTTCGGACTCCGGTGGCACACGAATCTAGGAGAGGGGAACGACAACGAGGCAAGGGGTAAATAGATTCAGAAGTCACTGCGAGTCTTATGGCGTCGATGGCAAGCTCGGGATCACTTCAGATGCTGTGAATCGACGGCGGCGACGTCCGGTGGCCGGCGGTGAGGATGATGCGGATGGTGGCGCTGCAGGGCGTCTGAGACCCATTCTTCTAGCATAGAGATGGGGAGGAGAACAGCGGAGCTAGGGGACAAAGTCGCTGGGCTAGAGGGGGCCGGTGGCCGCGGTGGTGCTCGCCGGCACTCTCGGGCGTGCGCTAGGAAGAGAGACGGAGGGGGAAGGAAGAGAGAGGGAGCAAGGAAAGATGTTGAGGGAGGCGAGGGAGAGAGCGTGGCATCCTTAGCCAGCTCCAAACGACCGGAGGCAAGCAGGAGTGGCCAGGGGACGTGGCGGTGCTCGGCGATGCATCACGCACGCAACTGCTTCTCCTCCTGGTAAGAGGAAGAAGACAGTGGTGCCCCTGGTGGGCTGGGCCGCTTCAGGTGAGCGCAGGTTAGTTTCTTCCCTTTTTTCTCTTTTCTTTCTGTTTGATATTTCTAACATTCATGTTATTTTGCTTTGGCTTCAAACTTAAGTCAAAAATATTGAAATTGGTTTTAGGGTTTTGTTTGGATTATTTCCTGGCTCCACAAAAAGATTCATCATTTTTGAAAAGACTAAAATATTTATAGCCATTTAGTTATCAATTTCAGAGGCATTAAGATTAATTTAAGATGACAAAAGAGTTGTTAAAAGGTTTATCACCTCTAGTATGTTGTTTCCAACATTTACCAAAAAGGGTGAACATTTTTTAAGACCATTTGGGTTCATTGAAAATAATCCTTGTTGAACCTATTTGGATTTTATTTGGTGGTAGGGTTTGATCATCCCCATTTGTTGTTTATCCCCATTTCAAAGTCCAAAGAAAATAAAAATGCATGCATGAGGCAAGCAAGGCTAAGCTAGGGCTGTGACACTAGGCTAGATTGTACTAGGGACGCGAGCCTTGAACACCAACAAAATCATGGCTCGACACATAATCAAGTAAAAAAACACACTTTTTTTTCTTGCGCTCTTCTTATTTCAAAAAATCACTATAATGGCGAGTGTCTCAAAATTCTTTACGAGGTCTAAAAACAGGATAGGCACGAAATTGTTGACTCTTTTTTTCTATGGAATATTTCTAGTAGCGACAACCAAAAAGTGTAACAAACAATTACTATCATGGCAAGTGTCTCAAAACACTCCGCAAAGCCTAAAAACAAGATAGGGAAAATATTTCTAGTGCTGAAATTTAATGGGAAAACGTTCCGGGGTCTCGAGACTCTTTTTGGAAATCACCCTCTTCTACGGGTGGGAAAAGGTTGATGAAAACCGAAACGTACTCATACAAGTCAAAACGAATATGTGATGGACTCGGATGGGTCGCACATATGCAGTGGTGTATATGGACTCGGATTAGTGGCAGATATGCGGTGATGTATATCGACTCGTATTGGTGGCGGATATGCGGTGATGCTTATGGACTCTAATTGGTGGCGGATATGCGGTGGTGGTATACGGACTCGGATTGGTCGCAGATATGCGGTGGTGGTAATACTAGAGCATTGATGTATATGGCATGGTGGAGGTTTATGGGAGAAACAATGGAGATAGTGTGGCGGCGGCTTGAAAACTTGGGAACCGACCTCGAAACTCTAAAGGACTAGAAGCTAAGATCAGCGGCTCGACACGATGATGCAACGAAAAGTTCAACAAAGGAAAACACTGAACAAGAATATACTTTGATGATCCGACTACGAACGTGTGAGGATGTCGTGCCTAACAACTGCTAAACCAACTCCAAGAAGTTATTGACCAGGCCAGAGAACGATCAACCTGAACACAAGGGTCTATTTCCTACACGCGAATGAAGAACAAGCAAGAAAATAAAATTGCAATCTGGATATTGCAATTATAAGAGGAAAGCTTTATTAATTAAAGTGGGGTTCTGTGATGTCTTGGTCTGGTTGTTGAACACAAACGAAGAATGCGAGTTGTGGCTATGGCTAACTATGATCTAAACAAAACACCTAAACGGTGCCATAGGTCCTGATGGCAATGGGTACCCATTACCCGCATACCCAGCGGGTATTTACCCATTAGGGTGAGGGTATGGGAAAAAAATACTTACCCATGGGTAAATAAATGGTAAAAAGTATGCACCCATTGGGTATTGCGGGTGCGGGCATGGTACATCAAAACCCATACCCGCATACCCACATAGCCGGTATATATGACATGTGGGTCTGTGAACCAAGGTAATTCTGAAAAAAGTCCCAAATAAATCTATTAGTCCACGGAGACGTAGTCACGCGCCACCTCCAGCCTCCTCGTATCGCTGGTAGTCGTAATTAACGCTGGAGGCTGGACTTCTCAACTCCCACGCCCTCGTTTCCTCTCCAGTCTCCCAATCTCCTCAATCATCGCCCGCGCCGTGCCCTACCTTTTCTTCCTCCCATCTCATCTTCTCCTCACCTCACCGTCTCCTCAACCTCCTCCTCACAAGTCACGACCTCACCTCACCGCCGTGCTGATTTCGACCAGCGGCATGGAGAATTGAAGCAATTTATTAATGTGTGATAAACTTAGTTATATCTTATATTCCTTGTCATATGAACCTTTATTGTAAATTGTAATCATTAAATTGAGGACTTGTGAAGTTGATTCTGGCATGCCATGTGATTGTTTTGCACATGTATTGGCCAAAGTTAGAACTATATATATTTGTTATGCTTCTATGCACCTTATGTTGGGCTGCAGCCTCTACATTAATGTTATTTTTGAATTACATAGTGTTGTTATTTTCATATACATCATAGTATATCATGTTGATTTTTTTGGTGGGTTTACCCGTGGGTTTTTAATACCCACATGGATGCGGGTATGGTATAAAATTTGTACCCACACACGCATGCGGGTGCGGGTGTGGTTAAAATTTGAGGACATGGGTGCGGGTTTGGTTGAGCTTTACCCGCACCCAATGGGTGCGGGTGCCATCGGGAGCCCATAAGGGTTGTATTTATAGGGGAAAGGGGAGGGGATTTCGTCGACCCTTGGCAATGTGGGAATAAACACCTCCTAAGTTGTTTCCCATACAATACGGACTCTAAAACCAGCCTATGAAGTAGTATTTTGAAACTAAATGGGCCTGGCCTCAAAAAAAGGTGGCGTATCATCTTGTATACTTCGTCCATGTCCTTGTGTGTCATCATGGGGGCTCCAAAGTTTGAAAACTCCACTAGAAACGTCGTTCTGGTTCCCTTTGCGCGTGTCTTCATATCCATGCTTGTTCCTGCTCCAGTATTTCTCCCTCTTGTCCATGTTAGGCCCTTCATTAGTAATCAACACAAATGTATCTATTTTAGGAAGCATCATATTCTCATGAACATTAGAATCATTCCCAAGAAATAAAAGTACTTCATAATTTAATTGGCGTGTGCTACCTCTCGTAATTAATTTTGTATGTATAGTAGCAGGGGTTGTGGGTGTATCTATTTTATTGATGTCCTCACGAATTAAATAATGAAATAGGATTGTGATCTCTTAAGTCAACTTTGATGTGGTGTTGATGGGACTCCACATATTTATAGTTGTTTCTATTGTGTAATGTAGACCAAGGTCTATGAAGAAGTAAATACTCTAAATTTATGTTACTTTTAACTTGTGATTTGTGGTATTTCATCCAGTACTCTGTGTGCTAGCTAATGGTCCACGGATAGCATACAAGCACGGGATACTTGGATCCTTATAAGAATCGGGTTGTTACATGGTTTGAATAAGAACTGCCATCTAAGACCTAATATCGTCTAGGATTTGGGAGGAAGTTTAACTTGTTGCTATTTTCCCTTTGACTGTTCATGAATCTTGGGGGTCTCTTATGTGTATATGATGAGAGTGGATGTGTGAGTGGGTCTTTGCCTTGAGTGTTTCTCCTCTTTGATCCACCTCCAAGTGAGAAAGACTGGGCAACCTAGGTTGTCTACCCTACATCACAATCTCCACGAGCTCGTGCATCAAGTATAAATGGAGGAACATAGAGTGTGATGAGGACATCACTGCCATAGTTACATCCACAACCCCTGCTATTATACATACTAGACCAATTACTACAGCACGCACACGCCAATTAAATTATCACATACTTTCGTTTCTTGGGAATGATTCTAATGTTTATAAGAATATGATGTTGCCTAAAATAGATACATTTGTGTTAACTAATAATGAAGGGCTAAGCATAGACAAGAGGATGAACACTAGAGCAGGATCAAGCATGGATATGAAGGTGCACGCGAAGGAAACAAAACGGTGTTTCTACTGGGGTTTTCAGCACTTTGAAGCCCCCATGATGACATACAAGGACATGGAAAAATATAGAAGATGCGCTTTCATAAATTACGTCCATAGCTTATTGTAGGTGCTACACCACATTATTTTTCAGCTAGGCCCATGTAATTTCGAGATACTATTTGGTAGGCTAGTTTAAGAGTCTATATTGTAAGGTAAATGGCCCAGGAGGTGTTTTAATCCTACCTTGCCAAGGGTGGATCAAATCCCATCCCTTTTCAGACTTGGGTTTCGTTTGGAAAAGTTCGCCATAGTTGGAACTCACGTCCTTCATTTGTATTCAACGATCAGACCAAGATGTCCCAGAATTCAACTTTCATTAATAAAGATTTCCTCTCATGTTCACAATATCCATACTTCAATTTCAGTTTCTTGCCTGTTCTTTATTTCTGTGCAGGAAATAGACCCTCGTGGTCTCGTTGACCATCCTCAGGCATGGTCAACAACCTCTCGTAGTTGGTTTATCGATTGCTAAGGCATGACGTCCTGACACATTCATAGTCAGATCATCAATGTCTACTCCACCGAAGAGGAAAGTCACTATGTCATTGAAAGACGGGACACCTTTGCCTATATCAAGTGGTATCTGATTTCTAAATTGCTCGGTGACATTTTCCATGTTTTTGTAGTTTCGATCGCATCTGTTTTTATACCTACATTACACACAAAACCACACACAAAATTAGGGTCAGATCGTCATATCAGAACCAATATGAGGATTTTACTATTTTCTATTAGGTATTTTGCTTTGTTGAATTTGCAGGTTGCATCATTGTGTTGAGTTGGTGGTCTTAGCATATAATACTTTAGAGTTTTGAGTTATGTTCCCAAGTTATCACACCGCTGCCGCACCATCTTCATCGTCGCTGACAAATACCACGAATGCACCATCATCATCATCGTTAACATATACCACCACGGCACCATCATCATCGTTGTTTCCATATACCACTACCGCACATTCGTCACCAACCGAAGTCCATATATACAACCGCATATCCGCGACCAATATGTGTCCATATATACTGATACGTCTCCAATGTATCTATAATTTTTTGATTGTTTCATGCTGTTATATTATCATTCTTGGATGTTTTACAATCATTTTATAACAACTTTGTAACATTTTTGGACTAACCTATTAACATAGTGCCTAGTGCGAGTTGTTGTTTTTGCTTGTTTTTTTACTTCGTAGAAAATCAATATCAAACACAGTCCAAATGTCATGAAACGTTTTGGAGATTTGTTTTTCTACCCAGAAGATATCCATAGGACCAAGGAAGCAAACCATAGGAGGCCCAGGTTGTCCACTACGCACCAGGGTGCGCCTGCCCCCATGACGCGTCCTGGTACCTGGTGAGCACCTCGTGGCCCATCTTGGCGTGATCCCGACGCTCAAAAATCCTATAAATAGATAAACCTCCAATAATAACCCTAGAGGGTAAGTTCCTCCATCGCAAGCCTGTGTAGCCACAAAAAACCAATTGGGAGCCCATTTCGGCATCCTCCCGGAAGCGGGGTCATCTCTGATGGCCATCTTCATCATCCCAGCGGAGGCCATGACGAGGAGTGAGTAGTCCACCCTCTGTGATGAGGGTTTGTAAAACAGTAGCTATGTGTTTAATCTCTCTCTCTCTCTCTCTCTCTCTCGTGTTCTTGAGATGTCATGATCTTGATATATCACAACTCTTGTTAATATAGTTGGATCATATGGTGTTTGCCCCATGCTATTGTTGTGATGAATTGAGTCTTTCACTTTAAGATCTCATTATGTTGGATTGAATATTCAGGTTTGAGAGCACATGATGTATGTCTTGCATGCGGATACCGGTAGTGACATTGGGGCATTCAAGTGATTCACTTGATATATCTTGTGGCATCAACTTGCGGATTCTTGTGACCTTGGGGATCTATGTATAGGGGTCAATTGCACGTTTTCATACTATGTTCTCCGATAGAAATCTTGGGGTGCTACTTGAATTTCTTTGTGTTGGATTGAATATGAAGAACCTAAAACTGTTTGATGCATGTTGTATAATAGCCCACGGATACTTGAGGGCACATTGGAGTATCTAGTTAACATTAGGGTTGATTGATACGTATCAATGGTGTTAGTACGAACTCTTGAATAGATCGATCGGAAAGAGTAACTTGTTATTTTAGTACGAACTCTTGGAAAGATTGATCGGAAAGAATAACTTTGAGGTGGTTTCATACCCTACAAACAATTTCTTCTTATGTTCTCCGCTAGATAGGTATTGTGATGTGATCCAATTATATTAGCATTGTTAAGAGATTGCACTAGCGAAAGTACGGACCCTAGGCCTCATTTTCAAGCATTGCAATACCGTTTCTGCTCACTTTTGTTACTTGCTACCTTGCTGTTTTTTATTGTTCCTATTACAAAAATCAATATCTACTATCATTACTACACTTGTATCAACATCTCTTTGCCGAACTAGTGCGCATATACAATTTACCATTGTATTTGGTGTGTTGGGTACACAAGAGACTTTTTATTATTTGGTTGCAGGGTTGTTTGAGACATACCATCTTCATCCTATGCCTACCACGGATTGATAAACCTTAGGTCATCCACTTGAGGGAAAACTGCTACTGTCCTACAAAACTCTGTGATTGGAGCCCAACACGAGTCTACAAGAATAAAGTTGTGTAGCAGACATCATATACCGCCACTTATCCATCACCAATCTGAGTCCATCCCATATTCGGGTTGCTTTTGAAATCCATCTATAGTCAGATTCTTGTTGTGTTGTCTGAGTGGGTTTCAGATTTCATCAATCTTTGTTCGTCAGTAGAAGAGGGTGATTTCCAAAAAAAACAAGTGTCGAGACCTCCGGGATAAATTGTCCACAAAATTTCGGGGTGTGAAAATATATCTTTCCATCGTACTTTTAGGCTTTCGGAAGCGTTTTGAGACTCTCACCATCATAGTGATTTTTTGCCGCAATTTTTGGTTGCCGCTACCCCCAAAAAGTTCCAAAAAAACTCGAAAACAAACGTCCATATCCTATTTTAAGACCATGGGAAGATTTTGAGACAATCGATGTTGGGTTCTACAGTAGGTGCATCGCATGCAAATTAAAAAAATCCTACGCACAGAACAACCAATAAAATGCTACGAAGATGGATCACAGATCGTTACCACTAGACACATAGTGTCATGCAACAGAATTAGAGTTGGGGCGACGCGTACGCATGGTTCGTCTCCTCCTCGTCTGAGCTCCCTCAAACAGCCGGTCGCTGGATCCTCTCCCCAAAAAAGGCCGGTTGCCGGATCCCACGTACAGGTTTGGCGAAGTGGCGCAAGTGCACCGCCTCTAACGATATCCACGCGTGCAGGAGGAACACCATGCAACAGACTGCTAGGTCCAGATCACACAGTCGGCGGCGGCGAGTGGAGATGTCTAGGTGCAACACATGCACAACCCTAATGACAGCACCGAAGTGATCAACTGAATAAGTGTGCCGCACCTCCACTATATATAGGCATCCAACGCGGGCTCAACTCTTGGGCCTTGCACGGATCCTAAAGCCCATGTGTTCCATCCCTTAAGCGCGTGACCCCTTAGGTTCTCGTTCACTTGGCCGCGAGTCAGGTCACATCTGACTCGGCTAGTCGTTAGCGGCCTCTAGCAAAGCATGTCGACTCCAATTTTTTGATGAGGATGGTTAGGTGAACCTCTACGTCATACTTTTGTTCCCTTTGCCACATGATATATGTTGTCATGCACAAGGCGACATGCTCATCCTCGTTGTAGCATGACCTCTTTCTCGTTCTAGTGAATCCGACCAACACTTCGGATTATCTCATAATCCTCGTTGCATGGCCATGCTTATCCAGTTTGGATCACCCAAGGGGCCCAGAGTACATCTCACCTGATGGGAGGGACAAATCCCATCTTGCTCGACCATGTCTCGCAGCATGGGTCTAGACAAGCCCGAAACCTACCTTTGTAACTACCTCATCACGGAGTAGCATTTGGTCGGCCCAAAGAAAGTCTGTCACCATCCTGAGTACATGCGCCAGCTCAGGTCTTGGGACATAGAATGTATGTTGTACTAGAGACTCACAGATGAGCTATCATTGCGTCTCATAGTTGGGTTTATCCAACTCAGACCTTATGTCGACTCGTATCCAACTACGTCGAATCCAACCAGATATTTCTCTGTCCATCTTATTCGGTTAGCATCCAATGCTACATGTCAGTGAGACCGAACCATCCACCGTGTCATTACTAGTTTGATTGTTTGCGCGTCCACACAACCCTTTCAACTAGGGACCTTTTAGGACACTTAACATACAATGTATAGTCTCACAAACAAGTCACGTTCTTGTTAATACACATCACTGATAATGTCCAAGGACTATCTTTAGTCATAAACACATAGGAAATATCATCCTATATGATTGCCTCTAGGGCATATCTCCAACACTCGCCACAATAGTGACTTTTTGAAGAAGAAGAAAAGAGCGCCAAAAGAATCCAGAGTTTGCTTTCCCCTTGATTACGTGTCGTGTCATAATTTTGTTGCTGTTCTAGGCTCGCGTCTCTAGTAACATCTATCCTAGGACCAGCATGGTACCGTCATTGAGTATGTTTTCAACTATGCATCTTTGAACTGATTGTTGCTGACAGTTTTGCTACCAGATTATAAGTCATCCCATCTCCACATACTACTATGTCGTGCATTTGATACTAGTTGGCAACCGCTCTATCCAAGCTTTAATAGTTTTGAGTACAACGGTTGTCGATCACCACCTATTGCTTGGTAAGAACTGGTAAGGATTTGTGATTGGCTTGACGAATTTGTGACACTCCACCAAACCACCACCACTTCCTAGTTGTTTGTAGGGTCATATTGTGTTTCTATTCCTTCTAACCATGATAGGATCGTAAGCCAACGAGCTAGACCGGGGAGCATGAGGAATAATGAGCTCTCAAATGATGGGTGAACAAGTGCAAGATGTGATGAACAGATTTGGAGATGCCATGGAGAAGCTAGATGGCTTGGACAAGATGTTCAACACCAAGATAGAGGCCAAGTTTAATGAGGTGCTCGCACATCTACCACCACCATCTGCAACTGTCGCACCTCTGCAACAACAACAACAACGTCGCCATCCGAATCACATGAGACGAACACAACGTGTGCCTATCAAGCAAGGCCAAAAGTTTGTTGTTGTCATTCTTGCTACTACTACTGCTAGTCTATATAGAATAAGGACTACTATGGTAATTAGATGATGAGGAAGAGGTTGCTCCAAATCATAAATACGAGCAACCATCTAGACAACAACCAAGTCATCCACATGCATATGATCACAACGGTAGGGCGGGACCACCACCTCAGGTACGATATCATGACTATGTCCCTAAACTAAAGTAGCATATTCCGCTATTTGAGGGTAGATACATTCCTGATGTAAATCTTACTTGTGAGTTACAAACTGAACAACGTTTTACATGCTTACAATATCCAATGGATAGACGTGTTGTTGTTGTTTGTGCATTCACTAGTTTTGCTTGTGTTTGGTGTTTTGACCATTGTAGAGTATTTCATGATAATATCCCAACTACTTGGCTGCTTTGAAAACTGATATGCATACTATGAAGTGGTGGTGGTTTGGTGGGAAGTCACAAGTATAGCTTCCGAATAGTCTGTAGGGTCATATTGAAGTAGCTTTGAAAACTCATATGCGTACAATGACGTGTTGCATAATTTTGAAGTAGTTCTCGCTAATTTTGAAGCTTCCACCATTTATCAACGTGAATTACTTCAAAATTTGCAACGTTTAAGACAACAACAAAAATCTATCAGGAATTACAAACTGGCATGATTATATATGGTATTATTAAGGAGCATGAAGCTATACTTGCATGTTTTATGGGTGGGTTCAATACAGAGATTCATACTATTTTAGAGTATAAGGAGTATAAAACCATAACTCATTTATTCCCTCTTGCTTGCAAAGGTGAACGTGAAGTACATGATTGATAGGCATTGGCGAGAATTATTTTTTTGCACGTCGATCTTCATCATGAGCACCACGTACATCATCTAATTCCACATGTCCTATTGAAGAACCTCCTACTTCAGTCGCCAACTACAACCGAGATACCATAAAATAGGCACCTCCACCAAGAGCACACCTTTGGGGCCTGCATAGAGCTCTTCTTCATCCATGGCATCAACTGGGCAAACACATGATGTTATATGTCTTTGTTGCAAGGGTGGAGGTCACTATGCGAGAGAATGCCCATCCAAGCGTGTGATGATAATTAATGAGGACGGTGGATATGAGCTTGCTAGTAACTATGACGAGGAGGCTTTGGATCTTATTGCAAGTGAAGAACAGGGTGTCGATGATACTGAACAAGAGGCACAATACATGGTTGTTGACTACACTGATAGGTATGAAAGTTTGGTTTCTTGATGTGTTTTGAGTGTACAGGTAACAGAGACTGGGCAAAATAAAAGGCACAATTTGTTCCATACAAAGGGAGTTGTGAAGGAACATTTTGTCTGTGTCATCATCGATGCATGGAGTTGCAACAACTTGGCTAGCATGGAGATGGTGGAGAAGTTATCTCTCACCACCAAACCAAATCCTCATCCTTATTACATCCAATGATTGAACAACAGTGGCAACGTTAAGGTAATCGTATTGTTCGTGTCCATTTTAGCATTGCTACATATGCTAATTATGTTTATTGTGATTTGGTACCCATGCAAGAATGCTTCATTTTACTTGGTAGACTTTGTAATTTGATAAGAATTATGTACACCATGGTAGGACAAATCAGTATACTCTTATTCATAAGGATAAAAATATTACTTTGCTTCCGATGTGTCCTGAACAAATTTTGAACGATGACATTACTAGAGCTAGTAAAGCAAAATAAGAGTGAGAATAAGATTGTGGCAAAAGAATTTGATCAACACAATAAGCCTAATAAACCATCATCTAGTGTTGCATGTGAAATAAAATTAAAAAGTGGATGTTTACTTTCCACCAAATCTGATATTACTGATCTGGATTTTACTAAATTTGTTTGGTATGCTTTTGTGCATAATGAAGTATTTTTTTCACTCGAGGATGTGCCTCCCTCTTTGCCTCCTATTGTCACTAACATTTTGCAGGAGTTCACTGACGTCTTTCCACAAGAAGTTTCACTCGGATTACCACCTATTAGAGGGATTGAGTATCATATTGACTTAATCACCAGTGTATCGCTACCCAACTCTGCGACATACCTTACCAATCAAGACAAGACGAAGGAGATTATGCATCAAGTACATGAGTAGCTCGACAAAGGTTATATACGTGGATCCCTCATTCCTTGTCTTGTTCCTATTATTTTGTTGCCGAAAAAGGGTGGTACATCGCATATGTGTGTTGATTGTAGGGGCATTAACAATATTACTATTCGTTATCGTCATCCCATTCCCAGGTTAGATGGTATGCTTGATGAATCAAGTGACTCTGCCATTTTCTCCAAAGTTGATTTGTGTATTGTATACCATCAAATTCGTATGAAATTGGGAGATGAATGGAAGACAAGATTTAAAACTAAGTTTGGATAGTTGTTAGTCATGGCTTTTGGGTTAATTAATGCACCTAGCACTTTCATGAGATTAATGAACAAAGTTTTACATGCTTTCGTGTTGTTTGTATTGCTCTACCTGATGCACGTTTGTTTGGTAATCTTGGGAAGTGCACCTTTTGCACCAATCGATTATGTTTTCTTGGCTATATTGTTACTCCACACGGAATTAAAGTTGATCAAGCCAAGGTTAAAGCTACTGAGAGTTGGACGCAGCCCAAATCAGTCACACAAGTGAAGAATTTTCTTGGACTCGTCGCTCTATAGGTGTTTTCTGATAGATTTCAGCACCATTGTTGCACGGGCCAGTGAGCTTACAAGAAGGATGTGCTTTTGGGGGGCACTACATAGGAGAATCCTTCAAGTATTCAAAGAAAAGTTAACACATGCTCCTTTACTCCAACTTTCTGATTTTAGTAAGACTTTTGAGCATGAATGTGATGCTAGTAGAACTACATTAGGAGTTGTGTTATTACATGATGGTAAACTTGTTGCATAGTTTTCTAAAAAATTGAGTGGGCCTAGTCGGAATTATTCTATTTATGATAAGGAATTATATTCTCTTGTTTGGACTTTGGAAACATGGCAACATTATTTATGGCCCAAAGAATTGTTATACTTCCTAATCATGAATATTTGAAACATATTAGAAGTCAAGAAAAACCTAATCATGGACATGTTAAATGGGTCGAATTAATTGAGACTTTTCCTTATGTCATTAAACACAAGACGGTTAAAGAAACTTTTATTGCTGATCCATTGTTTCGTCGTTATACTATGCTTTCAAAAGTTGACTTTAAAATATTCTGTTTGGATTAGATATCAATGTGTGCATGATGTTGAATTTAAAGATGTGATACAAAATTGTAAAGAATGGGGACATGGAACAAGTTCGTCATTAATGATGGATTGGTGTTCCCTGCTAACAAGCTATGCATTCCAGCTAGCTTCGTTCGTCTTTTGTTGTGGCAGAAGACGCATGGAGGAGGATTAATGGGACACTTTGGCATGAAGAATACGGAGGACGTACTTGCTACATATTTCTTTTGGCCAAAGATGAGACGGGATGTTGAGTATTTTGTTGTTCGTTGCACTACATGCCAAAAAGCTATGTCACAACTCAATCCTCATGGTTTATATATGCATTTGCATGTATCTAGTGTTCCATTGGAGGATATATCCATACAGTTTGTTATAGGTTTACCTTGAAAAAAAGGGGAGGGGTAACATATTTGTCGTCGTGGATAAATTTTCGAAAACGGCACACTTTATTGCACGTCATAAATGCGATGATGATACTAATGTTATGTGGGGACCCCGACTTACGAGTCGAGATCACCGAATAAACGTGCTCAGTGATCCCAGAGATCAATACTCACCGAACACACATAAACTGAATAACAAGAGTCTTACATCCATACATATTGTTTGATACAATAAATAACCATTGCGGTCAAGTCTTACTTATATTGGGCCTTGAAGGCCAGCACACCAAACTGGACCAATAGCGGAAATATTGGTCGAAAGCGTGAACCCATGCCATCAGCCTTAACCTACAAGCATTCTGAATGGGGAGCGTCCTAGCTCGCAGGAACATCACCAAGTTACTCTTCACCATATCCTGATCTCTCATACCTGGTCAATGAAATAACCAGTGGCAAGCCAATGAGTACTTTCAATGTACTCGCAAACAGCCCATGTTGTGGATAATGCAGTTGGTACGATAATAAGTAATATGCAGCCTTTGCGGAAACCAGTTTTACTTAAGAGTAATCATGATCAATTACTTGTATGGATATGCATCGTAAGCTAGATGGTTTTCATCAAAACCGGTTACAGATATCAACATATGTGTTGAGGGCTGAACACTTCGGGTTCACCCGATATGCCAAGTCACCAAACTTGTCATATCCTCTTGCTCAGATAACACACACACACACACACACTTGGTTTATGCGAAAAACGATTGGACGTAGTTTAAGCAGCAACACCCAACTATCCTTCACCATGGACACGGCTATTCGAATAGTTTTACACTCTGCAGAGGTCGTACGCAGTACCCATGAGATCCGGGAAACTTCTGTCTTATCCACGACTCGCGGTATATGACATACCCGAGGTAAGTACCCGATCATTTCCTTTCCCCTGACGACACTAGACAAAGAGTCCACTCGATTGGTACCCATCCCACATGAAGTACGTCTTACGAGCACCAACTCTAGACCGTATCATCCATGTAGGGACCAACGGTGAGCCCGGAGCACGTAAAAACGGCATAGTCCACCTACCTGGTACGACCCGTCATGAGACTGACCACATATCACTCCCGCCAGTAGTAATGTGGGCTCTTTGCTAGAACCGGCCAAAGTAATCAACAAAGCTCCATCCCATAAAGAGGTACCGTGGTTGCACATGTATGGTTAGGACGGTCAACACATCATAAATCTTATCCCATTTCCGAAACCACTCACACAAGACATTCCAGATGCACCACTTCTTCACAAGTGGTCACCCAACTCATCATCACCCTCTGGCATTAGTGGCACCCGACGGGGTTTTCGTAAAACCTTTGATATCAACTTTGTGATACCATCATCATGCACATGCTCTTTCTATGTGTAGCATTACTGTCTACTTGTCGACATATTATCAGCGGGACCCTCATAGATGATAGGGTCATGCTCAATGCAAGTACTCCAGAGGAGCTATCGGAAACACCATGCTGGGGTGCACCGATCATCCTTAACTATATGCATCGGAGTAGAGTAACCAATGTGTCACACATACAAGTATTTCTTAGACATGGTCAAAGGGCTGCTTTCCTTGCTCACATAAGTCCTCGGGGTCTTTGAGGTCTTCCGGTCCAACTCCGAGAACTCCGTCTACCCATCAACTATCGTCGGAAACAATCACAGTAAGCCACACAGCAAGCAGAACAAAAGTGCTATATAAATGGAAGTTTTTTTTTCTTGGACCTCTCTGGTCATAAGAAAAATACGTGAAGCTTGCTCTAGGAGATTTGGACCATCGGGGATTTTTTAATGGACGAAAAGAGGAATAGGTGATCCCTACAGAAAACATTCTGATAAAAATGAGTGGAGGCACTTATTTAACAGAGCATGATTTTAGAAACGTTTAGGAAGTTGCTTCACTGGATTTGGAGTTGATATGAATATTCTAGGGATTTAATAACATGGAATAAATAGCAAAAAGGAGCTACTTATTTAATGCAATAGAAGCATGCCAGATAAAAATGTTGACCAATGCTTCAAAACTAGTGCATGATATTAGAAGACTCTGGAATTTAGAATCACTCCATTTGGAGTTTATTTGAATCCTCTAGGATTTTTGCAAGGTGGGGCTGAATATATTCAAATTTGCATTTGAATAATAATACCACAGAAAGTTGCTCTGGAAAAATTTGCCATGCACATATGTGGATAGACCTTGAATTTAGGAACCTATAGAAATTTGAATCATCACATTTGGATTTCAAATGACTTTTCTATGGGTTTTTTAAGTTTCTACTAAAAGAAATATAATGCAAAAGGGGGGGGTTAATACCAGGGACTATCTTGTGCCCACTGGCGCTGGGGAGGAGGTGGGCCGGCCTAGTGGCTCGGCCTGGTGCGCAGGAGGCCAGGTCGAAGGCGCCCTCGTGTGGTGGCGCTTTCCCCATAGAGAGATGGGAAACGCGCGGGGCACCTCCACTTATGGGGCTGGGCCCGGCCGCCGTTTCGCTGACAGGGGGGCCCGCCAGTCGGGTCCTTCTCTAACCTCCTGCCAACACGCAGGGGAGGAAGAGATGGTCGATCGATCCGGCGCCTGCGCCTGCTCTGGTGGCTCCGGCCACCTCCGGCAGTGCTCCGACCACCTGCGGCTCGGGGAGATCCCCCGCACCCACCTGGGTGAGTCCACAACGTTGGGGAGGCCGAGCGCAAGTGTGCATGTGGCCGAGGCGGAGGGCGGCGACGGTGGCCGTGGGAGCGGTGTACTGGCCACGTGGGGGGAAGAGGGAGAGCGGGGAGGACTCTGGAGGGACCAGGGCTCTCTATTGAGATGAAACTTGTCAAGATAGGGTTTTAGAATAAATTTGGATCTGGACAGATAGGATTTTAGAATAATTAGGGGAATCAAATCAACTTGGATTGAGATGAAACTTGTCAAGATCATCACATATATCATATGTGACATTCTAGAATTTTACAAGAATTTATGGAGGATATTTCTTGTAGAAATATTCCAAAAGTTTGAATTAGGCAGTAAGGGTTTTGAAGGGTTTTTCCCAATATTTTGAACATGACCATGTGTTGAAACTCCGATATATGGAATATATATGTCTACTCAATTTCTCTAAATTTTCTCAAATATTTTGAAAGCAATAAAAATAACTTTGCTTCATATGGGACCATTCCTGGCCTGAGGGAAGGTATTTAAATAAAATAGTAAAATAACTTTTAAAATAATAATATTTTGGTTTTGGGAAGACATTTTGATAATGGTATTTAAATAAAATATTTGGTGCAAAATAACTTCCCTAATTTGAGGACTTGTAGTCCAAATCCCAACTAACGGGTTTTTGAAAGCTTAAATGAAGGAAATGCTTTTTGGTCAAAATAATGTTTGGTAAAATAGTTTCTGGTCCTAAACACATGGCATGATCATTAGGCAAGGATTTGGGTCAAAGAGATGAGTTTGGAGAGTAGCATGAACATTGGATTCAAACACAAGCAATAGGCAAGCAAGCAACCATCACATCAAGCATCACAAGCATTCACAAAAAATTTAATTGGTCCTGATTTTTGAAAAAGGTTAATTAGTCTGGAGAGTCAAACACAGGGTGTGACTGTAACGACTAAGATGTGGTCCTTTCCGATTTAGGGAACGAGGCCCCAAAATGGAATGAAGCGCATCTAAGCATTTCGCAAGAACGATAACATAGCACATACATAATAATAGATAGACAAATAGGGAATCATTTGCCATCTCATAGATAATATCAGAGTTTACATCACACATTTATATAGACAAGGTAGTTCTGCTACGGACTACATAACATGAGAAAAGACTATGCTACCCTGCATGCTTGCCCACGATCACGACCACGCCTCAATCTTCTGGATAGTTCACGTACAGGCGGTCGTTCTCCTCATCGTACTGCCACGCTAGCTGCGTGCCATCGGGATCACCTGTGTCGGGCGTACCTGTACTTGTTGGGATGTTGAAGTAATCTGCGAGCCACATGGACTCAAAAATCTATGACCTCGGTGCCAGAACTAGTCAAGTTATTAGGTAAGGAAGGTTCAGTGTTTAGGTTTGCAGCACCATAAGCATTTATGGTGGCTAACTTACGTAGAACAAGTTATTGGTGGTGGTCTATACTAGCGATCGATGAGTAGCTGATCAATAAGTGATCCTGAACACCTACTTACGTCAATCATAACCCCACCGTGTTCCCGATCGAAGAGAGGTCTTCGAAGGGAAGAGTCACGGTTACGCACACAGTTGGCAATTTTATTAGATTAGTTCAAGTTATCTAGAACCGGATGATAAAAAATATCCCAAATTGCCACATAACCGCGGTCACGGCTTTCCGAAAGATTGAACCCTGCAGGGGTGCTCCAACTAGTCCATCACAAACGGTCACGGGCCACAAAGTAATCCTCTATCACGAATCTCTTGATCTCTTCGGATTCCTTAGAGGAAAACCTCAACTCTGGGGAGAACCAAAGCTTCACCGGGATTCCTATACGCAAGAGATATCGCTAAGGTAAGACAAGACTAGCAAGACCTCCCACTCGTGTCGACGACCCCGATAAGAGCCGCGTATCTCAGTCTCAGGACACGACGGATGGAACTAGCTACGAGAACCAAACCTCAAGTTTCCTTGTGGTGGCCCTGCAGGCAGACCAGGTTGGACCAACACTCATGAGGAGCACTGGCCCGGGTTGTTGATTAATTCCTCGGGGTAGCTATTCCCTATGCAGATTATTATTAAGTGATTAACAAATTAACACCAATGTTGGGTCCTGCCGGACAAGTCTTAACACTACACGATTTATCAAGGGGGCCCCCATAACAACCCCGAACGTGTTAGGAGCGATCAGTTATGGAATCAAACACCGGTAGCCGGAAACTATGGTGTCAATAACGGAACAAAACACCCGGCAAAAGGCTAGGCCTTCTGTTATTTACCAAGTGTATAGGTGCATTAACTAAATAACAGATTTAACATAATGATATCAAACTCATGTTATCACATGAGACAAATGCACCTGCAAGTAGCAATGCTTACATTAGTAGCTGAGCAAGCCTACTTAGCCATTCAATATTTGCTAGGAGGGGAAAGTGTTTGGGTTTCATGGCGATAGTAGGCAATTATTTCAGTGGTAGGCAGCTTGCAGGTGGTCATGTCATCTTGCCAGTGATATCTTCATCTTGGAACTGCTCTTGTTCGTCCTGCACGTACTCTCGCGGATCCACGTAATCGCTCTCCGATCCCGGTGCTACCCAACATAAAAATAGCATCCAACTAACAACATCACCAGAAGATGCAACAAACACATGATGCATGAGATGAGAATGTAGCATGCATCTCTATTCTACTCACTTGTGCATGCATGAGAAGAAAAGACAACTTCTGGACATAACTGCACTCTAAGCTATCTTGACATGCATGAATAGGTCATGAACGGATGCATCACGCAACAATGATGCAGAAACATATAAATAACGTTACGAACGGAGCTACGGATCAACCGAAAACAACGAAACAAGAAATGGAGTCCTACGTATCAAATCCATCACAACACACTCCAATGGCATACTTCTGGTATTCCCAGGTTGCCAAATCACAAAACAACCAAGTATGGATGGGGTGGTGCAAGTAATATCACCACACCATCAACTATGCACTCACAAGCATCAAAACATCAAAACTATACATTCTGTCCTAAACAGCATCATAGCAGTTTGAGAGCTACATGCAAAGCACCTACAGCCACACAAATGTGCCAGATAGGATATGTGGCAGGAGCTATTCAAAAAGACTACAAGCATGAGAGAAAAGATAATTCAAAAGAGTTTCACACAGAAAGTTCTATAGCTGCTAACTTGGACAAAAATATCAGTTTTCAGGGACTTGGTGAGATTCTCAGGTTCTCACTAGCTGTTTATGCTCTGAAGCATTTTGACAGTACCCAAAACAATATCTACATGAAGCCAAATGGAATGAAAATTGACAGAGAGCTAGACAAACACAAAAGCTATAACTTTCCAGTTGATTGCAAGGGCAGATTCCCAACACGTGAACTTTTGCAAGCACAACTACAAGGGAAGAAAATAACAGCAGTTTCTCAGACTTAGTGAAAATCACAGATTTTCACTAAACTAGAATTTTCAGTCACATGCCTACTTTGGATAAGCACAACTTGCACATATAAACTCCTAAGCATGAAACAACCCCACCATGATGTAGAGGGGTTCACCCTCTACTGCCACAACAAGGAACCATCCTCTTGGGCTCATCACATCACATGGAAAGAATCTCTAAACATTGAACAAAACAGAAATATGATATCTCGAGAAAGTGTTCCAAAGTGGAATCTGATCCCACCATTGGATTCCTAGGAATATTCTACCCCAAAAACATATATAATACCTAGGTACTTGCATAGAACAAATGGACACAAACTTGAAAGGAAAATCTACATGGAATCAGAAAGAGGTGAATAGTGCTATATCACATGATTCTCACTAGATCATCACCTCCACATGCACTTGCAAACTAACATCTCTCCATTGGTGCACAGGAGGGGTAGGCCTCATGTTCATGTGCCTTAGCACACCACCACACACACACATACATCAATCAGAACATAAAACAAATACCTACACATGCTAGTTGGAACACACACACTACTACACTCACATCATGCATTCCTACACCTACACATACAAGCTTGCACATGTGCTCACTAAGGCTATTCCATGCATTGTCATGTGGGTGTCATCACTCACATGCACACACAAACATCACATGATCATCTATGCACAGACCACAAAGTATGCGAGGGGGAGCCCACACACACACACACACATACACACACTTGCATTAACTAGTGCTTAAGTTCATCACTCAAGCACATAAGTAACACAGACACACATGCATCACTAGCCTAGTGCAATACACACACTTACTAACACACACACTTACATAATCTAGCTCACACATACACATTTGCACTCAAAGTCCTACACATGCATTTCTACACAAGCAAGCAAAATAATTAGAGACAACTACTCGTTGTGAGGTAAAATAAAATACCACACAAGGTGTAGAGCATACCAGAGTAACTAGCATAGCAAACAAATGAAAAACAGTAAAAAAAGGAAAGGCAAAAAAAATGAAGGGGCTTGGGAGGGAATCGAACCCAAGACCCCCTGGTTCAACTCATAGAACCAACACCACTGCGCTACGAAACAGGCACTTGACACATCTAAGGAAGGGAGTAGGGTAAGCTGTTCCCTATGCGCTACTGTGCCCGAGAGATAAATAGCAAAAGGGGGGCGATGCGGGACTCGAACCCAGCACCACCTGATCAACACACACACGGCAAACCACTGGGCTACGAACAGGGACTCGACGGAACAGAGGGATCCTACAAGGTAACACAAACACGGCCGCCCTGCTCTGCTCTGCACAGAGACGCCGACAGCAACGCTCACCGGAGCGTCCTCCTACTTCTATTGCTGCGCCAGAGGGAATCATCTATGGCTACCACTCCTATCGCGTTGGAGCAGGTGCCCTGAGCATCGGGGCGAGCAGAGCACACACACACAACTCAACACATGGAACCACCGTACTCATCTCTGATCAGAGGCACGACAACGATCGTCTAGGCGCATCTACAGAGGAGGAAGGGAGGAAAGAGCTAGGCTCACCGAGAGGAAGGAGAAGAGGGCATCCCGATCGAAGGGAGACGCCTGAAGACGATCTGACGATGACCTGATGCAGAATCGAAGCAGGGTACGGTCTGCCGGGAACACGCCGAAGACGAGGTCCTGCCCGTCGATGTGTTCGCGCCCCGACCTCAACGACGACAGGAATGGAACGCGGAGGCTTTCCTCAAGCTCTCTGACATGCTGGTCGGCGCCGGAGGCGAGGGATGTGTGGAGGACAATGGCAGCGTGCTACTGCTTCTCTCTGTTACCCTGATCTACAGCGAGCTTACCTGGAGGAGGGAGAAGGAGATGGAGGGGAGGTGGCGGCGCTAGGAGGGGGGACGCGGAACCCTAGGCGATAGAGCACGCACGCCGAGGATATAAGGGCCGCGGATGGGACGCACGACGTCAACTCCCTCGCTCTCCCTCTCTCTGCAGCAACAGACGGAAAGCATGCATGGGGCCGACGCCGTCAGGAGGAAGGAGGTGGAGCGCACGGTGGGCTGCCGCTAGGAAAGCACGGAGGAGAGATGGGCCTCGGGAGGGAAAGAGGCCCATGTTGGCGCCAAATAGAGAAAGGAGGAAAACCTACTGGTTTGCAAAATAAAACAAAGTCACAACAAATAAACCCCTAGGAAAAATCTGTGGACTAAGAAAAATAAAACAAAATGACCCTGGGCAATAAGGAATTAAGACCTATTGAAATAAAATATAAAAGGAATTTTTGGAGCCTTTAAATATTGATAAACAGAATTAATTGACTTGTTTTATGAATATTTGCACCATTAAAACAAGTTCAAAACAATTAAACCATAGCATCACACCCACCACAAATCATACTAAAACATGGGCATTTTTGAAACAGGGATGGAACAAGTGAATCTTGAGCTTGAGAAAATAGAGAAGGGGAGTTTTATAAAACCTATTGCAACTAACATAGATTCTTCCTACTTACAAATACTCCACTCCACATCACTTCACTTATCAACACACATCAAACACATCACATACCCTCCATCATATGGATACACAAGGCAACAAACACAAATAGGCATGGATGAATGGATGCATGAATGCAAAGGGAAACAAGACAAGGTGACATCACATGAAATAACACATGCATTGATCTCTCACGGCACTGACATGATGGACCCACATACTGAAGGTTCCAAATAAGGCAAGTTACACTCTTGGGGCATTACAAACTCTCCCAGACTACAAAAAGATTTCGACCCGAGATATAAGACTGAATGAACTCTTGGAATTCAGAACGGAGGTGATCCTCGCGTTCCCAAGTGGCCTCTTTATCGGAATGGTGTGACCATTGCACCTTGAGAAATTTGGCAGTCTTGTTGCGGGTCTTGCACTCAGTCGCCTCGAGAACCGCAACTGGATGCTCACGATAGGATAGGTCGGGTTGAAGGTCGATGTCTTCAAGATGAACAGTGCGCTCGGGAATCTTGAAGCATCTCTGGAGCTGAGAGACATGGAACACGTCATGCACATTTGCAATGTTTGACGGGAGCTCAAGCTGATACGCAAGGTCACCTCTCTTGCCAACAATTCTGAAAGGACCCACGAAATGAGGCGCAAGCTTGCCTTTGATGCCAAAGCGTTGTGTACCCTTCATAGGGGATACCTTGAGATAGATGAAGTCATGGAGCTCATAAGACATGTCATGATGCTTGCTATCATAATAGCTCTTCTGACGGGACTACGCTGCTCTGAAATTATCCCGAATGACCCGACACATCTCTTCAGCTTCTTCTATCAAGTCATTCCCAAGAATCTGACGCTCGCCGGTTTCGGACCAGTTGAGCGGGGTACGGCACTTCCTGCCATAGAGAATTTCAAACGGAGCTTTGCCTAAACTAGCTTGATAACTGTTGTTATACGAGAACTCAACGAAAGGCAGGCAGTCTTCCCACTTCATGCCAAAATAGATAACACAGGCTCTCAGCATATCCTCAAGGACCTGATTGACTTTCTCCACTTGACCACTAGTCCGAGGATGATAAGCAGTGCTGAAGCGTATCTTCGTGCCCATCGCAGACTGAAAAGAGTCCCAGAACTTGGAAGTGAAGATACTTCCTCGATCCTAAGAAATCATCATAGGCCCGCCGTGCAAAGACACTATCCTGGAAGTGTACAGCTCTGCAAGCTGAGCTCCGGAGATGGATTCCTTGACTGGAAGAAAATGAGCCACTTTACTCAACTTGTCGATGACGACGAAGATGGCATCATTACCCTTCTTGGACTTCGGAAACCTAGTGACGAAATCCATCTCAATATGGTCGAACTTCCACTCGGGAATGGGAAAAGGATGCAAAAGTCCTACTGGACGTTGATGCTCTGCTTTCACACTTCGACATACATCACATTCATTTACGAACTGAGCAATCTCACGCTTCATGCGAGTTCACCAGAAAGTCTGTTTCAAGTCCTGATACATCTTGGAGCTTCCTGGATGTATTGAGAGCAGAGAGTTGGGAGCTTCTTCCATGGTTACCTTTCTGAGATCACCTTTCGGAACGACAAGACGATCCTCAAAGAATAACGTGTCTCTGGCATCAACACTGAAGCACTTATATTTGGGAAGTCCCTTTGCCAAGCCAATATTGACTTTCTTCACCATTGCATCAAGAAGCTGTGTTGCTCGGACCTGATCTTCCAAGGTAGGAGAGATCTAAAGATTTGCAAGAAATCCCTGAGGTACTAACTAAAGGTTGAGCTTCCTGAAAGATACACAAAGGTCAGGCTGGAGAGGTTTCAGAATGAGACTGTTGCAGTAAGCCTTCCTGCTCAATGCATCTGGCATGACATTAGCTTTGCTTGGCGTGTACTCAACGCTCGGATTAAAATCTTGGAGCATTTCCACCCAATGAGTTTGCCGAAGATTCAGGTTAGGCTGGGTGAAGATGTACTTGAGACACTTGTGATCGGTGAACACTTCAACCTTTCGTTCCAATAAGAGGTGTCTCCAAGTAATCAGAGCATGTACCACTGCTGCCAGCTCAAGATCATGCATAGGATAATTCTTCTCCGCCGGCTTCAACTGGATGGAGGTATAAGCAACCACTTTCTTCTCTTGCATCAGAACTGCACCAAGACCTTGAAGAGAGGCGTCGCAGAGCACTTGGTAAGGTTTGGAGTCATCAGGAGGAACCAAGACTTGAGTAGAGGTGAGCTTCTCTTTGAGTGTGTCGAAGGCCAACTGACAGTCTGGAGACCAGGCATACTTCACACCCTTCTGAAGAAGACTTGAGAGAGGCTTAGCAATCTTGGAGAAGTTCTCAACGAACCTTCTACAATAGCTTGCAAGCCCGAGAAAGCTTCGAAGTTGCTTCACATTCTGTGGAGGCTCCCACTCAACAATGGCATGCAGCTTCAACGGATCAACTTTGATGCCCTCAGCAGAGATGATGTGCCCAAGATAGACGACTTCTTTCAACCAGAACTCACACTTGGAAAACCTGGCATAGAATTTCTGCTCTCTCAGCTTATCAAGCACCAGCCTGAGATGTTCTTCATGTTCCTCCTCAGTTTCCGAAAAGACCAAAATGTCGTCGAGATACAGCAAGACGAACTCATTCTTGAACGGAGAGAATATGTAGTTCATCAGTCGACAAAATGTCGGTGGAGCATTTGCCAGACCAAAATACATGACCATTTACTCATACGAGCCAAAACTAGTCCTGAAAGCAGTCTTCGGAATATCCTCTTCGCGAATGCGAATTTGATGATAGCCCATTCTGAGATCGATCTTGGAGAAGATCTTAGCCCCTTTCAACTGTTCAAACAACTCATTAATGTTCAGAAGTGGATATTTGTTTCTGATTATCTTCTTGTTCAATGGACGGTAATCGACACACAATCGGTCCGTGCCATCCTTCTTCTTGACAAACAGAACTCCACAGCCCCAAGGAGACGAGCTCAGTCTGATCAGACCCAAATGCTCCTGCTCATCGAGTTGCCTCTTAAGTTCCTTCAGCTCTTCTGGACCCAATTTGTACACCCGTTTGCACACAGGCTCAGTACCTAGTTCAACCTCAATAACAAATTCAGCTTTTCGGTGTGGAGGCATTCCTGGCAGCTCTTGTGGAAACATATCTTCATATTCGCAGACCACTGGGACTTGCCAAATAGGATTAATCTCACCCTTTTCATTCAAAGAGAACAGACGGATTGTGTCATCGCGCGCCGTGAAGATAATCACATCCTCTGAAGAGTGAGTAAGTTTCACTTCTTTAGGTTCACAATCAATCGATGCCTTGTTCATGGCCAACCAGTCCATACCAAGGATCAAATCAATGTCGGAATTGCCCAAGACAATAGGAGACGCCAGAAAAGAATAACTACCCATCTTGACAGAAACATACAGAACCAACATGTGAGAACTCATACGCATGCCCGGAGAAACCACACGGACGGGACTATCCAAGTGAATTGCAGGAATATCATGCTTATCAGTGTAAGGCTTGGAGATGAAGCAATGCGATGCACCAGAATCAAATAACACTTTAGCAGGAATATCATTAACGACGAGGTTACCCATAATCACATCTGACGAGTTTTCTGCCTCAGCCTTATTCACCATGTTGACTCGAGCAGACCTGGGGTTGAACTTCACGAGAGCATTGCTTGGAGGTGTGCCTGGAGGAGGAGGTGGAACATGGAGTTGAGAAGTGCACTTGTTGGCATAGTGACCCTTCTGCCCACACTTTTGACAAGTAACATCTGCTGGCTGATGGCACTGTGTCTGAGGAGGCCCTTGCTTGTGCTGCTGCAATCTCTGCTCAAAAGTTGGGTTGGGTGGGTGGGAAGAACCACGGCCACCAGAATGCTTGAACTGTTGCGTGTGCCGAGGAGGAGGAGGAGACACCCAATACTTCTGTTGCTTCTGAACCACCTGAGTAGAGGAAGACGAGCTGGAATCTCTGAAGCGCTTCTTAGAATTCTCCACCCTGAGCAAGGTTCCCTCAGTCCTGAGAGCTAAGTTGTAGAACTTATCGAACTCCTCAGGATCGTGCAAAGAGAGAGCTCTGCAAATCTTCTTTCAAGCCACCTCTGAACTGATAAATCTTGCTCTTCTGATCAAGGATATCCTGCAAGGCGTATCGGGCTAGCTCGTGGAACTCAACATTGTACTTGTACACGGAGTTACCACCTTGCTTCAAGCGCCTGAACTTCTCACGCATTTCCTCCACAAAGCTGGACAGAATGTAGTGGGATCTAAAGTCAAGGCAGAACTCATCCCAAGTGATCACTCTAGAACCCCTCGAATCCTTCAACGGTTGCCACCAGATAGATGCTTGCCCCTTCAGCTGGAATGTTGCAAACTTGACGAAATCCTCAGGACGAACATTGCTGCATTCAAAGTGCTTGTTCATGTCGCGGATCCAATCCTCAGCATCAAATGGCTAGTCAGAGGAAGTGAAAGTCTTCGGTTGATTTGACAGGAACTGACTCAGATTAGCAAACCGATTGCCACCATGATTGAAGTTGCCTTGCTGCTGATTACTCCTCTCTTGCAACAACTGTATCAGCATCTGAGTGTTTGCGTTTGTAGCAGCCATCACCGCTTGCCGAGCCTCTGCAGGAGGAGGCGGCGGCGCAGGAGGATTCTCCGGAGGAGGAGGTGGTGGCGGCACATCCTCACGACCTGGATTCTGACGAGTTGGTGGAGCCATCCTGAAGACGGACAACACATTAGACCACAGAATAAATTGACGGTATAGCTGAGTCAAAAAGGAAGGAATATCTGAACAGGAATATTAGCAATTGCACTCGAACAAAATAGTAAGAATGCTTCCTCAAAGTGACTGACGACAAAATTCTGATTAAGACCACTTACAAACAAGTATGATCTAGAACTGCTCGAAACAAACATATGATCGAGATTTCATCCGATATCTTCGTGGATAAGATTGCACGGGGTTGAATTTACAGTAGCCATCCTGTGCATGGTAGTGCACACGACTTACGAAGTATCCTCGAGTCGTAGCGAGCTACAAGGACTCTTTAAGACACAACGAGAACCGCTGTAAGACGACCGTGAACAAACATATCCACTGAATGTCGAATCCCAACCTCACATCATGCATCTGTAGGAAGATTGTCCTATAAGTCACTACTTGATATCCCACCTATGAATTACCGAAATATCTAGTCATGCAATCTGGTACACGGATACAAGGAGCACAACTCCTATACTAACCCGTCCAGTGTATCACATCCGTCAACACATAACCAGAATCTCGGACCTTCATCTACAACAGACCCTCGTGATCACAACGATACAAAGTATGGCAGTACTCCCGAACAATCTGCACCAGTACTGGGGACATCGGTGTTATCTCGCCACTACTAGTATTGAAGCAATTATGAACATGATTCGTTCTGAGATACTCAGAAATCAGAATGATGGCGATGTGCACAACAATCCCCTGGAGCTCAACTCCCCGGAAGAAATCGAGGCAGACAGGAGGCACCAAGACATAACTCCGTCACATCGATATCATAAAGATTTCAAAAATACCCACGTGATCCTAAAAAAATTTGATCAAGAAGAGGAGTAGAATTAAGATTTCCTAAGTCGGAAACCTCACCAAAGCATGGAAGAGGAGAAAAAAGAATCCTACTCTCCGATATAACTAAGACTCAAAACATTTTACTAGACTCGACTCGGCCAAGTACGATCACACAAAGGCTCCTATGGTCGTAAGGCTCTGATTACCAACTTGTCATGACTAAGATGCGGTCCTTTCCGATTTAGGGAACGAGGCCCCAAAATGGAAAGAAGCGCATCTAAGCATTTCGCAAGCACGATAACATAACACATACATAATAATAGAATGACAAATAGGGAATCATTTGCCATCTCATAGATAATATCAGAGTTTACATCACACATTTATTCAGACAAGGAAGTTCCGCTACGGACTACATAACATGAGAAAAGGCTATGCTACCCTGCATGCTTGCCCACGATCACGACCACACATCAGTCTTCTGGATAGTTCACGAACAGGTGGTCGTTCTCCTCATCGTACTGCCACGCCAGCTGCGTGCCATCGGGATCACCTGTGCCAGGCGTACCTGTACCTGTTGGGGTGTTGAAGTAATCTGCGAGCCACACGGACTCAACAATCTATGACCTCGGTGCCAGAACTAGTCAAGTTATTAGGTAAGGAAGGTTCAGTGTTTAGGTTTGCGGCACCCTAAGCATTTATGGTGCCTAACTTACGTAGACCAAGTTATTGGTGGTGGTCTATACTAGCGATCGATGACTAGCTGATCAATAAGTGATCTTGAACACCTACTTACGTCAATCATAACCCCACTGTGTTCCCGATCGAAGAGAGGTCTTCGAAGGGGACAGTCACGGTTAAGCACACAGTTGGCAATTTTATTAGATTAGTTCAAGTTATCTAGAACCGGATGTTAACAAATATTCCAAATTGCCACATAACCGCGGGCACGGCTTTCCGAAAGATTAAACCCTGCAGGGGTGCTCCAAGTAGTCCATCACAAACGGTCACAGGCCGCAAAGTAATCCTCTATCACGAATCTCGTGATCTTGTCGGATTCCTTAGAGGAAAACCTCAACTCTGGGGAGATCCAAAGCTTCACCGGGATTCCTATACGCAAGAGATATCGCTAAGGTAAGACAAGACTAGAAGGTCCTCCTGTCGTGTCGACGACCCCGATAAGAGTCGCGTATCTCAGTCTCACAACACAACGGATGGAACTAGCTACGAGAACCAAACCTCAAGTTTCCATGTGGTGGCCCCACAGGCAGACCAGGTTGGACCAACACTCATGAGGAGCACTGGCCCTGGTTGTTGATTAATTCCTCGGGGTAGCTATTCCCTATGCAGATTATTAATAAGTGATTAAAAAATTAACACCAATGTTGGGTCCTGTCGGACAAGTCTTAACACTACACGATTTATCAAGGGGGTCCCCATGACAACCCCGAACGTGTTAGGAGCGATTAGTTATGGAATCAAACACCGGTAGCCGGAAACTATGGCTGCAATAATGGAACAAAATACCTGGCAAAAGGCTAGGCCTTCCGTTATTTACCAAGTGTATAGGTGCATTAATTACATAAAGATTTAACATAATAAAATCAAACTCATGTTATCACATGAGACAAATGCACCTGCAAGTAGCAACGCTAACATTAGTAGCTGAGCAGGCCTACTTAGCCATTCAATATTTGCTAGGAGGGGAAAGTGTTTGGGTTTCATGGCACTATCAGGAGGCAATTATTTCAGTGGTAGGCAGCGAGCATATGACGAAGGAAACGTGAATCTAAGCATAACAAGTCTAGAGAAGGTATCAAGGTCATGTCATCTTGCATGTGATGTCTTCAGCTTGGAACTGCTCTTGTTCGTCCTACACGTACTCTCCCGGATCCACGTAATCGCTCTCCGATCCCGGTGCTACCCAACACAAAAATAGCATCCAACGAACAACAACACAACAAGATGCAACAAACACATGATGCATGAGATGAGAAAGTAGCATGCATCTCAATTCTACTCACTTGCACATGCATGAGAAGAAAAGACAACTTCTGGACAGAACTGCACTCTAAGTTATCTTAACATGCATGAATATTTCATGAACAGATGCATCACACGAAAACGATGCATAAAGAACGTAACAAACGGAGCTACGGATCAACCGGAAACAACGAAACAAGAAATGGAGTCCTACGTATCAAATCCATCACAACACACTCCAATGGCATACTTCTGGTATTCCCAAGTTGCCAAATCACAAAACAACCAAGTATGGATGGGGTGGTGCAAGGAATATCACCACACCATCAACTATGCACTCACAAGCATCAAAACATCAAAACTATACATTCTGTCCTAAACAGCATCATAGCAGTTTGAGAGCTACATGCATATCACCTACAGCCACACAAATGTGCCAGATAGGATATGTGGCAGGAGCTATTCAAAAGCACTACAAGCATGAGCAAAAAGATAATTCAAAGGAGTTTCGCACAGAAGTTCTACAGCTGCTAACTTGGACAAAAATATCAGTTTTTAGGGACTTAGTGAAATTCTCAGATTCTCACTAGTTGTTTATGCTCTGAAGCATTTTGACAGCACCAAAAACAATATCTACAGGAAGTCAAATGGAATTAAAATTGATAGAGAACCAGACAAACACAAAATCTACAACTTTCCAGTTGATTGCAAGGGTTGATTCCCAACACATGAACTTTTGCAAGCACAACTACAAGGGAAGAAAATAACAATAGTTTCTCAGACTTAGTGAAAATCACAGATTTTCACTAAACTGGAGTTTTCAGTCACATGCCTACTTTGGCTAAGCACAACTTGCAAATATAAACTCCTAAGCATGAAACAACCCCACCATGATGTAGAGGGGTTCACCCACTACTGCCTCAACAAGGAACCATCCTCTTGGGTTCATCACATCACATGGAACCAAGCTCTAAACATTGAACAAAATAGAAATATGACATTCCCAGAAAGTGTTCCAAAGTGGAATCTGATCCCACCATTGGATTACTGGGATGATTCTACCCCAAAAACATATATAATACCTAGGTACTTGCATAGAACAAATGGGCACAAACTTGAAAGGAAAATCTACATGGAATCACAATGAGGTGAATAGTGTTATATCACATGCTTCTCACTAGATCATCACCTCCACATGCACTTGCACACTAAAAACTCTCCATTGGTGCACATGAGGGGTAGACCTCAGGTTCATGTGCCTTAGCACACCACCACACACACACACACATACATCAAGCACAACATAAAACAAACACCTACACATGCTAGTTGGAACACACACACTACTACACTCACATCATGCATTCCTACACCTACACATACAAGCTTGCACATGTGCTCACTAAGGCTATGCCATGCATTGGCATGTGGGTGTCATCACACACATACACACACAAATATCACATGATCATCTATGCACACACCACAAAGTATGTGGGGGGGGGAGCCCGCACACACACACATACACACACTTGCACTAACTAGTGCTTAAGTTCATCACTCAAGCACATAAGTAACACACACACACATGCATCACTAGCCTAGTGTAATACACACACTTACTACACACACACTTACATAAGCTAGCTCACACATACACATTTGCACTCAAAGTCCTACACATGCATTTATACACACGCAGGCAAAATAATTAGAGACAACTATTGGTTGTGAGGTAAAATAAAATACCGCACAAGGTGTAGAGCATACCATAGTAATTAGCATAGCAAACAAATGAAAAACAGTCAAAAAAGGAAAGGAAAAAAATGAAGGGGCTTGGGAGGGAATCAAACCCACGACCCCCTGGTTTAACTCACAGAACCAGCACCACTGCGCTACGGAACAAGCACTTGACAGAGCTAAGGAAGGGAGCAGGGTAAGTTGTTCCCGATACGCTTCTGTGGCCAAGAGATAAATAGCAAAAAGGGGGACGATGCGGGACTCGGACCAAGCACCACCTAATCAACACACACACGGCAAACCACTGGGCTACGAACAGGGACTCGACAGAACAGAGGGATCCTACAAGGTAACACAAACACGGCCACCCTGCTCTGCTCTGCACACAGACGCCGACAGCAACGCTCACCGGAGCGTCCTCCTACTTCTACTGCTGCGCCAGAGGGGATCATCTACGGCTACCATTCCTACCGCGTTGGAGCAGTTGCCCTGAGCATCGGGGCGAGCAGAGCACACACACACAACTCAACACATGGAACAACCGTACTCATCTCCAATCAGAGGCACGGCAACGATCATCTAGGCGCATCTACAAAGGAGGAAGGGAGGAAGGAGCTAGGCTCACCGAGAGGAAGGAGAAGAGGGCGTTCCGACCGGAGAAACACGCTGGAGACGAGGTCCTGCCCGTCGATGTGGTCACGCCCCGACCTCAACGACGACGGGAATGGAACGCAGAGGCCTTCCCCGAGCTCCCTGACATGCTGGCCGGCGCCGGAGGCGAGGGATGCGCCGAGGACGACGGCGGCACACTACTGCTTCTCTCTGCCATCCTGATCTACAGCGAGCTTACATGGGGGAGGGAGAAGGAGATGGAGGGGAGGTGGCGGCTCTAGGAGGGGGGACGCAGAACCCTAGGCGATAGGGCACGCACGCCGAGGATATAAGGGCCGCGGATGGGACGCACGTCGTCAACTCCCTCGCTCTCTCTCTCTGCAGCAACAGACGAAAAGCATGCATGGGGACGACGCCGTCAGGAGGAAGGAGGTGGAGCGCCCGGTGGGCTGCCGCTAGGAAAGCAGGGAGGAGAGATGGGCCTCGGGAGGGAAAGAGGCCCATGCTGGCGCCAAATAGAGAAACGAGGAAAACCTACTGGTTTGCAAAATAAAACAAAGTCACACCAAATAAACCCCTAGGAAAAATTTGTGGACTAAGAAAAATAAAACAAAATGACCTTGGGCAATAAGGAATTAAGACCTATTTAAATAAAATATAAAAGGAATTTTTGGAGCCTTTAAATATTTATAAAACAGAATTAATTGACCTGTTTTATGAATATTTGCACCACTAAAACAAAGTTCAAAACAATTAAAACATAGCATCACACCCACCACAAATCATACTAAAACATGGGCATTTTTGAAATAGGGATGGAACAAGTGAATCTTGAGCTTGATAAAATAGAGAAGGGGAGTTTTATAAAACCTATTGCAACTAACATAGATGCTTCCTACTTACAAATACTCCACTCCACATCACTTCACTTATCAACACACATCAAACACATTACATTCCCTCCATCACATGGATACACAAGGCAACAAACACAAATAGGCATGGATGAATGGATGCATGAATGCAAAGGGAAACAAGACAAGGTGACATCACATGAAATAACACATGCATTGATCTCTCATGGCACTAACATGATGGACCCACATACTGAAGGTTCCAAATAAGGCAAGTTACACTCTTGGGGCATTACAGTGACAAACCTTACCCCCTTAATAAAATCTCGTCCTCGACATTTCTAGGCTAGGCGCTAGAGAGATACTGAATTTTAAGTTGAAGACAGTCTTCACGTCCCCATGTTGCCATTGTGGGTCTTGAGGTTCTTGATGATACAGCTTTGAATGCTCCGCACGTCCTTGCGTGACCGTGAGCGGGGTTCTGGCAATAAGTTAGGCTTGGCTGAGGGCCAAGGGCTTGGTGCGCTAAGTTCTCGCAAGTGTCTGACTTGCATGTGTATCCCAAGGTCGGAATATGTGGCAAGGTAACGTGTCTGGGTTGGATCTCACCCATGAGTCCAAGCTCGGAGAATCAGTGTTCATAACAGGTTTTACCATCTCGGAAGGTTCGTGAGGGGTTCTGGATGAGCTGGTTATCCAAGAGTATAGGCCAGTCATCCACTCCCAAGGTCTGCCGCTTGGCAAGCGGGTGAATCAACTTTAGCGGGTTTTCACCATGATCCAATTAGGACTCTCGTCCTTGGTTCGGACCAAGAAGAATCTCTATGGTTTCTCTTGTTGTCCAAAGGCTTCATCGGCTTGGTCGTCGATGCTTCTTGACATAGTTGATGTAGTCGGTGCTGTTTTGCTGGTTGACTTCTATTGCTTCTTCTTCATCGTCGTGGTTTCCGAACCGTGGAGGTTCTTCGCCTTGTCTTGGGTAGGACAAACTTCCGCTGCCTTGAGGTTGCTTCTAGAAACCCATTCTCTTGAGATAACACCTTGCTCTCGAGAGGCATAGCGATCGGTGTTCCTAGGGCTCGCCCAAACAGGACTAAGGTGTTATTTCCTCCTGTTGGGGGAATAAGTATGTCATCCCCGAGGATAACAACATACTTCCCCCATGCACCACATAAGTGTAGTGCTCATGAGACAGGTGAGAAGAGAGGAGACTTGCTATGGGCGGTCACTGGTCGAGAGGTTCGTGGTCCAACACGATCTAGTCCTTCATGCCCATGTTTGTCATAGACATGACTTTTGGTGGTCGAAGCAGAGTACTGGCCATATTCCAACGACTTAGAGCTGTTTCCTATGGTCATAATCTGATCGCCTTATGGCTCGGTGAAGCTTTGGGGATTCAAGGAACTTAGGATGTGAGTGAACATCTATCATCTTATCGCTAAGCACAATCCTCGGATGTCAATAGTCTGACCTCTAACAGTGGACTAATCACTCTATTTCATCAAAGATACCATCTCACATAAGTAAACTCCGTACCACTCATGCTAGTTGACTCCAAGGTTGAGGGAGGGACTAAACCCAACACCACAAGTGTGATTTAGCATACGTTGCACATGCATTCCTATGCAAGAACCTCGGGGAAGCATACAAGCTGCTAAGCTTGAACTCGGATGCTACAAATCCAAGTGCTCAACTAGATTACCCAATGGCCAGGGTACTGCATCCCTATGTTAAGGAAACACGTAGTGTACCAATCAAAGGTCTTGTTTCCTTTCTACGAAGCCGATCAAGTAGTCCATCAATCCGGTCGATCATCATTTGACCCATCACTCGTACAACTCCAATACCGATGGAGTTCTACATGATCACTTAGAGTCCTCATGTTTCACATATTATTGCCAGGACTACGTCGCAGTATATCCACCAACTTCCAATATCATGGCCAACTAATATCCAAGGCCATGCTTGTACAGGTTCGTAAGTCATTTCTACAACTCCAAGTACTCGTACTGACTGTCTACCGAGAAACATGATATTGAGATCGAGACTGTCGGGCTAAATCCAATTTAATCCGAACCATGTGGCCTCATTCATAATCGATACTCCCTTAAGGTTACCTATTTAGATCCAAAACTCAAATCCAACAAGATCATTTACTTGCTACTCCAAGTCATCATGGTAAAATCATCAAACCATGTCAACTACTCGATAAAGTCAATTATACCACCAAGAATTATTGCTCGTGATCATAATCGTCCTATTAAATCCATACTTACTCCAGGAACATGTAGGTTATGCTACTATATCAAGTTGTTCCACCAAGTTCATCTACCTTTATAAGGGTCTTACGATCCACCAAAATAGTCTAGCTATATCCTCAAAACACCTATCATCATCACAACAAACCTTAGTCTAATACTCTTATATCCGAGAACGATCCTTCTTATGGCATCGGGGTTTTGGTGCTAGCTTAAGATTGATGGATACTTGTTCACCATGATCACTTGTTCCACAAATAACCTGATGCTAAGCAGGGGTTCATCGAGGCTCGATGGGTGTTCTGGCAAATCCGTGTACTAGACACGTGACCAGAAAGTTGATCTAGAGAGATTGTGAGGGTTAGGTTGGTCTAGGGAGGGTTTTCCAATCTTGAGGGAAAGCATCACTTCTACACGTCACGCCTGGTGGAGCACATCATAGTTAGTGTCTTCAGTGTCAGTTGCTCGTTGAAGGGGGTCTTTGGTGCATCTTGTCTTGCTAGTCCCCAGTTGTCGAGAAAGGTGGGGGAGAGACAAAGTAACAGGGAGGGGAGTGCCTAAGAGGGTGGTATAGTGCAAGTGCAATCAAACAAGTGTTGAAAAGTCAACTCATAATCAAGATGAGGCAAGTGATATAACCACATGCTGGTTGTCTAGAGCAAAAGCGCAACTTATATCAAAGCACAAACAAACAAAAACAAGCAACACGCAACATGGTTCCATCCGAACCATTTCACGGACTCAACTTCATATAAGGAATTTACGGATCATCCTACCCTAGGGTTCTCAGACTCGATAGACGTGCTTTCTTCATGCTCTGGAGACGAGTCCGCTCAGTCTTCTGGACCTTCTCATGGTGTTGCCACGTCTCTTGTTGTTGCTTGTTGAAATGACTCGGGTTGAGTTGAAAAGAGTTCTCAATGACTTCTCGTCTGGTGAGCTGCCAACGAGGGTGGTTCCTCATGGCTATCGTTGACAAGGTCTTCTATTGTCTTCGTAATCTTGTTATTGTCTCATTTCCTTCCAAGGTGTTGAGCATTCCAAGTGGACGACCTTTATGCAATGATGTCAGCAAGGCATGATAGAGTTCTGACGTGTCAGTCATGATGACCACATTATTGACACCTAGAGCGGGGGATGAAGAGAACCGTTTTCCTCCTCACTAAGGTGAGCCGGACCAAATGGCGAGGTTCTCATCCACCGGTGGTGTTCGACACAACCCTCGATATTGACAGGGTCGCTCTATTAGCGATGCAGATCATGGTCTTGCACATATTACGTCATGATTACCGTAGGTGAACGTGGCATCACTCCGGAACAGTATCGAGGGTGTCGCCATCTTTTGGGTCTTGATGTCCTTGTTCCTCATGGAGGTACTTCTATTGGTGTTGTCTAGTCGTAGGATCGTCATCCTTGTCCTTCAAGTACATGGGTGATCGCTTGGGAAGGTTGCTTCCTTCCGTGTTACCCATGAAGATTTTAGTAATCCCGTGGTGAGGCATAAGGGTGCTAGCGGCCATTTGCAAGTTTTGAACAAGCAGATGAGGAGACTCAAGAGAATAACAGTGGAAGTGCTAAGGCAAAAAAACCTTGCTTCCTTTGTAAATTTAGGAGAGGTGAGAAAGATACAAGCTTGTAAGTACTTTTGAAGGGTCTGGAAAACAATTTTGTCCTAACTAACGTCTGTGCTAACTAAGGGCTTCCTACAGTCAGGATGGCTCTGATACCAGCTCCGTGGGGACCCCGACTTACGAGTCAAGATCGCTGAATGAACGTGCTCAGTGATCCCAGAGATCAATGCTCACCGAACACACATAAACTGAATAATAATGTAGCGACCGGACTCAAAACGAGTCAAGCCTCTGTGTTTCTGTGCCATCCCTGGATCAGTATGCTGGCACACACAGTACATCAATGTATATATCAAAGTGCAATCACATGTAAATAGCGTAAAACTAATATATACCTTAAATAACTCAGCGGAAGCAGTCAAGGGAGTGGAGTCCCAATAAACACCAACGGCAAGTTGAGTGTAGACCGTAACCCTGAATCGTACTCTTACTCGTCGAAGAAAAATATCTGCAACATAAGACGTTGCAGCCGTGTAGGTCAGCATATTGAATATGCCGGCAAGTCACATAAGAGAGGGGTAAAATGTCATCTATACTATATGCATATATGGCAGGTGGGGTTGTAAATTTTAGCGTAAAGCAAATTTTTCTCCTACAACAAGAGAGGGCTAAAAGCAAAATGTTACTACTTTGTTGGTTGTTTAACGAAATGGTTCCGCCAACCAGTTCTCGTACTCGAGTTGTCAATAATTACCCTCATCAAATATATTTAATGGTGTTGAGAAATCCAGATAACTTCAGTTCCTTTGGCTCAAGTTGTCCATGACCGTGGACACGGCTAATCGATTAGGTTTGAGTACTCTACAGAGTTTTGCACACGTTCCCCACAAGATTTGATCACCTTCGTGTATGTCCTCGCACTTCAGGGTGTTTGAAGACCGGATGATCAAAACATGGTCTTTCAACGGGTCCCTCTGAATCCCTGTCGGTGCCCATCCAATCCTACCGTTCTTCTACATCTGCTAGCACCGCCTGTCCAGAGTCGCCGTGTTGTCCAACCAAGCCAGAGCCCATAATGACTTGTGGCTGTGCAGGTAAGCCTTGGGTCTTGAAAATATCCGTCCGTCTCTTTGAGCCTGGGTGAAGCTTTCCGCATGATGTCATGGCCTCTCCAGCACCCCGGGTCATCCACTGTGTTCTCCAGGGAGCCGATCAACCGTCCTTCACCCAGAGTTGCATTGCGTCCAAGGTCTTGAAAATCTTGTCTTAACCGGTCTTGATTATTTAATCAACCTTGCAACACTCGTGTTATGCACTCAACCGAAATCCCGTCTACTCAAGCATAGCAATATGAAATTTGTCGTCCCGGGGCCAAGTATCGGGGTTGTTGTGTGCCTACCACATGATACTACAATCTATACTAAAATTTCCAAGTACCTAAGCAGCATGCAATTTGGGCATAGGAAGGTGAAACTACCATGCATCGAAAACATAGGAAATAGTATGATCAAAATGACTTGCGTGGCGATGTTGACGAAGAAGAATTTCTCGAGAAATAACTTGATAGACTACTCGTCACTCTCCGATGAAATCTATATAACAAACATATCATTCACATAAGCACTCATACTAGCAACCATTCTAGCAATCAAAACAAAAGAGAGAGCGAAAAAGAATCCGAAAGAAACTTCAAATAAAACTAGGGAGTCTTCTACTACATCAACACTAAATAGTTTTTGTCTAGCAGAAAATAAAATACTTAAATAACAGGGAACTAAGATATAAATTTAACTAAGATAAAATAAAGTATTTTTTCACAAAACTATTTGAAAGTATTTCCAAACGGGATTTGAAACCGTGGAGAAACCAATTGCAAGTTATTAGAGAACTAGAATTGATTTCATGACAACATATAAAAATAAAAATCAAAACTTGTTGCAAACCTACTGTTATCTAGCACAAAACCAAATATAAACTTTCTCAAATATAAAAGAAACTAATTTAAAAACAAATATAGAAAAAGAAATAGCTATAATCCTAAAAGAACTAAAACAAAATCTGTTTTGGTAAAAAACCCAATTTCAGATATTTTAAAAAAATTGAAACTTAAACTACTGAACGATATGATCAATAGGAAGCAGCAGCAAAAAGAATCAAATTAAAAGCTATTTTTAAACTCCCGGAATAAGCAAAACAAGCTTTAATTCAAATCTGATCTAACTCAATTTTTAAAAATCCAAACATAGACAAATTATATATCTACAGAAACTACATAAAATTTGTGATCCAATGCAAAACGAATCACCTAATTCGGAGTAATAGACTAACAGATATGAATTTTCTAAGATTGCAATTTTCTGAAAAAACTGCAATACGGGATTTCGTGAATCTCACCATGGGTGACAGAGAGGAAGAACTCCGGTGAGGTAGCTGCTCCGGCGAGGTGGGGAGGTCGCCGGCGGGGAGGGGGAACGACGGAGGGGGTCCCGGAGGCGAGGAAGGGGGCGTCAGGTGCTCCTGGGCGTTCTTCTATTCGGCTCCTTGCAGGAACAACAATGGTGGGGGCGTCGTGGCTACGGGCAGGGAGAGGATGAGCTGATGGGGAAAATGGAACAAGGAGAGGAGGGGCGTTCTTATAGGGGTGGTGGGAGGCTCGGGAAGGAAGTGTGGCCCGCGAATCGGGGGAGGGAAGCTTCCTGGGAAGCTTCTGCCATGGCGAGAGAAGGAAGCTCGTGAGGAGGAAGAAGAAGGTGGGATTGGGCCAGATTGGTTTCCTAACGTGGCCCAAGTACATTCCTAAAATAAGAGATCTCTTTCCCTTTTTATTAAAAGAGGAATTAATACGATTAAAAGGAAATAGAATATCCTTGGAATATAGGGGTATAATATATTAAAATTTTCAAAAAAATAAATACAAAAAGATGGACATTTTTCCACAGCCAAAATACTTCAAAAAAATGTTTTTTTAGAAAATCCCCTAAATGCTTTATTTCTTTTTGCAAATAATTACTCAAATAAATCTTGGGTGTCATGGCTCAAATATTTCAAAGAATATCCCCAGGTTTGGAGGGTCATGTTTCTCCTCTCTTTTTCTCTTGTTTGACAAAGTATTGTTCCCGACATTGCGTGAGTGAAGAAGAAAACAAAATGCAAATGAAAAATCGAAAGGAAATTCAAGTGCCACCTTGGTTCAAATTCTTTGTAGTTGAAGAAGTCATGCTATCTCCTCTCGCTGGTTTTTAAAAAAAGATGAATTTGAATTCACAGGAAAAAGGGGAAGTCATTTTATTCCCTCTCATTCAAAAGTTTTGAAAAGTTTTCAAATTTCACTCAAGCTTTCAATCACTCAAGCGAACAAACAATCAATCTAATAATTTTATTAACATTCAAAAATTTGGGATGTTACAAACCTACCAGACTTAAAATGAATCTCGTCCTCGAGATTCGAAGAGGCTAGAAAGAAAGGTTAGGGTTTGGGGGTCTTCTAACAAATCCAATCTCCGGCAAGGTGGGATGCTACCACACTTAAAATGAGAGATACTGGTCCCTTAAGATTTTAACAATCCTCTGGGGTTTTGGCATATGACACCTCATAGTCTTCATATTAAATCCTTTGGTGATGCTCTCCCGTTATATTCATAATGTTTCCATTAAAACGAGGGTCCTTCTGTTGATATAAGATTCTTCCTTTACTGGGCCTTCTTAACTGACAATCTCGTGATCAACTCTAATTAACATATCGATGGTTCTCATGGTGGTCTACCATTTGTGGTTATCCTGCAGAGAGAGGGTCTTGGTTTCATTCTCACCGTAAAATTTCCTACGTGTGACAACAAGTGCCATGTACATGGGGCTTTCATCATACCATTCTAAGGCTTAAACAAAAGCTTCAAAGAACGTCGTCTCTCTATATGGGTAAGTCTCTCAGATTTACCATTCTGAATAGCAAGATAAATGATAAGAGTAAGTCGTCATGGTGATCAATCCATTCCGCACCCAAATCATTTCTCTGTATAAGGTTTAGCGCATCTCGCATACTAACACTTGGGCATCCTCACAAGCGTTGCAGAATTTCTCTTGTCCACGAATGAAGTTCGGATAATCCATTGGTTCTGCAAGCTGAACAAAACATCTATCGTATCTTCACAACTCTCAGGTTTTTCGTATGCTCCTAAGAAAACGTTTGCTGATCCATCATAAATCATATTCATTTCATAATCAATCCTTTATCACATCCTTAATTTCTCCTCAAAAACTCCGATTCAAAAGTACTCTATTACAAATGCTGCCATCCACATTGTTCGGTATGGTCGAGCATTTCTGCCAACTTTATTCATCTGCCTCTCTTGGAGGTACTTAGTTCCACTCGAACTTTCCAAGGTGCTCCTTGAAATCATCCATATTTTGCTTCATCATGGTGGTCATGAGCTTCATCTCCATCATCTCCGCACGTACTTCACTCAGGTATTCCTGGGTATGACGGAGTCTTGCTTCAAGTATTTCTCCAATCTGATGTATAGCTTCCATGGCAGCTTCACGAACAGCATCAAAGAAGGTTGCTCGTGGTACACGCGAAATAAAAAAGTATTGCCCCATAGTCTTTGGACAAACTCCTTTCACATGGTGGAGGTGTACTTCCACATACCAAAGTTCTACTCCACTTTCCATGAATGGGTAGCCTTTGTAGACTGCATCTCCTTCAAGATGAATGTGCTTCATCATGTCCTTCAGGATTTTCGGGTAATCATGATCACTGGTCAGGGTCATGATCGTTTCTGGGCCCTTGAGGAATGACTCGTAGAGAGTTGCCATCTGCAGGTGTCAATAAATAGGTACTGAGAGGAATGTATATGTCTCCTTGGTAGTTATGGCACATTCCTACTCAGTGGATCCTGTGGGTTTACCGATTACTACCACACTTAAATGAATTATACTCATGCCTGCATAGACCATATTTTCTCATATCCTCATAATGTTCAGAGATCTTTGTTCGAAGAGAAACAACGCATACAATTTCAACATAGGCAATCATGAGACAATAAATTCCATTTATTCATGATGTTATTACAATCTCAGGGACTTCTGTTACAAAAAAAATCACTCCATGATCTTATGAAAAACAAGAGTGCTTTGGATCACACTTATTGCCCTGGTCAAAACTTAACTACTCCATTCTAGCTTTCTTCCTTTGCGGACAATCGCTAGCAAAATGTCCTGCTTCCTTGCAACGAAAGCAAATGAGTTCTGACAAGTCTCGAGGCTTCTTAGCTTTTGCTTTTGCTCCTTGGATTTCCGGCTTCCTTCCTGAGCACATGTATTTGTGGTGGCCAAATTCCATACACTTGTAACATCTGACATGACTCAGGTCTATGTCTGCAGAGATTTGGCTCTTTCGAGGGTACTTTTTCTTCTTTCCGGACTCCTTTATTTTGGCCAGTTCTTCTATTTCAAGTGGATCAAACTCCACTTCTTCCGTCGGGAAGTTTCCCAGATAGTCTTGGCTTCTCTTCGTGCAATCCTGTGAATAATGTCCTTCTTCTCCACATGAGTAGCATGCATTGGAAAAAAAATCTGGTCAGACCTTGTCCATCAGGGTCTTCAATATTTTCGTTCATCACAGGTTCTTCTAGAATCTTCTTCTTGAGGGTTTCCTTCACTGCATCTTTCTGCTGCTTGACAACTTGTTGCACCATGGTGTAAATGTGACACTGAGCTGGGTAGTGGGTGGTTCCTTCACAAAGGAAACAAGTCACCTGACTGCTTGGGCACTCCTCAGCTGGGTGATTTTCTTCACAATGAGTGCATCCATCCTTGTGTTTTTCCTGGGTGTGTCCTATTTCTCCACAGATCTTGCATGCACAAGTCTTCTCCTTCGGATTATCATAGCACTTCTGAATAAGTCGGGATCTTAACAGAGTGTTCTTGAATTCGTCCCAACTTTCTGCTCCACTAAATCCTTGTATGGCATGATGCATTTTCCACCAGATAGCAGCACTTTGTGTAAAGTACTGAAGCGCGTGTGCCACTTCATACTTCCTTGAAATCAAATTGCTCCCGAAGTGGTTCTCCATGTTCTGAATCCATATTTCAGCCTCTAGCTGGGTCATTGGTCCAGAGACTACAAGTCCAGCTTCATACTCCATCTGGTAGGGTTGAGGTTTTGGGGATGAGATGGGTAAGAGAGGGAGGGAGATACACACAATACAAATAATATTTTTTGAGATAGGTTTTATTTGTGGCCGTCGGAAAACACACACCAATGACGGCTCACAAATCATCGTATCTAAAGTGGGTATATAAAAGGGATTTGGACTTCTAATGCTCATATAATTATTCGAACACTTCAGGGTCTTCTAGTTCTTCGGGTCTTGAGAGTCTTTTGTTGGTGTAGCTTCAATTCTTCAAACGTGTGGTGAAATCCTCTTTACTTTGAAGTAGAACTCCGTTGATTCTTCATGCGGTCAAAAGGGGTAAGGGGATTGTATAACTATTTGAGGTGACAGAGAATTTTTGATGAAATCAAAAGAGATGAGAAGTGAAAGGTGTTCTCGAAAATAAGATTTTTGAGAGATCCTATCCTAAGAAATTTCCAGTTTCTAGGGTCACGTCCTACAGTCAACATGTGCTCTGATACCATTTCTGTAGCGACCCGACTCAAAACGAGTCAAGCCTCTGTGTTTCTGTGCCATCCCTAGATCAGTATGCTGGCACACACAGTACATCAATGTATATATCAAAGTGCAATCACATGTAAATAGCGTAAAACTGATATATACCTTAAATATCTCAGCGGAAGCAGTCAAGGGAGTGGAGTCCCAATAAACACCAACGGCAAGTTGAGTGTAAACCGTAACCCTGAATCGTACTCTTACTCGTCGAAGAAAAATATCTGCAACATAAGACGTTGCAGCCGTGTAGGTCAGCATATTGAATATGCTGGCAAGTCACATAAGAGAGGGGTAAAATGTCATCTATACTATATGCATATATGGCAGGTGGGGTTGTAAGTTTTAGCGTAAAGCAAATTTTTCTACTACAACAAGAGAGGGCTAAAAGCAAAATGTTACTACTTTGTTGGTTGTTTAACGAAATGGTTCCGCCAACCAGTTCTCGTACCCGAGTTGTCAATAATTACCCTCATCAAATATATTTAATGGTGTTGAGAAATCCAGATAAATTCAGTTCCTTTGGCTCAAGTTGTCCATGATCGTGGACACGGCTAATCGATTAGGTTTGAGTACTCTGCAGAGTTTTGCACACGTTCCCCACAAGATTTGATCGCCTCCGTGTATGTCCTCGCACTTCAGGGTGTTTGAAGACCGGATGATCAAAACATGGTCTTTCAACGGGTCCCTCTAAATCCCTGTCGGTGCCCATCCAATCCTACCGTTCTTCTACATCTGCTAGCACCGCCTGTCCAGAGTCGTCGCGTTGTCCAACCAAGCCAGAGCCCATAATGACTTCTGGCTGTGCAGGTAAGCCTTGGGTCTCGAAAATATCCGTCCGTCTCTTTGAGCCTGGGTGAAGCTTTCCGCAGGATGTCATGGCCTCTCCAGCACCCCGGGTCATCCACTGGGTTCTCCAGGGAGCCGATCAACCGTCCTTCACCTAGAGTTGCATTGCGTCCGAGGTCTTGAAAATCTTGTCTTAACCGGTCTTCATTATTTAATCAACCTTGCAACACTCGTGTTATGCACTCAACCGAAATCCCGTCTACTCAAGCATAGCAATATGAAATTTGTCGTCCCGGGGCATAGTATCGGGGTTGTTGTGTGCCTACCACATGATACTACAATCTATACTAAAATTTCCAAGTACCTAAGCAGCATGCAATTTGGGCATAGGAAGGTGAAACTACCATGCATCGAAAACATAGGAAATAGTATGATCAAAATGACTTGCCTGGCGATGTTGACGAAGAAGAATTTCTCGAGAAATAACTTGATAGACTACTCGTCACTCTCCGATGAAATCTATATAACAAACATATCATTCACATAAGCACTCATACTAGCAATCATTCTAGCAATCAAAACAAAAGAGAGAGCGAAAAAGAATCCGAAAGAAACTTCAAATAAAACTAGGGAGTCTTCTACTACATCAACACTAAATAGTTTTTGTCTAGCAGAAAATAAAATACTTAAATAACAGGGAACTAAGATATAAATTTAACTAAGATAAAATAAAGTATTTTTTCACAAAACTATTTGAAAGTATTTCCAAACGGGATTTGAAACCGTGGAGAAACCAATTGCAAGTTATTAGAGAACTAGAATTGATTTCATGACAACATATAAAAATAAAAATCAAAACTTGTTGCAAACCTACTGTTATCTAATAGAAAACCAAATATAAACTTTCTCAAATATAAAAGAAACTAATTAAAAACAAATATAGAAAAAGAAATAGCTATAATCCTAAAAGAACTAAAACAGAATCTGTTTTGGTAAAAAACCCAATTAAAAATATTTTAAAAAATTTGAAACTTAAACTACTGAAAGATATGATCAACAGGAAGCAGCAGCAAGAAGAATCAAATTAAAAGCTATTTTTAAACTCCCGGAATAAGCAAAACAAGCTTTAATTCAAATCTGATCTAACTCAATTTTTATAAATCCAAACATAGACAAATTATATATCTACAGAAACTACATAAAATTTGTGATCCAACTCAAAAAGAATCACCTAATGCGGAGTTATAGACTAATATATATGAATTTTCTAAGATTGCAATTTTCTGAAAAAACTGCAATACGGGATTTCGTGAATCTCACCATGGGTGACAGAGAGGAAGAACTCCGTCGAGGTAGCTGCTCCGGCGAGGTGGGGAGGTCGCCGGCGGGGAGGGGGAATGGAGGAGGGGGTCCCGGAGGCGAGGAAGGGGGCGTCAGGTGCTCCTGGGCGTTCTTCTGTTCGGCTCCTTGCAGGAACAACAATGGTGGGGGTGTCGTGGCTACGGGCAGGGAGAGGACGAGCTGATGGGGAAAATGGAACGAGGAGAGGAGGGGCGTTCTTATAGGGGTGGTGGGAGGCTCGGGAAGGAAGTGTAGCCCGCGAATCGGGGGAGGGAAGCTTCCTGGGAAGCTTCTACCATGGCCACAAAAGGAAGCTCGTGAGGAGGAAGAAGAAGGTGGGATTGGGCTAGACTGGTTTCCTAACGTGGCCCAAGTACATTCCTAAAATAAGAGACCTCTTTCCCTTTTTATTAAAACAGGAATTAATAATATTAAAAGGAAATAGAATATCCTTGGAATATAGGGGTATAATATATTAAAATTTTCAGAACAATAAATTCAAAAAGATGGACATTTTTCCACGGCCAAAATACTTCAAAAAAATGTTTTTTCAGAAAATCCCCTAAATGCTTTATTTCTTTTTCCAAATAATTACTCAAATAAATCTTGGGTGTCATGGCTCAGATATTTCAAAGAATATCCCCAGGTTTGGAGGGTCATGTTTCTCGTCTCTTTTTCTCTTGTTTGACAAAGTATTGTTCCCGACATTCCGTGAGTGAAGAAGAAAACAAAATGCAAATGAAAAATCGAAAGGAAATTCAAGTGCCACCTTGGTTCAAATTCTTTGTAGTTGAAGAAGTCATGCTATCTCCTCTCGCTGGTTTTTAAAAAAAGATGAATTTGAATTCACAGGAAAAAGGGGAAAGTCATTTTATTCCCTCTCATTCAAAAGTTTTGAAAAGTTTTCAAATTTCTCTCAAGCTTTCAATCACTCAAGCGAACAAACAATCAATCTAATAATTTTATTAACATTCAAAAATTTGGGATGTTACAAATAAGAGTCTTACATCCATACATACCGTTGATACAATAAATGACCATTGCGGTCAAGTCTTACATATATTGGGCCTTGAAGGCGAGCACACCAAACTGGACCAATAGCGGAAATATTGGTCAAAAGCGTGAACCCATGCCATCAGCTTTTACCTACACGCATTCTGACAAGGAAGCATCCTAGCTCGCAGGAACTTCACCAAGTTACTCTTCACCATATCGTGATCTCTCATACCTGGTCAATGAAATAACAAGTGGCAAGCCAATGAGTACTTTGAATGTACTCGCAAATAGCCCATGATGTGGATAATGCAGTTGGTACGATGGTAAGTAATATGTAGTATTTGCGGAAAGCAGTATTACTTAAGAGTAATCATGATCAATTACTTGTATGGATATGCATCGTAAGCTAGATGGTATTCATAAGAACCGGTTACAGATATCAACATATTTGTTGACGGCTGAACACTTCGGGTTCACCCGATATGCCAAGTCACCAGACTTGTCATATCCTCTTACATAGATAACACACACACACACACTTGGTTTATGTGGAAACGACTGGATGTAGTTTAAGCAACACCACCCAACTGTCCTTGACCATGGACATGACTATTCGAATAGTTTTACACTCTCCACAGGTTGTGCACTGTACCTGTCGGTGTTCTCGGAACGGGGGTACCCAGACCTGCCTGCCTGCGGCCCAGGGCGGGCCCACTTCATCAACACATGGACGACTGGAAAGGCACCTCCCGGGACAAGACCCTCGCGAGGGGCCAAGCCTCGCGAGGACGAACAGCGTCAAGACCCGCAAGGGGCCTCCTCAGGACCTCTCCGGAGTGGCGGACTTTCCGAGGCAAGGCCGGGCCTCACGAGTCAAGGGTGACGCTAGGAAAGGACAGGTGAGCAGGAGATGGCAGGATGGGGTAGTTTCCCCTTTGGTGCAAGGGAGGCGGGAGCGTACAGGGGTTCCATAGGCATCTTCTAAATGTTTCCCTTCTGGTGCAACCAAGCCACAGCCGCCCGCCAGTAGGGCAAACGTCACCCTCGGGCCCGTCGCTGCAGCGCGGACAGTAACTTTGAAGACGAAGACCACCTTTGGGCAGGGGAGCATGTTCCACTGTTCCCCTTCAAAATTGGCCATTGTGGGGTCCCTTCCCGCTGAAGCTATGAGGGAAGAGGACCCAAGCCTCCGCTATAAATAGAGAGGGTTGGATACTTGAGAGGGGGGTTCATCCGAACGATCGACCAAGACACCTAGCCACTTGGCCTGTGAAGGCTCAAGAGCACTGTACTAGTTCATCCACCACCTCCGCGATAGGCAATCCACCAAAAGGAGGAGTAGAGTTTTACGCTTCGCAACAGACCGAACCTGGGTAAACTGTTGTGTGTCATGTTCCCCTCACCACCGAGTGAGTTCTTCGTTGTTTCCATCGAGTAGCGGGCTAGGTGAGGCAAAGCACGGAGAGACCTTCGTACACGCCCAGTGTTTGAATCCTTAGGGTTTTGCGGAGCCCAAAATCCAACATTTGGCGTGCCAGGTAGGGGGCGTGTCAAGGTCTCTCCCAAAGTTCGGCTCACCGAAGCTGACCGCGCCCACGGCGTGGAAACGGCAAGTCCGCGTGGAGAGACATAATACCCGCATGGCGCAAACGCCGAGGGCGGGCCACGACGCCCAGCTGTCCCCATCCACCTCGACGGCCGACGGCCATGCTGGACAGACTTCAGGTGAGCGTGGGGGTTTCCCATCTTCACCAACCGCACAGCATCCCTGCGTCTCTCCGGCTCTTCCGTGCATCCTGCTAGCCCCTCCCTCGTCCGAGCTTGCCAACACCCGACGCACAAGCATGTCACACTGCTGGTGGCGTACGAGCTCAGGCGCCAGCGCACCGCACATCACCGCCATGTCAGAGGGCTCGCATGCCACCTCGGGCTCCTTGCCGTCGGCGAAGCCCGACATCGTCCCTGCGCGAGCCGTGTCCGTCAGCCCGCATCGCCAGGACTTGCAACAGAAGGACCACGCGGGCGCGCCCCAAACCTCCATCGGGGCTCACCCCAATAGGGGATCAGGCGGGGAAGATGGGGGTGCAAGACTCGGCCCCGCTCGGAGGGTATCATCCAGCGTCCTTGGCACGCTTCACGGAGCGCGGAGAGGGTACCAGAGGCTCGACTACATCAACCCTTGGGGGCTCACACGGACCAACGACAACCATACCGGCACATCTATTGGCCACGGAGAAGACCACGCGGACCGTCACTACAACGGAAGGCACGAGCGCGACCCCACGGACCGCCCCCGCACGAAGAAGTATGAACAACACTCCAGGGGTGATCCGAGGGGGTGGCTCTGCAAGGGCACCCAACACACGCACACTCGTGGGGCACACCTGCTGGTTGGGAGCAACCCCAGGCAGACGTTTGGGTCTGGGGACCGGGGACCTCTCGCCTTGGACAGGGTAGACGCACCCTCATGTCGAGGTCGAGGGGCCCGAGCCTGGGGACGGAGGGTGGAACCTACGCCCATGTTCCCGGGCCAGACGATCCCAACCTAGGGGCGGGCTGGTATACCCACTCCCACCCTCAGGGCGCACTACGCTCACTTGGGGACGGAGGGTGGAACACACGCCCATATCACTTGTGCAGGCTTCGCTTGCTTACCAGAAGGTGTTCGGGTACCCGTTTCTGACCTTAGGCTGGGCCAGACCGGCCTGGGGGCGCGGCCCAGGGTACCGGCTAGGGAACCCAGGGGGGTAGTGAGGCGCGCTGGGGCATCGCCCCGGGGATTCCGCACCCACCACCTGGGCGAGCCTTCCGTCCGGAGGGCGCAGGAGGCTCCCCCTCGCTCAACGGCTTGCTCAGGGCGGTCCACGCTACGCTGCTACAAGCCCGGGGACCGCGAGCGGGGCGCACGCCCAGGGGGCATGGAGCCCTCGGAGAGTCCCCGGGCCCCGCATCAACCCGTAACACCTTGGCGCAGCCTCACGACGCCCTAGCGCCACCACTGCATCGACACTGCATCGTCCTTCAATTCTTCTGGAACCTACTTCATCATGTGACACTCTCACGTAATAAGGAGCCGAGGTTGTATACACCTAGGGGCCCCCGAGGACGCGGAAAGGGTCCAGACCACGCCTAGTGGAGAAGACGAAGGAATCAACACAGTCCCCCAATGACTTCCAGAATGAGGCGCCTAATGCCTCGGGGATAGGGACACTCGCGAGGCCAAAGCGTCCTCGCGACATCCCATATACACCCCCACCGTGACACTCTCACATAATAATAAGCCGAGGATGTATACGCCCAGGGCCCCCCGAGGACGCGGAAGGGGTCCACCCCATGCCTATTGGAAGCCCTATGCTGAGCGCTGGGGGGAGACGGAGGCGGTGAATAGCTAGGATGTCGGACGCAACTTCTTCTCGTTTCTTCATTGCGTTTTAAGTTGAGGCCCTCTAAGGTGTTTCCCTTTCTGCTGTATCCTAAGCTGTCAAGGGCTTGCAGGTTTCCCTGCTTGACATTTTGAAAAGAAAAGAAGGGTGGGGATTTCGTTTTTATGTTTTCTCGTTTTGCCAGACTCGTGTTCTCTTTTTCCTTTTGCTTTGATTGGTATTTCGCGGGAACCTCGGTAGGTCTCCGGTTCCCCCGAGGCAATCGCAAAAAGGGGCGGAATGCGGAATCGCTCGAGCGCCATAAAGGGGGCTCCTGGGCTCCGCCTCAGGAGCCTTACCGGTCATAATGCCACTCGCCACTATCAGCGATGATCTGGTCGGCGCCGGGAGTGGCGAGATCCCGCCTTGTGAAGTGCAAGCTCCATGGTGGCAGGGAAATGTGCGGGACTGGGGCCTGACGACGCAGAGCGGCGTGAGTGTCAAAGGGGGCTTCTGGGCAGCATGCCTCAGGGGCCTCACTGGTCACAATGCCACCTGACCCCTCAAGGCGTCGGGGCTTTCCCCCGTGAGGAGTAACCTTGGTAACGGGTTGCATCGCACGGCTGCACGGAGATGTGCGGGATTGGACCTGCAGAGACAGAGTGCCGAAAGGGTCTTCGAACCGCCCCAAAAGCAGGAAGGACGCACACAGACGAGCCCACGCTCGCAAGATAAATCATTAGCATGGCGACATCTCAGGCTGGCGAGAGTCGCGACCAGAATGGAAGTGCCACGCGTACCTCGGCACGAGGGAACACGTTAAAAGGTACCTACCAGACACGACCTAGCTGATGTTAGACTTAACACATGAACCTATCAGGAGGACAAGACTTTGGATCATGAGGGCGCGTCATCATCGAAGCCCATGTTGCGGCCCTTTGGAGCGAGCCTTGCCACCAGGTCTTCCACGTGAACCTCGACCCATTCAGCCAGGGCGGTGTGGACCGTCTCTGGCACTGGATCCATCACCGAAGCAAAGTCAAAGTCGGGGTCGAGGCGAAGAAGGTGGCTAAAGACGTCTAAGGCAGCCTGACCCAAAAGGTTGCAGCTCTTCTCCTCCGCAAGCGCAAGGGCCTTCTCGGCACTTGCCTCGATATGCTCCACGACGCGGTAGAAAAAGCCCAAGTACCCGGATTCGTCAGGAATCAGGGGACCGAAGACGCCTTCTCCATAGATGTAGCTCACGGCGCGGGAAGCCCTCTGCTCAAGGGACCGAAACATCATGGAGCGTTCAAGTTGGAGGTTGCGAGCGCGGGCGGCCTCTTTGGAAGCCTCTCCAACCAGGGAAGATTCGCCTTTCACTTGTTTGCACATATTAGACAGCTTACCCTCGGCAATGGCCTTTGTGTTCAGCGCGGCCTGTCGGCTTTCCATTTCCTGATCCAACCTCCTCCGGAGGGCACTGGCCTCATTTTGCAGGCAGTCATGGCGCTTGAGGAAGCGGGACTCTTGGAGCCTCAACTTCGCACGATAATCAAGGAGGGAATGTCAAGCCTCTACCACCCCCCTGTCTATCTCCTCGTGAAGCTTCACTTCATGAGAGGCAAGGGATTCCTCGGCAAGTGACAGCAGGCGCTACCGCGTCTCTAGACGCTCCTGCTCCAAGCACTGCCCCACTTCTGCGAGCACCAGCGAGTCGGCGGATGCTCGAGGACCGACGAGGAAGGACTCCCCCGGCGGTCCCCCTAGGGAGGCCATCGGTGGAGCTTGATCTTCGAGACGGGCGATGAGAGCGCAAAGCTCCTTGTGGCGGTCCACGGAGGCCCTGCATTGACAATCAGCCTCGTGAGCCTCAGCGAGGGCGCGCTCGCGGGCTTCTACCGCCACAGCAAGGGATGCATGTGCCTCTGCGCAAGTGCGCTCCCGCTGCAAACGGCCGACATTCACGTCAACTTCAAGCTGACGCCACCCTGAGCAAGGTAGTGGCACTCACCTTCCCGGCGGGCCTCATGACTGGCAAGCCCCGCTGACAGACGTTGAAGCGCATCCGCAGCGGTGCGGATCAAGCACCAAGGTGCAGCGGGCAAACTCGCGACAGACTAGATGCCAGTAGGGGCCCTCGCCTCTCGAACCGCGAACAGGAGAAGCACGCAAGGGGTCACCGGGCCCAAGTCTGTGCCCGGGGGCTGGGGCTCCCGTGCGGCCGTTTCGTCTACATTGAGCGCCCCATGAGTCCCCTCATCGCCATGCTGGAGGGGTCCATGGGGAAGGTGAGGCCTGGCCCCAGGGGGTTCCATAGATGAGGAGAAAAGCATCCCCTTGAAGTACTGGAGGACTCCAATGAAGAAGACCGCAAGGGGTTCGCGCGCAAGAGGCTCGGGAGACCGGGTCCCGCAGAGTGCGAGTGAAGAGGCCGCGGGATGCCCATTGACCTCCGGAGCAGACGATGCTGATCCGCCCCCTGGTCGCTGAAAGGATACCTGAGGAACAGGGGCTCAGAAGACAGGCGCATAAAGGAGGGCAAGGAGGCATATGGGCGCTTACTCGTCAATGGCCATCTACTTCTTCCTCGCCGGAGCCCCACGCGCCGGGAGCCGGCCGCCCTCGGACGACCCCCTCTTCCGGCCGGCGGGGGCGCCCCGGCGGAGGGACTAGGCGGCCCTCGAGCAGGGCTTAGTAGCGGGGGAGGCGCTTTCCACCATCGACCAATCGTCACAGCCAACCCTGGCACGACGCGGAGCGAGAGCCGGGAGGGCAGGCACCGGCGCATCGCTCGCCAGGATCCCGGAGGTAACCACATAATCAGGGTACTCGTAGGACTGAACCCCGGGGGGTGCGGTTTGTGGGTAACGCTTTTCCCTTTTAGGGAGGAGCCCCCATTCATCGGAAAGTGGCATCTCTACACTGAAAGCTTCTGGGGCCTTGAAGCGGTACAGCAGCAGGCCATTCGGGGGAAGTTCGTCAGGATTGTCGCCGGCCAGCCGGGGAAGCAGCTCGCGTAGGACAATCGGGGAAAAGAGGATGACTTGGGTCCTCATCAAGTCGATGGGCCCTGTATAGGCCCACATGGGGCGGGGGAGGTGTTGAAGGGGAGAAATCCGCCGACAGATGAACTCACGCACCACCATCGCCATCGACACCCCCGCGCACCTCAGTTTTCCTAGCCGGATCAAGCCCGGCGTGAGCTGGGGGTCGTTGAGCTCTTCGCGCTCTCACCCCCGGTTCGGCGTCGCCAGGGACAGAGGAGGTTGGAATAGAGCTCTGGTCCCAGCAGCCTCAACCTGCACCCACTGCCGCCGGAACCCTTCCACCTTGTGGAGGAGCTCAACGCATGCGATCCCGAGGGCTGATGCATCAACGATTCTCGAGGTCGTACACCCAGAGCACTACACCTCGGAGACCAACTCAAGGGAGAAGAAATGGCGGTGCAATGCCACGGAAGGAGTGACGCCGAAAAAAGCCTCGCACAAGAACGCGAAGGCAGAAAGGAGGACCAAAGAGTGGGGGTCAAGATGGAGCGCATGGATGAGGTAATGCGAAAGCACTGCGTTGAGGAAGCCCGAGAATGGTGGCAGCACACCTGAAAGGAGGGCGTGGAAATGGAGAGGAACCGCGGGGGACACCCACTCCCCCGAGGTCAAGAGCCCAGCCAGATCTGGGTGGCCCTCCATTTGTTGGAGTCGACGGCGACTACTAGCCGAACCTTCTCCAACCCCTCGAGGTTCACCACCGTCGGCCGTTCCACCACGGGTCAGGGCGCCGCCAGGACAGGTGGGCCCTGCAAGCCCCCGCATTCTCCCCCTTTCTGAGGCATGACAGAGAGAACAGGGCAAAGACGACGTGACGCGAGTGGATCAAAGGAAGAACCGGTGGCTGGAATGACACAAAGAATAGTCGGTGGCGGAATGGATAAGGGGCGGAGACGGGCGACAAACTCAGGTCAGGGGATGCAGTGCAAAAAGGATGGGCTCGTCATTTTAAAGGCCCGGCCCGCAGGCAAATGGGGCATGTGACGCTTCGGTCCGCCTTCAAGGCTTCACCGAGAAGCCAACCCGGGCACGCCTTGGGCCCGGGGGCTACTGTCGGCGTTCTCGGAACGGGGGTACCCACACCTACCTGCGTGCGCCCAGGGCGGGCCCACTTCATCAACACGTGGACGACTTGAACGACACCTCCCACGACAAGGCCCTCGCGCGGGGCCAAGCCTCGCAAGGAGGAACAGCATCAAGACCCGCAAGGGGCCTCCTTAGGACCTCTCCGGAGCGGCGGAAATTCCGAGGCAAGGCTTGTCCTCAGGAGTCTTGGGTGACGCCGGGAAAGGACAAGCGAGCAGCAGATGGCAGGACAGAGCACTTTCCCATTTGGTGCAAGGGAGGTGGGAGCGTACAGGGGTGCCAAAGGCATCTTCTAAATATTTCCATTCTGGTGCAACAAAGCCGCAACTGCCCACTAGTAGGGAAAACGTCACCCTCGGGCCCGTCGCTGCAGCGCGGACAATAACTTTGCACACAAAGACCACCTTAGGGCAGGGGAGCATGTTCCCCTGTTCCCCTTCAAAATTGGCCGTTGTCGGATCCCTTCCCGTCGAAGCTATGAGGGAAGAGGACACGGGCCTCCGCTATAAATAGAGAGAGTAGGATACTTGAGAGGGGGGTTCGTCCGAATGGTAGACCAAGACACCTAGCCACTTGGCCTCCGGAGGCTCAAGAGCACTGTACTAGTTCATCCACCACCTCTGCGAGAAACAATCCACCAAAAGCAGGAGTAGGGTTTTACGCTTCGCAGCGGCCCGAACCTGGGTAAACTGTTGTGTGATGTGTTCCCCTCACAACCAAGTGAGTTCGTTGTCGTTTCCATCGAGTAGTGGGCTAGGTGAGGCAAACCAGGGAGAGAGCTTCGTACACGCCCCAGTGTTCGAATCCTTAGGGTTTTGCGAAGCCCGAAATCCGACAGTACCCACGAGATCCGGGAAACTTCCATGTCATCTGCGACTCGCGGTATATAACATACCCGAGGTAAGTACCCGATCATTGCCTTTCCCATGACGACACTAGACAAAGAGTCCACTCGATTGGTACCCAGCCCACATGATGTACGTCTTACGAGCACCAACTCTAGACCATATCATCCATGCAGGGACCAACGGTGTGCCCGGAACACATAAAAACGGCATAGTCGTCCTACCTGGCACGACCCCATCACGAGAGTGACCACATATCACTCCCGCCACTAGTAATGTGGGCTATTTCCTAGCACAAACCAAAGTAATCCACAAACCCCCATCCCATAAAGGGGTATCGTAGTCGCACATATAAAGTTGGGACGGTCGACACATCATAAATATAATCCCATTTCCAAAACCACTCACACAAAACATTCCCGGTGCACCACTTCTTCAGAAGTGGTCACCCAACTCATCATGACCCTCGGGCATTAGTGGCACCCGACGGGGTTTTCGTAAAACCTTTGATATCAACTCTGTGTTACCATCATCATGCACATGCTCTTTCTATGCATAGCACTACTCTCTACTTGTCAACATATTGTTAGTGTGACCCTCACAGATGATAGGGTCATGCTCAATGCAAGTGCTCCAGAGGAGCTATCGTAAACACCATGTTGGGGTGCACCGATCATCCTTAACTATAAGCATCGGAGTAGAGTAACCAATATGTCATGCACAGAAGTATTTCTTAGACATGGTCAAAGGGCTACTTGCCTTTCTCAGGTAAGTCCTCGGGGTCTTCGAGGTCTTCTGGTCCAACTCCGAGTACTTCGTCTATCCGTCAACTATCGTTGGAAAAATACGTGAAGTGATATATAAATGCAAGTTTTTTTTCTTGGACCTCTCTGGTCATAAGAAAAATACGTGAAGTTTGCTCTAGGAGATTAGGACCATCCGGGATATTTGAATGGACGAAAAGAGGAATATGTGATCCTTAAAGAAGCCTACAGAAAACCTTCTGATAAAAATGTGTGGAGGCACTCATTTAACATAATATGATTATAGAAACATTTAGGAAGTTGTTTCACTGGATTTGGAGTTGATATGAATATTCTAGGGATTTGATAACATGGAATAAATAGCAAAAAGGAGCTATTTATTTAATGCAACAGAAGCATGCCAGATAAAAATGTTGACCAATGCTTCAAAAATATTACATGATATTAGAATACTATTGAATTTGGAATCACTCCATTTGGAGTTGATTTGAATCCTCTAGGATTTTTGCAAGGTGGGGCTAAATATATTCAAATTTGCGTTTGAAAAATAATACCATAGAAAGTTTCTCTGGAAAAATGTGCCATGCACATATGTGGATAGATCTTGAATTTAGGAACCTGTGGAAATTTGTATCATTAGATTTGGATTTCAAATGAATTTTCTATGGGTTTTTGAAGTTTCTGCAAAAAGAAATATAATGAAAAAAGCGGGTTAATACCACGGGCTATCTTGCGCCCACTTGCGCTGGGGAGGAGCTGGGTCGGCCCAGTGGCTCGGCCTGGCACGCAGGAGGCCACGTCGAAGGTGCCCTGCTTTGGTGGCACTTTCCCCACAGAGAAACGTGAAACGTACAGGGCGCCTCCACTTATGGGGCTAGGCCCGGCCGCCGTTTCGCTGATAGGGGGGCGCCGGTTGGGTCCTTCTCTAACCTCATGCTAGCACGCAGGGGAAGAAGAGATGGCCGACTAAGCCAGTGCCTGCACCTTCTCTGGTGGCTTCGGCCACCTCTGGTAGTGCTCCGGGCACCTGCTGCTCAGGGAGATCCCCCGCACCCACCTGGGTGCGTCCATGGCGCTGGGGAGGCCAAGCTCAATTGTGCATGTGGCCGAGGCAGAGGGCAGCGACGGTGGTCGTGGGAGCGGCGTTCCGGCCACCTGGGGGAAAGAAGGTGAGCGGGGAGGACTCTGGGGGGACCAGGGCGCGCCGGAGTTGCTCAATAGAGAGGGAGGAGGCCCGGAAGCATTGGCTTTGACCGAGGCCAGTGGCATGGTTTCAGCCATTGCCATGAATGAAGAGAACGAGAGGGTGTAGGGGAGCTCTGGGGTGTTCCAGGGAGAGTGGGCGAATTGTAGGACGCGGCAGTGGCTCGGAGAGAGAGTAGGGCAAGGGGAAGAGACGGGGGAGCTCGAGCGAGCTTTGGATGCTCTAGGCATGGAAAAGCACGCGTGCCAGGGGAGTTTGGAGGCAAGCTGGCGTCAGGGAGGGGGAGTACTGGTCAAAGGAGGCCCAACGGTGCGCTGAGACATGTTGCAACAGTCGGACACAGCCTGGAGGAAGAAAACAAGTGCAGAGCACCATTTCTGCACGCCAGGGAGGTGGTCACCACCCATCTTTGTGCCTAGAGGCGTCCGTTGGCCAAGCCAATGTGTCAAACATGCAAGGCATGCGTGCCACGGAGCACTGGTGGAGTTTGGACCCCAAGTGGATCTGGTTTGAACTGGTTTTGACTCCAGTTAAGTTTGCAGCAACAAACTTAAGGCTAACAATGAGGGCACTTACTTGAGAGATGATCGAGTGAAACCATGTCTAGTAGTCTTGGGCATGGAAGGACTACAATTCTCCCAATTTTCAGCTCAGGGGAATGAATTTAGCAAGCAGTTGCAATTCAAACCTATATTTCAGCCCGAAATCAAGTTTTAGATGTGCTACTCATTTATCCCACATGATCATGCCATACATTGGTTTGAAATGATGCATTAGCATGCTAGAGATGCCCTGGAATAATGTGGGGGCTTTGGATTAAGCATAAGTATAGGAAGAAGGGTAAAATGGTGTTGCCAAGGTAAAAATGAGAGGTAGCTACATGGAGTCACTCTCCAATAATTGACCAGTGGCCTTGCAAGGTTACTAGAGGTAAAAGGTAACTATAGAGAGTTGTGTTAAAAGTTTAGGCTCAAAGTAAATAGTGGAACGGGCCAAAGCAGCAACTTTGGTGAATGCACACAAGGTGTTTGATGGTTGTTAGGGATACTAGATGGATTCCAATCTTTCCATAATAATAAAGCAAATACAGTTTATGGTCGTCCGTCTTGAAAATTACCCCTAAAGTTTGCATAAATTACCCACCATGCCACCGCTAAGTAATAGAAAACGTTTCACAAAACGAAAAATCTTGGACTGGGCCGGCCCATGTAAAAACCTCCTATGTTACGCTCTCCATGCTCGCAGAATATCCAGCACACCCTATGGGCCGGCCCATGCAGAGGCGCCTGCTTTTAGTTCCGTTTATTTATTTATTTTCAGTTCCGTTTTATTTTTTATTTTAAATAATTTAGAACTTCAAATAATCTTTCAAATTTTAATAAACAGAAAATTATAAATTAACATGTTTAAAAACTAAAATGTTTGTGACTTCAAAAACTGCTGAGAGTTTTGTAAAAATGCTCGCATATACAATAAAATGTTTGCAATTTTAGAAAAATGTTTGTACAATAAGAATAGTCCATGATCTCAAATACAATTCCATGTATTAAAAACTATTAAAGGCATATAACAAAATCCTTTCTAATTCAAAATATGTCCAAAAATTTTAAAAATAGCTAATGCCTGTTTTGATAGTTTCTTTTTTTATTTAAAATTTTCCTTTCCATTTTTGTTTATTTATAATTTAAAAAAATTAGAATTACAAAAACTTTTGCATATTAAAAAATAGGAATCTTGAATTAAAATGCTGACGAATTTTTATTTTGAATTAAAAATAGGATTCAAAAAAAGCGCTGGATTTTTATATTTTTTTGCAAATTCCAAAACAATGTCCATGAAATTAATAATCATATTACTGATTTATAAAAATGTTTGTTTTTTCAGAAAAACTTCATGCGTTTCAAAAAATGTTTGTGAATTTAAAATAAAATCCTCCACCATAAAAAATTATGTTCGTCTTTTCTTGAATTGGTGGCCAATTCAAAAGAAACTATTTCAACCCGTTCGAAATATAAAAAATATTCACGATTTTTAGTAAATATTTGTAAATTGTAAAAAATGTTCTCGATTTTAAAATCGTTCCCATATTTGCAAAATTGTTCACGAAAGATCTAATGTATGTAGTTAAACATTAATGCTTCTAAGTCTTTGTGACAATATAGAAGAATTAATTGTTGGATGGATCGGATTATTATTGTATGTTTTCTAAAAAAAATTCTTGAAATTCGGAATAAATCTTTAAGTTACCCAGATTTTTGACAACCATGATTTATATTTTTCGAAAATGTAAAGATTGCTTCAACTTGTGAATAAATTTAAAAGAAGAAACATTTTTGTGCATTTGTGCACAAAAATTCTAAATCAAGCGATGATATGTGAACATAATGTGGTCATCATCATTAGAGATTATGTTTTTTTTCTTCCGTGGCAATGCACGGGCCATTTTGCTAGTTGATATGAAACTTAACAGGATCACATAATAGATGAAAATGAGCTTGGTAACCAAATTTGGGATTTGGTGGAGAAGGTTTCCAATGTAGACTTGAAAAACCCATCAACTGGGCAAAAATGACTTTCTGCTTATAAAACCATGCAAATAAATTCCCACAAATCCACAACTTGGTGTGGGGGCATTATTTCAGCATTAAAGCATGCCCAAAAAGTTTGCGATCAATTAGAGAAACTTTATAATGTATCGTTTCCCAAGGTCACAAATCAACACATACGGTTTTGAGGGGCTTGGGACAAGTTCTTCTATTCTACTTGATGCACCACTTGGTGTGGATGCATTATTGGGGTATCACAACATGTCTACCAAATTTGAGCACAGTTGGAGACACTTGGCAATGTAGACTTTCTCACATTTGGATCTGGAGAGATAGGGTTTTAGAATAATTAGGCGAATCAAATCAACTTGTTTGAGATGAAACTTTTCAAGATCATCACATATATCATATGTTACATTCTAGAATTTTGCAGGAATTTATGCAGAATATTTCTTGTATAAATATTCCAAAATCTTGAATTAGGCAGTTAAGGGTTCTAAAGGGTTTTGCCCAATATTTTGAACATGACCATGTGTTCAAACTCCTATATATGGAATATATATGTCCACTGAGTCTCTCTAAATTTTCTCAAATATTTTGAAAGCAATAAAAATAACTTTCCTTCATAACGGACCATTCCTGGCCTCAGAGAAGGTATTTAAATACAATAGTAAAATAAATTTTAAAATAATTATATTGTGGTTTTGGGAAGACATTTTGATAATGGGATTTAAATAAAATATTTGGTGCAAAATAACTTCCCTAATTTGAGGACTTGTAGTACAAATCCCAACTCATGGGTTTTTGAAAGCTTAAATCAAGGAAGCATGCTTATTGGTCAAAATAATGTTTGGTAAAATAGTTTCTGGTCCTAAACACATGGCATGATCATTAGGCAAGGATTTGGGTCAAAGAGATGAGTTTGGAGAGTAGCAGGAACATTGGATTCAAACACAAGCAATAGGCAAACAAGCAACCATCACATCAAGCATCACAAGCATTCACAAAAAAAAATTAATTGGTCCTGATTTTTTAGAAAGGTTAATTAGTCAGGAGAGTCAAACACGGGGTGTGAAATGTTAGTGAGTTGTTATTTCGTGAAATTATTTGATGACATGGTGTGCCAAATACTATTGTTTTGTATCGCGATACTAAATTTCTTAGCCACTTTTGGAGATGTTTATCGGCTAAGTTGGGGACGAAATTGCATTTTAGTACTACATGACACCCCCAAAGTGATGGACAAATTGAAGTAGTAAAGAGAACATTGTCTACTATGCTTAGGGTTGTTTTGAAGAATAACTAGAAAATTTGGAAAGAATGCTCGCATCATATTGAATTTGCTTATAATTGTTCGATGCATTCTACTACTAAGATGTGCCCTTTTAGAATTGTGTATGGTTTCCTACCTCATGCACCTATTGATTTGTTGCCTCTTCCATCTTCGGAGAAGGTTAATTTTGATGAGAAAAAACAAGTTGAATTGTTCTTACAAATGGATGAGCTAACTAAGGAAAACATTGAGCGTATGAATGCTAAAAATAAACCTGTTAGAGATAAGGGTAGAAAGCATGTTGTCTTTGCACCTCGAGATCTTGTTTGGTTACATTTGCGAGATATAGGTTTCCTGATTTGCGCAAGTCAAAGGTGATGTCGTGTGTTCATGGTCCTTTTAAGGTGTTAGAGAAAATAAATGATAATGCGTATAAACTTGAGCTGCTTGTAGATTTTGGGGTTAGTCCCACTTTTAACATTGCAGATTTGAAACCTTATTTGGATGAGGAAGATGAGCTTCCTCGATCCATCGAGGACGACTTCGGTTCCAGAAGGAGAGGATGATGAGTACATGACTACCATAGTTACACCCCACAACCCCTGCTACTATACATATTGGAACAATTACTAGAGCTTGCGCACACTAATTAAATTACTAGGTACTTTCGTTTCCTGGGAATGATTCTAATGTTCATGGGAATATGATGTTGCCTAAAATAGATACATTTGTGTTGATTACTAATGAAGGGCCTAGCATGGACAAGAGGGATAAACACTAGAGAAGGATCAAGCATGGATATGAAGGTGCGCGTGAAGGGAACCAGAAGGATGTTTCTAGTGGAGTTTTCACCACTTTGAAGGCTTCATGATCACATACAAGGACATGGAATAAATAAACAAGATGCCCTCTCATAAGTTTCGTCCATAGTTTATTATAGGTGTCGCGGCACCTTAATTTTGGGCCAGGACCTTGTAATTTTGAAATACTATTTAGTAGGCCAGTTTAGAGTCTGTATTGTAGGGGATATGACTCGGGAGGTGTTTTAGTCCCACCTTGACAAGGGTGGACGAGATCCCCCTCCCTTTTCCCCTATAAATACAACCCTTAAGGCACCGTTTAGACTTGGGTTTTGTTTAGATTAAAGTTTGCCATAGCTACAACTCACGTCCTTCGTTTGTGTTCAATGACCACACCAAGACGTCACGGAATCCCACTTTTGTTAATAAAGTGTTCCTTTTATATTCGCAATATCCAGATTACAACTTTAGTTTCTTACTTTTTCTTTGTTTGCATCCAGGAAATAGACCTTTGTGGTCAAATTGATCATGCTATTGCGTGGTCAATAACCTATTGAAGTTATTTTAGGATTACTAAGACGCGACATCCTCGCACGTTCGTAGTCAGATCATCAAAGTCTACTCCACAAAAAACAGAAGTCACTATTTCATCAAAAGACGGGACACCTTTGTCTCTATCAACGTGCAAGATGGCATAGTGTATGCCAAGTTCTTCGCTTATCCTTCAAGAACTATCGTGCCAATAATACCCATGCTACTACAAGCATGGCACCATACACTCAAGCTACACCCACTAGTGGTGCTACACCATGTTCAAGGTCATTGGGGACAACATCAACTCGTCCTCCTCCTACTACAAGTTCATCCAAGCATCGCGCTTCATCAACTATAACTACTTCAACATACCCCCAATGATAAAACAAGCCAAATACAATGCTTCAGTTGCAAAGGTTGTGGCTAGAATATATTTGAGTGGCCTACAAGGATAACTATGATCCTCAACGCGAATGTTGAATATGGCTATATAAATATGAATTGGAAGCATTGGGACATGTGTCTATCCATCGCCTATGAATGAAACCGAAAATGGGCAAGCCATTGTTACAATGATTCGAGCCTGGCTCGTTTTCTCAATTTTTAACTCTTCAACAACAAAACAAGATGATAAATGATGTCATGTCTTGCATACCAAAGAGGGAATCCAAGGGAAATCCATCAAGGTTATCATCAATGGAGGAGGTTGCCATAACATGGCTAGAGAAGAGCTTTGTTCCAAGTTGTACCTTATCACCCTCTCCCATACGAAGTTGAATGGTTAAGAAACTCCAACACTATACAAGGGGACCACACGATGGAAGTATTATTCGATATATGCACCTATGAACACACATTGGAATGCAACGTGGTTACCATGTCCGTGTGCCACCTTCTTTTGGGATGTCGATGGCAATATGACCGTCGGGTCATAAATAATGGTCGCACCAACCATTATAGCTTTAAATGTAAGGGCAAGGAGTATGTGATTTGTACTATGTCTCCAAGTCAAGTCATGTGCGACACACAACAAGCTTCAAACCATCATGGAGAGTATACTGAGTGAGAGATTGACCATAAAAGGTGAGTGAGCCCCACAAGAAAAAAAATGAGTGCATCCATGATGAGTGATCAAAAAGACATAGTGTTATTAGCTACCAAAAGAGATTTGGGGGAAGTGAGTGAGAACCCAACCGATGTCCTTCACTTGTACACTTGTACAAAGATGAGATTATTACAACTAAAACCTTGCAACATATCCCTAATGACTTGTCTCAAGTTTTGCAGGAGTTTGAGGATGTGTTTCCCTCGGAGCTACCATCGGGGCTGCCTCCTCAATGAGGGATGTAACACCTCATCCCCGGTGCACCACTACTAAAGCGACCTCCTTACCTTGACAATCCCAAGGAGACAAAAGAAATACAATGAGCATGTGTTGTGATTGTCGCCCTATCAACAATATTACTACTCCCTCCGCTCCTAAATATAAGGTGTATACTTTTTCGAGAAGTCAAACTTCTTTGTCTTTGACCAAATTTATAAACAAAAATATCAATGTCTAGAATATCAAATCGATATCACTAGATCACCATGTAATATATTTTTCATATTTTATATATTTAGTATTTTAAATCTTTATATATTTTGTGATAACATTTGTTAAACATAAACAACATTTTACTTCTTGAAAAACTAATACATGTTACATTTAGTAATGGTGGTGTGTTATATATAGACATCCTGTTCCACGTCTCGATGGTATGCAAGATGAACTGAGATGTTCCAGCATTTTTTCCAAATTTGATCTTACAAATGACCATCAAATTCGTATGCAAGTTGGAGATGAATGAAACCAATTTAAAAACAAAATTTGGTCTATGTGGGTGGTTAGTGATGCTCTTTACCTTATCAACTACTCCTTCACTTGATGAATCATTTTCTTCTCAACCTTACTGGTAAATGTGTGGTAATGCACTTTGGTTATACTCTTGCTTATAGAAAATCTCCTGATGAACATGTGTTACAAGTCAAGCAAGTATTGCAAGTGCTATGGAATGAATAACTTTATGCTAATCTTTATAAGTGCATGTTTTCCACCAACAAACTCATTTTCTCGGGATTTATTGTATCTTCCACCTGCATTGAAGTGATTAAAACTAATAATGACACTATTAAATCTAGGCCTTAACCTACTTGAATCAAGTGTGTATTTTCCTTGGCTAAGCATTCGTGCAACATCCCAAAATGATGTTGGTAGATTGCTTCAAAAATGCATGCTTTTAAGCAAGAAAAATGAACCCTTCATTTGTCGAGTTTGACAAGATAAGGCCTTCAATGATCTCAAGAATTGTTTAACTCATACACATTTGCTTATATAGCTTAATTTTGATAACACTTTTTAAGTTGAATGTGATTCTAGTGGCACCGACATTGGTGGTGTGTTAATGCAAGACAAGCGATCATTAGCTTATTTTAGTGAGTAAATTTCTGGCGCTCAATTGAACTTTCCCATCTATGATAAAGAACTATATGCTTTAGTGTGTGTTTTACAAGTTTGGTAACATTACCTTCATCCTAGGGAAACTTTTATCTATTCGGAGCATGAAACTCTGAAGTACCTGAAAGGTCAATCCAATTTGAATAGACGTTATATACTAAATGGAGTGAATATATCAAATATTTCACATATGTCATCTTATACAAGAGGGTAAAGAAAATGTTGTAGCGGATGCTCTTTCAATAAAATGCATGTTATTCACACAACTTGAACTCAGTGTTGTTGACTTTATCAAAGCTTCTACCATGCGTCGATGGTCCCTTCAAGGTGCTACAAAAGGATCAATGATAACACATACAATATTGACACCCCCTCAACAAGTACTCCATGAGTGACAGCTTCAACGTCACCAACTTGGTGCCTTTCCATAGTGATGATCTTCTCAATCTAAGAGTAAATCTTTCCCAAGGGAGGAGATGATGTAGAGAACCCCATGGACATCACCATGGATTCTACACCAACACCCCAAGAACCAAGTGGACCGTGAATAGAGCACGAGCATGTGCCATTGCAAATGAGTCAACTCGCTCTATCAACTACCCTTAATTTCATATGAGACATGGTTACTACCTCAAATGGAGACCCTACGCACTCTCGGGTACTAAGGAAGAAACCATGGGCAAGCTAGGCAACAAGTCCAAGCCATGGAAAAAGAGGAGCACCGAGGATAAGAAGAGAATGAGAAGAAACCTGAAGCAAGCAGTACTATGCAACTGGTATTACTGGCCCTAGAGACACTGATATTATCGCAAGGACAAGAGGTACTACCGACCCTAACGTCCCCATCACTTCCATGATTAGTAACGTCCTACCCTGGTAGCACTTATGTGGTTGTTTTTAAGAGACACTTCACGGGTCCCGACACGAAACTACGACCTATTTTCAAATAAGTGATACTATGAACCCTACCACTGATACTATCGACTTGCCCGAGTGCATTGCAAAGGGCCATGACCCATGTACTCCTCTACCACCCACTAGCCCCCTAGGTTATAAGTACTCATCTCCTGCATCTTCTAAATTAGGGTTAGCAGGGTATAATAGATGAATTAAAGAGGGCTTTTCTCACCTACATACTCCATTGGAGATCAAGACCTCCATTGGAGAAGAATCCCAAAGGATTATCAAGACCTCGTCTTCCTCTTATAGATTTGGAGAAGATTATCCCCAAGACCTCATCTCCCCTAATGGATATGGGAAGAATGCACAATGTTACTTGTTTCCCTTGATGCTTATGCATCATGTGGTACTTGTGTGGTGTGCCCAGACAATACATGTGTGATTGGGGACTTATTTGAGTGTTCTTCCATTCTTCTTGAGTTCCACTTGATCCCCTCCACGATTGTGAAAGATTGGACCACAAGGACTTCCCCTACATCATATAAAACTTGCCATCAGTGAGTGATGATCGGTGGTTCTCTATAGTAGGGGTTGGGATGGTGTGGGTTAGCTACCCAAAATACTCGACCAGGACAACATAGGCCCGACATGGTGATAGCGGTGAGGCGTGTGTAAGCACGGGACACATCGACACATCAGGACACTAGTGGTCAGACTTATTGTCACACAAAGTGTAAAGAGAATGTTGAAGCAGTGTTGGCAAGTACCGTGATTTAGTTGATGGCTATGTCTAGCAAGGTGTGCACATTTGGAGATGGACAAGAATCGACCATGGAGGATATGAAAAAGTGTGCAAACTGTGAATGTCAAAAGGATGAAGATTACATGGCCGTATATTCATTGGTGTTTCGTGCACATGGTGAAGTGCAAATGCAAAGGTAGAGGGAGACACGGTGTTATAGTTCTGCGACATATAAAAGACTATCCGAGAAAGGGTGAGACAACTACAAATTTGACTCGATGTGACTAAAGAGTAAAGAGTAAGAAAATAATCTATCAAGTTTAGACATTTAGTCATAGAGAGGATGGTGAGTTTAGAAACTTTTTTACGTGAAATCCAATATGCGAGTTGTTCATATTGACGCTGGTCAGGAAAGAAACTATCATGGAGATGATACAATGGTGTTATTGAGTTTGATGAATCTATGGTCGATGTGTGAAGCGTTGAAAGAATACTCCAGGAAGTGAAAACACAACACAAGAGTTCAAAAGAACCTGATTTTCGTAAGAGCTTTGACTACTATGGAGGGAAAAAATAACTATAGGGCTACAAGAAAAGCTCCAGGCTCATAAGTCGCTCGAGATCAACTTGCGTTTTGGCTCGACTCAAGGTTGACTCGAAAATAAATGACTTGAGTATGAACATTTTATGTAGATCGATCAAGAAACGAGATGATCTTGAGCCAATATTCGCTCGCTCGATTTTAGCTCGATGGCTCGGCTTAACATCATTACGTTAAATGATCATGTGATATATTAAATGAAAACAACATAATTTATTACCATATATATTGTTCATGAGTTTTCCCATTTTACTTATTAGCAAACATGGATGTTTATTTAAGTGTAGAGGAAATTTAGGCCTTATTATGGTACGTGATTGTGTGTGTGTTAATATCCTATTGCTTTTGGCCAGAATTCCCAAGCATCACCCTCCTTCGTTTTCCTATCTTTCTTCCACGAAGAGCATCATCTACTGCAAGATGAGCTCTCACAAGAACGAAGATATGGTTGTACAATCGATCGCAGAAAGCCCCTTTTCCATTCTCATATTGAATGATATCTGAATACTTTTGATGTTCTTTCTTAAGATTTGAGTTATGATTACACTATTGTAAACCGAAGTGAACAACTCTTATACTAGGTATAGTCACCACTCTGGCTTGGCATATTTAGAACATAGCCACATCTGTTAGTCTAACACGTCCGCCTCCAGCCCTTTGTAAGCACCGAGGTGCATATGATGGGCATGTCTACCGAAGCGGCATGCGATAGGCGAAGGATAGTTTATAAAGGCTAGCAGAAGTGGTGTGTTTCAAAACGTAGTTGGGCCGTAGTACCATGAGTGGGATGTGGGCTTTGTAATAGTGTAGGAGACGCGTTTATAAGAGGATGAGCCGCGATGTGGTCGGCATCAATCGAAATAACAGAATATTCCTTGCTTGCTTTGTTTGCTTCCCTCTCACGCTCGCTCTTATCCTGTCCTCCTCTTATTCCTCCTCTTGAATTTCAAATCCAGCCCCAGCTTTGATTCTCAAGCTCAAACTCATCACCGGTATGTTAGTTCGCCGCTGGGTCATGACAATATGGTATCAGTGTCGTCGGTCCTCAGCGCTCAAAACTTTTCTTGAATCGTGCCTAGCAAATCCGACGCGAAGGTGACGGATCACCCTAGGGTTCGATCTATGTAAATCTGGATCTGAGGTGCATTGATTTGGGAACAATCAGGGAGACTTTCAAGCCAAACCCACAGACGCGCTGCCTAGCCAAGCAGATGGCAGAGTTCAAAGAGAAGATGCTACAAGAGTTCGCCGATCTCCGCGCAGTGCAGTGCAAGCTCGATGTGGTGAAGGGAATTTGCGCTTAGCTAGAGGCACTCGACGTCAACCTGACCGAGCAAGAGACCCGTCTGGATCAGGTACAGATGAAGGTGAATATCACATGTGATGCAATTGGCAGGGCACAACAGGGGCAGTCGTTCTCCATGCCTGGTGGCAAACAGCCACAGGGGCTAGGCAACAGGGAGATCTCATCACCAACCGCATATGAGGTGTCGGACGGGATACTAGGAGCAGCACTAGTGTTACTCACGCAACGACTACCTCCGATTCGTTATCCACCAGTACACGTGCATGGGTCAAATCCTAAACAACAGATGCAACCTATTATAGAGGAACAAGGGACCAAACGTGGTTGGATGCCTAAAATGGATTTTTCTAGGCTTGATGGTATTGAGGTCAGGATTTCACTGGATAAGTGTGAGGCATTTTTTCAATTGTATAGCATTCCAGAGAATTTTAAAGTTACTTTTGCATCCTTACATTTGGCTGATAAGGCTGCTCACTCATACGAGTCAGTTAAGCAGTTTGGAGAAGTTTACTCCTGGGAAAGGTTTTGTGCAACAGTTATACAGGAATTTGATGTTAATGTGTACAGGCAAAAATGGAAGAGTTATTGTCACTAAAGCAAGTGGACATTGTGGAAGTGTACAAACAACAATTCTTGCAGTTAGTATATCATGTGAAGTTGTATGAACCGGTTCTTAGTGATACATTTCTGGTCACAAGGTTTACCATGGGTTTGAAAGAGGAATTGAGGAATGTGGTGGAGCTTCAAATTCCCACTGCAGTACAACTTGCAGCAATGTATGCCTTTGTGCAGGAAGGCTTGTTGTTGAAACAGAAACAACCAAGGGCTTACTATGGGAAAACTGCATTTGGCAATTTGAGAACAAAAGTCAATTGTCTACAAGCGAATTATGGAAAGCTAAACAGTTGAAGCAGTACAAATGTGCCAATGGTTTGTGCTACAAATGTGGGGAGAAAATCATACCTGGTCACACTTATTATTAGCATGTTGTGCGTGGGGGGCAACTAAAGGTTGCAGACCTGGTGGATCCTCATGAGATAATTTCTGATGTTGTGTTAGATGCTCTGGTCACACACAGTTCTAAAGAATGTGCAACTATTTCTACTACTGCATTACCTCGTGCAGCTCATCCTTAAACAATCCAGTTGAGAGCACTGGTAGGGAATCAAGTGGTTCTCATACTGATTGACTCTAGAAGCAAACACACTTTTGTTCATTAGGCCTTACTGAATAGGATAGCAGTCAAAACTAAAAACTGTCAATGCCTCTATAGGTTAGAGCGACAAATGGAGAATTGGTGTCCTGTACTGACATAGTGCCCCAGTTGACTTGGTCGATACATGGGCACAATTTCAGTAATGTCATGCAAATATTTACTTTGGGTGGACATGACATAATTCTGGGTATGGACTGGTCGGAACAGTGTCGAATGATGAAATGACACTGGGCTGAAAGATGGATACAATTTCAACATGAAGGTAAAGAAATCAAACTGCAAGGAGTCATACAAGTGCAACAAGACCAGCTCAAATGGATATCTGCTGACAACTCATCAAGTGGGAAAAAGGCAATGATGTATGGGCTACAGCTATTTTGAATCACATTGTTATGACACCATGTGTGGAAATACCTCCTGTAGTTCAACAGTTCTTAGCAAAGAATCAAACGGTGTTTCAAGACCCTAAAACACTATCTCGTCATAGAGCATTGGATCACTCTATTCACCTAATCCCTCATGTTGTACCAATGAATTGCAGGCCATATAGATACTCTCCACTGCAAAAAGTTGAAATTGAAAGGCAAGTTGCATAAATGTTGAAGTCTAGTTTGATTACACCCAGCATAAGTCCCTTTGCTTCTCCTGTTCTCCTGGTCAAGAAAAAGGATGGTACATGGAGGTTCTATGTGGACTACAGAAGGTTAAATTCTTTAACCATCAAAAATAAATTTCCTCTAACAATAATTGATAAATTACTGGATGAATTAGGGGGCACTAAGGGGTTTTTCAAGCTGGACCTTAGAGCTACGTACCATCACATCAGACTGAAAGAGGGGGATGAGTTTAAGACTGCTTTTAGAACACATCATGGGAAATTTCAGTTCAGAGTGGTTCCTTTTGGTTTGGCCACGGCTCGAGGAACATTTCAGTGTCTGATGAACTTTCTGTTTGTGGATCCTAATAGAAAATATGTGTTAGTTTTCATGGATGACATACTCGTTTTTAATCAAATATTTGAGGAACACCGAGACCATCTGTAATCTATGTTTGACATTCTAAAAGAACATCAGTTATTCGTAAAGGAAAGCAAATGTGCTTTTGCCCGGCAATCTATGGAATACCTGGGTCACATTATATCTGACAAAGGGCTGGCAACTGATCCTACTAAGACTGAAGCTATGCTGAAATGGCCTATACCAACAAGGGTCACTGAGTTGAGGGGGTTCCTAGGGCTCACTTGATATTACAGGAAGTTTGTACGAAACTATGGACTACTAGCTCAACCTGTGACTGCTTTGCTCAAGAAACAAGCTTTTGTATGGTCTAACTTTGCCCAACAAGATTTTGAAAGCCTCAAACAAGCTATGGCCAACACTCCCGTACTAGCCCTGCCAAATTTTGAGAAAACTTTTGTGGTGTAAACTAATGCATGTAAGACTTGAGTAGGGGTTGTGTTGTCTCAAGGACACCCTATTGCTTACTACACCAAAGCTTTAGATGTGGCTAGTTAGAAAACTTCCATCTATGAAAAGGATTTTTTGGCTATTATGATGGCAGTGGACAGATGGAGATCTTATTTGTCCAGAGCACCTTTTGTCATCAAAACAGATCATCAGAGTTTGTGTCATCTAGGGGATCAACATTTAACTTCAGATCTTCAGAGAAAAGCAATGACAAAACTGGTGGGACTAGAGTTTACTATTCAGTACAAGAAGGGTGTGGAGAATACAGTAGCACATGCTTTATCTAGAGTGGCTCACCTTTTTGTTGCTCAGTCCATATCAACAAGTAGACCACTCTGGCTGCAAGAGATTTTGAGTTCCTGCACCGTGGATCCTTTGGATTAGAACATGTTGCAGAAAATGGCCTTGGATGCCAATGCTTGCCCTAGGTTCCAACTGCAGGAGGTACTCATTAAACATGAGGACAAGATATGGGTAGAAGCAAATACTGGACTTCAAACCAAGCTCGTTCAAGCTTTTCACGCCAGTCCCATAGGTGGACACTCGGGCATTTTATCCACATATCACAGAGTTAAGCAATTGTTCAGTTGGCAAGGTTTGAAATCAGCACTGGAAATTTTTGTCAAACAATGTTGTATCTGCCAACAGGGTAAACATGAACTGTGCAAAAAAAAAATAGGTATGCTCTGATACGTCTCAAACGTATCTATAATTTTTGATGGTTTCACGCTGTTATCTTGTCAACTTTGGATGTTTTATATACCTTTTATATCTTTTTGGGGACTAACTTATTAATTCAGTGCCAAGTGTCTGTTCCTGTTTTTTCTGTGTTTTTGACTCTTTTCAGATCTGATTTTGGAACGGAGTCCAAACAGAATAAAATCCCCAAAATGAATTTTTCCAGAACAGAAAAAGATCGGGGGACTTGAAGGCCAAGGAAGGAGGCCCACGGGGAACCCACAAGCCCTGTAGCCGCGGCCAGGGGGCCGCGGCTACCAGGCTTGTGGCCTCCCTGGAGCTCCCCTACACTAGCTCTTTCGCCTATCTATTCCCTAAAATCCCAGAAAAAATAAGGGCGTCCACGAAACCACTTTTCCGCCGCCGCAAGCTTCCGTTTCCGCGAGATCTCATCTGGAGACCCTTCCCGGTGCCCTGCCGGAGGGGACTTTGGAGCTGGACGACTTCTACATCAACATCACTGCCTCTCCAATGACTCGTGAGTAGTCTACTTCAGACCTACGGGTCCGTAGTTAGTAGCTACATGGCTTCTTCTCTCTCTTGGATCTTCAATACAAAGTTCTCCATGATCTTGATGGAGATCTATCCGATGTAATCCTCTTTGGCGGTGTGTTTGTCGAGGTCCGATGAATTGTGGATTTATGATCAGATTATCTATGAATTATATTTGAGTCTTTGCTGATTTCTTATATGCATGATTTGATATCCTTGTAAGTCTCTCCGAGTCTTGGGTTTTGTTTGGCCAACTAGATCTATGATTCTTGCAATGGGAGAAGTGCTTGGTTTTGGGTTCATACCGTGCGGTGACCTTTCCCAGTGACAGAAGGGGCAGCAAGGCATGCATCATGTTGTTTCCATCAAGGGTAACAAGATGGGATTTCATCATAGATATGAGATTGTCCATCTACATCATGTCATCTTGCTTAAGGCGTTACTCTGTTCTTATGAACTCAATACACTAGATGCATGCTGGATAGCGGTCGACGTGTGGAGTAATAGTAGTAGATGCAGAAAGTATCGGTCTACTTGTTTTGGACGTGATGCCTATATGTATGATCATTGCCATAGATAACGTCATGACTTTGCGCGGTTCTATCAATTGCTCGACAGTAATTCGTTCACCCACCATCTACTTGCTTTCATGAGAGAAGCCACTAGTGAACACTATGGCCCCCGGGTCTACTCACAATTATCATCTCAGCTTTTACTTTTACTTTGCTTTGTTTACTTTTTTCTTTCAATTCTCACTTTGCAAACAATGTAAAAGGGATTGACAAGCCCTTCATAGCGTTGGGTGCAAGCTCTTTGTGTTTGTGCAGGTACTTGTGACTTGACGCGATCCTCCTACTGGATTGATACCTTGGTTCTCAAACTGAGGGAAATACTTACCGCCGCTGTGCTACATCACCCTTTCCTCTTCAAGGGAACACCAACGCAAGGCTCCAAGGCCGCGGGGGAATCCTTTGCATATTTGCCAAGGAAATCCCTATAGGCGTAGCCAACAGCAGAAGGATTTCTGGCGCCGTTGTCGGGGAGAGATCAAGTCAAGATCTATCCAAGTAAGTGTCACAAAATCATCTCTTGCATTCACCTTTTTTGCCAGTTGCCTCTCGTTTTCCTCTCCCCCACTTCACATTTGCCGTTTTCATTTGCCTTTCTCCTTTGCCGTTTTCATTTGCCTTTTGCCGTTTTCCTTTGCCAGTTTTCTTGCTTGCTTGTGTTCTTGTTTGTTTGTTGAAGTCATCATGGCTGAAAACACCAAACTTTGCGACTTCTCGAATACTAATAATAATGATTCTATTAGTACTCCGATTGCTCCCGCACTAGTGCGGAATCATATGAAATCAACGCTCCCTTGCTGAATCTTGTTATGAAAGAGCAATTTTCTGGCCTTCCTAGTGAAGATGCCGCATCCCATCTTAATACTTTCATTGAACTTTGCGATATGCAAAAGAAGAATGATGTGGATAATGATGTTGTTAAATTGAAACTTTTTCCGTTCTCTTTGCGAGATCGTGCAAAAACTTGGTTTTCTTTTTTGCCTAAAAATAGTATCGATTCTTGGAATAAGTGCAAAGATGCTTACATATCCAAGTATTTTCCGCCGGCTAAGATTATCTCTCTCCGTAACGATATCATGAATTTCAAGCAACTTGATCATGAACACGTTGCACAATCTTGGGAGAGGATGAAGTTAATGATTAGAAATTGTCCCGCTCATGGCTTGAGTTTGTGGATGATTATACAAATTCCTGGAAATCACGTTAGGAGAAGCTACAAAACTCCTAGACAATATCATGACCAACTACTCTCAGTGGCACACTGAAAGGTCACCTGCTAGCAAAAAGGTACACGCTATAGAAGAAATTAACTCGCTTAGTGCTAAGATGGACGAGTTTATGAATTTGGTTGCTAGTAGAAATGCTCCTTTAGATCCTAATGACATGCCACTATCTTCCTTGATTGAGAGTAGCAACGCTAGTTTGGATGTTAATTTTGTTGGTAGGAACAATTTTGGCAACAACAATGCTTTTAGAGGAAACTATGTTCCTAGGCCTTTTCCTAGTAACTCCTCTAACAATTACGGCAATTCCTACAACAACACTTATGGAAATCATAACAAATTATCATCTGATTTAGAGAGTAATATCAAAGAGTTCATCAACTCTCAAAAGATTTTCAATGCGTCCATAGAGGAAAAACTACTAAAAATAGACGATTTGGCTAAGAGCGTTGATAGGATGTCTTGTGATATTTATGCTTTGAAAGTTAGATGTGCTCCTCCCAAGGTTAACTTGGATGAAACTTTAAAAGCTATGCGTGTCTCCATGAATGAGAGCAAAGAAAGAACCGCCCAAACCCGCGCTAGGCATGAATGGTTTGAAAGGCTGTGTTCTAGTGATGCAAATCACGAAGATCTTAAAGTGCTTGGTGTGACTCCTCTTTAATCTTTGTTTTCGCGTGTCAAACCTATTGATGAAGGGGCTAGATATGAATCCACTTTGGTTGAAAAACGCCCCAATGATTCGGAGTCCACCTATCTTGATGATAAAGGTGTGGAGAGTGGAGTACAAGAAATCAAAATATTGGGTAGTAATGAAACTCCCACTTTAGATTTCAAGGAATTCAATTATGATAGTTGCTCCTTGTTTGAATGCATTTCCTTGATGCAGTCCATTGCAAACTCTCCACATGCTTATAGCCCAAGCAAAGCCTTTACCGCGCATATCGTAGATGCTATGATGAAATCTCTTGAATAGAAACTCGAATTAGAAGTCTCTATACCTAGAAAACTTCATGATGAGTGGGAACCTACTATCAAAATCAAAATCAAAAACTATGAATGCAATGCTTTGTGTGATTTGGGTGCTAGTGTTTCCTTGATTCCAAAGTCTTTATGTGATATTCTTGGTTTTCATGAGATTGAAGAGTGTTCTATTAATTTGAATCTTGCGGATTCTACTGTCAAGAAACCCATGGGAAGGATCAATGATGTTCTTATTGTTGCAAATAAGAACTATGTACTCATGGATTTCATTGTACTTGACATAGATTGCAATCCTTCATGTCCTATTATTCTTGGTAGACCTTTCCTAAGGACTATTGGTGCTATCATCGATATGAAGGAAGGGAATATTAGATTTCAATTTCCTCTAAAGAAGGGCATGGAGTATTTTCCTAGAAAGAAAATAAGATTGCCTTATAAATCTATGATGAGGGATACTTATGGTTTGAGCACCAAAGATGACTATACGTGATTCCATCATCTTATGCCTAGCTAAGGGCGTTAAACAATAGAACTTGTTGGGAGCCAACCCAACAAATCTATCCTTTTTCTTTCTGTTTTGTGTTTTCCACACTTTCATAATTCTGATATGGTTGTGTTTTTTGTGTTCCTTTTGCGTTTGTGCCAAGTAAAACCGTTATGATTAGTCTTGGGGATGATCGTTTGAGTATGCTGGAAAAGACAGAAATTTTCTGCTCACGAAAAGAATTTTCATTTTTTTCTGTGAGAGCTTTTGAGTTGATTCTTTTTCCTGCTGATTGCTACGCAAATTCTTCAGATTGTCGTAAGTTTTCAGAATTGTTGAAGTACCAGAAGTATACAAAGTATACAGATTGCTACAGACTGGTCTGCTGTTAACAGATTCTGTTTTTGTTGAGTTGGTTGCTTATTTTGATGAAACTATGGATAGTATCGGGGGGTATTAGCCATGGAAGATTGAAAATACAGTAACCCAACATCAACATAAGTAGTGTTTAAGTTTGCTACAGTACCTAAGGAAGTGGTGATTTGCTTTCTTATACTAATGATATCACGAGTTTCTGTTTAAGTTTCATGTTGTGAAGTTTTCAAGTTTTGGGTGAAGTTCTTATGGACAAAGAGATAAAGAGTTGCAAGAGCTCAAGCTTGGGGATTCCCAAGGCACCCCAAGTTGATTCAAGGATGCCGAAAAAGCCTAAGCTTGGGGATGCCCCGGGAAGGCATCCCCTCTTTCGTCTTCAATCCATCGGTAACGTTACTTGGGGCTATATTTTTATTCACCACATGTTATGTGTTTTGCTTGGAGCGTCGTGTATCGTAGGAGTCTTTTATTTTTGTTGTGTCACAATATTCCTTGCTGCACACCTAGAGATAGAGACATGCACTCACCATGATTTTGTCGATCTTCACTTATATCCTTTGGTTAGACAATTCAGCTCACATGTGTTTCACTTATATCTTTTGAGCTAGTTGATTTTGCTCTATGTGTGTCACTTCTATCTTCTAGAGCACAGAAGCACGTGGCGTGGTAGTTGATCTATGCTATGAAAGTAGTCTCAAAAGGGGTAGTTATCCAAAGGGATATGAAAACTTCCACCTTCATGTGCATTGAGTAGTTAGAGAAGTTTGATTCATCTCAATTAGTTTTGAGTTGTGGTTGTGGTAATATTGAAGTTATACTAGTAAGGTGTTGTGGATCTAGAAATGCTTGTGTTGAAGTTAGTGATTCCCGTAGCATGCACATATGGTGAACCGCTATGTGATGAAGTCTGGGCATGATTAGTTTATTGATTGTCATCCTTTGTGTAGCGGTCGGGATCGCGCGATGGTTTATACCTACCAACCCTTCCCCTAGGAGTATGCGTTGAATGCTTTGTTTCTATTACTACTAAAACTTTTGCAACAAGTATATGAGTTCTTCATGACTAATGTTGAGTCCATGGTTTAGATGCACTTTCACCTTCCACCATCACTATCTTCTTTAGTGTCGTGCAACTTTCGCCGGTGCATAAATCCACCATTAGCCTCCCTCAAAACAGCCACCATACCTACCTACTATGGCTTTTTCAAAGCCATTCCGAGATATATTGCCATGCAACTACCACCATGACATGTGCCATAGCTTCTACATTGCCATTGCATGATCATAAGATAGCTAGCATGATGTTTCCATTGATGTCTATGTCATGCTAGATCATTGTCACGGTACACTACCGAAGGCATTTCATATAGAGCCATCATTGCTCTAAGTTTTGAGTTGTAAGTGTGATGATCATCATTGATGGAGCATTGTCCCATGCGAGGAAATAAAAGAGGCCAGCGAAGCCCATTTACAAAAAGAGGCCAAAGATGCCCACCAAAATAAAATTAAAAAAAAGAGGCCAAAGAGCCCACCAAAAAAATGAGAGAAAAAGAGAGAAGGGACAATGCTACTATATCCTTTCCACACTATTGCTTCATATTAAGCACCATGATCTTCATGATTGAGAGTCTCTCATTTTGTCACCACCATATAGCTAGTGGGAAATTTTCATTATATAACTTGGCTTGTATATTACAATGATGGGCTTCCTCAAAATCGCCTTAGGTCTTCGTGAGCAAGCAAGTTGGATGCACACCCACTAGTTTTATTTAAGAGCTTTCACATACTCTTAGCTCTAGTGCATCATTTGTATGGCAATCCCTACTCATTCATATTGATATCTATTGATGAGCATCTCCATAGCTCATTGATATGCCTAGTCAATGTGACCATCTTCTCCTTGTTTGCCTTGCAACCCCCACCACACTCCATTCCACTTATAGTGCTAAAACCATGGCTCAGACTATATGATTTTGTAGGGATAACTTTCTTGGCCAATACCGAGGTTGTGCAAGTTCTAAATTCGTTGTGCAAGGATGATAGAGCATAGCCAGACTATATGATTTTGTAGGGATAACTTTCTTTTGGCCTTGTTATTTTTGAAAGTTCATGATTACCTTGCTAGTTTGCTTGAAGTATTATTGTCTCCACGTCAATAGCAAACTATTGTTTTGGATCTAACGGATCTGAACATTCACGTCACATCAGAGGAGTTACAAAGGACATCTACTCTAGGTAGCATCAAAGCATCAAAAATTCATTCTTTATCACTTCCCTACTCGAGGATGGGCAGGAGTTAAGCTTGGGGACGCTTGATACGTCTCGAACGTATCTATAATTTTTGATGGTTTCATGTTGTTATCTTGTCAACTTTGGATGTTTTATATACCTTTTATATATTTTTTGGGACTAACTTATTAATTCAGTGCCAAGTGTCAGTTCCTGTTTTTTCTGTGTTTTTGACTCTTTTCATATCTGATTTTGGAACGGAGTCCAAACGGAATAAAATCCCCGAAATAAATTTTTCCAGAACAGAAGATCGGGGGACTTGAGGGCCAAGGCAGGAGGCCCACAAGGAGCCCACAAGCCCTGTAGCCGCGGCCAGGGGGCCCGCGGCTACCAGGCTTCTGGCCTCCCTGGAGCTCCCCTGTCCTAGCTCTTTCGCCTATATATTCCCTAAAATCCCAGAAAAAATAAGGGCGTCCACGAAACCACTTTTCCGTCGCCGCAAGCTTCATTTCCGCGAGATCTCATCTGGAGACCCTTCCCGGTGCCCTGCCGGAGGGGACTTTGGAGCTGGAGGGCTTCTACATCAACATCATTGCCTCTCCAATGACTCGTGAGTAGTCTACTTCAGACCTACGGGTCCGTAGTTAGTAGTTAGATGGCTTCTTCTCTCTCTTGGATCTTCAATACAAAGTTCTCCATGATCTTGATGGAGATCTATCTGATGTAATCCTCTTTGGCGGTGTGTTTGTCGAGATCCGATGAATTGTGGATTTGTGATCAGATTATCTATGAATTATATTTGGGTGCAAGCTCTTTGTGTTTGTGCAGGTACTTGTGACTTGACGCGATCCTCCTACTGGATTGATACCTTGGTTCTCAAACTGAGGGAAATACTTACCGCCGCTGTGCTACATCACCCTTTCCTCTTCAAGGGAACACCAACGCAAGGCTCCAAGGCCACGGGGGAATCCTTTGTATATTTGCCAAGGAAATCCCTATAGGCGTAGCCAGCAGCATGCTCCAACCACTGCCCATACCTGATAGCCCTTGGCAAGAGATTAGTATAGATTTCATTGAAGGTTTGCTTAAGTCTGATGGATACTCAGCCATACTGGTGGTGGTTGATCGTTTCACCAAAGTGAGTCACTTCTTACCATTAAAACACCCATTCATTGTTGCCTCGGTAGCCAAGCTTTTCCTCAACAACATTATCAAGTTACATGGTCTACTTCTAGTTATTGTGTTTGACACAGACAAAATTTTCACTAGTGCTTTCTAGAAGGAATTGTTCAAGCTGTGGGGTACAGAATTGCACATGAGCACAGCTTATCACCCACAGACAAATGGCCAAACTGAGAGATTAAATCAATGCTTATAAATGTACTTGAGGTGTGATGTGCATGATTTTCCAACAAAGTGGATTGTGTGGTTACCTCAGACAGAATTGTGGTATAACACAATCTATCACTCTTCATTGGGTTGCACTCCTTACAAAGCCCTATATGGCCATGATCCAAATGTAGGACAGCTCGTGGGTCATCGCAGCTCTAGTAATGCAGATGTGCACACCTAGTTAAGTGAACATACTTAGCATACAACAGCAGTGAAAGAACATCTGGCAAAAGCTCGGTGCAAATACAAACACTTTACTAACAAGACACGTTCAGAAAGAGTGTTTACTACGGGAGAAATGGTGTACCTGCGTTTGCAACCATATGCACAATCTTCAATGGTGAAAAGGTCGTGTCCTAAGCTAGCTCTGAAATACTTTCGGCCATACAAGATTCTCGAAAAAATTGGGGAAGCTACCTATAGATTAGACTTACCTAGAGGGAGTTTAGTGCATCATGTGTTTCATGTGTCAGCAAAGGCCATGTGACATTGAACTGCCAGTAGTTTTAATTTCTTAGTAGTCAGCAAAAGCTCAGCTCAAAGGCCATGTGACATTGAACTTCCAGTAGTTTTAATTTTTTTTAAACAGAAGCAAACGATTTGCTTCATCTCATTAATTAAGGAGGAGAGAATATGAATAGTCGGTTATGTGGACACACAGGCCAAAAGCAAAAAGTATGTTTACTCTCCCGGAAAAAGACTCCCTAGGTGCATATCCCTTGTTTTCACCCATAGTTGCACCTCCATCTTGCAGTAACAACAACAAAGCTTTTAGTTCCAAAAAAACATTAGTGGGCATGGAGGCTTTATTTTGGAAAAAAAATGGCATTCCTCACAATCCAGATTGCCCAACATGTTAACATCTTCACAGAGCGGTAGGCCTTCGTGCTTGTGCCATTGAAGTGTCCTCGCTCGTCCCACCACTTTTCCATGGATGGAAGATCCACCTAGTCCATAACGTGTAGGTGTGGACCCAGCCAAGCTTTGATCATATTCCAAATCTTCACCGTATAGCAACATTTAAACATTAAATGCACGGCCAATTCCAGTTCCCTTTTGCATAGCTGATAGAGGCCACAGTTGGGCCATCCCCTACGAGTGAGTTTGTCTGTCGTCCAGACTCTGTCGTGGATAATTAGCCAGGAGAAGAATTTAATCTTTGGCGGCGCCCAAACTTTCCAGACTAGCCTGGGCATGTCAGACTTGATCATGCCAGCGAATTGCATCATGTACACCGTGGCAGCAGAGTAGTGACTGTTAGCTCTAAATTTCCACCAAATGATATTGTCGCTACCCTCCATCACATGCATCTCCTGAAGTTTGTCCCATGAGTGGACAAATTGTTGAAGGTGGGCAACCGAGAGACCTCCCTGCATGTCGATGTGTCTGATCCAATCATTAATTAAGATGGCCTTGGCGACACTTGCATTCTTTCGTTTTGATAGGTCGAAGATCCCTGGGGCCAAGTCTTTTGGTTTTTATTCCTGCGGCCAAGGTGCATCCCAAAAACTTGCCTTTTGTCCGTTACCCACGGTGACGGTCGCTACGGAATAAAAGAGATCCATGCCATATGCATCGCAGGGGATGCCAAAGCAAACCCATGCTCTTCGAGAATCCATCCATTAGAACCATAGCTAGCGCAACATGAGTGCTCTAGACAATTTGACTAGGTTGAGAACCCCAATCCACCAAGATTTATGGGTCTCCAAACCAGCTCCCAGTTAACCTTGCACTGCCCACCTGACACCGTATTTGTTCCGGCCACAACAAAGCTCTTTGAATCTTAGCTATGACATCTCTTGTCCCCATCGGAGTATCTAGAGCAGTGAGATAATAAATGGCTAGGGAGGAAAGGATAGATTTCACCAAGGTGGATTGACCGATAATGTTGATGTTTCTTCCTTGCCAAGGTGGAAGTTTCTGCACCACTTTGTCCACTAGGAATTGACAAACTGATTTGGTTAGACTGCGAATGGAGAGTGGTAGGCCTCGGTAACGCATCGGGAACCCAGATCGGATGGCTGGGAAGCTTTGAAGGATGTCATCCAGGTCGACATTTGCATAACGGATGGTTGCAACGCTTCTCTTGAGTGGGTTAGCCATGAGCCCCGCCACCTCACCAAAGCTAGATAGTATGGTGGTAAGATTCTAAATGTCCTCTTCAATGGGGGCGACGAAGATGGCCGCGTCATCTACACAGACTGATGTACACATGGAGGTAGCCCGGCCCCGCAACCGGTGAAGAAGGCCTTGATCTGTGGCTTTTTCAAGTAACTGCTATAGGGGATCAATGGACAGGACGAATAGTAGAGGTGAGAGTGCCCTGTCGCAGCCCCTGCCCCATCTTGATCGGCACTCCCAGAATACCATTGAGAAGGACTCTTGAAGATGAATTGGCCAAAAGTGCAGCAACCTAGTTTCTAAATCTAGCGGTGAAACCACGCCTTTGTAGTAAATCCAAAATGTAGTCCCAACGGACGGAGTCAAAGGACTTCTTATTGTCCAACTTTAGAAGCAACGACGAAGTTCGAGACCTATATTGCACTTAGAACTGCGTCCTCAGCGAAGTTATCCCCAAGGATGGATAAATCACAATCATTGAATTCCATGGCTTTCCAGATAAAATATTTAGTGCGAGGTGATCCTTTTTAAAGAATGCAGTGAAGTGATCATGTGCAATCTTTTCATTTTCGTCATGGGAGGTTACCCAGCCAGAGCCGGTGCATAGACGATGAATGATTTTTTTTCTTTTGCGTGCATTGCACCCGAGGTGAAAAAAATTGGTGTTCGTGTCCCCCTCTTCCAGATTTTTAATCCTTGCACATTGCTTCTTCCCGTCCTGCTCCAAATTTGCTAGGCCTATGGCCCTCTGCTTTAGTCTAGTCCTGAGGTTAGCTTCTTGCCATGTGTAGCTGGATTTTTAAGGCCATGGGAGAGGGTGAGTGTGTTGTGCCATGTCGAGTGGAGGATCACTTTTAAGGCCATGTGTAGCTGGATTTTTGCATTGGAGAATAATCGCTTGCTCCAACATTTCAACTTATATCTTGTGCTTCGCATCTTGTGGTACAAAATGTGACACGGCTCAACATGATCAGTGGGAGCTGTCCAAGCCTCATGGACCACCTATTTGAAACCTGGCATCGTGATCCAGAAATTTTCAAACCGGAAGCTTCTTGGTCGTTTTAGCCCGTGGTCCTGAGAGAGTAACAAAGGGCAGTGGCCTGATAGCGAGGACGATAGCACATGCAATAGGTGACTATGGAAGAAGGTGTCCCATTCTGCGTTGTAGGAAAAGGAGTCCAATTTCCTGAGAGTGGGGTTTTGTCGTTCATTGCTCCAAGTGAAACGCCGATTTTGAAGATGAATTTCATTGAGCTCCCTATTGGAAAGAGCCTCCCGAAATTTTTCGATGCGCCTAGCGCTTAAAGTTGGCTTGTTTTTATCGCGAGCTCTGTGAATTCGGTTGAAATCCCTACAGACCAGCCAACGATCACCCGGGGGTGGCTTGTGTCCCAACAACTCAGTGTAAAAGGCATCTTTCTGGATGGAAGCTGTCGGTCCGTAGACCGTCATGATCTTGAAACTCTCATGGGACGCGAGAATGGACAGTCGGCCGATAAACAAAAATCACCCATCTGAATGTTGGAGCAAACAACAATGTCTTCATCCCACAAAAGAAGAATACCACTCCGGGTGCCATGAGCGGGACGGTGAGCAAATTTCTAAAGCCGGTAGCCCCCAAAAAGAAGGTCGTAAATTGGTCGAGCTTAACCAATTTAGTTTCCTGTAGGCACACAATCTGGCACTGCAACACAGCGATGGTCTCATGAACGGTGGCCTTCTTGTCCTAGTCATTTAGGCCGCGGACGTTCCAGCAAAGGATGTTGAAGTCTTGTGTCAACATTGGGGAAAAAAGTGTCCCTAGGCTTTCACAAGGAGAAGGAACCAACTACACGGGGAGCTAAGCTTGCTCGTGGTGAAATTCGTGCACTTGATGTGGCAATTTCTGAAATTGATTTTTCTCAAGTTGGGACAGACTTTACTCGGACACTGATGGATCATTGAATTAGATGTCAAATGCAAAGCTGATTGGGAAACTGAACTGGATACATGTGTTAGGTTTATCTCTCCGCGTGGGCCCAACGGCCCACCGGACCCTTGATCCATATGCGCCCTGATCGGGGGCGCCCAACCCTTTATGGTTGGTGGGCCCCTCTCACCGCGCTATATATAAAGGGGTGTGGAGCCGGCCGCACAACTCACGAGGTTGATCATGCGACGCTGCCACACCCAATATCCCCTTTCGATCTAGGGTTTTTGGTGGTTGTGGCTAGAACCCTTTTTGTTGTGGCGAAAGAGATGGGCCACCGTCGGATCCGATCCGACAGCCCCGATCGATCCACGACGAAACCCTAGCACAGAGCAGGCCTTGGGCCGAAAGTTGACGCGGTCGGGCCAGTTGGGTCGAAGGCAGGAGGCCACATGCCAGTGGGAGCAGACTCGACAGCTTGTGTTGTGCCAAAGTGCCGAGGGGAAATGGGCCGGTTTCGGCCAAGTCAGCTCAAGCCAATATTTTTTCAAAAGTTTGTGTTTTTTGTTCAGATTCTTTGGACAGTTTTGGGTAGATTTGGAAATAGTTAATTCTATGCATATTTTCCAACGAAATTTTTTTTAGAAAATAGAAAAGTAAATAGAAATTTTTCTACAAAGAAAAATAAAAGTTTGTGAAAATAAAAATAAAGATTTTTTTCAGAAAAAGAAAAGTTCATGGATTTTATAAAAAGGATAATAAAGTTCATGAATTTTTATTTTTAACAGAAAAAAAATCCATCAAGTAGAAAAGGTACATGAATTTTATATTCACGTTTTTCGCTGCAAAGTAATTTAACAGTGCTCTTTTATGAAGTAAATAAAAGTTTAGAGAGAATAAACTTTAAGAGCATACTCCCTCCGTCCGGAAATACTTGTCCTAAAGATGCATATAATGAATGTATCTACAATTAAAATAAGTCTAGATACATTCATCTCTAGGACAAATATTTCCGGACGGAGGTAGTATTATAGTGTTTATTGAAATAAATATGGTTTATTTATTTTTCTGACCAACGTTGTTAATAACATGATCATGTTGCATTATTGGAATTAAAGGTGCATTTATTTCTATTATTTGCCCAACGGTAATATTGATTTATTTGCATAGACAACTTTATGTTTAATTCTACCAACGTTAGATTAATGCATATGATTGTTATACTGATATCACTTACATTTTGATTTCAGGAGGCTTCCACCTGATGAGTTGACTAAAAGATGTTCCAACACTCAGCGGTTTTAACTACTCTGAGCGGAGGAAGAAAGTAGACGTGGCTTTTATCTGTGCTGAAGTGGACTCGGTTCTCGAGGAACCACAACCCGTTAAACCTACAGAGCCAGTCAGAGAGGCCGATGATGATGATGATGCATGGACGAAAAAGCAGAGGGATTATGCTCAAGTGGAAATGTCCTACTCCCTCAGCAACTAAAAGTGGCTAAATACTAACAAAAAGTGTCTGGCATTTATAAAGAATACAATTGAGAACGCCATTGTGGGCTCAATTGCAGAGTGCACTTCCGCAGGGGAGATGCTGACAAAGATAAAGAGCCAGTTCAATAGCTCTTCAAATACATACGCCACCCAGTTGATAACACAACTGGTTACATAAAACTACACTGGAGGTGGCCATGGCATTAGAGAGCACATCCTTCGGATGAGAAACACGCCAGCAAAGGTCAAGCCAATGGGCACGGATCTGGAAATCAAACCAGCACTCCTCGTCCACTTGGTCATGGCTTCACTGCCAAAGGAGTTCGAAACCTTTGTTGTGAACTATAACATGTCCCCTGTAACATGGGACATTGAAAAGACAATAGCTATGTGTGTCCAAGAAGAGGACAGACTGAAAGCCTCATATGGTGGTTCAATCAACTTTGTGAAGGACAATAAGAAAAAGAATTTCAGTCAAAACAGCAAAGGTTCTCTTTCGAAGCCACATGGTAAGGGCCCCTCGCATTTTCAGCATCAGCAAAAGCCTCTTCCAGTGGATAGGGACACTTGTATCCACTGCAAGAAGACAGGGCACTACAAAAACGATTGTCCTGATTGGCTAAAGACCATCATGGCAAAGATAGGTAACGCCATCGTTTCCTTTGTTAATGAATCCATGTATCCAGAGTTTTTGAAATCTACTTGGTGGATTGACTCAAGTACAACTGTTCATGTTGCAAACTCTTTACACGGATTTCGTTCGATGAGGATTATGCAAAGGAAAGAAAGAAGTATTGAAGTCGCAAATGGTGTCCAAGCAGAAGTTGAAGCTGTCGGTGACGTCTCCTTTGAGCTAGCCAAATGATTCAAGCTTTTGCTTAGAGATGTTCTATTTGTTCCTTCATGTAATAAAAATTTAATTAGCGTTTGATGTTTGGATAAAGACAATTATGAATGCTATTTTGGACATGGCAAATGTGCCATTTGGTATAATAATGCTTATGTGGGTGATGGTTTCCATCACAATGAGCTTTATTTATTATAACTTTGTGAAAAAAGTGCATTATGTGTGTAGTGTGAATGAGCAAAGTTCCTGTCGAGCAAAGAGCAAAAGAAAAGAAACATAACTCACGACTCCTCGAAGTTATGGCACTGTCGTTTGGGCCATATTTCGAAAGGGATGATAGAAAGACTAACTAAAAGTGAGATTCTTCCTCCACTAGAGTTCTCAGATTTAGAACAATGCATTGATTGCGTTAAAGGAAAGTATGTAAAACAAATTAAAAAGGGTGCAAACCGAAGCACTGGAACACTAGAAAATCATCCACACTAATATATGTGGACTATTTCTTGTGAAAAGTGTGGATGGATATGACTCGTTCACAGATGATTACTTCCGATTTGGTTATATTTATCCAATCAAAGAAAGAAATGAAGCATTGGATAATTTTAAAATATTCAAAGCTGAAGTTGAAAATCAGCTTGACAAAAAGATAAAGATAGTGAGGTCTGACCGTGGGGGGGAGTACTACGGTCGACACACTCCATATGGCCAAGTCCTTGGACCTTTTGCAAAGTTCTTGCAGGAGACTGGCATAGTAGCCTAGTATTCAATGTCGGGTGAGCCTCAACAAAATGGAGTAGCTGAAAGGCGTAACTGTACCCTTATGGATATGGTGCGCAGTATGATGAGTTACTCAAACCTGCCATTGGGATTATGGATGGAGGCGCTTAAAACCGTCATTCACATTCTCAATAGAGCACCAAGCAAGTCGGTGCCCAAAACACCGTACGAGTTGTGGACAGGAGAAGTACCATCCTTGCAACACTTCAAAGTGTGGGGATGTCGAGCTGAGGCAAAGATGTTTAATCCAAATATTGCAAAGTTAGATCCCAAAAGAGTGAGTTGCCACTTCATTGGCTATCCTGATAGATCAAAAAGTTTTTGTTTCTACTGTCCTGAAAGATACACAAAGTCTGTAGAAATGAGACATGTGGTCTTATTAGAGGACGAAATGATGAGGGGGAGCTTGGTAGCTCAAAAAATGATCTTGAGGAGAAGAGGGTGCATGCACCTAATCCGATGATTCAAGAGACATTTTTCGCACTACCTGTTGTAACTCGTGTTGGGGAACGTTGCACGGGAAACAAAAAATTTCTTACGCACATGAAGACTTATCATGGTGATGTTCATCTACGAGAGGGAGCTTGGATCCACATACCCTTGTAGATCGCTAAGTGGGAAGCATTAAGAAACGCGGATGATGTAGTGGTACAGCTTCGTGATTCAAATCACCGTCGTCCCACGATCCGTTCCGATCTAGCGTCAAACGGACGGCACCTCCACGTTCAGCACACATACAGCTCGATGACGATCTCAGCCTTCTTGATCCAGCAAGAGAGATGGAGAAGTAGATGAGTTCTTCGGCAGCATGACGGCACTCCGGTGGTGGTGATAATCTACTCCTGCAGGGCTCCGGCCGAGCTCCGCAGAATTCTGATCTAGAGGAAGAACTACGTGGTATAGGTTTGAGTTCCACGTGGCAAAGTTGTGTCTCAAAAGCCCTAAAACCACCAATATATATAGGACGATGGGAGGGTCTATACTTGGGGCTCAAGGGAGCTCCAAGGGCGCCGGCCGAAGGGAGAGGTGGACTCCCACCCCAATTCGGTTTGGGGGAAGGAGTCCACTCCTTCCTTCCCACCTCCCTCTTTCCTTTTTTTCATTCCTTTGGTATTTTTCCCTTGTGGCGCCATAGCCCTCTTGGGCTGGCCTCACTATCCCACTAAGGGCTGGTGCGTCACCCTAGGGTCACTAGGCTCACTCTCAGGTTGGTGGGCCCCTCCCGGTGAATACCCGGAACCCATTCGTCACTCCCGGTACACTGCTGGTAATGCCCGAAAACTTTCTGGTAACCAAATGAAACCATCCTATATATCAACCTTCGTTTCCGGACCATTCCAGAAACCCTCGTGACGTCCATGATCTCATCCGGGACTCCGAACAACCTTCGGTCACCAACACATATAACTCAACTATACTAGAACATCATCGAACCTTAAGTGTGCACACCCTGCGGGTTCGAGAACTATGTAGACACGACCCGAGACACTCCTCGGTCAATATCCAATAGCGGGACCTGACATCCATATTGGATCCTACATATTCTACGAAGATCTTATCGGTTGAACCTCTGTGCCAAGGATTCATATAATCCCGTACAACATTCCCTTTGTCCTTCGGTATGTTACTTGCCCGAAATTTGATCCTCGGTATCCGTATACCTATTTCAATCTCGTTACCGGCAAGTCTCTTTACTCGTTCCATAGTACAAGATCCCGTGACTTACACTTGAGTCACATTGCTTGCAAGGCTTGTATGTGATGTTGTATTACCGAGTGGGCCCCGAGATACCTCTTCGTCACACGGAGTGACAAATCCCAGTCTTGATCCATGCTAACTCAATGGACACCTTCGGAGATACCTGTAGAGCACCTTTATAGTCACCCAGTAACGTTGTGATGTTTGATACACACAAGGTATTCCTCCGGTGTCAGTGAGTTACATGATCTCATGGTCATAGGAATGAATACTTGACACGCAGAAAACAATAGCAACAAAATGACAGGATCACATGCTATGTTCATAGTTTGGGTCTAGTCCATCACATGATTCTCCTAATGATGTGATCCAGTTATCAAGCGACAACACTTGCGTATGGTCAGAAAACCTTAACCATCCTTGATCAACTGGCTAGCCAACTAGAGGCTTGCTAGGGACTTTTTTTGTCTATATGTCCACACATGTATCTATGCTTTCATTCAATACAATTATAGCATAGATAATAAACGATTATCTTGAAACAGGAAATATAATAATAACTATTTTATCATTGCCTCCAGGGCATATTTCCAAGAGTCTCCCACTTGCACTAGGGTCAATAATCTAGTCTCACATCGCTATGCGATTTACATTGGAATGAATCTAACACCCATATAGTTCTGGTGTTGATCATGCTTCGCTCGTGGAAGAGGTTACTCAGCAGATCTGCTACATTCAGATCCGTGTGCACTTTGCAAATATTTACGTCCTCTCCTTCGACGTATTCGCGGATGAGGTTGAAGCTTCGTTTGATGTGTCTGGTCTTCTTGTGAAACCTTGGTTGCTTTGCTAAAGCAATGGCACCAGTGTTGTCATAGAACAGTGTTATTGGATTTAGTGCGCTCGGCACAACTCCAAGATCCGTCATGAACTGCTTCATCCAAACACCCTCCTTAGCTGCCTCCGAGGCAGCCAAGTACTCCGCTTCACATGTAGAATCTGCTATGACACTTTGCTTGGAACTGCACGAGCTTACCGCATCCCCATTAAGAATAAATACGTATCTGGTTGAGACTTAGAGTCATCCGTATCAGTGTCAAAGCTTGCGTCGACGTAACCTTTTACGACGAGCTCTTCGTCACCTCCATAAGCGAGAAACATTTCCTTAGTCCTTTTCAGGTACTTCGGAATATTCTTGACCATCGTCCAGTGATCCACTGCTGGATTACTTTGAGACCTGCCTGCCATACTAATGGCCAGGCTGACGTCCGGTCTAGTGCACAGCATTGCATACATGATAGACCCTATGGCTGAAGCATAGGGGACGGTACTCATCTTTTCTCTATCTTTCACAGTTACTGGACACTGAGTCTTACTCAACTTTATACCTTGTAATACTGGCAAGAACCCCTTCTTGGACTGCTCCATTTTGAACTTCTTCAAAACTTTATCAAGGTATGTGCTTTGTGAAAGTCCTATCAGGCGCCTTGATCTATCCATATAGATCTTAATGCCTAGAATGTAAGCGTCTTCTCCTAGGTCCTTCGTAGAAAAACATTTGTTCAAGTAATCTTTTACACTCTCTCAAAACTCCACATTGTTTCCAATCAGCAATATGTCATCCACATATAATATTAGAAATGCCACAGAGCTCCCACTCACTTTCTTGTAAATACAAGATTCTCCAACAACTTTTATAAACCCAAATGCTTTGATCACCTCATCGAAGCGCTTATTCCAACTCTGAGATGCTTGCACCAGTCCATAAATGGATCGTTGGACCTTGCATACTTTGTTAGCATTCTTTGGATCGACAAAACCTTCGGGTTGCATCATATACAACTCTTCCTTAAGAAAACCATTAAGGAACACCGTTTTGATATCCATGTGCCAGATTTCATAATCGAAAAATGCAGCTATTGCTAACATGATTCGGACGGACTTAAGCATCTCTACCGGTGAGAACGTCTCATCGTAGTCAACTCCTTGAACTTGTGAAAAACCCTTTGCCACAAGTCGATCTTTATAAACGGTTACATTACCGTCCGCGTCCGTCTTCTTCTTAAAGATCCATTTGTTCTGAATAGCCTTGCGACCTTTAGGTAATACTTCCAAAGTCCATACTTTGTTTTCATACATAGATCCTATCTTGGACTTCATGGCCTCCAGCCACTTGTTGGAATCTGGACCCACCATTTCTTCTTCATATTCGCAGGTTCATTATTGTCTAACAACATGATTGATAAGACAGGATTACAGTACCACTTAGGAGCAGTACGTGATCTTGTCGACCTGCGAGGTCCGATAGCGACTTGATCTGAAGCTTCATGATCGTCATCATTAGCTTCCTCCTCAATCGGCATCACTTCTACAGAGGTTTCCCCCTGCCCTGCGCCACCATCTAGAGGGAGTAGAGGTTCTACAACCTCATCAAGTTCTATCTTCCTCCCACTCAATTCTTTCGAGAGAAACTCCTTCTCAAGAAAAGCTCTGTTTTTAGCAACAAACACTTTGCCCTCGGATCTGAGATAGAAGGTGTACCCAAATGTCTCCTTTGGGTAACCTATGAAGACGCACTTTTCCACATTGGGTTCCAGCTTTTCAAGCTTATGCTTTTTGACATAAGCATCACATCCCCAAACTTTAAGAAATGATAACTTTGGCCTCTTGCCATACCACAGCTCGTATGGTGTCGTCTCAACGGATTTTGACAATGCCCTATTTAAAGTGAATGCAGCTGTCTCTAATGCATAACCCCAAAACGATAACCACAAATCAGTAAGAGACATCATAGATCGCACCATTTCTAACAAAGTACAATTACGACGTTCGGACACACCATTACGTTGTGGTGTTCCAGGCGGTGTTAACTGTGAAACGATTACACATTGTCTCAAGTGAGCACCAAACTCGAAACTCAGATATTCACCCCCATGATCAAAATGTAGGAACTTGATCTTCTTGTTACGATGATTTTCAACTTCACTCTGAAATTGCTTGAACTTCCCAAACGTTTCAGACTTGTGCTTCATCAAGTAGATATATCTATACCTACTCAAATCGTCAGTGAAGGTGAGAAAATAACAATATCCGCCGCGCGCCTCCACACTCATTGGACCGCACACATCGGTATGTATGATCTCCAACAAGCCACTTGCACGCTCCGTTGTTCCGGAGAACGGATTCTTAGTCATCTTGCCCATGAGGCATGGTTCACATGTGTCAAGTGATTCAAAATCAAGTGACTCCAAAAGCCCATCGGAATGGAGTTTCTTCATGCGCTTTAGACCAATATGACCTAAGCGGCAGTTCCACAAAAACATGGTGCTATCATTGTTAACTCTACATCTTTTGGTCTCAATGTTATGTATATGTGTGTCATCACAATCAAGATTCAATATGAACAATCCTCTCACATTGGGTGCATGACCATAAAAGATATTACTCATAGAAATAGAACAAGCATTATTCTCTGACTTAAACGAGTAACCGTCTCGCAATAAACAAGATCCAGATATAATGTTCGTGCTTAACGCAGGCACTAAATAACAATTATTTAAGTTCATGACTAATCCTAATGGGAACTGAAGTGAGACTGTGCCGACGGCGATTGCATCAACCTTAGAACCATTTCCAATGTGCATCGTCACTTCATCCTTCGCCAGCCTTCATTTATTCCGCAATTCGTGCTTCGAGTTGCAAATATGAGCAACAGAACCGGTATCAAATACCCAGGCACTACTACGAGAGTTGGTTAAGTACACATCAATAACATGTATATCACATATACCTCATTTTCTTTGGCCGCCTTCTTATCAGTCAAATACTTGGGGCAGTTGCGCTTCCACTGACCCATCCCCTTGCAATAATAACACTCTGTTTTCGGCTGAGGTACAGCCTTGGGTTTCTTCGTCGGATTTGCAACAGTCTTGCCGCTCTTCTTGGAGTTACCCTTCTTGCCTTTGTCGTTTCTCTTGAAACCAGTGATATTATTGACCATCAACACTTGATGCTCTTTCTGGAGTTCTGACTCTGCGACTTTCAGCATCGTGAATAACTCATCGGGTGACTTGTTCATCCCTTGCATGTTATAGTTCAACACAAAGCTCTTATAGCTAGATGGCAGTGATTGAAGAATTATGTCGGTGATAGCCTCTCGCGGGAGTTCAATCCCCAGCTCAGCTAGACGGTTTGAGTACCCAGACATTTTGAGCACATGTTCAGTGACAGACGAATTCTCCTCCATCTTGCAAGCATAGAATTTATCGGAGGTCCCATACCTCTCGATCCGGGCGTTCTTCTGAAGATAAACTTCAACTCCTGGAACATCTCATATGCTCCATGATGCTCAAAGCGATGTTGAAGTCCCGGTTCAAAGCCATACAAGACTGCACATTGAACTACTGAGTAGTCCTCCTTACGCGATTGCCAAGCGTTCAAAACATCTTGGTCAGACGTAGCGGGTGGTTCATCTCCTAGCGCACAATCAAGGACATAATTCTTTTTTCCAGCTTGTAGGATCAGCCTAAGATTACATGCCCAGTCTACAAAGTTGCTTCCATCATCTTTCAACTTAGCTTTCTCTAGGAACGTATTGAAATTCAAGGTTGCTACCGCGTGAGCCATTGATCTACAACATAAAATATTGCAAAGTGGACTTAGACTATGTTCAAGACAATTAGAGTTTAGCTAATCAAATTACTAATAAACTCCCACTCAAAAAAATACATCCCTCTAGTCATTTGAGTGGTGCATGATCCAAATCCACTAACTCAAGTCCGATCATCGCATGAGTTGAGTATAGTTTTAGTGGTAAACATCTCTATGCCAATCATATCAACTATACAATTCATGCTCGACCTTTCGGTCTCTTGTGTTCCGAGGCCATGTCTGCACATGCTAGGCTCGTCAAGTTTAACCCGGGTGTTCCGCGTGTGCAACTGTTTTGCACCCATTGTATTTGAACGTTGAGTCTATCACACCCGAGCATCACGTGGTGTCTCGAAACAACGAACTGTCGCAACGGTGCACGGTCGGGGAGAACACAATTTTATCTTGAAATTTTAGTGAGGGATCACCTTATAATACTACCGTCGTTCTAAGCAATATAAGGTCATTAAAAGGATTAACATCACATGCAATTCATAAGTGACATGATAAGGCCATGATCTTCTGCTTCTTGATCTCCATCACCAAAGCACCGGCATGATCTTCTTGTCACCTGCGCCACACCATGATCCCCATCATCATGATCTCCATCATCGTGCCTCCATCGAGGTTGTCATGCTATCTATGCTATTACTACTAAAGCTACAACCTAGCAATATAGTAAACGCATCTGCAAACACAAACACTAGTTTAAATACAACCCTATGGCTCCTGCCGGTTGCCGTAGCATCGACGTGCAAGTCGATATTAACTATTATAACATGATCATCTCATATATCCAATATATCACATCATGTCTTTGGCCATATCACATCACAAGCATACCCTGCAAAAACAAGTTAGACGTCCTCTAATTTGTTGTTGCATGTTTTACATGGCTGCTATGGGTATCTAGTATGATCGCATATTACTTACACAAAAACCACAACGGAGATGTGCAAATTGCTATTTAACCTCTCTCCAAGGACCGCCTTGTTCAAATCCAGTTCAACTAAAGTTGAAGAAACCGACACCCGCCAGTCATCTTTATGCAACGAGTTGCATGTTAATCGATGAAACCATCTCTCGTAAGCGTACGATTAATGTCCGCCCGGGCCGCTTCAATCCAACAATACCGCCGAATCGAGAAAAGACTAAGGAGGGAAGAAAATCAAACATCAATGCCCACAAAAACTTTTGTGTTCTACTCGAGATAACATCTACGTGTTAACCTAGCTCATGATGCCACTGTTGGGGAACGTTGCATGGGAAACAAAAAATTTCCTATGCACACGAAGCCCTATCATGCTGATGTTCATATACGAGAGGGAGATTGGATCCACATACCCTTGTAGATCGCTGAGCGGGAAGCGTTAAGAAACCTGTTTTATGTAGTGGTACAGCTTCGTGATTCAAATCACTGTCGTCCCATGATCCGTTCTGATCTAGCGCCAAAGGGATGGCACCTCCGCGTTCAGCACAAGTACAGCTCGATGACGATCTCGGCCTTCTTGATCCAGCAAGAGTGACGGAGAATTAGATGAGTTCTCCGGCAGCATGATGGCACTTCGGTGGTGGTGATGATCTACTCCTGCAGGGCTCCGCCCGAGCTCCGCAGAAATCCGATCTAGAAGAAGAACTACGTGGTATAGATTTGAGTTGCACGTGGCAAACTTGTGTCACAAAATCCCTAAACCAATAATATATATAGGAGCAGGGGAGGGGCTAGCCTTGGGGCTCAAGGGAGCCCCAAGGGCGCCGGCCGAAGGGAGAGGTGGACTCCCACCCCAATTCGGTTTGGGGGAAGGAGTCCACTCCTTCCTTCCCACCTCCCTCTCTCCTTTTTTTTCTTTCCTTTGGTATTTTTCCCTTGTGGCGCCATATCCCTCTTGGGCTGGCCTCACCAGCCCACTAAGGGTTGGTGCGCCACCCTAGGGTCACTGGGCTCACTCCTGGGTGGGTGGGCCCCTCCCGGTGAATACCCGGAACCCATTCGTCACTCCCGGTACACTGCTGGTAATGCCCGAAAACTTTCCGGTAACCCAATGAAACCATCCTATATATCAATCTTCGTTTCTGGACCATTCCGGAAACCCTCATGACATCCGTGATCTCATCCGGGACTCCGAACAACCTTTGGTCACCAACACATATAACTCAACTATACTAAAACATCATCGAACATTAAGTGTGCAGACCCTGCGGGTTCGAGAACTATGTAGACATGACCCAAGACACTCCTGAGTCAATATCCAATAGCGGGACCTGAATGTCCATATTGGATCCTACACATTCTACGAAGATCTTATCGGTTGAACCTCTGTGCCAAGGATTCATATAATCCCGTATAACATTCCCTTTGTCCTTCAGTATGTTACTTGCCCGAGATTTGATCGTCGGTATCCGTATACCTATTTCAATCTCGTTACCAACAAGTCCCTTTACTCATTCTGTAATACAAGATCCCTTGACTTACACTTGAGGCACATTGCTTGCAAGGCTTGTATGTGATGTTGTATTATCGCGTGGGCCCCGAGATACCTATCCATCACACGGAGTGACAAATCCCAGTCTTGATCCATGCTAACTCAACGGACACCTTCGGAGATACCTGTAGAGCACATTTATATTCACCCAGTAATGTTGTGACGTTTGATACACACAAGGTATTCCTCTAGTGTCAGTGAGTTACATGATCTCATGGTCATAGGAATGAATACTTGACACGCAGAAAACAATAGCAACAAAATGACACAATCACATGCTACGTTCATAGTTTGGGTCTGGTCCATCACATGATTCTCCTAATGATGTGATCGAGTTATCAAGCGACAACACTTGCGTATGGTCAGAAAACCTTAACCATCCTTGATCAACTGGCTAGCCAACTAGAGGCTTGCTAGGGACATTGTTTTGTCTATATATCCACACATGTATCTATGCTTTCATTCAATACAAATATAGCATGGATAATAAACGATTATCTTGAAATAGGAAATATAATGATAACTATTTTATCATTGCCTCTAGGGCATATTTCCAACAACTCCAACCATGACAACTATGGGAGAAGATCCGGAATTTGTCCTTCAGGATCCGACTGAACATGTTGTTGAGCATGAAAGGGAGGTACGGCAGCCAATTTTAGAGGATGTGCGAGAGAATGAGGCACTTAGAAGGTCTAACGGAACAACAAGATCAGCTATTTCTGCTAATTATAAAGTTTATAACACAGAAATGGTTCATATGGAAGGTGATCCCACTTCATATGAAGAAGCGATGAGAAGCCCTCACTCATCAAAGTGGCTAGAGGTAATGGAAGACGAGATGAAATCGATAAGTTCCAACGATGTTTGGGACTTAGAAATTATTCCTGGAGGAGCCAAAACAGTAGGTTGTAGATGGGTCTACAAAATAAAGTATGTCTCCAATGGGAATATAGAAAGTCTAAACCACGACTCGCCGCTACACAAAGAGAAGGCATAGACTACAATGAGACTTTTCCCGAGTCTCATGTAAGGATTCCTTCAGAATCATAATGGCATTAGTTGCACATTTTGATTTAGAGTTGCATCAAATGGATGTAAAGACGGCATTTCTAAACGGAGATTTAGAAGAAAATCTCTACATGAAACAACCCAAGGGTTTTATCATGGAAGGCAAGGAAGATATGGGATGCCGCCTAAAGAAATCCATTTATGGACTAAGGCAAGTCTCTAGACAGTGGTATCTAAAGTTTAGCGATACTATTTAAAGATTTGGATTTAAAGAAAATGTTGAGGATAACTGCGTTTATGCAAAGTTCAAAAATGGGAAATACATTTTCCTAATCTTGTGTGTGGATGACATCTTGCTTGCAAGCAATGGTGTTAGTCTACTACAAGAAACAAAGAAGTTTTTATCCTCAAACTTTTATATGAAAGACCTTGATGATGCTTCATATGTTTTGGGCATTGAAATTCACCGAGATAGGAAAAATGGAATCTTAGGACTATAGCAGAAAGCATATTTAGAGAAGGTTATCAAAAAGTACAATATGCATGAGATCAAGGCCACACCTGCTCCTATAGTCAAGGGCGACAGTTTTGGGAAATTCCAATGTCCCAAGAACCAGTACGAGCTCGATGAGATGAAAGCAGTACCATATACTTCGGCTGTTGGAAGTTTACAGTATGCACAAGTGTGCACCCGCCCTGACTTAGCTTTTATCACTAGGGTACTCGTTAGATATCAACAGAATCCAGGCCTAGAGCACTGGAAGATGGTAAAGAAAGCATTGTGCTATGTGCGAGGCACAAAGGACATCATGCTAATATATAGAAAATTTGATTCCCTAGAGATAAAAGGGTATTCAGACGCAGATTTTGCGAGAGATAGATATGATAGAAAATCCACGTCAGGATGCGTGTTCACTCTCGCTGGAAGAGCTATTTCATGGAAAAGCTCCAAACAGACCATAGTTGCATCATCCACGATGCAAGCAGAGTTTATAGCATGTTTTGAAGCCACCGGGCAGGTGATATGGTTAAAGAAATTTATACCTGACTTGAAAGTAGTAGATTGTATTCATAAGCCACTAAAGATATACTGTGACAACCAGCCCGCAGTATTTTATGCTCACAACAACAAGTCGAGTAATGCTTCCAAGATAATAGATATAAAGTACTATGTTGTGAAAGATAAAATCCAGGATCACACTATAAGTCTCGAGCATATAAGTACAAAGAATATGCTTGCGGATTCGCTAACGAAAGGCTTACCACCTAATGTGTTCAAGGAACACTTAGCCGACATGGGGTTAATCGAAAACCGATGATTCCTGGATTATAAGAGGCCCAAAAAGTAACAGAATTTGTTTCAAAACAAAACATATGTTGTGGTTGTATGATTCTATCGGCAATTAAGCTGTAAAGATGAGACATGCTCTACATGCCAATATGTGATGAAACAAATAAACTAGAAAGTATAAAGTTAAAGTAAAAGTTGAGATCAAGGGGGAGAATGTTAGGTTGATCTCTCCGCGTGGACCCAATGGCCCACCGGACCCTTGATCCATATGCGCCCTGATCGCGGGCGCCCAACCCTTTATGGTTGGTGGGCCCCTGTGACCCGCGCTATATTAACACAGGTGGACCGCTGGGGCACGAGACACGAGGTTCGTCGCCGCCACTTTCCCCACATACACTCCCTACCGATCTAGGGCTAGTGCGGTGCTCATGGGAAGCTCCACCGACGCCACACCCTTCTCTGTCACCACCGCCGTCAGCACCACACTGATGGAGGCCGGCGGGAGTTCCTCGAGTGTAGGACAAGGTAATACCTACAACTACTACCGGACCTATCTACACTAGCAGATCCACGGGTTCTATCAACATGCTCTCTTGTACTGGGCTTGTAGCCTCCCCCTAACCACACAAAGGAAGGTTGCACTAACATAACAGAGATAAAGCCCTAAACATGAGACTAAGGCAGGAGCAACATCAGACAACCGTTATGTCCGGCTGGCGTGCTCCACCCCAGCGTGCTCCAAAGATCCCTCTCCACCATGTGACACCAAGGACTCCTCAACTACAGTGGCAAGGTCACAGTCCAGGCGCAAGATGGCACGGAGCGCATCGATGGTGATGGCCGGTAACCTCCCCTAAAACATAGCTGCGAACTTCCCAATGGCCTCCTCGATTAGGTGATCGCCATTGCTGATGATCCCCACACGGCGACACAGCAGCTTCTGTGCCTTCTTTGCTATGGGCATGTCGCCGACCTTGTTCTTGAGTCGAGCGCTAGAGCGCCTGAGGGTAAAGCCCCCTCCTCCCACAACGATGTCCATGCCCGTCAGGGTCTTCCTACGAGCTGTGGCAGAAGGGGAGGCACGGACGGAACGAGTGGCAAGCTGGCCTCCAGGAACAGTGGTGGAACAGCATCAGCTGTAGGAGTGAGGGGCACATGATCTTCAGGAGCAGCTGTAAGAGGAGATCCTGCGGCAGCTTTAGGAGGGGCCATCACGCGGTCTTCAAGGGTCGTAGTGTCAAATGGTCCCGTCGCCGGTAAGCTAGCAACATTGGTGCCCGGGGTGGTGGGACTCGGGGAAACGGTAGATGGTCGAGGCTGGCGTAGGGATGGGCGGCCGTGGCTCGCAACCGACCCCCGATAGGGGGAAGCACGAGGCGAAGGCGCTGGACAATGGCCCGAAGCAGGGATGACGCACCCGCCTGGGAGGCGCTGCACCATGCTCAGGTTGACCGAGCGACGGTGTGGTAGCTCCCTCCGCCTGTCTCTGCACTCGCGTTGCAGCGTCAATCATCACGGCGCCCATTCGAGGACCCCTCATCACGGCGGCGGCCTTCTAATGGCGGAGCAGCACGGGAATGGGTCCTGAACAGGCGGGCGGCCCAGCTGTGCCCCTTCTAATGGCCATGACGGCCATCCTCATCATCGTCCTCGCGGCGCCTATCATGATCGTCCTTGCGGCAGACGTGGCCATGGTCGCGGGCAGGAGGACGTGCCCCCTCCAGCTGCTCAGTCTCACCATCCACCACACTGCGACGGCAGCGAAAGTACTTGGTGGCCCAGGGCGCTGCAGCACCTTCCAGGGGCGTCGATGGTGAAGTCCTCAATCTGCTCCAGACAATAACTCTATCCGAGATCCCCGAGCGGCCCTTCTCGGTGGAAGATGGATGGGAAACAGAGTGTCTCTGCTTTTCAATGATGGAGAGCCAATTGACCCAAGGGATGAGGGCGGGGTCGGAGCACCACGCCCACAGACGGACCGCTGAGGCGTCTTTGTTTTACCTCGTGACCATGTCGAAGTAGTGCAGCATGCACTCGTCGCTGATGAGGTCGGAGATGAGCTCCTCGTCCCAACCATGGAGGGGCACGTAGTCGAGGGAGAGGTGGACCTGGTAGGATAGCTTCTGATGTCGACGTGCGTGTTGTCCCTCCACTTGTTGATGTGCGCGTTGGCCCTCCACTTGTTGACGTGGATGTCGAGTCGGACTCGTCCAAATCTCCCCGACGCCGCCGTCAAACGGTCGCGGTCTTGCGTGTAGACAAAGCGGATGAGGAAATCCTCCGAGAAGTGCGGCGACACCTCGAAGAGCTACTTCTCGACCTAGGTGTAGGCATGGATCTCCTCCACGATGTCATCGATGTGGACGTAAGGACGGGAGCCTCCCAGCCAAAGGACGACAGCGTTGTTGGCGAGCAGGGAGGCTTGATACTCCATGGACGGAGTGGCGACGAAGGTGATGAAGCGCTCACGCGGACGAGTCTTCGGCTCGCCCAGGCGTAGAGGGGCAGCGACAACAGTAGCATCAGGTGAACGGCAGTGCAAAGAGGAGCACGGCATGGCTGGCCTCGGGGAGGAGTGTTGTAGCTTGGAGGGTGGGGCTTGGCGCCAAGAATGGTCTTGCACTCCCAGGATCTGTGTCCCAAGCGGGAGCATTTGCTACATTTTATAGGGTACTTTGGTCCAGCACCAGTAGCAGGTAATATCCCGCATTCTCTTCCTTAGTTGCATCCTCTGCACCGCAGTAGCGCACGTCGGGCTTAATGCATCCGTGAAGCCCCGAGCTACCTCCGACCAGGAGTGGAGGAGGGAAGCCTGCATCACCAGTGCGGCGGCCTGACCACCTGCCAGCCGGAGCACACCAGGGAGGAATTGAAGGCTGACGTGGGTGACAGCAGGCGTGGGATAGGGGATCCCACCGCATATCCGCAAGGACGGGGAGCAGGGCGCGCAGGAGCCGCGCGAATTGAAGGCCTTGTCGGAGTCATGGGCGCAGCTCGAACAAAGCACGATGTCGAGGGTGTCGTGCCGTGGGCTCAGATTCCACGCGCATTGAAGGCGAGGGCGGAGGTGGGAGCACACGCATCGAAGGAGGCGGCGGAGGCGGGATCACCCAGTCAACAACCCACTCCACGGCATCCGAGGCCATGCCAGGAGGCCGAGGAGCACCATAATTGCCCACCCCAGCAGCATGAGAGCATCACCAGTGTATAGAGGCAACCTTGCCTCTAAGGTAGGACCCACATGACTTGCCTCTAACCAAATGAAAAAACTCACAATGTATACAGACTTTAACTAGCCTCTAAGGTGGACCCAGTAAAGATTAAAAATGGCTAAATAACATCACATTTATCCAAACAATCATCCTTTTCTCAGCCTTTCTTTGGATGACAAGTGGGACCAATTGATTTGATGTGTTGTTGGAGGCAGCCTCTAAGGTTAGAGGCGCCTCTAACTTATTTTTGGTTACAGGCAACTATCATAGTGTATAGAGGCTGCCTCTAAGAGGCGAGAGAGGGCTTAGAGGCAGAAAAAATCACACATTGTGGATGCTCTGAGGCGAGGGGACAACAAAGTGTACACGACGAGCATGAGGGGGGCAGTCTGGCGTGTTGGGCCCACGACCGCGACCGGGGGCGCTAGAATGACATAGGAGCCGATCGTGGGAGGACCACGAGGCGGTGGGACATTTGGATCCAGATCCGCCATGCACCCGCAGACCAGGGAAGAAGATGCCGAACGGGGCGGAGTGAAGCCTGGTGGGTACCTGGGGGACCTAGGGGAGCAGTCGAAGACGGCTGAACTGCACGACCGACCAGGGGAGGGAGTTGTATAAAATTTTTGTTTTCCCAAGATATATGTTACTAGTGACATTGAACACACCATTGACTCGGTAAGTTTGGCACTGAAGGAGTTGTATAAAATTTATGAGAGTGACCACATAGCCAATTTGGTTGCAACAGAAAAGAAAGCGGATAATTGGGTCGTGGTTCGAGAAAATGGGACATCAAGCAATAGACGTATGGCAATTTCAACTCAGTTTTGTACCTTCATGAAAGCTACTACTAAAAAGGTTTCCAAGTCAGGCCTAGCTACGTAGTTGGATGAGGCTGCACTTACTGATCATTTAGAAGACTTTGATGTGCTACTTTGATGGAAGCAAAATTCATCACGTATCCAATACTAGCCATGGTTGCGAAGGACATACTTACTATGTCAGTCGGTACTGTTTCTTCGAAATCGTCATTTAGTATTGGAGGTAGAGTGCTTGATAATTTTTGAAGCTCTTTACTCCCAAATACTGTTGAGGCTTTGGTGTGTTCAGCTAGTTGGATTAGAGGCCCCCAAAAGAAGAAGAAAGCTAACAAGGTGAGTCCTTGAATACTATATTTATGCCATATATTTCAAATAGAATAACATGTATATATGTACATCTTATGATTTTGTTGTGCACAAATACTCCCGGGATAAAGAAGACCAGGATGGCTTACTTGAAGTTCCTTTTCTGGACAAAGATCCTTCAATTGTTTCTATAGACTAGTAAGACACAAATATAATATGGTGAACATTCATTTAAATTGTTGCATGGTTTGTATTATCTTGCAAACTAATAAACTGTAATATGCAGGCCACTTGCGCTTCTTGGTATGGTGTTGGAGAGAACAAGTCCTGGAAACTCCAAGACCATCTATGCCCAACACTACACAGCAACTAACTATGATCTTCGATGAATCATTTGTTTTCCCAATTATATATTTGTCATGGATTGTCATCTTATGTTGATGCTAGACTTTCGGTTATTAAATAATAACTCAAACTACTTTGAATAAGCTACATTATCACTGACTTGATTGGAATAATATTTTTAGTGTTTTCTTATGTCGTGATGTGCCTTATCTAGTTGAAATAATCCTTTGAGATTTATATTTTTTTACCGTCCTATTTAGCTCGAAACTGACTCAAGATCAACTCGAGATCGTTACGAGCTGTGCTCGAGTCATATTCTACAGCTCGACATTGAGCTTCATTCAATTTGAGCTCGCTCGAATTTCAACAGTCATGTGACTTGAAGGAAGTAGGCGTGGAGCTCATTTTGGTTCAAGTCCAAGGAACAAGGAGGTTCACGCATTGTGTTTTTCAACATGGCAAGGTCATATTCATCAATGTGGATTGTAAAAAAATATGTCAAACATACAATCTATGCGATAATTGGACATGCAATTAATGAGGGATTATGTTTTTGAGTTGGCGTAACTCAGACCTGTTATATAAACACATCGTGGAATTGCGAGATAATCTAGACATAAGTTAAAGGCTAAAACAAAAATCACAAGGGACGGTCCATGGCCACATCATACATATCATTGGTCCTATCGTGTGATTTGAAGACCTATTTTATAAAGGCATCGCGGGATAGCCTAATAATCTAAACATAAGTTATAAGCTAAAAACAATTTGACCTATTATATAAAGGCATCGCGGGATAGCCAAATAGTCTAGACATAAGTTATAGACTAGAAAAACAAGAAGGACGGTTCATGGGCTCAATGGACGTATTATCGATCTATAGTGTGATTTTATACACGAGGAACGTCTATAATCATGCTTTGAAGAACTTCGTTAACAAATCTTCAAGCCATGTGCTTGTGTTATTGCTTCTATTATAGAGACTAGCTAGATCTTACAGATCATGTTTGTGCATAAATGGGCCAAATCTTGTAGAGACTAGCTAGATCTTCCAGTATATTCTTGTGCATAAGGCCTTGTACAATGCAAAATGCTTAGAAAAAGTGTTTAGAGAAATAAATCAGTCTTTCTTTAGGGTAGGTACAATAGTTTAGATAACATCCGTCTATAGCAGATCTTCATGTCATATCTAGATAGCGATATTGATAGAGGGCGAGAGTGTTCCGATCTTTCGGTGAGATGATAACTTTCGATTTAGTGGAGGCGACTTTGACAATCCGACTACAAACTTGCACGACGTTGCGCCTTAGGAATCGCTAAACCAATCTCCAAGAGGTTATTGACCACACTGGAGCATGCATGATCAACCTGACCACGAAGGTCTATTCCTGCAAGCAATCAAAGAAAAAGCAAGAATATGATATTGCAATCTGAATATTGTGAATATAGTTGATGTATTGATAAGGATGGCGATCCGAAAGCGGTCTTAGTGTGGTCGTTGGATACAAACGAAGTACACGAAGTTGCAATGGCTAACTTTTAACTAAACAAATCCCAAGCAAAAAAAGCTACTAGGTTGATCTACTTCTATAGGAGCAAGGGGTGGCGGCCAAGGAGGTGGGAGGACATCCCAAGGCAGCCTAAAACTAACCCTAGGTCGTACAAGGCCTATGGGCCCAAGTGGAGGTGGTGCAACACCTTTGGACTTGTTGTTTGACTCGGATTCTCGTGCAACATCATATTGTTTGGTAGATATCTCCACGCTCCAGACGAATTTGAAGGTGATTCCAATTGGGCTGGAAAGCACATAAAATCAACTTTGCATTCAAAACGAATCACCCAATTCGGAGTCCGGGTGTAAAAGTTGAAGGTGGTTTGGTAGAGGTATGTCTGTGCAGTCCGAATCTGAGTCCAGAACATGAAAGACTTGGATTCTATCTTCTCTTGGGCTAAAAGTGATGGGAGAGAACTTCTTGAAGAGAAACTAATTATTTCCTTTGACATGAGAGGACCTCTTGAATAGCATCCAACCATTTCCTCTTCCCTTGTTATCACACGTGGTTCATACAAGTGTTCGGCCATTCTGCATTTTGGCATAAAATAAAACAGGTGAAGTATTTTTGTTTCGGATAACATAAATAAATTATTGCATGACTTCTATCAGAAATCACCTCAAATAAATACGCATATGATATGATTGTGATAATATCAAAGGTAGTCATGTCCTCATTGATGGGGTTATAGCCCTAGGATAGGGTCATAGGCCTGACCTATAAGTCCAACCCAAGGGCACCTCATTATTAGCTTCAAGATCACAAGACATCTACCGATTGGATTAAGACAACCTATTGTCCACTCGGTAGGGAACCACTCGGAGGATTATCTTACACTCGACGACTGGATTCCACTCGGTGAAGACCATAAGCCAGTCGACATTGAAGGCCAGAAGTCGCCCCACGGAGGCCAGCGAGCATACATTGGACTACTGTAGTTATTGCCATTAATAGCATATGTTACCTGTAACGTATGCATTTATTCTCACTTATTGCACCCTTGAAGGCTGGACACTTATGAGGGGCAGCGCACTCTATATAAGCCACCCCTCCCCTCTGGCACAAGGGTTCGCATTTTGTAACACCTATATTCCACTCAACACTAAGCTCCAGAGCACTGAGACGTAGGGCTATTACCTCCACCGCAGAGGGGCCTAGACTCATACAACATTGTCGTAGCTAGGACTTTGCCCTCTACTTTCGTACCCTACTCATCTACTGTCAAGCTTATTCCCACGATAGTTGGCGCCCACCATGGGGCAGGCGTCTAGGCAACTTCCGGCAAGTTTGTGTTTTTTCTCCTTCACCATGTCTTCCGGCGGCGATTCATGCTTGGGCCACGAGATCGTCTTCGGCATACTCGTTTTCATCGCCGACGATTCGGCATGGCTTCGGGAGGCGCCTCTCGATGTCGAGGCGCATCCGGTTCGCTGAGCAACATTCTTTCGTGCTAGTTCCTGCGGGGTTCTTCTCTGCCAGCCGTCGACTCCGCCGTCGACTGCGCTCCCCATCGTGCGTCGCAACAAGCGATCCGGTCGCTCGCGACTCCAGCGTTGGTGCGCCATGCACTTGCGCGTCAGGCATCTTCACCACAGGTGGCGGCCATCGAGCCTGCTACGCCTCCGTGCGCTGCCCTCCACTCGGTGTCAGATCCATCTGGCTCTTCTTCTGAGTGTGAGAGCTGCAGCCCTGTGGCGGAGATCTTCATGGCTGGCTCACACGAGAGCCAGCCAAAGACCAGTCGAGGCAAGCGGGAAGCCTGAGAGACTTCGGGCGCGCGTCCTCATCAGTGCCCTCCTACGTCCGGTCGGCGTTCTCATTAGAACAACGTTGAGGTATTCCGCACGCCCGTCCTCAACTTGGTTGCGGCCGCAAGGATAGCAGACTCCATCCAGCCGACGAATTCAGAAGCGGGCAGAGGTTTGGAGCAGATCTGCGCGTTGTTGCACGCGGCGCAGCAGCAGAATTCTGTTGTTTCTCAGTCTCACAACAGACTGCACAACAATTCCGTCCGAGCAGACACAGTTCGGTCGGTTTACAGCCCGGGTTCTCCTCAGCATCGCAGAGGAGGGGATCGCTGAGAAGATCAATACAGGGACCAGGGGTGGAATCCTCTCCCCCCCCCCCCCGGTTCAATCGCGACGATCGCCATCATTCACGCTCTCCTCCACGGAGTGGTTCATACGTGCCCCGGCACTACGACGAAAGGCGATCGGTGGGCGATGAACGTGACCAAAGGTGTGATATAAGGGACTATCTCACTCAGAAGAGAGTTGATAGAGGCCGAGCACACCGTGACGGTTACGACGGAGATCGTCCGAGTGGAAGTGGCTCTGTCATCTCCGGCCCCAAGTGTTTCAGCCGAGCAATCCGCTCCGCTGATATTCCCCCAACTTCAGGTTGGCGGCCGGAATAAGCAAATTCATGAGAGAATCCAAGCCAGAAACATGGTTGGATGATTACCAAGTGGCAGTTAAGATCGGCGGCGGGAACGACAACGTCGCAATGAAGCACTTTCCCCTCATGTTGTATGGTTCGGCCCGTGCTTGGTTGTATCAACTAGCTCCTTCAAGCATATACTGCTGGGCAAACTTGGCCCGAGTGTTCATCAAGACCTTCGAGGGCACCTGCAAGCGCCCTGCTGGTCTCACCGAGCTGCAGCATTGTATCCAGAAGCCGAGTGAGTCTTTGCACGATTTTATCTAGCACGGGATCACTCTCCACCACACAGTGGAAAACATCATCGAGCATCAGGTAGTCTGCGCTTTCAAAGCAGGCGTCGGTTACCGAGAGTTGTACTTCAAGTTCGGTCGGACGGGAAACATGTCCATGAGCAAGATGATGGAGATAGCAACCCACTATGCCAATGGAGAAGAAGAAGACCGCCTCCGCAGCGGCAAAGGCAAAGCAGTCGACGGAGATGCCAATTCTAACCGAAAGCAGAAGCAGAAGGTGGAGCGCACACCGTCGGTAGAAGCAGCCCCTCTGGCGGCCGGAAAGTTCAAGGGAAAGGCCAAGGGTCAATTTCCTCCCAAGAAATTCAAAAAGCAGTCGGGACCAGATGTCCTTGATCTGCCGTGTGCAATCCACACGAAAATAGATGAAGAAGGCAACACTGTAGGACCAAAGCATACCACTCGACAGTGCAGGTTGTTGATCCAGAAATTCGGAGCGGATCAGTCGAGTGAGAAAGAACCGAAGAAAGAAGACGATGAGCAAGAAGACCCTTTCCCAGAAGTCCATGCCACTCTAATGATCTTCGCTGACGTCGAAAGCAAGAGTCGACTGAAGGTGGTCAACCGAGAAGTCCACATGGCAGCTCCTTCTGCCCCAACACATCTCAAGTGGTCGCAGATTGCCATCAGCTTCGACCAATCGGCTCACCCACCCCATGTACCCACCCCGGGACGTCAGGCTCTCGTTTTCGATCCAGTGGTTGAAGGCGTTCGTCTCCGCAAGGTGCTGATGGACGGAGGGAGTGGCTTGAACATCATGTACGCCGACACTCTCAAAGGGATGGGCATTCCGATGTCCAAGCTCAGCGAGAGCAATATACAGTTCCACGGAGTGATCCCTGGGAAGAAGGCCAGGTCACTCGGCCGGATCGCGTTAGACGTCGTGTTCGGCTCTGACAAGAACTTCCACAAAGAGAAACTCACGTTCGAGGTGGTAGACTTCCAGAGTTCCTACCACGCCCTACTTGGTCGTCCAGCTTATGTACGTTTCATGGCCCGACCATGTTACGTCTATCTGAAGATGAAGATGCCAGGGCCAAAGGGAGTCATCACCATCACCGGCAATCGGTAGAGGGCAAAAGAGTGTTTGCAGCAGGGCTCCAGGATCGTCGACCACCAGCTGGCAATGGTGGACCTCGATGAGTACCGGAAGACAGCAGACCCCGCCGAACTGATGCGGTCAAAGAAGCTTGCTTCTGAGTCTGCATTCTAGTCGGCACGGGAAATCAAGAAAGTCAACATCAACCCGACGGATCCCATTGCTGCCCCGACCAACATTTCAACAACTCTTGATCCTAAATAGGAAGTCGAGCTCATCCAGTTCCTCCGTGAGAACTGGGACATCTTCGCATGGAAGCCCGCTGACATGCCTGGTGTGCCCAGGGAACTGGCTGAGCACCGACTGAGGGTCGACCCCAAGGCTCGGCCTGTCAAGGAACATCTGCGTCGGTCCGCCACACAGAAGAGAAAAGGAATCGGCGAGGAAGTGGCTAAGCTCCTAGAGGCCAAGTTCATTCGCGAGGTTTACCACTCCGAGTGGCTCGCGAATGTCGTCATGGTGTCTAAGAAGGACAAGTCACTCTGAATGTGCATCAACTTCAAGCATATTAAGCGGGTCTTCCCGAAAGATCACTTCCCGCTCCCCCGCATAGATCAGATTGTCAATTCGACTGCGGGATGTGAGCGATTGTCTTTTTTAGATGCTTACTCTGGGTACCATCAGATCTGTCTGTATGGCCCAGATGAAATAAAAACGGCCTTCATCACCCCGTTTGGGTGCTTCTGCTACATCACTATGCCATTCGGTCTGAAAAATGCAGGAGCTACTTTCATGCGCATGATTCAGAAATGCCTCCTCGATCAGATCAGTCGGAACATGGAGGCATACATGGACGATATCGTAGTCAACTCACACAAAGGTTCTGACCTGCTGACTGACTTGGCAGAAACATTTGCGAACCTATGAAGGTACGACATCAAGCTCAACCTAGCCAAGTGCACATTCGGAGTCCCCAGCGGCAAGTTACTCGGTTTTCTGGTTTCCGAACAAGGAATCGACGTTAACCCCGAAAAGATTGGGGCAATCATCCGAATGAAAAGCCTCGTGCGAGTACACGACGTTCAGAAGCTTACAGAGTGTTTGGCAGCATTAAGCAGATTCATATCTCGACTCGGAGAGAAAGCTCTGCCACTATACCGACTCATGAAAAAGTCAGATACCTTCGAGTGGACTCCCGAAGAAGAAGCTGCATTCGTCGAGTTAAAGACTCTGCTATCCACCCAGCCAGTTCTTGCTGCTCCATACAGCAAAGAGCCCCTCCTCTTATACATCGCGGCTACAAATCAAGTTGTCAGCACAGTCCTAACAGTCGAGTGAGAAGAGGAAGGCAAAGCTTATAAGATTCAGCGCCAAGTGTATTATGTTTCTGAAGTATTGACTCCTTCCAAGCAGAGATATCCCCGCTATCATAAGCTTCTCTATGGGATTTATATGACTACAAAGAAGGTGGCTCATTATTTTCAAGATCACTCGGTGTATGTTGTCAGCGATGCCCCATTGTCAGAATTCCTTCACAATCGGGATGCATCGGGCCGTGTGGCGAAATGGGCAATGGACCTGTTATATTGCGACATAAAGTTCGAAGCCAAGAAAGCCATCAAATCTTAAGATCTCGCGGATTTCATGGTCGAATGGGTAGAACAACAACAACCAGCTCCGATCCACTCGGCACACTAGATTATGTTCTTTGACGGCTCGAAGATGCTGAGTGGTTCCGGTGCAGGCGTAGTTCTCATATCCCCGAAGGGTGACAAGCTCAGTTACATATTGCAAAATTACTTTGATTCTTCTAACAACGAGGCGGAGTATGAAGCTCTCCTCTATGGGTTGCGTATGGCCATCTCACTCAGCGTCCGACGCTTAATGGTATACGGTGACTCGGATCTAGTGGTTAATCAAGTGATGAAAGAGTGGGATGTGAGAAACCCTGCCATGACTGGGTACTGCAACGCCGTAAGAAAGCTTGAGAAAAGATTTGAAGGTTTAGAACTTCATCATGTTCCTCAATTGAAGAATCAAGCTGCTGACGAGTTGGCGAAAATCGGGTCCGCTCGAAAACTTGTGCCCAGTGATGTTTGTTTAGAACACATACACGCTCCTACGGTCCAATAAGATCCATTCATTGAAGAACCTCCTCACCCTGCAAGTACTTCGGATCTGATTGAAGTTGAAATCCCAAGAATTGTCGATCTGATCATGGAGATTCGGGTGGTCATGCCCGAGTGGACAGTACCATATATCGCATACATCCTGAGGCGGGAGCTACCAGAGGATGAAGTCGAAGCTAGACAGATCATCTGAGGGTCAAAGGCCTTCACGGTCATGGGAGATCAGCTTTATAAGGAAAGTGTGACTAGCGTAGCTCAGCGGTGCATTTCCCCTAAGGAAGGCCGACTAATTTTGTAGGAAGTCCACTCGGGAACCTGTGGTCATCATGCATCCTCTAGGGCCATCTTTGACAAAGCATTCCGACCTGGATTCTTCTGGCCACGAGCGAGTGAAATGGCCAAAGAAATCGTGGATCACTATGAAGGCTGCCAGTTTTACTCCAACAAATCGCACAAGCCAGCGTCTGCTCTGAAAACAATCCTCCTCATATGGCCATTCGCTGTCTGGGGCTTAGACATGGTCGGACCCTTCCGAACAGGGCAGGGTGGATTCACTCATTTGCTGGTTGTAGTCGACAAATTCACCAAGTGGATAAAGGCCAAGCCAATCAAAAAGCTAGATGCACGTAGTGCAATCAAGCTCATGAGAGAAATCATTTTCAGATTTGGAGTCCCGCACAGCATCATCACGGACAATGGATCGAACTTCGAATCGGATGGATTCAAGAGTTTTTGCTCCAACCAAGGAACCCGAGTGGATTATGCATCCGTTGCTCATCCCCAAACCAACGTCCAGGCCGAACGGGCGAATGGACTCATACTTCAAGAACTAAAGCATCGTCTCATGTGAGATATTGGACATGTTGCACGCGCTTGGGTCACCGAGTTGCCTTCTGTGCTCTGGGGTCTCAGAATGACCCCGAACAGGTCGACTAGGTGGTCTCCGTTCTTTCTTGTATACGGAGCAGAAGTTGTCCTTCCGAGTGATGTGCTCCACAATTCTCCCCGAGTCGAACTCTTCTCAGAAGTTGAAGCTGAACAATTCCGACAAGACGGAGTCGATCTGTTGGAGGAGGAGTGCGAGATGGCCCTAATTCGGTCGATGATCTACCAGCAGGACTTTTGGCGGTTCCATTCAAGACATGTAAGGAGTCGGACGTTCCAAGCAGGTGATTTGGTGCTCCGAGTGCATCAGCAGAGGCCACACAAGTTAGCTCCCGCCTGGGAAGGACCCTTCATCGTCTCCAAGGTGTTGAATAACGGAGCCAACCGACTCTACAATCTCGAGAAAAGGATCGACGAGCCGCGGGCGTGGAACGGAGATTTACTTAAGGGTTTTTATGCTTGATGAGTGACTATTTTGATGTAACAAACAAGATTCCCTAGAGCAATATACTTGCCAGAAGTTATGATTACTGCAATATATATGTTGACTCCGGTCTAAAAAACTTCTCTGAGTGAAGAGCTACCCTCTCACTCGGGGGCTTAGCCGTGAACCAGATTCGCCTAAGTTAAAAAATCTTCTCCGAGTGAAGAGCTACCCTCTCACTCGGGGGCTAAGCCGCACCAGATTCGCCTAAGTTAAAAAATCTTCTCCGAGTGAAGATCTACCCTCTCACTCGGGGGCTTAGCCGCGAACCAGATTCGCCTAAGTTAAAAACTCTTCTCCGAGTGAAGAGCTACCCTCTCACTCGGGGGCTTAGCCGCGAACCAGATTCGCCTAAGTTAAAAAATCTTCTCCGGGTGAAGAGCTACCCTCTCACTCGGGGGCTTAGCCGCGAACCAGATTCGCCTAAGTTAAAAACTTCTCCGAGTGAAAAGCTACCCTCTCACTCGGGGTCTTAGCCGCGAACCAGATTCTCCTAAGTTAAAAAAACTTCTCCGAGTGAAGAGCTACCCTCTCACTCGGGGGCTTAGCCGTGAACCAGATTTGCCTAAGTTAAAAAAATCTTCTCCGAGTGAAGAGCTACCCTCTCACTCGGGGGCTTACCCGCGAACCAGATTCGCCTAAGTTAAAAAACTTCTCCGAGTGAAGAGCTACCCTCTCACTCGGGGGCTTAGCCGCAAACCAGATTCGTCTAAGTTAAAAAAATCTTCTCCGAGTGAAGAGTTACCCTCTCACTCGGGGGCTTAGCCGCGAACCGGATTCGCCTAAGTTAAAATTTTCTCCAAGTGAAGAGCTACCCTCTCACTCGGGGACTTAGCCGCGAACCAGATTCGCCTAAGTTAAAAACTTCTCCGAGTGAAGAGCTACCCTCTCACTCGGGGGCTTAGCCGCGAACCAAATTCGCCTAAGTTAAAAAAACTTCTCTGAGTGAAGAGCTACCCTCTCACTCGGGGGCTTAGCCGTGAATCGGATTCGCATAAGTTGAAAATTTCTCCGGGTGAAGAGCTACCCTCTCACTCGGCGGCTTAGCCGCGAACCAGATTCACCTAAGTTAAAAACTTCTCCGAGTGAAGAGCTACCCTCTCACTCGGGGGCTTAGCCGTGAACCAGATTCGCCTAAGTTAAAAAAAATCTTCTCCGAGTGAAGAATAACCATCTCACTCGAAGGCTTAGCCGCAAACCAGATTCGCCTAAGTGACGAAACCTAGCCCAACTGCGAACCAGACTTCGCCTAATTAGTCCCAATCCTACTGTGAATCAAGTTTCACTTAGGTGGGAGACTTTGCGTATGCCCAGAGCATTCCCAAAAAGAAAAATCCATTCAACAAGGATAAACTCAAATTCAGTCAAAACGAGCAAATTTACGATACCCATCGCAGATCAAGGTTATCCGCGCAAAATAAAAGCACTCGGGTCCACTACCCGAACGAAGTTTAAAGTGTTTACAGGACCACTCGGCATACCGAGGCAAATCAAAGTCTTTCTGACGAATGTTTGTCTTCCTCACGGCTCACCTGGGCTGGTCGGTTCCACGAAGGTGTCGAGGTCGATGGCGTCGGCGATGCGCGTTGCAGTATTGATGAAGGTCTCCATGAAGTTTTCAAAATGAAGCTTCTTTGTGTTTGCAACCTGCAACATCTTCAGCTTCTCCTCCCGAGCCTCGTTACAATGGACCCTGACGAGTGACAGAGCCACGTCAGCCCCACACCGAGCGGCAGACTTCTTCCACGCTTGAACCCGCTGAGGAATCTGCTCCATACGGGTCATCATCGCCTCCAGATCATGTTGGAGATCATCCTCTGGCCATAGCTCCTTGTCGATCTTGCTTACAGCCACCCTCAGTTGCGTGATGTACTTCTCCACCTTCATCAGTCGGGAGTTCACACGGAACATATCCAGAGCCGGGTCGTCACCGAGTGGAGTATTGATAGGGTCAAGCGAGGGCTCGACCTCCTCAGTTTCCTTCCCCAAGTCCTGACAGAACTCTGTGAGGGAGAAATTTCAAGGTCAACATCGAAATAGCAAACAATCAATCACAACATTCACTCGACAAGACACTTACCAGTGAGTAACCCCGGCATCTTGGTGGCAAAATCTCCCACATATTTTTCTTGAGCATTCGCCATCTTGCTCATGTCCTTCAACTGGTTCATGCACTTGTACCGCTCTTTCTCCACCTCCGCCTGCAAACCCTTACTGGTTGCCTAGGCTTGCACCAACGCATTGTCCTTCTCCTCTAGTGTTTTCTTCAAAGCAACTACATCATTTGTAGCCACCTCCAAGTTCGTGGCCAGTTGAGTCTTCTCTGCGGTCAAGGTAGCATATGCAGAACCTACTTCACAAGCTTTCTGAAGCGATCACAAGACAAAAATCAGTCGACGCATAACTCACTTCCGAGTGATATACGGCCAAAATTATTTCACTTCCGAGTGATAAAGGCTTAATTCGATTGAAGAAAAATGTATGATTCCGATCAGACCCCTGCCGGTGCAAGCACTTGAGAGCGGTCTCGGGGACTACACCTAGTGGGTTCACTCGGCGTGACCCCACTAGTTTATCACTCGACCACGTCAGAGATTTGGATTTTGTCCGGAAAAAATCAATTCCGTCCGAAATTTGCCCATCTCGTTTGGGCCCGGTAATAGTTCAAACCGGTCAAAAAATTCGGCCTCATTTGAATTTTCCAACCGGCCCATAGTCCAAAAAGGCCCGCATGTATCCCCAGTCGTATAAATGCTGCAACCGAGCATCCCTAACCCTAACTTCCGTTGTTTTCTCCACCCCTGTTCGTCTTTGCGGGGGCTGTATGTCTGCATGCCTCCTCCTCCATCGCTCAACCTCCTCCTCCTGCTCCTCTAGCGATTCACCTCCTCGCAATCTCCTTCTTCTCCAGCCCAGCACCTCCTCATGCTCTACTCCCCGTTCTTTTTTCCCATGGAGGGTAAGGCCGCGGTCGTGATTAGGCATTTTTCTTTGGCTGGCTCATGGAGCACGATAGCGGCAGATTGTTGGCCTACTGGATTTTTAATGTAATGTTCAAATCTGGTCTATAATATTTTGATGCATGCATTGTATGATTTTTGCACTGTTTTTCTTAATTTGGTCAAATTTTTGTTAAGATTTGTTCAAAATTTAAATTTTTATTAGTCATTTTCGCCCGAAAATTTCTGAAATAAATCCGAAAATCCGAATTTCGCCCAGCCCCGGTAAATTTTGCAAAACGAAATCCAAAACCTTGGACCAGGTATGTCCTGACGAGCCAAAAAGATTGTACATTCAAGTGCTTAAGACTATTATCATTCACTAGCGATTAATAATAGTCTCGGGGACTACACCTAATGGGTGCATTCAGCGTGCCCCCACTGGATTCAACACTCAACCAGATCCGCTCTGGCTGACCGCAATCAACAAAAAGAATGTCTCTACTGATTAAGACCCCTGCCAGTGCAAGCACTCGACAGTGGTCTCGGGGACTACACCCAGTGGGTTCACTTGGAGTGACCCCACTTGAACAAAGATAACACAAGGACATTTCTACAAAACACCCACTGGGTGTGAGTCGGAATTCAAACTTACTGTCGCACTTACTCAGACGTTTTCTCGGAGCACCACGCTGTTGTTATACACCGAGACGATGGCGTCATAGGCTCCTTTGGCTTATTGTGTCATCAGCTCCGCCTGGATCATAGCTTCCTTTGAGGCACCGGTCTGGTCCTCAGGGATACAGCGCGTGGTATAAACAGTCGTGGGTGACAACAACCCTGAGGTTGCAGCAGAAACAACTGGAGTGCCCGACTGTAACCCAGTCGGCGTTGTGGTGACAACGACCGAACTAACAGGCGGAGCACTCACCACATGCATCTCCACCACGGGCACGTCAGACACAATAGGTACCACCTTAGCAGCAGGCTTCCTTTTATCATTGTCATCCAGTTGGATGACCTCTGTAGGCGGCGCGACTGGCAGACGGAAATGCCAGAGGTTACAGCCAGAAAATCATACACATGTAGGAATAACACAGAGCGAAAAATTAGTAATACCTAGATGTGAAGTGGTTGCGTTCGCGGTATCAACCTCCATGGGGTCTCCCCCCCCCCCCACGGTGGCGACGTCACAGAGGTAGCAGCTCTGTCAACGCAATTCCACTCGGTCATCACCAACCAGAAAAGTTCACTCGGATTAGATGGGAAGATTAAATACTTATGCAGAGGCGACTGGCACACCGATCCTCATTCTAGGCACAGCCTTCCGAGGTTTGGGTCCGCTGGGCTTGGATACCTTTGCAGGCTGCTCCACTGGTTCGCCAGATGTTCCCCTGACACGTTTGGCACTCCTTCCACTCGACGCCAAAGGTTTGCTCGGAGTGCCCGTAGGGTCATGACGTTGTTTGGACCGGGGCTCGTGGAGAGAAGGGGACGAGTCTTCCTCTTCGCTCACCTCCGACTCCTCCTCCTCAATCTTCTCACTGTCTTTGACATATTCTTCGCTCTCCGCGCTGTCCTCCATGCTCCCCTCCTTGATGTCGAGTGCATTGTCGTTCGGGACCGGAGAGTGCAAATTCGTCCATGCCTGCAAGATGCAACTCACAAGTTCAGTCGGCAAGGAAATCGCAAGCACTCGGTCGTAATGCAAATATATTCAACAGAGCAGAGCTAACCTTATTTGTCCACGGGTTTTGAGCAGAGAAGGGAAGGACTCTCTTCGCCCCCATTGGATTGCCGCAAGGGCCGGCTATTCCGCGGATCCACTTCGCTACCGTGTCTTCATCCACTTCCTCAGGATGAGACCGAGTGGAGTCCTCCGGGCCAGTGTAATGCCACATAGTGTGGTCCCGAGCCTGGAGGGGCTGGATGCGTCTTCCAAGGAAGGTCCCCAACAGATCCATCCCTGTCACTTCGTTGCAGACTAGACCAATCAGCGCCTTGACTAAGGGCTCCACCTGAGCTTTCTCCTCCTTCGTCGACATCAACGCCCTCGGAGCACTCGCTCGCTCTAAAGTAAAGGGTGGAAGTCCACTACATATTTGGGCAAGCGACGTCGCTACAATAGAACCAAGTGGCTTGCCAGTTGGGGACTGACTCGGGGAAAGTCATAGCAGGATAACTACTTTTGGCTCTCTTTTGAAGTCCTAAACCCCCCACACAACTGGATGACATGGGTCTTATCATCAGTCGGATTGACCTTCTTCACCGACTGAGAACGTATAGTGAAGATAGATTTAAAAAGTCCCCAATGGGGAGGACTGATACGTCCATTTTGTATCATGCTTTCATGTTGATATTTATTGCTTTTTGGGCTGTTATATTACTTGTGGTACCATATTTATGCCTTTTCTCTCTTATTTTGTAAGGTTTATTTGAAGAGGGAGAATTCAGGCAGCTGGAATTCTGGACTGGAAAAGGAGCAAATCCTAGTCCACTATTCTGCACATCTCCAAATGCCTTGAAAATTTACGTGGATTTTTTCTGGAATATATTAAAAATACTGGGCGAAAGAACTACCAGAGGTGGGTCACCAGGGCCCCACAAGCTTGCCCACCGCCACCCCCCTGGTGGCGCAGGGCGGGCTTGTGGGCTACCTGAAGGCCCACTAGCCCCCCTCTTTTGCTATATGAAGCGTCCTGGTCTGGAAAAAATCATAGGGGAGCTTTTTCGTGGTTTTGCCGCCGCCACGAGGCGGAACTTGAGCAGATCCAATCTAGAGCTCCGGCAGGATGATCCTGCCGGGGAAACTTCCCTCCCGGAGGGGGAAATCGTCGCCATCGTCATCACCAACACTCCTCTCGTCGGAGGGGAGGCATCTTCATCAACATCTTCATCAGCACCATCTCCTCTCCAATCCCTAGTTCATCTCTTGTAACCAAGCCTCGTCTTTTGTAGTTGCGGATGCTTGCGAGAGAGCTTAATCATAAGTGGGATGCTTGTCCAAGTAAGGGCAGTACCCAAGCGTCGGTCCACCCACATATCAAACTATCAAAGTAACGAACGTGAATCATATGAACATGATGAAACTAGCATGACAGAAATTCCCGTGTGTCCTCGGGAGCGTTTTCCCTCCTATAAGACTTTGTTCAGGCTTGTCCCTTGCTGCAAAAGGGATTGGGCCACTTGCTGCACCGTTGCTACTACTTGTTACTTGTTACTCTTTGCTTGCTACGTTTCACCTCGCTACACAATCACTTGTTACCGCTACTTTCAGTGCTTGCAGTTATTACCTTGCTGAAATCCGTTTATCACAGCCTTCTGCTCCTCGTTGGGTTCGACACTCTTACTTATCGAAAGGACTACGATTGATCCCCTATACTTGTGGGTCATCAAGGACACCCCAAGAAACACTCGCATAATGTGACAAAGGCAGAAAGGTGGGCAATGGCATTCGGAGGGAAGTGATGCAAATGCGCCCCGAACAAATTCAAGAACCCCCGAATGAAAGGATGAGGTGGAAGGAGAAACCTCTTTTGACGTGGGTCAAGAGGAGGGCCCGCTCTCCCTCGCACGACTCGGACTCGATCACATCACCAGGAAGCCTCCAAGACTTGTCCGCCAGCATACCATGCTCGACGAGATTGAGGAGGTCCTCCTTCCGCACAGTGGATCAGAGGAAATCACCCTGGCTCCAGCCCGGCGGCAGAGCCTCCTTCCTGGGCTTGGCGGCACCCTTCTTCTTCGCCTTCTCCAGCTTACTTGTTTGTCCTTTCGTCATGGCTGCAGCGTCGAGATTGGCTCCTCTGAGCTGCGCGGGTGGCTAATGAGAAGGAAGAGCAGAGAAGGAGGCGATGTTATTCCGAACCCTAGCGTCGGCGGCTTTTATAACCAACTGATTGGGTCTCTAGCAAGTGGGCCCTCAACTTATCCCCTCACTGGCCACCGCGAGATACGTGGCGGAGATAGGGGCGCGAGAATCGAGGCGGCGCGACCCACTTGATTGCGACGACATCATCGCCGCATAGCGCACGGCAACCAAAGTTTTCAAATCCCGAAAAATCCGAAGCTTACAGGGGTGACTGGTCACATCAGAAGATCCCATCAAACGCGCAGATTCACGGGTTCACTCGGAAACATAAATTCACTCAAACATTTCATTCCAAGAAGAGTTTATCAAGACGAATGACGAAGATTTCAATCGACATCCAATTCAGCAAAACTTTGAGGGGCATTCAAATTCAGTCTGCTATATCAAGATTTACACCTACACCTTCACCACTCGAACCTCGATCCATTCGGGGGCTAATGATGGGGTTATAGCCCTAGGGTAGGGTCATAGGTCTGACCTATAAGTCCTACCCAAGGGCACCTCATTATTAGCTTGAAGATCCCTAGATATCTACCGACTGGATTAAGACAACCTCTTGTCCACTCGGTAGGGAACAACTCGGAGGATTATCTTACACTCGACGACTAGATTCCACTCGGTGAAGACCAGAAGCCAGACGACATCGAAGGCCAGAAGTCGCCCCAGGGAGGCTAACGGACATACATTGGACTACTGTAGTTATTGCCATTAATAGCATACGTTACCTGTAACGTATGCATTTATTCTCACTTATTGCACCCTTGAAGGCTGGACACTTATGAGGGGCAGCGCACTCTATATAAGCCACCCCTCCCTTGTGGCACAAGGGTTCGCATTCTGTAACACCTATATTCCACTCGACACTAAGCTCCAGAGCACTGAGACGTAGGGCTATTACCTCCACCGCAGAGGGGCCTGAACTCATGCAACCTTGCCGTAGCTAGGACTCTGCCCTCTACTTTCGTACCCTGCTCATCTACTGTCAGGCTTTTCCCACGTCACTCATCATCCTCCCCTTTTTGAAAATAAAGTCGTTCTCGGCGCTGCTTAATCTGAAATGTGGCTAACAAAAGATACAAGGTGTACATGTTGTATATGTATATGTCATCCATTTTTACTTCCCTTTGTTTTTGCACATATGACACATGTATACATGAGTATCTTTCATAGGTTATGAAAAATAATGCCAAAATATTATCACAAGAAGTAGAACACATGAAAATATTGCAACTTAGTTTACACATATAAGTGAAGCTCTTATTTATATCAAAATGTTGACAATGTCATCACTAAACCATACCAACACTGGTGAAGAAAATTAAATTATTTCATATCTACTTGCTACAACAGGCTGAAATAAGCAAAGATGCAACATGTAATTTGACATAGAATCATCACCAAGATTGGAGGTCATATCAAAATAATTAAACATTGGCACAATTATTTTCAAACATATTTGATAAAAAATTGATTTATTCCCTTGTTCACATGGTTCTTTCTCAACAATAGTTGGTTCAATGGGTGCACTCAGAATTGTTGATATTGTAGTTGTTTGATCACACGGCAAAGTCAAATCATTAACGTAGTTCTCTAAAATAGGTGGTGTGATCAAAGTAATAGGTGGCTCATCACAGGGTGCATTCAAATTGACAAGACATTCATCATACTCATGTGGAGGTGGAAGATCAGTACCTTTGTCATTAACGGTTATGATCAACTCAGGTGATGTAGGCACTCTCGATGGTGATGTGCCGCATGGTGAAGGTGATGTAGTCGTCACAACGATTAATGTGGATGTCATAGTAAGCCTAGTAGTGGAAGGAACAATCATATCAACTCTTGGAATAAGCACCATGCACTCTTTCTCCTTTTGGGCAACACATCGTTTTATTTCCTGTTCAGCTTTGCAAGCAAGACGAAACAAACGATCCATAGGATAACACTTTTCATGAATTAGTATCTCCTGAATATCATGGTTTACTCCTCCCCAAAATCTATCCATAATATCTTCTTCACTTTCTTCTAAAGAGGAATGCAACAAGGTTGTTTGTAAATCATCATAATATTTTGTTACGGTGTCACTACCTTGTTTTAAATGTTGTAACTTTTTAATCATGTCACGAGTATAATAAGCAGGAACGAATGTGTGTCTCATGGCAAGTTTCAAATCATCCCAAGTAGTAGGTATATAATCAGGGTGTAACCGACAATTTCCACTCCACCAAACTGAAGCATAACCGGTGAAAGAACCAACCGCAACCTTAACTTTCTTATGTTCAGCAAAATTATGGGAAGCAAATATATCATTTATTTCAAATTCCCATTCAATATATAAAGCGGGTCTAAAACGTCCATTAAATGATGGTATAGAAACATTAACCTGATCATGTGCATTTGGATCTCTGTGCACCTCTCGGAACGTTTGTTTTGGTGGCACGTCTCCCACGATCGAAAAAGCCCATGGATTGACAACTCTGGATCTTTTCATGACTAGTACAAAAAACAAAATTCAAAAATATTGTTCCTATGAACTACTGGGAAGTGGTGGTGGTGGTGGTGTGTCTCAAATCCGTTAAGCCAATCTCAAATTTTTACCAATTCTTACTCAGCATCAGGTGGTGATCGGCAATCGGTGCAGTCAAAACTCTCAAAGCTTGGATAAAGCGATTGACAGGAAGCGTCAAACACACGATGTAGATGTATGTGGAGCTGGGAAGGCTTATAATATATGATAGCAAAAGATTACCAATAATCAATTCAGATATGCAATGTTGAATAAACGCTCAACGACGGTACTGTGTTGGTCCTAGGCTAGACCGAGTACCTCTCGATAGGAAGATATAAGTGAAGATCACAATGACAATAAAGATAGTGATGATAAATGACAAATTGTGTTCCTGGCGTTCGGAGGGCAAAAAGTCCTATCTAGAAACCAATTTTGAGGTGATAATTGTGAACTAGCTAGATGAACTATTCCGATACGGCTCGTCGATAGCTCAAATTTGAGTACTCGTGGAGGCAAAACGGACTTCGTATGAGGAAGATATGCATGTTTTACCGAACACTGCACAAAAAAGTTTTCGATCCGAATTCACATACGGGATTGACTCTAGATAGATCCGAAATTTGTATTATTTTCTCTTCTCTCTTTTTTTTCTCTCACTTTTTTATATTTTTTTCTCTCTCTATTTTTCTCTCACTTTTTTTTCTTTTTTTCTCTTCTCTCGAACAACCAATTAGGATGCAGATTAGATCAAGCGCAGATGCGAATGACCTCAACTATGACAATGACAATGAACAATTGGAGCACGTGGTAAATATTGATGGATGGTGGTGGGCGACAACGGAAGGGATGACGGCGGCATGGTGGTGGTATATGGCAGCAGCGATGAAGATGGTGCGGCGGCGGCGTGACAACTTGTGAACAGAACTCAAAACTCTAAAAGACTAGACGCTAAGACCAGCAACTTGACACGACGATGCAACCGATAATTCAACTATGCAAGCACTAAAAAGAAAATTGCAAAGGCTCACACTGGCGTGGACAAAGGATGACTAGATCTAACTCTTTTTTGTGGTTTTTTCTTGGGTAATAGGTAAGAAAAATAAATCTAAACTAGGGATAACTGGAAATTCTCACCGAGCAACCTGAAAACTAATACCACTTGATAGAGGGCAAGACTGTCCCGATCTTTCGGTGAGATGATAATTATCGATTTGGTGGAGGCGACTTTGACGATCCGACTACAAGCGTGCACGACGTTGCGCCTTAGCAATCGCTAAACCAATCTCCAAGAGGTTATTGACCACGCCGGAGCACGATCAACCTAACCACGAAGGTCTATTCCTGCAAGCAATCGAAGAAAAAGCAAGAATATGATATTGCAATCTGAATATTGCGAATATAGTTGACGTACTGATAAGGGTGGGGATCCGAAAGCGGTCTTAGTCTAGTCGTTGGAAACAAACGAAGTACACGAAGTTGCAATGGCTAACTTTTAACTAAACAAATCCCAAGCAAAAAACTACTAGGTTGATCTACTTATATAGGAGCAAGGGGTGGCGGCCAAGGAGGTGGGAGGACATCCCAAGGCAGCCTAAAACTAACCCTAGTTCGTACAAGGCCTATGGGCCCAAGTGGAGGTGGTGCAACACCTTTGGACTTGTTGTTTGACTCGGATTCTGGTGCAATGTCATATTGTTTGGTCGATATCTCCACGCTCCGGACGAATTTAAAGGTGATTCCAATTGGGCTGGAAAGCACATAAAATCTACTTTGCAGCCTAAAAAGAATCACCCAATTCGAAGTTCGAGTGTAAAAGTTGAAGGCGTTTTGGTACAGGTATGTCTGTGCAGTCCGAATGTGAGTCCAGAACGTGAAAGACTTGGACTCTATCTTCTCTTGGGCTAAAAGTGACGTGAGAGAACTTCTTGAACAGCAACTAATTATTTCCTATGACATGAGAGGACCTCTTGAATAGCGCCCAACCATTTTCTCTTCCCTTGTCATCACACATGGTTCATACAAGTGTTCGGTCATCCTGCATTTAAACATATGATAAAAACAGGTGAAGCATTTTTATTTTGAATAACATAAATAAATTATTGCATGACTTTTATCATAAATCAACTCAAATAAATACGCTTATGCAATGATTGTGATAATAACAAAGGTAGTCATGTCCTCATGAGATATAGACAGCTTATACAACAAAGTGTCTTTCTAGTTGTGTGTAACATTCAAAAATGAAAAAAAAAACTCCACAAACTCAGTTACTAATAATTTCAAATGCAAAACCATCATGCAAGTAATTTGCATAATCATGCCACCATGCGCAGTTAAACGTGAGAATGGTTATTAAAAAAACGGGTGTAATGGTTCGGTTCTTACTTTGGTTTTGATTGGTTCAGGTTTTATTGGACTGAGCTTTTTTTAGTTTGGTTTAGGTTAGGGTATGTGGAGAAACCAATTTGGTTATAGTTGGTTATGGGTTCAAACAATTTGGTTATTAGCGGTTTATAAACTATGGGTCCAAACCGGTTTCTAGGCATTGGTTATGTGCAATAACCAACGCCGACCGAGAACGAGAATCTTTGATCCACGTGCATGCTGTAATGCATTATTTAATTATCTATTGGGGAAACATCATATGAGAATCAGAAGTGTTTGCTTCTACTTTGGCTAAGCAATTTGGTTTTAGTACACTTGTGAGTGAGCTTTTCACCCGTGGGCTTTTTTTTTTCCTCTTGCTGTATGCTGACTATATCTGAAGGATAATTTTGTTCCCAAACTGTTTTAGATGCACTTATGCTTTTTCTATCTCATTTGCTTCTTAACATGTCAATTTATGCAATTATATGTACATTTAAGCAAACTCATATTTATGTATACTAGGTTTAAGCTCACGGTTATGTATTTGATTTAAATTGGTTTGGATGAAAAGAATAATGGGTTTAATTTTGGTTGGATTGAAAATGTCATTAAATGGGTATAGTGGATATGGTTCGAGTATGGTTCAACTATCAAACCATTCTCATGTTTATGCGCAGTACCAGCTTCGTTTCACGCAGCTCCTATGAAGACAAAATTTGTAAAATCAATCAAGAGAGGAACGGAGCAGAGAATGGATCGGTCCCAATTGCTAGCCCAGATCAGAACACTGGACTCAAATCTGAGAATGTTGCGGTTTTGACGAGCTGTGACATACTCGTGCTCTGGTGGTGGTGCCGGGTTGCGCCACCGCGGCTTGCCGCCTTTGTCCCCGAGTATCACCCGCGCCGATAGCATCGAAGCTCCCGATCGACAGTAATCAGACTCAGCAACAACTCTTTGGGCGAAACACAAGGTCTCTTCCTTCGCCGGTGAGGATTGATATGCTGGATCCTTGCATAGAGGAAAAATTGGGCATACAGTTGCAAACATCCTCGTATACATACAGTTGCAAACATCCTCGTTTATTTCTCTAAGTACCTCTCTAAGCATCTAGCATTGTACAAGGCCTAAATGGGTTAAATCTTGTAGAGCAGTTACTTCCACCATTCACATATAGAGATGGCGGTTAGCAGATGTTATTGGGGTATTAGGGAGAGTAGAACACCTAACAGTATTCCACAGAAACCAAGCATACACACGCTCGTCGTCTGGTTATGTACAGTCAGCAACATCGATAACGAAGAATATACCAGCAACTCCAGAGTCGGTCACCACTCGCTATCCAGTATCAACTCTGCGGCGACACCCATTGCCTCCGGCCCACCCCTACAAAGGATGGCCACCGCAAGCTCCTTCTCTTTCCACTGCCGGAGCCCAATGCTAAGCTTCTTGAGCACCTTGAGGTCGACCTCATGCAACAAGCAGTGGACGCGGTCCACTACCAGCTCCAGGAAGCCCGAAACGTAGGCACGCCACAGGAACATGTTGCAGCCTAGAGAGATCTTTCCGTCCAATGCGCTTGCTAGGAACTCCAGGTGCAACCCCATAACCCTCTCTCGACGGCGGGACACTGCTGTCGGGTCAATGCCCCAAGCGAACATCCCAGCGTACACTGCAAAGTAGGCAAGTGCATGTCCACCCAACCTGTATACCATTCCTCCACTGTCTCCTCCTCGGTCCAGATCCTGCACAGAAAGGAACCAAGAGGGCAATATCTCTTGAAACAGAGACTGGACAAGGGTGGTACCTCCTGATAACCACACGAGTGTCGCTCCAAGTGATGCCGCTACCTTAACTTGTGTCATTGCAGTAGCAAGAGAGATCTGTCCATGTCCCATTGCATACTTGGTCCTCTTTAGCTTGTCCGATCCATGCCTGGACACTGTTGTCTCAGCTATGTCTTTCACCGAAAGCATCAGCAGGGAAAGTATATCTTCTGCAAGTATAGAGCAGTCCTTGATGCACCGGAATATCCGGAGGTAGAGAATTCCTGGTGCAACTGGTGAGAGACCACCGGAGCAATGAGAGCCAAATCCGTGACCCAGAAGGCTAGCAACACCTCCACAACAGCATAATGATGTTGACGACATGCCAAGAATAGAAGTGAAGCAGCTTCGGAGGAGCTGGACAACTGCATCATTGTTATGGTAGAAGACCGTGCGTGATGCTGAAAAGACGAGAAAATCACTCCATCGCTTGACCTTTTGAGTCCACAGTGCTGCGACAATTGCCATGCTTGGCCAAGGGCAGCTAGCAGCAAGGTTCTCTAAAGCTGGACCAGCTAGGTTAAGGAAACGTTCGGATGCCTTGTCAAGCTTGTATGTGATGGTGAGGCTCACAAAAGCAGCCAGTGGCAATGGAAGTCTACCCAAAGTAGTTCCTCCTATGAAGTGATACAAAACCAGATTAATACTCTCTGAAAACTTACATGTAGCATGTAGCACGATGCATGGCAGGAACACTCCTAGTACGGCATAAATGCAAGAATTCACTTGAACTGACAGAAATAATAACCTGTTGCAAGTCTTGGAACATCAATGCCAGTGGCGGCTACAATTTTCTTGATATGCTCTTCAACCATGGATAAATTGGCAGCCGGGCTAGGCCAATCTGTTCCATTCATGAATGCAGGTTTCCAAACACCACGTGTCACTTCAGCTGAAAAGTAGCTTACGATTGTTGCAGTAGATGCAGGCAGAAAATCAGCTAGATCTTTGAGACCTGAAAATGAAAAAAGGTAGCATTCATAAACTGAGATGATCCCATAGGCCATAATAAATAGTGATGATTGAATACTGAAGCTCAACTTATCACTCTCATTTCTCAAACCTGATTGAGAAAGTTGTTGACCTTAATTGAAAACAACAAACCTGTAGCCAGTTCACGTGGAAATAGTCTTCCATGGGAGCAAGCAGTTAGAGCAGCATCAACCACAAATGGAACAGCTTCTAGTATTTCCCAAGCGGGCAACTGAGGCCAAAGATGTGAATCGTCGCCACCAGGACCAGAGGAGTTACTTATGCTGCTACTCCCAGATACAGAACCAATAGATGTACTTCCTTTGTTGGCCTTTGTGAACATCAAGTTGAGAAGGCTGTCTACAATGTTATGTACAGGTGTTCCATGAGCAAGTCCAGAGAGAGTCGAGGCCAGACAAGCTTGGTGCTGCCGGTACCACAATTTCAACTTCGGAAAAGAATCCATAAAAATAGGATTCTGAGAAGAACGACTTGAAGTAACAGGTAATTGCTTCTGGCTGCTTCTACTTTTGGATGAACTGCTGGCAGTAAGAACCTGGGAGTTTCTCAATAACAGAAGATACTCAGGAGTTAGTTGTGAACCAACTGGAGCACCATCTCCCATTATGCAATATTCAAGCGGTGGATGATTAAACTTCCATAGTCTTAACAGAAGAATGAACGCATTTGAGAAGACCGTGTGAGCAGATATTTCCTCCCCTGCTCCTAGCGTCCATGAAACACTTGGGGAAAGGCACCCATAAACTTCACATATCGCCATGAGCACAGTAGCCAGTTCTGGAACCTATTGATTGTTTGGAGCACAAATATTATTTCACAATAAAAAACTAAACATAAACTGGCAGCTGGAAGCATCGAAGTCATGGCAAGTTGTCGTATTGATCATACCAGACCATGGAATGAGAAGATTGGAGCATAGTCTACGGGTGATATTCCAGTTAGAATAACATTAAGCATTGGACCATGCTTTATTAACTGGCTCTCTCTACCAGCATAATCAGCAGGATCAGAATGTGAGAGCAGTTTAACGACTAAGCGAACTGTATGCTCCTACAAGATATCACAGTGTCAGAAAATTCATAAGTTAAAACAACCATAGGTTTAGGAAGCTAGTCATCATGACTAGGACCGACAAGTCATATTTGTTAAGCTTCATGCACTAGCCAACGCAACCAAAAGTCCGAACTGATGGAAAGGGCTAGGCAATCCACATATACACTTCAAAACCCCCTCTCACGTGTGACGCTCGTGGATAGACTCAAAGGTATGGCTCAAGAGGCCTATACGTGGACAAAGGGAGGGGGGGGGGCAATTTTTTAGATAAACTGCGATACCATGTTAAGCTTCATGCACTAGCCAACCCAACCAAAAGTCCGAACTGATGGAAAGAGTTGGGCAATCCACATATACACTTCAACAATTATGGGAAGTGCACAATTACTAACCTGAAAATTCCAACCTCGTAACAAGGTTGCTCCACAGAGAACAGTAGCAGCAGAGACCTTGTCGTCATCTGATCCGTTGACTGCAACTTCAAATAACTTTTCCAGCTCTGCTAAGCTTCCATCAAGTTTATGAGCTTCATTCAGTAATTTATTATTAACAGGAACAGTTTATGAGTCATTGTTTATAAGGCATCCCGCCTTGGACGCTTAGGCGCCTTGCATTTATGCCGTTTTAGGCCCTTAAGCGGCAAGGCAGTTGGTTGCTTCAGGCGCTTAGGGGCCTTAAGTCGCCTTACCCTCTTTATAAACAATGTAACAGTATCAACTAAATGACATGATTTGATCATACATAGCAATACAATTTACAGCAACACAGAGACAACATAAAGAGCAGCTAGTAGCATGGTACATCCAAATAATGAAACCATACGTCATACTGTTGCATGCCGGCGCCTTGCGCGCCGGGACCGGATGGCTTCACCGCGGAGTTTCTCCGTGCCTGCTGGGGCACCATTAAGCACGACGTCATCGCTGTCTTCCACCAGCTGTACCAGCTGAGGGGCAGAGGATTTCACCGCCTCAACCAGGCCATGGTTTCCCTCCTCCCCGAGCGCTCGGATGCCCAAGCCATCGACGACTTCCGACCCATCAGCCTCATCCACCTAATCGCCAAGGTGTTTGCCAAGACGCTCTCCCTGCGCTTAGCACCGAACCTGGACAGGCTGATCAGCAAGAACCAGAACACCTTCATCGCCGGTCGTTCCCTTCACGACAATTTCGTTCTCGTCCGGCAATCGATGCGCCTCCTGCACCAGCTGCGCGCGCCCCGGGTCTTGCTCAAACTCGACCTCGCGCGCGCTTTCGACACCATCTCATGGCCCTTCCTGTTCGAGGTGCTCCGTCAGCATGGCTTCGGGAGCAGATTCCTGGACTGGCTGGCCATCTTGCTGTCGTCCGCTTGCTCGCGGGTGCTGATCAACGGCGAGCCGGGGCCCCCCATTTGGCACCGCCGAGGGCTGCGGCAGGGCGACCCTTTGTCGCCCCAACTGTTCGTCCAAACCGTGGACACGCTGGGACGCCTCTTTCGGCGGGCTGCGTCCCTGGGCATCCTGGAGCACCTGCACCCACGCCGCCCCATCCCGGTCATCTCGCTCTACACGAACGACGTGGTACTGTTTTGCCACCCCTCCCCGAGCGACCTCGCCGCGATCAAGGCGATTCTGGAGCTTTTTGGGCGAGCCACGGGCCTCCATGTCAACTACAGCAAGAGCTCAGCCACCATGCTCAACTGCCCTCCGGGTGACACTGCGCTGATCTCGGAGCTCCTTGGGTGCAAGATCACGGACTTGCCGCTCACGTACCTTGGGATCCCCCTCACCATTCGACGGCTCACAGCGCCCAGCTGCAGCCCCTGGTCGACACGGTTGGCGGCATGCTCCCCAACTGGAAGTCCAGGCTCATGAACAAAGCAGGCCGCCTAGCACTTGTCAAGTCCGTGCTCTACGCCATCCCCATCCACCAAATCCTCATCTTCGCCCCTCCGAAAAAGACGATCAGGCTCATTGAGAAAATCGAGAGAGGATTCCTATGGAAGGGTCGCGCCGCCGCTAACGGCGGCAGCTGCCACGTCAACTGGCGTCGTATCTGCCGGCCCCTTCCCCTTGGCGGCCTTGGCGTCCATGGAGCGTGCTGGGCTCGCCCTACGGCTGCGGTGGCTCTGGTTCAGCCGCACTGACGAGGGTCGCGCTTGGCACGGCCTTGACCTCCAGTTCTCCAAGGAGGAGCACGCCCTGTTCTTCGCCTCCACCTCGCTCGCCGTGGGAGACGGCAGAACGGGCAAGTTTTGGGAGGACCGCTGGATCAATGGCCGCTCCGTCCGGGAGATCGCGCCCCAACTTTATGCTTGCATCCCCAAGCACCGGCGCAAGCAGCGCACCATTGCGGAGGGCCTCCTGAACTATGCATGGACTCGAGACATTCACGGAGACATGGGCATCCATGAAATCAGTCAATACCTGCTGTTGTGGCTTGAAACAGAAGGCGCTGCCCTCAACGACCAGCCAGACCAGCTTATCTGGAGGTGGACCTCGAGCGGCTCTTACTCTGCGCACAGCGCCTACCTGGCCTACCTGGCAACCTTCCACGGCTCCGCTAGCTGCGACTCATGGCAACTGACATGGAGGAGTTGGGCCCCGCCACGCGTGAAATTCTTCCTCTGGCTCGTTAGTCTGGACAGGTGCTGGACAGCGGACAGATTGCGCCGCCGCGGCCTGCAACACCACCCGCGCTGCGTCTTGTGTGACCAGGAGCCTGAGACGATGCGCCACCTGCTCGTCACCTACCCCTTCTCGTGACAGGTTTGGCATGAGACGCTCTCCTGGCTACGGCTGACATGCCGGCCGCTAGACCAAGAGGCCACGCTGAACGACCGGTGGACGCACGCCAAGCTGGAGACGCCAAAGCCCATGCGCAAGGGGCTGGCCACGATCACTCACCTGACAGCATGGATGCTCTGGAAGCACCGCAACTCTTGTGTGTTCGACGGCGAGCAGCCTTCCATTGCCCTGCTAACGACTAGGATCAGAGAGGAGGCATCCCTTTGGGTTAGGGCTGGGGCAGCTGGCCTTGGGGTGGTCTTGCCGCTAACCTGGGACGTTCACTAGTTCCTGTTTTTTCTTTTTTCCCGGTGAGCCTCCTCCTCGGAGGCATGTAATGCTAAACTATCTCCCTTTTCAATGGAACGAAACGTAGAGTCTTTGCGTTTTCTCGAAAAAAAAAAACGTCATACTGTTGTTAAAACTGGCTAACTGCTTATCTCGAAGAAGAAAAATAAATTGTATTGGACAACACATAAATGATGATCCTGAGTTGTTAAAATTAGCTTTCTTTTTAATGTAACTACATGATGCCCAGCATATTGTTGAGGGAATGTTTTGCAATATATTTTAGTGAGTTTTAGTTGTATGGAACATGAATATTTAGATAATAATATGATAATTAAAACTAATAGTACATATGATTTACTGTGTTTGATTATTGTATAGTTGAAAATAGTTATTAAATATAAATTACACAATAGAATGGAAATTCTGATGCATGTTTGCATGTTGAGGTGGGGCTTTTCTATGCATGGTTGCATGTTTGAGGTGGGCCTTTTCCCATGCATGTTGCATGCCAAAGTGGCATGCTTGCATGTGGACAGAAATAGGTTAGTGGGGGCTAGCTATTTGGATATAGAAGATTGGTGACATCTCTTGTGGAAGATGCCAATTCCAAATGCATGAAACATTATGTTCGTTTCTTTTCCTTTGAGAAGAAGTGCACACCTTGAAGCAGGACTTGAGACCAGCACCCTAACCAGTGACTGAGTTAATGGTGTACCCTTCATGAAGGCCGCCCACCCAGCAAGTTGGCTAGGAATTGCATGAGACATGGAGTTGACATGACCATTAATATAACCAGGCCAATAGTAAGCTGACGTATCCAATAAGTTTCTTGAGATACATGACTCCACAATCAAGTGCCTCATGTTTCCAGCTGATCAAAATTAAAATAAGTTTGTCAATTACTTAAAATATATGTATTTGAATAAAAAAAGAGTAACCAAGTAGAATAATTTAGCATACTTTCATTGATACTTTCCATGTAGCCGCTGCTACTGTTAATTCCTGAAACAAGCATTGCAGCTTTTGAAGCAGCCTGATTAGCTGCCGAGATGATACATGGAGGAGGAACAAGCAGACTCTCGTAATCGCCAAGAGCCTGTAAGCTTAACATCAATTCCTTACGCAGATCATCACTTGCTGTTTTTTGTTTCCAGTGACTGCTGAGGTCAGTTTCACCACGACGTGAATCTGCTTCCTCAATTATGTCAGCAACTGCAAGTGTTGCAATAGACAAAAGCATGCATAGTCGTGTTTCAAGGTGAGGCACAGGACCTTCAATCGGTTCTCGTTCCTGTTTGCTTTACAAGATCGAACATTAGAATATGAAAGGTTGTTTAATGATTAAACAAAATGAAGAGTGAAGACTCACCCTTTGTACAAGGCGAACTGATGCTATCCAAAGGGCCATGAATGCATCATGCCAGCTGGATCTATTGACTGCTTGAAGTGCCTTGACCAAACCTGCAAACCTCTATTAAATTGTAAAAGTAGCAGTGAAAAGAAAAGTATGGGAAGAAAATTACGATTCAATACAACCAAGGATTTCATAATTTAATGTATTTACCACTTAAAATCTCAATGGAATTTGTGGCAGCAATTGAGCCATCAAGGCAATCCTCAAGATACATATCAATAGGAATCCATAGTGCGGAATAACTACCACCAAGGCAATGTCCATTTGGAGAAGATAGAGGATTAGAAGCCACCATGGGGTGGAATTTTTTGTGCAAACTATGTTTATTTTCGCCATGGACATTGTGGTCATCTAGAATCAACTGCTGAAATGCTTGCAAGGACATCGTCGAAGCTTGTAAGGTGGATGAGTTTGCCACAAGCAATTGTAACCGATAAGTGAATAATCCCCACTGAGTTTGCCTGAACATTATCTTTTTGTTAACTGTGATATGTAACACAATACTATTGCAAGAAACAGTAGGTTTGACTGGTTGTTTTGCGTAAGTAAGAACAATTTACATAAACAATGAATGCTTCTACAGAAGGTGAGCCTTGGCGCAGCGGTAAAGCTGCTGCCTTGTGACCATGAGGTCACGGGTTCGAGCCCTGGAAACAGCCTCTTGCAGAAATGTAGGGAAATTGCTGCGTTCTATAGATCCAGAGTGGTCGGACCCTTCTCCGGACCCTGCGCAAGCAGGAGCTACATGCACCGCGTGCATAGGGATAATGATCCACCTTTAGCTTATTCTACAGACTAATTCTAAACATCTGAACAACTCCAACTGAAACAATAAATGTTATTCTGAAGTCTGAAAAATCAGCTCCAAATGCAATACTAAATGTTCGCATGCACGCATACTGTTTACGCCAGACTCTTCGCCGTTACTGAAGGTACAGCCAAAGTTGCTGATGCATAGAATCCCAATGATTCTAGAGCATTACCTCATGTTAGGATGGCAATATTGGAAGAAAAAAATAACAGCCATCCCATGGATACTTTTATATTTTAGCAGTCTATTGCATAATGTTGTGCTGGTTTAAAAGGTGAATCTAGCCCACTTGGTTAGGATAATGGATTTACAAATCCACCACCTAGGTTTTAAGTTCAAATAGATGTGTGTTTAGGTTCCTATTCACACTGCTGGGATTTCCCTTACAGTTTCTTACAAAAAGAAAAAAAGGTATGCAGAAACTTCACTTGAGAGCTTCAGACCCATAGAATTAACTATTTGGATTGCAGATGCATTTAAGATAGCCAAGTTATTAATTGGAACGAAAGTGGTTTTCAATTGATCACTCAAACCAAGAAAAAAAAGGTTACAGTCTCTTGGTGATAGGGAAAAAAAGCTGAAATAACTCAGTAAAAGAGCACGTAAAGTTCAAAAGCCATACATGTTTTCGCGTGCCAATGAGAGAATACGAGTAATTACTTTATTGTGAAGAAGATGTCCGATAAGCTCTATAGTTATCACACTATTCATCCTCTGTAATTTCTCAATTTTCTCTGGCTTTTGTTCAGGAAAAGAAACTTCAAATGCACTAATATCTTGAGGCCTAGTTGGCCATTGAGCTTTCTTTTCTGGGGTTAACTCTAACAGACTCTCATCGTCTAATGCGGTATCGACCAACTGCCATAAAATGCAAAGGACAAGTTCAACAATAAAGACCCCTGGTTCACATGCTGAAAAACCAAATATCTTGGAGAGGTTAAGGTTATCATCTATTAACTGCCTGATCCTGCAAAATAACGGAGAAAGCATTACCAAACTTCCATTAGATCGCCCCAGCAACTGTTTTCCCTTAAAGACGGGATTTATTTACCACACAGATATATGATACGGCTACAGGAATAAATTGAGTAATATAGGTACAAGCAAAATGCAAGGCATCAACATAGAATACTAAGTTGCTAACAGACTATACGGCTCACCAGACAAGACTTATAGACAAATATGAAAAAAAAAATATACATTGAACAAACACAAAGAATAACTGAAGAATACAATAACAAAGGAAATTTGTGGAGCACAAATTCTGAAGGAAATGGCACTTAACCAATTTAACAGAATAGATTATGTTCGTAGTAATGGCTCCGACCGTACTCAAGGTCCCACCCCCTACCCAACATGGCACGCCACATGGGCGGTCAGCAAAAGTCAAGGCCAGTCAACACAGGTCAACAATAGTCCAAGCAAAGGAGCAAAGAGGCCCAAGCCCAAGCAAGAGGGAATCACCCCCCCCCCCCCCCCGGTCTCAAGCAAGCCTTCATGGTCAACAAGTCAAAGTCAAAGGAGCAAGTAAGCCACCACGGTCAGCGAAAATCCAAGCAAGTCTTCATGGTCAACAAGTCAAAGGAAGATCTCGTAGCTCATAAAAGAATTAAGTCAAAGATCGAAGCAAAAGAGCAAGCAAGGACCCCGGTTCACGAAATCCAAGCAAGTCTTTGTGGTCAACAAGTCAAAGGAAGAAGAGTTCATAAAAGAATAAGTGCAAGATAGAGGCAAGAAAAGAGGCCCAGGCCCAAGCAAGAAGGCTTCATATGGTGGAGGGAATCTCCCCTGATGGGCCTCCACACACCCTCCAGCTCATAAAAGAATTAAGTCAAAGATCGAAGCAAAAGAGCAAGCAAGGACCCCGGTTTGCGAAATCCAAGCAAGCCTTTGTGGTCAACAAGTCAAAGAAGAGTTCATAAAAGAATAAGTGCAAGATAGAGGCAAGAAAAGAGGCCCAGGCCCAAGCAAGAAGGCTTCATATGGTGTTCGCTTCCGAGCATGGATGGCCATCCTGCTATCTTCACCAAGCACTAGGGTGCTGCTCAATGGCGACTCGGCCCCCCCCCCCATTTGGCATCGTTGTGGCTTCCGGCAGGGCGACCCTCTGTCCCCGCAGCTCTTCGTCCTCGCCATCGATGTCCTTGGCCGGCTCGTCAATCGGGCCACCTCGCTGGGAATCCTGCAGCAGCTCCACCCGCGGCGCACGGTGCCGGCGATCTCGCTGTTCGCAGACGATGCCGTGCTGTTCTGCCACCCATCGCCGGCCGAGATCACCGCAGTCAAAGGAATATTGCACCTCTTCTGCCACGCCTCCGGACTCCACGTCAATTTCGCCAAGAGCACGGCGACCCTTATTCGCTGCGACGAGGACGCGGCAACCGCTGCAGTACAGCTACTCGGTTGTCCTATCGCCGAGCTCCCAGTCACCTACCTGAGAATCCCACTCACAATCCGACGACCGACGGCGGCGCAGCTGCAGCCCCTGGTGGACAAGGTGCGGGGCCAACTTCCGTCTTGGAAGGCATGGCTCATGAACAAGGCTGGGCGCCTCGCGACGGTAAAATCCGTCCTCTGCGCAGTCCCCATTCACCAACTGCTCGTCTTCGCGCCGCCCAAGAAAACCATCAAGCAACTTGAGAAGATTGAGCGTGGCTTCTTGTGGGCTGGCCGCGAGGCTACCAATGGGGGCAACTGCCATGTAAACTGGCGTCGGACCTGCCGTCCTATCGAGCTCGGAGGCCTTGGCATCCCGTACCTCGAGCGCGCCGGGCTGGCACTACGTCTGCGCTGGCTGTGGCTCAGCCGCACCGACCAATGCAGAGCGTGGAGCGGGCTTGACCTACAGTTCTCGGCGGATGAGCGCGCCCTGTTCTTCGCCTGCACCACAATGACCCTAGGAAACGGCCTCTCAGCCCTTTTCTGGGATGACCGCTGGATTGACGGCCGATCCGTCGGCAAGATCGCGCCGCAGCTCCACGCCTGCATCCCCACGCGCAAAAGGAAGGTGCGGACCGTCCCGGAGGGGCTCAATGCAAATGCTTGGGCTCGCAACATCGAGGGCACTCTCGGCGTCCACGAGATTGGCCAGTACATCCGCCTCTGGAATTACCATCGAGCACACCATCCTGATCAACAAGCCCGACCGGCTCACCTGGAAGTGGATCATAGACTGCTAAGTCTTGCTACAAGGCTACCTTCCAGGGATCCCTCCCCCGCGCCTCCTGGAAGTTCATATGGAAGAGCTGGGCACCACCCCGGGTGCGCTTCTTCCATTGGCTCACTGACCAAGATCGATGTTGGACCTCAGATCGCTTGGCTCGGCGAGGGCTGCAGCACCACGACCCTTGCCTCTTGTGCTGCCAAGACCCCGAGATGATGGACCACTTGCTCCTCCGCTGCCCCTTCTCCAAGCAGGTATGGCAAGATGTCATCACTTGGCTTCGCTTGCCGTGCACACCCCCCAGCCACGAGTCTTCCCTCCTTGCCTGGTGGCATAGCGCCAAGCAGAGAATTCCGCAGCCCATGCGCAAAGGCTTCGCCTCCATGGCCCTGCTGACCCCGTGGATGATTTGGAAGCACCGCAACAGCTGCGTGTTCGAGGGCACCCAACCCTCGGTGAACGACCTGGTTGCGAGGATCAAAGACGAGGCGTTCCTCTGGACCAAGGCGGGAGCGGCTGGCCTCCGCGAGATCATCCACCAGACCTGGGACGTGCACTAACTCCGTATAATCATCATCCGTATTGTATCTCCTATGAGGATTGTAACATAAACTCTACCTTTTCAATACAAAGAAACGCATGAATCTCTCTGCGTTTTCTCGAAAAATTTTGCCAAGGATACCTAGGCTATATAACCCCCCCCCCAACCCATCGGCATGTAAATCACTAGCTACCTTCTTGAATGGATCATTCTCTTCTCCCCTTCGAGCTCTCTGGCGAGCTAGCAAGGCTTCTACGCCACCGTGAACTTTGTGACCGACGAGGCCAGGACGATGACTTAAATGTGTGGTCGTGAGAAGGTGCTTGCTTCTCTGTATGTACTTGCCACTAGTGCAGAAACCTTTATAAGTGTAGCTAGTTAGTGGCGCCAACCCAAAACGGCACGTCGCTGGTATTTTTTGGCGCCACTAGTGCAGCCTTACTAGTGTGCTATCCACGCCACCGGTATGTCAGCTCAAGCGGAATGACCAGTCAAAAGTAACTAGTGGCGCTAATAACAACAAACACCACTAGTACTTAACTTAGTAGTGCTGTCAGCCTCTTAACTCAACGCCGCTAATAACAACGAACACCACTAGTACTTAACTTAGTAGTGCTGTCAGCCTCTTAACTCAACGCCGCCAGTAACATGAATTGGGCCCACTTCAAGGAGCCACTTAATAGTGGCGTTGGGAAAAGGGCCGCACCACTAGTGTGCAGAACAATAGTGGCGCGTGCATTTAGACCAAGCGCCACTACATCATTTAGGTTCCCCTTGGTTGTTGAACTTCTGGGTCCCGCTCACTAGTGGCATGAGATCTATATCTTGTCTGCATTCTTTGCATTCTTTAACGTTATGGTACATATGTTGGTCCATGTTGATGATATCACGGGCCGGTATACCTGCACAACTTGTTCCCTCCCCAAAGGATGAATGGGTTCGTCAAGGGATACGTTCGTAAGAGCAACTCTAGCAGACCCCGCATCCCGCCCCGACCCGCAAAATAACCGCCAAAGTGCGGGTCGGGGCGGAAAAAGCTGCCCGATCAGACCCCGCATCCCGCCACGGCCCGCAAATATTTTTGTGGGGGGCGGCAAACCCCCCCCCCCCAACCTCCCCAACCTCTAGTTTCACGGGCCGGGAGGCCGACCCGAGCTCAGCCTCTATCCGCAGCAAGATTTGGCGGGAGGGACATTTCCGCGCAGCCTTTCCCGCTCCCCTCCCCCACCCGCCGCCCCCATTGCCTCGCCACCGCATGCTCCGGTGCATCCTCCGCGGTCGTCCCTCGCCGCCATGGACGCCTCCTTGCTGCCCCCCGTCAACGTCGAGGTCGCGCACGCTCCTTCCCCCCGGGCGGATCTCGTCGCCGGCCATGTTGGCCCCGCCGTCGCTCAAGCTAGCGCTGCGCCTGCCCGCAAGCGGCAAGGCAATGTGGTCGTGCCGGGCGTGCCCCCGCCGCCAAGCGGAAATCCGACAGCCCCCGCCGCGAAGGCTCGCGCTCCGGGCGCTAACGCTGTTGTGCGATCTCGGCCGGCGGCGGAGAAGGTCACCAAGGTTGCGGGCGTCAAGAGGAAGAGGATTTTGGCTCCTTCATCCTCTCACTCCGTCCCGGAAAGAGATGCCCCGGCGATGTCGTTCAACGGTGTCGCTCCCCCCGCAAGCGAGGTGTTTGACGAAATGGCCGGAAGGTATGCGTCTTCGGTCATGGTCATTTCCTTTCGTTTTCGCCATTTGTTGCAATAGCTCGTGACTTGTCAATCGTTCAATATAGCCAAAGATCGAAGAACTACACGATCTTGGAACATCAAGCTTTGATCCAAGCATGGAGTGCGGTGTCTCTTGATGTATGCACGGGTACTTCTCAAACCGCCAAGAGATATTGGCAAAGGATCGAAGATCAATACTTCCGCATTATGGCAAAGTATCCCAATAGGACTCCACGCACATTTCGGTCGCTTGAAGGGCGTTGGAAGAATATCAAGCCTATGTGCAGCCGTTGGGCAGCTTGCTTGGAGCAAGTACGCAATGCACTTCCAAGTGGGACCGTGGAATCCGACTATGTGAGTTTGTTTTGCCTTTGTTCAAGTTGTGCGTAATCATATTTGCATCATGAGAATTGATTACATCACTTTGTTTCGGAAGGCATGGAAGTTTGCCCAACATAGATAGAAAGACATGGAAGTTTCGGAAGGCAAATTCTTCAAACTAGAGCATTGTTGGGAGTTGCTCCAAAAGTGCGAGAAGTGGAAGTTGATCGACAAAGAATCTTTGTTGCTCGCCGAAGAGAACAAGATCATGTCAATGAACCGCGATGACATGGACGACCTCACCAAAACATGGCATGATATGGCAAGGAGAGAGATCTTGAAGAGGAGAATGGTCTTCTCTGCTCCATATGGTGGCAATGCCGATAAACTTCAACATGGACTCGATAGCGCGGAGTGAAGATCGACCAAGATGATGCAAGACCCTCTTTTGCATTTGTCGTACTGAACTTGGCTTTTATTTGCACGTAAAACTGTGTTATGTTTGTTTGAATTTGAACTTATTTATGAGAACTTATGTCAAATGCGAGAAATTGAGCGTTTTCTGTTTTCGGGGCGACGCGGCCGTGTCCGAACAGACCCCGCAAAAGCCGACCCGTATAAAAGCATATTCGGCGAATATACTTTTATACGGGCCCGTTTGGGGGTCTGCATCCATGCCAGCCCGCGCCGGCCCGCAAAAGGGGTTTTGCGCGAACTGCAAACGCGTTTTGCGCGCCGGCATTATGCGGGGTCTGCTAGAGTTGCTCTAACATGGCCCATCCAGATAGAAGCGTCATGCAGGCCGAGGAGTGTGTGTTCTGCACAAATTACATTGGTGTCGACAAATCTATTGTTCCACGCTCGAAGGATTTGATCACCCGCTTCTAAAGGATTTGCATGTGTACCCTGATAACCGATACGAAGAATACATGAGAGCGCACACAGTGCTTAAAGCATATAAAAGTGGTTGGACTCGCAACAAGCACAATAAAAAAAAAGTACGACGGCCTTGGGACTACAAGAACGCGACAGACATCATGAGGCTGCCTCCTGGGCTGAACGGCTATCTGACGTTCATGCAGCACACAGGCCTCGGCCACAAGCTGTTCAAGGCTGACTGGAAGTTCAAGCTGCCGGCAGGAATAGTTCCTCCGTGCAACAACTCCGCCGTGAGCTCAATCGTCGCCATGATGCCGGTGTGCAACGCCCACGGCCTCGACAAGACTTGGGCTGAGCCGGATGCAGAGCAAGCACAACACTTCTTCAACAACTTGACGGAGATAGCCATCCGGGAAGAGACGCACCTCTTTCGTCCCACCACTGATGAAGAAGTGGCGTACATCGCCAGCAGGGTCGAGGAGGCGGCTTTTGCCGCAGAGGCCGGCGGCGTTGGCTTCGTGGTGGGGGAGTCCAACGAAGACGAGACGGTGCCGGAGGGAGCGCTTGCGGGGCGGGATGAGTTTGCCGGGGAGCCCAGTGGCGCGGCTGCCGGGGGTCCTTCTACCGAAGAAGCAGCCGAAGAGCAGCCGCGTGAGGAGGCCCCAGTTCAGAAGAAGAAACGCGTCCTTCGGAAAGTCGCCTCCGGTGCCGCAGTCCAGCGGCCTTCCTCTCCTGCTGCAGCCAAGCGCCGCAGGGCCACCTCCTCCCGCGAGCACTGTAGCGAAGGTCGACTTCGACCTCTCTGCCTTCAGCTCGAAAGAAGAAGAGTAATAGCCCTGCCGCATCTTTTAACTTTCGCATCTCCGGCTTTGTTTGGTTTGTTTATCTTGCTCCAGCTTGTTTATGCAAGAATCCAGAGCCATTGGTGCGGAAGTCATCGAAGAAGGCGAAGATCTCGACGGGCGACGAGCCCCCGGAAAGCACCTCGGGTGCGCCAGAGGCTACTTCCATCAGCCCGGAGCTCAGCCCTCGACGCAGCCCCCAGCGTGGGTCTTCTACTCATTACCACTGGCGAGTGCTGGGATAGTTCTCTTTGCCACTGACACCGCCGGGCTTGCAGGGGAAGATCGGCGGCAAGGAGAGCCATCGGAGGCTGCCCCCGACGTGCCACCTCCATCAACCACGCCGACCAGAGATGGATCTCCGGCAAGGGCTACCGCCAGCGAACGCATCCTCATCGAGGATGATCCGGCAAACTCAGGGGTCGTCAGCCCTACACCGGCAACCAACGTTGCCGGGGAAGGGACAACCACCTCCCAGCCGCCTAGAGCAGGTAAGCCGTTTGCCAGTGAGTGCTTGTTATTTTGTTTGTGTCTTTTTTGTCTTCTTGAACTTCTATCTGGCCTCATCTTATCCCTCTTCTTCTGGCTTTCGGACCTACCTCTGATGGAAGACATGGATGTCGATCCGTCATCGAAGAGATCGCCAAGGAGGCTGCCGGCGAGGCCGACAGCGTTGCCGCTGACGAGGCCACCAAGGCTGTCCAGGAGGAAGCCGCCAAGGCTGCACAGGAGGAGGCCGCCGAGGAGGCCGCGGAGAGGGCCAGCAAGGAGCCCGGTGACCGTACTGACGGCAATCCTGCCGCAGGAGCGTCAGGCGCTACACCGGCCACCGAGCCCTCCGCTGTCGGTGGAGCTGGTGCTGAGGATCCCCCGTCAACATCCAAGCCCCCCTCTCCACGCGGATATCTCGAGGGTGGCGAGGATCTATTCGTCAGCATGCCGGAGCGATAAGTGCCAGGGAGCCCATCGAAGGGGAGACCTTTGATGGGGAGATCACCACCGCTGTCGGGCTCAAGATTGTTGGCGACTCAAGGGCCGGTAGCAATAGATCTAAGGAGGAACAGCTCCTCCAAGTCATGAGTGATAACTTCAGCCAGCTCCAGGCACTCCATCGTGCCCGGAAGGAGAAGCTGGACTCCAGGTTAGCAATCATCGACGCAGCGGAGGCGGACTTCCAGAAGCGCTTCGAGGAGACACAGGCCTGGTTCGCCGAGGCTCATCAAGAGCTGCAAGCTGACCGGGTTCAGTTGAACGAAGACCGAAACGAGCTTCTCCTGCATCGCGCTGACCAAACGGTCTGATATGGAGCAGGCGCAAGAGGAGGACTCAAAACGGGTTGCCGCGGAGGAGGCTCGCCTGACGCAACTCCGCATCGTGCTGTATGCCCAGGAAGAGGACCTTGCCGACCGCGAGGAGGCGCTCGCCGGCAAGCTTCGCCGCAAGGATGAAGAAGTCGAGAGGCTCGCCGCGCAACGGACCCAGAAGCTGGAGCGGAAGCATCAGGAAGCCCTCGCGGCTCAGGCCACAGACCACGTCGGCAAGCTGAAGGCTGCCACCGATGCCGCTGCTGCCGCAGAGGCTGCCAGGAACAAGCTTGCCGGCAAGGTGGCAAGGCTGGAGATGGACCTGGAAGACTTCTACAAGGAGATCTCGACGCTCAGGACCGAAGGAGAGAAGACTCTCCTTAGCCTGGCGGAGATGCAAACTGCCGTAGCCAACAAGACCACCCAGCTTGACGCTGCCAACGCCTCTCTTGCCGATCTAAAGCTGGCTACTTTGGAGGAGGCCCTCGAGAGCGGCAAGGATCGCGAGAGGGCCTTGACCAAAGACCTCCAGGACGAGAAGACCAAGCTCGATGGTGCTACCACTGCCCACGACGACAATGTGATGGGTGTGCAGACCTAGACCGAACGCCTTGCCGATGTCGCGGCAAGGCTCAAGATGCAGCTATCCACCATGAACCTGCACAACTTCCGCTACTCCTCGACGCAGGGACGTCCCAGAGTGCCAGGTTGACTCTGTTCTTCGACAGCTTGATTGTCGCCTTGGAGCAGCTCCATTCCAGCCACGCAACCCGTTTGGCCAACGAGTCCCGCAAGCTCTGTCGGGTCGTCCTCCTCAAGGTGCTCACCAAGGTGGCGCACAAGAATCCTGGCCTCAACCTCACCAACGTATTTGAGCGCTTGCCGAAGGACGTGGACCTCAAGGCGCTCGAGGAGCTGGTCATGCCTATCGTCGACAAGGTGAGCCAGGTCAAGAGGATTGAAGGCCAGCGTAGGGAGTAGCCGCTCCACTTTGTTTTGCCGCTGCCAATTCATGTAACATATAGATTTACCTTAAGTTAGAACTGTGGCGGCTATCAATGTATTATATTTTGTTATGTTTTGAATGAATGTATGATATTTCCCTTGCTTGATTTCTTCTTGTGTGGTATATGGCCTACGCTGTATTGGAAACTTGCCGGTGCGCACAGCCCTGCCGCGAGCGCTTCGAGGAACGGGTCCTTAACAGCCTGCTGGCGGTGCCGCTGCCGGCAAGATACCTTGGCGCAATCAAACTTGACGATGCACAACCTTGCCGCGCGCGCTTCGAGGCTTAGCAGCCTGCTGGAGGTGTAGCTACCGGCAAGTTATCTTGGCGCAATCAGTGCAGCCACTTAGGTTGTTGAGCGGGCTCGAAACAAAGTAAGGGCGCAACCGATTTTGACAAGGTTCCTTCGCGTGCAGGTTTTCCACATAAAAGTCGAAATTGCCCAAGGAAAATAACTTTACAGTCCAAAATTTATTCAGAGTTTTTGCAACTTAGCTTTCTGTTGTCGTACTCCTTTCTGTGATCGCCTATGGGTGTCCATACCATCACTCCCCCCGGCAAAATTGCATGCGAGGGAACCTTCTGTCCTTTAAGAAAAAGAAAGAAGAGAGATAGGGATATGGAACCTTGGCGGTCCGTTAGCACTTGCTGGGAAATAAGCGTAACACAAAACTTCATACAAACATGCATATAAATGAACATGAAAATCGACAAGAATTGTGAAACACTAAACTTTATTGAACTACGCACATGATCTGCGCCTGGCTTTGCACAAAGGATTACATGCCTTGCCGACAAGACTTGTACAAAAGGTGGTTGCCGGGAGCCCAGCAACCGCGCCTTACGGGTAGAACTTACGAAGATGCTCGATGTTCCAGGAGTTGCTCACCAGAATGCCATCCTCGGTCTCCAGGCGGACTGCGCCAAGCCTAGTGACTCGAACTACCCGATAAGGGCCTTTCCACTTTGGCGTCAACTTGTTTGAATTCTTGGCCGACTGAACGTGCCGAAGAACAAGGTCGCCTTCCTCATGGCTTCGGGCTTGAACCTTGCAGCTATGGTAGCGACGCAAGGCTTGCTGGTAGCGAGCGGCTCGCACAGCAGCCTGAAGACGATCTTCCTCAAGGAGCGTTGCGTCATCTTGCCGCAACTGCGCTTGCTCAAGCTCATCGTAGGCGAGCACTCGAGGTGATCCGTATACGAGTTCTGTGGGGAGAACTGCCTCCGCCCCATATACTAGGGAGAAGGGTGTCTGGCCGGTGGCTCAATTTGGTGTCGTTCTGAGTGACCAAAGAACCGCCAGCAGCTCATCAATTCAGCGTCTTCCGCACTTGCGCAGCTTGTCGAAAGTTCTTGTCTTGAGGCCTCGCAGCACTTCAGCATTTGCCCTTTCCGCCTGGCCGTTGCTCCTTGGATGAGCAACGGAAGCAAAACAGATCTTGCCGCCAAGGTCTTGGACGTATTGCATGAAGGTGCGGCTCGTGAACTGCGTGCCGTTGTCAGTGATGATCCTGTTTAGAACACTAAAGCGGCAAACTAGTCCCTTGAAGAACCTGACGGCTGATTGTGCTATCACCTTCCTCACTGGCTCCACTTCTGGCCACTTTGTGAACTTGTCGACTGCAACGTACAAGTACTCAAAGCCCCGGGCAGCGCGAGGAAAGGGGCCGAGGATGTCGAGCCCCCAGACCGAAAATGGCTAGGAGAGAGGGCAATGAGCACGCTTTCCTATTTGCTGTCGAGGGTGGAACTTATGGTGAAAGTTCCTCACGTACCATCCTCCTTGGCGGGCACCTTCTTGGTCTCTGGTGGAGCTGCCTTGGACTTCTTGCTCCTGGCGTTGGAGCTCTCTGGCACATCGTCAACGGCAGCGCAGCACTCCGAGGAGGTGCGCTTGCTGGAGTGTGCGCCAGAGGTCTTCTTGCCGGTCTTCTTCCCTCCAGCTCCAACGGCAAGAGCGGGTGCCTTGGCGGCAAGCGCTGCAAGTGCTTCCCGGTAGAGCTAGTTGGTGCAGATGAGCCCATCCTTCTTGTCGGAGTTGATGACAATGACGCTCATCGGTCTGGGCATCTTCAACGTGTTGTATGCATAGTACGATGCCGCCATGAACTTGGCCAGCGCTGGGCGGCCAAGGATCCCATTATATCCCAATGGGATCTCGGCAACGTCGAAGACAACCTTCTCCGTCCTGTAGTTCAGGTCGCTGCCAAATGTCACCGGCAGCGTAATCTTTCCTTTCGGCTAGATCTTCCCTGGACTTATCCCTTAAAACGTGCTCGTTTCTTCGAGATCCTCGTCAGGGATTTGTAGCCTCTTGATCACGTCGGGCGAGATCATGTTCATGTCGGCCCCACCATCAACCAACATCTTTGTCCCTTGAGGTTGCAGATTGTTGGTGAAACCAACAACGGCAGACACCCGACCGCAGTTGTGCGATCAAGGTGATCCTCAGCATCAAAGATGATGGGTGTGTGGGACCACTTCAGTGGCTTGCGGGCATCAACAGATGGCTCTGTTGCATCACTTCACACGCCACTTTTTAAGCCGGCTGTGGGAAGAATGCAACGAGGCGCCCCCATCAACGCACATCATGTTTGTAGCCTTCTGGAACTCTTGGCCATTAGCGAGGGCGATGAGGCTCTGAATCATAGCCCTCCATTCCTCCTGCTTTTCCGCTACAGGAGGATAGTCTAGGAGCATTCGTGCTCGTGCTAGTGCTTCCGCTAGCGTACGCGCCGGCGTGAGGTGTGAGGTGCTCTTACTTCTAACTATGTTAGGAGGAGCACCATCACGGTCCCATGGTTGCATGCCGCTTCCACCAGCCTCTCGACGTGCATGGTGGCCCTGCACATCCTGAGAGGGATGCTCAAGAGATTTTCCTCGGCGACGCCGCTCGTCGCGTGCGGCCTGGGAAGGCCGCGGTGTATGCGTCGGCGTGGGCGCCTGAAATGGCGCCCGCCCGTCCTTGGAGTTCGCCACGCCACCCGTAGGTCGCGCGGCTCCGTCCTTAGACACTCCGGCGCGCAGGTCGCTGTTGCAGCTACGAACAGCGCCGCTAGCTTGGGTTTGTTCACCGAAGTGTCGTGGAGGCTCATGACCTCCGCTTCCTCTGGCCATGCCTGCACCGTCGCCTGCCTGCGTAGTCGCAGGCATATCGGATGCGGGTGGATCAGCCGCCGTTGCACCCCTTCTCTTGGGAGCCATGGCGATGAGGATGATGAAGAAACTGACGCACTGATGCTAGATCAGGTTAGCGCACCCTCGATCCCCCTACCTAGCGCGCCAAAGATGTCGGGGCGACGAAGCACGACACCTATGGGATCTCGCGGATCCCTTTGTGGTTCGGCAGGGGAAGAGGAATGCACCAAGAGCAAAACCAACAATCAAGCGCGAGGGGAGTTTTTACCCAGGTTCGGGCCGCTGAGAAGCGTAAAACCCTACTCCTGCTTTGTGTGTATTTTGTGTTCTAGGGTTCGAGCTACAGGAGCGCTATGCATGCAAGGCATCTACGTACTGAGCGTCTAAAACCCCAGGGATTCGATAGTCTGGATCCCCCTCTAAGTTGCGCCTTGGGCCTCCTTTCATAGGTCAAAGGGGTCACAAACAATGGCGGAACAGGGCACCCACGGGGTGCACAGTAGTACAGTGCAGTGTTACTGGCGTCTTAAGACAGACGCATTAAATGCTTTTTCAGGCGTCCCTGACATGGAACAGGGATGCGTTCCATCGACGTTGTTCACCCCCAATTGTCGCTCGACACGTACCCTGGAGGATCGACACGTATCAAGGAAAAAGGGGGACAGTTGGTCGCTGCGCTGGAGCGGTGACGGACTGGGACCTTGCCGGGAGCACGTCTTGCCGGGGCTTCGATAACTCCCCCGCCAAGGATCTTGCCGGGGCCTCCACCTTCGGTCTTCGGGTTGTAGACATGGTCATCTTCGGGTTTGTCTCCCGCAGCCTCCCGGCAAGCCTTGTCGCAAGTGTGGCTACAACCGCCCGTGCACAAGTAAGGGGCACTAAAGGCTCAAACTTTAGTGCACCGACACCCAGCTTAAGCACGTCTCGATGCGCCTTTTTGAAATATGCCTCCAAGTGGACCTTTGACAAGAGCTTGCGCACGTGCTATTGAATACGAGGAGAACTCGCTCCTCTTTGAAATCCCTTTATATTCAAGAGACATGGTTAATACCTAAAGTCGGAATGCTAAATGTCATCAGGTGTGACGAAATCAAACATGGAGAAGCGTGGACTGAAGGCCAAGCTATCATGAAGAAGGAAAGAGAATGAAGGCCAAGCTATCATGGAGAAGGAAAGAATCCCAAGGGAGAACGAGGAGCAACACATGGAGGTAAGGCTGGCTAAAGCTGCCAGGTCGGACAATGGGTCGGAATATCCGACCCATCCTCTGACCCAACCTTCGACCTGGCATCGACGTTATGTCTTCGGGTCAAATACTCGACAAAATCTCCGACCCAATGTTCGACATGGTCAGAATGTACGATCCATGTCGGAATATTCAACGTGCCTGCACGTAGAATGGTGGGGCTAATGACCCTTGTACCCCTAGCTCGTGCCTTACCTCCAGCGCCCTATATATTTCGTGCCTCCTACATGTTTAAAGAACACATTCTTGCAAATCCTCAAGGATATGCCCGGTCTGGATGTGTACAATACAATGCATAAAGGGTGAAGACTGGTATACATTCAAATTGTAAGTACTTCAGACTCAAACATACATATGCTTCTCATGTAATTTCAAAACTTACTAACACCAAAAAATTGTATTGACTAACTATAGCATGCAGTGACTGTGGGATAAGGTTACTTGTTGGAATTTGCCGCTTTCATCTGAAAACATAATTTGAATCCATGTCTCCGCAAGAGCTCCAAATAAAGTCGATACGCTGTTGGCCTTGCAACCCGTTGAGGAATTACCCTTCAAGGAGGAGGAGCACAGTGAACCCATCAATATAATACTTGCAAACAGTCTATTTCTTTCATTCAATATTCGGTGGCAAATTGCAGAAATTATCACGTGCTTGATTTGCTCCTTTCATCTAAGAGCAAGTACAATAGTAGGCTATAAGCCTGCCTACATGGCAATTTTGCTTATGTGAAGGAAAGAGACATGAAAAAGTAAGGAAGTGGGCTCTTATGCAAGAGCCTTAGCTCTATACGGGTTCTAGACAGATGCAATAAATGTGAAGAAAGAGACAGAGAGAAGATGAGAAAAAATACTAATCTTATAGCTAACCTTATTGTATGAGTGAATGTACGTATTGGCTATAGATAATATGGCAACATCTTACAGCCAGCAGTTGGCTATATCATTAACCATGCTCTAAGCACACAAAACTTCCGCAAAAAAAAAGTACTCTGAAACACAAGTTAATTTCTGGTATAATTCTGCAAGTATGAACTTGAATAGTCAGTATTGATTAGAGAGGCAAGACAATACATTTGCCTCTACTCATCCGCAGATGTACATTGTGCATTTTTCTCACACGGCAAAAAAGAAAATCTACTCCCTCCGATCCGAATTAAATGACGCAACCTATATATGGTCAATTAATTCGAATTGGAGGGAGTAACATTTTGGGGGAACGATATCACCTGCCTACAATAAGGACGGCAAATAAAGTTTTCTTCCATTTCCACGTCTAGAAATTCCTAGATCCGAACTAGCACTGTACCGGTCGCGATTCGAAAAATGGCAGGTTCCATCAGATACCCCGCAGGGACCACAAGCGCATTCGCCTCTCCTACCACCCTCCCATCCAGCGCGCACCGAAGGGAAGGTTGTATGTACCTTGAGGAGAGGATCGCGAGGAGGAGCGCCGGTGACGCGAGGCGCGCGGCGAGGGCAGCCTCGGCGTACTTCCACGCCGCGGTGGGGGCGGCGCTGCTGATTTGCCCAGAGAGGAGCACGCGCGCCAGCATTTCGGCCAGCCCTGCCGAAAACTGTACGTCCCCTCTTTCCCCCGCGACCGCCGCCGCTGTGGCCACCCGCGCCGCCCACTCGTTCGGCGGGAGCGCCTCCGCTTGCGCCGCCTTGGTGTACTCCCCGGCCCATTCAACCCACGGCGAGGACAACGACGCCATATTGAACGGCGGGCCCCGCACCCTAGCCCTCGGTTGCGGCTTACTCTCGCCGGGGGTGGTGGCTTCGTTCGCCGTCGCCAACGTAGTAGGCGCGAGGTGATGATAAGAAAAGGAGTATATGTGTTGGTCCTGTTGTTTGTTTGTTGGTGTACCCACTTCGCCCACCACGCCACGAGTGAGTCTACTTTAGGGCAACGCTCTCCGTAACAGTTGTTTTTTTTTTTTATAACAATAACAGTTGTTTTCTGTTCGTGTGTGGACAGAATTCGATGTTATTTGTATGGAACCGGTTATGTTACATGTAAGGTATTTTCTTCGTTTTTAAATATATGTTTCTTTAAAGATTCAACTATAAACTACATACAATGTATATTTACACATTTTAGAATATATAGATTTATTTATTTTGCTCTATATGTTGTCCTTAGTGTAATCAATAAAAATACTTATATTTAAAAAACGGAGGCAGTATGAGCTAGGCATTTATGGTTCCACTCCTACCAACCTCCCTCACAACGGAACTGATTATAACACAAGTATGAGTAGAAGCCTCATCCTGGGTAGGGGTTTACACTTTAAGGAGTAGGGTTTTACACTGCAAGGTGGCTCGAACCTGGGTAAACGGTGCACGTGTTCTTGTTCATCTTCCTTAGCTCGAGTCACCGGAGAGTCACCGTGAGGTTGAGAGGCAGAACAGGGTAGGAGAGCAAACACACCCCTAGTGTTCGAACCTTTATGAGTCTGGGGAGCCCCGATTCCGACATTTGGCGTGCCAAGTAGGGGTGCGCAACCGTTGTCTAGCTCCAGTTTTGGCTCCAGCTTCACCGACCCCATGACCAACGATCGATGTGCGCACCCCGAGCGCTTGGTGACGGACGACCATCACCGATCCACCAGCATCGCGGCCACCACCGTCGTCTCCCGCGCCGCCCGCGAGCAACAGGGCTCCCCGCGGCCCCCGGTGTGGCAAGGCGGTCGCTTCACCGCGTCCCTCGCGGCATCCTCCTCGACTTGTGTAGACGTGGGAGATCTGAACATGCAAGACGCGCTGCTCATGGCGAGCGAACTGCTCTGCCACTGCCCGACGGATGGAGGCTACGACGCCTCGAAGGACCACATCGCCAAGCTCGACGTTGTCGTCAAGAGGGCCCTTGCGCCCTACGTCCCGCTTCGGCCCCCGACGCAGAAACGGGGGCTTGGCTAGCGAGCCGCCTCCACCACAACGCGGTGACTCGCTCAGTCCCCAGCCAAGGGCCCGAGCAGGGTCCACCTCATGTCGTACTCCTGCTCCTTCAGGTCCCAGTAACCGGCTTTGGGCCACCGTCGGGCCCCAGCGAAAGCGCACACGAAGGAGTCGGCGGGGTGTTCTCCGCTCGCCACAACGCGCACGCTCACAACATGGAGGACTGCTCGGCACTCGGATCTTTCCGCAGTGAGCGCGACATCCGCCACCGGGACCGTGTCGCTGCTACCTCTTGAGCTTGCGTTGGTTTTTCCTTGAAGAGGAAAGGGTGATACAACAAAGTAGATAAGTATTTCTCTCAGTTTGTTGAGAACCAAGGTATGAATCCAGTGGGAGGAACAAGCACGGGCCCAATGGTAGTACCTACACAAAGAATCAAACACTTGCACCCAACGCTATAAAGGGGTTGTCAATCCCTTCAGAGTTATTTGCAAGGATGAGATCTGATAGAGATAGATATAAAATATTGCGGAAACAAAAGTAAATAAATTGCAGGAAAATATTTTTGGTATTTTTGGTTTGCAAATATGAAAATATTATGGAAAATAGACCGGGGGGCATAGGCTTCACTAGAGGCTTCTCTCATAAAGGAAAATAATATGATGGGTGAACAAATTACTGTCGAGCAATTGATAGAAAAACGAATAATTATGACGATATCTAAGGCAATGATTACGCATATAGGCATCACGTCTGTATCAAGTAGACCGAAACGATTCTACATCTACTACTATTACTCCACACATTGACCGACTCATGTTTGCATCTAGAGTATTAAGTTCATGAAGAACGGAGTAACGCACTAAGTAAGATGACATCATGTAGAGGGATAAACTCAAGCAATATAATGAAAACCCCATCTTTTTATCCTCGATGGCAATAATACAATACGTGCCTCGCTACCCCTACTGTCACTGGGTGAGGACACCGCAAGATTGAACCCAAAACTAAGCACTTCTCCCATTACAAGAATTACCAATCTAGTTGGTCAAACCAAACCAATAATTCGAAGAGACTTGCAAAGATATAAAACATGCATATAAGAATTCAGAAGAGACTCAAATAATATTCATAGATAATTTGAACATAAACTCACAATTCATCGGATCTCGACAAACACACCGCAAAAGAGTGTTACATCGGATAGATCTCCATGAAAATCATGAAGAACATGGTATTGAAGTCCAAAGAGAGAGAAGAAGACATCTAGCTACTAGCTATGGACACGTAGGTATGTGGTGAACTACTCACACATCATCGAAGGGGCAATGAAGTTGATGTAGATGCACTCCGTGATCAATTCCCTCTCCAGCAGATTACCAGAAAATGCTCACAGATTAGATCTCTCGGGAACAGAGGCTCCCGGAGGCGTAAAAGTATTTTCATGTCTCTTTTTGGCGATACGGGAATATTTGGGAAGTTATAGGTCAGGAAATTGGGTTAGGAGACCTGCAGGGGACCCACAAGCCACGAGGGGCGCGGCCACCCCCTAGGGCGTGCCATGTAGGCTTGTGCCCTCGCGGCAAGTGCCTTTCCCCCTACTCCAAATCTCATCGGTGTCTTCTAGTCCAAGAAAAATCTTTCTGGAGATTTTGTTCCGTTTGGACTCTGTTTAATATTCCTTGTGTGCAATATTCAAAAACGTGGAAAAAACAGAAACTTGCACTAGGCTCTAGATTAATAGGTTAGTCCCAAAAATAATATAAAATAGCATATTAATGCATATAAAACATCCAAAACAGATAATATAATAGCATGAAACAATCAAAATTATAGATACGTTGGAGACGTATCAGTCGCCGCGCTGCCGGGCGCGAAGGTGACCGCAGCAACAACAGAAGGGACGACCTCGGTGGCAACCCTCGCTAGGGTCGGCGCGACCAACCCCGTAGCGAGAGCAGAAACGGTCCGCCTCAAGAAGACGCTCGGCGCAGGCGGCCTCGCGGAGCGCGCCATGAGGGTGGCGCCGTCGTGCCAACATGACCGCGACCCCTCGGGAAGGTGGGCCGCAGCTCGCACAATGAGGGGCTTGGGGTGATCAGGAACCACGCGTGGTGGCCTGCATCCCAGGTGGATCCCAAGCCCACTCTGTGAACCAACGGTTTGAGCGCTCTCCCGCGCGGTATCCACCGCTCTGCGAGAGTTGGAAACCGCGCGACCCCTGAGGAGATACCAACACGGTGCCTCTTTCAACTCCAGAGATAGCCCCAAGTTTGTGGTTGTCGCGGGCACGCTTCCCCTGCTGTGCACCCCCATCATGTGCAACGTCTGTGTCATCAACACCCTCGTCGGGAGTGGCGTCGGCCTCAACATGATTTCTCCGTGGACCTTCGAGGTTGTTCTTGGGTGCGGCCGACGGCTCCACCCTTCCTGTGGGATAGGTCCACCTCCCCGTCATCTTCATCACGCGCGACAACCACCACAACGGGCTCATCGACTTTGATGTGGCACACATCGGCCTTCCATACAACATGATCTTGGGATACCCAGCCCTGGCCAGGTTCTTAGCAGTGGTCCATCACGGCTACAACGTCCTCAAGGTGTCGGTCCCCGACGGCGTCATCACCATCGCTTGCAACGAGAAGGACGCGATCCGCTCCCTCGAGTGCGCTTACAAAGTCGTCACGACGGAATACTCCAACGACGTTGGGGGCACTGGGGCCCGAGGGGCCGCACCCTCAAGGAAGAGGTAGTTGCTTAAGACAGCCCGAGACCGACGCTCCAGAAGATTCCCCTTTTATTCTGTTCTCGTCGTGTGGTTCGTTTGTCTGTCGCATTCATCATCGCATCATTCACATCATCAGCATCGCATCGGCACTCCGTTGCCGCTGGTTTTCAAAACCTTCCATCCGTTATCAGTTGTCGGTTCTCTCCATTTTCGTCGTTGTCCGTTTTGAGCCCGACTACACACGCACGCGCCCGCGGCATCATCAAACCCTTGTTTTTAGAATTGCGTATAAAACTTTTTCTGATCGGGTTGAAACTTGGCGTGTGGTCTTATATAGTGTATGTAGGCCGCGTGTCAATTTTCGTCACAATCGGATTCCGTCTCGTACCCGCACGGTCGACCGTAGCGGCACCGTCTTCGGTTATCGTCGGACATTTTCGGTGTTTTAAAACTGTGTTGCCAGGTGCCAGTTTTCCTTCTCATCTCCACCTATCCCCCTCTACACAACCCACCATTTCCATCCTAGCCAACCCCGCAACCGGAGTCGTCCGATCGAGATCGAACGCTCCGAAAACAGGCTAATTTCCCTAACCCTAACCCCCTTCCATATTTAAACAAGCCCACATGCCTAATTTGGACAACAGCCAGCCCGTGCCTCCAAACCCTAGCCAGCGCCACCCGGCTCCTCCTCTCTCCTGAAGTCGTAGAGCCCGCTCTGGCCCGGATCTGGCCCGCCCGAGCCCATCTGGGCCCGAGGCAACCGTAGCCCCGGCTCCCCGAGCTCCTGCCCATGGCGTCTGAGGCACAACCTCCTCCTGCTCGCGCCCTTGTCTGCTGGTCGCCTGAGGCGTCGCCACAGGTCTGCGTCCCTACGATGCTCACCGGAGTGCCGCCACCGGCGAGCACCTCCCCAAAGTCGGCGCCGTTGCGACCCCTCTCTCTCACTCTCTTTCCCCGCCGGTTCCCTCTCCCTCTAATCCTTCTCCGTGCTTGTTTTTCCCCGCAGGATCCGCCATGAAGGTCGTCGCCGCCTCCCGCCGCCGGCAAGGCACCGCCTCCCGCCGCCGCCCTCGGTTCCTGCACCGGTAGGTCGCCCTCCTTCCGTCGCGTGCTCGGCGCCGCCATCGCCACCTCGCTCTCGATCTGGATCGGGATCCAGGTCGAGGGGAGCGCTCCCCGTTGACCGTAGGAGCCGAGTGGGTTGGCCACCCTTCGGCCCACTTCGCCAGCCGCCGGCCCAGGTTGCCCCTCCTCTCCAGTCGGCCCAAGTGGCCTTGGTGAGCCCAGATTGATGGCTATGTGATGATACTGGATCATGGAACTACAACCGGTTGAAATTGGAATTTCATCAAAAGTTTTATCCTATGCATCTAGTACATCGTGATCGGAATTATATTTATAATTTTTTGCCTCGTGACAGAGAAAGCATCGCTCAAGCTTGGGGGAGGCTTAAATCAATGTTATATTCATGCCCCAACCAGTTAGCTCTCGAGATAAATTATCATTCAGAACTTCTATGCTCAGCTTTCTCATGATGATCGCACCATGCTCGAAACTTCTTGTACCGGTTCTTTTATGAAGAGAGGTATTGACTTCAGATGGAATTTATTGGAAAGAATTAAACGCAACTCTGAAGATTGGGAGTTTGATTAAGGTAAGGAGTCGGGTATGAATCTCAAGTTTGATTGTGTTAAATCCTTTGTTGAAACAAATACTTTTCGTGATTTTAGCGCTAAATATGGACTTGACTCTGAGATGGTAGCTTCATTGTGTGAATCATTTGCTGTTCATATTGATCTCCCTAAAGAGAAGTGGTTTAAATATCATCCTCCCTTAGAAGTCAATGTAGTTAAACCCAATCCAATTGAAGAGAAAGTCATCGCTTATATTGATCCTATTGTCCCCAGTGCTTACATTGAGAAACCACCTTTCCCTGTTAGGGTAAAGGATCATTCTAAAGTTTCAACTGTGATACGTAGTGGTTACATTAGAACACCTACACCCCCTGAGCAAATTAGAGTTGAATCTAGCATTGCTATTATCAAAGATCTCCTATCCAACAATGTTCATGGCCATGATATTCACTTCCGTGAAGATGCTGCTAGAATTGCTAAACCTCATGCTAGATACAAACATAGGCCTGTTGTGGGCACGCCTGTTGTTTCGGTTAAGATAGGAGATCATTGTTATCATGGTTTATGTGACGTGGGTGCTAGTGTTAGTGCAATACCTCAATCTCTATATGATGAAATTAAAGACGAGATTGCACCTGTTGAGATGGAACCTATTGATGTCACTATTCAGCTTGCCAACAAAGATACTATCTGCCCTGTGGGAATTGTTAGAGATGTTGAAGTATTGTGTGGTAAAACGAAGTATCCTGCTGATTTCCTCGTTCTTGCTACCACACAAGATAGCTTTTGTCCCATCATATTTGGCAGACCTTTCCTCAATACTGTCAATGCTCATATTGACTGTGAGAAGCAAACTGTCACTGTTGGCTTTGAAGGTGTGTCACATGAGTTCAATTTCTCCAAGTTTGGTAGACAACCCCATGAAAAGGTGTTGCCTAGTAACGATGAAATTATTGCCCTAGCTTCTATTGTTGTGCCTCCTACTGATCCTTTAGAGCAATACTTGCTTGAGCATGAAAATGATATGCATATGGATGAAAGGGATGAGATCGATAGAGTTATCTTTGAAGAATATCCTATCCTTAAGAATAATTTGCTTGTTGAACTGCTTGGAGAACCACCCCCACCAAAGGGTCATCCTGTGTTCGAGCTTAAACAGTTGCCTGATACTCTTAAGTATGCTTATCTCGATGAAAAAGAGATATATCCTGTTATAATTAGTGCTAGCCTCTCAGAGCATGAAGAAAAGAAGTTACTAAAAACTCTGAGGAAGCACCGTGCTGCTATTGGATATACTATTGATGAGCTTAAGGGCATTAGTCCCACTCTATGCCAGCACAAAATTAAAACCGATCCTGATTCCAAACTAGTTGTCGATCATCAACGGAGATTAAATCCTAAGATGAAAGAGGTAGTAAGAAAAGAAATACTAAAGCTCCTGGAAGCAGGTATTATCTATCTTGTTGCTCATAGTGATTGGGTAAGCCCGGTGCATTGCGTCCCTAAGAAGGGAGGTATTACAGTTGTCCCTAATGATAAGGATGAATTGATCCCTTGGAGGATTATTACTTGCTATAGGATGGTGATTGATTTTAGGAAATTGAATAAAGCCACTAGGAAAGATCATTACCCTTTGCCTTTTATCGACCAAATGCTAGAAAGACTGTCTAAACACACACACTTCTGCTTTCTAGATGGTTATTATGGTTTCTCCCAAATACCAGTTGCACAATATGATCAGGAGAAAACCACTTTCACCTTCCCTTTCGGTACCTTTGCTTATAGACGCATGCCTTTTGGCTTATGTAATGCACCTGCCACCTTTCAAAGATGTATGATGGCTATATTCTCTGACTTTTGTGAAAAGATTGTTGAGGTTTTCATGGATGACTTCTCTGTTTACGGGTCTTCTTTTGAGGATTGCCTCAGCAACCTTGATCTAGTCTTGCAGAGTTGTAAAGATACCAATCTTGTCTTGAACTGGGAGAAGTGACACTTTATGGTTAATGAAGGCATCGTCTTAGGACATAAAATTTATGAAAGAGGTATTGAAGTCGATAAGGCTAAGGTTGATGTGATCGAGAAAATGCCATGCCCCACAGATATCAAAGGTATAAGAAGTTTCCTTGGTCATGTTGGTTTCTATAGAAGGTTCATTAAAGACTTCTCTAAGATTTCTAGGCCTCTTACCAATCTCTTGCAAAAGGATATTCCTTTTGTTTTTGACGATGATTGTGAGGAAGCCTTCGAAATACTTAAGAAGGTCTTGATAACTGCACCTATTGTTCAACCACCTGATTGGAACTTACCTTTTGAAATCATGTGTGATGCTAGTGATTATGTTGTTGGCGCTGTTCTAGGATAAAGAGTTGATAAGAAGTTGAATGTTATTCACTATGCTAGTAAAACTCTAGACACTGCCCAAAGGAACTATGCTACTACTGAAAAGGAATTTTTAGCAGTCGTGTTTGCATGTGAAAAGTTCAGATCTTACATAGTTGATTCCAAAGTCACTATTCACACTGATCACGCTGCTATTAAGTACCTCATGGAAAAGAAAGATGCCAAACCTAGACTTATCAGATGGGTTCTCTTGCTACAAGAATATGATTTGCATGTTGTTGACAAGAAGGGTGTTGAGAACGCCGTAGCAAATAACTTGTCTAGGTTGGAGAATGTTCTTGATGACCCACAACCTATTGATGATAGCTTTCCTGATGAGAAACTGAATGTCATCAATACTTCACGTAGTGCACCGTGGTATGCTGATTATGCAAATTATATCATTGCCAAATATATACCACCTAGTTTCACATACCAGCAAAAGAAGAAATTCTTCTTTGATTTGAGACATTACTTTTGGGATGATCCTCACCTTTATAAGGAAGTAGTAGATGGTGTTATTAGAAGTTGTGTACCTGAACACGAACAGGGACAGATCCTACAGAAGAGTCACTCCGAGGCTTACGGAGGACACCATGCGGGAGATAGAACTGCACACAAGGTATTGCAATCAGGTTTCTATTGGCCCACTCTCTTCAAGGATGCCCGTAAGTTTGTCTTGTCTTGTGACGAATGTCAAAGAACAGGTAATATCAGTAAACGTCAGGAAATGCCTATGAACTATTCACTTGTCATTGAACCATTTGATGTTTGGGGCTTTGATTATATGGGACCTTTTCCAAAATCCAACGGGTATACTCATATCCTAGTTGTTGTTGATTACGTTACTAAGTGGGTAGAAGCTATCCCAACTAGTAGTGATGATCACAACACCTCTATCATGATGCTTAAAGAAGTTATTTTCCCTAGATTTGGAGTCCCTGGAATTCTGATGACTGATAGTGGTTCACATTTCATTCATGGTGCTTTCCGTAAAACGCTTGCTAAGTATGATGTCAACCATAGAGTTGCATCTCCCTATCATCCTCAGTCGAGTGGTCCAGTAGAGCTAAGCAATAGAGAGATTGAACTAATTCTGCAAAAGACCGTCAATAGGTCTAGAAAGAATTGGCCTAGGAAGCTCGATGATGCACTATGGGCTTATAGAACTGCTTATAAGAATCCCATGGGCATGTCTCCGTACAAAATGGTTTACGACAAAGCATGTCATTTACCTCTTGAGCTAGAGCATAAGGCTTATTGGGCAATCAAAGAGCTCAACTTTGATTTCAAACTTGCTGGTGAGAAGAGGTTATTTGATATTAGCTCGCTTGATGAATGGAGAGCTCAGGCATATGAAAATGCCAAATTGTTCAAAGAAAAGGTTAAGAGGTATCATGATAAAAGGATACAGAAACGTGAGTTCAATGTAGGTGATTATCTTGCTATATAATTCTCGTTTAAGATTTTTTGCACGCAAGCTTCTCTTTAAATGGGAAGGTCCTTACATTGTTGAGGAAGTATATCGTTCCGGTGCCATCAAGATCAACAACACGGAAGGTGATTTTCCGAGAGTGGTAAATGGGCAGAGAATCAAGCATTATATCTCAGGTACTCCCATAAATGTTGAAAGCAATATTATCAATACCATAACTCCGGAGGAGTACATAAGGGATATTTATCAGCCTGTTTCAGACTCCGAAAACGAAGAGGTATGTGATTTGGTAAGTAAACAGACTCCAAAACTTTTCCAGTAGGATTTTTTCTCCGTTTTGGAATTTTTAGAAAAATATAAAAAATTAAAGTAGTCCAGAAAGCGCACGAGGAGGCGACAAGCCTGCCAGGCGCGGGCCACCCCCTGGTCGCGCCTGGGGGGCTTGTGACCACCTCATGTGCCTCGCGGACTCCGTTTTTCTTGCGGAGTACTCCTTCTGGTCGAAAAAAAATCATTATATATTCTCCCGAAAGGTCTGACCCTCGTATCACGCAATTTTCCTCTGTTTTCATTTCGAGCCTTGATCGAGCTCTTGAGGTTATGTGAAATAACTCGTGTTCGTAATAATTATCTCACTCGTGAAGTTGTTTTGCTGGAGAAACATATCACAAAGCTCCAAGGTATAAATCAAAGATTGATGGCCCTCTTGGAATCAAAGGACAAAACAACTCCACCACCTTCACCATCGAAGGAAGACAACTAAGCATGGGTATGGGCAATCCCCTTGGCTTGTGCCAACCTTGGGGGAGTTGCCCCGATATCGTATCACCATCACATCTTTTGCCTTTACCTTTCCTTAGTTCGATCCTTTTTGGTTTTATCTTTCTCTAGTAGAATAAAGTTCTTGGTGTTTTAGGCTTGAGTTTTGCTTTGTGTCACCCCCGATGTATTCGAGCTCGTGAGCCATATAATAAAGAGAGTTTTAGTTAAGGGCCTTGCCTCATGCCATGATCAAAAGAATGATAATAGAACAAAAGCATGAAAGATCATGTAATGATCTTATGGGAAGTGATGGCTTCACATATAAAAAGAATGATGATTGAAACTTGTTGAGGGTAAACAAACATAGACCTTGGTCATTGTTGCAATTAATAGGAAGTGATAAAGAACGAGAGGTTCACATATAAATATATCATCTTTGACACCATCTATGATTGTGAACACTCATTAAACTATTACATGCTTAGAAGTAGATGTTGGACAAGGAAGATAACATAATGAATTATGTTTGCTTGGTTCCGAACAATGATTATATGACTAGAGATCCCTTAGCATGTGACGATTGCTTCTACCTCATATCATCCAAAACTTCCGCACTAAGTAGAGATACTACTTGTGCATCCATAAACCTTCAGCCCCAGTTTTGCCATGAGAGTCCACCATACCTACCTATGGATTGAATAAGATCCCTCAAGTAAGTTGTCAACGGTGCAAGCAATAAAAATTGCTCCCTAATTATGTATGTGTTAGGGCATATTTTATGCCTAAGTAATTTTGGTGATTGATGACAGTACCGCAAAGGACTAATCGTCTGTGTTGAGATTTCAGAGAACACATGTCAATGGCACAAGAGGACTCGCCCCCTTTCCATGGAACAGAAGCACGGTGTACTCTACGATTCTCTTTCTTTGAGTCATAGGAACGTCGTACTATTAAGAGGGGACCCGTAGTGGAAAGGTTTGGGTGGAATCAATTTTGCACGCACACACTTTATCTCCTTTCCCTTTCCCTACAACTTTGGAGTGGCTCCCGCCTTTGGTTTATCTCCTCTAAGCAAAAAAGGTCTCCCAGCGGTAGTACCGCTGTCCCTAGTGGTAGTACCGCTGGAGCTGGCGGTAGTACCGCTAGTGTTGGGGATATTATCTTTTGATAACCCGCCCTAGTTGGGTCGGGTCACCAAATCTGGCGATTCATTTAAGCATGGTTCGGGCCTTGGCCTGGCAAGACCGAAGGTTGTATGGCGGTTTACAACCGCCGGAAGGTTTCCAAGCTTTGGAAAGATGGCGACTTAGAGATCGTAAGAGTGACGGTTTGTAGAAAGGAAAGTACCCTTGTAAACCCTAGGGACTCGACCTGTATATAAAGGCGAGTCCCAGGGAAGAAGAGGGCAGGTTAGAAATCATCGAGTACTAGGTCTTGCGAGTTACGCCCTCCTTGTAATCGAAACTCCATCAATACAACTCAAAGCAGGACGTAGGCCTTTACCTCCTCACGAGGGGCCAAACCTGGGTAAATCGCCGTCTCACTCCCGTTCAACCCCTTTGAGTCGCCACCAAAGTGCGATGGCTCGAATACTAAGTCCTTTCACGAGGACATCTGCCGTGACAAAACCACGACAGTTGGCGCCCACCGTGGGGCCTGCGCACGGTGGAGTTGAGTTCTCAAAGGGAGCCCTACCAGGGTTTGGGAGCTACGCGACGGGGCTCATGACTCGGAGCCGCCGTGGGAAGTACTACATCAACAACCTGCTATGGGGGCCCGAGGTGGATTCGATCGAATCTGGTTACAGGGTCCCCTTCGGCAAGATCAACGTCTTCATCGGCATGATCGAATCATCCGTGCCTGAGCCGGACATCTCCACCGACATCGTCGAGCCGGCCAGGTACATCTGTCCAGTAATGACGTCAAATCTAACTCGCCCGGTATTTGTTGTGTTCACGCAGGGATCGGAGGAACCAGAACACTCAGCGACCCAGGAAACCACACCGATCAACACCGATGACGAATCGTCCATGGGCGATTCAGATTCAATCCGGTCTCTACATGGGGATTGTCTTGGGGGCTTGTCGCTGGCCGTGGACCCCGAAGTCCTTGACCGAACCCGCCGCCAGATCGCCATTTACATGGCTGGGGCGACTCAACCCTCGCCAAACCCGACATGCGGGGATGGAACTGGCGAGACATCTAGAAGCCCGGCCGCTATCTTGGTGGAATTAGCAGCGGAAATTGCAAGGCTTATGGCGACCCCCATCACACCGGAAAACCAGGAGGCAGTAAACACGGAATTGGCGAAACTAAGAGAAGCAGTGGCAAAGGCTCATCGGGATGCCGAGGTGGAGTCCGCCAGGATCGAGACCCGGCAAGCTCAAATTACCACCGAGAGAACTCGCTTAAATACTGACAATTGGCGGCTCGAAAGACACCAGCGCGCATCTGACGCCCTCCATCAGCGGAGGCACCAGGGTCGCCTGCCCCTGATCTCAACCCGACCCGCCTGTTTGATACTCCGCGAACTCCCGGGGCGGGAGCCGCCCCAGGGGGAGAACCGGGCCAACCACCTAACCCGCCGGTTCAACCAATTGAGGATCGCATTCCCCGATTCCAGACACCTCAAGGTCACTTTTCCAACCCAGTGGACAACGTCCTTGCCGCAACTCGCCATTTGGAATCTCTTCCGATTCACGGCAATACTCGTGCCGAGATAGAGGCAAGGAACGCCATTGAGATGTTGAAGATGGCGGTGGTTCAAAATGCCCAGTTCTCACATAGCCTAGATAGGCTGCATTCCACTCCCCAGGCGAGTCACACCAGGAGTCGGCCAGAGGACTAGCCCGCTGTAAATAGCGGACCGCGACTCATCCCCCAGGACAACCCGCCTGATCATCAAAACCCGCCGGGCCGGGATCTCCCGAACATCCAAATCGCCCCAGCCCCTCTCGTCGGGAGCGGTGGACGAGTGGGGGTGTCGTGCTTGGCCCCCGCCCTTCGCAACGAACAAATGCCCAAGGATTTTAAAGGACCAAGAAAGGTGCCTAACTACACCCCGGACCTTGAGCCGCGTCGTGGGTCGAGAGTTATGAAATCGCCATGGACATGCTCGACGTAAACGAAGCAGTTTGCGCCAGATACTTCACGATGATGCTCGAAGGGTCAGCACGTACTTGGTTAAAAAACTTACCCCCAACTCCATCCAGACCTGGGATGAATTGAAAGAGCGCTTCATCAAAAACTTCCGAGGAACCTGCAAACGTCCAATGACGATTGTCGATCTGCAGCACTGCGTTCAGCGCCCCGATGAGTCGGCCCACCATTGGTCATGGCGGGTCGCGGAAATTATTCATTCCTTAGATGGCATTACGGCGGCTCAGGCGGTGTTGATCCTCGAGCAGAATTGCCACTACGAACCTCTCGTGCAGAAGTTGGGGCAACTCAAGCGAAAGGTCCAAGACATGGGGGAGCTAATGGATACCCTCACTAGATACGCTGAAGCGGACGACACCAAAGATCCCGGTGAGGATGGTAAAGCTAACTCGTCAAGGAAGGGCGAGTCATCCAAAAATCATACCCGTTTCCAGGGACGTAACCGCCACAATGAGGGAGCCAATGGCAAGAGAAGGCAGCAGGAGGAATCTTCGGATTTAGTCGCCAATACCAACACCAACAATGGCAACCAACGCCAGAAGAAAAACAGGGGATACAGTGGTAAAAAGCCGCGTAACTATGAAGAGTTACTCAAGGGCCCTTGCCCGCACCATGCCATGGCAGACGGACCGACGACTCATTCCTGGGAGAACTGTTACGTGATGCGGGAGTTTCGGGCAGAGGCGATCAAAAAAGGGCAAAACCCTGACCCGGACCAACGGCAGGAGCAGTTTGCTGCCCCCCAACCAATGTCAGAACCCCTTTGGCGGTTTTCCCGAGCCGGGGGCTCAGGGGGGCTCGCAGCCGAGCAGCGGCCAGTATCCGTTGCATCACCAGCGGCGGTATAACCCGCCCGGAGTTTTTCAGCAACCGCCCCCACAGGGGGCTTCGCAGGGCCAGGATGACAACGGCGGCTTTCGCAACAACCCCAAACAGTTAAGCAATGGGCAGTACCACGTTTTCACCACCAATGCTTCCAGGCGTGATAAAAAGGTGAGTCACCGGGCGTACAGTGTGTCTGAGCCGGCACTTCCCAGGTACCTCCACTGGTCCGAGCAGACCATATCATGGAGTAGGGAGGATCATCCGCCAAGAGTTGACAATCCTGGCGACTTAGCGTTGGTCATAGCTCTCCAAGTTGGGGGGTACACCCTGTCGAAAGTACTAATGGATGGTGGCAGCAGCATTAATATCTTATATTTTGACACTTTCCAAAGGATGAACCTATTGGAAAAGGATTTGATGCCTTCAACCACGGTATTCCACGAGATCGTCCCGGGTAAGTCGGCGTACCCCATAGGCCGAGTCAGACTCACAGTTGCATTTGGAACAGCATATAACTACAGGAGTGAGTCGCTGATGTTTGAGGTGGTCAAACTGAAAAGCCCCTACCATGCACTATTTGGGCGACCGGCTTACGCCCGGTTCATGGCTCGCCCATGCTATGTTTACCTTAAACTCAAGATGCCTGGTCCTAAGGGACCCATCACGGTTGATGGTGATAGAAGGATTGCAAAGGAATGTGAAGAAGGGGACGCGGCTTATGCGGAAGTCGCCTGCGCTGCAGAGGAGCTCAAACATCATCGGGCCAATGTTGATCCGGATGACATGTGACCCTTAAAGAAGCCAACGACAGATGCCGAGTCGCCTCTCAAGTTCAAACCAACGGATGACACTAAAACGGTTGATTTCGTTCCTGGCGATTCATCCAAGTAGTTCACCATTGGGACGGGTCTGGATCCCAAATAGGAAAGCGCGCTCATCGAATTCATCCGTGAGAATCGGGACATCTTCGCATGGAAACCTTCTGACATGCCTGGTGTGCCGAGAGAATTCACTGAGCACCATCTTAATGTTGACCCAAAGGCAAAACCTATCCAGCAGTATCTTCGCAGGTTTAACGAGGAACGGCGCAAGGCAATCGGGGAAGAGGTTGCCCGTCTCTTAGCCGCCGGATTCATCGTAGAAGTTTTCCACCCCAAATGGTTGGCTAACCCGGTCTTGGTACTCAAAAAGAATGGTACCTTCCATATGTGCATTGATTACACGGACCTCAACAGAGCTTGTCCAAAAGACCCTTTCGCTCTTCCTTGCATCGACCAGATTATTGTCTCGGTGGCGGGATGTGAACGTTTGTGCTTTTTGGACGCCTACTTTGGATATCACCAAATCAAGATGGCCGTGGAGGATCAAGAGAAAACAACTTTTATAACCCCCTTTGGGGCTTTTTGCTATGTGTCCATGCCGTTTGGGCTCAAGAGTGCAGGGGCAACTTATCAGCGTTGCATCCAAAATTGCCTCGCAGCCAAATCGGATGCAACGTCCACGCCTATGTCGATGACATTGTGATTAAGACCCGCCAGGGGGAGACGCTACTGGAGGATCTCAAGGAAACTTTCGATAATCTGCGGGTGTATCAGATGAAGCTGAATCCCCCCAAGTGTGTTTTTGGTGTTCCTGCACGAAAATTGTTGGGCTTCTTGGTGTCTGAGCGTGGCATTGAAGCTAACCCGGACAAAATCGAAGCAGTTACGTCCCTTGGAAAACCGGCAAATGTTAACCAAGTCCAACGAATGGCAGGTCGCATTGCGGCTTTAAGTCGTTTCGTAAGCCGCCTAGGAGAAAAGGCGATTCCCCTTTATCAATTACTAAAGAAATCAGACCATTTTGTTTGGACAGATGAGGTAGATGAAGCTTTCGAAGCCTTGAAACACCAACTGGTCAACCCGCCGGTCTTGGCCGCCCCGACTGAGAAAGAACCCATGCTTTTGTATATTGCAGCAAACTCTAAAGCAGTAAGTGTGGTGGTGGTCGTTGAAAGGAAGGAGGAAGGGAAGGAATACCCAATGCACCGCCCGGTGTATTTTGTCAGCGAAATGCTAACTCTTTCCAAGCAACGGTACCCACATTGGCAGAAGTTAGTGTATGGGGTGTTTATGGCGAGTCGGAAGCTTAAGCATTATTTTCAAGAGCATCCCATCACGGTGGTTAGTTCCGCCCCCCTCGGGGACATCATCCAGAATCGGGAGGCAACAGGGCGGATTGCCAAGTGGGCGATTGAACTTGGGCCGCATCACGTGCGATATACCCCTCGCACAGCCATCAAATCTCAAGCCTTAGTTGATTTCGTCAATGATTGGACGGAGTTGCAGGCCCTGGAAGACAGGCCCGATCTTACATACTGGACTATTTATTTTGATGGATCCAGACAGCTGGAAGGCTCGGGGGCTGGTGTGGTACTGGTGTCCCCTCAAGGAGATAAATTCTGTTATGTCCTCTGACTCATGTTTCCGTGCAATAACAATGCCGCGGAATATGAAGCTTTTCTTCACGGCTTGCGACTCGCCAAGGAGATGAACCTTACGCGGGTCAGATGTTTTGGCGATTCTGATCTGGTGGCGCAGCAAGTTTCAGGCACTTGGGATTCTCGAGACCCCGTGATGACGGCTTATAGAGTGTCCGATGTGGCGGGTCATTTCCATGGCTATCAGGTTGATCACATTGACCACGCCTTAACGAGGCAGCTGACGCCCTTTCACGTCTTGGTTCCAACGAAAGCCGGTTCCCCCCAATGTTTTTCTGGATATTTTGCATAATCCCTCCGTAAGTTTGCCGTCAAAGGAGGAGTTGGCGATACCAGATCCTGAGTCTCAATTCGTGGCGGCTCTCCACGTCACGCCGGATTGGGTTCTTCCCTATCTGGCCTATCTCGCCTGGGGCGAGTTACCAACAGACGAAGTTTCGGCCCGCCAAATTGTTCGGCGAAGCAAATCCATGGTGATCATCAATGGCAAATTATATAAGTGGAGTGCCTCTGGGGGTTTTCAACGATGTGTTTCCTCCGAAGAAGGATGCATAATCCTAAATGACATTCATTCCGGAGATTGTGGGCATCACGCGAGGTCACGCTCTTTGGTTTCAAAGGCATTCCGTCATGGTTTATTTTGGTTGACGGCTCATGCGGATGCAGAAGAGATAGTTCGTCGATGCGAGGGATGCCAGTGTTATGGACGACAGGCTCATGTGCCGGCTCAAGAACTAAGAATGATTCCCATCACTTGGCCTTTCGCGGTCTGGGGGTTAGACATGGTTGGCCCCTTTAAAATGTCATCCAACAAGAAAACCCATTTGCTGGTGGCGGTTGATAAGTTCACCAAGTGGGTTGAGGGAGAGCCTGTTGGAACTTGCGATGCGGAGACGACGGCCAAATTCTTGAAAAAGCTGATCTTCCGGTTCGGATATCCACAGAGTATCATTGCTGATAATGGCACTAATCTGTCTTAAGGGGCGATGCAGGAGTTTTGCCGTCGAGAGCATATCCGGCTTGATGTTTCTGCGGTCGCTCACCCGCAATCTAATGGGTAGGCGGAACGGGCGAATCAAGAAGTTTTACGGGGAATCAAACCCCGGCTCATGGTTCCCTTGGAAAAAACCCCGGGATGTTGGGTTGAGGAGTTGCCTTCAGTGTTATGGAGCATCCGGACCACCCCGAACCGGTCCACGGGTTTCACCCCTTTCTTTCTGGTCTATGGAGCAGAAGCTGTTCTTCCCACTGACATGAGGCATGACTCGCCCAGAGTCGCCGCTTACGTGGAATAGGACAACGAACTTACGCGTCAAGACTCTTTGGACGCCTTAGAGGAGGCGCGTGACTTGGCTGCGGCCCGATCGGCTATTTATCAGTAGGATTTACGGCGTTATCACAACCGTCGGGTCAAGAGCCGAACCTTTCAGGAAGGCGACTTAGTGCTTCGGCTGATACAGGATCGTGCTGGCATGCATAAGTTATCACCACCATGGGAAGGACCGTTCGTCGTCAGCAAAAATCTTCGCAACGACTCTTACTATCTGGTGGATCTCCGGCCTAACCGGCCAACCACGGAGGCTGAGTCGACTCGCCCGTGGAATATTGCCCACTTGCGGCCTTATTACACTTGAGCTTTTAAGCTCTGCATTTTGTAAGTTTTTCAGTCCTTATTATAAAGCAATAAAATCAAAACGCCTCCCGACTTGGGGGCTTCCTCTCATTGAGATCAATTTTATTATCCATTTGGCCTATGAAATTATTGTCTTGGGTGGCGCTTGAGCTTTTTGACTCGCCCTATCCTGTCGCGACCTTATGAGCCGACGAAATCATTATCTTGGGTGGCGCTTGAGCTTTTTGACTCGCCCTATCCTGTCGCGACCTTATGAGCCGACGAAATTGTTATCTTGGGTGGTGCTTGAGTTTTTTGACTCGCCCTATCCTGTCGCGAGCTTATGAGCCGACGAAATCATTATCTTGGGTGGCGCTTGAGCTTGTTTGACTCGCCCTATCCTGTCGCGACCTTATGAGCCGACGAAATCATTATATTGGGTGGCGCTTGAGCTTGTTTGACTCGCCCTATCCTGTCGCGACCTTATGAGCCGACGAAATCATTATCTTGGGTGGCGCTTGAGCTTTTTGACTCGCCATATCCTGTCGCGACCTTATGAGCCGACGAAACTGCTATTTTGGGTGGCGCTTGAGCTTTTTTGACTCGCCCTATCCTGTCGCGACCTTATGAGCTGACGAAATTGCTATTTTGGGTGGCGCTTGAGCTTTTTTGACTCGCCCTATCCTGTCGCGACCTTATGAGCCGACGAAATTGCTATTTTTTACCTTCCTAGCACTGCCGCAAGGTTTTTCAGACTTTTTTCTGATTCGTCTCAAAATATTTTGGGGCGACTGCTATTTGTTATCACTTATTATTCATTGAGATGGTTTCATATATATTTTTCAAGCTTAGAACAGGTTGATGATCAAAATCACTCTATCCATGGCGGATTAAGCATCATAAAAAAGGCCTCAATGGCGGGTCAAGTATTATGATAAAAAAGCTTCAAATGGTGGATCAAGCATTTCAAAACGCCTTAAGGGCGACATAAGGATGTTTTAAAGGTGCCACAAAAGCAGTGTCGATTCCTAAAGGAGACCTATTACATGGCTCTCATGGCCAAATCAATGAAATTTTATTCTGCTGATGCCCTTGGATCAGCTTGCTGCGAGCTTTGGCCAACCTCAATCTGCAAGTCGCCGAGTACCCAGTTACACTTGGATAGAGCGGCAAATTCATCTTCATCGGTCAGGATTGATGAGAGGTCCGCGTCCAAGTCAAAAGGATTCTTGGGTCGACGCGGAGTTAAGCTGGTAGTCACAAAGGTTGGCGGGTTGACCTTCTTGTTCTTATTGTCATAGGCGGCTTGATATTTTGATAAGTCCAGGCTTGCAGCGAGTTGAGTCGCCGCCAGACGGGAGTCCTTGACAACACGCTGGTAGTCCTCTTCGGCGAATTCTGACCCATCATCCTTGAGCTGAGGAAAGCCCGCCGCTACTTCTTCTCGGTTTATCTCTTTAGCATATGCTAAGCATCGACTTAGTGTAGTCAGCACTCCTTTCTGGGCGGCTGACCGAGTTAACTCGCCAATTTGGGGAGGAAGCGTGGATAGGAAGCCAAGCATCTTCTTTATTGATGTTATGGGCTCCTTGGCGCCCATCACCGCTTTCACAGTCAGTACGCTGCTGGTATATAGCTGTTCCGTCAGCGTGTAAATTGCCTTCAGCGTCAGGACGCAATCATCTTGAAGGTTGGCGGCTCTCGGACCTGTATAAGGGGTAATGATAATGAGCGACTCAGATAAAAGTCATTTGTTTACAAAGGTCAAGAGTTAGTCTTTTACCAAAGACGGCTTGTGCCATGTTTGAGATATGTCGTTTTAAGACGGACAACTCTTGTTGCACAGTCGCCAGCTTGTCTTCAGCCTTTTCTGCTCGCTTTGTTAAAATATCTTGGTCAGCTTGAGCCTTTTTAAGTCGGCTTTTAGCTTTTCCATCTCAGCTAAGACCAGTCGATACTTCTCCTCTGATTTGGCCCGGGCATCCTGTTGAGCAGATAAGCTTTTCTTCAAGTCGCCAAGTGCTGATTCAGTCTGGATAAGAGATTCCTGTTGAAGCATATGGTTAAGGGGCAAGTCTCAGAACTATTGCAAGCAACATCCTTGACACTTGGGGGCTAATGTATAATTTTTTCAGACAAAATTATACAGTATCAAGACCCGGCTCATCTTTTTACTGATGACCCGGCCCTTGGGGGTTACTGGTCGAAAGTTTTTCAAGTCATCAAGACCGAGCTCATCTTTTTACTGATGACTCGGCCCTTGGGGGTTACTGGTCGAAAGTTTTTTAAGTCATCAAGACCCGGCTCATCTTTTTACTGATGACCCGGCCCTTGGGGGTTACTGGTCGAAAGTTTTTCAAATCATCAAGACCCGGCTCATCTTTTTACTGATGACCCGACCCTTGGGGGTTAATGGGGATAATATAGTATACAACAAAATGTACCTCATGTTTGTTTTTCAGCATCCGAAGCAGGCTTTTCTCCATCTCATAACTCGCCTCCAGGCGACTTGCAAAACCAGAGCAAAGTTCTTTGAATTCCAGATGTTCATATTGAGAGAGCTTAGCCTTGGAGAGTTCATACTCAGGAACAGTCTGAGCTGATGATGATGCATGCTTCGATAAAACCGTTGTGGCCGGTTTAGAGAAGCTAGTACCAGTGATAATTACAGCGTCCGGGTCTTCTTCTGTTGTCAATGGACTTGGCGGCTTGGGGGCATCCATTGTTTCCTTGGGAGAGTTAGGGAGATCCACTTGATCCTCAGGTTTGTCTTGGTCCGGGTTGTCTTGGATCGGCGCCGTCTTTTCGATAGGCTCCGAGATTATGATGGGAGTTAACCCGCCAGTTTTTATTTTCTTCGCCTGTGCCCTGAAAGGAGAAGGGGGTGCGTTTAAAAGGACTGAAAACTTATCACCATCAGATTCAAAGTAAAAATTATCAAAAGACTTACCCAGGGACACAGATCATTGGCGGAAGTGCCGACATTACTGAGTCGCCAGATGTAGGAGGAGAACTCTGCAAGAATTGTATCTCGAAGATATAAGCAGGTTACAAATGCGATACAAAAAGACGAGAAGAAGTGTTGTTAAAGGATACCTCATTTGGCCTTTTCTTGTTCCTTGCTGGTAAACCGGACACCAGATCGCCGGAATGACTTCGGGTCTTCCGATTTGAAGTGTGTTGTGCTTTCTTCAGAAGAAAATTTGGGTCCAAACAAGCATTTGGGTGTGAGAAGGGAACTTTCCCACAAATTCGCCTGGCCGGCTTAGGTGGAGAAGGAGATGAATCGGAGGAAGTATAAATTACCACTACGGAATCCTCCTGGCTTTCGTTGTCTTCATTCTATTCAAGAGATGCAGAGGTATAAATACAAAGTTATCAGTAATGTATGGCGAGTTAGGAAAGGATAGGTTTTTACCTCCGAAGGTGCGTCGCCGACTTGGGATTCATCGGCCTCGGATGGTTCGGTCATAGCAGCTTTGCCCTTGCCCTTGGATTTCTTCTTTGGAGGCGGCCTAGCTTGCTTCATGGCTGACTTTTTTGGCCTCTTGGACCAAAAATTATCACCTTTCTGAAATAGCATATTCTATAAGAGGCCATAGTTCGAATGAGACATAAGAAGTAAAAGACAAAAGGCGGGTTAGAGTTGGTTACCTTGGGTGCCGGATTAATCTTACAGAAAGGTTTGAGACCTATTTGGCCGCATTTTCCCGCGGGCTCGCCGGTCAGCTTCTTGATGATAGTGACAATATCAGTTTCTGTTAGGGCCGTGTGGAAGTAGCATTGAGGATGATCTAGAGTGCCGTCGAATTCACACATTAACCCGTCCCGGCGACTTAAAGGGAGGATGCGCCATTCGACCCAGCAGCGGATCAAGTCAACTCTAGTAAGGCCGTTGTTTGTCAAAGATCTTAACTCGGACAATACTGGGATAAAATATGACTCCTCCTCCTCGGTGAGCTTGTCTGGGAGCTTGAAATTCGTTGGAAGGCGATCTTCCCTATAACCCAGAAGTTTGTTTTCACCTACAGGCGAGGTTTCTTGACAATAGAACCAAGACTCGCCCCAGCCTTTGGGGTGGCTTGGCATGGCGAGTGACGAAAATGGGCTATCCCTGCGGCGCTGAACATTTACACCGTCGAGCTCCAGGCTGGGGCCATTGTGAAATTCTGTTTGGCGATTTAAGTGGAAGAAATACCAGAATAAGGGAACTGAGGGTTCCATCCGTAAGTAAGCCTCACAAAACACCTGGAACTGGCATAGGTTGCTTATCGAATTGGGCCCTAGATCCTGGAGGCGGACATTCATGAAAGCCATGGCGTCTCTGAGGAACTTCGATCCAGGCGGCTTAAAACCCCGCTCAAGGTGTTCAACGAAAACAACTATTTCCCCTTCTTTGGGATTGGGGATTTCCTCTCCGAACCCGGTACGCCAACCGATAACATCCAGAGGGTCCAAATTTCCCGTTTTCACATAATCCTCTAGTATGGCATCATTGACCTTGGTAGGGAGCCAGTCACTTTTGAAGACGGCGCCCATGCTACAAAGGGATAAAGTACGGGTGAATTGACACGCCAAAACATCTACTGTAAGAGGTGAAACGATTTCATTTGACTCGCCAAGTAATTTGTCTGCGGGCTGAGGAATTTTTTTGATCCGCCAATGAAGGCCTGGGTACGGTTGCTATGGCGACTTACGAAGCTTTGACTACTTAAAGGAGCGGTGTTTCAAGGCGTCAGAGGCATTTATCCAAAAATGGCGAAGTATGAAGACTACAAACAGTTTTCACATAACAAGCGGTAGATTATGGATCTACTGGACAGATGAAAATTAATGCGGAAAATGACCGGATACGGCAACCTACGACTAAGATGGGATAATGCTGTTGATTTGGTGAAGTACTACTCTAAGTGTGCAAATCAAGAGCGGACAGATGAAGGTATCAAAGACATTGGTTTTCTCGTCATCATCGCCATCAATTAATCAGGAACAAAGTAACAACTATTCGGGAAGCACCAAGAACGAGGCAGTAATGAACTTCGAAAGGAAGTTGGATATGTTCTTGAATAATGGAAACCTAACCTGGTGGATTCGGCTGGAGATGGTCGGTGGCGACGAAGGCTTCCGGACGGGCGCGGAAACCTCGGACGGGCACGGAAACCTCGGGCGGCGTCGAAGTATTCGGCGGCGGTGAAGTGTTCGGCGACGACGAGGTGTTCACCGACGACGAGACGGACGGTAACGGTGAACTGCTCGGCCGCGGCGAAGTGTTTGGCGGTGACAAGGTCCTCGGGCGGCACTGAAGCTTTCAGACGGCGGCAAGAACCGCGGTTGGTGGCGGAGCTCTCGGAAGACGATGAGGGTTTTCGCTGTGATAATGAGGAGAAGGGCGACAAGACTGGTGGGTGGAATTGCTCCGAGTCCTTCCCCCCACCTATTTAACAGGGCAGGCGCTGGAATCGAGGCGCCTCGAGCGGGAACCACCAAAGGATAAAGATTCGCCATGATGGCGCTCCGAAAATATGGGATAGCGATACCGAAGGATCCGTTGGGATTGTGTCATTATCTTTTCCGGAATTCAAGGGATAAGAAGGTACCAACGAGAAATGGTTTGGCGACTTAAGTTTTTCCGCGACAGATGGCGGGTTAAGTTCATGGCATATAAAAGAGGATGAAAAATGAATCGCCCTTAATTGAGTAAGGGTATTCGCGTGAAGAAAATTCAAGTCAATCTGGGGCCTAATGTTGGGGATATTATCTTTTGATAACCCGCCCTAGTTGGGCCCGGTCACCAAATCTGGCGATTCATTTAAGCATGCTTCGGGCCTTGGCCTGGCAAGTACGAAGGTTGTATGGCGGTTTACAACCGCCGGAAGGTTTCCAAGCTTTGGAAAGATGGCGACTTAGAGATCGTAAGAGTCACAGTTTGTAGAAAGGAAAGTACCCTTGTAAACCCTAGGGACTCGACTTGTATATGAAGGCGAGTCCGAGGGAAGAAGAGGGCAGGTTAGAAATCATCGAGTACTAGGTCTGGCGAGTTACGCCCTCCTTGTAATCGAAACTCCATCAATACAACTCAAAGCAGGACGTAGGCCTTTACCTCCTCACGAGGGGCCGAACCTGGGTAAATCGCCATCTCACTCCCGTTCAACCCCTTTGAGTCGCCACCAAAGTGTGATGGCTCCAATACGAAGTCCTTTCACGAGGACATCTGCCGTGACAAAACCACGACAGCTAGCCCTAGCGGTAGTACCGCTAGTGCTGGCGGTAGTACCGTTGTGCTGGCGGTAGTACCGCCCCTGGTCAGCGGTAGTACCGCTCGAGGAACTTAGTACCGCCTTCCTAGCGGCTGTACTTCATCGGACTTTTTGCAAAGACTTTCTTGGCGGTGGTTGGCCCGGTAGTGCATCTGCACTACCACAGGCCCAACGGTAGTACCGCTGCAGCCAGCGGTAGTACCGCTGGAGTGCTAGTGGTAGTACCGCTGGAGTGCTAGCGGTAGTACCGCTGCAGCCAGCGATAGTACCGCTAGGCTCATGCTGTGAGTGGGAAAACGGTTGGATTTTCCCCCCACTATATAAGGGGTTCTTTTGCTCTAGAACCCTACCTTTGACCCTCACAAGCTCCATTGTTGCTCCCTAAGCTCAAAAGTGCCCGATCTCTCTCCCTAGCAAATCAAACTTGTTGATTCTTTAGGGATTGGTTGAGAAGGCCTAGATCTACACTTCCACCAAGAGAAAAGTTGATTCCCCCACCAATCCCTTGCGGATCTTGTTACTCTTGGGTGTTTGAGCACCCTAGACCGTTGTGGTCACCTCGGAGCCACATTCCATTGTGGTGAAGCTTCGTGGTCTTGTTGGGAGCCTCCAAGCTTTGTGTGGACTTTGCCCCAACCTTGTTTGTAAAGGTTCGCTCGCCGCCTTCAAGTGTGCCTATAGTGGAATCACGGTACCTCGCATCGTGTGAGGGCGTGAGGAGAATACGGTGGCCCTAGTGGCTTATTGGGGAGCATTGTGCCTCCACACTGCTCCAACGGAGACGTACTTCCTGTCAAAGGGAAGGAACTTCGGTAACACATCCTCGTCTTCATTGGTTCCACTTGTGGTTATTTCTAACCTTTACATTGTGTATGCTTATGTCCTTGTGTATCTCTTACTTGTCTTAGTTATCCTTGTTGTTAGCATCATATAGGTTCACCTCTTTGTTGTCATTTTAGTGAACCCTTATGTTGCTTACCCTAACTTGCTAAGATTAATTAAAAAGTGATCGTTGCCTATTTACCCTCCCCTCTAGTCAACCATATCTATCCTTTCAATTGGTATCAGAGCCACGTCTCTTTATTAGGGGTTTCACCACCCGAAGAGTATGGAAGATGATGAGGGAGTTCCCCGTGTGCATACCGAGGCCATGGACTTGACTTCGATCACAAGGGACGACTTGAATACGGCTATGGCCGCACTCAAGACGTCCTTGACGAACGAGGTCAAGACCATGCTTAAAGATTTAATTGAGGGAATTAAAAGTTCTCCCGAACCGGCTTTGGTGGTTAAACCCACCAACACGGATTTGGAGGCCAATTCCTTTAGGGAAACGGCTAAAGGTATGCAACCTTCCCCTCCTCTCGAAAATGATGGGAATGGGACTTATGCATCTGTTCCACCACCCTTAGTCTATGGAGGACCGGTTCTCACACCGCGTCTTAATCCTGTTGGTCCTCCTCCTAAGCTTGTAAAAGGTGATTTTGCTAACTGGGTATTTTCTATTAAGTCTCATTTGAATCACAGCTCAACAAATTTGTGGAGAATCATCGAGCAAGGCTATTATCCCCATGACCCAAGCAACCTCACTCCAAGAGAAGAAGCGGACAATCAATATAATCACTCTGCATTGTTTATTCTCCAGTCCGAAGTGCCACCTGAAGATCTTCCTCACTTGTGTCCCTTCACTTTGGCCAAGGAGTGTTGGGAGTACATTATGGTGTTGTACAAGGGAAGCTCAAGCATTCAACGGTCCAACTATGCAGTGGTACTTGATAAGGCCGATGAGTTTGTGATGAAGGAAGACGAGGACCCTCGGGATCTCTATCGAAGGGTGACTGCTATTGCTGTGGCACTCAAGGACCATGGGAGCAAAGATGTGGATGTTACATGGGTCAAGCGCAAATTTCTCAAGGCCATCATGCCTTCCAATAAAGCCATGTCATCTGTCATTCGCCTATGACCAGATTTCCACTCCTTGTCTTCCAGTGAGGTGTTGGATGAATTCATTGCAATGTCAATCATGAACGAGACAACTCACAATGCACTTGCTCGTGTTCGCTCAAAGACACCTTCACCCAACCTTGCATTAAACGCAAAAGCGGCTTTTGAAGAAGAAGAAGAGGATGAGGAAGAGGAGAGCTGCCCTGAAGACACGAAGTATGCTTATCATGAGCACATGGCTCTTGCGTCAAGGCAATTCTGGGGCAACAAGAGGAACTCAAGACCCACCTTCACCAAGAACAACTCAAGTGGGTTCAAACCCAAGCAACGAGTGAGGACATGCTATAACTGTGTTAATGTGAGTCACTTCGTGGCTGAATGTCCCTATGAGAAAAGGGAAGACAACGGGGGCAAGCTCATTCGCAAAGACAAAACCAAGTCATTCCCAATCAAGAATAACTTTGTGAAGAAACCCCACCCAAAGGGTATGGTGGCCCTTGAAGAGTACCCTTCCGATGATGATGATGATGATATGGTGGCAACTGCAACTGTTGCTATTGCCACCCCCTCTCCCACGAAGATGTCTCTCTTCAATGGCCCCAACGAGAACCACATCGCCAAGTGCCTCATGGCAAAAGGTATCGATCAAGTAACCCCCATCATTAAGACCAACATCGCTACTGCCCCTTCATTGTTGGATTGTGTTGATGATAGTGATGTTGGGGAACTTAATGAGCATGATCTTGACAAATTTCTGTGCACTATTAAGGGAGAATCCAAGAAGCACTTTGTTGCTCTCATGGAACAACTGGGTGAGGCTAATGGCCTCATCGAGTCTCATGAGGAGACCATCTCCGAGCTTCACGGACATAGACGTTACTATGCCGATGAGATTGCTGAATTATCTATTGCACTAGAAAAGGAGCGCACTCTACGTTTGGCTCTTGAGGAGTCATACAACGATGACTGCGCTAAAATGCAAAATAAACTAGATCATGATACTGTTCTTACTCGTATGCTTAAGTCTGAAAAGTATGCTCTTGGGGTTGGCCATGACAGACTCAAAGTGGAGTTTGACACACTTGACAAGGCTCACAAGGTCTTGAAAGGTGTTCATTTATCTATGAAAGAGTCTCATGATCAACTCCAAGCAAAGCTTACCAAGGAAATCTCTACTTGTCCTCCCTTTGTGTTAATTGATAATGCTTGTACAACTAACCCTTGTTGTGAGCATGTACATCTTGTGGAGGAAAATGCCAAGTTAAAGGAGAGACTTGAGAAGGGCCGTGTGTCATGCATACAAGGTGAGAAGAGCCTGAACGACCTCTTGAGCAATCAAAAGGGTGTAGTAGGAAAGGAGGGACTTGGACTTACCTCCAAGTCAAAAGGAAAAAGGAGGAACAGGAACAAACGATCCCCTACCCTCATGGACATCTTTTTTAAAGAGGGCGAAGTGACTCAGGAGGTGAAAAAGAACAAGGTGGACGATGGTAACATCAAGAAGGGCAAAACCATTCCTACTAACACAGCCGGCAAACTCAATCCTTCCCATGGTTTATGTCGTGCTGGTGATGGGCATGTTTATGCAAGATTTGTTGGTTCTTACTATGAGTCCATTGAATGGGCTATTTGGGTTCCTAAGACCCTTGTCTCTAACATTAAAGGACCCATTCAAAAATGGGTACCTAAAACCAAGCCTTGATCTATTGCAGGAGTTTGCTTCCGGTGGGGTGTCATGGTTGCTCGATAGTGGAGCAACAAATCATATGACCGGAAGCAAGGGCTTAGTGGTGGATGTGCATCCTTCTCCATCTATGCCCACCCATGTCCAATTCGCCGATGCATCCTCATCAAAGGTATTGGGATTTGGTAAGGTGGTCATCTCTCAAGAGTTATCTATTGAGAAGGTCATGCTTGTTGAGTCTCTTGCCTACAATTTACATTCGGTTCGTCAACTTGCAATTATGGGTTTTTCCACTTTCTCTAATCTTGATATTGTGGTCCTCTTGTGGATAAAGACTCTTAAAGTAGCCTATGTTGGATATGTCGAAAATGGTCTTTATGTGGTGAACTTTTCAAAGCGACCCACTAAGACTGCGACTTGTCTAATGGCTAAAGTTGATGTGGGCTGGCTTTGGCATCGCCGACTAGCTCATGTCAAGATGAGATCTTTGCAAAGTCTTCTCAAAGGGGACCATATTCATGGACTAACAAATGTGAGTTTTGCTAGAGATCGTGCTTGCAGTGCCTGCATTGAAGGAAAGATTCATGAAACTGCTCATCGTCCAACAACTCTCATTTACACTAAGAGGCCATTGGAGCTCCTCCATATGGATCTTTTCGGTCCTCCATCATTTGACAGTCTTGGAGGCAGAAAGTACTGCTTGGTGATTGTTGATGACTACTCAAGATACACCTGGGTATATTTCTTCAAGAGGAAGAGTGAGACTCAACAAACTGTCATCAACTTTGCTAATGAAGCTCAACGTCAACATGAAGCAAAGATTTTGATGATTAGAAGTGACAACGGCACCGAGTTCAAGAACTACACCTTGGATGAGTTTCTAGGTGATGAGGGAATAAAACATCAATATTCAGCACCATATACCCCTCAACAAAATGGTGTGGCGGAAAGGAAGAACCGGACTTTGATGGATGCTGCAAGAACAATGATGGCGGAATTCAAATCTCCATATAACTTTTGGGCTCAGGCCATCAACACAGCATGTCACGCATCCAATCGGCTCTATATCCGCAAAGGCTTGAACAAGACTCCATATGAGATTCTCACCGGAAACAAACCCAATCTCAAGTACTTCCGGGTATTCGGTTGTAAGTGTTTCATTCTCAAGAAAGGTGCACGTTTAGCTAAATTTGATTCTAGAGCACAAGAGGGCATCTTTGTTGGTTATGCTACAAACTCTCATGCTTACCGTGTCCTCAACAAGGCCACCGGACTCATTGAGGAGACATGTAACATGGAGTTTGATGAAAATAATGGCTCCCAAGTGGAGCAAAGTGGTCTTTTTGATGTAGGTGATGAAATTCCTCCCCAAGCCATAAGAAGAATGGGGATTGGTCAAATACTCCCCATTGAGGAACCCCTTGTGGCCGAAGGAGAAGAACAATGCTCTATTCAAGTGGAGCCATCACCCTCACAAGCCCCACACGCTTCCGATGAACAAAGAGAAGACCCTCAACAAGTTGAACAAGCTCAAGGTCAAGATCAATTGCCCAACGATGGTGATGTGTCCCATGATGTTCAAGCACTTACCCAAGGTTCCGAACCTGCTGAAGATCAAGATCAAGTGCAACTACAAGATCCAGACCAAATAGAAGCACAAGATCAAGATCAAGAGCAACCACAAGTATAAGGACAAACAAGTGAACCCGCTCAAGTGGAAAATCAAGTTGATCAGGATACTGTCTCGCAATTCCCTTCTGCAGCACCAAAAGCCGGTGCCAAGGGAGGTTCAAGATGCAAGGGCAAGCAAAGTAAACAAGTCGATGCTCCCCAGTTATCCAATGAAGAACTTTTGGAGCATCGAGCAGCCAAGATTGCGAACAAGCTGAGAGTCAAGTCACATCTTATGAAGAATGTACTTGGCAGTTTAAAAAGGGGAGTATCCACCCATCAACAGATTTGGAATTATTGTGAGCATCACGCGTTTGTTTCGTATTGTGAACCTCAACAGGTACAGGAAGCACTCGATGATGAGGATTGGCTTATGGCCATGCATGAAGAACTCAACGACTTCGAGCGTAATCAAGTCTGGGATTTAGTGCCAACACCAAAGGAGGAACATAATGTCATCGGGACCAAATGGATTTTCAAAAACAAGCAAGATGCCAATGGGATTGTGATTCGAAACAAGGCAATATTGGTGGCTCAAGGCTACTCCCAAGTCGAGGGTATCGACTACGGTGAAACCTTTGCCCCTGTTGCTCGTCTAGAATCTATTCGCATGCTGCTTGCATTTGCTTCTCATCATAATTTCAAATTATAGCAAATGGATGTGAAAAGTGCTTTTCTTAATGGTCCTTTAAATGAGTTGGTCTATGTCAAACAACCCTTGGGATTTGAACATCCCAAGCTCCCCAATCATGTGTACAAACTTAATAAGGCACTCTATGGCCTTAAACAAGCCCCACGTGCATGGTATGAGTATCTTACTGAGTTGTTACAAGATCGTGGGTTTGAAATTGGGAAGATAGATCCCACTCTTTTTACTAAGAGGGTTAAAGGGGATTTGTTCATATGCCAACTATATGTTGATGATATCATTTTTGGTTCTCCTAACATTTCTTTCAATGAAGAATTTGCTGCACTAATGACCGAGAAATTTGAGATGTCCATGATGGGAGAGTTGAAGTTCTTCCTCGGATTCGAGATTAAACAAGGCTTAGAAGGGACCTTCATCAAACAAGCCAAGTACACTCAAGACATGCTCAAAAGTTTCGAGCTCGAAGATGTCAAGCCGGTCAAGTTCCCCATGCCAACAAGATGCAAGCTTGACAGTGATCCCAATGGTAAAGCAGTGGATCAAAAGGTGTATCGCTCCATGATTGGATCCCTCCTTTACCTTTGTGCATCTAGACCAGATATTATGTTGAGTGTAGGGATATGTGCACGATTTCAATCCGCACCAAAAGAAAGTCATTATATGGTTGTTAAGCGAATCTTTTGATATTTGGCTCATACCCCAAACTTTGGTCTATGGTATCCCAAAGGAGCAAACTTCAACCTAGTGGGCTATTCTGACTCAGGTTGGGCAGGAGATTGTGTGGAGAGGAAGTCAACTTCTGGAGGATGCCAATTCCTTGGTCGCTCACTGGTAAGTTGGTCTTCAAAGAAGCAGAATTGTGTCTCACTATCACCCACCGAAGCTGAGTATGTGGCAGCTGCAAGTTGTTGTGCACAGTTGCTATGGATGAGGCAAACTTTAAAGGCTTACGGTGTCACTTTTGACAAAGTGCCTCTTCTATGTGACAATCAATGTGCTATCAAGATTTCCCTCAACCCGGTGCAACATAGCAAGACCAAGCATATTGATATTCACCATCACTTCATTCGGGAACATATCAAGCTTGGTGATATTGAGGTTCACTTCATCCACACTGAAGAGCAACTTGCAGATATTTTCACTAAGCCCCTAGATGAAGCAAGGTTCCGAGAGTTAAGGCATGAGCTAAATATCATTGATTCAAGTAATGTGGATTGAAGCTAGGACTTTGCACCTCACTATGCATTAGATCTTGTTCTAGATGTAGGCATGGACATAGGGGGAGTGTTGTTCTCTCGATGAACTTTCCCTCCCCCCATTATGCATAAATTGATCAAGTCTTTCACTTTAGCCATTACTAAATGGCACTTGTGCTTCAAAGACGAGCGTTGGTCATGAACCCAAGGATAATTCTTCGCGGTGTCATACCTTTGCCTCAAACATAGGTGGCCTCGGCCACCGCCCCACCTTTCTCTCATATGGAAGAAAGGATACAAAATGACTAGTCAGTATATCTTGCTGGTGCTATCTTTTTATTACACTGACTAGTCGTTGCCCATGTATTTTTCATGGAATCCTATGTCTCGTTGTGCCATTTTGAGCGGTACTACCGCCAGGGGTAGCGGTACTACCGCCAGGACCCCAGTCTACCACGACTTGTCTAGGGCTTTTAGGGCTGTCTCAAGGGGAGCGGTACTACCGCCAGGACCCCAGCGGTACTACCGCTACAGGCAGCGGTACTACCGCTAGGACCTCGGCGGTACTACCGCTACAGGCAGCGGTACTACCGCTAGGACTAGCCCGTACCCCTTGGGCTATATAAAGGAGGGGGAGCCCGTTTTTTCTGCCCTCTTTCTTCTTCCTCGTGGCTCTTCCTTCCTCTACCCCGAACTCCCCCCATTTGTATCTCTATCTGCGGAGCCCCTTCTCTCCCTTGAGTTGGAGGGTTTGCTCCACTCCTCCTTCCTCAATCAAGTGCCATGGACACCGGTAAAGCTCCTCCCTTTATTCTCTTGATTGGTGTTTTCTTGTTCTAGGGTTAGGAGCTTGGTGATTTGGATCCATGGCTATGGTTTGTGCTTTGTTCTTGGATGAAACGAAGGGGATATTCTAGGGGAGTGTAGGTCCTATGATTCATTGCTTTTATCTTGACATGCCCTAGGTTCTTCATGTTTTAGATCAAGTACTTTTTCTCTTATTTTGGATTAGATCTCAAACTTGAATCCTCTTGACTAGGCATGTCTCTATCTAGATGTTCTTGAGGTCCTCATGTGATTAGGGCTATGGTGGTTTTTGTAGTGATTCTATGCAGTAGCCATGGCCCTCGTAAATCCAATCTAGCCGTTCTTATGGGTTTTTCTCTATTCAGATCTGAAAGTCAACTCCCTAGCGGTACTACCGCTAGCCTGGCGGTACTACCGCTAGCCTGGCGGTACTACCGCTAGCCTCGCGGTACTACCGCTAGGACCCCAGCGGTACTACCTCCAGGGGTAGCGGTACTATCGCCAGGGGTAGCGGTACTATCGCCAGGGGTAGCGGTACTATCGCCAGGGGTAGCAGTACTACCGCCAGGAGGATATTTTTTCGCTTTGTTTGGCAATGTGAGTTTATTCTTATGCTTCTTTTTGCTCATTTCCTTGACTCCTCCTGTCGCTCTTTTTCAGTGTGTGTCTTGTGTGTCACAGGTGGTGCTCGCCGCTCGAATCCCCCACGGGACACCCAACCGAAGCAGTATCACACTCCAGATGCTCCAGAGGGCTCCGCCACTTCCGGTCTGAATCCCGAAAAGAAGTCTTTCAAGAAGACAACTCACACGACCAAGGGGATCAACGTTCGCAATGTGCCCCCTAAGGTGTTTTTGCGGTTCCGCACCCGCAATCACTATCTAGAAGAGAAGGCTCAGATCAAGAATGTCGAGCATGTTTGGTCACGGGATCACTGCATGATCTATCGCAACATCATCAAGCACTTCAAGAAGATGTTTGTTCCAGTACAGTGGATTGACTTTGCTCACCTTCAGCGGAACCCGGATTACTTTGGTGAGGCTCTCTCTTTGATTGACAAGCTTTGCATTAAGGAGATCATCACCTTCAAGCGCGACTTTGATCCAGATGTTGTGGCCCAATTCTATGTCACTGTTCACTTTGCACCTGATGACGAGCGCACCATGACTTGGATGACCGGTACTCAGAAGATGACATGTTCCTGGTCAGAATTCATGAAGCTTCTCAGGGTCGACTTTCAGGGAGATGAAACTCCTCTTGGGTTGCGTCCTCATGCTCCATCTTCATCTACTGCCACCCCCAAGGACAGACTGCAACAACTTTATGTGAAGAAAGGTGTGCTCCCCAAGCATCTGGATATCATGCATCAGATCTTCCGCAATACTCTCTTTCCCCGCATTGGCAACTTTGCCGAGGTGCATGGTCATCTAGCTGAGATGCTTCTGCTCTATGAGGAGACTAAGACTAAGGAATCTGCCCCTCTCGATATTGCCCACGTGATGTTTCATGAGCTCTGGAACTGCATCATGAACCACAAGGTTCCCATCTACGGGCTCTACTTGTTTGCCTATATTCGCCAGAGGTGGCACGAAGTCTATCTGATCGATGAGTTCCCTATTCAGGCTGATTACTTTGTGCATGATCCTATCAAGCTCCGTATCAAAGACAAATGGGCCAACCCATCCACTTCGTCTCAGCACATGGACACTGACACAAAGACTGCTGCTTAAGGAGGTCCCGCTTCTCAGTCCCGCTCTTCTGCTATGCCATCTTGGGCAGTGAAACTGAAGGATAAAATGAAGACTCTCTTCTATATGCAGGCCAAGGGACAATATCAGTCTCATGTGGCCCAGAAGGAGAACCGTCAGAGGCACAAGCGTGTCCTGAGGACACTTGATGTTGATATCTCCAGCGGCTCAGAGGACGACATCACTCCAGAGTCTGATTGGATGCGGGCTCAAGGTTATCAGTGGTCTGATGCAGAGGAGGAGGCGTCTGAGGAGGACAATGAGGAGGAGCAGGACGATCCGGATGCCACGGACGAGTCTGGGGCTGATGAGGATGCGGAGTGACCACGTGTGTCATTAGGTGTTGCCCTTTTTGGTGTCTTGTGCCAAAGGGGGAGAGAGTCTAGGAGCTGGATTTGCGCTTTGCTTTAGCTTTGCTTATCTTTATCGTGTTTACTTTGAACTTGGTTTGCTCTTATCTGCTATCTTTGCTTTGTGTGATGTGAGACTTGGACTAGTGTGAGACTTATTTCTGTCATATGATGTGAGTCATATGCTCCTTAATTTTCTCTACCACTATCTTTATGTTCACATGCTATTCACTGTGCAAATCCGGTATTGTCATCAATCCACCAAAAAGGGGGAGATTGTTAGGGCATATTTTATGCCTAAGTAATTTTGGTGATTGATGACATTACCGCAAAGGACTAATCGTGTGTGTTGAGATTTCAGAGAACACATGTCAACGGCACAAGAGGACCCGCCCCCCTTCCATGGAATAGAAGCACGGTGTACTCCACGATTCTCTTTCTATTAGTCATAGGAACACCGTACTATTAAGAGGGGACCCGTAGTGGAAAGGATTGGGTGGAATCAATTTTGCACGCACACACTTTATCTCCTTTCCCTTTCCCTGCAACTTTGGAGTGGCTCCCGCCTTTGGTTTATCTCCTCTAAGCAAAAAGGTCTCCCAGCGGTAGTACCGCTGGAGCTGGCGGTAGTACCGCTCGCCCTAGCGGTAGTACCACTAGTGTTGGCGGTAGTACCGCCGTGCTGGCGGTAGTACCGCCCCTGGTCAGCGGTAGTACCGCTCCTGGAACTTAGTACCGCCTTCCTAGCGGTTGTACTTCGTCGGACTTTTTGTGAAGACTTTCTTGGCGGTGGTTTGCCCGGTAGTGCATCTGCACTACCACGGGCCCAACGGTAGTACCGCTGCAGTGCTAGCGGTAGTACCGCTAGGCTCGGGCTGTGAGTGGGAAAACGGTTGGATTCCCCCCCCCACTATATAAGGGGTTCTTCTTGCTCTAGAACCCTACCTTTGACCCTCCCAAGCTCCATTGTTGCTCCCTAAGCTCAAAAGTGCCCGCTCTCTCTCTAGCCAATCAAACTTGTTGATTCTTTAGGGATTGGTTGAGAAGGCCTAGATCTACACTTCCACCAAGAGAAAAGTTGATTCCCCCACCAATCCTTGCGGATCTTGTTACTCTTGGGTGTTTGAGCACCCTAGACGGTTGAGGTCACCTTGGAGCCACATTCCATTGTGATGAAGCTTCGTGGTCTTGTTGGGAGCCTCCAAGCTTTGTGTGGAGTTTGCCCCAACCTTGTTTGTAAAGGTTCGGTCACCGCCTTCAAGGGCACCTATAGTGGAATCACGGTACCTTGCATCTTGTGAGGGCGTGAGGAGAATACGGTGGCCCTAGTGGCTTATTGGGGAGCATTGTGCCTCCACACCGCTCCAACGGAGACGTACTTCCTGTCAAAGGGAAGTAACTTTGGTAACACATCCTCGTCTTCATTGGTTCCACTTGTGGTTATCTCTAACCTTTACATTGTGTATGCTTATGTTGTTGTGTATCTCTTACTTGTCTTAGTTATCCTTGTTGTTAGCATCATATAGGTTCACCTCTTTGTTTCATTTTAGTGAACCCTTATGTTGCTTACCCTAACTTGCTAAGATTAATTAAAAAGTGGTCGTTGCCTATTCACCCCCCTCTAGTCAACCATATCGATCCTTTCAGTATGATCTATTAGTGTGTGGAAAATAGGCTTTGTACGAACGTGTGATGAGGAAGACATAAAAGCGACGGACCGCATAATAAAGTTCTTTATCGCAGGAGGCAATATAAAGTGACGCTCCTTCACACTAAGAGGACACACATCCAAACCTCAAAAGCGCATGACAACCTCTGCTTCCGTCTGCGAAGGGCCTATCTTGTACCTTTGATCTACACCAATTCGTTATTTCGCCTTTTTCTTGGCTAATGTCATATGCTAGGGAAAGATCTATATTCATATGTCAACTTGGAAGTAAGTATTCATGAATTATTATTGTTGACATTACCCTTGAGGCAAATGGTTGGGAGGCGAAACTATAAGCCCCTATCTTTCTGTGTGTCCAACTGAAACTTTGATCTCATGAGTACCACGTGAGTTGTAGCAATTGTAGAAGACAAAAGGATGATTGAGTATGTGGATTTGCTTTACAAACTCTTACTTCACTCTTTCTGATGTTATGATAAATTGCAACTGCTTCACTGACTAAAGGCTATCGGTTGTTAATTCTCATTAAGTTTCTTGATCCTTACTTTACTTTGTGAAGGAATTGTCACTTTAGCGTGAGAGATTATATGATGATATTGCTGTTCTGACTATGATCATGATGCCTGCATGTCCATATCTTGTTTTGTCGACACCTCTCTCTCTCTAAACATGTGGGCATATTTATTGATCTCAGCTTTCGCTTGAGGATAAGCGGGGTCTAAGCTTGGGGGAGTTGATACGTCCATTTTGCATCATGCTTTCATGTTGATATTTATCGCTTTATGGGCTGTTATTACACTTCACAGTACAATACTTATACCTTTTCTCTCTTATTTTGCAAGGTTTACATGAAGAGGGAGAATGCCGGCAGCTGGGATTCTGGCCTGAAAAAGGAGCAAGTTTGAGATACCTATTCTGCGCAACTCCAAAAGCCGTGAAAATCAACGAGGATTTATTTCAGAATTTAGAAAAAATACTGGGCCAAAGAAGTACCAGAGGGGAGCCAACAGGAGGCCACAAGCCTGCTAGGCGCGACTTACCCCCTGGCCGCGCCTAGGGGGCTTGTGGGCTCCCTGTTGGCAGAACTTGAGCAGAACCAATCTAGAGCTCCGGCAGGGTCGTCCTGCCAAGGAAACTTCCCTCCCGGAGGGGGAAATCGTCTCTATCGTCATCACCAACACTCCTCTCATCAGAGGGGACTCATCACCATCAACATATTCATCAGCACCATCTCATCTCCAAACCCTAGTTCATCTCTTGTAACCAATCTCCATCTTGCAACTCCGATTGGTACTTGTAGGGTTGCTAGTAGTGTTAATTACTCTTTGTAGTTGATGCTAGTTGGATTACTCAGTGGAAGATTATATGTTCAGACCCTTGATGCTATTCAATACTTCTCTGGTCATGAATATTATTATGCTTTGTGAGTAGTTACTTTTGTTCCTGAGGACATGGGATAAGTCATGCTATAAGTAGTCATGTGAATTTGGTATTCGTTCGATATTTTGATGTGTTGTATGTTGTTTTTCCTCTAGTGGTGTTATGTGAACGTCAACTACATAACACTTCACCATTATTTGGGCCTAGAGGAAGGCATTGGGAAGTAGTAAGTAGATGATGGGTTGCTAGAGTGACAGAATCTTAAACCCTAGTTTATGCGTTGCTTCGTAAGGGGCTGATTTGGATCCACTAGTTTAATGCTATGGTTATAATTTGTCTTAATTCTTCTTTCGTAGTTACGGATGCTTGCGAGAGGGGTTAATCATAAGTGGGATGCTTGTCCAAGTAAGGGCAGTACCCAAGCGCTGGTCCACCCACATATCAAACTATCAAAGTAGCGAACGCGAATCATATGAACATGATGAAAACTAGCTTGACAGAAATTCCCGTGTGTCCTCGGGAGCGCTTTAGCTCCTATAAGAGTTTGTCCAGGCTTGTCCCTTGATACAAAAGGGATTGGGCCACTTTGCTGCACCGTTGTTACTTTTGTTACTTGCTACTTGCTGCGAATCATCTTATCACACAACTATCTGTTACCGATAATTTCAGTGCTTGCAGAGAATACCTTGCTGAAAACCACTTGTCAGATCCTTCTCCTCCTCGTTGGGTTCGACACTCTTACTTATTGAAAGGACTACGATATATCTCCTATACTTGTGGGTCATCAATGAGTCCCCTGTGGCTCACAAATTACTACAACACCAGTTGCAGGTACATGTAAAGGGTTACTTGAGGCGAGCGCGTTGATTGTTCATTTAGAGTTTCTTCTTCTTCATCATAGATCTAGGATGGGTTCCAGGCCCGCAGCCTCGGATAGCAAGGATGGACGTCGTTCTTTTATCGTTTGTTTTCGTCCGAGTCGAGTGATCGAACTTGGCCGAGTCGAGTGTAGTGAAAAATTGCTTTGAGTCTACTTATATATCGGAGAGTAGGATTCTTTTTTCTCCTCTTCTATGCTCTGGTGAGGAATCTTGACATAATAATTTCATTCTACTCCTTTTCTCACTCAAAGTTTTTAGGATCACGCTCATATTTTTGTTATCTATATGATGTCGATGTGACAGAGTTCTATCTTGGTGCCTCCTGTCTGACTTGATTTCTTCCGGGGAGTTGAGCTCCAAGGGATTCTCGAGCACATCGCTATCATTCAGATTTCTTATTATCTCAGGACGGAGGATGTTCGAAATTGTTTCAATACTAGTAGTGGCGAGAGGAGTCTAGCTTCCCCAGTACTGGTGCAGATAGATCCGGATGCATCACCATATTTAGTATCGTTGTGATTACGAGGATCTGAGATAGATGAGTTTCCGAGATCTCTGGTTATGTGTTGACGGATGTGATACACTGGACGGGTTAGTATAGGAGTTGAGTGATATATTACTCCTTGTATCCGTGGACCAGATTGCATGACCACAAAATTTCGGGAGTTCTTAGGTGGGAATTCAAGTAGTTACTTATAGGACAATCTTCCAACAGATGCTTGATGTGAGGTTGGGGTTCGACATTTAGTGGATTCGTTTGTTCACGGTTGTCTTACAGCGGTTCTCGTTGTGTCTTAAAGAGTCCTTGTAGCTTGCTACGACTCGGGAACGCTTCGTATGTCGTGTGCACTGCCTTGTACATGATGTCTACTGTAGGATAGAGCCCGTGCGATCCTATCCACGAAAATACCGAGCAAAATCTCTGTCATGAATTTGTTCTGGCTTGTTTCGTAAGCCTCATCCTTTTTTTGGAATATGGTAATTCGAGTTGCTTTGATGTCAAATGGTGATTTCATATCTTTTCCAAGATGTGTTCTCATATTTTTATGAGAATGAAAATTCTTCTGCTCAGTCAAGTGGTGTTTTTAATTCTTTTCAATCGGAGTCGTCATGTCTATTCTTTTCCAACCGGTGTGCTTCTATTCAAGTGAATTCAATCCTTCCCAATTTTTCCAAGATCAATCTCTCATTTCTTTTCGGAGTTCATCTCATGTGTCCCAAGTTGTCTCTGTTTTCCCCGCCCTCCCACCCTTTTCTTCAGTGATTCATTTATCTTCCAAGTGTCTTCTTTTAATTGTTGCTTCCGCTATCTTTTTCTTTCCTCTCTTATTTGATGATTCTTTGTGAAGATTCTTAGGAGTGCAGAGTTCATCATTTCTTCGTTCTTGTTTTCTTCTTCGGTGAATTCAATTCAAGCTCTCTCTATTCATTATATCGTTTTCATCCTTTAAATTATTTGCCATGTTTGTATTTCCCTTCAAGTCTTTCTTGTTTTCATCCATCTCTGTTCTATCCGGAGTGCTGAAGATATCTCAGAAGCTTCTTGTTTTCAAACCTTTCAATTGTTTCAAGGCTGTCATCTTATCAAGTTCTTCAATTGTACCGGTGCAATATCTCTCTTCCTTATCAAATGTTTGAACGATGGTTTCTTTGAGTGGGCCCAGAACCCATAGGTTCTTTCCGAGGATCTTTCCTGGCTCTTCTAAACTTTTCCGGAGATCTTTAATGCTTTTCAATTGTGACGTAAGAATGATTTCCATTAGTCATATTCCTTCTTCAAGATCTATTCAATTATTCTCATCATTGGCTCAACCTTGAATATTCTTTATTCTGGAGTGTCTTAGTTATTCTTGGTGGTGTTCTCCTCATCATTTTCAGCTTGGAAGACCGAAGTGGTGTTTGATACGTCCATTTTGCATCATGCTTTCATGTTGATATTTATCGCTTTATGGACTGTTATTATACTTTGTGGTACTATACTTATGCCTTTTCTCTCTTATTTTGCAAGGTTTATTTGAAGAGGGAGAATACCGGCAGCTGGAATTCTGGACTTGAAAAGGAGCAAGTGTGAGTCCTCTATTCTGTGCAACTCCAAATGCCCTGAAAATCAACGTGGATTTTTTTGGGAATATATAAAAATATTGGGCGAAAGAAGTGCCAGAGGGGAGCTACCAGGAGCCCACAAGCCTGGTAGCCGCTACCTACCCCCTGGCGGCGGCTACAGGGCTTGTGGGCACCCTGGCGGCCCACTGGCCCACCTCTTTTGCTATATGAAGGGTTTCGTCAAAGAAAAAATCAGGGTGGAGCTTTTTCGTGGCTTCTCCGCCGCCACGAGGCGGAACTTGAGCAGAACCAATCAAGAGCTCCGACAGGACGATCCTGCCGGGGAAACTTCCCTCCCGGAGGGGGAAATCGTCGCCATCGTCATCACCAACACTCCTCTCGTCAGAGGGGAGTCATCTCCATCAACATCTTCATCAGCACCCTCTCCTCTCCAAACCCTAGTTCATCTCTTGTAACCAATCTCCGTCACGCGACTCCGATTGGTACTTGTAAGGTTGCTAGTAGTGTTGATTACTCTTTGTAGTTGATGCTAGTTGGATTACTTGGTGGAAGAGTTTATGTCCAGATCCTTGATGCTACTCATCACACCTCTGATCATGATTATGATTATGCTTTGTGAGTAGTTACTTTTGTTCCTGAGGACATGGGATAAGTCATGTTGATAATAGTCATGTGAATTTGGTATTCGTTCAGTATTTTGATATGTTGTATGTTGTCTTTTCCTCTAGTGGTGTTATGTGAACATCGACTACATAACACTTCACCATATTTGGGCCTAGAGGAAGGCATTGGGGAGTAGTAAGTAGATGATGGGTTGCTAGAGTGACAGAAGCTTAAACCCTAGTCTATGCGTTGCTTCGTAAGGGGCTGATTTGGATCCACTAGTTTAATGCTATGGTTAGACGTTGTCTTAATTCTTCTTTCGTAGTTGCGGATGCTTGCGACAGGGGTTAATCATAAGTGGGACGTTTGTCCAAGTAAGGGCAGTACCCAAGCGCCGGTCCACCCACATATCAAACTATCAAAGTAACGAACGCGAATCATATGAACATGATGAAACTAGCATGACAGAAATTCCCGTGTGTCCTTTGGGAGCGCTTTTCCTCCTATAAGACTTTGTTCAAGCTTGTCCCTTGCTACAAAAGGGATTGGGCCACTTTGCTGCACCGTTTCTACTACTTGTTACTTGTTACGTTTCACTTGCTACATTTTACCTCACTACACCATCACTTGTTACCGCTACTTTGAGTGCTTGCAGTTATTACCTTGCTGAAAACCATTTATCTGAGCCTTCTGCTCCTTGGGTTCGACACTCTTACCTATCAAAAGGACTATGATTAATCCCCTATACTTGTGGGTCATCAAGACTCTTTTGTGGCGCCGTTGCCGGGGAGCCAAGCGCCTTTGGTAAGGAAACATTTATATACTGTGCTGAAATTTATTGTCACTTGTCACTATGGAAACTGTTCCTTTGAGGAGTTTGTTCGGGGTATATTCACCACGAACGGAAGCATGAGGAGTTGCTCCTCAACCTGAGGTACCTACTGAAAATATCTTTTATGAAATTCCTTCGGGTATGCTTGAGAAACTGCTGGCTAATCCTTTTACAAGAGATGGATCATCACATCCAGACTTGCATCTAATATATGTAGATGAAGTTTGTGGTTTATTTAAGCTTGCAGGTTTGCCCGAGGATGAGGTCAAGATGAAAGTATTTCCTTTATCTTTGAAGGATAAGGCATTGACATGGTATAGGTTATGTGATGATACTGGATCATGGGACTACAATCGGTTGAAATTGGAATTTCATCAAAAGTTTTATCCTATGCATTTAGTACATCGTGATCGGAATTATATTTATAACTTTTGGCCTCGTGACAGGGAAAACATAGCTCAAGCTTGGGGAGGCTTAAATCAATGCTATATTCATGCCCCAATCATGAGCTCTCGAGAGAAATTATCACTCAAAACTTTTATGCTCGGCTTTCTCATGAAGATCGTACCATGCTTGACACTTCTTGTACCGGTTATTTTACGAAGAAGGATATTGACCACAAGTGGAATTTATTGGAAAGAATCAAACGTAACTCTGAAGATTGGGAGCTTGAAGAAGGTAAGGAGTCAGGTATGAATTTCCAGTTTGATTGCGTTAAATCTTTTGTTGAAACAAACACTTTTAGAGATTTTAGCGCTAAGTATGGACTTGACTCTGAGATAGTAGCTTCTCTATGTGAATCTTTTGCTGCTCATGTTGATCTTCCCAAAGAGAAGTGGTTTAAGTATCATCCTCCTGTAGAAGTCAACATAGTTAAACCCAACCTAGTTGAAGAGAAAGTCATTGCCTTTAGTGATCCTATTGTTCCTTGTGCCTACGCTCAGAAACCACCTTACCCTGCTAGGAAAAAGGATTATTCTAAAGCTCCAAATGTGATACGTAGGGGTTACATTAAACCACTTTCACCCCGTGAGGAAATTAGAGTTGAACCTAGTGTTGCTATTATCAAAGATCTCTTAGCCGAAGACATAGACGGGCATGTTACCAAATTCTGTGAGGACTCCGCTAGAATTGCTAAACCTCACGCGAAAGACAAATACATACCTGTAGTTGGCCTGCCCGTTGTTTCTGTCAAGATAGGAGATCACTGTTATCATGGTTTATGTGATATGGGTGGTAGTGTTAGTGCAATACCCCGATCCCTATATGATGAAATCAAAGATGAGATTGCACCTGCTGAGTTAGAACCCATTGATGTCACTATTACGCTAGCTAATAGAGACACTATCTGCCCTCTGGGAATTGTGAGAGACATAGAAGTCCTGTGTGGTAAGACGAAGTATCCTACTGATTTCCTTGTCCTTGCTACTGCACAAGATAGCTTTTGTCCCATCATATTTGGTAGACCCTTTCTCAACACTGTCAATGCTCATATTGATTGCATTAAGCAGACTGTCACTGTTGGTTTTGAAGGTGTGTCTCATGAATTTAACTTCTCCAAGTTTGGAAGACAACCCCATGAAAAAGAGTCGTCTGGTAGGGATGAAATCATTGCTCTTGCCTCTATTGCCGTGCCTCCTACGAATCCTTTAGAGCAATATCTGCTTGAGCATGAAAATGATATGCATATGGATGAAAGAGATGAGATAGATAAAATTGTTTTAGAACAATATCCTATTCTCAAGAATAATCTGCCTGTTGAACTGCTTGGGGATCCTCCCCCACCAATGGGTGATCCTGTGTTCAAGCTAAAACAGTTACCAGATACTCTTAAGTATGCCTACCTTGATGGGAAGGAGATATATCCTGTTATTATTAGAGCTCACCTCTCGGATCACGAAGAGAAGAAGTTATTAAAAACTTTGAGGAAGCATCGTGCGGCTATTGTATATACTCTTGATGATCTTAAGGGTATTAGTCCCACTCTATGTCAGCACAAGATTAAAATTGATCTTGATTCTAAACCAGTTACTGATCATCAAAGGAGATTAAATCCTAAGATGAAAGAGGTCGTGAGAAAAGAAATATTAAAGCTTCTGGAAGCAGGAATCATTTATCCTGTTGCTGATAGTGATTGGGTAAGTCCAGTACATTGTGTACCTAAGAAGGGAGGTATCACCGTCGTTCCAAATGATAAGAATGAACTAATCCCACAGAGGATTATTACTGGCTATAGGATGGTGACAAACTTCCGGAAACTGAACAAGGCAACCAGGAAAGACCATTATCCTTTGCCGTTTATCGACCAAATGCTAGAAAGGCTATCTAAACATACACACTTCTGCTTTCTAGACGGTTATTCAGGTTTCTCGCAAATACCTGTTGCACAATCTGATCAGGAGAAAACCACTTTCACCTGCCCCTTCGGTACCTTTGCTTATAGACATATGCCTTTTGGCTTGTGCAATGCACCTGCCACCTTTCAAAGATGTATGATGGCTATATTCTCTGACTTTTGTGAAAAGACTGTTGAGGTTTTCATGGATGATTTCTCCGTTTACGGTTCTTCCTTTGACGATTGCCTCATCAACCTTGATCGAGTCTTACAGAGATGCAAAGATACCAACCTCGTCTTGAACTGGGAGAAGTGCCACTTCATGGTTAATGAAGGCATCGTCTTAGGACCCAAAATCTCTGAGAAAGGCATTGAAGTTGATAAGGCTAAGGTTGATGCAATTGAGAAAATGCCTTACCCCACAGATACCAGAGGTATACGAATTTTCCTAGGTCATGCTGGTTTCTATAGAAGGTTCATTAAAGACTTCTCTATGATTTCTAGGCCTCTTACGAACCTCTTGCAGAAGGATGTTCCTTTTGTTTTTGATGAGGATTGTGAGGAAGCTTTCGAAATACTTAAGAAGGCCTTGATAACCGCACCTATTGTTCAACCACCTGATTGGAACTTGCCCTTTGAAATCATGTGCGATGCTAGTGATTATGCTGTTGGTGCTGTTCTAGGACAAAGAGTTGACAAGAAGTTGAATGTTGTTCACTACGCTAGTAAAACTCTAGACAGTGCCCAAAGAAACTATGCCACTACGGAAATGGAGTTTTTAGTAGCCGTGTTTGCATGTGAAAACTTCAGATCTTATATAGTTGACTCCAAAGTCACTATTCACTCTGATCATGCTGCTATTAAGTACCTTATGGAGAAGAAGGACGCTAAGCCTAGGCTAATCAGATGGGTACTCCTGCTACAGGAATTTGATTTGCATGTTGTTGACCGAAAGGGTGCTGATAACCCTGTAGCAGATAACTTGTCCAGGCTAGAGAATGTCCTTGATGACCCACGACCCATTGATGACAGCTTTCCTGATGAGCAATTAAATGTCATCCGCACTTCACATAGAGCACCGTGGTATGCTGATTACGCAAACTATATCGTAGCCAAATACATACCACCCAGTTTCACCTACCAGTAAAAGAAGAAATTCTTCTTTGATTTGAGACACTACTTTTGGGACGATCCTCACCTTTATAAGGAAGGAGTAGATGGTGTTATTAGACGTTGTGTGCATGAACATGAACAGGGACAGATCTTGCAGAAGCGTCATTCCGAAGCCTACGGAGGACACCATGCTGGAGATAGAACCGCTCATAAGGTATTGCAATCAGGTTCCTATTGGCCCACTCTCTTCAAGGATGCCCATAAGTTTGTCTTGTCTTGTGACGAATGCCAAAGAATAGGGAACATCAGTAAGCATCAGGAAATGCCTATGAACTATTCACTTGTCATTGAACCGTTTGATGTCTGGGGCTTTGATTATATGGGACCTTTCCCGAGTTCCAATGGGTATACTCACATCTTAGTCGCTGTTGATTATGTCACTAAGTGGGTAGAAGCTACTGTTGGAATTATGCCCTAGAGGCAATAATAAATATAGTTATTATTATAATTCCTGTATCAAGATAATAGTTTATTATCCATGCTATAATTGTATTGAATGAAGACTCATTTACATGTGTGGATACATAGACAAAACACTGTCCCTAGCATGCCTCTAGTTGGCTAGCCAGTTGATCAAAGATAGTCAGTGTCTTCTGATTATGAACAAGGTGTTGTTGCTTGATAACTGGATCACGTCATTAGGAGAATCACGTGATGGACTAGACCCAAACTAATAGATGTAGCATGTTGATCGTGTCATTTTGTTGCTACTGTTTTCTGCGTGTCAAGTATTTATTCCTATGACCATGAGATCATATAACTCACTGACACCGGAGGAATGCTTTGTGTGTATCAAACGTCGCAACGTAACTGGGTGACTATAAAGATGCTCTACAGGTATCTCCGAAGGTGTTAGTTGAGTTAGTATGGATCAAGACTGGGATTTGTCACTCCGTGTGACGGAGAGGTATCTCGGGGCCCACTCGGTAATACAACATCACACACAAGCCTTGCAAGCAATGTAACTTAGTGTAAGTTGCGGGATCTTGTATTACGGAACGAGTAAAGAGACTTGCCGGTAAACGAGATTGAAATAGGTATGCGGATACTGACGATCGAATCTCGGGCAAGTAACATACCGAAGGACAAAGGGAATGACATACGGGATTATACGAATCCTTGGCACTGAGGTTCAAACGATAAGATCTTCGTAGAATATGTAGGATCCAATATGGGCATCCAGGTCCCGCTATTGGATATTGACCGAGGAGTCTCTCGGGTCATGTCTACATAGTTCTCGAACCCGCAGGGTCTGCACACTTAAGGTTCGACGTTGTTTTATGTGTATTTGAGTTATATGGTTGGTTACCGAATGTTGTTCGGAGTCCCGGATGAGATCACGGACGTCACGAGGGTTTCCGGAATGGTCCGGAAACGAAGATTGATATATAGGATGACCTCATTTGATTACCGGAAGGTTTTCGGAGTTACCGGGAATGTACCGGGAATGACGAATGGGTTCCGGGAGTTCACCGGGGGGGGGGGGGGCAACCCACCCCGGGGAAGCCCATAGGCCTTGGGGGAGACACACCAGCCCTTAGTGGGCTGGTGGGACATCCCACAAGTGCCATATGCGCCAAGGAGAAGAAAATCAAGAGAGAAAAAAAAGGGAGGAGGTGGGAAGGGAGGGGGACTCCCTCCCGCCAAACCTAGTCCAACTCGGTTTGGGGGGGGGAGAGTCCTCCCCCTTGGCTCGGCCGACCCCCTTGAGGGTCCTTGGACCCCAAGGCAAGGCCCCCTCCCTCCCACCTATATATACAGAGGTTTTAGAGCTGATTTGAGACGACTTTTCCACGGCAGCCCGACCACATACCTCCACGGTTTTTCCTCTAGATCGCGTTTCTGCGGAGCTCGGGCGGAGCCCTGCTGAGACAAGGTCATCACCAACCTCCGGAGCGCCGTCACGCTGCCGGAGAACTCTTCTACCTCTCCGTCTCTCTTGCTGGATCAAGAAGGCCGAGATCATCGTCGAGCTGTACGTGTGCTGAACGCGGAGGTGCCGTCCGTTCGGTACTAGATCGTGGGACTGATCGTGGGATTGTTCGCGGGGCGGATCGAGGGACGTGAGGACGTTCCACTACATCAACCGCGTTCTCGAACGCTTCTGCTGTATGGTCTACAAGGGTACGTAGATCACTCATCCCCTCTCGTAGATGGACATCACCATGATAGGTCTTCGTGCGCGTAGGAAATTTTTTGTTTCCCATGCGACGTTCCCCAACAGTGGCATCATGAGCTAGGTTCATGCGTAGATGTCTTCTCGAGTAGAACACAAAAGTTTTTGTGGGCGGTGATGTGCATTTTGCTGCCCTCCTTAGTCTTTTCTTGATTCCGCGGTATTGTTGGATTGAAGCGGCTTGGACCAACATTACTCGTACGCTTACGAGAGACTGGTTTCATCGTTACGAGTACCCCCCTTTGCTCAAAGATGACTGGCAAGTGTCGGTTTCTCCAACTTTAGTTGAATCGGATTTGACCGAGGAGGTCCTTGGATGAGGTTAAAATAGCAACTCATATATCTCCGTTGTGGTGTTTGCGTAAGTAAGATGCGATCCTACTAGATACCCTTGGTCACCATGTAAAACATGCAACAACAAAATTAGAGGACGTCTAACTTGTTTTTGCAGGGTATGATTGTGATGTGATATGGCCAACGATGTGATGTGATATATTGGATGTATGAGATGATCATGTTGTAATAGAAATATCGACTTGCACGTTGATGGTACGGCAACCGGCAGGAGCCATAGGGTTGTCTTTATACTAACGTTTGTGCTTGCAGATGCGTTTACTATTTTGCTAGGATGTAGCTTTAGTAGTAATAGCATAAGTAGCACGACAACCCCGATGGCGACACGTTGATGGATGATCATGGTGTGGCGCCGGTGACAAGAAGATCGTGCTGGTGCTTTGGTGATGGAGATCAAGAAGCACGTGATGATGGCCATATCATGTCACTTATGAATTGCATGTGATGTTAATCCTTTTATGCACCTTATTTTGCTTAGAACGACGGTAGCATTATGAGGTGATCTCTCACTAAAATTTCAAGACGAAATTGTGTTCTCCCCGACTGTGCACCGTTGCTACAGTTCGTCGTTTCGAGACACCACGTGATGATCGGGTGTGATAGACTCAACGTTCACATACAACGGGTGCAAAACAGTTGCGCACGCGGAACACTCGGGTTAAGCTTGACGAGCCTAGCATGTGCAGACATGGCCTCGGAACACATGAGACCGAAAGGTCGATCATGAATCATAAAGTTGATATGATTAGCATAGGGATGCTTACCACTGAAACTATACTCAACTCACGTGATGATCGGACTTGGGATAGTGTAAGTGGATCATGAACCACTCAAATGACTAGAGAGATGTACTTTTTGAGTGGGAGTTTAGCAAATAATTTGATTAAGTTGAACTCTAATTATCTTGAACATAGTCTAAGTCCACTTTGAATATATTTGTGTTGTACATCATGGCTCACGCGACAGTCATCCTGAATTTTAATACGTTCCTAGAGAAAGCTAAGTTGAAAGATGATGGAAGCAACTTTGTAGACTGGGCTCGTAATCTTAAGCTAATCTTACAAGCTGGGAAGAAGGATTATGTCCTTAATGCTGCGCTAGGAGATGAACCACCCGCTACGGCTGATCAGGATGTTAAGAACGCTTGGTTAGCACGTAAGGAGGACTACTCAATAGTTCAATGTGCAGTCTTGTATGGCTTAGAACCGGGACTTCAACGTCGCTTTGAGCGTCATGGAGCATTTGAGATGTTCCAGGAGTTGGAGTTTATCTTTCAGAAGAACGCCCGGATCGAGAGGTATTAGACCTCCGATAAATTCTATGCTTGCAAGATGGAGGAAAATTCGTCTGTCAGTGAACATGTGCTCAAAATGTCTGGGTACTCAAACCGTCTAGCTGAACTGGGGATTGAACTCCCGCAAGAAGCTATCACTGATAGAATCCTTCAATCACTGCCGCCAAGCTACAAAGGCCTTGTGTTGAACTACAACATGCAAGGGATGAACAAGTCTCCCGGCGAGTTGTTTGCGATGTTGAAAGTCGCAGAGTCTGAACTCCGTAAAGAGCATCAAGTGTTGATGGTGAATAAGACCACTAGTTTCAAGAGAAACGGCAAAGGCAAGAAGGGCAATTCAAAGAAGAGCGGCAAGCCTGTTGCCAATCCGCCGAAGAAACCCAAAGCTGGACCTAAGCCTGAAACGGAGTGTTTCTATTGCAAGGGTATGGGTCACTGGAAGCGCAATTGCCCCAAGTATCTGGCAGATAAGAAGGCGGGCAAAGAAAAATCAGGTATATTTGATATACATGTTATTGATGTGTACTTAACCGGCTCTCGTAGTAGTGCCTGGGTATCCGATACCGGTTCTGTTGCTCATATTTGCAACTCGAAGCAGGAACTGCGGAATAGACGAAGGCTGGCGAAAGACGAAGTGACGATGCGCGTAGGAAATGGTTCCAAGGTTGATGCAATCGCCGTCGGCACAGTGTCACTTCAGCTACCATCGGGATTAGTGATGAACTTAAATCATTGTTATTTAGTGCCTGCGTTGAGCATGAACATTATATCTGGATCTTGTTTATTGCGAGACGGTTACTCTTTTAAGTCTGAGAATAATGGTTGTTCTATTTCTATGAGTAACATATTTTATGGTCATGCACCGAATGTGAGAGGATTGTTCATATTGAATCTTGATAGCAATACGCATATACATAACATTGAGACCAAAAGAGTTAGAGTAAACAATGATAGCGCCATATTTTTGTGGCACTGCCGCTTGGGTCATATTGGTGTAAAGCGCATGAAGAAACTCCATGCTGATGGACTTTTGGAGTCACTTGAATTTGATTCACTTGACACGTGCGAACCATGCCTCATGGGCAAGATGACTAAGACTCCGTTCTCCGAAACAATGGAGCGTGCAAGTGACTTATTGGAAATCATACATACCGATGTGTGTTGTCCAATGAGCGTGGAGGCACGCGGCGGATATCGTTATTTTCTCACCTTCACTGACGATTTAAGTAGATATGGTTATGTCTACTTGATGAAGCACAAGTCTGAAACATTTGAGAAGTTCAAGCAATTTCAGAGTGAAGTGGACAATCATCGTAACAAGAAGATCAAGTTCCTACGGTCTGATCGTGGGGGTGAATATCTGAGTTTCGAGTTTGGTGCTCACTTAAGACAATGTGGAATTGTTTCACAGTTAACACCGCCTGGAACACCACAGCGTAATGGTGTGTCCGAACGTCGTAATCGTACTTTGTTAGAGATGGTACGATCTATGATGTCTCTTACTGATTTGCCGTTATCATTTTGGGTTTATGCATTAGAAACAGCTGCATTCATTTTAAATAGGGCACCATCAAAATCCGTTGAGACGACACCATACGAACTGTGGTATGGCAAGAGGCCAAAGTTGTCGTTTCTTAAAGTTTGGGGATGTGATGCTTATGTCAAAAAGCTTCAGCCTGAAAAGCTGGAACCCATAGCGGAAAAGTGCGTCTTCATAGGTTACACAAAAGAGACAGTTGGGTACACCTTCTATCTCAAATCCGAGGGCAAAGTGTTTGTTGCTAAGAAAGGAGCTTTTCTCGAGAAGGAGTTTCTCTCGAGAGAATTGAGTGGGAGGAAGATAGAACTTGACGAGGTTGTCGAACCTCTCATCCCTCTGGATGGTGGCGCAGGGCAAGGGGAAACCTCTGTCATTGCGACGCCGGTTGAGGAGGAAGTTAATGATGATGATCATGAAACTCTAGTTCAAGTTTCTGTTGAACCACGCAGGTCGACGAGATCACGTGCTGCTCCAGAGTGGTACGGTAATCCCGTCTTATCAATCATGTTGTTAGACAACAATGAACCTGCAAGTTATGAAGAAGCAATGGTGGGCCCAGATTCCAACAAATGGCTAGAATCCATGAAATCCGAGATAGGATCCATGTATGAGAACAAAGTGTGGACTTTGGAGATACTACCTGAGGGCCGCAAGGCTATTCAGAACAAATGGATCTTTAAAAAGAAGACGGACGCTGACGGTAATGTGACCGTTTATAAAGCTCGACTTGTGGCAAAGGGTTTTTCACAAGTTCCAGGAATTGACTACGATGAGACTTTCTCACCCGTGGCGATGCTTAAGTCCGTCAGAATCATGTTAGCAATAGCCGCGTTTTTCGATTATGAAATCTGGCAGATGGATGTCAAAACGGCGTTCCTTAACGGTTTCCTTAAGGAAGAGTTGTATATGATGCAACCCGAAGGTTTTGTCGATCCTAAGAATGCTAACAAGGCGTGCAAGCTCCAGCGATCCATTTATGGACTGGTGCAAGCATCTCGGAGTTGGAACAAACGCTTTGATGAGGTGATCAAGGCATTTGGGTTTATACAAGTGGTTGGAGAATCTTGTATTTACAAGAAAGTGAGTGGGAGCTCTATGGCGTTTCTAATATTATATGTGGATGACATATTACTGATTGGAAACAACGTAGAGTTTTTGGAGAGCATAAAAGGTTACTTGAATAAAAGTTTCTCTATGAAGGACCTAGGAGAAGCTGCTTACATTCTAGGCATTAAGATCTATAGGGATAGATCAAAACGCCTGATAGGACTTTCACAAAGCACATACCTTGATAAAGTTTTGAAGAGGTTCAAAATGGAACAGTCCAAGAAAGGGTTCTTGCCAGTTTTACAAGGTACGAGATTGAGTAAGACTCAGTGCCGAGCAACTGATGAAGATAGAGAGCATATGCGCTCCGTCCCCTATGCTTCAGCCATAGGTTCTATCATGTATGCGACGCTGTGCACTAGACCGGATGTTAGCCTAGCCATAAGTATGGCAGGTAGGTTCAGAGTAATCCAGGAGTGGATCACTGGACAGCGGTCAAGAATATCCTGAAGTACCTGAAAAGGACTAAGGAGATGTTTCTCGTATATGGAGGTGACGAAGAGCTCGCCGTAAAAGGTTACGTCGATGCAAGTTTTGACACAGATCCGGACGACTCTAAGTCGCAAACCGGATACGTATTTATTCTTAATGGGGGTGCAGTAAGCTGGTGCAGTTCCAAGCAAAGCGTCGTAGCAGATTCTACATGTGAAGCGGAGTACATGGCTGCCTCGGAGGCGGCTAAGGAAGGTGTCTGGATGAAGCAGTTCATGACGGATCTTGGAGTGGTGCCAAGTGCACTGGATCCAATAACCTTGTTCTGTGACAACACGGGTGCCATTGCCTTAGCAAAGGAACCACGGTTTCACAAGAAGACCAGACACATCAAACGACGCTTCAACCTCATCCGCGACTACGTCGAGGAAGAGGACGTAAATATATGCAAAGTGCACACGGATCTGAATGTAGCACACCCGCTGACTAAACCTCTTCCACGGCCAAAACATGATCGACACCAGAACTGTATGGGTGTTAGATTTATTACAATGTAATTCACATGGTGATGTGAGGGCTAGATTATTGACTCTAGTGCAAGTGGGAGACTGTTGGAATTATGCCCTAGAGGCAATAATAAATATAGTTATTATTATAATTCATGTATCAAGATAATAGTTTATTATCCATGCTATAATTGTATTGAATGAAGACTCATTTACATGTGTGGATACATAGACAAAACATTGTCCCTAGCATGCCTCTAGTTGGCTAGCCAGTTGATCAAAGATAGTCAGTGTCTTCTGATTATGAACAAGGTGTTGTTGCTTGATAACTGGATCACGTCATTAGGAGAATCACGTGATGGACTAGACCCAAACTAATAGACGTAGCATGTTGATCGTGTCATTTTGTTGCTACTGTTTTCTGCGTGTCAAGTATTTATTCCTATGACCATGAGATCATATAACTCACTGACACCGGAGGAATGCTTTGTGTGTATCAAACGTCGCAACGTAACTGGGTGACTATAAAGATGCTCTACAGGTATCTCCGAAGGTGTTAGTTGAGTTAGTATGGATCAAGACTGGGATTTGTCACTCCGTGTGACGGAGAGGTATCTCGGGGCCCACTCGGTAATACAACATCACACACAAGCCTTGCAAGCAATGTAACTTAGTGTAAGTTGCGGGATCTTGTATTACGGAACGAGTAAAGAGACTTGCCGGTAAACGAGATTGAAATAGGTATGCGGATACTGACGATCGAATCTCGGGCAAGTAACATACCGAAGGACAAAGGGAATGACATACGGGATTATACGAATCCTTGGCACTGAGGTTCAAACGATAAGATCTTCATAGAATATGTAGGATCCAATATGGGCATCCAGGTCCCGCTATTGGATATTGACCGAGGAGTCTCTCGGGTCATGTCTACATAGTTCTCGAACCCGCAGGATCTGCACACTTAAGGTTCGACGTTGTTTTATGTGTATTTGAGTTATATGGTTGGTTACCGAATGTTGTTCGGAGTCCCGGATGAGATCACGGACGTCACGAGGGTTTCCGGAATAGTCCGGAAACGAAGATTGATATATAGGATGACCTCATTTGATTACCGGAAGGTTTTCGGAGTTACCGGGAATGTACCGGGAATGACGAATGGGTTCCGGGAGTTCACCGGGGGGGGGGGGCAACCCACCCCGGGGAAGCTCATAGGCCTTGGGGGAGACACACCAGCCCTTAGTGGGCTGGTGGGACAGCCCACAAGTGCCCTATGCGCCAAGGAGAAGAAAATCAAGAGAGAAAGAAAAAAAAAGGGAGGAGGTGGGAAGGGAGGGGGACTCCCTCCCACCAAACCTAGTCCAACTCGGTTTGGGGGGGGGGAGAGTCCTCCCCCTTGGCTCGGCCGACTCCCTTGAGGGTCCTTAGACCCCAAGGCAAGGCCCCCTCCCTCCCACCTATATATACGGAGGTTTTAGGGCTGATTTGAGACGACTTTTCCACGGCAGCCCGACCACATACCTCCACGGTTTTTCCTCTAGATCGCGTTTCTGCGGAGCTCGGGCGGAGCCCTGCTGAGACAAGGTCATCACCAACCTCCGGAGCGCCGTCACGCTGCCGGAGAACTCTTCTACCTCTCCGTCTCTCTTGCTGGATCAAGAAGGCCGAGATCATCGTCGAGCTGTACGTGTGCTGAACGCGGAGGTGCCGTCCGTTCGGTACTAGATCGTGGGACTGATCGCGGGATTGTTCGCGGGGCGGATCGAGGGACTTGAGGACGTTCCACTACATCAACCGCGTTCTCTAACGCTTCTGCTGTACGGTCTACAAGGGTACGTAGATCACTCATCCCCTCTCGTAGATGGACATCACCATGATAGGTCTTCGTGCGCGTAGGCAAATTTTTGTTTCCCATGCGACGTTCCCCAACAGCTACCCCACTAGAAATGCTGATCATCACACCTCCATTAAGATGCTTAAAGAAGTCATTTTCCCAAGATTTGGAGTCCCTAGATATTTGATGACTGATGGCGGTTCACACTTCATTCATGGTGTTTTCCGCAAGATGCTCGCTAAGTATGATGTCAACCATAGAGTTGCATCTCCTTATCATCCTTAGTCTAGCGGTCAAGTGGAGTTGAGTAATAGGGAGATCAAATTGATCTTACAAAAGACTGTCAATAGATCTCGAAAGAATTGGTCTAGCAAACTTGACGATGCACTATGGGCTTATAGGACTGCTTATAAGAATCCCATGGGCATGTCGCCGTATAAAATGGTTTATGGTAAGGCCTGTCATTTACCTCTTGAGCTGGAACACAAAGCTTATTGCGCAATCAAAGAGCTCAACTTCGATTTCAAACTTGCCAGTGAGAAGCGGTTGTTTGATATCAGATCATTAGATTAATGGAGGGCCCACGTATATGAGAATTCCAAGTTGTTCAAGTAAAAGGTTAAGAGATGGCACGATAAAATAATACAAAAACGTGAGTTCAATGTAGGTGATTATGTCCTACTATACAATTCTCGCTTAAGATTCTTCGCAGGCAAGCTTCTCTCTAAATGGGAAGGTCCTTACGTTGTCGAGGAAGTATATCGTTCCGGTGCCATCAAAATCAATAACACGGAAGGTAATTTTGTGAGAGTGGTAAATGGGCAAAGAATCAAGCATTATATCTCTGGTACTCCCATAAATGTTGAGACCAATATCATCAATATCATAACTCGAGAGGAGTACATAAGGGATGTTTATCAGCCTGTTTGAGACCCTGAAAACGAAGAGGTATGTGTTTCAGTAAGTAATTGGACTCCGAAACTTTTCCAATAGGAAATTTTCTCCGTTTTGGAATTTATGAAAAAATAGAAAAATAAAAAGCAGTCCGGAGAGCGCACGAGGCATCCACAAGCTTGGTAGCCGCCACCTATCCCCTGACGGCGGCTACAGGGCTTGTGGGCACCTCGCGTGCCTCCCGGACTCCGTTTTCTTGCAGAGCACTCCTTCTAGTCCAGAAAAAATCATTATATATACGCCCGAGGGTTTTGATCTCCGTATCGCGCAGTTTTCCTCTGTTTTCGTTTCGAGCCTGTTTCTGTTGCAGATCTAGATCGTCATGACTTCCCCAAAAGCTCCTAAGGACAAGATCTTCGAGAAGGTCATCAATCCCTACCTCACGGAAGTGCTGAAATACCCTCAATCTATCAAGATGAGTGAGGGGATGTTGCACATCCGTGATGTTGCACATCCGTGATGTTGCACATCCGTGATGTTGAGGGGCCTAAGAAGACCGGAAGCGTGGAGACGAGGCTTGAAGCAATGGAGCAACAAGTCTTCAAGTGCCAAAGGATGGTGGAGCGTGGACTCAACGCCAACCACATGATGATCACGGAGTTCACCAACAATCACAAGATGGATGCCATTGACATTGGGAAGCACCTCTCAAGGCTCTATGACATGGTTGATCAACTTCAGGGCCAGATCTATGACCTGCAGAACCAAAACTGTGAGTATGAGTATATATTTAAATCAATACGTTGGCTGCAGATTTGAGGATTCCGGCGACTCGTCCATCCTGCCATGATGGAGCACCTATGCCTTGGAAGACGGAGGATCAGACTACTTCAACAACTCCACCACCATCACCACCAAAGGAAGACAACTAGGCATTGGTATGGGCAATCCCCTTGGCTTTTGCCAAGATTGGGGGAGTTACCCTGGTATCGTATCACCTTTATATCTTTTGCTTTTACCTTTGTTTTAGTTCTTTCTTTTTCAGTTTTTATTTCTTCTCTTAGTGTAATAAGTCTTTAGTGTTTAGTTTGAGTCTTTTGCTTTGTGTCTCCCCCGATGTATTCGAGCTTGCGAGCTATATAATAAAGAGTATCTTAGTCAAGGGCTTTGTTTTGTGCCGTGATCAAAAGTATGAAAAGAACGATAGCATGAAAGATCATGAAATGGTCCTATGGAAAGTGATAGCTTCACATATAACAAGTATGATGATTGAAACCTGTTGAGAATAGAGCAACATAGACCCCACTCATTGTTGCAATTAATAAGAAGTAATAAGGAAAGAGAGGTTCACATATAAATATATCATCTTAGACACTTTTTACAATTGTGAGCACTCACCAAAATATTACATGCTTAGAAGTAGACGTTGGACAAGGAAGACAACATAATGAATTGTGTTTGCTTGGTTACAAACAATGTTATATGTCTAGAGATCCCTTAGCATGTGACGATTGCTTCCACCTCATATTAGCCAAAACTCCCGCACCAAGTAGAGATACTACTTGTGCATCATAAACCTTCAACCCAGTTTTGCCATGAGAGTCCACCATACCTGCCTATGGATTGAATAAGATCCCTCAAGTAAGTTGTCATCGGTGCAAGCAATAAAAATTGCTCTCTAATATGCATGATCTATTAGTATGTGGAAAATAAGCTTTATACAAACCTGTGATGAGGAAGACATAAAAGCGACAGACTGCATAATAAAGTTCTTTATCACAGGAGGCAATATAAAGTGACGTTCCTCCGCACTAAGAGGACACACATCCAAACCTCAAAAGCGCATGGCAACCTCTGCTTCCCTCTGCGAAGGGCCTATCTTGTACCTTTACTTTTTGTCCTTGAAAGAGTCATGGTTATCTTCACCAATTCCTTATTTTGCCTTTGTCTTGGCTACCATCACAAGCTAGGGAAAGATCTATATTCATATATCAACTTGGGGATGAGTACTTATGCTTTATTATTGTTGACTTTACCCTTGAGGTAAATGGTTGGGAGGCAAAACTATAAGCCCCTATCTTTCTCTCTGTCCAGCTAAAACTTTGATACCATGAGTACGACGTGAGTTGTAACAATTGTGGAAAACAAAAGAGATGATTGAGTATGTGGGTTTACTTTACAAGCTCTTATTTGACTCTTTCTGATGATATGCTAAATTGCAATTGCTTCAATGACTATGGACTGCTGTTGGCCACTTCTCGGTAAGGTTTTTGCTTCATACTTTGCTTTGTGAAGGAATTGTTACTTTCCCAGAAGAATCTTTAGGATGTATTGCTGTTCTATGTGTGATCATGATGCCCTCATTTCCGTATTATGTTTTATTGATACCTTCATCCCTAAACACCTGGACATGTTTATGGATCTTGGTTTTTGCTTGAGGACAAGCGATGTCTAAGCTTGGGGGAGTTGATACGTCCATTTTGCATCATGCTTTCATGTTGATATTTATCGCTTTATGGACTGTTATTATACTTTGTGGTACTATACTTATGCCTTTTCTCTCTTATTTTGCAAGGTTTATTTGAAGAGGGAGAATACCGGCAGCTGGAATTCTGGACTGGAAAAGGAGCAAGTCTGAGTCCTCTATTCTGCGCAACTCCAAATGCCCTGAAAATCAACGTGAATTTTTTTGGGAATATATAAAAAATACTGGGCGAAAGAAGTGCCAGAGGGGAGCTACCAGGAGCCCACAAGCCTGGTAGCCACCACCTACCCCCCCTGGCGGCCCACTGGCCCCCTCTTTTTCTATATGAAGGGTTTCGTCCGAGAAAAATCAGGGTGGAGCTTTTTCGTGGATTCTCAGCCGCCACGAGGCGGAACTTGAGCAGAACCAATCTAGAGCTCCAGCGGGACGATCCTGCCGGGGAAACTTCCCTCCCGGAGGGGTAAATCGTCGCCATCGTCATCACCAACACTCCTCTCGTCGGAGGGGAGTCATCTCCATCAACATCTTCATCAGCACCCTCTCCTCTCCAAACCCTAGTTCATCTCTTGTAACCAATCTCCGTCTCGCGACTCCGATTGGTACTTGTAAGGTTGCTAGTAGTGTTGATTACTCTTTGTAGTTGATGCTAGTTGGATTACTTGGTGGAAGAGTTTATGTTTAGATCCTTTATGCTACTCATTACACCTCTGATCATGATTATGATTATGCTTTGTGAGTAGTTACTTTTGTTCCTGAGGACATGGGATAAGTCATGCTGATAATAGTCATCTGAATTTGGTATTCGTCCGATATTTTGATATGCTGTATGTTGTCTTTTCCTCTAGTGGTGTTATGTGAACGTCGACTACATAACACTTCACCATATTTGGGCCTAGAGGAAGGCATTGGGGAGTAGTAAGTAGATGATGGGTTGCTAGAGTGACAGAAGCTTAAACCCCAGTCTATGCGTTGCTTCGTAAGGGACTGATTTGGATCCACTAGTTTAATGCTATGGTTAGGTGTTGTCTTAATTCTTATTTCGTAGTTGCGGATGCTTGCGAGAGGGGTTAATCATAAGTGGGATGCTTGTACAAGTAAGGGCAGTACCCAAGCGCCGGTCCACCCACATATCAAACTATCAAAGTAACGAACGCGAATCATATGAACATGATGAAACTAGCATGACAGAAATTCTCGTGTGTCCTCGGGAGCGCTTTTCCTCCTATAAGACTTTGTTCAGGCTTGTCCCTTGCTATAAAAGGGATTGGGCCACTTTGCTGCACCGTTGCTACTACTTGCTACTTGTTACTTTTTGCTTGCTACGTTTCACCTCACTACACCATCACTTGTTACCGCTACTTTCAGTCCTTGCAGTTATTACCTTGCTGAAAACCGTTTATCAGAGCCTTCTGCTCCTCGCTGGGTTCGACACTCTTACTTATCGAAAGGACTATGATTGATCCCCTATACTTGTGGGTCATCAGTGTTTTTCTCAAGTTTTTATCCGTTCCGTTGAAGATTTTCAGCTCAGCTTGTGTGTCCTATCATTATTTCAATCATGAGTAATCCCTTTCTTGCTATCCAGTGCATTTCTGATTTGTTTCATTCTCGATCCTCCGAAGGCCACCATTTCAGAAGATGTCTTCGTTCTCAGCTTTCAGCATTCGTTCTCAAATTCTTCTCAATTGTGTCTCTTCGTTCGTCTCTCAATTATTCTGGTGCCTTGTTCAAGTTTTTTTTCTCTCAGGTGGCTCATGATCTCTTCATTCTCATATATCTCCATTCATTCTTGTTATCCCCATGCATTCCAATTCTTACCGGTGTCTCCATCAAGACTTCTTCAAGTTTGTGCTCATATCTCTCCTCAATCTTTTCAAGAAGAATAAGTGGTATGCTAAATCCGTTGCTTGTCATCAATTTAACTTGATGAAGGATAAGCATAATATAATTCTTATACTTGTTTCATCAAGTGTTTCAAGCTTTCTTCTGGAGTGGCTCATGATATCAATTCTTTTTTCCATCCGCTCCATCTTTTTTTCCTTTATCCTTTGAGGTGGTGTTATTCGTTCTTGTTAGTGGAGGAGTCTCAAAGAGAAGTTGTTTCAAGAATTAATATGTAAACCCACCGATTCTATGATCATGAGATATTTCAACCCATGATTTCTTGATTGAGCTATCTTGGTTTAATTTTCACCTAAAGCTTTGTCTAAGGAGTGTTTCTATTATGGTGATTATCGTTGACCCAAGTTCTCAACACATCCTCTTGGTGTAAGAAGTTTTGCCTTTATTGTTCCTCCCAATCAATCCTTGTTCTGTTAGTGGCTGGTTGTCACCTTGTAGTTGGGATGGTTTTCATAACTCCAGTACAAGCTTGTTCTTTCGTTGTTGTTTTGACAACAACTCCGTCCAATTCTTCTTGCAAGGCTGCTTGTCAAATTCAATTGTGGTAGAAGTCTTCATTTTCTTTTCCATTCCTTCTTTCCAATGGTCTAGTTTCTATTCTCTTGTTCCGGAGTTGTTGTGATGTGCTGTCTTCAAGCTATCTTCTTGTTTTTTTCAAGATCATGTTCTCCCCTTGCTTGTTCAATGTAGTTGGTTTGTTGTGAATCTTGTTAAGATCTTTCCATCTTATCGAAATTTTGTCCTCTTTTCCTACCGAAGTGTTGCCGAAATTTTGTGTGAATTCTTGCATTTTTCTCATATCATTCCTCATCTCTTTGCAACCTTCAAGGATCGTTGGTTTCACTCATTTGTCAAAGAAGCAATTAAGTTTTACCTCTTGCTCTTTCTCTTCATCTTCCCCTTTCATTCTTGGATCTCGGGTCAAGATCCTCTTGTAGTGTAGGAGAGTTGTGACAGCCCGACAGTGACCTCGAGAAGATTCCCCTTTTATTACGTTCTCGTTGTGTGGTTCGTTTGTCTGTCGCATTCATCATCGCATCATTCACATCATGAGTATCGAATCGGCACTCCGTTGCCACCAATTTTCAAAACCTTGCATCTGTTATCAGTTGCCGGTTCTCTTTGTTTCCGTCATTGTCCGTTTTGAGCCCGACCACACACGCACGCGCCCGCGGCATCATCAAACCCTTGGTTTTAAAATTGTGTATAAAACTTTCTCTGATCGGGTTGAAACTTGGTGTGCGGTCTTATATAGTGTAGGTAGGCCGCGTGTCAATTTTCGTCGCAATCGGAGTCCGTCTGGTACCTGCACGGTCGACCGTAGCGGCATCGTCTTCGGTTATCGTCGGACATTTTCGGTGTTTTTAAAATCTGTCGTCGGGGGCCGTTTTCCTTCTCATCTCCACCTAGCCCCCTCTACACAACCCACCATTTCCATCCTAGCCAACCCCGCAACCGGAGTCGTCCGATCGAGATCGAACGCTCCGAAAACGGGCTAATTTCCCTAACCCTAACCCCCTTCCCTGTTTAAACAAGCCACCATGCCTAATTTGGACAAGAGCGAGCCCGTGCCTCCAAACCCTTGTCAGCGCCACCCAGCTCCTCCTCTCTCCTCCAGCCGCAGAGCCCGCTCTGGCCCAGATCTGGCCCGCCCGAGCCCGTCTGGGCCCGAGGCAACTGCAACCCCGGCTCCCCGAGCTCCTGCCATCGCATTCGAGGAAGAGCCTCCTCCTGCCCGCGCCCTTGTCGGCTGGTCGCGTGAGGTGCCGCCACGGGCATGCGTCCCCGCGCTGCTCACCGGAGTGTTGCCGCCAGCGAGCACCTTCCCAAGGCCGGCGCCGCCGCAACCTCTCTCTCTCTCTCTCTCTCTCTTTCTCTCTCTCTCTCTCTCTCTCTTTCTCTCTCTCTCTCTCTCTTTCCCTGCAGTTTCCCTCTCCCTCTAATCCTTCTCCCTCCTTGTTTTTCCCCGCAGGAGCCGCCGTGTAGGTCGTTGCCACCTCCCGCCGCCGCCCTCGGTTCCCGTGTCGGTAGGTCGCGCTCCTTCCGTCGTGTGCTTGGCGCCGCCATCGCCACCTCGCTCTCGATCTGGATCGAGATCCAGATCGGGGGGAGCGCTCCCTGTTGACCGTAGGAGCCGAGTGGCTCGCCACCCTCCCGCCCACTTTGCTAGCCGTCGGCCTAGGTTGCCCCTCTGCTCCAGCTGGCCCAAGTAGTCTAGGTGAGCCGCCTCCTTGCCTATCCTCCGCCCGAGCGATATGTTGCTATGTTGCGCCCTACATAGTTTGGCCAGCAGTTTCAGATTCGGCCCAATAGCTTTTTTCCCTGTTTGCGAGTTTAGTTAATTTTCACGATTTCAGATACACCGTTGTTTTTAAAACGCTCGTAGTTTTATAACCGTGCATCGGATCGAAGTGATTTAAATATGTAACATGACTAGCATTTTGCGTAGATTAATATTTTCCAACTCTCATGCATGATTAAAAACTGTTCAGCTTGCTATTTGCATTGTTTTGCGTGTCGTGCCGTGCTAATACCGTTTACCCGTAACTTTTGATCCGTAGCTTCGTTGGAGATGAGCCATATACGTAAATGGACTAGAACGATGTGTAGTTTCACGTGAACCACTTTGTTTTGCCGTTTAACAAACATAAAATGTGATTAGGACAGATCTTGACATATTGCTAATTTAATGCGTGGGGTCATCTCGGAGATGCTATATGTTGTTTCCGAATCCATTTAAAATGCCTAGATAGTTAGATTAATTTGTGCTTCACCCCTTGCCATGTTAACAACATTTTAATATTGCCGTGTTAATAAACGGGAGTGAACTAAATAATTAAACGTGGAGTTTCGTCAATATGCAACTTGTTGCATATTGAACTTCACTTAAGGTGTAGTGTTTGCGTGATGTGAATTGCCATGTCATGCATATTTCAAACTGATCATCCATCATATTAGGGTGTGCATCATATTGTGCATGTGCCATGGTGAATATCATGTATTGATGCTTGTTTCCGGTTTGCTTCGTCTCGATAGAGCTCCGCAAGCGTGTCGGGATGTGAGGATCTGTTCGACTACGTCGATTCGTGTGCTTCACGGAGTCGTTCTTATTCCAAGCGGGATCTCACGCAAGATGATCATTTCCCTAGATATCATTACTATCATTGCCATGCTAGTTGTTTTGTTCTACTATTAAGTCTCGCTGCCTACCACCTCTTAAATATCAGCCTCCCAACATTGCCATGAAAACCTTCAACCTGATCACAACCTAGCAAACCACTGATTGGCTATGTTACCGCTTGCTTAACCATGTATTAGCGTTGCTAGTTGCAGGTGTAGTTGCTTCCATGTGATAACATGTGTTCCTTGTTATATCACCCTATGTTAATGCTATTTAATTTAATGCACCTATATACTTGGCAAAAGGTGGAAGGCTCGGTCTTTCTAGCCCGGTGTATTGTTCCACCTTTGTCGCCTTAGTTCTGGCTACCGGTGTTATGTTCCATAAACGAGCGCTCCTCACATGCTTGGGGTTGTTACAGCGACCCCCTAGATTCTCGTTTTTGGGATAAGGCTCGTCTGGCAAGGCCCAACATTGGTACTATATTTTCCCAACATAATAATTCTGTTAATACTGAAAAACATAGGGCGTCATGAACCCGAGGAGTAATTCAACATAATACAGGGAGGGCCAGTGCTGATGGTGCTGGTCCAAAATAGAGCCACTTGCGGGGCCACCCGAGGCAACTCGGGGGATTTCTATCCGGCCACCGTACGTATTGCTCATCCGTCGTGTCCTGAGAATGAGATACACGACTCCTATTGGGATTGTCGACACGTTGGGCGGCCTTGCTGGATTTGTTTTACCTTTCTTGAGCATCTTGTGCGAGGTATTCCGGGGATGCTTTGGGTTATCTCGAGGTTGAGGTTTTCCAATAGGAACCCAAGGAGATCACGGGTTTCCCTGATTGAGTTCATTCCGTCGCAGCGTGTGGTAGTTTGTGATGGACTAGTTGGAGCACCCCTGCAGGGTTAAATCTTTCGGAAAGCCATGCCCGCGGTTATGTGGCAACGTGGAAACTTTGTTTAACATCCGGTTCTAGATAACTTGAAGTAAGCTTAATTAAAAACTTGCCAACTGAGTGCGTAACCGTGACTGTCTCTTTTGTGAGCTCCTTCTTCAATTGAGGACACGGTGGGGTTATGTATGACATAAGTAGGTGTTTAGGATCATTCATTTGATCATCAGTAGGTCACGTCCGATTATACGTAGATCAACCCCCTCTTATTCTTGTACTCGTAAGTTAGCCACCTCAAATAAATGCTTAGTTTCTTGCTGCAGCCTCACCACTTAACCTTACCTCACCCATTAAGCTTTGCTAGTATTGATACCTTTGAAAATGGGATTGCTGAGTCCCGTGTGGCTCACAGATTACTACAACACCAGTTGCAGGTACGGGTAAAGGGTTACTTGACGCGAGCGTGTTGATTGTTCATTTGGAGTTTCTTCTTCTTCTTCATCGATCTAGGATGGGTTCCAGGCCGGCACCTAGGATAGCAAGGATGGACGTTGTTCTTTTATCATTTGTTTTCGTCCGTAGGAGGACCCTGCTCTTCTTCATGATGTTTGTATGTATTATACTGATGTAGCTTGTGGCGAGTGTAAGCCAATTCCATATGCTCATGTTTTCAATACATGTACTTGTAACGATATCCATTCTTGCGAAACGACGAGATGCGCTTCTATCCCTGTCGAGGCCCTCGTGCCAAAATAAGGATAGGGTCACATCTTGGGTGTTACATTGCTGCTGGCCCCCGACCTCGCCAGGGCGAAGGGTGCCGCAGTAGACGTCGGTATCACGAGCCTCGTGGCCCCAGTCGGCGCCCGCCTCCCTCTGGCATAGGAGGTCACGCCTGACGCCCACGTCAGGCCGGGCTCGGGGGCTCCCGCCTGGAAGCCGCCTGGCTTTGTTGGTGTGATGAGGGGGCGCTCGGGGACCATGAGGAGGCGCGCGCCCCCATGAGCCGGGAGTGTGGCGCCAAGCGCCAAGGGCACATGAGTTCGCCGCTCAGGAGATTGGCAAGCTGCAAGAGGTGCGGGCCAGGCATGCCTCGCGAGTTGAACCCCGTGGGCCCTTGAAGCCTGAGTAGCCGACCGCCCCCCACCCGAAGGTAGACCTCCATGGCACACATCATCAAGAGGCCTGATGCTCCTGCGGCAGCATGGCTGTAAGGTGACTTTTTGGGTTGTTTGAATCAAGCAATGCCCTGTATTTTGCATCGCCTCAAGCGAATGTTTTCTGGATGTGTAACAAGCTCGATTAACCTTCACTTGAGATGGTGTCATTTGTCTAAATCTTAAGCTCTGGTGTTTCACTGCTGCCGGGGGCTGACGCGCCCATGCAACCAACTTATGATGGTTCCATGTTGCCGGCTTAGACATGGCATTTGTGTCAGGACTTGTCCTCGCAGCGCCGAGAAATCTAAGTGACCAACCTGTGGGTCATGGGATGGCAACCCGTGCTAGTCATATCACCAAGGTCCTTAGTGTCACGCCCTCTCGAAGAACCGCCGCGGGCAGATGGAGGGAATGCGGCTTGGCTCACGCTTCCGCTGGGAAGGCGCCTTGCCGCCTCCCATAACGACTCTCCTGATGTCGTGCTCTTGCAACCTCGCGAGGCACGATTGTGCTCATCTTTGGGTCTAGGGGCACGCAACCCTGCTCTTGTGGCCGCGAGGGGTGTGATGGTGCTCATGTTTGGGCCACAGGAGTGTTGCGTCGACATGCACCCTTTCCGCACCAAAATGCGCGGAAGCACTTGAAGACCGGGTTAGGAACTCCTGAGCCTTGTGCCTGGGGTGTCCGCCCAATTATCACCGTCCGTGACACTCTCACGTAAAAATGAGTTTGGGGCTGTACACACCCTGAAGCCTCCCAAGTGGAAGCCCATGACGAGCCGCATCGTGGCCTCAGGAGGGGGATCTCGCCCACGCCCAAGTGGAATTCCCTATGGTCCGCGCTGGCGGAATGACTATCGAGTGGAGATTATGCCCACGCCTAGTGGAAGCCCCATGCATCACGCTTGGGGAACGATAGAAGAAGACGCCCCGCGGGCTGCAACTAACCCCAGGCTGACCTATGCTGGACACGACAACCCATTTCCTTGAGGCTGACCCAAGCTGGACACGGCAGCCGCATTTCTTTCTAGGATGACCCGTGCTGGACACGGCGGCCGCTTTTCTTTCCTTCTTTTTTGACTTATAAACATGCTCACCAGGCTGACCCGTGCCGGACACGACAGCCACATCTCCCCTTTTTGGCTTGTAAACAAGTTCGCCTCTGGTTTTAATAAAGATCTTGGTCTTCTGGTTTTCGCGAAGTTTCATTGGGTTTCTCTTTTCTTACCACGCGTGCTTGGTGTCTCCCTCTTGAACGTCACACGAGCGGGGGCTGGGGTACGGTGCCCACACCCGAGATACAGGCTTCGTGTATGGGCCTGTACCCGCGCGCACCACCTCACCAAGGCTCTTAGTGCCTAATTCCCTCATACGACGCGCAAGAGCAAGCTGGCGAGCATGCGTCATGCCCCCGAGGCAAAACACCCCATGCACGGGAAAGCGCGACATTCGGCAAAATGACGACCTATTGAGTGTACCGCCTCGGGAGGATCCCGACATGCTCCGAGCATCCTCGCCGCTTGGACCTACCCAGGCGATCACGGCCTGGTTCACCAATGACGGTTGAGCCTCACATAAGGGTTGCATTCGGATAATACAAGGTATGGAGTGGCACCAGAGGAAGCCACGCAAAAGCAAGAGTATTCATGATAGCAGCACGGAGTTCAAAACAAAAGCCACTGGCTTCACGCCTTGTTTGGACTACAAGCTGGCATGAACATGGCGGTTGAGGGAAGCCTAGAGAGATGTGTCGCTCTCATCGCCATCGTCATCCCCGTGCGCTTCAACACCATCGCCGTCATCATCGATCGCGTGTCCCTCACCACCCCTTGACCCTCGAGGTTGTCAAGAGTGAACTATGCACTCAGCGCACCGACATGGTCTCCCACGCTTCCCCCAGGGTGTCGCGGATCACCTTAGGAACGGGGCCATTGTGACCTCTAAATCAAATTGAGGGTGAGCGCGGAGGAGGTTGCTAAAGACGCGCATCAACGTCTGGGACAGGAGATTGTGGCTTTACTCCTCAATCAAGACGCCCACCTGTCTAGCGCCCGCCTCAAGCTGTTGAACGACCTTGGTGAAAAACTCAAGATAACCAGCGTCGTCGGGCATGAGAGGACTGGAGACGCTTCCTCTGCGGATGGAACCCAGGGCTCAGCATGCCCGCCACTCGAGGCCTTGGAACATCTTTGAGCGCAGGCGCTGCAACCCCTAGGCATCCTTCGCCCACTCCACAAGGGACGTAGCGCTGCCTACTTGGCCCTGAAGTGACACCAGCTCGACCGCGACAGCGGCCTGGGCCTGAAGCGCGGCTTCCCGCCGGACTTCTGCGAGAGTAAGAACCTCTTTAAGACCATCTATCTCGCATTGCAGCTCTGCACGCCGAGCCATGAAGAAGCTCTCCTACATCTTTATTTTGTTTCTGTAATCCTCACGGGCTTGCTTGACCCGCGCATCGGCACCCCCTTGGATCTCTTCCACTCGTAGATTGTAGGTGGCCGCATCAACGATAACGTCTCGATCCAGCGCCTCCAGCCGCTCGCGCTCCAAGTCCAGCTTCGACGACGTCAAGGAAAGGTTCTGTTCGAGGGCCCGGAGATCTGCCTCGTGAAGGGTGAGCTCGCGCCCCCCTCCGCCTCGACCCTCCTCTCGTGAAGATGCTGCTCGAAAACGACGTTTGAAGCGTGAAGCTCCCGCTCACGGTCCTATGCGGCCTTGCGACGTTCGTCCACCTCTTCAGCTTCACGGAGGGCGTTATCATGCGCCTCCCTCGCCTCGATGGTGGATACTTCGACCTTCGTGCGTGCCGCTTCATGTTGGTGGTGACTCAGCTTGATGGCCATGTCAAGCTGATGCCACCCATGAGCCATGCGCAAGTGATCCTCGGCGAAGCGTGCGTCGGCATCCCGAAGCTCTGCCCCGAGCTGCCCAAGCTTGCTCACGATGTTCCGTAGGAGGTCGTGTGTAACGTCCAAGATGCGGCACTATCCATATTTGGGGAGGACGGCTTAATATGGATAGAGGCTCATCTTAGCGTTTCACAAGTACAGAAATCATCACAATACATACATGAAGATATGAGTATATGGAATGGCGTACACTCGCCACAAGTTAAGTTACAAGCCACATAACATTATTTCAATCATCCACAAAATAGGGTCTAGCTACGGACAAGATAAACGGCAAAATGCAATGACTCAGGCTCGCTAGTCCACGAGACGACCAAGGTCCTCTAATCATCGGGGTATGTCACGTACATGCGACCACTGCCTTCATCGAACTCCCTTTGAAGCTACGTAGCGTCAAACGCCTCTCGATCTGCGATACATGGACATGTGGTGTTGTAGTAATCTGTGAGCCACATGAACTCAGCAATCTTGCAACCATGATACTGAAACCAATCAAGTTATTGGGTGTGGAAGGGTAAGTGTTGAGGTTGCAGCAACACTAATCATATATGGTGGCTAACTTACGAGAACGTAATGTAAAGTGAGTGGTCTATGCATGACGGTTGTGAGCTACATACTAAGTGATCCTGAACACCTACTTACATCAGTCATAACCCCACCGTGTCCTTGGTCGGAGAAGGAGCTCGCGAGAGAGACAGTCTCGGTTACGCGCACGGTTGGCATATTTTAATTAAATTTACTTCAAGTTATCTAGAACCGGATGTTAAACAAAGTTTCCAAGTTGCCCCATAATTGCAGGCATGGCTTTCCGAAAGATATTAACCCTGTAGGGGTGCTCCAACAAGTCCATCACAAACTACCACAAGCTGAATAGGAAGCCTCGACCACTGAAACCCGCGATCTCGTTGGATTCTTTAATGGAAAACCTCAACCTTGAGATATCCCAAAGTATTCTTGGAATCCCGATGCACAAGACACCTCAAGAAGGTAAAGACAAATCCAGCAAGACCGCCCGATGTGTCGACAAACCCAATAAGAGCCGCATATCTTAGTCTCAGGACATGACGGATAAGCTAGTGTACACGGCCTGATAGAGATCACCCAAGTTGCCCTGCGTTGGCCCCGCACAATGCTCTGGGTTGGACCAACACTCATGAGGAGCATCGTCCCGGGGGTTGATTAATTATCCTCGGGGCAGTTGTTCCCTATGCTTTCTATTATTAAGTTATTTAGCAAATTGAGTACCAAAGTTGGGTCTTGCTAGACAATTCTTAAACTAAAACTAGTTATCAAGGGGGTCCCCATAACACCCCAAGCGTGTCAGGAGCGCTCAATATGGAAAATAACACTGGTAGCCGAAAATAAGGCGACAAAAGAGGAACAAAACACCCAGCAAAAGGCCTAGACTTCCGCCTTTTACCAAGTATATAGGTGCATTAAATTAAATAGCAGTAATAATATGATATTCAAAATCCCATGTTAACACATGGATCAGCCTGCACCTGCAAGTAGCAATGCTATAAGAGGGTTGAGAAAGTGCTATCTTAGCCAATAAATGGTTGCTAGGTTGTGGAGGGGTTAGAGGCTTTCATGGCAATGTTTGGAGGCCATGTATTCTGGTAGTAATCAACAATTAATAGTGAAGGAAAACTAGTCATCTAAGCACAACAAAATTAGAAATAATATCAAGGTCACGGTCATCTTGCCTGTTGGTTCTTCCGACTGGTACAACTCTTGATCTTCAAGAATGTACTCAACGGGATCCTCGCACTCGTTCTCAGCTCCTGATGCTATCCAAAATAAAATACACATCAAAAGAACACATGCCGAGGTGCAATGCTTCAAATAACATGATGCATGAGTGTGGTTATGTAAGGAGCATGACAATGCTAACTAGTCATCTTTCTCATGCCTTTATTAAGTTATTTAGCATTCTGGACAGAAACTCAAGTTTAATAATTTGGGCATGCATGAACATGGCATAAATGGATGCATCATGAAAAAATGGTGCAAAATCATATACGGGACATTGTAAAACGAGGTACGGATCTCTCAAAAATCACCAAACAAGATACGAAAGGCAACAATGACTAAACAACATTTGAGAGAGAGCTATGGGCAATTTCTTGGCACTCCAAGTATGCCACTGGATTGGGCACAAATTCTAAGTGGAATAAACCTAAAGATCATACAAAACAAAGGAGCACAACTCACACAAAGCTCAAAGCAATTTAGCAACCAACCTGTCCACGAACAACAACATACCACTTTGATCAAGTGAAAGCTAGTAGCTACAGCCACTCAACAAGTTCAACCAAGACGTGAATACAAAGCTATCGAAGTGCACAATAATACCTAACTAACATCAACATGGATAGGTTCATGAAACAATGGAAATCAAGCTCCCAACATGGCAAGAAATATCACAGATTAGGTCTTAGTAAAAAATCTCAGTTTGCACTCGCAGTTCTTAATCTGGTGGCATGTTGACATCAATAAAACTCTATTCTACAACAAGTTTCATGGCATGAAATTGAACACGATGAAAGAGGTCAACAACCACTAAAATTCACTCTCACTAAGCATGACCTCAAACTGCACAGAACCCATGGTAGCATCCCCTAAACATGGCATGAAAATAACCGCACATTCTCACGCTTAGTCAAATTCACAACGGGGAATCACAACAATTTACAACATCATAGCAAAGTGGTGGAACCATTTACAAAGGGCAACAAACACTATGATACATGGCACTGGACCAACCACAAAGGAACAACCTATTCATGGGAATCATCAAGACAACATGGCAAGAAAAAATAAAGTTCAACTCAAACACCAATATTTTCTTAGCATGTTGATAGCAAGAACCCACTAATCCACAAGCTTATCATGGCAAGTAAAAATACCAGGGATTAGTACCCTCAAAACTCTACCACATTCATGTTGACAAGTTTGCCAAACAGTGCAAGGATTAATTCATGCAAAAATAACAAAATGGCTCCTTAACACAAAGTAACATTTTCACAATGTTGCCCCAATGGGAAATATAATGGTACCATTTGATTCGTGATATTTTTCTACCCCAAATCCATATATCACACTCATATATTCCTATGGCAGAATTCTTACAAAACAGCTCGACAAAATATACATATCTAGGTATAAGTCAATACTTGCCAAATATCGCAGCTGCCAGATCTGGCCATGTCCAGATTTGGACACCTACTTAAAATGGAAAGGAACTAGATGAATTAAGCACAACATAAAAAAACTATCACAAACAACAACAAAATACATAAGGGGGGGTCCCACTTGCATAGACACGAGGCCCCCCAGGGATGGCATGTGGGCCCACCGTTAGTGCCCTCACATGCAGTAGGGAAAAATGGGGGTTTAGTCGCCGCGCGGGGGGGGGGGGGGGGGTTCGATCCCGCGAAATCCTGGGTGGAGCGCTAGCGATGCTACCACTGCGCTAAGCTTCGGTTGCTCCTCCCTATCTGGTACTACGACAATTGAACAACTCTTGCAAAAACGTGACGAACTAACCAAGCTGCAGCTCACTGAAATGGATGTGCACGGCTCGGTGTAGAGTGCAGGTACGCTGCGGGGTTGCGGGTGGTCTTGGATAGACGCAACAAGGTGAGGGGCTACGGGGCTCACGGATAGATGCAACAAGGCGAGGGGCTACGAGGCTTGCGTGGGGCACTTGGAGCATATGCGCATGCCATAAAACCTCCACGAGCTTGCGGTCATGGCAATTACGAACGGGGCAGCGATGCTCGGGATGTAGAGCACCAATGAGCCTGCGGGAATGGGGTAGAGGTTGTAGGGCAAGGCATGTGCACACGGCTCACCAACGAGCTGCTACATGCGCGAGGCACGACATGACACAACAAAGAAAATACCGATCTCGGCCAGAGCAACAAGAGCAGAAAATGGCAACAACACTACGACAAGCATGGATAGAAAATCTACGAAACAAAAACGGCAGCGATAAGGTCCATCTCACCTAGTGTCCGTAGGACATGAAGGTGTGTCCAGATATGCAATGGAGACGCCGCAAAGACCGGTGGAAGTCTGGGGCTGCACTGGTCCGAGTCGGAGAAGAGGAAGAAGTCGAGGACGGCGGAGAACTTGGCCTTGGCAATGCGAGAGTCATCGAGGAAGAAGAGGGCGTCACGAGAGATCCTTCCTGCAGCGCTAGAGCACCAGACACGCGACAAGGAGGTCACCTCGAGTTCGAGTGCGAGCTCGGCCGGAGCATGGCGAGTAGGGCGATGGGAGCACTTGGATGGGACTTAACGGCGGTGGCAGACAGAGGAGGGGGAAGGAATCTATCGAGAGAGGTTGGGTCTAGGGCTAGGAGACCTTTTAAAGGAACTCGGACGAGCTCTGGTCATCAAACCATCGAGGCGAATGGCGTGTCTCTCTGGATGGAAGCCGTACATAAGAACGACGATGCTTGTGCGTTCGTGGGCTGGGGCTGCGCTTAGGTGGGTTGTGGTTCACGGGCTGGCTGGGCCAAGGAGAAGCGTGGGTCTACTGCTGTGGGCTGGTAGCTGGGCCGCGAGCACATGGGCCGCTGTTGCTGCTAGCTCTCTCTCTCTCGTAGGAAAAATAAAGCTTTCCTTTTTAGAAAAATAGCAGCAAACAAAATAAATAGCCAGGGGAGTTCAGAAGGAGTTTGAGAGAAAATAAAAATAGTTGGGAACTAGCAAAAACATGCACTAGTTTCTAAAAATGCTTTGAGCATTTTTAGAGCAAACAAATAAATCACATATAATTAATCTAGGGAAATTGTTTTGCAAAGATTCAAAAGGCAAAATATTAATACATGGCTGAGAGCTATTTTAAAAACCTCACAGGTTATTAGGTGGAAGCGGAACATTTTATTTAATTGACTATGACAAGTAAATTCACCACCTCTCATAGAATTGGAATTTAAAGGGATTTTAGGCATAGCTTTTAAAATAATTGAGAGACGTTTTGCAAGCACACAAAACACACTCATCTCAATACAACACACAAGCTTATGATGCAACAATAATTATGGGAAGATGTCATGATGCCATGATGCAATGAGGAATGTCATGAAGCATTTTTATTGAACCCAACACATGAGGGCAAAACATGGAGGTCATACATGGAATATATTACAAAGGTGGCAATGGAATGCACATGGGATCTTACAACTCTCCCACACTACAAGAGGATCCCGACCTGAGATATGGGATTGAAAGAACTCAGGATACTCGGAATGGAGAAGGTCCTCTCGTTCCCAAGTGGTTTCTTTATCGGAATGGTGTGACCATTTAACTTTGAGGAATTTTATAGACTTGTTGCGAGTCTTGCGCTCGCTCTCTTCAAGAATGGTAACTCGATGCTCATGATAGGAAAGGTGTGGTTGAAGATCAATGTTTTCGAAGTCAACTATGTGCTCGGGGGTCTTGAAACACCTCCGGAGGTGAGAGACGTGAAACACATCATGCACATTTGAGAAATTGGATGGAAGCTCTAGTTGATAAGCATGGCCACCTCTTTTGCCAACAATCTTGAAAGGACCCACAAAGCATGGAGCAAGCTTTCCTTTGATGCCAAAACGCTTAGTGCCCTTCATGGGAGACACTCTCAGATAGACAAAATCATCGATCATAAAAGTCATGTTGTTAGGGCATATTTCTCTCTAAGTGATTTTGGTGATTGATGACAATGCGTGTGCGGACTAATCATGTGCATTGAGCATTTCAGTTAATTCATGACTAGGCACAAGACAATTCGGTGCCCCTCGAAGTATATCAAAGAATATTGTTTTCTACGTTTCTCTTTGGTGGATTTGAGTCGTAGGAAAGCCGTACTATTAAGAGGGGGTCTGCTTCGGAAAGGTTAGGTGGAATCAACACGTACACATCTGTTCTATTGCACCACCTTTCCCTCGCTTCAATGGAGCTCCAACTTGTTTCCCTCTGTTTGTGCAAAGTTCGAGCGGTAGTACCGCAGGTGCGAGTGGTAGTACCGCTCTCTGGGCGGTAGTAGTTTTTTTACTACCACTCTCTTGGACTTTGGCACAACCGCACCCTCACTGATGGTAGGTATGGGAGTAATTTTTTTACTTCCATGGTTGGTTGATCTACCGCACGGTAGTACCTCTCTTAGCAGCGGTAGTACCACTTTGCTCGGGTTGTGGGTGGGGGTAACAGTTGGATTCTTTCCCCCACTATATAAAGGGGTCTTCTTCTCCAAGAGGACTACCTCTCACCTCCCCAAGCTCCATTGTTGCTCCAAAACTCATTTTCACCTGATCACTTTCCCTAGCCAATCAAGTAACACATTAAGTAAGATAACATGATGTATAGGGATAAACTCAAGAAATATGATGAAAACCCCATTTTTTCCTCGATGGCAATAATACAATACGTGCCTCGCTACCCCTACTGTCACTGGGTGAGGACACCGCAAGATTGAACCCAAAACTAAGCAATTCTCCAATTGCAAAAATTACCAATCTAGTTGGCCAAACCAAACCAATAATTCGAAGAGACTTGCAAAGATATGAAATCATGCATATAAGAATTCAGAATAGACTCAAATAATATTCATAGATAATCTGAAGCAAAACTCACAATTCATCAGATCTCGACAAACACACCGCAAAAGAGTACTACATCGGACAGATCTCCATGAAGATCATGAAGAACATGGTATTGAAGATCAAAGAGAGAGAAGAAGCCATCTAGCTACTAGCTTTGGACCCGTAGGTCTGTGGTGAACTACTCACACATCATCAGAGGGGCAACAGAGTTGATGTAGATGCCCTCCGTGATCAATTCCCTCTCCGGCAGATTACCGGAAAAGGCTCCCAGATTGGATCTCTCAGGAACAGAGGCTCCTAGTGGCGTAAAAGTATTTTCTTGTCTCTTTTTGGCGATACGGGAATATTTGGGAATTTATAGGCCAAGAAATAGGGTTAGGAGACCTGTAGGGGCCTACAAGCCATGGGGGCGCGGTCACCACCCTAGGGCGCGCCATGTAGGCTTCTGCCCTCAAGGCAAGTGCCTTGCTCCCTACTCCAAGTCTCATCGGTGTCTTCTGGTCCAAGAAAAATCTTTCTGGAGATTTTGTTCCGTTTGGACTCCGTTTAATATTCCTTATCTACAATATTCAAAAACGTGGAAAAAACAGAAACTGGCACTAGGCTCTAGATTAATAGGTTAGTCCCAAAAATAATATAAAATAGCATATTAATGCATATAAAACATCCAAAACAGATAATATAATAGCATGGAACAATCAAAATTATAGAAACGTTGGAGACGTATCAGTCGCCGCGCTGCCGAGCACGAAGGTGACCGCAGCAGCAGCAGAAGGGACGACCTCGGTGGGAACCCTTGCTAGGGTCGGCGCGACCAACCCCTCAGCGACAGCGGAAGCGGTCCGCCTCAAGAAGACGCTCGGCGCAGGCGGCCTTGCGGAGCGCGCCATGAGGGCGGCGCCGCCGTGCCAATGTGACCGCCGCCCTAGGGAAGGTGGGCCACAACTCGTGCAATGAGGGGCTTGAGGGTGATCAGGAACCACGCGCGGTGGCCTGCATCCTAGGTGGATCCCAAGCCCACTCTGTGAACCAATGGTTTGAGCGCCTCTCTCGCGCGGTATCCACCACTCTGCGAGAGTCAGAAACCGTGTAGCCCCTGAGGAGATACCAACACGGTGCCTCTTTCGACTCCAGAGATAGCCCCAAGTCTGTGGTTGTCACGGGCACGCTTCTCCTTCTATGCACCCCCATCGTGTGCAACGTCTCTGTCACCAACACCCTCGTCGACAGTGGCGTCAGCCTCAACATGATTTCTCCGGGGACCTTCGAGGCGCTCCATGTGCTATACAGTCGCCTGACGCCCACCAGGCTATTCTTGGGCACGGCCAACGGCTCCACCGTTCCCGTGGGACAGGTCCGCCTCCCCATTACCTTCATCACGCGCGGCAAGCACCGCAACGGGCTCATCGACTTTGATGTGGCACACATCATCCTTCCATACAACATGATCTTGGGATACCCAGCCCTGGCCAAGTTCTTGGCAGTGGTCCATCACGGCTACAACGTCCTCAAGGTGCCGGTCCCCGATGACGTCATCACCATCGCTTGCGACAAGAAGGACGGATCCGCTCCCTCGAGTGCACCTACAAAGTCGTCACGATGGAATACTCCAATGACGCTGAGGGCACTTGGACCGAGGGGCTGCACCCTCAAGGAAGAGGCAGTTGCTGCCCGCCCCCGACCCCGCCAGGGCGAAGGGTGCCGTAGCAGATGCTGGTATCACGAGCCTCGTGGCCCCAGTCGGCGCCCGCCTCCCTCTAGCATAGGAGGTCACGCCCGACGCCCACGTCAGGCCTGACTCGGGGGCTCCCGCCTGGAATCCGTCTGGCTTGGTTGGTGTGACGAGGGGGTGCTCGGGACCATATGGAGGCGCGCGCCCCCATGAGCCGGGAGTGTTGTTGATTTTCTAGGAATCGGTTGAGAAGGCCCTGATCTACACTTCCACCAAGAGATATTTTATTCCCCCCACTAATCCCTTATGGATCTTGTTACTCTTGGGTGTTTGAGCATCCTAGATGGTGGATGTCACCTCGGAGCCACATTCCATTGTGGTGGAGGACCGTGGTCTTGTTGGGAGCCTCCAAGCTTTGTGTGGAGATAGCCCCAACCTTGTTTGTAAAGGTTCAGTTGCTGCCTTCAAGGGCACCACTAGTGGAATCATGGCATATCGCATTGTATGAGGGTGCGAGGAGAATACAGTGGCCTTAGTGGCTTCTTGGGGAGCATTGTGCCTCCACACCGCTCCAACGGAGACGTACTTCCTGTCAAAGGGAAGGAACTTCGGTAACACATCCTCGTCTCCATCGATTCCACTTGTGGTTATCTCTTATCTTTACTTTGTCCTTATTGTTGTTGTGTTGTATTCCTTTCTTGCACTTGTTTTTGTTGTTAGCATCATATAGGTTGCTCACCTAGCTGTTCATTTAGAGAACCTTTTGTTGATAACCCTAATTTGTTAAGAAAACTAAAAATTGGTAGTTGCCTATTCACCCCCCTCTAGTGAACCATATCGATCCTTTCAACTGGTATCAGAGCCACGTCTCTTAAGGGTTTCACCACCCGAAGAGTATGGTTGACGATGGTGGGAGTGGGCATGAAGTGCCCGAGGCCGTGGAGTTGAGTTCGATCACACGTGACGACTTGAATGAGGATATGGCCTCACTCAAGACGTCCATGATGATCGAAGTCAAGACCATGCTCAAAGAATTAATTTAGGGGAAGAAGAATTCTCTCGAACCGTTGCTTGTGGCTAAACCCACCACATAAAAGTCGGAGGCCAATTACGAAACGGAAGCGGCTAGGGGTACTCTAACTTATTCCCCTCTTGACAATAATAGGACGGGAACCTTGGCCTCGGTTCCTCCTCCCCCGGTCTATGGAGGATCGGTCCCTACACCGCATATTGATAACCTTGGTCCTCCTAAACTTGTTAAAGGTGATTTTGCTAATTGGGTCTTTTTCATCAAGTCCCATTTGAATCACAGCTCAACAAATCTTTGGAGAATCATCGAACAAGGCTTCTACCCACATGATGCAAACAACTTCACTCCAAGAGAAGAGGTGGACAATCAATACAATCATTCCACGTTGTTCATCCTTCAATCCGCGGTTCCTCCCGAAGATCTATCTCACTTGCGCCCCTTCACTCGTGCAAAGGATTGTTGGGAGCACATCATGGTGTTGTACAAGGGGAGCTCAAGCATTCAACGGTCGAACTTTAAAGTAGTACTTGATGAGGCCGATGAGTTTGTGATGCCAGAAGATGAGGATCCTCGTGATCCCTACCGAAGGGTGACAACTCTTGCCGTTGCTCTCCAAGATCATGGGAGCAAGGATACGGATGACACTTGGATTAAGCGCAAGTTTCTTAAGGCCATCATGCCATTCAACAAATCCATGTCCTCCGTAATTTGTCAAAGGCCGGATTTCCACACCTTGACCTGAAGTGAAGTGTTGGATGAGTTCATTGCCATGAATATCATGAACAAGACCGCCGACAATGCTCTTGCTCTTGTCCGGTCAAAGAAAGCCTCACCCAACCTTGCCTTGAGAGCCAAGGTCATTTCAGATGAAGAAGAGGAAGAGGAAGAAGAGGGCTGCCCCGAAGATACAAAGTATGCCTATCACAAGCACATGGCTCTTGCATCAAGGAAATTTTGGGGCAACAAGAGAAACTCAAGGCCAAACTTCTCCAAGAACAACTCTAGTGGGTCCAAGAACAAGCAATGAGTGAGTACATGCTACAATTGCGACAATGTGAGTCACTTTGTGGTGGATTGTCCTTATGAGAAGAGGGAAGACAACGTGGGCAATCTCATCCGCGAAGACAAATCCAAGTCTTTCCCAAGCAAGAACAACTTCACCAAGAAGACTCCTCCAAAGGGTTTGGTGGCCCATGAAGAGTACACCTCCGATGATGACGAGGATGATACAAGCCGTGAGGGATGGCAACAACTATCGTGGCCATTGCCACCTCCTCCCCCAAGGTGTCTCTCTTCGGCGCCACCAACGAGAACCGCATCGCCAAGTGCCTCATGGACAAAGGTATCAATAAGGTAACCCCCAACATCAAGACCACTATCACCACTAGTCCTTCATTGTTAGATTGTGTTGATGATAGTGAAGTAGTGGAGCTTGATGAGAATGAATTTGACAAATTCTTGTGTAAGGTCAAAGGTGAATCCAAGAAGCACTTTGTTGCTCTTTTGGAACAACTTGGTGAGGCCAATGATCTCATTGAGACTCATGAGAATACTATCTCCAAGTTGGAGGGACATAGTCGTGAATACGCCAATGAGATTGCGGAACTATCCATCTCTCTAGAGGAAGAGCGTGGTCTTCGTTTGGATCTTGAGGAGTCATATAACGTTGATCATGCTAAATTGCAAAAAGATCTTGATCATGCTATTGTTCTTACCTGTGTGCTTAATTCCGAGAAAGTTGCACTTGGGGTTGGCCATGATAGACTCAAGGAAGAATTTGACACGCTTGACAAGGCCCACAAGGTCATTAAAGGTGTTTATTTATCTCTTAAGGAGTCTCATGATCAACTCCAAGTAAAACTAACTAAGGAGATTTCTACTTGTTCTCCCTTCGTTCTAATTTATAATGCTTGTCCTACTAACCCTTGTTGTGAGCATGTGCATCTTGTGGAGGAGAATGCTAAGTTGAAAGAACAACTTGAGAAGGGCCTTGTGTCATGCATCCAAGGCGATAAGAACCTAAATGACCTCTTGAGTAATCAAAAGGAAGTTGTAGGAAAGGAGGGACTCGGGTTTGCACCCAAGTCTAAGAAGAAAAAGAAGAACAAGACCAAGCAACCTCCTCCTCTCAAGGACATTTTTGTCAAAGAGGGTGAGAGTACTCATAAGAAGATGAAGAACAAGGAAGGGGGTGGTAATGCCAAGAAGGGCAAAACCACCTCTACCAACAAAGCCGGCGACTTTAACCCCTCTTATGTTTTATGTCGTGCTAGTGATGGGCATGTTTATGCTAAATTTTTTGGTTCTTATTATGAGTGCATTGAATGGGCTGTTTGGGTTCCTAAGAACCTTGTTTCTAACATGAAAGGACCCATTCAAAAATAGGTACCTAAATCTAAGCGTTGATCTCTGGTAGGAGTTTGCTTCTGGTGGAGTGTCATGGTTGCTCGACAGTGGAGCCACAAATCATATGACCGGGAGCAATGACTCGGTGGTGAATGTGCATCCAATTCCATATATGCCCACCCGTGTCCAATTTGCTGATGCCTCAACATATAAGGTAATGGGATTTGGCAAGGTGGTCATCTCCCAAGATTTATCTATAGAGAAGGTCATGATTGTTGAGTCCCTTGTATACGATTTGCTTTTTGTTCATCAACTTGCAATTATGGGCTTTGCGACATTCTTTAATCTTGATACCGTGGCCCTTTTGTGGAGCAAGATGATACGTCTCCAATGTATCTATAATTTTTGATAGTTCCATGCTATTATCTTGTCATACTTTGGATGTTTTGTATGCCTTTTAGGCGCGGCCCGAGGGGGCGCCTAGCAGGCTTGTGGGCCCCCCGTGGCTCCTTTGCCCTACTTCTTGCGCCTATAAATTCTCCAAAAATCTAAAACTGCCAGAGAGAGCCACGAAAATAGTTTTCCGCCGCCGCAAGCTTCTGTCTCCGCAAGATCCCATTTGGGGCACGTTCTGGTGCCCTGCTGGAAGGGGCATTCGGACACGTAGGGTTTCTTCATCAACACCATTGCCTCTCCGATGATGCGTGAGTAGTTCACCATAGACTTTCGGGTCCATAGCTAGTAGCTAGATGGCTTCTTCTCTCTCTTGGATCTTCAATACAAAATTCTCCATGGTATTCATGGAGATCTATCCAATGTAATCTTCTTTTGCGGTGTGTTTGTCGAGATCCGATGAATTGTGGATTTATGATCAGATTATCTATGAATCTTATTTGAGTTTCTTCTGATCTCTTATATGCATGATTTCATATCCTTGTAATTCTCTTCGAGTTGTGGGTTTTGTTTGGCCAACTTGATCTATGATTCTTGCAATGGGAGAAGTGCTTGGTTTTGGGTTCATACCGTGCGGTGACCTCACCCAGTGACAGAAGGGGTAGCGAGGCACGCACCGTGTTGTTGCCATCAAGGGTAAAAAGATGGGGTTTATATCTATTGCATGAATTTATCCCTCTACATCATGTCATCTTGCTTAAGGCGTTACTCTGTTTGTCATGAACTCAATACACTAGATGCATGCTGGATAGCGGTTGATGTGTGGAGTAATAGTAGTAGATGCAGAAAGTATCGGTCTACTTGTCTTAGACGTGATGCCTATATGTATGATCATTGCCTTAGATATCGTCATGACTTTGCGCGGTTCTATCAATTGCTCGCGTTCACCCTCCATAATATTTTCTATGATGAGAGAAGCCTCTAGTGAACACTATGGCCCCTGGGTCTACTTCACATCATATTTTCAGCCCTACACTTTTACTTTGTTGCACTTTCCGCCTTCAGATCTCACCTTGCAATCAATCGTGAAGGGATTGACAACCCCTTTGTAGCGTTGGGTGCAAGTTTGCTATTTTTGCGCAGGTATGGTGGAGACTTGGATTGATACTCCTACTAGATTGATACCTTGGTTCTCAAACTGAGGGAAATAGTTACTGCTACTATGCTGCATCACCCTTTCCTCTTCAAGTGAAAAACCAACGCAAGCTCAAGAGGTAGCAAGAAGAATTTCTGGCGCCGTTGCCGGGGAGCATCAAGTGAAGCTTATCCAAGTAACCGTCGCAAACTCATCTCTTGCATTTACTTTTTTGCCTCTTGTTTTCCTCTCCCCCACTTCTGAAAAACAAAAATTTACAAAAATATTTTCCTTTTTCGTTCGCCCTTTTCTTTCGCTTGCTTTCTGCCTACTTGTGCGGGATAGTCTACCTGTCCCCATGGCTAGACCTACCGCTTCGAACGATACTCCCGAGAGCGAAGTTCTCAATTTCAAACAAAATGAGGAAGAAAACTTAAAGGATTCTTGGTATAGGATTTGCAATGCTAAGAGTAGATCGACTCGTAAACAATCTACTACCATCCTGCTTCACATCTTTTATGTGGGTATTTCCCCTTGGAATAGGTATGTTCTTGACACCATCGTAGGCGGAAATTTCTTGGGTAGCCATACGGTTGATTCTTACGGTGCTTTAATAAATTTGGTAGGCTCACCCCCACTCATGGTTAATGAAACTACCTTAACTTTGGAACATGTGATGCGTAGACCGGATATCATTGAAAATAAAGTTGCTACGATTGAACTCATTGAGAATTTGGATAAAAATATCCACAATCAAATCACTCAGTATGGATCCAAGGTGGGAATGACTTTGAAAAATTTAAAGGAGAGGGAACCCACAGTTAACGAAAAACTAGGCCATGATTCCGCTAGGATTGTAAAACTAGAGGATGTTATAACCAACTTGGGTTCCGCTTTTGCCGCTGTGCAAAACACTCCAAATTTTGTCCACAATAAGGCCACCAATTCTATTTTTGTTCCTAAAAGTAGTGGTGAACCATCTAGTAAGAGAGATGAAGACCTTAAGATGATGAGTGTTCACCCTACTTATGGTTTGAGTACCAAAGACGACGATACATGATTCTATCACCTTATGCCTAGCTAAGGTCGTTAAACAATAGCGCTTGTTGGGAGGCAACCCAATGAATTTATCTTTGCTCTTTGCTTTCTGTTTTGTTGCGTCCACACCATCATAATTCTGTTATGATTGTGTTTTTTTGTTTCTTTTTGTGTTTGAGCCAAGTAAAACCTTTATGACTAGTTTTGGATATGGTTGTTTGATCATGCTGGAGAAAGACATAAACTTTGCGCTCACGAAATTATTTTTCATTTTTATCCAGAAAGAGATTCTAAGTTGATTCTTTTTGCTTGGGGTTGATATGCCAATTTCACAAATTTTCGTAATTTTTCAGATTGTCTGAGATACCAGAAGTATACAAAGTATACAGATTGCTAGAGACTGGTCTGTTTTTGACAGATTCCGTTTTTGTTGTGTTGATTGCTTATTTTGATGAAACTATAGATAGTATCAGGGGTACTAGCCATGGAAAAGTGAGAATACAGTAATCTAACACCAATATAAATAGAAATCAAGTTTGCTACAGTACCTAAAGAGGTGGTAGTTTGTTTTCTTGTGCTAATGATATCACGAGTTTCTGTTAAAGTTTTGTGTTGTGAAGTTTTCAAGTTTTGACTGATGTTCTCATGAACAAAGGGATAAATAGTGGAAAGAGCTCAAGCTTGGGGATGCCCAAGGCATCCCAAGCCAAATTCAAGGACACCAAAAAGCCAAAGCTTGGGGATGCCCCGGGAAGGCATCCCCTCTTTCGTCTTCAATCCATCGGTAACATTACTTGAAGCTATATTTTTATTCACCACATGATATGCGTTTTGCTTGGAGGATCATGTATTATAGGAGTCTTTTTTTGTGTGTCACAATCATCCTTACTGCACACCTTTTGATAGAGGCATGCACTCATCGTGAATTTGCTAGAATACTCATTGAGCTTTGCTTATATCTTTTGAGTTAGGCAATTTAGCTCACATGTGCTTCACTTATACCTTTTAAGCTAGATAACTTTGCTCTAAGTGCTTCACTTAGATCTTTTAGAGCACGGCGGTGTCATATGTTGGAGATATAAGAACTCTCGATCTTCACTTATATCTTTTTGAGAGTGCTATGAAAGTAGTCCTAAAGATGATAGGCGTCCAAAGAGGATACAATAAAACTTCCATATTCTTGTGCATTGATTAGAAAGAGAAGTTTGATTCCTCTCAATTAGTTTTGAGACATGGATTTGGTAATATTAAGAGACATGTTAGTAGGGTGTTGTGAGTCTAGAAATACTTGTGATGAAGTTAGTGATTCCCGTAACATGCACGTATGGTGAACCGCTATGTTAGGAAGTCTGAGCATAATTGATTTATTGATTGTCATCCTTTGTGTTGCGGTCGGGATCGCGCGATGGTTAAACACCTACCAACCCTCCCCCTAGGAGTATGCGTTTAGCACTTTGTTTCGATTACTAATAAAAACTTTCGCAATAAGTATGTGAGTTCTTCATGACTAATGTGAGTCCATGGTATAGATGCACTTTCACCTTCCACCATTGCTAGCCTCTCCAGTGCCGCGCAACTTTCGTCGGTACACAAAACCACCATAGATCTTCCTCAAAACAGCCACCATACCTACCTATCATGGCCTTTTCATAGCCATTCCGAGATATATTGCCATGCAACTCCCACCGTTCCGTCTCATGACTTGTGCCGTCACTTACATATTGCCATTGCATGATCATAATATAGCTAGCGAGATGTTTCAACGTCATACACCAAGCTAGATCGTTGCACATCCCGGTACACTGCCGGAGGCATTTCCTATAGAGTCATCATCGTTCTAAGCATTGAGCTGTGAGTAAATGAAAGTGTGATGATCATCATTATTAGAGCATTGTCCCATGTGAGGAAAATAAAATAAAAATAAAAAAGAGAGGCCAAAGTTGCCCACACAAAAATAAATAAAGAGAGAGATATGGAAAGAGGCCAAAGAGCCCAAACGAAAAAAAGAGAGAAAAAGAGAGAAGGGACAAAGCTACTATCTTTTTCCACACTTGTGATTCATAATAGCACCATGTTCTTCATGACTAAGAGTCTCTTGTTTTGTCACCACCATATACTAGTGGGAATCTTCATTATGTAACTTGGCTTGTATATTCCAATGATGGGCTTCCTCAAAATTGCCCGAGGTCTTCGTGAGCAAGCAAGTTGGATGCACACCCACTAGTTCTCCTTTTGAGCTTTCACACACTTATAGCTCTAAGTGCATCCATTGCATGGTAATCCCTACTCTTTCACATTGATATCTATTGATAGACATCTCCATAGCCCTTTGATACGCCGAGTCAATGTGACCATCTCCTCCTTTTTGCCTCACAACCTTCACCACACTCTATTCCACCTATAAGTGCTATATCCATGGCTCACGATGATGTATTGCGTAAGAGTTGAAAAAGGTTTGAGAAAGTAAGAGTGCGAAAACAATTACTTGGCCAATACCGGGGTTGTGCATGATTTAAATTCGTTGTGTGGGGATGATGGAGCATAGCCAGACTATATGATTTTGTAGGGATAACTTTCTTTGGCCTTGTTATTTCGAAAGTTCAAGATTACCTTGCTAGTTTGCTTGAACTATTATTGTTTTCATGTCAATAGCAAACTATTGTTTTGAATCTTACGGATCTGAACATTCATGTCACATGAAAGAAGTTACAAAGGACAAATATGCTAGGTAGCATTCCACATCAAAAATTCAGTCTTTATCACTTCCCTACTCGAGGACGAGCAGGAGTTAAGCTTGGGGATGCTTGATACGTCTCCAATGTATCTATAATTTTTGATGGTTCCATGCTATTATCTTGTCAAACTTTGGATGTTTTGTATGCCTTTTATATCTTTTTTGGGACTAACTTATTAACTCAGTGCTAAGTGCCAGTTCCTATTTTTTACGTGTTTTTGACCTTTTTCAGAGGAGAATATTAAGCGGAGTCCAACGGAATAAAATCTTCGGAATGATTTTTTCCATAACAGAAGATACGCAGGGAACTTGAGAACCAAGGCAAAGGACCCCGGGGGAGGTCACAAGCCCCCTAGGCGCGACCGGGGGGGGGGGGGGCTAGCAGGCTTGTGGGCCCCCGTGGCTCCTTTGGCCTACTTCTTGCGCCTATAAATTCTCCAAAAATCTGAAACTGCCAGAGAGAGCCACGAAAATACTTTTCCGCCGCCGCAAGCTTTTGTCTCCGCAAGATCCCATCTGGGGCACGTTCTGGTGCCCTGCTGGAAGGGGGATTCGGACACGAAGGGTTTCTTCATCAACACCATTGCCTCTCCGATGATGCGTGAGTAGTTCACCATAGACCTTCGGGTCCATAGCTAGTAGCTAGATGGCTTCTTCTCTCTCTTGGATCTTCAATACAAAGTTCTCCATGGTCTTCATGGAGATCTATCTGATGTAATCTTCTTTTGCGGTGTGTTTGTCGAGATCCGATGAATTGTGGATTTATGATCAGATTATCTATGAATCTTATTTGAGTTTCTTCTGGTCTCTTATATGCATGATTTCATATCCTTGTAATTCTCTTCGAGTTGTGGGTTTTGTTTGGCCAACTTGATCTATGATTCTTGCAATGGGAGAAGTGCTTGGTTTTGGGTTCATACCGTGCGGTGACCTCACCCAGTGACAGAAGGGGTAGCAAGGCACGCATCGTGTTGTTGCCATCAAGCTTAAAAAGATGGGGTTTATATCTGTTGCATGAATTTATCCCTTTACATCATGTCATCTTGCTTAAGGCGTTACTCTGTTTGTCATGAAATCAATACACTAGATGCATGCTGGATAGCGGTCGATGTGTGGAGTAATAGTAGTAGATGCAGAAAGTATCGGTCTACTTGTCTCGGACGTGGTGCCTATATGTATGATCATTGCCTTAGATATCGTCATGACTTTGCGCGGTTCTATCAATTGCTCGACAGTAATTCGTTCACCCACCGTAATATTTGCTATGATGAGAAAAGCCTCTAGTGAACACTATGGCCCCCGGGTCTACTTCACATCATATTTTCATCCCTACACTTTTACTTTGTTGCACTTTCCGCCTTCACATCTCACCTTGCAATCAATCGTGAAGGGATTGACAACCCCTTTGTAGCGTTGGGTGCAAGTTTTCTGTTTTTGCACAGGTACGGTGGAGACTTGGTTTGATACTCCTACTGGATTGATACCTTGGTTCTGAAACTGAGGGAAATACTTACTGCTACTGTGCTGCATCACCCTTTCCTCTTCAAGGGAAAAACCAACGCAAACTCAAGAGGTAGAACAAGACTCTTAAAGTAGCCTTTGTTGGACATGTCGAGAACGGTCTCTATGTGGTGAACTTTTCGGACCGACCCACTAAGATCGCGACTTTTCTAATGGCTAAAGTTGATGTGGGTTGGCTTTGGCATTGCTGGCTGTCTAATGTCAATATGAGATCTTTGCAAAGTCTCCTCAAAGGGGATCATGTTCATGGACTAACAAATGTGAGTTTTGCCAAAGACCGTGCTTGCAGTGCTTCTATTAAAGGGAAGCTTCATGAAATAGCTCACTGTCCCACGACTATCATTTACTCTAAAAGGCCCTTGGAGCTCCTTCACATGGATCTCTTCGGTCCTCCATCTTTTGATAGTCTTGGGGGAAGAAAATATTGCTTGGTGATTGTGGATCACTACTCAAGATACACTTGGGTATATTTCTTCAAGAGTAAGAGTGAGACTCAACAGACTGTCATTGACTTTGCTAATGAAGCTCAACGTCAGCTTGAAGCAAGGATATTGATGATTAGAATCAACAATGACACCAAGTTCAAGAACTACACCTTGGATGAGTTCCTTATTGACGAGGGAATCAAGCACCAATATTCGGCACCCTATACCCCTCAAAAAAATTGTGTGGTGCAGAGGAAGAACTGAACATTGATGGACGCGACAAGAACCATGTTGGGGAATGTCGCATGGGAAACAGAAAATTTCCTACGCACATGCAATACCTATCCATGCTGATGATCATCTATGAGAGGGGAGAGTGAATCTACATACCCTTGTAGATCGCTAAGCGGAAGCGTATAACGCGGTTGATGTAGTGGAATATCTTCACGAGCCAAATCGCACCGTGTCCCGCGATCTCATCACGATCCGTCCCGCGATCCCATCACGATCCATCCCGATCTAGTGCCGAACGGACAACACCTCCACGTTCAGCACATGTACAACTCAATGACGATCACTGCCTTATTGATCCAGCAAGAGGGGCGGAGAGGTAGATGAGTTCTCCATCACGACGGCGTGGTGGTAGTGGTGGTGAACTAATCCAGCAGGGCTTCTCCTAAGCACTGCTGAACTAGACTAGAGGAGAAACAGATATAGATGAAGTAGAGGGAGCACGTGGCAATTAGGGTTAGCCCTCACCTGTAAAACCTCTAGTATATATAGGAGGAAGGGTAGGGGAGGCTTCCTTGGCCCCTCCTCCAAGGAGGGATTCGGTTGAAGCAAAGGGGAAGAGTTCTCCCCAAACTAGGACTCCTTCCCCCACAAGGGAGGTTTAGTCTTGGGAGGACTCCTTTCCCTTTGGTTTCCTCCCTTTCAATTTCACATGAGCCTCCTTAGGGGCTGGTCGGCCAGGCCACCAGGGGCTGGCGCCACCCCTTAGGCCCATGTGGCCCTTGGAGTGAGTGGGCCCCTCCCGGTGGACCCCCGGAACCCTCCCGACACTCCCGATACACTAGCGATGAGCGTGAAACTTTTTGGTGACCAAATCAGGACTTCCTATATATCAATCTTTATCGACGGACCATTTCGGAGCTCCTAGTGATGTCCGAGATCTCATCCAGGACTCTGAACAACTTTCGGTCACCGACATACATAACTCAATACTACTGAAACATCACCGAACCTTAAGTGTGCACACCGTGCGGGTTCGAGAACTAGGTAGACATGACTTGAGACACTCTCTGGTCAATATCCAATAGCAGGACCTGGATGCCCATACTAGATCCTACATATTCCACGAAGATCTTTATCGGTTGAACCTCTATATCAAGGATTCAGTTAATCTCGTATGCTGTTCCCTTTGTCCATCGGTATGTTACTTGCCCGAGATTCGATCGTCGCTATCTCCGTACCTAGTTCAACCTCGTTACCGGCAAGTCTCTTTACTCGTTCCGTAATACAAGATCCCATGGCTAACTCTTTAGTCACATTGCTTGCAAGACTTGTTTGTGATGTTGTATTATCGAGTGGGCCCCGAGATACCTCTCCCTCATACAGAGTGACAAATCCCAGTCTTGATTCACGCCAACCCAACACACACCTTTGGATATACCTGTAGAGCACCTTTATAATCACCCAGTCATGTTGCAATGTTTGATACACAGAAGGTATTCCTCCGGTGTCTGAGAGTTGCATGATCTCATGGTCATAGGAACAGATACATTTACATGAAGAAAACAGTAGCAATAAACTGACACGATCATATGCTACGTTCATTGTTTGGGTCTTGTCCATCACATCATTCTCCTAATGATGTGATCCCGTTATCAAGTGATAACACTTGTCTATGTCTAGGAAACCTTGACCATCTTTGATCAACGAGCTAGTCAACTAGAGGCTCACTAGGAAGAGTGTGTTGTCTATGTATCCACACATGTATTTGAGTTTCCAATCAATACAATTCTAGTATGGATAATAAACGATTATCATGAACAAGGAAATATAATAATAACTAATTTATTATTGCCTCTAGGGCAAATTTCCAATAGTCTCCCACTTGCACTAGAGTCAATAATCTAGTTCACATCACTATGTGATTGTAATAAATCTAACACCCATAGAGTTCTGGGTTTGATCATGTCTTGCTTGTGAGAGAGGATTTTAGTCAACGGGTCTAAACCTTTTAGATCAGTGTGTGCTTTACAAATATGTATGTCATCCTGTAGATGCTGCTACCACGTGCTATTTTGAACTATTCCAAATGACTACTCCACTATACGAATCTGGTTTACTACTTAGAGTGATCCGGATTGGTGTCAAAGCTTGCATCGACGTAACCCTTTACGATGAACTCTTTTATCACATCCATAATCGAGAAAAATTCCTTAGTCCACTAGTTACTAAGGATAACTTTTGACCACTGTCCAGTAATCCATTCCTGGATCACTTTTGTACCACTGGACAGATTCATGGCAAGGCACACATCAGGTGCGGTACACAACATAGCATACTATAGAGCCTATGACTATGCATAGGGGATGAACTTCGTCCTTTCTCTTTCTTCTGCCGTGGTCGAGCTTTTCAGTCATACTCAAATTCACACCTTACAACATAGCCAAGAACTCCTTCTTTGCTGATCTATTTTGAACTCCTTCAAAAACTTGTCAAGGCATGCATTTCATTGAAAGCTTTATTAAGCGTCTCAATCTATCTCTATAGATCTTGATGCTCAATGTTCAAATAGCTTAATCCAGGTTTTCCTTTGAAAAACTCCTTTCGAACAACCCTTTATGCTTTCTAGAAATTCTACATTATTTCCGGTCAACAATATTTCAACCACATATACTCATTAGAAATTCTATAGTGCTCCCACTCACTTACTTGGAAATACAAGTTTCTCATAAACTTTGTATAAACCCAAAAGCTTTGATCACCTCATCAAAGCGCATATTCCATACTCTAGTCCTTAGAAGGATCACTCGAGCTTGCATACCATTTAGCATCCTTAGGATCGACAAAACTTTCTGGTTGTATCACATACAACCTTTCCTCAAGGAAACCATTGAGGAAACAATGTTTTGACATCCATCTGCAAGATTTCATAATTGAAAAATGCAGCAACCGCTAATATAATTCCAACATACTTTTAGCATCGCTATGAGTGAGGAATTCTCATCACAGTCAACTCCTTGAACTTGTCGGAAACTTATCTGCAACAAATCGAGCTTTCTAAATGGTGACTTTCACCATAATCGTGTGTTTTCCGTATAAAGATCCATTTGTACTTAACAGTCTTACGACCATCAAGTAGTTCTTCCAAAGTCCACACTTTGTTTTAATACATGGAATCGATCTCGGATTTTATGGCCTCCAGCCATTAGTAGGAATATGGGCCCACCATTGCTTCTCCATAACTCGTAGGTTCATTGTTGTCTATCAACATGACCTCCAAGACAGGATTACTGTACTACTGTGGAGCAATACGTTCCCCTGTCGACCTACGAGGTTTCGTAGTAACTTGATCCGAAGCTTCATGATCACCATCATCAGCCCTCTACTTCAACTAGTGTAGGCGCCACACGAACATCTTCCTGCGCCCTGCTACTCATTGGTTGAAGTGACGGTTTAATAACCTCATCAAGTTTCCACCATCCTCCCACTCAATTCTTTCGAGAGAAACTATTTCTCGGAAGGACCCATTTCCTGAAACAAACACTTTGCTTTTGGATCTGAGATAGGAGGTATACCCAACTATTTTGGGTATCCTATGAAGATGCATTTATCCGCTTTGGGTTCGAGCTTATCAGAGTGAAAACTTTTTCACATAAGCGTCGCAACCCCAAACTTTTAAGAAATGACAGCTTAGGTTTCTCCAAACCATAGTTCATACGGTGTCGTCTCAACGGAATTACGTGGTGCACTATTTTAAGTGAGTAAGGTTGTCTCTAGTGCCTAACCCAAAACGATTGTGGTATTTCAATAAGAGACATCATAGTATGCACAATATCCAATAGGGTGCGGCTACGACATTTGGACACACCATCGCTATGGTGTTCCAGGTGGCATGAATTGTAAAACAATTCTCACATTGTCTTAAATGTTTACCAAACTCGCAACTCAGATATATTTACCTCCACGATCACATCGTAGACATATTATCCTCTTGTCATGACGATCTTTAACTTCACTCTGAAATAGCTTGAATCTTTCAATATTTCAGACTTGGGATTCATCAAGCAAATAGACCTGTATCTACTCCAATCATAAGTGAAGTAAGAACATAACGATATCCACTGTGTGCCTCAGCACTCATAGGACTGCATACATAAAAAATGTAATATTTCCAATAAGTTACTTTCTTGTTCCACCTTACTGGAAAATCAGGCCCTCAATCATCTTGCCCACGTGGTATGATTTGTATGTCTCAAGTGATTCAAAATCAAGTGAGTCTAAACAATCCATCTGCATGGAGTTTCTTCATGCATTTACACCAATAGGCATGGTTCGCATGTCTCAAACGATTCAAAAACGAGTGAGTCCAAAGATCCATCGGCATGGAGTTTCTTCATGTGTTTTATACCAATATGACTCAGGCGGCAGTGCCACAAGTAAGTGGTATTATCATTACTACTTTGTATCTTTTGGCATCAATATTATGAGCATGTGTATCCTACGATCGAGATTCAATAAACCATTCATTTTAGGTGCAAGATCATTGAACGTATTATTCAAGTAAACAGAGTAACTATTATTCTCTTTAAATGAATAACCGTATTGCAATAAACATAATCTAATCATGTGTATGCTCAACGCAAACACCAAATAACAATTACTTAGGTTCAACACTAATCCTGATGGTAGAGGGAGCGTGCGATGTTTGATCACATCAACCTTGGAATTACTTCCAACACACATCATCACCTCACCCTTAGATAGTCTCCATTTGTAGCTTTTATTTGGAGTTACTAACACTTAGCAACCGAACTGATATCTAATACCCTTGTGCTACTAGGAGTACTAGTAAAGTACACATCAATATATTTTATATCCAATATACTTTTGTCGACTTTGCCAGCCTTCTCATCTACGAAGTAACTAGGGCAGTTCCGCTTCAGGACCGTCCCCCTTATATTAGAAGCACTTAGTCTCGGGTTTGAGTTTAACCTTGGGTTTCTTCACTAGAGCGGCAACAGGTTTGCCAGTCATGAAGTATCCCTTCTTGCCCTTGCCGTTCTTGAAACTAGTGGTTTTACTAACCATCAACAATTGATGCTCCTACTTGATTTCTACTTTCATGGTGTTAAACATCGTGAATAACTCAGGGATCATCATCTCTATCCCTGACATGATATAGTTCATCACGAAGCTCAGTAACTTAGTGGTAGTGACTTTGGAGAACTATGTCAATCACTATCTTATCTGGAAGATCAAATCCCACTCGATTCAAGCGATTGTAGTACCCACACAATCTGAGCACATGCTCAACGATTGAGCTTCTCACCCTTACATCGTAGGCAAAGAATCTTTGTCGGAGGTATCATACCTCTTAACATGACCACGAGCCTGAAATCCTAATTTCAGCTCTTGGAACATCTCATATGTCCCGTGACATTTCAAAACGTCTTCGACGCCTCAATTCTAAGCCGTTAAGCATTACACACTAAACTATCACGTAGTCATAAAAACATGTATGTTAGATATTCGCAACATCCATAGGCGACACTCGAGTTTCATCACATCGAGCGGTGCATTAAGGACATAAGACTTCTGCGCAACAATGAGGAAAATCTAAAGTTTATGGACCCTGTCCGCATAATTTGTACTATCATCTTTCAACTAAGTTTTCTCAAGGAACATATCAAAAATAGTAGAGCTACAGCGCAAGCTACAACATAATTTGCAAAGAAATTTTGACTATGTTCATGATAATGAGTTCAATTAATCATATCTTCTATTCTTAAATAGCTAGAACCCACTACCCAATTTTCCTCTACATTCAATAATGCCACATCATCAAGTCATGCATGTAGTCATAAGTTACTTTTTTCATTAATCTCTTCATGCAAAACATACCCTCATGCATGAATTTTTTCTAGGTAATTAAGAAAGACATTTTATAATGGTTTTCCATTAACATCAGTTTTCTAACATTTATCCATATATTATTTTAACAAGTTTTCTGCAGCAACGCGCGGGGCATCGTCTAGTTACTTAAGAACTCCCACTCAAATTGACATCCCTCTAGTCATTCGAGTGTCGCATGATCCAAATTCACTAACTCAAGTCCGGTCATCACGAGAGTTGAGTTTAGCTTCAATGGTGAACATGTCCATGTTGATCATATCCACTATATGACTCATGCTCGACCTTTCGGTCTCTTGTGTTCCGAGGCCATGTATGTACATGCTAGGCTCGTCAAGTTTAACCCGAGTGTTCCGCGTGTGCACCTATTTCTGCACCCGTTGTGTGTGAATGTTGAGTCTATCACACCCGATCATCACGTGGTGTCTCGAAACGACGAACTGCCGCAATGGTGCACAGTTGGGGAGAACACAATTTTATCTTGAAATTTTAGTGAGGGATCACCTTATAATGTGTAATGCCCCAAGTGTGTAACCTTCCCCTTTTGGAACCTTCTTCATGTGGGTCCAACTTGTCATGGACATGAGAGCTCTATGCATGTATGATTTCATGTGATGTCACCTTGTACTTCTTCCTTGCATGCATGTATGCCATATCATATCATTCCATGGTCATGTGTTGTTGCTTGTGGTCATATAATTTCATGTGATGCTCGTGATCTTATGTGGTGATGTGAGAAGTGAAGCTTGTGTGGAGAGTGCATGTGATAGTAGGAGTTGAACCATGTGATTGCTTAGGTTTCAAAACCATCTTCTCCCCCTCTCTATTTCACCTCAACATCAAGATTCACTTGGTCCTTTTCTGTTTTTAAAATGTTCCTGTTTTAGCTCTTGTTTGTGGTGAATTTGTGATGTGTAGTTGCTGTTTTAAATAGGGGTGCAAGAGGTGCAAATAATTACAAAACAAGTCAAAGAATTGCTGTTTTGTAAATATTAATTTGCCCCATATATTCATTTTACATTTTATTCAAATAGGTCTTGAATTTTCATGTCCAAGGATGTGCTGGTATTATTTTTAGCACTTGTAGTTTTCCTTGTGCATTTCTATTCTTCTCTGTTTTGTTTCTGTAAATAGATAAGCCCATGGATTTGATTTCTCTTATGTGGCACTCAGGTGGTCTTCCTCCCCCCTGGCGGCCCAGTACCTCTCTCCCCCGCGCTAAGCCCAGTCCCGCGTCCGCCTTCGTCGACCTGACGCCGTCCACCCCTCTGCTCCTTTCCGTCAGTAGCCGAGAGAGAGACAGAGAGCTGCCGCCGTGAGCACAAACGTCGAGGCCCCCCTTATATTTGTGGACGTCCGTGCCTCCCTCGTCCTAGGATTCCCCTCTCCCCCATCCGCCGCCGCCACTCCATTCCCCATCTCACTCCTCTTCTTCTTTCCCCTCGGTAAGTCTATGTAAATTAGGGTAGCAGAGAGAGGAGAGTAGCATCGCCGGCGTCTACCCCCGCTCTTGACGACGTCCCGCGCTGCCGCCATGTCCAGGAGCGAGGCGATGCTTCCCGCACCCCATTCCCGACCTCGGTGAGGCCGGGGAACATCTGCAACAACGGCGAGGAGCTCGTCAACGCCTCTGCTCCGGTGAACTTCTTCTTCTTCCTCGGCTCTACTTCGCCTGCAGTAGAACCACTTCCAATCGGCTTCTTCCCCTCCAGCTTCTCCTCCAAGCGCTGCGGCTTCCCTCTTCCTTCCCTAGGTGAGGACCCTTCCTTCCTCCCTCCTTCTCTTCGTCTAGATTGGCTAGTGCTCGCCAGAGTTGCCTCTGTCAGAGAGTAGATCATGTCTACATGTGTTGTTGTGTACGTTTGGTTGCTCGGTAGAGCTAGGAGCAGAGAGGGCTTCTTCCCCACGTAGTAGTCGTGCGGTAGCGTGGTGGCACTCCCCCACGTAGGATCTGCAGCAGAAGCAGTGCACCACGTCGGCCTCTCTGTCGCCCGCGCGCAGGTGTAGATCAGAGACAGACGCTCATGCTAATTTTCCTTGCTTCAGTCCCCTGTTCTGTCAGTCGTTCGTATCGTAGCGAAGTGGTAACAGCAAGTGTTTGTTCTCGAGAGGTTGTGGGTTCGAGTCCCAGGGGATCTCTCCCCCTTTTTTTGGTTTCATTTTGGTACAGTGGTTGCCGTAGCTGGGCAGCTTATCGTGTTGGATGCCTCTGTTCTGTCAAGCAGAGCCCCTCTAGTAGAGTGGTAGAGTGCACTGTGTTGTACTAGGTGGTACAGGGTTCGAATCCTCTTCCCCCCCATTTTATTTTTACTTTATGTTTACTCCCATGTGCTGTTTCCTGGGCTATGTATATGCTGTGTGCAATAGGTAGAGTTGAGGTATTTATTTTTGTTTCTATCTATAGCTTGTGGTGCTATTTCTTTTGCTCCAAGTTACATATGATGTAGGTGTATGTGCTTGTATATTCATGAGCTTGTGTGTGTGTGTGGTGTGTGTAGGTGAGTTGTTGCATGCTAGTGTGTGTGTGTTTTACTTGTGTGTCTTACTAGGCTAGAGCTCATGTGGGTGCTGGTCATCCTCATGGTGGTGGCCTTGTGCAAGTGTGTGTATGTGTGTGAAGGGTTCCCCCCTCACCACATATCATGTGTGTGTGTCCTAACTAGTGTGTGTGCTTGTGGGTATATGTGTGGTCATGTGTGTGTCCCACTCATGTCATGGCAAGGTATGACTTGGGGAGCACATGGACAAGATATCATGTGTTGTGTAGAAGTATTTATGTGAGTAGTGCCATCTATTTAGTTATGTAGGTGTTGTATCTATGTTGTGCTTGTCTCATGTGATGGTGTGGTGGTGTGCCAAGGAACATGGACACGAGGTGTACCCCTCATGTGCACCATTGATACTGTGGTCATGTGTATATGCTTATGTAGGTTTTGTTCTAGTGAATAGCACATGTGATGATGCACTATTCACTAGATGTGATTCTATGTAGTTTTTCCTTTCTAGTTTGTGCTCATTTATTCCAAGCAAGTGCATAGGTACTTTATATGCTTTCGGGGTAGAAAGATCCCAGGAATCCATTGGTGAAGTCATTTTTTGCCTTTGGAACATTTTCAGGAGATGACATATTTTAGTTTTGCTCCATGTTTAGAGCTTGGTTCCATGTGATGTGGTGAGCCCAAGGGTTTGTTTCTTGGTTGTGGTACTAGAAGGTGACCCCCTCTACCACTTGTTGCTTTTTTCAATGCTTAGGAAGTCATGTGTGCAAATTGTGCCCAATAAAAATAGGCATGTGGCTGAAATTCCAGATTAGTGAAAATCTGAAAATCTGAGATTTTCACTAAGTCTGAGAATCTGTTTATATATTCTTCTCCTGTAGATGAGCTTGTGCAGGTCATTGTGTTGTGACTTAGCCTTAGCTTTCAGGTGGAAAGTTGAAGATTATATGTTTGTCTAGGTCCCTGTAAATTTTCATTCCCTTTGGAGTCGTGTAGCTATTGTTTTGACTGCTGTCAAAATGCTTCACATCATAGACAGAAAGTGAGAATCTGGAATTTTCACTAAGTCCCTGAAATCTGATATTTTTGGGCAAGTTTGAAGCCTTGTAACTTTCTGTGTTTAACTCCTTTGTGTGATATTTTTGCTTGTGCTTGTAGTAATCTTGGATAGCTACAGCCACATATCTTACTTGGCATGTTTAGGTGACTGTAGGTGCTTTGCATGTAGCTCACAAAGTGCTATGATGCTGTTTATGGCAGATTGTGTAGTTTTGGTATTTTGATATTTGTGAGTGCATAGTTGATGGTGTGGTGATAATCTTTGCACCACCCCATCCATGTTGGTTTGTTTTATGTCTTGGCAACCTGGAAATACCAGAGATATGCCTTTGGAGTGTGTTGTGATGAATTTGATACGTAGGGCTTCATTTCTTGTTTCGTTGATTCACGTTGATCCTTAGCTCCGTTTGTAATTTTCTTTATATGCTTTTGCATCATTTTCACGAGACGTATCTGATCATGTCATTATTATGCATGTCAAGATATCTTAGGATGCATTTCTGTCCAGGAACATGTATTTACTTCTCATGCTTGTGCTAGTGAGTAGAATAGTGATGCATGCTTATATTCATCTCATGCATCATGTGCTTGTTGCATCTTGAGTTGCTGTTGTTCATTGGATGTTATTCTTATGTTGGGTAGCACCGGGATCGCAGAACGAGTACGTGGATTCAAGAGAGTACATGCAGGACGATCAAGTACAATTCCAAGCTGAGGATATCACATGCAAGATGATATGACCTTGATTCCATCTCTTGACTTGTTATGCTAGATTACGTTTCCTTTTTCATATGCTCGCTGCCTACCACTGAAATAATTGTCTCCTGAATTTCCATGAAACCCAAACAATTATCCCTTCCTAGCAAATCTTGAATGGCTAAGTAGGCTTTGCTCAGCTACTAATGTTAGCATTGCTAGATGTAGGTGCTTTGTCTCATGTGATAACATGAGTTGATATCATTGTGTTAAATCTATTATTTAATTAATGCACCTATATACTTGGTAAATAACGGAAGGCCTATACTTTTGCCGGGTGCTTTGTTCCATTATTGCCGCCCTAGTTATTGGCTACCGGTGTTTGATTCCATAATGATCGCTCCTAACATGTTCGGGGTTGTTATGGGGACCCCCTCGATAAATCACGTAGTGTTAAGACTTGTCCGGCAGGACCCAACATTGCTGTTAATTTGCTAATCACTTAATAATAACCTGCATAGGGAATAACTACCCCGAGGAATTAATCAACAACCCGGGCCAGTGCTCCTCATGAGTATTGGTCCAAACTGGGCAGACTATGGGGCATCACAGGGCAGCCTGAGGTTTGGTATACGTGTAGTGTGACTCATCCGTCATGTCTTGAGACTGAGATTCGCGGCTCTTATTAGGGTCGTTGACACGTCGGGAGGTCCTGCTAGTCTTGTCTTACCTTAGCGATATATCTTGCGTATAGGAATCCCGGTGAAGCTTTGGTTCTCCCCAGAGTTGAGGTTTTCCTCTAAGGAATCTGACGAGATAACGAGATTCGTGATAGAGGATTACTTTGTGGCCCTTGTACGTTTGTGATGGACTAGTTGGAGCACACCTGCAGGGTTCAATCTGTTGGAAAGCCGTGCCCGCGGTTATGTGGCAACTTGGAATATTTTGTTAACATCCGGTAATAGCTAACTTAAACATAAGCTAATAAAATTGCCAACTGTGTGCGTAACCGTGACTGTCCCCTTCGAAGATCTCTCTTCGATCGGGAACACAGTGGGGTTATGATTGACGTAGGTAGGTGTTCAGGATCACTTAGTGATCATCTATCATCGACCGCTAGCATAGACCACCTTCATACATGTTCTACGTAAGTTAGCCACCATATTAAGCTTAGGGTGCTGCAACCAAATACTCCACCTCTCCAACCTAATAACTTGACTAGTTCTGGCACCGAGGTCATAAATTGCTGAGCCCCCGTGGCTCACAGATTCCTTCACAACACCAACAGGTTCAGGTACCCCCGAGGCAGGTGATCCCGACGGCACACAGCTGGCGTGGTAGTACGATGAGGAGAACGACCGCCTTTACGTGAACTATCCAGAAGATTGAGGCATGGTCGTGATCGTGGGCTAGCAGGCAGGGTAGCATAGTCATTTCTCATGTTTTGTAGTCCGTAGCGGAACTACCTTGTTTGTATGCGTGATGTACTCTGATATATTAATGAGATGACAGTTGAATCCCTTATTGTCATTCCTCTACTATTTATGTATGTGCTATGTTGCCATGTTTGCAAAACGCTTAGATGCGCTTCTTTCCAATTCGGCGCCTCGATCCCCAGATCAGAAAGGACCGCATCTTAGTCGTTACAAGTTGGTATTAGAGCCTTATGACCATAGGAGCCTTTGTGTGATCGTACTTGGCCGAGTCGAGTCTAGTAAAATATTTTGAGTCTTAGTTATATCGGAGAGTCGGCTTCTTTTTTCTCCTCTTCCATGCTCTGGTGAGGTTCCCGACTTAGGACATCTTAAATTCTACTCCTTTTCTCGCTCAAATTTTTTTAGGATCACACGGGTATTTGTGAAATCTATATGATTTTGATGTGACGGAGTTCTGTCTTGGTGCCTCCTGTCTGCCTTGATTTCTTCCGGGGAGTTGAGCTCCAGGGGATTCTTGCGCACATCGCCATCATTCCGATTTCTGAGTATCTAAGAAAGAAGGATGTTCATTATTGCTTCAATACCTGTAGTGGCGAGATAACCCCGATGTGTCCAGTACTGGTGCAGATTGTTCGGGAGTACTGCCATACTTGCTATCGTTGTGATCACGAGGGTCTGTTCTAGATGATGGTCCGAGATGCTGGTTGTGTGTTGACAGATGTGATACAGGTGACGGGTTAGTATAGGAGTTGTGTGAGATTACTCCTTGTATCCATGTACCAGATTGCATGACCAGTTATTTCGGGAATTCATAGGTGGGATATCAAGTAGTATCTTGTAGGACTATCTTCCTACAGATGCATGATTGAGGTTGGGATTCGATGTTCAGTGGGTGTGTTTGTTCACGTTCGTCTTACAGCGGTTCTCGTTATGTCTTAAAGAGTCCTTGTAGCTCGCTACGACTCAGGGATACTTCGTATGTTGTGTGCACTACCTTGCACAGGATGGCTACTGTAAATTCGAGCCCGTGCGATCTTATCCACGAAGATATCGGGTGAAATCTCGATCATATGTTTGTTCCGAGCAGTTCTAGCTCATACTTGTTTGTAGTGGTCTTAATCAGAATTTTGTCGACCGCCACTTTGAGGAAGCATTCTTACTATTTTTTTCGAGTGCAATTGCTTATTCCTGTTCAGACATTCCTGTCATTTTGATTCAACAATATCTTCAATATATTCTGTGGGCTAATGTGTTGTCCGTCTTCAGGATGGATCCACCAACACGTCAGAACCCAGGGCGTGAGGATGTGCCGCCACCACCTCCTCCTCTGCTGCCGCCTCCTCCTGCACAGGCTTGGCAAGCGGTGATGGCTGCTACAAACGCAAACACTCAGATGCTGATACAGTTGTTGCAAGAGAGGTCTAATCAGCAGCAAGGCAATTTCCAGCATGGTGGCAATCAGTTTGCTAGTCTGAGTCAGTTCCTGTCGAATCAGCCAAAGCCTTGCACTTCCTGTGACCAGCCATTTGATGCCGAGGATTGGATCCATGATATGAACAAGCATTTTGAGTGTAGCAATGTTCGTCCTGAGGATTTTTTCAAATTTGCAACATTCCAGTTGAAGGGGCAGGCTTCTATCTGGTGGCAACAGTTGAAGGACTCCAGAGGTGCTAGAGTAATCACTTGGGATGAGTTCTGCCGTGACTTCAGGTCCCATTACATTCCTTCCAGCTTTGTGGAGGAGATGCGTGAGAAGTTCAGGCGTTTGAAGCATGGTGGCAATTCCATGTACAAGTACAATGTTGAGTTCCACGAGCTAGCCCGTTACGCCTTGCAGGATATCCCTGATAAGAAGAGCAAGATTTATCAGTTCAGAGGTGGCTTGAAAGAAGATTTGCAGTTAGCTCTTGCTTTGCACGATCCTGAGGAGTTCGACAAGTTCTACAACCTAGCTCTTAGGGCAGAGGTAGCCTTGCTCAGGGTGGAGAATTCTAAGAAGCGCTTGAGAGATTCCATCTCTTCCTCTAATCAGGTGGTTCAGAAGCAACATAAGTTTTGGGTGTCTCCTCCTCCTCCTCAGCACTCGCAGCAGCTCAAGCATTCTGGTGGTCGTGGTTCTTCCCACCCTCCCAACCCTGTCTTTCAGCAGAGATTCCAGCATCAGAAGCAAGGGCCTCCTTAGACTCAGTACCGGCAGCCAGCAGAGGTTACTTGTCACAAGTGTGGTCAGAAGGGTCATTATGCGAACAAGTGTACTTCTCAGCTCCGACTGCCATCTCCTCCTCCAGGCAAACCTCCAAGTAATTCTCTTGTCAAGTTCAACCCCAGATCAGCTCGAGTCAACATGGTGAATGCGGATGAGTTCTCACATGTTCGTTCACGGTCGTCTTACAGTGGTTCTCGTTGTGTCTTAAAGAGTCCTTGTAGCTCGCTACGACTCGGGGATACTTCGTATGTCATGTGCACTACCTTGCACAGGATGGCTACTGTAAATTCGAGCCCATGTGATCTTATCCACGAAGGTATTGGGTGAAATCTCGATCATATGTTTGTTCCGAGCAGTTCTAGCTCATACTTGTTTGAACTGGTCTTAATCAGAATTTTGTGGACCGTCACTGTGAGGAAGCATTCTTACTATTTTGTTCGAGTGCAATTGCTTATTCTTGTTCAGATATTCCAGTCATTTTGATTCAGCAATATCTTCAATATATTCAGTGGGCTAATGTGTTGTCCGTCTTCAGGATGGCTCCACCAACGCGTCAGAACCTAGGGCGTGAGGATGTGCCGACACCACCTCCATCTCCGGAGAATCCTCCTCCGCCGCCGCCTCCTCCTGCAGAGGCTTGGCAAGCGGTGATGGCAGCTACTAATGCAAACACCTAGATGCTACTACAGTTGTTGCAAGACAGAGCTAATCAACAGCAAGGCAATTTCCAGCATGGTGGCAATCAGTTTGCTAGTCCGAGTCAGTTCCTATCGAATCAGCCAAAGACTTTCACTTCCTGTGACCAGCCATTTGATGCCGAGGATTGGATCCGTGATATGAACAAGCATTTCGAGTGTAGCAATGTTTGTCCTGAGGATTTTTTCAAATTTGCAACATTCCAGTTGAAGGGGCAGACTTCTATCTGGTGGCAACAGTTGAAGGACTCCAGAGGTACTAGAGTGATCACTTGGGATGAGTTCTGCCGTGACTTCAGGTCCCACTAAATTCCTTCCAGCTTTGTGGAGGAGATGCGTGAGAACTTTAGGCGTTTGAAGCAGGGTGTCAATTCCGTGTACAAGTACAACGTTGAGTTCCACGAGCTAGCCCGTTACGCCTTGCAGGATATCCCTGATCAGAAGAGCAAGATTTATCAGTTCAGAGGTGGCTTGAAAGAAGATTTGCAGTTAGCTCTTGCTTTGCACGATCCTGAGGAGTTCGACAAGTTCTACAACATAGCTCTCAGGGCAGAGGCAACCTTGCTCAGGGTGGAGAATTCTAAGAAGCGCTTGAGAGATTCCAGCTCTTCCTCTACTCAGGTGGTTCGGAAGCAACAAAAGTTTTGGGTGTCTCCTCCTCCTCCTCGGCACTCGCAGCAGCTCAAGCATTCTGGTGGTCGTGGTTCTTCCCACCCTCCAACCCTGTCTTTTAGCAGAGATTCCTGCATCAGAAGCAAATGCCTCCTCAGACTCAGTACCGACAACCAGCAAAGGTTACTTGTCACAAGTGTGGTCAGAAGGGCCATTATGCCAAGAAGTGTACTTCTCAGCTCCGACTGCCGCCTCCTCCTCCAGGCAAACCTCCAAGTAATGCTCTTATCAAGTTCAACCCCAGATCAGCTCGAGTCAACATGGTGAATGCGACTGAGGCAGAAAACTCGTCAGATGTGATCATGGGTAACCTCCTGGTTAATGATATTCCTCCTAAAGTGTTATTTGATTCTGGTGCATTGCATTGCTTCATCTCCAAGACTTTCATTGCTAAGCATGATATTCCTGCAATTCATTTGGATAGTCCCTTCCGTGTGGTTTCTCCGGGCATGCGCATGAGTTCTCACATGTTGGTACCCGATGTTTCGTCAAGATGGGTGCTTATGATTTTCTGGCATCTCCTATTGTCTTGGGCAATTCTGACATTGATTTGATCCTTGGTATGGACTGGTTGGCCATGAACAAGGCATCGATTGATTGTGAAGCTAAAGAAGTGAAGCTTACCCACTCTTCGGAAGACGTGATTATATTCGCGGCACGCGATGATACAATCCGTCTGTTCTCTTTGAATGATAAGGGTGAGATTAATCCTATTTCGCAAGTCCCAGTGGTCTACGAATATGAAGATGTGTTTCCTGAAGAGCTGCCAGGCATGCCTCCGCATCGAGAAGTTGAATTTGTGATTGAGCTTGAGCCAGGCACCGAGCCAGTGTGCAAACGGCCGTACAAATTGGGTCCAGAAGAATTGAAGGAACTTAAGAGGCAACTCGATGAGCAGGAGCGTTTGGGTCTGATCAGACCGAGCTCGTCTCCGTGGGGCTGTGGAGTTCTGTTTGTCAAGAATAAGGATGGCACGGACCGACTGTGTGCCGATTACCGTCCATTGAACAAGAAGACAATTAGGAACAAATATCCACTTCCGAACATAACTGAGTTGTTCGAACAGTTGAAAGGTGCTAAGATCTTCTCCAAGCCCGATCTCAGAATGGGCTATCATCAAATTTGCATTCGCGAAGAAGATATTCCGAAGACTGCCTTCAGGACTAGTTTTGGCTCGTATGAGTGTACGGTCATGTCTTTTGGTCTGGCTAATGCTCCTCCGACAGTCTGTCGATTGATGAACTACATATTCTCTCCGCTCAAGAATGACTTTGTCTTGCTCTATCTCGACGACATTCTGGTCTTTTCTGAAACTGAGGAAGAACATGAAGAACATCTCAGATTGGTGCTTGATAAGCTGAGAGAGTACAAATTGTATGCCAAGTTTTCCAAGTGTGAGTTCTGGCTGAAAGAAGTCGTCTATCTTGGTCACATTATCTCTGCCGAGGGCATCAAAGTTGATCCGTCCAAGGTTCAGGCCATTGTTGAATGGGAGCCTCCGCAGAATGTGAAACAACTTCGAAGCTTTCTCGGGCTTGCAGGCTATTGCAGAAGGTTCGTTGAGAACTTCTCCAAGATCGCCAAGCCACTCTCAAGTCTTCTTCAGAAGGGTGTTAAGTATGCTTGGTCTCCAGAGTGTCAGTTGGCCTTCGACACACTCAAAGAGAAGTCCACCTCCACTCCAGTCTTGGTTCCTCCGGATGATTCCAATCCCTACCAGGTGTTCTGCGACACTTCTCTCTAGGGTCTTGGTGCAGGTCTGATGCAAGAGAAGAAAGTGGTTGCTTATACCTCCAGGCAGTTGAAGCTAGCATAGAAGAACTATCCTGTGCATGATCTTGAGCTAGCAGCTGTGATACACGCTCTGATGACTTGGAGACACCACTTGTTGGCACGAAAGGTTGAAGTATTCACCGATCACAAGAGTCTCAAGTACATCTTCACTCAGCCTCACTTGAATCTTCGGCAAACACGTTGGGTGGAAATGCTCCAAGATTATAATCCGAGTGTTGAGTACACGCCAGGCAAAGCTAATGTCTTGGCGGATGCCTTGAGCAGGAAGGCGTACTGCAACAGTCTGATTCTGCAACCTCTCCAGCCTGGTCTTTGTGAGTCTTTCAGGAAGCTCAACCTTCAGTTAGTACCTCAGGGATTTCTTGCAAACCTTCAGATCTCTCCTACCTTGGAAGATCAGGTCCGAGCAGCACAGCTTCTTGACGCTATGGTGAAGAAAGTCAAGATTGGTGTGGCAAAGAGTCTTCCCAAGTATAATTGCTTCAGTGTTGATGCCAGGGACACGTTGTTCTTCGAGGATCGTCTTGTCGTCCCGAAAGGTGATCTCAGAAAGGTAATCATGGAAGAAGCTCATAACTCTCTGCTCACTATTCATCCTGGAAGCTCCAAGATGTACCACGACTTGAAGCAGACCTTCTGGTGGACTCGCATGAAGCGTGAGATTGCTCAGTTCGTAAATGAATGTGATGTATGTCGAAGGGTGAAAGTAGAGCATCAACGTCCAGCAGGTCTTTTGCATCCATTGCCCATTCCCTAGTGGAATTTTGATCACATTGAGATGGATTTCTTCACCGGGTTTCCGAAGTCCAAGAAGGTTAATGATGCCATCTTCGTCGTCATCAACAAGTTGAGTAAAGTGGCTCATTTTCTTCCAGTCAAGGAATCCATTTCCGCAGCTCAACTTGCAGAGTTGTACACCTCCAGGATTGTGTCTTTGCACGGTGTGCCTATGAAGATCTCCTCGGATCGCGGAAGTATCTTCACTTTCAAGTTCTAGGACTCTTTTCAGTCTGCTATGGGCACGAAGATCCGCTTTAGCACAACGTTCCATCCTCAGACTAGTGGTCAAGTCGAGCGAGTAAATCAAGTTCTTGAGGATATGCTGAGAGCCTGTGTTATCTCTTTTGGTATGAAGTGGGAGGATTGTCTGCCTTTTGCGGAGTTCTCGTATAACAATAGTTATCAAGCTAGTTCTGGCAAGGCTCCGTTTGAAATTCTCTATGGTAGGAAGTGTCGTACCCCGCTCAACTGGTCTGAGACCGGCGAGCGTCACATCCTTGGGAATGATTTGATAGAAGAAGCTGAGGAGATGTGTCGCGTCATTCGCGACAACCTCAAAGCAGCTCAGTCCCGTCAGAAGAGCTATTATGATAGCAAGCATCGTGACATGTCTTATGGGCTTGATGACTTCGTCTATCTCAAGGTGTCGCCTATGAAGGGTATGCAGCGCTTTGGCATGAAAGGCAATCTTGCGCCTCGTTTCGTTGGTCCGTTCAGAGTGGTTGGCAAGAGAGGCGACCTTGCGTACCACCTCAAGCTTCCGTCAAACTTTGCAAATGTCCATGATGTGTTCCATGTTTCTCAGCTTCAGAGGTGCTTCAAGACCCCCGAGCACACTGTTCATCTTCAAGACATCGACCTTCAGCCTGACCTATCTTATCGTGAGCATCCAGTTGCGGTTCTCGAGGCGACTAAGCGCAAGACCCACAACAAGACTGTCAAATTTCTCAAAGTGCAGTGGTCACACCATTCCGATAAAGAGGCTACTTGGGAACGCGAGGATCACCTCCGTTTTGAATTTCCAGAGTTCTTTCAGGCGTAGATCTCGGGGCGAGCTCTCTTTGTAGTGTGGGAGAGTTTGTAATGCCCCAAGTGTGTAACCTTCGCCTTTTGGAACCTTCTTCATGTGTGCCCAACTTGTCATGGACATTAGAGCTCTCTGCATGTATGATTTCATGCAATGTCACCTTTTATTTCTTCCTTGCATGCATGTATGCCATATCATATCATTCCATCGTCATGTGTTGTTGCTTGTGGTCATATAATTTCATGTGATGCTTGTGATCTTATGTGGTGATGTGAGAAGTGAAGATTGTGTGGAGAGTGCATGTGATAGTAGGAGTTGAACCATGTGATTGCTTAGGTTTCAAAACCATCTTCTCCCCCTCTCTATTTCACCTCAACATCAAGATTCACTTGGTCCTTTTCTGTTTTTAAAATGTTCCTGTCTTAGCTCTTGTTTGTGGTGAATTTGTGATGTGTAGTTGCTGTTTTAAATAGGGGTGCAAGAGGTGCAAATAATTACAAAACAGTTCCAAGAATTGCTGTTTTGTAAATATTAATTTGCCCCATATATCCATTTTACATTTTATTCAAATAGGTCTTGAATTTTCATGTCCAAGGATGTGCTGGTATTATTTTTAGCACTTGTAGTTTTCCTTGTGCATTTCTATTCTTCTCTGTTTTGTTTCTTTAAATAGATAAGCCGAGGGATTTGATTTCTCTTATGTGGCGCTCAGGTGGGCTTCCTCCCCCCTGGCGGCCCAGTACCTTTCTCCCCCGCGATAAGCCCAGTCCCACGTCCGCCTTTGTCGAGCTGACGTTGTGCACCCCTCTGTCCTTTCCGTCAGTAGCCGAGAGAGAGGGAGAGCTGCCGCCGTGAGCACAAACGTCGAGGTCCCCCTATATTTGTGGACGTCCGTTCCTCTCTCGTCCTAGGGTTCCCCTCTCCCCCATCCGCCGCCACCACTCCATTCCCCATCTCCCTCCTCTTATTATTTCCCCTCGGTAAGTATCTGTAAATTAGGGTAGCAGAGAGAGGAGAACAACATCGCTGGTGTCTAGCCCCGCTCTCGACGACGTCCCGCGCCGCCGCCATGACCAGGAGCGAGGCGATGCTCCCCGCACCTAAGTCTCGACCTCGGTGAGGTCGGGGAACATCTGCAACGACGGCAGGAGCTCGTCAACGCCTCTGCTCCGGTGAACTTCTTCTTCTTCCTCGTCTCTACTTCGCGTGCAGCAGAACCCCTTCAGATCGGCTTCTTCCCCTCCAGCTTCTCCTCCAAGTGCTGCGGCTTCACTCTTCCTTCCCTAGGTGAGGACCCTTCCTTCCTCCCTCCTTCTCTTCGTCTAGATCGGCTAGTGCTCGCCGGAGTTGCCTCTGTCAGAGAGTAGATCATGTCTACATGTGTTACTGTGTACGTTTGGTTGCTCGGTAGAGCTAGGAGCAGAGAGGGCTTCTTCCCCGCGTAGTAGTCATGCGGTAGCGTGGTGGCACTCCCCCACATAGGATCTACAGCAGAAGCAGTGCACCACGTCGGCCTCTCTGTTGCCGGCGCACAGGTGTAGAGCAGAGACATGCGCTCATGCTAGTTTTCCTTGCTTGAGTCCCCTGCTCTGTGAGTCGTTCGTATCGTAGGACATTGGTAACAACAAGTGTTTGTTCTCAAGAGGTTGTGGGTTCGAGTCCCACGGGATCTCTCCCCCTTTTTGGTTTTATTTCGGTACAGTGGTTGCCGCTGCAGGGTAGCTTATCCTGCCAGATGCCTCTGTTCTGTCAAGCATAGCCCCTCTAGCAGAGTGGTAGAGTGCACTGTGTTGTACTAGGGGGTACATGGTTTGAATCCTCTTCCCCCCATTTTATTTTTACTGTGTGTTTTCTCCCATGTGCTGTTTCCTGGGCTGTGTATATGCCGTGTGCACTAGGTAGAGTTGAGGTATTTATTTTTGTTTCTATCTACAGCTTGTGGTGCTATTTCTTTTGCTCCAAGTTACATATGATATAGGTGCATGTGCTTGTAGATTCATGAGCTTGTGTGTGTGTGTGGTGTGTTTAGTTGAGTTGTTGCATGCTAGTGTGTGTGCTTTACTTGTGTGTCTTACTAGGCTAGAGCTCATGTGGGTGCTGGTCATCCTCATGGTGGTAGCCTTGTGCAAGTATGTGTATGTGTGTGAAGGGTTCCCCCCTCACCACATATCATGCGTGTGTGTGTGTGTCCTAACTAGTGTGTGTGCTTGTGGGTATGTGTGTGGTCATGTGTGTGTCTCACCCATGTCATGTCAAGGTATGACTTGGGGAGCACATGGACAAGATATCATGTGTTGTGTAGAAGTTTTTATGTGAGTAGTGCCATCTATTTAGTTATGTAGGTGTTGTATCTATGTTGTGCTTGTCTCATGTGATGGTGTGGTGGTGTGCAAAGGCACATGGACATGAGGTATACCCCTCATGTGCACCATTGATATTGTGGTCATGTGTATATGCTTATGTAGGTTTTGTTCTAGTGAATAGCACATGTGATGATGCACTATTCACTAGATGTGATTCCATGTAGTTTTTCCTTTCTAGTTTGCGCTCATTTCTTCCAAGCAAGTGCATAGGTATTTTATATGCTTTTGGGGTAGAAATATCCCAGGAATCCATTGGTGAAGTCGTTTTTGCCTTTGGAACATTTTCTGGAGATGACATATTTCAGTTTTGCTCCAAGTTTAGAGCTTGGTTCCATGTGATGTGGTGAGCCCAAGGGTTTGTTTCTTGGTTGTGGTAGTAGAGGGTGACACCCTCTACCACTTGTTGCTTTTGTTTCATGCTTAGGAAGTCATGTGTGCAAGTTGTGCCCAATCAAAATAGGCATGTGGCTGAAATACCAGATTAGTGAAAATCCGAGAATCTGTTTATATTTTCTTCTCCTGTAGATGAGCTTGTGCAGGTCATTGTGTTGTGATTTAGCCTTAGCTTTCAACTGGAAAGTTGAAGCTTATATGTTTGTCTTGCTCCCTGTAAATTTTCATTCCATTTGGAGTCTTGTAGCTATTGTTTTGACTGCTGTCAAAATGCTTCAGAGCATAGACAGAAAGTGAGAATCTCGCATTTTCACTAAGTCCCTGAAATCTGATATTTTTGGGCAAGTTTGCAGCCTTGTGACTTTCTGTGTTTAACTCCTTTGTGTGATATTTTTGCTTGTGCTTGTAGTAATCTTGGATAGCTACAGCCACATATCTTATTTGGCATGTTTAGGTGGCTGTAGGTGCTTTGCATGTAGCTCACAAAGTGCTATGATGCTGTTAATGGCAGATTGTGTAGTTTTGGTATTTTGATGTTTGTGAGTGCATAGTTGATGGTGTGGTGATAATCTTTGCACCACCCCATCCATGTTGGTTTGTTTTATGTCTTGGCAACCTGGAAATACCAGAGATAGGCCGTTGGAGTGTGTTGTGATGAATTTGATACGTAGGGCTTCATTTCTTGTTTCGTTGATTCCCGTTGATCCATAGCTCCGTTTGTAATGTTCTTTATATGCTTTTGCATCATTTTCACGAGACACATATGATCATGTCAATCTCATGCATGTCAAGATATCTTAGGATGCATTTCTGTCCAGGAACATGTATTTACTTCTCATGCTTGTGCTAGTGAGTAGAATAGTGATGCATGCTCATATTCATCTCATGCATCATGTGCTTGTTGCATATTGAGTTGCTGTTGTTCATTGGATGTTATTCTTATGTTGGGTAGCACCGGGATCAGAGAACGAGTACGTTGATTCAGGAGAGTACGTGGAGGACGATCAAGAAGAGTTCCAAGCCGAGGATATCACAGGCAAGATGATATGACCTTGATTCCATCTCTGGACTTGTTATGGTAGATTACGTTTCCTTTGTCATATACTCGCTGCCTACCACTGAAATAATTGCCTCCTGAATTGCCATGAAACCCAAACACTTATCCCTTCCTAGCAAATATTGAATGGCTAAGTAGGCTTTGCTCAGCTACTGATGTTAGCGTTGCTAGATGCAGGTGCTTTGTCTCATGTGATAACATGAGTTGATATCATTATGTTAAATCTGTTATTTAATTAATGCACCTATATACATGGTAAATAACGGAAGGCCTAGCCTTTTGCCGGGTGCTTTGTTCCGTTATTGCCGCCCTAGTTACCGGCTACCGCTGTTTGATTCCATAATGATCGCTCCTAAACGTTCGGGGTTGTTATGGGGACCCCCTCGATAAATCGCGTAGTGTTAAGACTTGTCCGGCAGGACCCAACATTGGTGTTAATTTGCTAATCACTTAATAATAACCTGCATAGGGAATAGCTACCCGAGGAATTAATCAACAACCCGGGCCAGTGCTCCTCATGAGTGTTGGTCCAAACTGGGCCGACTATGGGGCCACCATAGGGCAACCTGAGGTTTGGTATACCTGTAGTGTGACTCATCCGTCGTGTCCTGAGACTGAGATACGCGGCTCTTATCAGGGTCGTGGACACGTCGGGAGGTCCTGCTAGTCTTGTCTTACCTTAGCGATATATCTTGCGTATAGGAATCCCGATGAAGCTTTGGTTCTCCCCAGAGTTGAGGTTTTCCTCTAAGGAATTCGACGAGATCACGAGATTCGTGATAGAGGATTACTTTGCAGCCCGTGTACGTTTGTGATGGACTAGTTGGAGCACCCCTGCAGGGTTCAATCTTTTGGAAAGCCGTGCCCGCGGTTATGTGGCAACTTGGAATATTTTGTTAACATCCGGTAATAGATAACTTAAACATAAGCTAATAAAATTGCCAACTGTGTGCGTAACCGTGACTGTCCCCTTCGAAGATCTCTCTTCGATCGGGAACACGGTGGGGTTATGATTGACGTAGGTAGGTGTTCAGGATCACTTAGTGATCATCTATCATCGACCGCTAGCATAGACCACCTTCATACATGTTCTACGTAAGTTAGCCACCATATTAAGCTTAGGGTGCTGCAACCTAAATACTCCCCCTTTCCAACCTAATAACTTGACTAGTTCTGGCACCGAGGTCATAGATTGCTGAGTCCCCGTGGCTCACAGATTCCTTCACAACACCAATAGGTTCAGGTACCCCCGAGGCAGGTGATCCCGATGGCACACAGCTGGCATGGCAGTACGATGAGGAGAACGACCGCATGTACGTGAACTATCCAAAAGATTGAGGCGTGGTCGTGATCGTGGGCTAGCAGGCACGGTAGCATAGTCATTTCTCATGTTTTGTAGTCCGTAGCGGAACTACCTTGTTTGTATGCGTGATGTACTCTGATATATTAATGAGATGACAGTTGAATCCCTTATTGTCATTGCTCTACTATTTATATATGTGCTATGTTACCATGTTTGCAAAACGCTTAGATGCGCTTCTTTCCAATTCGTGGCCTCGATCCCCAGATTGGAAAGGACCGCATCTTAGTCGTTACATAATGCTACCGTCGTCCTAATCAAAATAAGGTGCATAAAAGGATTAACATCACATGCAAATCATAAGTGACATGATATGGCCATGAACTTGTGCTTCTTGATCTCCATCACCAAAGCACTGGCATGATATCCATCATCACCGGTGCCACACCACGCTAACTATGTTGTTACTACTAAAGCTAGTGACTAGCCATAAAGAAAAGCATCTCAAAGTGCATAATAATTAAAGACAACCCTATGGCTCCTGCCGGTTGTCGTAGCACCGACGTGCAAGTCGATATTTAACTATTACAACATTATAATCTCATACATCCAATATATCATATCATGTCTTTGGCCATATCACATCACAACATACCATGCAAAAACAAGTTAGACGTCCTCTAATTTGTTGTTGCATGTTTGACGTGGCTGTTATGGGTATCTAATATGACCGCATCTTACTTACGCAAAGCCACAACGGTGATATGCAAGATGCTATTTAACTTTCTCCAAGGATCGCCTCGGTCACATCCGATTCAACTAAAGTTGGAGAAACAAACACCCGCCAGTCATCTTTATGCAACATGTTCCATGTTAGTCGATGAAACCGGTCTCTCGTAAGCGTACGAGTAATGTTGGTATGGGCCGCTTCAATCCAACAATACTGTCGAATCAAGAAAAGACTAAGGAGGGCAACAAATTGAACATCAACATCAACGCCCACAAACTCTTTTGTGTTATACTCGACATATCATCTACGCATGAACCTAGCTCATGATGCCACTGTTGGGAAACGTCACATGGGAAACAAAAATTTCCCTACGCAGACGTGTTAGAGCATATTTCTCCATATGTGGTTTTGGTAATTGATGACAATTCCTATGGACTAATGGTTGCCTTAAGTAGGATTTGTCCATAGGCACTTCTTGAAGTCCATCTGTTGGGTTCAAGGAGTTTATATGATGACCAAGATGGTATTCAAGGTATTATCCAAAGAATGGTCATAGAGACACAAGGTTCATCAAGATCGTCGGACAAAGAGTAAATCAAGATGATCAACACACAAAGCGTACAAGATGTAACGAGAGGGATCAAGTGATCCCATGGTATGGTAAGCATTGTCCATTACGTGTTTTGTGTACTAACCCATGGTCTTCATGAGAGTTCTATGTGGGGGTTAGGTGTGTTTCCATGGGCTTGCGTCAAAAGGAAGATCTCATACAACCCATCAAGGATGACGTCAAGTGGTGATCGTCATCAAGATTGCGGTGTGCAAGTTCAAGTGGATCAGCACAAATATATCATGCTTGAAGCTTGCCGTCCATTGTGGTGGCAATGGAGTTGTGAACATATGCTGAAGAGTGGCTCACCCATAGTGAGTATGGGGGAGCAATCAACTAGTCTCATCAAACCAACGCAATCAAGAAAGGTGGTCCATCTTGAGGAAGCCAAGATCGTCATCATCTAGCTCAAGAAGACGAGGTGCAAGGTATATGTTTGCCCTTGATAAGTTTTTTTGTTTTAGGATAGATTGTCGTACTATCATGGGGGGCTCTCAAGTGAGTAGCTTGATCATATCGTGCGTTGAGAGCTCAAACCATTTGCATCCTTGCATCATACTTCTTGGTTCTTGTTTGGTGTTTCTATTTTTGAGTTTTGGAGCTTATGGTCATCTTCATGACAAACTCGAGTTCATCGAAAACGGAGTCCATATGCATCATCTATGATGTTTTCGATGTTGGGAGTTTTTACCGGTCTTATTCGAAGAAGGGTTCACACCATTTTATTATGGGACTTTTCACACTTGATTCTTATTGATATTTCTATCAATATTGTGTTAGCCCATGTCGTTAGCTTTCCAAAAAACTTGGTTTCGTTGAATTCGGAGTCCGTATGCGAAAGTTAGAGCAATTTTAGTATCCAGCGGTAGTACCGCTCCTGGTGCGAGCGGTAGTACCGCTCCTGTAGCGGTAGTACCGCCCCCGGAGCAGTAGTACCGGCCCCGGAGCGGTAGTAAATTTTTACTACCGCTCCCTAGTGGTAGTACTGCTCTAGGAGTAGTAGTACCGCTCCGGGTGGGCGGTAGTACCGCTTCGGGACGGTAGTACCTTTCTGTGAGTGGTTGTTCTCCGTAGGACTTTTTGCGAAGACTTTCTCTAGCGATAGTACCGCCAGGGGCTAGTGGTAGTACCGCCCGGGCTAGCGGTAGTACCGTCAGGGCTAGCGGTAGTACCGCCAGGGGCAGCGGTAGTACCGCAGTGCTCGGGCTGTAAGTGGGAGTAACAGTCTGATTCTTTCCCCCACTATATAAAGGGGTCCTTCTCCCCCCTTGGTGTTTTCTTATCTCTTTAGCTCGTGTTCTTCCCCCATTGTTGACCTTCTTTGAGATTGCTAAGTCTCAATCCCTCCAATGATTCTTGATACTTCTTGAGGGAAAAGATAGAGGAGATCTAGATCCACATTTCCACCAATCACTTTCCTCTAAGTGAGGGGAACCCCTTGGGTCTAGATCTTGGAGTTCTTCGTGTTCTTTTTCGTTCTTACTCTCATTTTCCTCCCTAGCATTAGTTGCTTTGGTGGGATTTGGGAGAGAAGGACTTGGGCACTCCGTGTGCCCTTGCCATTGCATTTGGTGCATCGGTTTGAGTTCTCCACCGTGATACGTGGAAGTGAGAAGTTGAGAAGCTTATTCCCTTTGGTTACTGATACCCCTAGAAGTTTGTTGGTGCCTCGGAGCTCAATCATTGTGGTGTAAAGCTCCGGGCAAGCGTCGGGGTCTCCAATTAAGTTGTGGATATTGCCCGAGCATTTGTGGTCACCTCGAAGCCATATGCCATTGTTGTGAAGCTTCGTGGTGTTGTTGGGAGCCTCCAATTAAGTTGTGGAGATTGCCCCAACCTTGTTTGTACGGGTTCGATGATCGCCCTCAAGGGTCCCTTAGTGGAATCACGACATCTTGCATTGTGCGAGGTCGTGAGGAGATTACGGTGGCCTTAGTGGCATCTTGGGGAGCATTGTGCCTCCACACCGCTCCATCGGAGATTAGCATCCGCAAGGGTGTGAACTTCGGGATATATCATCGTATCCGCGTGCCTCGGTTATCTCTTACGTGAACCCTTTAATTATGCACTTTACTTTGTGATAGCCATATTTTTTCTTGTCATATATCTTGCTATCACTTAGTTGTTTATCTTGCTTAGCATAAGTTGTTGGTGCACATAGTTGAGCCTAGTTGTTTTAGGTTTTGTGCTTGACTAATTAAACGTTAGTTTATTCTGCACTTGTTCAAGCCTAAACCGTAATTGTTTTAAATCGCCTATTCACCCCCCTCTAGGCGACATCCACGTCCCTTGAATTGGTATCAGAGCAAGGTCTCTCTTTATTAGGTTTAACCACCTAGACAGTAAGGATGTCGACTAGGGGTTTAGGATTCACTGACACTCTTAATTTCGATGGCACACATTTTGATGTTTGGGTAATTCGCATGCTTAATCACCTTCGGGTCTCGGACCCAAATTTAGAGCAAATTGTAGATATGGGTTTTTCTCCCCCAAAGGATTCTCAAAATATATCTTTCGAGGATGAGAAAAACTCTTATCTCGATGCTCAAGCTTCTAATGTGCTTATTGATGCTTTGAGCAATGTAGTTATATTTCAACTCATGAAATTCCGGGATGCTCATGAGTTGTGGACGAAGCTTCAATATAAATATGGTACGTCCAAGATTTGTGGGAATGATTGTTCTCCCTCCACCTCCTGTCGTATGCTCTTCTCAACTTCATCTACTTCACCTACATGTGGATTACCACACGGTAATGATATGGTGAGTACTGGTGATAATTGCAATGATGATAGTGGGTTTATTGTTGATGATCCTTATTCACTATATTATTGCAATGCTTCATCTTTGGGCATTAACACTTCGAGAACTCTAAATGTTTTACATGCTTGTGTTGATAGTCCTTGCATATAATGTAAAAACTGCTTGACTAAATCTCATGATGATATGATTCCTATATCTTGTTGCCACGATAAAAATGTATATATTTCCTCGTGTTGTTGTGCTAACAATGTAGAGGAAATTCATCACTCCATGGAACAAGATGTGGCCTTGAATGATGCTTCAAGGGGTCCTACATCATCATCTATTATTACTCACTTTTGCCTTATGGCTAAGGCTTCAAAGGTATCTCCTACTTTGAATCCCAATGTATCTCATGATGATGATGTTGATGATAATGAGGATGAGAATAATGATGAAGAGAGTGATATTATTGCATCCTTAAAAATTAAGGGTGAAATGATTTTTATATCTCTTTATAAGAATAAACTTGCTTGTTCCAACTTCTTGGAAATCATGTCTATTGCCACTGAGGGCAAGAAATGCATTGAGGAGTTGGAAGCTCATCTCAAGGAGCATGAGGCCACCATTGAGACAATGGAAGGTCATGAACGTGATTACGCTAACGAGATCACGGAGCTATCTCAAGCTCTTGAAAATGAACAAACCACCAAGGAATCTCTTGAGGAAACCTTTGCTATAGAATTATCTAGATTAAAGGAATCCCATGATAGAGCTCTCGAGGTGGCTAATGATTTTAGAACTAAAAACGATAAGCTTGAAGTTGTACATGCTAAACTCATTGATGACTATGAGCACCTCGAAAATGGCTCAAGGGCTATGAAGAGTTCGCTCATCGAACTCACCCAGTCTCATGCTCAACTTAAAGCTTCATATGCTAAAGAGCTTGCCAAGTTGACTTCCCCTCTTATTGTTAATAATGATGCGTGAGCTACTAACTCTACTTCTTGTGAAGCATCCATTTTAAAGGAGAATGTTGAGCTAAGGGCTCAACTTGAGTTGCTATCTAGCAATTATGGGAAACTGGAAGAAAGTCATGTAATGCTCACAAGCTCTCATGATGATCTTCTAGTATCCCATAATGTGCTAAAATTAGCTCATGAGGCTATTACTACCAAGTTAACATCGAGTGGGCCTCATGTGGACATTAGCGCTACTTCTAGTCAAAAAGCTATATTTCCATGTGCTAGTCCTCGTAATTCATCTACTCATAATGTTGCTACATCTTGTGATGAATTACTTTCCATGTCTTGTTGCTCTAACAATGAAGCCTATACTTCCTCTAGTACTTGTGTTGATACTAACCATGTAGAGGAAATCAAAGATCTCAAGGCCCAAGTCACTTCCTTGGAGAAAGACTTGGAAAAGAGTCATGAAGGAATGTCCACACTCAACAATGTCTTGTGTGGGCAAAAATCCCCAAATGACAATGATGGACTTGGATTCAACTCCAACAATAAGAATAAGTCCAAAATATTCAATAAGAAGGGCCAAGAGCAAGTCAAGAATTCGGCCAAGATTATTTGCTTCAAGTGCAAAATTGAAGGGCACCATGTTAGATCTTGCCCACTAAAGAAGAAGCCCCAAAGGCACAAGCAACAAGGGAAGCGGCCACAAGTTCAATCACATACTCAACTACAAGTTGAAGAAAGGCCCCTTCCCAAGAAGACCCAAGCCAACACTCCTCATGTTGAGAAATCAATAGGGAAGAAATTAAAGGGTAGATGTTGATACTTATGTCGTGAGAAGGGTCACTTTGCTTCTTCTTGCAGGAGAGGTAATTTATCCAACCCAATCATTATTGATGATATCTATTATCTTGGGAAGGATAAGGTTGGCAATGTGTTTGCCAAGTTTGTTGGTACTCAAAGTGGTGTCAAGAAAAGTACCATTTGGGTTGCCAAGCCTATTGTGACTAACCTCTTAGGACCCAACGTGGTTGGGGACCAACAAGCTCAAACTTGATCAATAGGTGAATGTGGAGGACATTGTAGACTTGGATACATAATTAAGAATTAAGGGGTATTCATCATTCATATTATCTCAAGCCAAGTCATTTGGATTATCGAGTTTCTATCTTATATCCAATGTGCCTCCTTACGGTAACTTGTACTTAAACTTTTTACATTGTTAGTTGCTTGCCCCTTTGCATGTTGTGATTTTGTACCTTGCATGTGTTTGTATATGTTGTTCTTCCAACTTTCTTATCTTGAGTAATCTAGTATTTGTATGTTGATTTGCATATCATGTACATGTGAGTCTTGTATTGAGCCTTTTTGCATCTTGTTTGTATCTTTGTTGGCTCTTGTGAGATATTAATGGATTATCCCATTGTGGGGGAGTGATGTGCTTTGCACACCTCACAATCCTATAAATGTGTATACATGGGGAATACCACTTAGTATTGATATTTCAAGATTATCTAGTTTCTATGTGGTATGTCTTACTCATGAGAAATTCAAATTCTATATGGTCCGTTAATTATCTCTTGTTTGTTTTAATTTTCCACTTGTTAATATTGTTGGGTTATCACATTATTGGAGAGTAATATGCTATGTGCATATTACAAGCCTAGAAAATGTGTACATTTGAGGTATTGCCACTTAGTGTTGATATTGTAAATTATCTTGTTCCTAGGTGGCATGTTAGCTCTACAAGTGTCATTTGCTTGCGTTTTAGGGGTAAATATGATGTTGGATATATTTGTGATCTACCAATGAGTATTATTTCCAAAACACTTCTTGTCCTTGACAATTGGTATTCCCATCATGTGGTAGAAATTGCTAATCATCTTTACATTGGATTTTGTGTTTTGTTTGTCTTCCTTGCCTCTTGTGGATCTATTTTAACATGTCTAGTGTTTTTATAGATATAGAGAAAGTGACGATTCCACTTGTGCATTTTGTATTTAAATGCAAACTCTATATAATGCACATCCCTTGGGGAGCTCTCCTATTTTCTTAATAATACTCTCTTTATTCACCCATCATAAAATATTTTGATCCCCATCAAGTGTGTGTTGATGGGAGGCAAGTCTTGCTCTTTATGATGCTTCGTGCCATCATGAAAATTTGTTGAGGGTGTGGTTTGTTGGAACCTAGCTCTCTTTTGGAAACTGGATACCTCATGTTTGTTTTCCTTCAATTGGTATCTTGTTTCCTTTTATTTGGCATGTGTCAATGTATATCTAATTCCTTGAGGTATCTTTAATTGATATCCTCCAAGTGATAGTTTTTCGTTTGGTATCTTATTATCACTTGATACCTTGTCTTTTGGTGTCTTATCAACTTTGTGTTGAGTTGATTCTTGAAAGCCTTGAGCATGCATATTTACTATATATAGCTTCTTTTGCTTGCTTTCTTTCTTTGACCCAATATATAGGGGAAACTCCACCTTGTCATAAATTGTCTAAAGTGTGCATGAAATTCAAATTCATATCTATGTGCACATATGTATGTGGAGTTTGTCCTATGTATTGTTGGTTTTCTAACTCTTTGGTCCCAATGATCTTGGGCACCATTTTGTTTGTTTTGTTGTTCCAGGAACAATTGGAGATGCGTTGGATGCTCGGCTCACCTATAAGGAAGGTGTTGAGACCATGTGATTATTGGAGCCAAGTTAGGATGATCAACGAACAACTATCTACTACATCAGTCCAATGTTTTCTCGGTAACAAGTATCTACTTCATGCATTCATTTCTTGCAAAGGCCCAAACCTGTCTTTTCTTTTCAAGTTGCATCATGGCATGAATCTCTTGATTCGTTCTTTCAGTACTTGTTTCATTTCTCAAAGCATCCGAACGATGATGTCTTATTGCTAGTTGGGATGTCTTTGATGTTCGTATGTTGGAAGTTCATATTGTACAATAAGAAAATATTAGGCCATGTGCTATGCTTCCAAGCAAAGATCTTATTGATATATTTATGACTTCCTTTTGGATATCTTGTTTGTTCCTTCTTGTAACCATTTCGTGTGTACATCCTTCTTCATGGATATATATCATCACGATTGTCTTCTGCTTAGAATCTTTTACACGTGAGAGAAGTTACATCTCTAATTGATATCCTCTTTTCTTTCACATCCACCGTTGCATTTCCTTTTTCAATTTTGCTGGCGTCGTGAAAGGATTTGTCTTGAGTGCGTATCTTATTTTCCTACATCTTGATGCACTCTTTGGCCGTGAAGATTATTTTTCCTCATGCTTGTCTTGATGAGGGTTTTGCCATTTCGATTGGTATCCCTCCTCTTGACAAGGTTCTTATTTCCTATCTTCACCATGGGTTGTGGCAAGCGTTGGTTCTTATTTTGTTTATTAGTAAGCTTGTGAACCCATTTTCTAGTATGTGTGTGTGGGAATGATATGTCTTGCACTTTGTTTCTCATTTCATCAAGACTATGTTGATGTGTAATGCTCATCCTTATCTTAGTCTTCTCAGGTGCTTTGCCATGACTCACACACATTATTTTGGTTGAGCCTATTCTTAAGTTGCTTCTTTTACATGTTGCTCAACCATTTGTTTTGTGCAAGTGATATGCTTATTGTCTCACCTATCTTCTTGCACTCTTGTGTGTTTTTATTAATTTTGGGGGAGCAACGATCCTATTTTGTGCACTTGTATCAAATACAAAAATCTCTTATTAGTGCACAAATCATGGGGAGCTTCTCTAGTTTTGATAAAACACTCCGTTGCCTTTATCATAATATCTTTTATTCATGTGGTTCGAAGGACCATATGATTGTTTGTTCCATCTGGTATCTTTTGATTTCTTGCCTCTATTTTTGTATGTCCTTGTGGCATACGATCCTTTTATTTGCAATCTTTGGGTCCGTGATATAGTTCGTTTTCGTCCAACTTATTATCATTGTATATGTGTATTTATCTGCATTCATTTGTTGAGAAGTACACACTTTTTGGAGGACCACCTACTATATTGTCTTTCTAAACTTTTTGTCCATTTTGGCAATCGATGCCAATAGGGGAGAAGTTTAAAGAGTTTAGTTTGGTTATGCTTAGAGGGTTTTGCTTTTATTGCATAAGCATTTACATCTTGTACGCATGCATTATTGCTTTGCATGTGTGTGCTTGGTTATGCTTATTTCCTTATATAAACTCTCTTTAAGTGGTTGTCATCAATTACCAAAATGGGGGAGATTGTTAGAGCATATTTCTCCATATGTGGTTTTGGTAATTGATGACAATTCCTATGGACTAGTGTTTGCCTTAAGTTATATTTATAGGATTTGTCCATAGGCACTTCTTTAAGTCCATCTGTTGGGTTCAAGGAGTTTATATGATGACCAAGATGGTATTCAAGGTATTATCCAAAGAATGGTCATAGAGACACAAGGTTGATCAAGATCGCCAGACAAAGAGTAAATCAAGATGATCAACACACAAAGCGTACAAGATGTACCGAGAGGGATCAAGTGATCCCATGGTATGGTAAGCATTGTCCATTACGTGTTTTGTGTACTAACCCATGGTATTTGTGAGAGTTCTATGTGGGGTTAGGTGTGTTTCCACGGGCTTGCGTCAAACGGAAGATCTCATACAACCCATGAAGGATGATTTCAAGTGGTGATCGTCATCAAGATTGCGGTGTGCAAGTTCAAGTGCATCAACACAAATATATCATGCTTGAAGCTTGCCGTCCATTGTGGTGGCAATGGAGTTGTGAATGTATGCTGAAGAGTGGCTCACCCATAGTGAGTATGGGGAGCAATCAACTAGTCTTCATCAAGCCAACGCATTCAAGAAAGGTGGTCCATCTAGAGGAAGCCAAGATTATCATCATCTAGCTCAAGAGGACAAGGTGCAACGTATAGGTTTGCCCTTGATAGGTTTTCAGTTTTAGGATAGATTGTCGTACTGTCACGGGGGGCTCTCAAGTGAGTAGCTTGATCGTATCGTTCGTTGAGAGCTCAAACCATTTGCATCCTTGCATCATACTTCTTGGTTCTTGTTTGGTGTTTCCCATTTTGAGTTTTAGAGCTTATGGTCATCTTCATGACAAGCTCGAGTTCATCTAAAACGGAGTCCATATGCATCTTCTATGATGTTTTCGATGTTGGGAGTTTTTACCGCTCTTATTCGAAGAAGGGTTCTCACCATTTTCTTATGGGACTTTTCTCACTTGCTTTTTATTGATATTTCTATCAAGATTGTCTTAGCCCATGTCGTTAGCTTTCCAACAAACTTGGTTTCGTTGAATTCGGAGTCCGTATGCGAAAGTTAGAGCAGTTTCAGTATCAAGCGGTAGTACCGCTCCTGGTGCTAGCGGTAGAGCGGTAGTACCGCTACAGGAGCGATACTACCGCTCTGGGTGGGCGGTAGTACCGCTTTGGGACGTTAGTATCTCTCTCTGAGCGGCTGTTCTTCGTCAGAATTTTTGCGAAGACTCTCTAGCGGTAGTACTGCAAGGGGCTAGCGGTAGTACCACTAGGGGCTAGTTGTAGTACTGCGAGGGCTAGTGGTAGTACCGCCAGGGGCATCGGTAGTACCGCTCCTCCCTGAGCGGTAGTACCGCTGGGGGCAACGGTAGTACCGCTGTGGTCGGGTTGTAAGTGGGAGTAACCGTTTGGTTCTTTCCCCCACTATATAAAGGGGTCCTTCTTCCCCCTTGGTGTTTTCTTATCTCTTTAGCTCGTGTTCTTCCCCCATTGTTGACCTTCTTCAAGCTTGCTAACTCTCAGTCCCTCCAATGATTCTTGCTAGTTCTTGAGGGAAAAGAGAGAGGAGATCTAGATCCACATTTGCACCAATCACTTTCTCCTCTAAGTGAGGGGAACCCCTTGGGTCTAGATCTTGGACTTCTTCGTGTTCTTTTTCGTTCTTCCTCTCATTTTCCTCCCTAGCATTAGTTGCTTTGGTGGGATTTGGGAGAGAAGGACTTGGGCACTCCGTGTGCCCTTTCCATTGCATTTGATGCATTGGTTTGAGTTCTCCACGGTGATACGTGGAAGTGAGAAGTTGAGAAGCTTATTTCCTTTGGGTACTTGATACCCCTAGAAGCTTGGTGGTGCCTCGGAGCTCAATCATTGTGGTGTAAAGCTCCGGGAAGCGTCGGGGTGTCCAATTAAGTTGTGGAGATTGCCCCGAGCATTTGTGGTCACCTCGAAGCCATATGCATTGTGGTGAAGCTTCGTGGTGTTGTTCGGAGCCTTCAATTAAGTTGTTGAGATTGCCCCAACCTTGTTTGTATGGGTTCGGTGACCGCCCTCAAGGGTCCCTTAGTGGAATCACGGCAGCTTGCATTGTGCAAGGGCGTGAGGAGATTACGGTGACCTTAGTGGCATCTTGGGGAGCATTGTGCCTCCACACCGCTCCAACGGAGATTAACATCCGCAAGGGTGTGAACTTCGGGATATATCATCGTCTCCTCGTGCCTCAGTTATCTCTTACCCGAACCCTTTACTTATGCACTTTACTTTGTGATAGCCATATTGTTTCTTGTCATATATCTTGCTATCACTTAGTTGTTTATCTTGCTTAGCATAAGTTGTTGGTGCACATAGTTGAGCCTAGTTGTTTTAGGTTTTGTGCTTGACAAATTAAACGTCAGTTTTATTCCGCATTTGTTCAAGCCTAAACCGTAATTATTTTAAATCGCCTATTCACCCCCTCTAGGCGACATCCACGTCCTTTCGACACGCAATACCTATCCATGGTGATGATCATCTACGAGAGGGGAGAGTGAATCAACATACCCATCCAGATCGCTAAGCGGAAGCGTATATAACGCGGTTGATGTAGTGGAATATCTTCGCAAGCAAAATCGCAGCTCATCCCGCGATCTCATCACGATCCGTTCCGCGATCCCATCACGATCCATCCCGATCTAGTGCCGAACGGACAACACCTTCGCGTTCAGCACACGTACAGCTCGATCACGATCACCGACTTCTTGGTCCAACAAGAGGGGCGGATAGGTAGATGAGTTCTCCATAACGACGGCGTGGTGGTGGTGGTGGTGAACTAATCCAGCAGGGCTTCGCCTAAGCATTGCCGAACTAGACTAGAGTAGAAACATATCTAGATGAAGTAGAGGGAGCACGTGGCAATCACGGTTAGCCCTCACCTCTAAAACCTCTAGTTTATATAGGAGGAAGGGGAGGGGCGGATACCTTGGCCCCTCCTCCAAGGAGGGCTTCAGCCGAAGCAAAGGGGGAAGAGTCCTCCCCAAACTAGGACTCCTTCCCCGACAAGGGAGGTTGAGTCTTGGGAGGACTCCTTCCCCTTTGGTTTCCTCCCTTCCAATTTTGCATGAGCCTCCTTAGGAGCTGGTCGGCCAGCCCACCAGGGGCTCGTGCGCCACCCCTTAGGCCCATGTGGCCCTTGGGGTGAGTGGGCCCCTCTCGGTGGACCCCCGGAACCCTACCGGCACTTCTCGTACACTACCGATGAGCTCAAAACTTTTCCGGTGACCAAATCAGGAATTTCTGTATATCAATATTTACCTCGGGAGCTCCTCGTGACATCCAGGATCTCATACATGACTCCAAACAACCTTCGGTCACCAACATACATAACTTAATACTACCGAAACGTCACCGAACCTTAGTGCTTCCTATATATCAATATTTACCTCGGGACCATTTTGGAGCTCCTCGTGACATCCAGGATCTCATTCGGGACTCTGAACAACCTTCAGTCACAAACATACATAACTGAATACTACCGAAACATCACCGAACCTTAAGTGTGCAGACCCTACGGGTTGGAGAACTATATAGACATGACCCGAGACACTCTCCGGTCGATATCCAATGGCGGGACCTGGATGACCATACTGGATCCTACATATTCTACGAAGATCTTCATTGGTTGAACCTCTATGTCAAGGATTCAGTTAATCTCGTATGATGTTCCCTTTGTTCATCGGTATGTTACTTGCCCGAGATTCGATTGTCGCTATCTCCATACCTAGTTCAACCTCGTTACCGGAAAGTCTCTTTACTCGTTCCGTAATAGAAGATCCCATGGCTAACTCTTTAGTCACATTTCTTGCAAGGTAGTCACATTGCTTGCAAGGCTTGTTTGTGATGTTGTATTACCGAGTGGATCCCGCGACACCTCTCCATCATACGGAGTGACAAATCCGAGTCTTGATTCACGCCAACCGAACAGACACCTTCGGAGATACCAGTAGAGCGCCTTTATAGTCACCCAGTCATGCTATGACGTCTGTTATACACAAGGTATTCCTCCGGTGTCCGGTAGTTGCATGATCTCATGGTCATAGAAACAAAAACATTGACATGCAGAAAACAGTAGCAATAAACTGACACGATCATATGCTACATTCATAGTTTGGGTCTTGTCCATCACATAATTCTCCTAATGATGTGATCTCGTTATGAAGTGATAACACTTGTTTATGGCCAGAAAACCTTGACCATCTTTGATCAACAAGCTAGTCAACTAGAGGCTCACTAGGGAGAGTGTGTTGTCTATGTATCCACACATGTAGTTGAGTTTCCAATCAATACAATTCTAGCATGGATAATAAACGATTATCATGAACAAGGAAATATAATAATAACTAATTTATTATTGCCTCTAGGGCATATTTCCAACACAAGCACCAATATTCGGCACCCTATACCTCTAAAACAAAATGGTGTGGCGCAGAGGAAGAACCGGACATTGATGCACGCGGCAAGAACAATGATGGCAGAGTTTAAATCTACGTACAACTTTTAGGCCGAAGCCATTAACACAACATGTCATGCATCCAACCGGCTCTACCTCCGCAAAGGATTGAAAAAGACCCCATATGAGATTCTTACCGGGAACAAGCCCAACCTCAAGTACTTCCGGGTGTTCGGTTGTAAGTGTTTCATTCTCAAGAAAAGCTGTTCGTTTGTCTAAATTCGAAAGTAGAGCTCAGAGGGGCATATTTGTTGGTTATTCTAGAAACTCTCATGCTTACCGTGTCCTCAACAAGTCCACCATACTCGTTAAGGAGAGGTGTAACATAGAGCTTGATGAAAATAATGGCTCCCAAGTGGAGCAAAGTGGTCTTTGTGATGTAGGTGATGAAATTCCTCCTCAAGCCATAAGAAGAATGGGGATTGGTCAAATACTCCCCATTGAGGAACCACTTGTGGCTGAAGGACAAGGACAATGCTCTACTCAAGTGGAGCCATCACCCTCGCTAGACCCACACGCTTCCGAAGAACGAAGTGAAGGCCTTCAACCCATTGAACAAGATCAATGACATGATCAACCTCATGAAGATGATGATGCACCAAATGATATCCAGTATCTATCTCAAGACTCCGAGTTTGCTCAAGATTAAGTGCAACCACAATATCAAGGGCAAGCTTGTGAGCAAGCTCAAGATGGTGCTCAAGATGATGATCCTCAATTACCTAGCCAGGAAATCTTGGAGCGCCGCGCTGCCAAGGTGGCTTCCAGGCTCGAGCGTCGACAACATATCTTGGAAAATGTCCTTGGAAGCTTCAATAAGGAGGTAAATACTTGTCAACAATTATCAAGATTTTATGAGCATCACGCGTTTATTTCGTGTGTGAACCCCAAAAGGTACATGAAGTGCTCGATGATGAGGATTGGTTTGAAGCCATGCATGATGAACTTGACAAATTCGAGCGCAATCAAGTTTGCGAATTAGTGCCAAGGCCAACAGATGAACACAATGTCATGTGAACCAAATGGATCTTCAAGAACAAGCAATATGCGAATGGCGTGGTTGTTCGAAACAAGGCAAGACTGGTGCCTCAAGGCTACTCCCATGTCGAGGGTATCGACTATGGTGAAACCTTTGCCCTTGTTGCTCATCTTGAATCTATTGGCATGCTACATGCATTTGAATCTCATCATGATTTCAAATTGAAACAAATGGATGTGAGGAGTGCAGTTCTTAATGGTCCCTTGAATGAGTTGGTATATGTCAAACAACCCCCAGAATTCGAGGATCCCAAGCTCCCCACTCATGTATACAAACTCAAGAAGGCACTCTATGGCCTTAAACAATCCCCACACGCGTGGTATGAGTATCTTACCAAGTTGTTGCAAGGTCGTGGGTTTGAAATTGGGAAAATTGATCCCACCCTTTTTACCAAACAGGTCAAAGGGGATTTGTTCATATGCCAACTATATGTTGATGATATTATTTTTGGTTCTCCTAAAAAATCTTTCAATGAAGAGTTTGCTCCACTAATGACTGAGAAGTTTGAGATGTCTATGATGGGAGAGTTGAAGTTCTTTCTTGGGTTCGAAGTCAAGCAAGGAAGAGAAGGAACATTCATCAAACAAGCCAAGTACACTCAAGACATGCTCAAGAGGTTCGAGCTAGAGGACGTCAAGCCAGTCAAGTTTCCCATGCCAACCAAATGCAAGCTTGACAGTGATCCCAATGGTAAAGCAGTGGACCAAAAGGTATATCGCTCCATGCTTGGATCCTTGCTTTACCTTTTTGCATCTAGATCAGATATCATGTTGAGTATGGGAATCTATGCACGGTATCAATCCGCACCAAAGGAAAGCCACTATGTGGCAGTCAAACGAATCTTTTGATATTTGTCTCATACCCCAAACTTTGGCTTATGGTACCCCAAAGGAGCAAGCTTTAATATAGTAGGTTACTCTGACTCGGATTGGGCTGGAGACTGTGTCGGGAGGAAGTCTACTTTTGAAGGATGCTAATTCCTTGGTCTCTCTTTGGTAAGTTAGTCTTCGAAGAAACAAAATTGAGTGTCACTTTCTTCCATCGACGCCGAGTATGTAGCTGCCTCAAGTTGTTGTGCTCAATTACTATGGATGAGGCAAACTTTAAAGGATTACGGTGTCACTTGTGACAAAGTGCCTCTTCTATGTGATAATGAAAGTGTTATCAAGATTTCTCTCTATCCGGTGCAACATAGCAAGACCAAGCATATTGATATTTATCATCATTTCATTTGATATCATATCAAGCATGGAGATATTGAGGTCACCTACATCCACACTCAAGAGCAACTTGCGGATATTTTCACAAAGCCTCTAGATGAAGCAAGGTTTCGTGAGTTAAGGCATGAGCTAAATATCACTGATTCAAGCAATGTGGATTGAAACTAGGCACACCACACCACACCCATCATTATATCTTGCTCTAGGTGTAGGCCTGGACATAGGGGAGTGTCGTTCTCTCAATGAACTTTCCCTCCCCCCATTATGCATAAATCGATCATGTCTTTCACATTAGTCATTGTTGATGGCACTTGTGCTTCAAAGTCGAGCTATGGTCATGAACCCAAGGATAATTCTTCGTCGTGTCATACCAAATGTCTCAAACATAGGTGGCTCCGGCCATCGCCCTCTCTTCATCAGAAGATTCGTTTTGGTGTTTGTTGGTCCTTTTTGATTTGATATATTTTGCCTTTCGTTTGGGGCTGTGATGTGTTCTTCTTTCTTTCTTGCAAAGGTCAACCTGTTTTTCATGGCTGAGCGGTACTACCGTGGATAGCCACGGTAATGCCGCTGGAGAAGGGCACGGTACTACCGCATCCAGAGCGGCTGTAATTTCTTTTTGCCGCTGGATGAACGGTACTACCACTCAGCGAGCATAGTAAAATTTTACTACTGCTAGCCAATTGGTACTAGCGTGATGACCGTGGTACTCGTCGTGGGAACGAACCTGACAGTAGAGGTGAGGGGTACTAAAGGAGAGGGTAGAGTCCTAGCTACGACAAGCTTGTACACACGATGTATGAGTTCAGGCCCCTCTCGTGGAGGTAACAGCCCTACTCTTGGTGCTCAAGAGCTCTTGTTGTGTGGAGTGTGTGTTATAGGGGTGCGGACCCTTGTGCCAGAGGGGAGGGGTGGCTTATATAGAGGTTTCTACCCCTCATCAAGGCCCACACATCCAAGGGTTCGAGTAATGAATACAATGGTGTGCGTTACTGATAACGTATGTAATAAATGTTACTTATGATGTCCAGTCGAGTGCCCGCCCTTCGGTCTTCCTGGTGCGACCTCTGAACTTCTGCGGTCGAGTGGCTTCTTATTCTTCCAAGTGGAAGTCTTTTGTTGAGTGGAAAGAGAAAGTCTCCGAGTGGATTCTCTACCGTGTGACCCATGGCGAGTCAGTAGAAATCTTCCTTGAGATCTTTAAGTCTTTAACGATGTGGCCTTGGGTAGGACATGTAGGTCAGGCCTATGACCCTACCCTAGGTACATATCCCCATCATTAGCCCTCGAATGGATCGGGGTTCGAGTGGAAAAGGGGTCGATGCAGATTCTATAGTACATGCCAAATTCCGAATGCATATCAAGGCTTGGCAGAAACGGGTGTCGATTGAAATATTTGCCATTCACCCTGATCGATTCTATCTTGAAATCTTATGAGTGAATATGAAAGCGAAAGCTGGTCCGAGTGATCAACCTGGTCTTTTGATGTGACACATCGCTCTGTCAGGCCGGGATTCCGTGGGAATCGAAAATTTGGTAAGCGCGCGTCGCGCGGTGATGACGCAACAACCGGGGTAAATGAGAGACCGACGCCTCGATTATCACGCTGTCCTTATCACCACATATCGTGTTCCCTTTGATATCGGGATGTATAGAGATCTGCGGGCCCATGGGTCAGCGACTCACTCAGGCGGTTATAAAATGAGCCGGTGCTAGGGTTGGAACAATGCTCCTTCTAAATCTCCTCATTTTCCACATCTCCTCTGCCTCTCGAGCTCCGCCTACATCTGCCTTTGCCTCCAACACCGAGATGATGAAATCAAAGACGGGAAGACTTGAGCGGGCCAAGAAGGGAGGAGGCGCCAATAAGCTGTAGGGCACTCGAGCTTCGGTGCCGCCGGGCTGAATCCAGGGAGATTTTCTCCCATCAACAGTCAAGGAGGTAGATGTTCTGAACCTCGTCCACGACAGATTGATAGCCGCTGATTCCTTGCGGTTACCGGAGGGGGAAGTCGAGCCGGAGCCACGAGAAGGTGAGAGAGTCCTCCTCACCACTCACGTAGAGCGAGGTTTTTTTGCCCCCCACTCGTTCATCCGCAGGTTCTTGAAATTTTTTGGTGCTCAACTCCATCACCTTCCTATGAATGCTATTTCTCATCTTGCTGCGTTTATAATGTTATGCGAGTGTTTCTTGGGCTGTTCCCCTCACCGTGACTGTGTTGGGGAACGTCGCATGGGAAACAAAATTTTTGCTACGCGCACGAAGACCTATCATGGTGATGTCCATCTACGAGAGGGGATTTCCGATCTACGTACCCTTGGAGATCGCACAGCAGAAGCGTTAGTGAACGCGGTTGATGTAGTGGAACGTCCTCACGTCCCTCGATCCGCCCCGCGAACCGTCCCACGAACCGTCCCGCGATCCGTCCCACGATTTAGTGCCGAACGGATGGCACCTCCGCGTTCAGCACACGTACAGCTCGACGATGATCTCGGCCTTCTTGATCCAGCAAGAGAGACGGAGAGGTAGATAAGTTCTCCGGCAGCGTGACGGCGCTCCGGAGGTTGGTGGTGATCTAATCTCAGCAGGGCTCCGCCCGAGTTCCGTAGAAACGCGATCTAGAGGAAAAACCGTGGAGGTATGTGATCGGGCTGCCGTGGCAAAAGTTGTCTCAAATCAGCCCTAAAACCCCACTATATATAGGAGGGAGGGAGGGGAGGAGGCAGCCTCAAAACCTAAAGGTTTGGCCGAAATTGGAGGCGGAGGAGTCCTACTCCAATCCTACTTGGAGTAGGATTCCACCTTCCCACTTGGAAACTCTTTCCACCTTGTGTTTTTTCCTTCTCAAACCTTATGGGCCTTAGTGGGAACTTATTCCAGCCCACTAGGGGATGGTTTATCTCTTCCCATAGCCCATGAGACCCCTTGGGGCGTGACAACCCTCCTGATGGTCCCCGGCACCCCTCTCGACACTCCCAGTACACTACCGATGAGCCAGAAACTTTTCCGGTAATGCACGAAAACCTTCCGGTAACCAAATGTGGTCATCCTATATATCAATCTTCGTTTCTGGACCATTCCGAAAACCCTCGTGACGTCCGTGATCTCATCCGGGACTCCGAAAAACATTCGGTAACCAACCATATAACTCAAAGACGCATAAAACAACGTCGAACCTTAAGTGTGCAGACCCTGCAGGTTCGAGAACAATGTAGACATGACCCGAGTGACTCCTCGGTCAATATCCAATAGCGGGACCTGGATGCCCATATTGGATCCTACATATTCTACGATGATCTTATCGTTTGAACTTCAGTGCTAAGGATTCATATAATCCCGTATGTCATTCCCTTTGTCCTTCGGTATGTTACTTGCCCGAGATTCGATCGTCAGTATCCGCATACCTATTTCAATCTCATTTACCGGCAAGTCTCTTTACTCGTTCCGTAATACAAGATCCCGCAACTTACACTAAGTCACATTGCTTGCAAGGCTTGTGTGTGATGTTGTATTAGCGAGTGGGCCCCGAGATACCTCTCCGTCACACGGAGTGACAAATCCCAGTCTCGATCCATACTAACTCAACGAACACCTTCGGAGATACCTGTAGAGCATCTTTATAGTCACCCAGTTACGTTGCGACGTTTGATACACACAAAGCATTCCTCCGGTGTCAGTGAGTTATATGATCTCATGGTCATAGGAACAAATACTTGACACGTAGAAAACAGTAGCAACAAAATGACATGATCAACATGCTACGTCTATTAGTTTGGGTCTAGTCCATCACATGATTCTCCTAATGATGTGATCCCGTTATCAAGTGACAACACTTGCTTATGGTCGGGAAACCTTGACCATCTTTGATCAACGAGCTAGTCAACTAGAGGCTTACTAGGGACAGTGTTTTGTCTATGTATCCACACATGCACTGTGTTTCCAATCAATACAATTATAGCATGGATAATAAACGATTATCATGAACAAAGAAATATAATAATAACTAATTTATTATTGCCTCTAGGGAATATTTCCAATAGACTATTCAAGCATATCTTCACTGTACGTTCCCAGTTGGTTCAGAGGGCCAAACCCAAGGATAGTAGAGCCAATGTCATCCAACTATGTGGGGGGGGGGGTTTGGGGATCGAGAACATAAGTAAGTGTGCGCACGCACAAATGACCCTCCCTGAATCCGTCTGAGGCTGGCAATTGACCTCGTTATATTGCAAAGACGTCACAACCCTGGATATGTCGACTGCTCTTCCTCCCTTTACTTTGGAATGACCTGCCGCTCCGAGAACGTTGACCGTGTTAGAGGTGGAGAAGGTTGATACGTCTCCAACGTATCTATAATTTTGATGGTTTCATGCTATTATCTTGTCAAACTTTGGATGTTTTGCATGCCTTTTATATATTATTTGGGACTAACTTATTAACTCAGTGCCAAGTGCCAGTTCCTATTTTTTCCATGTTTTTGACCCCTTTTAGAGGAGAATTTGAAACGGAGTCCAAATGGACTAAAATCCCCGAAAAGATTTTTTCCATAACAGAAGAAGATCAGGAGACTTGAGAGCCAAGGAAGGGGGTCCCCAGGGGCCCCACAAGCCCCCTGGCTGCGGCCAGGGGGGAGGCTGCGGCCCCCAGGCTTGTGGGCCCCTGGACCTCCTCTGCCCTAGGTTTTGCGCCTATATATCCCCAAAAATTCCACAAAAAATCAGGAGATCATCAAAAGTACTTTTCCGCCGCCGCAAGCTTTTGTCTCCGCAAGATCCCATCTGGGGCACGTTCTGGTGCCGTGCCGGAGGGGGATTCGGATACGGAGGGCTTCTTCATCAACACCATGACCTCTCCGATGATGCGTCAGTAGTTCACCATAGACATACGGGTCCATATCTAGTAGCTAGATGGCTTCTTCTCTCTCTTGGATCTTCAATACAAAGTTATCCATGATCTTCATGGAGATCTATACGATGTAATCTTCTTTTGCGGTGTGTTTGTCGAGATCTGATGAATTGTGGATTTATGATCAGATTATCTATGAATCTTATTTGAGTTTCTTCTGATTTTTCTTATGCATGATTTCATATTCTTGTAATTCTCTTCGAGTTGTGGGTTTTGTTTGCCAACTAGATCTATGATTCTTGCAATGGGAGAAGTGCTTGGTTTTGGGTTCATACCGTACGGTGACCTCACCCAGTGACAGAAGGGGTAGCGAGGCACGCATCATGTTGTTGCCATCAAGGGTAAAAAGATGGGGTTTTCATCATTGGTTTGAGATTATCCCTCTACAGCATGTGATGTTGCTTAAGGCGTTACTCTGTTCTTCATGAACTCAATACACTAGATGCATGCTGGATAGCGGTCGATGTGTGGAGTAATAGTAGTAGATGCAGAAACTATCGGTCTACTTGTCTCGGACGTGATGCCTATATGTATGATCATTGCCGTAGATATCGTCATGACTTTGCGCGGTTCAGTCAATTGCTCGACAGTAATTTGTTCACCCACCGTGATATTTGCTATTTTGAGAGAAGCCTCTAGTGAACACTATGGCCCCCGGGTCTACTCCACACCATATTTTCAGCCTTACACTTTTTACTTCGTTGCACTTTCCACCTTCACATCTCACTTTGCAAACAATCTTGAAGGGATTGACAAGCCCTTTGAAGCGTTGGGTGCAAGCTCGTTTGTGTTTGCGCAGGTACTCTGGACTTGACGAGACTCTCCTACTGGATCGATACCTTGGTTCTCAAACTGAGGAAAATACTTACTGCTCCTTTGCTACATCACCCTTTCCTCTTTAAGGGAAAAACCAACGCAAGCAAATCTCCGTCAACGTGTTAATTTCTGACGCTGTTGTTTGAGAAGTAGCAAAAAGAATTTCTGGCGTCGTTGCCGGGGAGGAAGATCAAGTCAAGAACTCATCCAAGTAGGTGTCGCAAACTCATCTCTTGCATTTACTTTGTTTGCTAGTTGCCTCTCGTTTTCCTCTCCCCCACTTCACCAATTTGCCTTTTTCATTTGCCTTTTTCGTTTGCCTTTTCGTTCGTCCTTTTTCTCTCTTGGTCTTTGTTCGCTTGTGTGCTTGCTTGCTTGCCGAAGTCACCATGAATGAAAACACAAAACTTTGTGACTTCTCGAATACTAATAATAATGATTTTATTAGTACTCCGATTGCTCCCGCCCCTAGTGCGGAGTAATACGAAATCAATGCCACTTTGCTGAATCTTCTTATGAAAGAGCAATTCTCCGGCCTTCCTCGTGAAGATGCCGCATCCCATCTCAATACCTTCATTGAGCTTTGCGATATGCAAAACAAGAAAGATGTGGATAATGACGTGATTAAATTGAAGCTTTTTTCCTTTCTCGTTGCAAGATTGCGCAAAAACTTGGTTTTCTTCTTTGCCCAAAAATAGTATTGATTCTTGGGATAAGTGCAAAGATGCTTAAATATCCAAGTATTTTCCGCCTGCTAAGATCATCTCTCTCCGTAATGATATCATGAATTTCAAGCAACTTGATCATGAACATGTTGCACAATCTTGGGAGAGAATGAAATTGATGATTAGAAATTGTCCAGCTCATGGCTTGAGTCTTTGGATGATTATTCAAATCTTTTACGCTGACTTGAATTTCGCTTCTAGAAATATCTTGGACTCCGCCTCAGGTGGAACTTTCATGGAAATCACGTTAGGGGAAGCCAAAAATCTCCTAGACAACATCATGACGAACTACTCTCGGTGGCACACTGAAAGGTCACCTACTAGTAAGACGGTACACGATATAGAAGAAATTAACTCGTTGAGTGCTAAGATGGAAGAATTAATGAATTTGGTTGCTAGTAGAAGTGCCCCTTTGGATCCTAATGATATGCCCTTGTCTTCTTTGATTGAGAGTAGCAACGCTAGCTTGGACGTTAATTTTGTTGGTAAGAATAACTTTGGCAACAACAACGCTTTTAGAGGAAACTATGTTCCTAGGCCTTTTCCTAGTAACTACTCTAATAACATTGGCAACTCCTACAACAATACTCATGGAAATTACAATAGATTACCCTCTGATCTAGAGAGTAATATCAAAGAGTTCATCAACTCTCAAAAGATTTTCAATGCGTCCATAGAGGAAAAACTACTCAAAATTCACGATTTCGCTAGGAGCGTTGATAGAATGTCTAGTGATGTTGATGCTTTGAAATTTAGATGTGCTCCTCCCAATATCAACATGGATGAAACTTTGAAAGCTATGCGTATTTCCATGATTGAGAGCCAAGAAAGAACCGTCCAAATTCATGCTAGACATGAATGGCTTAAAAAGGCGTGTTCTCGTGATAAGAATCACGAAGATCTTAAAGTGCTTGGTGTGACTCCCATTGAATCCTTGTTTTCTTGTGTCAAACCTAATGATTATGGGGCTGGATATGAATCCACTTTGGTTGAAAAGTGCCTCAATGATTCGGAGTCCATCTACCTTGATGCTAAAAGCATTGAAAGTGGAGTAGAAGATATTAAAACTTTGAGTAGTAATGAAATTACTACCATGGATTTCAAGGAATTCAATTATGATAGTTGCTCCTTGATTGAATGCATTTCCTTGATGCAATCCATGTTAAACTCTCCAAACGCTTATAGCCAAAACAAGGCCTTTACCGATCATATCGTCGAAGCTATGATAAAATCTCTTGAAGAGAAACTTGAATTGGAAGTCTCTATCCCTAGAAAGCTTCATGATGAGTGGGAACCTACCATCAAAATCAAAATAAAAAATTATGAATGCAATGCTTTGTGTGATTTGGGTGCTAGTGTTTCTGCGATTCCAAAGTCTTTATGTGATGTTCTGGGTTTTAATGAGATTGAAGAGTGTTGCCTTAATTTGCATCTTGCTGATACTGTCAATAAGCCCATGGGAAGGATCAATTATGTTCTTATTATTGCAAATAGGAACTATGTACCCGTGGATTTCATTGTGCTTGACATTGATTGCAATCCTGCATGCCCTATTATTCTTGGTAGACCTTTCCTAAGGACTATCGGTGCTATCGTCGATATGAAGGAAGGGAATATTAGATTTCAATTTCCTTTAAGAAGGGCATGGAACACTTTCCTAGAAACAAAACAAGATTGCCTTATGAATCCATGATGAGGGCCACTTATGGTTTGAGCACCAAAGACGACGATACGTGATTCTATCGCTTTTATGCCTAGCTAAGGGCGTTAAACAATAGCGCTTGTTGGGAGGCAACCCTATGAATTTATCTTTTTATTTCTATTTTGTTGCGTCAACACCATCATAATTCTGTTGTGATTGTGTTTTTTGTGTTTCTTTTTGTGTTTGAGCCAAGCAAAACCTTTATGACTAGTCTTGGTAATGGTTGTTTGATCTTGCTGGAAAAAGACAGAAACTTTTCGCTCACGAGATGATTTTTCATTTTTATTCAGAAATAACTTTTGGGTTTATTCTTTTTGATGCTGGTTGATATGCATTTTTACCAGGCAGTCGTAATTGTTCAGAATTTTTGAGGTACCATAAGTATACGAAGCATACAGATTGCTACAGACTGGTCTATTTTTGACAGATTCTGTTTTTGTTGAGTTGGTTGCTTGTTTTGATGAAACTATGGTTAGTATCGGGGGGTACTAGCCATGGAAAAGTGAGAATAAAGTAGCCCAACACCAATATAGATAGAATTCAAGTTTTCCGCAGTACCAAAAGAAGTGGTAGTTTGTTTTCTTGTGCTAATGTTATCACAAGTTTCTGTTTAAGTTTTGTGTTGTGAAGTTTTCAAGTTTTGGGTGATGTTGTCATGGACGATGAGATAAGGAGTGGAAAGATCTCAAGCTTGGGGATTCCCAAGGAATCCCAAGCCAAATTCAAGGACACCAAAAAGCCTAAGCTTGGGGATGCCCCGGGAAGGCATCCCCTCTTTCGTCTTCAATCCATCGGTAACATTACTTGGAGCTATATTTTTATTCACCACATGATATGTGTTTTGCTTGGAGCGTCTTGTATCGTAGGAGTCTTTTCTTTTCGTTGTGTCACAATCATCCTTGATGCACACCTTTTTGAGAGAGAGAGATACATGCACTCATCGTGATTTTGCTAGAATGCTCATAGTGCTTCACTTATATCTTTTGAGCTAGATACTTTTGCTCTATCTACTTCACTTATATCTTTTAGAGCACGGCGGTGCGTGATTTGGTAGTTGGCTTATGCTATGAAAGTAGTCCAAAATGTGATAGGTACCCAAAGAGTATACAAAAACCTCCATCCTCATGTGCCTTGAGTAGAAAGAGAAGTCTTGATTCCTCTCAATTAGTTTTGAGATGTGGATTCGGAAATATTAAGAGCTATGTTAGTAGGGTGTTGTGAATCTAGAAGTACTTGTGTTGAAGTTAGTGATTCCCGTCGCATGCACGTATGGTGAACCGCTATGTTAGGAAGTCAGAGCATAATTGATCTATTGATTGTCATCCTTTGTGTTGAGGTCGGGATCGCGTGATGGTTAACACCTACCAACCCTTCCCCTAGGAGTATGCGTTTAGCACTTTGTTTTGATTTCTAATAAAAACTTTCGCAACAAGTATGTGAGCTCTTCATGACTAATGTGAGTCCATGGTATAGATGCACTTTCACCTTCCACCATTTCTAGCCTCTCTAGTGCCGCGCAATTCTCGCCGATACACAAACCCACCACATGCCTTCCTCAAAACAGCCACCATACCTACCTACCATGGCATTTTCATAGCCATTCCGAGATATATTTCCATGCAACTCCCACCATTCCGTCTCATGACTTGTGCCGTCACTCTCATATTGCCATTGCATGATCGTAAGATAGCTAGCGAGATGTTTCAACGTCATACGCCAAGCTAGATGGTTGCACATCCCGGTACACCGCCGGAGGCATTTCCTATAGAGTCATCATCATTTTGAGCTTTGAGCTGTGAGTAAATAAGTGTGATTATCATCATTATTAGAGCTTTGTCCCATGTGAGGAAAAAATAGAGGCCAAAGAGCCCAAAAAAAGAGAAGGAAAAGAAGAGGCCTAAGAGCTCAAATGAAAAAAGAGAGAAAAAGAGAGAAGGGACAATGCTAGTATCCTTTTCCACACTTGTGCTTCATAATAGCACCATGTTCTTCATGATTGAGAGCATCTTGCTTTGTCACTACCATATGCTAGTGGGAATCTTCATTATATAGCTTGTCTTGTATATTCCAATGATGGGCTTCCTCAAAATTGCCCTAGGTCTTCGTGAGCAAGCAAGTTGGATGCACACCCACTAGTTATCCTTTCGAGCTTTCACATACTTATAGCTCTAATGCATCTCTTGTATGGCAATACCTACTCATTCACATTGATATCTATTAATGGGCATCTCCATAGCCCTTTGATATGCCAAGTCAATGTGACCATCTCCTCCTTTTTGTCTCACAACCACTACCACACTCTATTCCACTTATAGTGCTATATCCATGGCTCACGCTCATGTATTGCGTGATAGTTATAAAAAGTTTGAGAAAGTAAGAGTGCGAAAACAATTACTTGGCCAATACCGTGGTTGTGCATGATTTACATTAGTTGTGTGAGGATTATGGAGCATAGCCAGACTATATGATTTTGTAGGGATAACTTTCCTTGGCCTTGTTATTTTGAAAGTTCATGATTACCTTGCTAGTTTACTTGAAGTATTATTGTTTTCATGTCAATAGCAAACTATTGTTTCAAATCTTATGGATCTGAACATTCATGTCACGTGAAAGAAGTTGCAAAGGACAACTATCCTAGGTAGCATTCCACATCAAAAATTCATTCTTTATCACTTCCCTACTCGAGGACGAGCAGGAGTTAAGCTTGGGGATGCTTGATACGTCTCCAACGTATCTATAATTTTTGATGGTTTCATGCTATTATCTTGTCAAACTTTGGATGTTTTGCATGCCTTTTATATATTTTTTGGGACTAACTTATTAACTCAGTGCCAAGTGCCAGTTCCTGTTTTTTTCCATGTTTTTGACCCCTTTCAGTGGAGAATTTGAAACGGAGTCCAAACGGAATAAAATCCTGGAAAAGATTTTTTGTGTAATAGAAGAAGATCAAGAGACTTGATAGCCAAGGCAGGGGGTCCCTAGGGGCCCCACAATCCCCCTGGCCGCGGCCAAGGGGGCAGGCCGCGGCCCCCAGCCTTGTGGGCCCCCTGGACCTCCTCTGCCCTAGGTTTTGCACCTATATATCCCCAAAAATTCCACAAAAAATCAGGAGATCATCGACAGTACTTTTCCGCCGCCGCAAGCTTCTGTATCCGCAAGCTCCCATCCGGGGCACGTTCTCGTGCCCTGCTGGAGGGGGGATTCAAATACAGAGGGCTTCTTCATCAACACCATGACCTCTCCGATGATGCGTGAGTAGTTCACCATAGACCTACAGGTCAATAGCTAGATGGCTTCTTCTCTCACTTGGATCTTCAATACAAAGTTCTCCATGATCTTCACGGAGATCTATCCGATGTAATCTTCTTTTGCAGTGTGTTTGTCGAGATCCGATGAATTGTGGATTTATGATCAGATTATCTATGAATCTTATTTGAGTTTCTTTTGATCTCTCTTATGCATGATTTCATATCCTTGTAATTCTCTTCGAGTTGTGGGTTTTGTTTGGCCAACTAGATCTATGATTCATGCAATGGGAGAAGTGCTTGGTTTTGGGTTCATACCGTGCGATGACCTCACCCAGTGACAGAAGGGGTAGCGAGGCAGGCATCATGTTGTTACCATCAATGGTCAAAAGATGGGGTTTTCATCATTGGTTTGAGATTATACCTCTACATCATGTCATCTTGCTTAAGGCATTACTCTGTTCGTCATGAACTCAATACACTAGATGCATGTTGGATAGCGGTCGATGTGTGGAGTTATAGTAGTAGATGCAGAAAGTATCAGTCTACTTGTCTCAGACGTGATGCCTATATGTATGATCATTGCCTTAGATATCGTCATGACTTTGCGCGGTTCTATCAATTGTTCGACAGTAATTTGTTCACCCACCGTGATATTTGCTATTTTGAGAGAAGCCTCTAGTGAACACTATGGCCCCCGGGTCTACTCCACACCATATTTTCAGCCTTACACTTTTTACTTCGTTGCACTTTCCGCCTTCAGATCTCACTTTGCAAACAATCTTGAAGGGATTGACAACCCCTTTGAAGCGTTGGGTGCAAGCTCGTTTGTGTTTGCGCAGGTACTCCGGACTTGACGAGACTCTCCTACTGGATCGATACCTTGGTTCTCAAACTGAGGGAAATAGTTACTGCTCCTTTGCTGCATCACCCTTTCCTCTTCAAGGGAAAAACCAACGCAAGCAAGTCTCCGTCAAAGTGTCAATTTCTCGCGCTGTTGTTTGAGAAGTAGCAAAGGTCGAGGTAGGGATTCTCGTAAACACGTTGCCAGATCTGATCTGTGGCGGAGTGGCTGGAATGGATATGCTTGAGACATTCCTTAGTCGGCGTATCCAACCTCTCCAAGGGAGAGATCACCCCATGTGGCATTATTCAGGCCCTAAGGATTCCACTCGGTCGCACCCAGAGGAGGTCTTTGAAGAAACCATGGCTCCGTGGCTCAGAGGCATCACTGGGGCCTAGCACAATCCGCTAGAAGCCAAACGGGTTTTGCCCTTGTGTGTCGAGAACAAACCGTCGAACATAGTGAGTTATTCCCTTGCCGATTACTTTCGTATCTTTGTCGAGTGATTGAATCTCCAGCCGACTGAGTTTGCTATTTTTATATCTTGTAGGAGTTGACCAACATGTATTCACGTGTGTTGAATGGGGAGCAACTTGATGCTGGTGGGGAGAGTGAAGGTGGCAGCGCGGACAGCGACTACACTGAGGATAGTGAGGGAAGTGAAGATGACTCGAAGGACAGTGAGGAAGAAGTTCAGTCTCCCCCACGCAACGAGTCTCGATCGAAGCATCGCCAAGATCTGGCAGATACCCCAAGCAAGACCCTGGTGTCAAGCACTAGGAATGTGAAGCGTGACCGAGCTGCAACAACTAAGTCGGCAGAGAAGGCTGCAAAACAGCCCAAACCTGACGCTCCCAAAGCCTCGGAAGGCTCTGCCCTGAATGAGGATTGTTGTGCCAGTCGCTTCAACGTGAGTGAGTACCTCTTTCTTTCTTTTATCATTGTAAAATTTCATGCCCTTAATGTGCGAGTGGAATTTGTTTGCGATGGCTGCTACCTCGGTGACGTCACTTCCTGGAGATGAAGAGGATCCCATGGACATGGATGATGCATATGTGGTCACCTCCCAACGAGGTATAATAAATCTTCATTCTGTTATGTTTTCTGGATAAAATTGGTCGGTTGGACCGACTCATGTTGCCGACTGACAGCTACCAACGTCATCTATCTGGAAGATAATGAAGAACCACGCCGGTCGACTTCTGAATTGCCTATGGAACTTGGAGGCCCATCCCGAGTGAACACTAGGTTGAAGATCCTGTCGTCGAGTGCTCCTCCAGTGACTTCGACTGTTGCGACTCCTGCATCAATTGAACAACCTCCAACAACTCTTGTGACATCTACCATTGTGACGACTCCTCCAATGCATGCGTTCACTCTACAACATGTTCCAGAAGACCAAACTGGTCCCGAGAAGGAGGCCATGATCCAGGCAGAGCAGATGATTATGCGAACCAAGGAGGCGTATGAAGCCAACAAGTTGGCGTATGATGCCAGCTCAACACTTCGTGCTAATGTCCAAGTAAGTGGGTTTGTAAGTTCATTTCTGATTGTATTTTGTCAATCTTGACTTTACACCCACTGGGTGTTTTCTTCCGGTGCATATATGCTGGTTTTTGATCCAGTGGGGGCACACTAAGTGCACCCACTTGGTGTAGTCCTCGAGGCCGCTGTCGAATGACAGTGACATCGGGAGTGGTCTTTCATTTTTTTTGATAATCGATAACACTCGATAGGCCAGACCTGCGCGAGCGATGATAAGTCCAGTGGGGGCATGCTAAGTGAAGCCAGTGGGTGTAGTCCCCGAGACCTCCGTTGAGTGCTTGCACTGGCGGGGGTCTGATTTAGACAATTTTGTATATTTGCTTCATCTCTCTTTTTTACTCAGACAGGACGGACCTTGTCGAGTGGCGTCGTATCCAGTGGGGGAACGCTGAGTGCACCCACTGGGTGTAGTCTCCGAGACTACTGTCGATCGTGTACGATGGGTAGTAGTCTTAAGAACTTGGACTCGGGTCCCTGTTTTGTACTTGAGTACTTTGACTACTCGGTCTGTCGAGTGAATGGAAAGGTCCGAACCAGTAAGATTTATCCTGCTGGTTTCATGGATATAATTTCCATCAACCATGATATGACACTTTGTAGGGGTGTGGGCTGGGGCGACGGGCCGTTATCCAGTCGACTGAATTGTTACTATCGACTAAATTACTTGTTTGATGATTTCAGAAATCCTGTGAGCTTGGAACCAAGTACATAGATTTGGAAAAGGGTTGACAAGGAGCTTTGGCCAGAAGACACTCTCCAAACCAATCTTGAATCTATGATGAGCCGCCTTGACCAGATTCCGGACCGAGTGCAAGCTTGGAAGAAATCCGCTGCACGCTGTGGAGCCGATGTGGCTCTTTCACTCGTTCGGGTCAATGTTAAGGAGGCTAAATAGGAGAAGCTAAAGGCGCTCCAGGTGGCCAACACGAATAAGATCCAGTTTGAGAACTTCATGGAGACCTTCATCGACGCGGCTAGCCGTATTGCTGATTGGATTGACTTGGATACCTTCGTCGAGCCTGCGAGTCCTGGCACGCCTTAAAAAACTTTGATTTATGATTAAATTTTGCCTCGGTATGCCAAGAGATGGTGTAACCGATTAAAACTTCGTTCGGGCCTTAAGTTTGAGCACTTTCGTTCTTGAAGACAGCTTTAATCCGAGCTGCAGATCTTGAGTTTTATCTGCATTTGGCTTTCCAATCTTTTGCTTGACTGAATTTATTTAGTTTCCGAATGAAAGTGATGTTCGATGCTCGGGGAAATTCATTTAGGCGAATACTGGTTTGTTGCTAAGTCCTCGAGTGAAAGGGTTGTCGTGCACTCGGAGTGTTTTTAGAAACTTAGGCGAAATCTTGTTCGCAGCTAAGCCTCCGAGTGGGAGGATTGCTCACCACTCGGAGTATGTTTTTTTAGCTTAGGCGACTGATTCGATCTAAGCCCCTGAGTGAGTGGATTGCTCGCCACTCGGAGGATGTTTAACTTAGGCGACTGACCCGCCGCTAAGTTCCCGATTGGAAGGGTTGCTCAACACTCGGGGTATGTTTTAACTTAGGCGACTGATTCGCAACTAAGTCTCCGAGTGTGAGGTTTGCTCTCCACTCAGAGTATGTTTTGACACTTAGGCGAAATCTTGTTCCTAGCTAAGCCTCCGAGTGAGAGGGTTGCTCACCACTCGGAGTGAGTTTTAACTTAGGCGACTGATTCACAGCTAAGCCCCCGAGTGAGAGGATTTCTCACTGCTACTGTGACAATAGACCTTCCCTGACAACGACGCCTGGAATCCTTCTGTCACGGGCTACGCCTATAGGGACTTCCTTGGAAAATATGCAAATGACTTCCCCGCGGCCTTGGAGCCTTGCATTGGTGTTCCCATGAAGTGGAAAGGGTGATGTAGCATAGCGGCGGTAAGTATTTCCCTCAGTTTGAGAACCAAGGTATCAATCCAGTGGGAGGCTCGCGCGCCAAGTCACAAGTACCTACACAAACACAAAGAGCTTGCACCCAACGCTATGAAGGGGTTGTCAATCCCTTATAGATTATTTGCAAAGTGAGAACTGAAAGCAAAAACTAAACAAAGAAAAGTAAAAGTGAAAGTGGAGACGATAGTTGTGAATAGACTCGGGGGCCGTAGTGTTCACTAGTGGCTTCTCTCATGAAAGCAAGTAGACGGTGGGTGAACGAATTACTGTCGAGCAATTGATAGAACCGCGCAAAGTCGTGACGTTATCTATGGCAATGATTATATCTATAGGCATCACGTCCAAAACAAGTAGACTGATACTTTCTGCATCTACTACTATTTCTCCACATGTCGACCGCTATCCAGCATGCATCTAGTGTATTAATTTCAAGAGAACAGAGTAACGCCTTAAGCAAGATGACATGATGTAGATGGACAATTTCATCTCTACGATAAAATCCCATCTTGTTACCCTTGATGGCAACAACACGATGTGTGCCTTGCTGCCCGTTCTATCAATGGGAAAGGTCACCACACGGTATGAACCCAAAACCAAGCACTTCTCCCATTGCAAGAATCATAGATCTAGTTGGCCAAACAAAACCCAAGACTCGGAGAGACTTACAAGGATATCAAATCACGCATATAAGAAATCAGCAAAGACTCAAATATAAATCATAGATAATCTGATCACAAATCCACAATTCATCGGATCTC